>NC_079370.1:18998253-20460753 GCF_021018895.1 Seriola aureovittata | reverse complement strand
TAAAATCATGCTGAGGTTTCTTGCACTGTATCCATCACACCTCTACTGCATGGCCGACGTGGCGAGTGGCAAAGCAAGCCTGTGGACAAGGAAGGCCACAGGCTGCATTCACAGTTTTATTACTCTCAGCTGATTCAGATTTACTCTGTGTTGAAAGAAAATATCTGTGTCACTTTGCCGCAGACAGACAGACAGACAGACAGACAGACAGACAGACAGACAGACAGACAGACAGACAGACAGAGGGAGGCCATGCGCTGGATTTCAGTCAACATGACACTGTGAATGTGTGGCTGGTGCACTAAGCAATCACACTGCTCCCTGATATTTCGTTGCATCTCATGATGTCATGTTCAAATTAAACTCCACATGGAGATATTGTGGAGCCGAAGGGTTTAAAGCTTCTAAAAGTCATTTATCAGATGGATTATCGTTAACAGCTGCTTATTAAAGCCAGTCACATCTGGATTTATATGCCATTTGTGTCACATACACAGCAGGGCCCAATGACTGTCATTATTATTGTCATATCATCATGACCTACAAAATAATTTTAACAAACCACTTGAAAGTGTAAATGTTAGTTTGATGGGAAATAAGAGGTAACCATAGTAATAATATTGCTCTACAGTGATTTTTATTCACAATCTAGCAGATGTGGTTTTAGTGGATAAATTAGGAATCATAAATCATGCAATGCTGAAATGATGCTAACCAGTATTGCATGTTATAACATCTGTTGGATAGAAATAAACAATAATCATAAACTTTCACCTTGTTTGCTCTATCACTATTATTTAAACAATTTCACATGATACAGCGTCAAAAAGCTACTTGTTTTAAACAAGAGTTAGATTATGAACTGAGAGTAAAATTCATTTTCATAATACAATCACACAAAACTTAATAATAAAAAAAAAGGAAAAAAAATTCAAATATATGTTAACAGTATAGATACAGAAAAAATAAGCAGACACACACATACAATATGGTTTAAGTAGAATGTGGAGTCAATATGTAAAGACACTGTCTCAAATGATGACACTGATATTGGCGCCAGGAGTCCTCAGCGGAGACGAGGAGAGCGCTTCTCCAGAGCTCTGATTACATTCAAATGAATTGAATAAATCATGATTGAGCGTATATTTCCACTCGCATTGTTGCACAATAATTTAACAATTATAATCTGGTCAGCCTCAACCAATTTAAACAATAAAACTGATATAAACAGCTGTAACACATTTATCTCAAATCATCTTTCCGTAGCATAAAACAGCATCCTGCACGGCTGGCTCCAGTTCACCTTCAGTTTAATCAATTTAGGAAGCCAATTTTCTCCCAAACATTTCAATATTGAGAAGGACAAGGTTGTTATATCCGTCTTATTAAGAGTGAATGCGCTATCATTAGCAAATCAATTGCAGTTTCTATTCACATTTGGAATTGGTTGAACCGAGAATGAATTGAAATGAATGACGCCCTCCCCCTTCTGTACAAAGCCTGGTTCTCTCACACTGAGCTATATGTGAAGTGAGAAAGCCTTTTCTTGTACAAACTATTTGGAATTGTCCTTTAAAGTTCTCCACTCACTCCAAAGCAGCTTATAGACAACAATGTCAAGTTGGCCCATAGACGACCTCCAGCATGACTGATCCTCCGTATGTCTGACAGATACTCTGTGTGTGTGTGAGTGTGTGTGTGTGTGTATGTTCGTCATAGGGAGAATGCGTGACACGGACAGAAAAAGAAAGAGTGAAAAATCAACAACAGAGAGGGAGAATGGTGGATGCTAAACCTCAGTTTAAAAGGCTGCTGCAGCACGTACACGTACACGTACACACACACACACACGTACACACACACACACACACACACACACACACACACACACACACACACACACACACACACACACACACACACACACACACACACACACACACACACACACACACACACACAGCAGCCTGCAGCACAGGCCTCAACCACAGCTAACAGAAATGGACAGAGTTGATACACTCCTTTTAAATGTCAAAAGGTAATTTCTTCGTCTTTACAGACTTTGTCTTGTTTCTACACTTTGAAGGTAAATCATCATCTAAGTCACAGTACTTCTGAAACTATAGAAATCTTATCATTTAGGTCTATTGTCAAGGTTAAGTGTATACATACAGACATATATGTTACCTGAGGAGATAAGAAAGACAGAGCATGATAATAAATCTGAAAGATGTGGGCATTTATTATCTGTGGAGATAAGAATTATGCAGCGTGATAATGAATCTGAAAGACGATTCACTTGAAGTGATTTTAATTTTGATCACTATGAGAGGTCTGATCAAAAGCTCAAGGATAAATATATATATATATAGATACATAATATTTTTTCTCATCAAAATCCCTGTCAATATGTGGCTTTCTGGCTCTTAGTAATACCTACAGTGGTAAACTCATATGTCCCTGGAGAAAGACACAGCATTAGACAAGTCAAAGCACAACACAAAACCTGTGGTTTCAAGCTGATACTTGTATTAGATTACACATTGTTTGTATAATGAATATAAATATAATTTATTCTAGTACATTATAGGTTTAGGACTATTTTATAGAAAGAAATGGAATCACGTTAGAGGTGAAATGGTCAGACAATGGTCCAGATGATTGCTCAGTGCCTGGTTTTCTAGGAAATCATGTGTGTGGTCATGTGAAAGGAAACCAAATGGACATGAGTAGAGAGAAAAAAGAGCAAGTCAGTGTGAAGTATGAGCTCAAGACACTCGAGCACTCGAGCACAAATAGTAAAAAAGATCGAAACATACAGTTCACTATGACAACATTTGACTTGGCATGCAAACTGGATCCATCAAATATGCTGCATTTAAGATGTTAAGCCACATGAAAGCCAGTGGAGGAGCTATGCTGTTCAAACACATAAAGTCTATTTACAGTAATATATACCTTTATTTGTTTTTATTCCCTACAAGAAAAATATAAACAATCAGTGGGATAATTAATTAATCTAATCTATCATCTATCTACTGTATTAATAACAACAGCAACAATAATAATAATAATAATAATAGTAATAATGATAATAATAATGATAATAATAATAATATTGTCTTTGTTTTTAACCAGGTTCATACAGGACCATTACAAGAGCATTTGACATGTGACTTTACACAGTGAGATCTGAGAACTGAAAAAAATATATTAACACTGATAGCCAATCAGAACATTTTGGTGTATAATCTAAATGAGGTTATTTCGCTGAGGTGCCACTTTATGTTTGTTTGTATTTTTTTAAGTGTTACGAGATACAACATGTTTCGGTGATGAAACAGGTTTGAGTACAGTGGTCTGCTGGTGTGACAAATATTTATCATGTTTTTTTAAATGATCAGATTTTTTGTATTGGTTATAGACAGAACAACATTTTTTATATGACATTTACTTAATATTAACTTTTTGTTTGATATTAAACTATGTAAAGTGTATGATGTATTGGAAATAATCTGTTGAAATCCAACAGTCTATTCCCCAAAAATAAAATATGATGTGAGTATTATTGTGATTTTTTTTATATATATATATATATATATATATATATATATATATATATATATATATATACACACGATAATTAATATAGGTTATTACAAATTGTATGTCACCATTATATCGTAAATAAATGCTAAAAGGACCAATAGAATAAAGCTTTACTGGAGATGTCTAAATAGCTGGAGTTCAGTGGTGTGGTCATATTCTAAATATGACAAAATGACAACTGCACAGTCAGATTTTCACATGGTCTGACAACAACAATTTTATTTCAAAATAATAGAATTTTTTATAAAATATGTAATGTTCTGTTAAAGGTACAGTAGCTTATGGCAATATCTTCTTTGGCAAGCTGGATTTTGTATTATGGAGTCTGGGCATTGCGTCTGTGAAAATTCGAACATATTAAAATAAACATATATATAGAATCCAATATGACCACATGCAACAATATTGAAGGAGCTTTAAATGTATAAACTGTCTGTAAATATTTGAGATGTGACTGTGCCAACCTTCATGCTTTTATCAAAAAGATTACACAACGATTTTGCACAAACTCCATCCCACTATTGTGAGAAAGTCTAAGAAAACAAATCAGTATCGTATGAAAATTTGAAGCGACAGAGGCGACACAAGCTTGTAAACAACGGTTATGGTTGCCACTTTAGCTGTCTGTCCCACTGACCGCTCTGTTAATCCACTTAACACACAATAGACAACAGACCCACTGATCTGGTGGATCACTACCTTGCACAATACATTCCTAACAATTTATGATTAAAAACATTTTATTTCATGTGTTTCCCTGCTAATATGAAATCATGACTTTTGAGGAAAATGACTGTATTTGACAGAGACGCTGTTTGTGTGAAAGAACCAGCGCTGGGTCACTGGGACTTGGCTGTGGTCTGAGTAATTTTTCACGGTGTCTTCTCTCTCGCTCTTTCTCTCTCTGCTCTGCATTACCTTAACAAAAGCCTCACACACACAAACACAAGCGCACACACACACACACACACACACACACACACACACAACCAGTGTGACAGACAGGGAGACAAAATGGCTGAATAGTGATGGAGGGGCTGCGTGTTCCTTTATGTGTCGACTAATCAGCCAGCACTAACATGTGTCAACACTACACTCACACTCTCCTCCGAATGGGGACATTGTCCCACAGACAGAAGGAAAAACTAACACTCTTTCGATATCCTGAAAATGAATGATGAACAAATGAATGAAGCTTCATTCACTGTGAGAATATCGATTACGAAATACTGTATCAGGACGGTTACACTCACAACGAAATACGTTTTAACAAATATCATCAGCTGTTTTCTGATTTTAGTTCAGACTCTTTTCTTTAACTAAAATAATTTCTCGTATGCTGTATTTATACATGAGCTACCAGTGGGGATTTTATAATGACTGCTGCACAGTGACAGCAGAGCACTGGCCGACGGCTACCTTTTGAAGGCTGCTGCAGCAGCGCTGATATTCTTCACCACACGTACACATACAGTGTCATCAGTAATCTGTGAAACCTGCCTCTCTCCACTCCTGCTGTATTTTTATTAATGTAATTGACAGCTGACATCCTCCTCAAATGTGTAAATTATATTCTACGGACCTGGAGTCAACCCAGAGCATAGATAATATACAGTAAAATACAAGAATGTCTGTCTTATTGAGATAATAGATAGATAAATAGATAGATGGATATATAGATAGATAAATTTTAAGTGTTTTAAGAGTAATATAATTCTCTACCAATCAAGCTCTTTAAGCATTACATCAAAAGTGATTAAGACTGAAGGAAAAATAAAAGAAGGCTGCAGAATAGAAACACAATGCAATAATAGAGATAAATGAAAATTGTACTGACAATAAACAGTACTTTTGCTTTAAATGTTATTTAATTTTGAGCCATAAAAAATGAAAAATTCAAAGATAATTTCACGCGTAACATTTCAGCCACACTACGTTTCGGTGGAGCTTTTTAAATTTCAGTTTCCTTGTGAGTCAAGCCTTTTCACCCAACCATCGTGCATCAACATACTGCACGAAGGACAGAGAGAGACAGGGAGTAGAAGAGGTGGAGAGATAATGAACCTGTGTCTGCTACTGCTATAGGCAATCAGGAACTAACCTCGTGAATAATCAAGGCTTGGCAGGCTCAAGAGGGAGAGGGGGTGAGAGAGGAAGAGAAAGAGGGAGAGAGTGACTATAGCACCAGTCTCTAATCCTATCAGTCCGGTCCATGGTGTGTGTGTGTGTGTGTGTGTGTGTGTGTGTGTGTGTGTGTGAGGGTTGTTTCTTTAGGAAGGCTCCCACTGCGAGCAGAGAAAAGCAACCTGGAATCAAAGCCTAAATGCATCTGTGTTTGTGTTTATCACACAATGGCAAACCTTCTCTCACTGAGGCCTTCTATACATCTGAATCATTCTCCACGGCTCTGTGCCTCTCTCTGCCTCGCCATGCATTTCTGGGGTTTTATTTTGTGCCTGTGTGTGTTACATATCGATGCCTTCCCCTTGAAATGGCTTTCTCTTTAGGCAGTGCATCACTGTCAACTGCACTAAACATGATGGGGTGTTTGTGCACGGTAAAAAAAAGCATGCATTGCCCCTTATATTGTTGGTTTTAGAGTCGGTGATGGGGGGTACTTACTGTGTGTGCATCTACTGTCAGAGTGCTGTGATACTGTTTATTGAGGTGACTCAAGTGAATGAAGCTTCCAGTGTGACGACAGCTTTCAAATGAAAAGAGAGCGCAACTGATGACATTAAGTAGCACCTCTAGTGAAGTTGTCTTTTATATGTTGCTAGTAACCTGATGTGCAGCTGACAGAGGTGATGAATAACTGCAAAAATGAATAAATAAAAAACAAAAATGGGCAGTTTAATGTCTTAAAAGAAACTGGATATTATAAGCTTCACAAAAGGTAGCATGTGGTGCACAACCGTAGTATTGGAAGACATATTATAATGTCATTATCCTATTATTTTGTTGACTCCCTGTGTGTGTGTGTGTGTGTGTGTGTGTGTGTTGTATACTCCCTACATAGCAACTGCCAGGCTCTCAATTTCGACAAGGACGGGATTGGAACAAAGTACCCCCACTCTGTGTGTGTGTGTGTGTGTGTGTGTGTGTGTGTGTGTGTGTGTGTGTGTGTGTGTGTGTGTGTGTGTGTGTGTGTGTGTGTGTGTGTGTGTATATGTGTGTGTGTGTGTTTGTGTGTGTGTGTGTGTGTGTGTGTATGTGTGTCAGAATAAACAACAGCTGATGCTGTGGACAGGTGGACAGAAGGTCGCCATCCCCCACTAATGTGCACACAAACATTTTAACACACACTAGGTATGTGTTAGCATGTTTGTGTGGACTGTTACATGGACATGGACATGGACACACACACACACACACACACACACACACACACACACACACACACACACACACACACACACACACACACACACACAGTTTCACCTACTAAGCTTACATAACTGAAGTGTAGAACTAGTAATTGTAGTCAATGCATTGTTCAACATCCACACACACATATGCACCGTCCTAACTGATGTACAAATAATCAGACAAACACACTTTGACGTAAAAGAACTAAACGAAAACACCAAACATAATACCAATATTACAACAAAGCCGTAAAGAAACGAAAATGACAAAGTGTTGTCTTCTGTCTTTTCGAAGCTGTCCCCTAAAAGCATATTTCTCGCCCTCCATCTTACAGCTGGCTGGCCGACAGGCAGACAAAGAGACACTACCGCAGTGTGAAAATATACTGACGTAGCTGGCTTCACTGTGGCTGAGACTTAGTCTGTCTGTGTGTGTGTGTGTGTGTGTGTGTGTGTGTGTGTGTGTGTGTGTGTGTGTGTGTGTGTGTCTTCGTTTGCTTTATAGAACAACGTAAATAAGCATACAATGTTTTGGAGTGTGTGTCTATGATCACAGATGTTTAATGTCATTTTATGTTCGAGTATGTAGCAAGTTTGTGTCATTGTATTCATTGTACTTATTTTATGTGCATGTTTGTCTTCTTCATGTGTTCTGTTGATATGTTCCTGTGTGTTTATGTGTGTGTTTCACAAGTACAGTGGGGATGGGCAGGTTCTAGCTGTAGTAATCTGAATTCTCAGCATCTCAGTGTTCGCTCTTCTTTCCTTCCCCCTTCCTCACTCTGTACCTCACCCATCCCCCTCCTCTTCTCTTCTCTCCTCTCCTCTCTCCTCTCTTCAGACTATTCCTCAATGCAGGTTGTAGATAAAATTGCAGTGCTAGAATTTTAATGACAGTCTTTTCCTTCCGCACTGTCTGGTTACTGCCTCGATAGACACACTGAGGAAACTAAAAACACTTGAATCTTTGTAGGGAAACAACACACATTCATGCAGAGTACACTCAGACATGCACACCCTACTACTAATAATGATGCTTCTAGTAAAACATACTTATACCATGATAATTTAAAGCTGGATTCAGCTGTGAGATAGTAAGAGATACCTTGATTTCATATTAGCCTGACGTTAGCTTTTTCCTGACTAACAATGCTAACAACTGATCAATTATTTCATTTTAAAGCACCAGATCCTAAGAGAAGTACATAACACACACAAGTTTTTTTTTGTATGATGCTCACCTGTCTGAGGCAGTTGCTGGCAGTTTAAAAAGTTGTCCGTGTGATGGGGGCCTGCAGACTGCCAAGCCTTTGCTTCTGTTTTACACAGACCAAATGGGTCTGGGGGGCTAACCCTTAAAATCCTCTCCAAGTTAACTAAGGGTGGAAAAAAGAAACCCCGGCGCAAAGAAAGACAGTAAAAATAGTCACCCATCATTAGTGTAAGATGAAATTAAAAAGTAATAGAAAGTAGAGACAGAGAAAAGAAGTGATGAGAAAGGGACAAAATCTGAAAAATACAGAAAGCAGAGACATGCTAGCACTACACTGATCAACTTTCAACTTTGAGAACAGGAGCAACAGATGCAGTGGTGGTGTATTGTGGAGGGTATTAGGATGAGGGACACCCCAAAATCTCCCCCACTGCGTGTATGCGTTTGTTTGTGTGTGTGAGTGTGACAGCAGGGTGCAGCTCAGCGCAGGACGCTGCACACAGCAAGGGGCCATTAGACATGGTGGGGTGACCCACATAAAAGACACACACACACACACACAAGCATGAAACTTTCCTTTTTGCGGCCAATGTGCCATGATAACCATAAAGCCAGGATTCTTTAGCATTGGGTTTAGCATGGCCATTGTCACATGGTTCTCACAGTGTAGGCTTTGGGAAGGAACTGCTGGTCCAATAAGCCTCAGTATATTCAGTGGAAATCCAACAAACTCCTTTCAGTGATGAAACACTTTCTTTCTGCCTAATTTTCTGAGTGAAGCGTTTTCACAGTGTTTGTGTTCTTCTGCACTTTAGCTTGTGTTACTGCTCTGTGCATTAAGTCTCAACAGTGCGTGAGGCTGATTTCTGTAATTCTGACAGCACTGACTGATTTGTGGTGATAGGATGGGAAGGAGCAGTTTGTGGTGGGCTGGGAATATGAACTCGATTCCAACTGGCAACAACACAACAAACCTCAGACTCACTAATTAAGGCCTCACTGATACTGTGTCAACAGAACATGATTTCATAAAATTCACAAGGTAACTTTTCTGCTGCAGAGATTTTGTATTGGATTACATTACTGAAATTTGTACTGTTATTGTGCCCATGCCTGTACATGTACTGGAAAAAGGCTGAAAAACAGGTTTTTCTTTTCACTGTATGACCACTAAATGAGCTTCAATTTTCTGACGTCATCTTATAGCAAATAATTGTGTATGTTTATATATATAGATTGAATATATATATTCAATCACATCTACCAACCAAGATACCACCTCTCCTGTAACCTTCCTACGCAATCACAGCTGATGCAAGACACAGCACGACTACATGTAATTAGCAATGTTGAGAGAATCAACCAGTACCATTCCTCAACATCCATGATGGATCCTGCTACAACACCCTTAAACAACACTGCTGCTAGAAGAAAGTCTGGAGAATAAACCAAAGTGAGAGTGCTCTGATAGTGTATACCATGTAAAATTTGTCAGTTATAAATGTCAATATAACTATAAAAGATGGATCTTAACATGTATTTAATAAATAGTTTAACAAATACTACTACAAATAACAGTTAATCCAAAACTGGTACTGTTTTAATTATTTTTTTCTTTTACTTGATTATTGAATGGAAAATTGACAAATTTATAACTGCAGCACTGTGGTATGATAAATGCTACACTAACGACTGCACTAGCTCAGAGAACGCCTGAGGTGTCAGTGTGGTGTAAATGGGTTTAATTCCCATTATCGACCTTAGATGAAAATATTTTTGGAAGTGAAAAATACAAATCTAATTATTAATAATAAACCTTCTATGACTGTCTACAGACCACGGGAAACAAACCAGAACACATGTTCTATCTGCACACAGTTGTTATATACATATATTTTTTGTTTTATGTCGGCCTGATCTGTTGGTCACTGAAGGTTAAAGAGCAAGTTGAAACAACTTGTAAGTGTCATGTAAGAGCTCCAATGCAGAAAAAAGTGGTTGAACATTTTACTTGGTAGAAATGTGCGAGACAAACTGATAGGAAGCAAAGTTTTCAGTGATATATATATATATATATATATATATATGTTTCCGTGCTAGATTGTTGTCCTTACAAGGATCAGGTCCTAACAGTGTTTTATCTGTACAAAACAAGAAGAAATTTCACAGGGCTGTGAAGATAATTGGGGAACCAATGTGCCGAGTTACTTATATGACGGACCATGATTTTAACTCACAGGATCATAACACTAGACACTCTATGGTCTGAATATGTGCTCTTATCTTCAGGGTGAAGGTATAGCACGTCCAGGATGTGAACTACAAGAGGCATCTTGATATCGATCTACCAAATGGTTTTTAAGATGTTTTTACAAGCTTATGTTTTATATTATGTTATTTGCTGTTTTTTTAATACTCTTTTTTCTATTCTTTTATGTTCTTGCAAATTCCCCGAGAGGCAACAAAGGTTTCATTCATTCATTCATTCATATAAATGCATGTATCTATGTTTATACTGTATATACAGTACGTGGCATACTTTCAGTATGACAAGGCTAATAATTAATGTGACCAAGTTGAGGCAGCATCAGGTTCTCCAGTAACTCCAACACAATGTTGTGCTCTGTAATAAATCTTGAGCCATGTCTTTTTTCTCTCAGATAATTACAATTTGGCTGCACAGCTCCACTTACTCAGTGCTTCGCTGCAGACAGATTGTTGAGTTGGTGAGTTGGCCTGCAGTTCTGAAACTCTCCTTCTTTCATTATCCTTATCTCTCCATATCTCGCTCCTGCCCCCACAACACACACACTCACACGCACGCACGCACATATACATTGCCAGAGGGATTTGCAGCAGCTAGGCAGAGTGTGTGTGTGTGTGTGTGTGTGTGTGTGTGTGTGTGTGTGCGCACATGCACAGCAGGGAGTTGCCAATTACAGCAGTGATTAAAACCCAGTAGTGTGGAAAGAGAGAGGGAGAGAAGGAAACAGAGGGAGAGAGGGAGGGAGGAAGAAAGAAAAAGAAAGAGATATGGACGGACAGACAGACAGATAGAGAGACAGAGCTACAATGAACAAGGACACAAAAGTGTTCCTCCACATGCAGCCTTTTCCATAAATGATATGAATAGTAGTTGTGATATTTGCAAACAGCCCAAGTCAAAATTTCAGGAAATGGATTTTGGTAATTTACTGTGTGAAGCCCAAGTAACATCTCTGTAAACATGAGTGCATTTGTGTCAAAATAACCAGCATCATTATTGTAACGTAGGATAATACCAGATAATCATAACCAAAGTGCAGTTCCTCAGAGAAAATGTCCATTGAAGGCCACTTTGACAAAACAAGCCACCAGCCGGTCCTGCCATCTGCTGATAAAGTTGTGCCACAACATTGCACATTTTGCAAGTGAAGCCCTGTAAAGAGTTACAGAGAGATGGACATGACATGGGGTCAATATCAATTTAGAATCTCTCCTCCTTAAAAACCATCCTACGCTCCTTTGTTGTGGTAGTTCATAGAGTAAGAAACCGGGCGTCAGCTCAGCCCCAAAATCACGTAGAACAAATTTCAACCTTCAGCCTCCTCTCCCTCCCATACCTGCTCTAAACATGGGAAATCAACTACACATGGCTCATATATTGCAAAGAAAGGGAGAGAGAGAGAGAATGAGGAGGTAAAGATAGGGCACAGGGCAGGAGACAGAAGCAGAGAAAGAAATATGCTGAGGGCAAGAATAAAAGTGACGATGAGTTGTACTATGCATGCAGCAGTGCTTAGATGAAAAATCAGTGTTACAGTTGTTATAGGTGTTAATAACATTTTAATCACAGCAAATATTGTGGACTTTATGTAACATGACTGTATGCTTTACTCTCGGTCAGCCTCTTTATGTGACTGTAGCTGAACCCGTCTATATATATATATATATATATATATATATATATATATATATATATATATATTATTAGCTTTCTTTGCTCTCACCAGTGTCAGCGTGTTGGTGAATACTTCTGTGGACGGCACAAATACGATGCCTCATTCATTATCAATAGTAACAGTAAAGGCTTTTCTCAGTGGTGACACAGGTTAGAGGATATAGTCTCTTTCTTTGAGCATTAACAGGCCTGACTTGTGTTCACATGTAATTACAGAAGTGCAAATTCATCTATTACTCCTCTAACTGTGAGATGTCAGGTTTCTCAATATTACACTATGACCTAGTCTGGCCTTTAAAGTCACAGCAGTGTCACACTTAAAGATGCTGGTGGCTAAAACCCTCTCTGCAGGGTTTGGCCAGATATAACCACCATGTTTCCTCAACTCATGACATGAAGCCATGTGCTGCATTTGTGTCATGTCAGATTTACCATAAATACATGCTCCCCACTGAGAAGAACCATTCATGTCAGCCTCCTGCTGTACTTACAAGCTAGAGACGTGGTATTTTTGCGGGCTTAGAAATCTCTCTGCATCACGAGCTGAAAACGTGTTGACATGGGCTGCTAACACCAAAATAAGTCAACTAATGTTGACTGCAGTTACTACAGCTGCCAGTTAGCTTACATTCACAGTAATAGAATAAAGTTACAAAAATCGACATCCGCTGCTTTTTTTTTTTATCTTCCGTTTTTTTATGGCAGATATTACATTTCCCAAATGAAAAAATTCTAAATAGTATAACACATTATATAATGTCTGAGAATAATACTGTATATGTGTGTATAAATCAAAAAATCATGAGAATCATATGATTCTCTGTTTGATTCTATCATACTTTTCTTTTGTTGTATGGACAAAGGTAATATGATCACATTTATTTTGAAAATATTTGAGCTGGGTCGCTAGCGAAGTCATCCAATAAGTCTCCAGAGTAGATGCTCTGACCAAACTTGATTGGATCATAGACATCTGAATTTGAAACATTTAGTTACTTAATACATTATGATTTTCTCTTTGCATGGTCGGCTGCTAAACTCAGGTTAAGTTGCAGGTTAGTACATGGCTAAAAGCCTTTTCTTACCTTGTACATGTTCACTGTTCAGACTCTGTTTTAAAAAATTTTAACTGTGTATGTAGTCATAAGCATTGCAGAACAGAGAGGTTGCTTACCCCTAAAATGGACCTGTAAGTTTAATTGGAGTGAAAAAATATCAAAACGGAAGCTTTTCTCTCAGACTTGTTTTGCAAATATGTCTTCCAACTAAGTGAGCAGAACTCATTCGATGCCTTTCTCACTGACCCTTTAAAACATCACATGGATAGCAGCAGCTTAAATGGCTGTTGTGGGGACTGATTGTCTGAAGGAAAACTTGCTCCTTGTCAGTGTTAGCTTGTTAAACACAGCTGTATTCTCCATCATTTGTCTTGAAATATAACCACGTTTAGCTCAGACAGTGGACAGAAAATGGTCCGTGAACACACTTTCAATATAAATTTGATATTTCGTACCTCAAAGCTGAATTAAAATTCCTTGATTTATTTTATTCATCATATCGAAAGCCAGGCAGCCTCTTTCTAATGAAGCCAGCGGACAGTTTGATGTTAGTGAGTGTTTGCGTGTGTGGTGTGTGTGTCTGCCGAGTGGCAGGTGAGTGAGCTATCTGCAGTGCTCACACACTCACCCCCTGCTGTGTTTAATCAATACCATTCTGAATTCCAGCCTTCACACATGCACACATGCACAAACACACACATAGGTGCATACACACACACACACACGTACACACTGCAATATCTTTCTCTAAGACACCAAGGGAATACTAAGTATGAGCAACTTCACTCACTCACTCACACACACACACACACGCACACACACACATAAAGGTGAATGTGTGTATTTGTTTGTGTGCCTTTTTTGTGGATGTGTGATATGTGTGTGTCCATAACGGGTGGGGCTAATTAATTCTAGACCATCTTGTCCACTGGGAGAGTGGAATATCAAGATTGAATGAGGTGTGTGTGAGTGTGTGAGTGTGAGTGTGTGTGTGTGTGTGTGTGTGTGTGTGTGTGTGTGTGTGTGTGTGTGTGTGTGTGTGTGTGTGTGTGTGTGTGTGTGTGTGTGTGTGTGTGTGTGTGTACAAAAGGTTCTTGAGAAGATTCAGGGCAGCAACTGGATCGATTCAAGTTCACCCAGGATGGAGAGAAGAGGAGGGTGAACAAGAGTAAAAGACAAGGAGAAAGTGAGAATTTAACAATAAACATTTGTTTTCACATTTTCACTAATTTCATTTTTAGGATTATTATAATTAGGATTATTATTATGATGATTTTAACCTTTTTTAATTGGTCACAATCCTACTCTCATGGGTTCTCCTCCCCTGTCTTTGGTTGAAGGTTACACATGTTGGTCAAAGGCACCTGGAAGTGGTTGATGAGGGAGGGAGCCCCACCCACATCTTCCCAACTGAAATCAACTGAACTCCAGTCTACTGCCTCCATGTGTGAAAACCTGAACCTCCAAGAAACCTTTAATTTGAAAAGAAAATTGCTTGAACATAATATATTTGAGATGGAAAGAAAGAATGAAGTCTGATGCTGTAATCTGGTGTATTTGAATCAAAATAGGAATCAGGAGGTTCATTTAAAGGTCACTCGACAGTTTCAGTTGTTTGGTATTTCTGCATTTTTGTCCAGTGTCAGGCAATAAGCATCATGAGGAATCAGCGAGGGATCTGTTGTGCAAGAAAAGTCATGAGCTGGTTTATGATGGAATACACCACAGAGCAAATAGGAAGTCAAGCCTTACCACTATTTCTCTCTGCTTCTGCCTCGATTTTTTATCTTGTGAGTATTGTGGTTAATTAATCTTTATCCAGTACTGAGGTCTTTGTTTGCCTTTTAACACTTCCTATCTGTTATGAAGCTGCTGATCAACATTTCTATGAGACTGCAGCATCTCCATTTTTCATGATGTCAGTGGGAGAGAGTTTAGCGACAGCACAGGACGTGGTGGTGTTACAGAAGCACAGAAAATCTCCAGGAGTAGATGAGTGTGTTCAAGTTTGACAACAAGTGCATATTGTTAATGATACAAAAAAATGATCAATTAAATTTCAGGGTGGTAAATATAGCCTAATACATTTTAAATGTAAAAAGTGTGGGTAGATAATTAGTCTGTATTTTCAAGGAAATTTCATTTCGATTAAACGAAGCTATTGAGTACTTAGGATTTAGTAACACATGTTTGTGAACACATTTATATATTCAATTTCATGACACAGTGTGTTTCTATGTTAAAATGTTAATATAAAGATCATTTAACTGCCACACTATTTTGGCCTTGAAACTTATAAAACAGCAAATCCTTTCCATGATGATATTTCCTCAAAATAAGATGTAAAAATGCAGTAGGTTGCAATCAATTAATATGCCTACTAAAAATCCTAGGGGATTGCAGGGCAGAGGCATGTAGCTCTGTGAGTTTAAGTGTGACTCACAAGCTGTTTACGAGCTTTTTCGCAGCCTCCTTATCCATCCCTGCTGCCTGTCTCCACCGTGTAAAAATAACTAGTTAAAAAATCTGAAAATAAACAGCTTTAAGATGGGGGATAATTAAGGCAAATATGGAACCAGTGTTTTTACCTGTCACACTTTTTCTTCTTCTTCACCCCTCCTACTCTTTTTCAGGGCGTTTTCTGTCCCTCCTGACACCTTAGTCTCCCCTCACTCTCTCTCTCACACTCACACACACACTCACACACACACACACACACACACACACACACTCTACCTCCACCACCAACCAGCTCCCCTGCTGTGAGAGCAAACACTCATCGCACATGATCACCATGACGATATGGAAATATGAATTATGCATAAAGGCAGGCTCGCTTCGGCTGTGGGTACAAAGCCGTGAGGGTGATATTCTCCTTTCAAATGATATGGGAAATATCCCCTTAGTATTAATAATATAATAATCTATTCTACCATATTATTCTCTGTCTCATAGATTTGTGATTCGTTAGGTGTTCCACACATTTAATAGGCCTACCGCCATACACACTGAGCACATTAACAAATTTAACTCAGAAAACATCTGCGGATTGTGTGTTTAATATAAAAAATTAGCATAAATGATGAAACATTGTATTCATATACCAAGCCTAATCACAGAAACAATAATTCCAGTATTGCCCTTTAATAAACTGTGAGAGCTGTGGGGTGAATGTAATTATATTTTGCTGACTTCGCTTTTCTAAATGTTCTTCATTGTGTCATTTCAAGGTCACAGTGCAATTAAACATCCCCACAAAGGAAGTGCATAATAGGCATGCAGAAATGTAATACAATGTCACTGTGTTGTCTATTGTTTATTAAATTGAGTCCAAACTGTATTATAGGCAACCATTTCATCAGCTCAGTATTGAAGGGATCCTGACAGTGTGACAGTGTGAAACAGCCTATCTGCGTCTAAACCCTGGCAAGAGCCATCCATCTAACAGACTAGCTATTATTAGATATTTATCTAATACAAATGTGACATTGAGATTATTGAAGTAGCAACAGATCCAGTGCTGACAAGCAGACAAAAAAAGTGCCTGGCTATATTTGCCAAGAGAAAAGCAGTTTCCTGGAAGTGAAAATAAAACAGAAGAGGCCCGCAGAGGCTCTGAAACATGGGGAATCTGCACTGTACGACAAGCTCAGTTAGACATGCTTGGCTGGAAGGTTACATTATGGCTCCATGCAATTTCTGTATAGTAGGTGTTACGTGAGCCGATGGGCAGAGCAGTCTGTGAGACATAATGGTGTAAATAAATGGCTGAAAATGACTGGAACATAATATGAATAAACAAAAGCTGTTCTATTTTATTTGGCAGCATCCAGCCATATTAAAATGGTATAATATAAATCACATTAAATTTTGGCTGATGTTAACATTTTTTATCCCAGGCACCCTGCAGGCAAAGAAAAATGACCATATTACTCTGAGTTCATCTTTGTTAATCACACAAAAGAATAAATTAAATAATTTCTGCTTCCTGCTTTACAGTAATTTATCCCTCTCATCGTGTATAATCAAATATAATTAATGATTATTCACATTGTCATTGAAATTATCTTGTCACTGTGGTCACCATTCCTGCAATTGTGAAAAAAATATTTTGTAGCTTGTAACACTTATCAAAAAGTTGTTGATATCTCATCAGTATCACTATAAAGTGCTGGTGACATTTCCAGTCAGTTCTCCACAGGAATAACTTTCCATGTCAAAAGCTTTTCAGATCTTGAACCTAAAAGAAAATTCTCCTGGATGCCTGAGACTGACAGCAAGCACAGAGGCAGGTTTAACATTGACAAAAATACTGAGTGAAAACATGTTGATGGTAAAACTGTAAACACTGTCATGTAACTGTAAAGACAATTACATTTTTAATTGCTGGTAAAATACACCTTATACTAATTTAGATAATAATGACTCTATTTTATAATACAATATATAATAGCTCTGCCACGATAATTAGTGTTGTGAAATGCATACCACGTTTAAAACACAGTATATACTTCACATTATAGTGCATTCAATGTGTTAGCCTGTCAGCTTTATTCATTAACACGTCATTTCAGTTAATAAAACACTGCTTGTTGTTTGTTTTCCATAGTGAAATATCTTATATATATATATATACAATGCATTAATGTCACCATTAATCATAATACATTTTTACAGGAAAATATTTGATGTTATTGGACAGGCCCAATTTTTTATTCAATACCTATAAATTAATTTGGCATTTCCAGTGTGCCTTTCAGTTTGTGTTTGTGTATAAATGCATGGCATCACCGCTCATTTCATGTTGTTGGGCCATAATGCAATACGTTAACAGTATAAGCCCGTCTAATTATCTGCTCAGTGTGGCTGAGTTTAGCTACACACTAAACAGAGATGACAGAGGTGTGTGCAGGTGTGGATGTGTCATTTCGGTAGGTGCAATGGTGCTGACGTTCCCATAACTGTGGGCTGACACCTCCTCAGTATGTAAGAACCATCTCTCACGCTGCATTATTTAAAGGTTGAGAGGGAGACACAGACAGGAGGAGAGGGAGAGGGGACAAGGAGAGATAAAGGGAGGGAGAAAGAGATCCAGGTATCCTTCAAGAACTGTCTCTACAATGTGCCTGAGTTAGAAACCACCGCAAAACTTGACTAATTATTCCACTCAATCCCTCTCTTCCTCTGTGTTTATTCCTCTCCATTCCCCATGTGCTTTCGCTTCCCTCCCTGCTACGGTTTCTATTCGCCCCCCCCCCCCTTCACTCTCTCCCTGCTTCCCTCTCTCCTGCTAAAGCTAACAACTTGCCAGGAGAAATATGATTAGCACAGCGGAGAGCTGAGGACCACAGTTTGCTGGAGAAGTCACTCACACACAGGCAGTATTCCCCAACTGTGCAGTGCTGAGAGAGAGAGAAATGGGGGAGAGAGGAAAGGTAAGACACAGACACGGGGTGTGACAGATAATAACACCAGGGCCAACACGGCAGCTCCCTGGTTAGCCAAATTAGTTGGTTTCTGTGTGGAGTTTGAATGATCCCCCGTGTTTGCCTGGCGTTCTTCCCACAGCCGTAACGCACACAAGTCAGGGGGATCGGAAAGTCTAAATTGCCCCTGAGTGCGACTGTTTGTCAATCTGTATTCTACATATGATGCTCTGGCGACCTGCTTAGGGAGTTACCCTGTCCTCCCCTCAGTGCATGCTGGGAAAGGCCCAACAGCAGAATCACTCAGTAAAAACCAAGAGTCAATAACAAGGATAATGTATTAACCCATGAAGTGAAAAACAGCTTCTAATTTCTCCTCTACAGTAAATACTGCATCTTATTTTATTGTTATGGTTTTTATGGCTTCTCCTAAAATACTGTGAATGTATTTGCTGACATCATTTACTGGCTGCCTCTCATGCAGTGTACACTCCCACAATTCTCCTCACATAACCCCTGTCCACATTTATATGGACAGGAGTATTATACGTTGTTTGAACAAGGGAACGCCGAGCTGATCTCAGAGTGTTTAACAAAGTTACAAACTGCAGGAAAAAATAAAAAGGTGCAACACAAACAACAAGCAAAGTTAAAGGAGAGATTTACAAAGTTTGACTCTTCACCCAAAAGGAAAAAAAACACAAAACTATTATTGCAACAGTGATGCAACAGTAAAATCCAATCAACAGTTCAGTGACCACTGAGAATTTAAGAAATTGGAGGACTGTTCACGATACTGCAGAGGTAAAACTCAGAAACTGTATTGGACATGAAAGAAAAAACAAATATTGACAATGACAATGTTATCAAGTGATGATGCAATCACATGTAAGAGCTTCAATGTAACTTTCAAAAAGACTGTTTTTGGTTGTGTCTTAGAAGAATATTAAGTATTTCTAAATGAAAGGAAAGGGAAAGACAGACAGGATGATAGACAAAAAGTGGCAGAAAGTGAAGGAGAGAGGCAGAGGCTCTGAGGGAATGAGGGAATGCAGGACAGGGCGAGAGGGGAAGGAGAGGAGGGAGGGAGGGAGGGAGGGAAAGCGGAGTGGTTTTAGGCCGATGTGAAAGCCAGCAGGTCACAGAGGTTCCCTTTAAATTTAGAACAAACCACAAACACTGAATGTCTACTCCAAAAGGCTGAATGACTGATTATAATGGCTGCCTGTTTCGATCTCGTCCTGTCAGCCTCTCAGCTCTGCTTTCTTAAGAGGGCTCTGACTAGTGGGCTAACATGTGGGCAGGCCTACAATTTACAATTACAATTAAGGCATTTAGCTGACGCCCTTATCCAAAGAGACTAACAATAAGAGCAGCAATAGAAAAGGCTACAGTGTCTGTGAATCCTGTGATCCTCAGCAGTCTGGTAAAGAGCAAGAGTGAGGGACATCAACACAATGTGAAGACCTTAAGAACAGGTGCAGTGCCAAACAAGTGAAAGGAATAACGGAGACAACAGTACAATGCATAAGTATGTATCAACATGCCCCATGAATAAAAGAACCATGGTTATATTGTGTTTACACACTTTGATAACACAGCTACTTTATTTCAATTCCAAATGAACTGACCGTACAAACACTTCAGCCAAGGCTAGTGCAAGCTAACAGCTCACACAGACAATCAGGGTTGTGCAGTTTTTGTGTTTACATAATGGTTTTGTAAACTGTGTCTTTTACTGACATGTTTCAGTAAAAAGCAACAGCAAGTAACAGAGGAGGACAAATGATTATAAATGTTTACAGAGTGCAGCCTGGGCCTCCTACATCTCCAGTCCTTGTTTACATTGTGGTACACACTCACACGGAGGTTTTGTTTAGGTTTTGATGCATTATACTAAATGCATCAACACACACAGTATTGGAGGTATATGTATTATAACAGCCTTTTTTCTATTTACAGAATACCACTGGTCCAAGAAATAAGGTGACGTGAAAAGAAGTTCAGCGCAGGCCAGAAAATACCGACCTCAAGCTAGCAATTAGAAAATAATGACACTGACGCTTCAGGTTACTCTGTAGGTCAATCTGCAATAACACTGATCACTCGCAAGAATCTGCATTCATCAACACATCACTTAGAGTCTGACCTCCATCTTCAAACATCAGGACACAACAGTAGAGGAGTCATTCATAATATGAAGCAGGGTGACAGACCTGTTGTCAATATTCTTCACTGGTGCACAGACTTCTGTTAGTCCACTATATAACACACTCAAAAGGGAACCGGTGCCATCACTCTTTACACTGTACTAAATATTTCAAGTGTTTATTTCTGCGTCCATGTCTGCCTGGCGTGATATGTGCAGTATATGTACGCTAACATGGAGAGATGCAGACTCATCTCTCTACAACAGGGGGAAAAACACATGGACACATGAGCCACCTCACACACTGCAATAATCCCACTAAACCTGTACTGCATCACACGCACACACGCACACGCACGCAAGCACACACACACACACACACACACACACACACACACACACACAAACGCGCACACACACACACACACAGAAATTACTGCCAGCTAATACTTTTATATCTGCTGGTAAACAAACAAAATACTCACCTGTTTATTATTTTCTAAATGAGCAACATGTTGTCTTAACCAACACATTCATTAACAGACATAAATGTACAAACCCTGCAGAGTAATAGGAAATAGTTTCAAAACATTTTAACTGACAAAATGCCAGTGCAGCAGAATAATATTCAACATTATAATTGCAGATCATTTTGAAGACAAAATGAGTCCAGCCTACACAGAGCTAACATCAACATCAACGAACACCTCTTCTCATTCTCTTTTCTGCATCAACAGTTTGATTTACCTGTGTATCTGGCACAAAAGCATCCTGCTAAAAATACTGGCTCTAACCAAACCTGAATCCGACAATGATTGGCCAGAGGAGGTTTGTGTCCCCTCCCTTTTGCACGGTATTTAGGTTAAGAAACCTGTTGTTTTGTTTTGGTGCAAGTTTACATTTAACCTGAAGCAAGAAATTGTGCAATGTGAGCAAAGACAGAAACACACAAACATGATGACACAGCAAAGCGTTAATGTATCTCTTCAGTTATGTGATGTCTAGTAAGAAATCTAATATCAACTGTCATCATAGTGCTATACATGTATTAATAAAGGAGTAATAATAAAACCATTATGTTATGGCAGTAAGAAAGGGTCTCAAAAGATTTGTAATTACTTAGAGATTTATCTAAAATGTCATGTCCTTTAAACTATAAGCCAAACGAGCACTGCTCTCAAAATGAAAATACTAAGACTCTGCACTCCACACTGCAAAAATAGGCAAATTAAAGTGATGTTTTAAAACTGAGATTCATCAAGTTAATCAAAAGACAACCTCAAACACAGTTCTGTTATTCACAATGTACGAGCAGCTAGTTCTAATGCCCTTTTTATTTTGTTGCTAATATGAAATATTACTGCGACAGGAAGATTACATCTAGAAATTACAAACTTGTTTTAGATTAAAAGCAAGTATCTTACCGTTATTGCAAATATTTACAAGATACATTTCTTGTAAATATACAATATTTCTAAGAGGATCACAGCATAGAAAACATCAGAGCAGAGCAGAACAAAACCAAACAGAGCAGGTACTCACTCAGAGATGTAGGAATAGCCCCCAGAACACACCACCACCATGCAGAAGTCTGTCTACTATCCTGTCAGGGTGCAAGCTGGTTGCCTTGGCCCTGGCTGGGCGTTATTTGTGAGTCAAATCCTTAAAGAACAAGAAGCTTTCTCTGTGCCTAAACCTGCCGACAGACAGGGGGCTTTGAAGGCCCCCAACCGAGCTCGGCGGAGAGCTTTGAAGCCAACTGAAAACTCTGCTTTATGGGACTAAATGAAAGCGAAGAAAAGGGGAAAGTTATAAAAAGCAGAGAAACACTGAGCTCTGTTGCTATTTTTCTCTGCTGCTTCACGGTTGTGAGTTTGTGAGTAGTTTGATGATTAATTGGAGGCTGTGTTGAAAATATAGAATTGAGGTGTGTTTTATCATGTGTGTCAGTAAACACTGTGACACTGCAGTTTGTTTGTCTTACACTATATTTCCTTTTCTTTCTCAGACATAACCGATTGTTTTTACCTCTCAATTATTAGTTAGTTGTATTAATTAATAACATTTAGTTGATTCAAAAAATTTCCTAACCTATTTAAAAATTACCAAAAACAATTTGAGGCATATTCGCCAATCACCTAATTTAAAAGTACTAGTTTATTAACATTTTGGCAGAAAAATTCACAGTTACAGCTTTTAAAATATTTTTATGTTTTTTTCAAAATATTATTGAGAAAAAAAACCCGGCTACTATTTTTCATTCAAATGTTTCATGAGGGAGAAAATGTGTGCAGTATGAATTGTGTCTCCAACAACCATGATATACTATAAATAATTAGTATCATTTTACGATCTTAATGGCTGATATGAGTGTGCATAAAAATCTCTATATATAGTCTGAACAGAGAACTAAAAGATAATGGGAAAATGCTCGTGTGTAATGTTGCTGCTAATGTCAATGGCCTTCCTCACGTTTCCTAATTATGGTATATTTCTGTGAAATGTTGCTATATTAATAAGAAGTGGATACATCACCTTTACTGAAACTCCCTGCTGTCCCAGGTTTACTGTTTTTTTTTCTTTATTAGCCCTTTTAATAATGAAAAAGTTAGCTCTTAATTTCTGGACGATCGAGGCCACATGCTTTCCAACGTGGGGCCTTTATATCATTTGTTAAAGAAAATGTGATAGTAAAAAGCAATATTATAAAATCCCTCATTCATAAAGAATATGTTTTCATGTATTGTTCATGTGTTTATTTCCAGATATATCTCTCATATGGTGGACACATTATTATACAGCATATTGTCTAACTGGTATCATCTCATACTTATTACTTTTTAGTAATAATTAAAGTCTTAATTGGCTGCAGAGAACATAAGGATTTCAGTTTTTCCAGCCATAAAGACAAATTGTATGGGTTTGCTTTTTTTCTCACATCATGTTGACATTTATTTATCTTTTTTTTTTACATATCAAAGACACCATTTCCGCAGCACTTTTGCACAATATATTATCACTTTTATCAATATCAGACTTGAAGCCAAATTGTTATGGTTGAACAGACGCTGTTTTAAATGGCAAATTGAATAGTTTCATGGTAATAAAGACGGGTCTGTGTGGCAGACTGAGTAAACAGTCGCTTGTTGGGTGAAAATCTCAATTCTGTTTTTCTGTTCTGTCACCTTGATGTCTGAACTTCAGCTCTGAAAAACAATTCTGGTGCCAAGAACCGTCCATGAAACATCATTACCATGGTGCTTTTTATGTTAGTTTAGCCGAATTAATTATCAGGAAAACAAACAACACCTATCTAAACTGAAGCCTGTGTATTTTCAGGATGTTGCAGCTGACTTTTTAGACACACATCTGCAATCAGATCACTGGCCCTGGACTCTCAGAAAACCATTTATCACTTTCTCTGTCTGTCTTTCGCTCTCTCTCTCTCTTCTTTCAATAAGTCCTTTAGAAGCACACAAACCATCTCCAGCAGACAAAACAGTGGACAAGCCTCTGTGATGTCCTGACTCATTCTGCTCCTCTTCTCTCCAAAGCCTTGGGGCCGACGCATTGGGACCCAAAACCAACACGCACATAATAGGGCCTTGTTGGAACCGCCTTAATGTTTCTAATGTTATGTAAATGAGGAGGGAAGAGGGCAGGAAAGGAGAAGAGAGGAGCAGAGCGGAGGAGGAGGCAGTGGGAGTGTTTGTGTGTCCGAGGAGGCTGCTAAGCTCCCATTACCAGGGGATTAGGCAAATGCTGCCGTTGTATCGATGCTGGTTCGACAGCGAACCGCCAACCCTAATCCCCTCCTCTCTTCTCCTTCCGACAACGCCTCGTCAACGCCTCCTCTCCTCCTCTCTATATAGTCCCCCCCACCAATCGTTTGTTAAAAATCCTCCCAGAACTTTCTGGATTCAACTTTTCAACTCTCTCCTCTTGTTTCTCAGTCATGCATATACACTCCAGCTCACATAAACTCAAAAAACACAAATACTACTGGAATTACTTGGTTCACAGCCAGTGTAAATTTGTCTGTTCATTGATTTCTCTGACATGTGATGTGTGTGTGTGTGTGTGTGTGTGTGTGTGTGTGTGTGTGTGTGTGTGTGTGTGTGTGTGTGTGTGTGTCTGTGAATGTGTGAGAAGTGATCAATATTGAAAGCCAGAGAGTGCCTTTCTGGTTTGTCTGTGATGTGTTTGCCTGGAGCCTCAGAGTGCAGATATGACCTACTGGCTTCTGTATGCATCAACTCTTCAGTTCACTGCTCCTCTGACTCTGGGCAGGAGGACGAGTGCTGGTCTCTGGGTGCTGCTCACTGGTCCCTGGGCGCCCTGGTGGCTCCTTTAAAGGGATTCAGGAGACATCTCTCTGCTTTATCTTCCTGCAGTGAGAAAGTGCATGAAGACGGGAGAAAGAGAGGGAGAGAGAGCACATTGTGTTCTATTTGTAGGCAAGCAGTTTCTCGCAAACTTTGTCTGTAGTGTTCTGCCTCTCATATCTTTCGTTTTTTTTCTAGACTCAATAATTTTATAATGCAGAAATTACACAGAAATAATAGATCAAAAATTCACATTTTCACTATTTTATTAGCATAAACTCACAGTAAAATGATCAAAATGACTGTTAAATCATTAATTAGCATTTTTTTGGCTGTAGGGTTTTCATACACAAGCAGGAAATGCAAGGGAAAAAAATACATTGCTAAATACGTGTCTGAGAAGATGCGACATACATCATGCAAGCCGACACACATGCAATAAAGCAACAAAAAAAGAACAGATTAATCTCTGCATGTGTTATCACTAACTATTCAACACAGCTCAGGCTGAGGAATGTCATCAAGAAGTGAGGAAGCTATTCTGAGACAAACGAGCTGTGTGATGTGTGTGTGTGTGTGTGTGTGTGTGTGTGTGTGTGTGTGTGTGTAAGTGTGACACAGTTGCAGGCAGAACTTGGAATACTCAATTATCACATTATCACATCCAGAGAGAAGCCGAAAGGCTACACACACATGCCTATGAACAAGCACACACATATGCTTGTACACACACACGCACGCACACATGCACAAGCACACACACCACAACCACCACCCCCACATATCTCTGGAACTGCAGGCCCCCTGCTGAGAAGCTCAAACACACCAACTGAGGGAGGGGGGGTGGTGGTGGGGGTGTTGTGTTGTAGGAGAGAGGGGAGGGCTGTTGGGTTGTTGAGAAGCATGAGGCTGGTGAGTGACATTGAGACCAAGGTTAAACACAAACCATCCGTTCTGTTCGGCTGTAGGCCGAGTTGAGACCGGCAGCAGCACTGCGTCACAAAAAACAGCCTCCCCATTCATTTCTATGAGACCAGTGCATCGGCGCAGCGGGGGTGATGCTGCTCAAGACCCCAACAACATAAGGTTAGGGTTTGGGTTGATCTTCGCTCAACCTTTGCCACATCGCAATGCAACATATCTAAGCAACACACAGCATTAGTCAATCATATACAAGCGTGTACACATTCACACAGTCCAGGTACGCTGTAGCATGTAGTTTGTAGCATTCAACCGTTCACCCTATTAACAGGCAATTTTCAAGAGACAGAGGCTTTAGATTGTTGTAAACATGAAGGCAGACTGTGCAGGCTGGCAGAACATCATCACATTTGGCACGAAGGCAAAATGGCAGAAAGCACTAACACAGTCTCTGAGGCCTGGTCAACCGAACCTGATGAAACTTTGTATTGTTCCATACTTTCCAATACATGGCCTGCAATTGAAGACAATGTCATATGGCCGTGGAGATGCATAGTCACAGGTTATGTCAATATTTCTTTCAACAGCTAAATGACTCCTCTGCATTAAGACCACACATGCAGAGCCTCGGCATGCTCCTCCTCAGGTTGTGTGGAGACTGTGGGGACAGTGATTGTCTTTTCCTTTGGTTTTTTCTGGGCTGCTTTTGTACTTCACCTTTCTGATGTCCTAAGAGTTTGTCAATTATGTTTTATTATGTTTACGTTTTGTTACTATTATCAGTAATGGTTAGAAATGATGATCTTGCAAAGTCATCTTCAGGGAAAGGCTTCTTGCCAACTGCTGCTCTCTATTACAAAATAAATGGGCAGGATAAATGCATCCATCTATTGCTGCAAGTAAACACTTACAGATCATGGATTCATTTTTTTATTTTTAGTGTGGGCAGACTGACAAATAAACACAATTCAACTAGGAGTGTATCTAAGGACAAGTAAGATTAACATAGTGGAGATTTTCTGCACCTTATAGATTCAACACTGATTTTCCACTATTTGAGTTGTTGTTCTCTGCAGTGTCTGTGGTCTGATGTTAAAGATACGTTTCCTAACTATTAAGGAAGCATGTGGTCTATTATATGCTGCTGAAATAACACAATAATAATGGCAATCGCAGTTCTCCATCCAGTGTTCGAAATTCTGTGGAAATGAGTGTGGAAATGATAGGTGCAAAAATATCCGGACAAGCACAGTTAAGCTTACTGCTGCTGTTTAGGGGTTCAGGGAGTGCAGTTACTGTAATTCACACAAGGCACAAAGGACAAAAAAGCACAGAGAGGGCTGACTGAATTCAGCACTAGAAACACAAAAACTAAGATGTTGTAACTGCTGTGCAGAGATGATTAAAATCTGTTTATTTAGCATCTGAAAAAAATCAGATGAACAGTTTTCTACATATATAAGACAATAAAGCAGCTTTTCTCTCTACCTAGAGGTCATTATTTATTATAAGCCTCAGCTTGGAAAATGTTCTTATTTAGAAAAAGTTTAGTTTCCTGTTATTTTTCCCACAGGAAAAGACAAGTCAGGATCCAGGAATATCTCAGACTCATATTGTTACATTTTGTAATTACCTCAGCCTGCGTCTTTTGCAAAGTTGTTGAACTGAGTAGGTATCTTGCATCACAAAACTCTTTCCTTTTTATTAGTTATCCACAGAGAAAAGCCAGAGAAATCAAACAGGTGGCCGATGCTGTTAATTCCTTTGTGTAGCAGTTGTTGCTAAGGAAACCGTGGGGAAAAGGGAAACGCAACAACAATGGTTGTTATAACGCAGCAGTCAGTATCGCACTAAGAACAGCTAGTTGAAAGAAAGCAATTCACATATTCACAAACAACACATCCTTATAAATCAGACACAACAAAGCCAGGATGAGATGAGACGCACACAGCACACCACCGATATCATTGCTCTGATAATTACTCTTTGTTAGCAATAATTGATCTAAATCAAAATATATCTGATACATGTGTATCTCCTCAGAACAAAGTGTAGGCATTATTGTTGAGCCCATACAGATTTCAGACCACACAGAAAAAAGCAGAGGTTTAAATTCATAGCTTACAAACTGACAGCATTTGACCGCTTCTCCTTACTGCCTCTACAGCAGAGGACCAAGACGCTTATAGTCACGGTCTGGTGATGGTGAATGACTGCTCAGCGTCAGCTTGGCTCACTGTCAGCTGATATGCTGTATGAGGTGTGGCTATTTAAAGTCTAGTGGTTGGCCGTTCAGACGAGAGAGTCATTACTAACTTAGAAAAAAAAAAAAGTGTTGTGTGCGTGCATGTGTGTGTGTTTTGCCATGTGTGTGACTTTAGTGTGTCTGAGCTGAGGTGTTTTTATGATACTTTGACTCCACTGGTATGTTGTAAGGAGAGGGAGAGAGGAAAGTCGTAACTGTGAAGAGAACAAACATACAGATACCTTATGAGCAGACAGAAAGGCATGCTGAGAGGGTAACGAGCACTGTGCAGTGTGAAATATGTGTGAGCAACAAGAACGTCATGATAAGTCTGGGCCTTATCGGACACCTACTGTTACAGTATGTGACATAATACAGGCAGTATGTGACACTGTCATGATTTAATTACTTTACTAATCATGATTGTATTTTTTTATATTTCTATTTTCATAAACTGTATCTGTCACATTTTACATTACATAGCTGTTTTTGTGCCGTGGAAGCATCTCTGGTTATGAGCACAATATTTAATATGTTTGCTGTGTAATGTGGGAATTGGGCTGAAATAACAAGAAGTATGAAGAAGATGTATGGGAACGTTTGATGAAAAAGCTGAGCCTGGCTAAGCTGTGTGCATCATATCATATGTGCAAAGACACATTCATAGCAGAATACTATGTAACCCGAATGCCACATTGTTTACTCTGTGATTGGATCAATAGATGAAAAAGTGATTTCCAATGTTATAACTTTCTTTCTTTTCTTTTTTTTTTTTAATGCAGGGTTGTTTTTTTTGCTCAGTGCCTGGTAAAAGCAGCACCTGGGCTGATACTGCCCTGTTACAGAAGAATATTAACCATGACAGCTAGTTGCTAAAAGCTCACACATTTACAAACATGTATTGTCAGGGTAAAATTTATGAAAAATACATGAGCTTGTTCTTCCCACTGACAACAGTAAAATAGCATAGAAATATTAAAGAGGGAAATCAAAGCAGAGAGGGAGAGATATGTAATCTGGTAAATGTGAAGGAGTGGAGTAAGACTTTTTTCAGCTCCCTCAGAAAAACTGTACTTACTTATTCCAGACACATATCTTTGTATTGTTTGTGTCCATGGAAGTCAGCTTGTGACTGACAACAAAACCTGCACTGATCTTTTCGTGATTCAGCACATTTTCCAAGTTGAAGTGTAGATGATTTGTTTTTTCTGTGTTACAGCTCTCTCTCTCTCTCCCTCTCTCTCTCTCTCCCTCTCTGTCTTTTATTTTCTTAAAATATGGTACAACATTAAAAAGCTCTGCCCAAACGCCTTCCTCTCCTTTTATGGTTTTGGTCTTTACAGTCTGGACTCTTCCCTCCAGGGGCTCTCCCTCCTCCTCTACATTGTAAAAACTGAACAAATTATTTCATCTCTACATAAATGCTCACCACACAGCCAGGTGAAATGCTTGCTGGTACATGCAGTTTGCAGTTTTCTGTACCGAGGTCCATTCAGGAACTTGGGTGAAAAAGACATCCTCATGGAAGACATTTAGACTGTACATTTTGTTGTTCCAGCCCCAGGGTCTTTGGTATTGTTCATGCTGACACATAAGAATGTCTGACTGTATCACCTAACTGAAATGAGCCCTCATACCTGTGGTTTCTCTGCCTCTGCGAACAAGCTGTTGCATGAGAAGAGTCTGATGTGTTGGCTCAAACTGGCAGGTATGAGCATTTGAGTCACCTCTCGTATTAGCAACAAAATGATAGTTATTGTGTTTATAAAAAATGACAATTACCTGACAAATGCTGCATTCCGGGAAGAGGAGGAAAACTTCATATAATTCTTGACTGGGCATGAGCACGCATTATATTTTGGTTGTTTACCCCTTGTTGTTAGCCTTGTAGTCACACTGGGAGAAGGGAAACCAAGCTTAAAATAGCTGTTTATTATGCTACCTTTTTAGCAGCTCACAATTTGTTAACAAGTGAAAACAGACAAAAATGAAGAGCTCATTTTAAAAACGGCTGAAAAAATTGTGTTAATATTGTTTTTTATGTATCTTCCAGTGTGTTTTTTTTCATTAATTGCCCATGACTCCAACTCAAAATCATAAACAGGAGGTTGACATAAACTGTTGTTTATGATGCGAACATGGCATGAGAACAAGCTACATTTACCAAGCTTGCAAACTTAACAAGCTGACGTTTTTCAAACACAATACCTAAATTATTTAAAAATAAAGAGAGAAAATAACTTACTTCTCTATTCAGCTTTTTTGACATGGATTCATGACTTTGACCACAATGACTTCCTGTAGTGAGAGAGGGATGCTAGTAGTCAGTCCCTCCAGTGTAACAGCATGGGAATAGTGTCCATGGTCTGAACCTGCATTAGAAAAACACAAACAAAAAACATGAAAAAGCTTTATCTACATAGAAGAAAGAGAGAAAAAGGTACTACTCCGTTTAATATCACAAACTGAACCTTTAGTTTAATTTAATAAGCTTAAAGAGCTGCATCAGAAACCTTGAGACCTTTTACTTGCAGAACTTGAGTGCTAAAGAAAAGCCATTAACATGAATGCGGCACAATCTTGGAACAGCTCTCTTGATAGAGCCATGATTTGTAAGCTACATTGTGCAAAAATGGAAGAAAGCCAATGTAAAAAGGGAATTGTTTAAGTTAAGCATCTAGCAAACTAACAACTGAGCTAAAGTGCAAGTAAATACTGGACTTTAATTCAAGAAGTCAGAAGAAAGACTCCAGTGTTGCTCTGTAACTACGTTATGGTTGTTATATAGTTAAACAATATAGTACTACAGTACTGCAGTATACTGTAGATTTTATTCCCAAAAGTTGTGTGCAATTCAAATTAAGCATGTTGACATATCAGTAGCCTAAGACGGCATAGCCTAAAGAATATACTTGACTTGTACAGAATACCAGGCACTATATTCAAATACACTCAAGAGGTATATACTGTGTATATACTGTATATTCAGACAGAGTATATAGTATCATTCGTGTGTAACCTGGCTGCTGTGATGCTCAAATGTTGAATTACTAAGAGGAGATCAATAATGTACTCATATTTCAGTTTATTGGGTGCATTATGAGTTGATGTTAATCATAAAGACCATATCATCAATGATATATCTAGACTCCATTGCTGTTGCTGGAGCGTTTTTGCTCCTGGTTGTTAAAAAAAATTGATTTATGTTGTTGGAAATATGGACATTTGTAGCAGTGCAGGTGTTTTCTATTTCCTCTTTTCAATTGCCTTTGCAGCCTAGAGCATACTACAGATGTATATCATCTATAAAGTTTACTCCCTCCCTCTATGAAGTTATGTTATTATTTTATTATTTTATATTGATCAACTATAAAAGACTTTCAGCTTCTTATTTATGAGTGTAATGTTTTTCCTTTTCACTTGTCTAATTGGCTGATAAATCCCAGCTGCAGAGATGGGCTGACAAGGACAATTAAAGGCAACATGAGAAAAATCAGACTGTAGAGAGAAGAAAAATAATATGTGAGGAACAACATCATGAGACCAGAGGAGACGCTTCATTACACAACAGACATTTTTCATAGATGACATTCTGAAATGTAGGAAACGCACAAGTGTAAATAATAAAAAAATAAGATGTTTCAGATTTTGGGGCCTTGAAAGTGTGCATTGTCTATGTTCACAATCTAACATGCATTCATGCTTTACATGTACTTTCATGCACGTTTGTATTCAAACAAATACACACACACACACACACACACACACACACACACACACACACACACACACACACACACACACACACACACACACACACACACTCATGTACACATCAGGGTTAAACCGACTAATTCTCTATTGTCCATTACATGAAGTGTAAAAGGAAATGCGGTACGGCCTGAGGGCATGAGAAATATGAACAAGCAACTGTGAAATTAAGCATCAGTAGAAAAATGGAGGATTTCTACACAAGGTAATTGCAGGTAAGTCAACAAAGAATGAGCGAGCCATATGTTGACAACACTTGAAATTATGTCTTCTGAATGTTTTTCACCCCCACTGAGATGAATTACGGCTTTCCAGCAGCTGGAATGACACACCACAGTTCAGTACATTTAATGTACAGCTGACCCACAAAATGATACGATTCTGTTTGACCTGTTGGCCTCATGGCTAAATATCCTTCAATTCAAGTTGCAACAAATGGATGTTTCATTAACCCCTTGAGACCTATGTTCCTCTATAAATTGTAAAGAGGCTGGAACCTCATCTCTGTAATTACAATCTACTATATTATACCAGCTATCACTCCTTTGCCTCTGAGAAAAAGGTATCTGTAAATAGCTGATTTACAAATCAGTATTTTTACCCATCTTTTAAATCAGACCATCCAGGATTTTTTTTGATGGTTTCACAACATGGTTGGTGTGTTAAATGTCTGAATCATCCCGAACCTTCTCCTCTATAAAATCCTCTTTTTTTTTTTTTTTAAATTTAAATTAATTCATTTTATTGACAAGTCTAATTTATGCAATAAGCACATAGGAGCAGCAGATAACATTGGGGTTCTGGTGTTTGGGCATAAATGTGCAGGTTTGAGGTTGATTTTACTTGGTTGGTGGTAGTTTGGTTACCTAATCTTATTTGGTGATGATGCAGTGACAGAGAAGCTGATGCTGATCCACAGAAGGAGGCTATTGTATCCCACTTAACATTTGGTTTTGTATTTTCTAGACAGTAAGCAAGTAGTGTTATTTGGCATCAGTCAAATCAATTTGTGAAAAAAGCAACATAAATATATTTCCAACACTCGAAATTGACCCCAGTTGTGCTTCTTTTTTTTTTTCTTTTTTAACTACGTCTCTCTCCAAACTTTGGTTGCAGCAACAAATCAGTCAAGTTAGCAACAGTGCCTCCATAATTAATTTAGTGTGTATGACCGTTGCATTGTGCTTCTCTTATTAACTTGTTTATCTCTCAACAACCTAATTTTTTATTCAGCCCTCACTCAGTGTATTGGCTTGTGTCCATCTTACATGCAGACTCCTCACCTAACAGCTGATCCAATTAACTCTCCACAGAATCCTACAGCCAACTGAGACTATCGCAGGGACACCTGAGTGTGCTCGAGTGTGTCAGGTGTGGTAGTGCCAGCCTAGCCAAATCGGTTTGTTAGATTCTGACTGAATCCGAGAGGGAAAAAAATGTGTGTGTGTGTGTGTGTGTGTGTGTGTGTGTGTGTGTGTGTGTGTGTGTGTGTGTGTGTGTGTGTGTGTGTGTGTGTGTGTGTGTGTGTGTGTGTGTGTGTGTGTGTGTGTGTGGGGTCAAGCGCATGTAAAGAGGTAACCTTTAGTCTTGGCATTTAAGGGCCTGGGAAACAGCGGCGTGGGGTCAGGTGTGCTACTTCCTGCCTAGCTAGCTAACCTGGCTGGGAATGTGTGTCTGTGTATACGAGTCAGCTGTGGTAGCTGACCTGAGAATTTGGGGATTAGTTTGGATTTATCTGGAACACTTACTGGAGGGGTGGGGGAGTGGGGGGGTTGACAGATGATGACAAAATGGCAGTTCAGACCTTTATCAGTCAGTGGACGACAATGAAGATGAGGCAGATGATGATAGCCGTGTTCTGTGTGTCTCTAACAGTGTGTAGCTGCTTGAGGCTCAACAGATGAATCATGTTTGCGCTGAATACCGACTACATGAATGCTGCGTGACACTGTATGTGGGCCCACCAGAGTTTGCTCCACAACACAGTGATTGAACAAAGGTGTAGCCTGCAGTTATTCTGCGTACATGTGAATGTGTGTCTGACAGACCGCAGTGCCAAAAGATAACAGTCTTTTTGTTCCTCGTTCTGTTTAGCTGGCCAGTTTGCACGCAACCTGCAGCTCTGTTGCTTTATCTCTTCATCTTTCCCTTTCTTTCTCTTTCTCTTTGTCCGACACACACACACACACACACCCACAAACCCACACAAATACGCACACTCAAATATCTATATAGATCTTTCTCATGTTGTCCTCGTTCCTAAACAAACTGCATTTCCAAGCTGGATGTTTATTCAGTAAAAAGCACCAGATAAAATGTATGACCACAAGACATATTCTGTATGATATGAGTGAAAAATCATGGCCTTGAAAGACACAGCATCATAATCATCCCAGTGCTGTACTACTATGTGTGTATTTGCCAGTGTGTCTCGATATATGTATGTTTGTGTGTAAGTGTGTAGATGTGTGTGCGCTAAATCCCTGATAATCTGACTGTACTCTCTCACTGTGCTGTTGGCAGCACATCTGGACTGACACAACTCAAGGGACAATCCACCCTGAAAGTCTGGGCCCGCTGGTGTTCACAATCCCCTCTGCCGCCAGATTCTATTTTGTGTTAGAATCATGGTCATGATAAAATAAACATGTTAATAGACCTGATGAAGCGATTAGATATTAGAAATGGAAATGTATTTATTTGATTTTTTTTTAATTATTTTTTTTTTAATAAGGCAGCTTTATAGAGTGAGCTTTACTGGACTTATCCCTGGACTAAAAAGACAAGCACACATTCGCACAATTCATGCAGTTACACATGAAACAACATACACATTGTTACAATATATGGCTACAGCAAAAGACCCACAGGGTTGTAAAACACTGGAATTCTGCTATTTTTATTTGTCCATTGAATGAAGAATGCTAATATGTTAAAGCTGCAGACGATGGGAAATCCTTCCAAAGACTTTGGTGACTGTGTGAAGTACAAAGCTGCCAGTTCCTGGAGACAGACGGATAGTTAATATTATTTAAAAAGAAAGTGGAATGAGCTCCATACTAGTAATATAGTAATATCAAATCCTTGGGCGAGAGATGTAAAACAAACACAAATCAAGCTACAACTACGCGTGCAGCATTATACACAACAAAACTAGGTTTTCTTAACACTGATTAATTTAACCACAGGGCCTCTTGCTAATTTGGGTCGACCTTTTTTGTATGCTAGTATATTACTATGCACTACAGCCACATATCACATAGCTACATATCACACTGCCTGTTAGCTGTTGAGTGGAGAATGCACAGTTCAGCTACAACACAAGGTCTCGGTTCATTTAGGCTTCATTTGACTTACTTAAAGATGCTGGTCCAGAGAAGAAAATAATACTATTTATAACATTTATCTAAAAAGCAGCAGAATTTTTAAAAGATCAGTTTAAATTTTCACCTGGAGTTTAAGTCCTCAGAACTAATTTCCTTCCAATAACAGAGTCAAAAGAACACAGGGGGAAAAAAACAATTTTTGTTTTTCGATTTGTAGTCACACTAGAAGAAGGGAAACCAAGCTTGTTGTATTTTTACAAATTTAATCTGGAACCATTTTCTTTTTTTATAATTGAAGATAAACATGGATAAATTCTTTAACTGCAGAGCAGGAACTGCTGCTATCCAGTATAAGAAATATTATAGTCTTGAACAGTGCACTTTTCTTACATTATTTTATAAAGAATTTCCATGTCTTTGTCAACTTTATACATAATATGAAAAGATAAAAGTGTTCAACAGTGAACCTGGCCTATCTGAGATCTTTTAAGACAACCTTGTGTCAAAAAATCCATCAGATAGGTCGCTGAACTCACCAAGAGGACAATATGATGTCTGTGTTTCTCTTGTCTGAGTTTCTCTCCCACAGACACAGGTGCAAACTGAGAGCTAGTGTTTGGGCGTGCGTGTGTGTGTGTGTGTATGGGGAGCTGGGGGGCTGCTGTGGGAGAGAGTGGCACAGGTGGCACAGAGCCCCGGCAGTGCCGAGGGCATCGGATCGGCATGTGGCGCACAGCCAACCACACACAACATATGCCAAGGGGAAGAGGAGAGCGAGAGAGAGAGAGTGAGAGAGAAAGAGAAAGAGAGTGAAAGAGAGAGAGGAATGTGTTTTTCTAACGACCACATGGGTCCACAGGTCTCCTGTCTTGCGCCATATGCTGTCAGCATGTCTGTCTGTCTGTCGGTCTGTCTCCCTGTCTGTCTGCCAGCAGAACAAAGTGCTGTCAGTGGTCAAACTGTCAGTGCAAAGATGATGGGCATGTGATGCTATTGGGGCATCCTCTGCCTTAGCTATGAACATCCAGCACAAATACACACACACACACACACACACACACAGGAGCGTGCACACAAATGCCCACATGAGCACAGTGCCAGCTTGTGTCATTATCATATTCATCAATTATGTAAACAGTTATGTGAACAGAGTAGTAACACACACACATACACACACACACGCACATTCCCCCATACACATGCATTTTAATGAACTGCCGTGGGGCTAGACATGACCTCCGCATTCCCTCCACACACACACACACACACACACACACACACACACACACACACACACACACACAGGTGTTTGACAGTGCATAGCTGAGGGGAGAAAGTGTGTGTTTGGATACAGACAGGGGTTCTCACTGTGTGCACGAGTGTGTGTGTGGTGCATATGTGTGTGTGTGTGTGTGTGTGTTTGTTTGGAATACTTCGGACAGAAGCTCTTTCATAATAGATCACTCGACGTATTTATTAAATATTGGTTAAGCAATGACATCTATCGTGATCTATACAATATTGGGAAAATGTGTGTGTTATGCTGTGTGTGAATGTGAGTACTTAGATATTATTAATTTCTCCCAAACATCCTCTGTGCAGACTTGACCCCGCTCTCCTGCCTTTTCTCTCTGAGAGATAAATGTTCTTTAAAATGCTATTTGCAAATAAGTGTAGACAATAGTATGACTACATTCAATCTTTTTTTTCAAATAACTCTTCCCATACCCTACATCTGGATAATCAGCTGAAAGCCTACAAACTTGACAAGGATACGCCATGGGTAAAAAACAACAACCCAGCTGAACTGTGGAGAAGTTTGTAATATTTGGCATGTGTCTGGCAGAAGTAGAAAAGTGCGTTGTCAGTGAAAGTAGCTGTCAGTTTTGGACTGGACTTGTTTAACAGCTACAGTACAACCAGTGACATCTGATCGTGGACCTGTCAACTGTGGGTCTTGACAACATTTTTGAGCTCAGGCTCTGACCCATAAAATTCCAAAAATAATATAAAAGTGTCCTATTGGATTCACTTTCATTCTAATGGTAGTGCATTGATATCTATGACTATCCTTTGACTTTTTATGTGTCTCCGGAAACTGAAATGACAAAGGCTGGAAACACTGCAGGATACAGTGTGAAAAGCTGTTTGTCAGTCTTAAAGTGTACTTTTCTGAAGCTTCTGCAGAAGGCCACTGCCAGGAGAATATGAAACGCATTTGCTGAGCATGCATATTTCATTTGTTTGTCAGGTCTGGTTTCGGAGTGGGAGGGGCAGCAAGAGTAGATTTGTCGGTTTCATTAACACACACACGCACACACACCCACACACACACAGAAACAGAAACACACCTTGCTGACAGCTCTGTTGTAAGGGTGTTGTGCAGGCGAATGCAAAAGAAAGAAGGGGCAAGAGACAGAGGGAGTGAGCAGAGGGGAGAGAGAGAGCGCTGGATGGAGAGACAAAGACGGCGAGTGTGTGAGTCTCGACGGGGAGAGCTGATATTAATTCATGATGTCATTGAGACCGCACTAAGGTGGATCACTCAGGTGAGTTTACATGAGCAGTAATGATAATTCATAAAGGAGCACAGTTCATTCATTCAACAACATGTGGCATAAGAAAACAGCCATACACACCTTCATTTCCTTTCTTTTTTTTTTTTTACATTTATAAGCACTGTAAAAGTATATTATGAATAGTTAATCAAAATGTCACCCTCCTTAAGTGCAAAACTAAATGCTGAATCTAAAAAAAAAATCTTAAACAAAACCTGTACAACTGGTTTTCCAAACACTCCTCCTGATACCTCCCATCACCGACTGAAAAAAACAGTGTCAGCTTATAAATGGCTGTAAAGTAAAAGGTGCAGTCAGTGAGCTGCAGTTATAAAATTATAAAAATTCCATCTCTCTTCACGTGAACAACTCATGGACGTTTTAAGAGAACTGGATATGACCAGTCAGCCCTGCTACCAATATCCACCTGTGACTAACTGTGCTAAAAAATCCCCTCCAGACCAACAAGCATGTTACTCATAGACCACCATTATAAAAGAGACCTCTGTTACACTGTTCCATGAAGGTTTTATATTCGCAAAACTTTGCCATAGCCAGGACAAGTGAAGTAACCTTTATTGGAAAGCACCGGTAAAGAGATGACAGGGAACGAGAGTGCGAGAGATACAACAAAGGTCCTTTCAACAAAGACACTTTTAACTTCAGGTTTTGCTGGATAACACGTCTTATGACAAAGTTGCTGTAAAACATAGAAGGCCTTTTATGGGCTGCATCTCTCCTACTCGTCCTAGACGACTGCTCTAATGTGCAATGCCGATCAAAAGAGAGGGTTGTAACCATTCTTTTATTACTCTGACATGTCTGTGTGGACGAGGATCTTTACAGTGAAAACCTGAGACTGCTAGTGTGGACAGATTTAAATACATCCATCTTGGTGTTAACATTCTCTAAGTTCATAAAGTAAAAACTCAAAAAGCAAAGAAGTCTGTGGCTCTTGGTTTTGTTTTCTGTTTCTCTGGGCCTCTGAATATATCTCTGGGTTCAGCAGTTAATAAATAAATAAATAACAGAATCAGAGCACTGACACATTTTGCAGGCCCACAGTTCAACAGGCCGAGCTGCGGAGAGCTCAGCACACATTCCTTTCTGTCCATCTATCCACTGAATTTGATTTCTGTGGGGTTCAGTAAACCATGCCAGTGAAATGAGTGACAGGCTCATAAGGAGTGCCAACTTAATAGCAACTATCTCCACGGGCAGAATAAGTCAAGGCTATGGCACCCAGACAACATTTGGTGCCAAAGCAGACCGGGCAATTTATCCAACGATTATGACCAACAGTATTTTTCCTTTGCTGCCTTTCAGCCCACTGTGTTATAGACATTGATTTTATCTGAGTTGCCAATCCTGTTCTTGCTGAGGGCAGCACTGTCTTGCTATATTTCCTTGAAGAGTTGTGATGGTGTCAGAGCAAAAACAAAAACAAAACAAATGAACAAACAAAAGCACAGAAAAACAACACTGTTTGTTTTTTACAGATTACAGTGTCATCAAATATCCATTACAGTTTTGACATGTAAAACCACTGAGGCTCCTGAACTAAGGTAAAGCTTTGGAAACTAAAGCTAGAAAATGTAACAAGTGCAGTGGATGTCTAAAAAGTGACAGACCGATGAAAAGACAAAGAGAGGGATGTACTGTGTGAACAGTAGCATGCAGGGTACACAGCTTTCTGTGGCCTCTCCTGTTTGCTGACTAATGAGTGAATAATTGAGTGCAGTCGGCCCTGCGTCTCTCTGATTAGAGCCAGACTGGGCCCCTGAAAAGACAGAAAGACAGAAGTCAGGCCTTTCTTTCTTTCTGTTTTATCTTTCAATTTATGCTATCCTCTCCACCCTCCTCTGCAAAGATACTTATCACATCAGATAATGAATTAAGACACATACACACTTACCCGCATAGACACAATCCCTTACACATACAGCCACACAGAGGCACTGATTGCTGAAACAATATGCAGTCCAATCAGACAATACACGCCGCATAATTGGCCCAGAGGACAGTGACAATGACATTAGCAGCAAAGAGCGCACTGAGAAAGAACAGACCAGAATAGCAGGACTCATGGTTTTTGTTTTAGAAATTAGATGTGAGCAGCGAAAAAAGAACTGTCTTGTTGGGTCAGCAAACTACATCCTTCAGAGGTTGGAGTGTCCCCAACAAGAAAATGATGATGTTTTTCAAAGTATGGAGCTGAACCAGTGGTTGGAACATGGAGAAATGATCTGCCAGCTGTGTGTTAATCTACCGAAGCTCTGTCAAGTGCTGCAGAATCAAAATAATAAGCACACATTTCTGGTCGATTACTCTGTGATGTGAATGCCATATTTTTACCATTTAACCAGAAGATCAGCATCGTTTTTCTAATGCAGGGCTGTTTTCTGTCTCAGTGCCCATTTACTGAAATGAGGATGAGCCTCCTCTCAAAGCTGACGAAGGCATGGAGATAAACAGTCATTCAAATGCTAAATGATTTCTAAAATTCATCCCTGAGGCAACATGTGACAGTACTGAGACAATCTTCCTCCTGCATGTCATTATTATCCAACTCACTGCTGCTCTCCGGCAGTGCTGCCACCGCGGACAGGAGGAGAGAAATCTACTATATCCACAGCATGTATGTGTGAAAAGAGGCCAAATGGATGGGATGAGAAACTTAAGTGTGAACCACAACCATACACAGATATTTCAAGTGTGCGATGTTCCAGCTTCCATGTGTGAAAATGGCTGCGGTGTCTTTCACATGCTCCCAATTCTTCAGCATTTGTCTCTTGTGGTCTATGGAAATGGAGAAAAGTGGAGGCAAACACACACACACACACACACACACAACTCTGATACTGCAGTGCCTGCAGCCACAGTATATATGTGTGTGTGTGTGTGTGTGTGTGTGTGTGTGTTAGTGGGACGGGTGCCAGTCTTGGCATGGCTGGATGCCTGTCTGTGTGTCTCCTGAGAGGGGACCAGGGGCACAACAAATTGGCACACTACACTCCTTGGTCCCACCTGCGTGTGTTTGTGTGCTTATATGTGTGTTTGTGTGAAAAACAGGCTAATATGTACGTGTGTGTATATCAGTGTATCTGTGCACATGTGCATGGTGAAGGCTACTTTGTGTGTTTTTCTGGAACCCTCTGGCTGAGAGTAGCATCAGCTGTGGAGATGCCTTCTCTCCTTCCTCCTTCTCCTCCTTCTCGTCTTCTCCTCAATTTCATTCTCCATCTTTTTCGCTCACCTCCGCATTTCAGCCTACATCCCTCCATCCTTCCTTTTCTCTCACTTTAGACCCTTTCTCACACTCACACACACTCACACACACACACACACACACACACACACACACACACACACACAATAACATCAACAGAATAAACTGCCACACAAGCAACACCTTAAAGAATAATTCTGGACATATTCTGTATTTATCTTATTATCAACAAAACCCATTAATAAAACAAAATCCTGAGCCCAGTTTTTCATACTGGAGATGTAAATATTTGAATACAGGTCACAAATATATGATTTTATTTTCAAAAAAGACTAAATTTTTTTATTAAACAGCTGGAGTTTGTAGCAAATATTACTCAACAACTTTGTTGTTTGTTTGCATTTGTTAGAAACAATTTCAGCTGCATATTTGGTGGTTATAGTGAATATTTATGGTGGCAAGACAGTTTGGCTTAATATTGAATAGTTTTTAAACTATAGTGAAGGTCTATGACACAGAGGAATAAGTTTTATCAGGCTTTCGATATTCATATTCATATTCCATCACTTGTTAGTTGGATCAATTCATCAAATATCACCACTCACTTTTCTTTAAAGTCCAACAGAAATCTATTCTTGTGATCAAAATATTTTAGAAATTATCATTTTGCATTTTTAAAAGGGAAGAAAACTGTCTGCTTTTAGCCTCCAAGATTCTGTGAGAGCGGCCATTTTGCCCATTCATCTTTACAACGTGAACAACCTTGTTCTGAAAACAGCATCTAAAATGACCAATCCTGACAAAGCCAGATCGTTTTGATATTTGTTCTTTTCCACTCGTGACAGCTGCTCGGCTGACTAGTAATCCAAGGTTCAGGACAAGATATATTCCTGCACTTGTAAATGAAAATAGCAGCTAGCAGGTAAAGAATATTTGCTCTAATAAGCTCTGAATATAATAATAACAATAATAATAATAATATGAACTACCTGATACTGCCAAATGCTGTTTAAATGATAATAGTTTACTTAGCTATTTGTATCTTTTATCAGGACCATGAACAGAAAACAAAAACTTCACCACTAAGGTGAATCACCCCCAACACTGAGAAGTCTGTACAACCATCACACAGCATTGTCCTGGTTTGTGCATGTCCTTACTAATGTGATACTTATGTTCACAGTGGTAAATACATCTGGAGCCGTCAAAATGCAGTAAGTAATTATTTACTACAATTGCTGTTCCACTTGTCCAGTCACACATGATGATTTCATGGCAAAACATCATTGAAAATCAACATCTATTTGAGCACCTCATGTTTCATCTCATCCACTATTATCCAACCTCTTGCCTTGTCTTTCTCCTGTTTTTTTTCACAGTGGTGTCTATTAATGAAGAGACACCATGAAATGACCTTTATAAAAAGACAGACCCACTCCTTCATTACCGAAAGGTGAGGATGTTTTTCCAAGAACACTAGAGATGAAATCAGCTCTTAACCCAATTTAAACTGCTCTCAATTTTCAGTTAATCTCCAGTTTGTCTAAAAGCCCCTGTTGTTTGATTGTGAGATTTCACCAATCAATAAGTTTATAGCAGACGACACTCTGACATAGATCTAATAAACTCGGGTACGACATCAAGGTAGATGTATGCAGACTGTGTGATGATAACGCCTGAGTCGTGGGTGAAGACACAAGTCAATATGTAAAAATAAGACATCATCAGTGTGTGTCATCCATCCATCTGTGGTAGACTGGTAAACAATGAAAGTGAGAACTGAGCCCTTGTAATAGTGGTAGAAGGTGGAGGAGAACGTGGACACTGTCACGGCTAGGTACAAGAGGCAGTATTTTTTAGCGTGCATAAACATAGGCTATACAGCTGTCATTTCATGCTGTATTCCTATTGGTTGGTTAGTGGTCATCGGTCATAGTAGTCCCAGGCTATCTTTAGTCACAAGACCATGACGATGGCCACCTTTGAACTTCTTTTACAGTGCAACGTGGACCATGATTTTGGAGCCAGGACCAAAGATATTGCCATGTTTCTTTCACGTTGGTCGTACACCCGCCTTCAAATGTAGGGAGAGGCCACGAACTATACAAACAATTTTCGAGTAAGTGTGTTGCCTGCGGTACTTCCATCAAAAGCAGGGGATGTCACTGTTAATTACATGGAAATTAGATGAATGTTTCTTTGCAGCAGTTGCAGCCCACTGAGTATTTTCACAGTCTCCTACAGACTTCTACCGGTCTATACCATCATCAGCCAGAGGATCTTTTTATTAACGGCTGCTGCTTGAAATAAATCAGGTGCCTCTGTAAAGACAAAGATACACATTCACACGCACACCCAATACACACAGACGCACATTAAAAGTGACTGACGGCTGCTTGTGTATCAGAAAAAGAAGTGAGGATCTTGGCCTTGGTTCATCCAAGTAAACTGGATTATTGTGCAATGTGTTAGTATGTACTGTGTATTACTTTGATGGAGTGCATGTTCAGACTTATTGCAAAATACCTTTATCAACTATATGTTCATATATGTTAATTACATTTCAATTCAGAATGTGAAAAACATAAATACCTCCCAACATCTTGTCTGCCTGTTTTTTTTGTTGTTTTTTTTTTTTTTAAAGGGTTATCTTGGGTTATCTTGTTGTTATTAGTATTTTTGTTCTTTACTTAGACAGAAAGAGAGAAGAGGGGGTGGGCAAGAGGGATTTGATCCTCAGGGCAGAAAGAGAACACATGTGGTTGTAGAGGCAGGGGTCGTAACCATTCTTCTGTCTTTTAGCACCCATGTCAGTAACTTTTACCATCACTCACTGAGCCTCTGCCAGCAAAAACGTAACATCTCAGAAGGAAATAAAGCCAAAATAATCACTTTAGATCTCTCTCACCCATGATTCTTTGCCCTGTAAAATGGTAGATGTAGGTTTAGTCCTGTCTGACTTTAAATGGATATATTCGATCGAGGTGAAGCCAGGTTTGTCTGTTTTTTTCATTATCATAGAGTCACAAGGGGAAACTTGCACCACTGTGCAACTTGGCCAATGTTAGATGGAGCACCTTTAATTCAGACACAATAAAAATCAAACAGAAGCACCTGTCAGCAGGCCAGCATTTACACATTCAGATACAATAGTGCCCACGGCCTGTAAACATATTACATCCATTCAACTATTTTTTCAACGTAACATGTAAAAGTTGTCTTTGAGGTTTGCCTTGTTCAACTTTTAAATTCTTATGAAATCAGCAAGTGGTCTGAAAGTACAAGCATGTTGTAAGTGAGGCACACAGGAAGACAAATACTGCAACTGGAAGAGCAGGAAAAACAGAAAAAACAGAATGAGGGACAGAGGACTGGTGTAGAAGAGAGAAAGCTCAGCTGGCAGAGAGACAGACAGACTTTCAGACAGGCAGGCTGACAGACAGATAATCTGTGGACTCAAAGGAGGGGAATGTCATTGATCTCCCAGAGGACAATACAATACTCTGCCCTCTGTGCAATGTGACCACCAGTCCTTCACACACACACACACACACACACACACACACACACACACACACACACACACACACACACACACACACACACACACACACACAGGGGTCAGACCTTTTGGGTGTGGTGGTGAATGGAGTCTAATTCCTATTCAGCGGGTTGGAAGCTGTCTAAGTCTATAGAGAGTCATTGTCAGGAAACATTACCCCGCACGCCACACAACACATCAGGCTGCATAACCTGCATGCATTCCTTTGGCTTTTAAAAGCCGCAGCTTTCATGACTATTTAATAACATAAACTGCAAACTTTAAAGTTGTCAGCAGAGACATGGGAGCCAGGAGACATGTAAAGGTTCCACATTGCGTGCTTTTCATTGGAGTGTTTTTATTGGAGCATTCTTTATAGTTATTTATAAACAGTTCAGCGGCCTCCCTGAATAAAACACAAATAGGCAATGTACTTGACATAGTGGTTTAACAAACAAGCCATTAAAGGAGGAAGGTATGCACATACAAACACACTCCTACACAAGTTGTGGACCAAGCAGAAAATACAGTGTATAGAGTCCACACACTGCGGTTTGCTCCCATATCAATAAAATAAATGGTGAGAGCAAAAAACAGTGTGCACATTCTACTTGACTTTATTGCTGTTGAGACCATCCTTTTTCTTCATCTTCATTACTTCCTCCAAACAAGTCCTCCAACCTAGACAACCATATAGGTTGTTGGTATCTACCCTCTGACACTACCCATAGGAGTGCACCAGCAGCAGGCACTTCGGACCTTTGTTGTCATGGTAATAATAATAAACATGCAGTTAAGGTTGTGGAACAGTCAAGGTTTAGGTACAAGAACTACTGGTTTGGGTTAAAAGTACTTCCTTAAATCTTGAGGGCCTTCATTGTCATGGTTACAACAATAAACACAACTAATGCTTAAAAACCATAGCAGATGATATGACGAGGTCAGATTTAATATATTTTTATAGATAGTGATGCCTGATGCTGTTGACCTGAAGAAACATCAACCTGGATGTTTTTCTTAAAACAGCAATAAAATAACTGCATCCACTGATTGTACTCTAACCAATTAACTGATTCACTATAATGCACCAAATAAGTGATCAGGTCCTCGTTAGCTTTATACTTTTCACTGTTGTCTAAACTGAATACATGTTGACTCATTAAACTCATTTCCCAACTGTCTGTGGAAATGAAATCTTCTATAAACACTGATTGACACTGAAGGAACATATTGTATAAGACACTTGTTGCTGGTCTTTACAAACTTGTTACTATTTTAATTAAAAGCTTTGAGCTAAAGGTCAGACGATATGGTATATCATGCCATTTATGTGGGAGTGTCGTGAATACAAACAAATAAAATATAATGGTTCAGCTGAGCCTCAAGAAAGCCTCAAAGACGACTTCTTTTATGAAGACCCACAGACCTTGCAACACACAGTCAAAGTAAGACCCATACACACTGTTAAATGTTTTATTTGTGTGTTCAAGGTTCGTGACACATGGCAAGGCTCTGTGATGAATGATAAATGGAACAAAATCAAGTGGGCTAGAAGGAACAAAACCTCCAGACTGAAGTCTACCATGTGAATATTCTTATTATCTGGTACTAGATGACAGAAAATGCCTCATCAAATGCCAAAAATATATATTTCTAGTAGGAAGAGAGACATCTAAAACAGCTCTGTAACATACATTTTCTGCAGAAACTACAGGCTTCCAAAAATACCCTAAAACAACAATGTTTTTCCAGAGGGAAAAACAGAATTCTCCTCTGACAAGCATGTTCCCATGCATTATCAATGGTTTCGCTCAGCCCCATGGTGATAAAACATTTTCTACACATGAGAGACAATGTTGGCTGTCAGTTACTTAAAAGAAATGTTAAAAGTGGTGCTATGGTTCTTGGAGACACAGATAACATAAATAATGAACAATGGCTGGAAAAAAAAAAGAGCCAATTACAGAGAGAGCTGGGAGCGTAACTGATCGCTGTCAGTGTGAGACAGAAATGGACAGATAGATCGATGGGGTTTCAGTACATGTAAATATTTACAGCCTGACTCGTCAATACAGAGAGAGAGGAGGAGGAGAACGTGAATGTTAAGGACAAAGAGAAAGACAGAAAGACATGCGGAAAAACAACAAGAAAATAGGTCTGATTTGGAAGAAAACAGGATAGTAATTCAACACACACACATACACGGTCATGCACAGCCCACTGCAATAATGGTGACATTTGCAGTGTGCTGGTGGTTGTGTACGGCTGGCTGATGGCCCACAGCGATGGCCTTTAGAAGAGTGACAGGCCAAAATTACTATTAAGAGCAAGCAGTATTAACCTTCCATTATACATACACCACTCTCGCTCTCTGTCTCTCTCTCTCTCACACACACGCTTCATTCCCATCTATTACTACTCTATGTGAGTTCAGAAGCTTAACAACCTCTGTTGGAAAGATTTGATTGCTCTCTCTTCCTCCACTGCTCACGTATCGCTCCCTCTCTCATCAGCTCCTGCCTCCATTTTCTCCTTCCAGCCGTTGTCATCTCCACCTCTCTTAACATTCCTCCCATCTCCCTCTTCCCTTATCTATCCCTGTCCCCACTCCCCTATTGTTCTTTCTTTGTTTCTTCCTTTCTTCTCTTCCCATGCCCTTATATTTCCATTACTATGTCTTTATCCATTTGGATAAAGTATTTCAGTAAAGATCTTACCCAGGACCATATGGACCTTCCCTATGATTCTATAACATTTCTTTCTAAAGGAAAAGTTTCCTTTTTTAAGAGCACAACACCAAATAGACAGCTCTGCTGTTGCTCTATTTACACCAGGATAGTTGATGTAAATCTCAATCTGTGTCTTCGTGCCATTTGTAATATCAAACCTAAATTTTGACAGACATATGAGCAAACTTGTCCAATTTTGTTTTTATTGTGTAAAAAATATATCCATGATTATTTTTTTAACAGCTGGTTCTTCATGGCCAGTTTGTATTTCAGAGCTGGTCTCTCCTCTTCCTGCTCCAGGTACATGATCCTCACTTCAACTCATTTTTATTGACTGATTGACTGACTTTATTGGCTATCAACAATGTTAAGCTTGACGTCTTATTTTGTATAGATTTTTATCCTCTAACTGTTTTACTGGTTTCAGTTGTTTATTTTATCTCTGTATGTTTGTGTAAAGTACTTTGTGATGGTGAATTTAAGAAGTGTGATAGAGATATATTTCCATTATGTGTTGATGTTTTTTTGTCTTTTTGCTAAATGTACAGAATGCCAGGTAAAGAAAATAACAGTCTTAGCAGGAATAAAGTAGGTCAGCCATGTTTTAGCCTTTACATTATATGTGCATAACCCCAACCCCATTGCAGCACAGGGCTTCACTGGCTCATAGATATAGAGGCTTTTCCCAACAATACTGACCTTGGCAGCAGGGGATAGACATGCAGGGCAGTAAACAGACAGACAGACAAATAGACTGGCTGATACTCTACAGGCTGCAGTATTTACTGGACTGTAAAGTCAAGGTGGGAGAGAGGGGCTGTGTGTAGCCTTGGTGCAAGTGTGTGTATGTCCGTGTGTGTGTGTGTGTGTGTCTAAGAGAGTGTGAGGGAAAGCGTGTGCTTGTATGTGATGTGGTGTTTGCGTGCATGTGTGTGTTATCAGGGTAGTGCAGACTCTGCTGTCCAGCGGTGTGTGAGATGAGACAGAACGAACGATTTACCACCATGAAACACTAAGCAGACTATTAAACACACACACACGCACACACACACACGCACACACACACACAGTGAGCCATCCTCTCCAGATACACAGGTACGTACACACACTTTCTCTCTTATCTGTTGTACCACACACACACAGACACACACACACACACACACACACACACACACACACACACACACATTTAGCAGTAGTGTTATCAGAGTTCACTATTGGTCCATATCTTAGCCAGGGGCAACCACTTGGGCCCGTATGATGACAGGCATATCTACAGATAGGAAACTAACCAGCCAGTAGCCCACCACTCAACCTCACAGCACACTCTAACATAGCACTTTGCTAATACTGGGTTGGGCCAATGATAGCTCCCTGTGAAGTAAATCTCTTTTAGCTCGCAGGACAGGTCAGGAGCAGGGTCAAGTGCAGACCGCACTGTGGTAGTCAGTGTCCAGCTAAATATTTATCAAGCTATATGTTTATCAGTTTATCATTTCAAAGTTTCAACCAATTCCACCATGAGTTGTAATTTCATCTTCATTTTGAAGCAGCTTCTATCAAAACTTAATTACTGCCTTTGCACTCATTATTTAAACTAAGTGTGAATTCTGCAGCACATCTGCAGATTCCTTTGAGTGTTTTTGTTCAGTATTAATGTGCGAAGCAATGTGGGCCTCTTCATTTTGCATGATGCAAGCTCAACATGTTATTAACTATGAATCAGAGAATCGCACTGGGAACACAAGCAAGAACAGTCTGAACGATATTCATTAAAACTGGCACATGATTCAAACAAAAACAAGGCCAGCGTGGCCAGAAAAAGACGAGTGCGCTGCTATAATCTGAAGCCATTTTGTGTGCATGTAGGCGTACGTACAAAATAGAGAGAAAGAGAGAGCAAGGTGGGGCATGTGTATGTATTTAAAAAGATTGAAAGGAATCTGACTTTTACTTCAGAAACAAACTAAATAATTTTTCTCAACCAGAGTTTTGTCAAACAGCCAAACAAGCGTCCACTATTTTCAGCAGCTTCCAGACATTGAATGTGAAGCAGCCACACTTTCACAACCTTTAGTTAAGTTAAATTCAACCCAACCATGTAACTGTCCATTATCATCGTCTTACAACCTCACCACACTGGATAACAATTGTTTGCCTACAACAAAGCAGACCAGACTCTCATATTCACCGTTTGCCTCGGACCAAAACTCACTCACTCCACCCACTCATGTCCTGCCTCAGAGTGGGACATGAGTGGGTTTCTGTAAAGCTTATCGTTCATCACCTTTAGCAAGAAGTTCTCCTTTGCGATTTGATGACATCACCATTTAACTGCACTGTAAAATAATGTCAGCAATGATGTCGTCTAATGCATTTCCTCAGTGTTTTTACCATGACTCTGGCCCATTGAAAGGAAGGATAGGAGTTTTTAGCCTAAAATAATGCTATTAATATTGCTATCCACTAAATAAGTGTCAGCCAGCTGCAGAGTCCAAACACTGACAGAGAGAAATAAACAAATACAAATAATGAGGCTGTATCTGTAGAGTACATCTAGGTTGGAGGCTATTTGGCTGGCTGCATATATTGGCAGTATCAGCAACGCCTCAGTTTTAATCCCAACAGAAAAACAGAGAATTAGCCCATCTATTAGTCTGACACAAGAAAACAGAGAAGGGCAACAGATCCCACAATTATCAAGTCGATATCGCCTAAAGTGACGTTCAAGACATTGTAGATGTCACAATTCTCTTAACTTGAGCTTTTAAATTTAAATAATGCCTCCTCTCACATCAACCATGCGATCACATGGAAGAAGTGGAGAAACACATTTTTGCATAATGAATCATAATAGTGATTTATGAAATGTATTTAAGAACCACTTTTATTATTCAGTTATTTTGGGTTTAACTCATAAAACTGAATGAATCAATGGCAGCAGCTTTTTAAATGCGCTGCTTGAGAGACACCGAATTCCCTATTCTCTAAATGTTTCTGATGACAAACTCCTGGCAACCCAAGGGTTTTGTTTATTTTGGGTATGATGCCAAAAATACAAGGGAGCCTGAATGTTATTCAAATAAATTTCGCAATCTCAAGTGACTTGTTTCACTCGAGCTCAAAACGTACACTTTCTAGACAAATTTACAACAGTGCTTTATTTTTATTTTTTGGAGAAAAACAAGTTCACATCACACAGACTGCTCCTCCAGGCAACAGCTCACCTTTATTGTGTGTTCTGCACCCAAACGTTGCATCTTAGCTGTATGCAATTATCACAAACATTCGTTATTACTGATCAAGGCATTTCTATTGATCAATCGGTAGTTTTTATCATCACCACAATTTCACAACAGACTCGCTTATAAATACACACACCCAAAATTGAAAAGATAACAAGATAGCTAAAAATAAACAGCGGATAAGGAAAGGAGCTGTTAAATTATTGAAAAAAAACAAAAAACAAAACAGCAGACTGTTAAAAATCTATTTAGGTCTCCAGAGAAACTCCCTGCTTGCTGATATTTGTTTTGTTCCATTCGTTCTGTTTTTATTGTCTAACTACCCCGGGCCAAACCATCACAAGTGTCTAGCAGGGGGGTTGGGGAAGCAGCCAAGTTGAGGCAACACTCTGCTGCTGCCTTCCCAGATTTACATTCAGGAGCCATTTTCTGTTTCAGCTACCCAGAATTCAGTCCGAGCTGGTCTCTCTCTCCCTCTCTCTCTCCCTCTTTGTATATGTCCCTCTGTCTCGTTCTCTCCATCTCTATCACTCCCTTCATTATCACTGTCCACTCCAAAAGAGAGTAAAGGGAGAGAAGCAGGGGGTGGGGGTGGTGGAGGGTTAAGAGCGAGAGAAGGAAAAGGTGAGAGAGAGAGAGAGGAGAGAGGGAGAGGGAGAGAGAAGAGAGGGAGAGAGAGAGAGAGAGAGAGAGAGGGGGAGAGAGAGAAAGGGAGAGAGAGAGAGAGAGAGAGAGAGAGGGGGAGAGAGAGAGAGAGAGAGAGAGAGAGAGAGAGAGAGAGAGGGGTACAGAGAGCTGTAGCTTTCTGCTGAAATATTCATGTTGGTGCCAGCAGCTTTTCCATTCCCCGCTCAGCAGGAGGCTGCTGTTTGATACATCCATCGCCCTCTCCCTCTCTTTTTACTCAACCCCTCTCCCCGCCCCTCGCTCTCGCTGTCTCTCTTGACGAGTAAGGTTAGTAGATAGTAAATGCTCATCGAGAAACACAGGGCCAATCTCTCCTCCGAACTGGACAAAGCAGCCCTGCCTTGTTGAAAACAAAAAAACTTCTACCATTAAAGACAAGGTTTCCTTATGTTCCACCAAAACCATGGGAGACCGGGAAAATTAAATCAATCAGTGAAATCAAAGCTTGGGCACCCTTTTCTCCATTGCATACTAATTAACTGTCATAGTGAATAGTATCACCAAAATGACCACCACTTAGACTGTAAAGGATAGACATTATTAGCAGCTTCAATATGACAATATACAGCAGAAGATTATATACATTTGCCCACATCTGTGCCTATTACTTACATATTACATGCTGTCAACTGGAGGAACTGCTGTATGGTAAAACTGGACTTTTATATGATTTTTGCATCAAAGTGATGACGTTTCATGAGCATTAAAAAGTTTTTTTGATTGATTTTCCACAAAAATATATTATATTATGACATCGGCTGATATCAATACTACAATCTGTAAATAAAATCCATCCCCCTGTCAGAAGATTAACTGTATGTTGCTCACTCCTAACAGCTGTCAGTTTAACATGATCAGATTTCAGACAATATTACCTAAACAGAAGTGAAAAATTCAGCCATTTGAAACAGTATCACCTCAACTTATTCCTCCCTCTGTAGCAATTAACGGAGAGTCGACAAGGTGAACAGCAGCCACGGCTCCCTTCAATGATTTCCTAGTAAGGGGCATGCTTTTTTTATTTTGCACTGAGCCCCAGCCTCAAATAGCTACTGGCCAGTTTAGCTTCATGTCACAGTTACTGCAGAATTACTGTCAAAATATGTTTTGCTTTAGCCAAACACAAAAGCGCAGCAGCAATCATGGTAAAGTGAAAATGAAAACTGCTTCGCCCATTCTGTCCTACAGTCACTGGTGAGACCTGTGGGGAAATCATGTATTTCTGACATAAAACAAGCTGATTAATGAGGCTGATGGTGAAAATCCCACTGAAAATGAGGCCAGAAGAAAATAAGTAGACAAAAGACGGCCAAGAGAGCAACAAATAAAGGAATTTAAAGATAGATGTTGCACTTTTTGTGAATAGTTTTTATGTACTCTCACTAAGCTCCAGTGGAAATGTTTAGTGTCACATGATCCAAACACTGATCCAGAGGCCTTTCCACACGGCCAAGAAAGCAGTCCAAGGGAAACACTGCTGAAGATGAGAAAACAGCAGTTGTAGTTTCCAAGGGCGAGGCTGTGCCTGTTGGTGAACAACTGCATCATTTTATTTAGAACTGATGTCAGGGCTGGTGGTTAAACGGGGAGGGGCTGCCTTTATGGTTACAGTGGGTGCACGCATGATACATGTATATGCGTGTGCACATGAGTGTGTGGTTGCATTTAACCAGCACATGTGCTGGGGGATGTGGCAGATGTTGCAGAAGCAAGGATTAGTGAGTGTGTGTGTGTGTGTGTGTGTGTGTGTGTGTGTGTGTGTGTGTGTCTTTAAGTGTGTGCATTAAAAATATCTTTGCCACAGCAGGAAGCCACAGTGGCCAATTACAGTGCAGCATCTGGGCTAGCACACATTTACACACACACGCATTTTGAGTGTGTGTGTGTGTGTGTGTGTGTGTGTGTGTGTGTGTGTGTGTGTGTGTGTGTGTGTGGAGGGAATGGGGAGGTTCAGGAGGAGTTCAGGTTATTTACGTCTTAGCATGTGGAGTTTTAGTAAACGGTACAGCGTGTGTGTGTGTGTGTGTGTGTGTGTGTGTGTGTGTGTGTGTGTGTGTGTGTGTGCGTGTGGTAGTGAGGCTTTGTGTCACTGCAGCAGAATCTAAACACACCGTGAAGAAAGACAACGACAGAACATGGGAGAGAGAATTAGAGGGATAGGAGAGTAAATACATTGAAGCAGTGAAAACAATGATGAGAATGGAGAAGACACTTTTAGGAAGGGAGGGGAGAGAAGGAAAACTAAATAAAAGCCCTGTCATTTCCAGCAGAGATGTGATACCTCGCTGTCTCTTTCCACACTCTCAGAAAAGAAGGTTCAGAGTGAAAGTACAACCTCAGAAACCAAAGGTACATTTTAGTCTATTGCATAATTCCCTCTGGAGTCAGTGGAAAACTAATCCTATTTGTTTTATTTTCTCTCTCTTTCTCAATTAAATCAGTCTAAGATGAATATTACTTTGCTGTCTGACTGACTGGATGATTGGGAGCAACTGGTAGACCTGGGCTCACTTTAATTTCACAGAAATGAATTGAACCAGCAGCAGAATTGAAATACTACAGCATTAGTAAATATTATCATAATCGTTCACATTTTACATTAAAAACTCAAAGAAAGTATTTGTTTTGTTATTTTATGTTATGCCTCAAAGTCTAATAATAGTATTATATAGTAGTGGTACAGTATGATTCTGGTTGGTGCACTACATTGATCTTACTTATATGACAGTTTGCTGCCTTTTTTTAAAAACTTGCAATAACGTTTAAGTGGACTTAAACCTAACAACACAAAATCAACGGATGACTGTCACGTTCGTTCATCTTCATTATTGTCGTCAATATCATTAGTTAAATGATGAGAAATCAGAGATAAGGCTGGGGTAATCATATACAGAACAAATTACAAAGTTAGGGAAATAACCATTAATCACCTGTGTGCTTACAAGCCTTCAAGTTTAATTGAGCTGCTGAGACGATAGCGCATCATAATTATTTTTAGAGAATCTCAGAAAGTGGCCACTACAGGAGGCATTAAGTTATAGATGAGCAGAAAGGATGCTCTGTTCTAACTAATTATGGCGAGGACTATACGAGATCATGCTCAGATATTCATTGATATGATCCTTCCATACTAATACCTTTATGCTCATCAGTGAAGTGAGGATTTTCTGGTATTAAAGGTTTTCCTCCAATTCACTGGGAGATTTTTTTCATCTTCTGTACAAGTTCCTTCAACATCTAATGAAATCATCAATGTTTTTGATCATTTTGCAAAACTCCATCCATCTCTACAAATCTTTAAACATGAAAAAAACTGACTTCACTCGGCCACAAACTTGCAGCCCGTTCTTAATAGCAGTTCATCAAGTCATTACTAACGTAGGTGATTCATGCTGAACTGAAATCTCACATTGTTCCTGTGGGGAGGCAAGTGTGGGGACAAATAATGGCACTAGATGATTAGAGCAAATCCTAGAGTCATGGGGAGGTGTGCTCCAGTAGGTGGAGCAGGAAAAGGAGGAGGAGAAATGAGTGGTAGAGGAAGATGGAGAGATATCCAATGAGTAAGAAATCACTCAGATAACTTTAACTAATGACTGTGTCATTAATCGCAGTTTTCCCAGGTGAGTGGCTGAGGAGAGAGTACGCTCTAATGTGAGCACATCGACAGTGGCCTCAATTATTAATATGTTCTGTATAGATACTCTGCTGGCTGCACAGTTTGTAAAGCACACCTTAGCTAAAAAGCTTTAAAGCCTCTAAGAGGACTTTATTGGACAATTTTGTCCCTACTCATTCAGTGTTTGGCTGAATAACACGTTGGACCCAAATACTACTAAAATAAAATAAATTTTCTAGTCCAGGAAAAAGACATTGATCCTCCACACTGATATATTCCACACACAACAAATGAAGACTTTCTGTAAAACCTAAACCTTTACAAGGTGGTCACGTTCAGTCTGTCAAGAAATAATTAAAAATCTGCTCTGACATTAGTGAATGACATTGAGATTGTTTTCCCATTTTTACTTAATTGAATGAGAGTGAAATGACCCAAGTTCTGCCGTGATAATTAGCTGTTAGACAGCTCATATAGAAAATCTATTGGTCTCAAAGAAAGACGCATGTCTCTTGGTGCAAGCTGCCAATCCTGTATTCAGAAATGCCTGGGTAGGCCATTTGTTTTTTTATTGTATTGGCTAGATGTAGCCACTAACCAGCTCAAGGAAGACAATAGGAGCTGGACTATTGGTTCAGTAAGTGGAGAAAGAGAGAGAGGGTAATGCAGAGTATAGATTGATGGAGTGGATATATTGCTGTACAGAGCAGAATGTGCTCAGCAGGACAGAATCAGACTATCAAGTACCATAGGATAAAGCATGTAAAATATCCAGTCAGACAATGCCCGCTCCAGGATACTGACTGAAGCACAACTAAATAAAGCATCTTAATGTGAAGGCTATTGTTCTATTTGTCTGCATTTGTGAAAGGTCCAACCCCATGAATCCCTTGTTGGCTTCAACAGCAAATGAATTTGAGGAATATGTAACACCAAATTTATAGTCACTTGGTTACTTCAATCAGTCCTGTCCAATCAGAGTTACAACTGGAAGTGCCTCCTGGGGAAACGGCTGACAGAGCCGAGGAACACTTAATCCCACTGATTAAATGCAAACATAAACTGAATGGAAATCAGATTTTATCATGTTTTAAAATCAAGGTTATATTTTTTAATCAGTGTGTACTTTTGTACACCTTTAGTCTCCATTCAGTTCCAGGAAAAACAAAAACAAAACAACAACAAAAAGAAAAACACCATTAACAATGACATGCACAAATCCAATTGCAATGTCCATGCAATCATCCTAAAAGCATGAGACATTCAGTTGCGCAAGTTTGTGCTTCACTGCAGTCGGACCTAATGCACACCTGTAAGCATTCAGGTAATGAATTAGTGCTGCCTTATAATTATTAATAATAACAATATATCTAAATAAATGACTGACCACAACAACCCACTGTGTAGACAGTTAACCAGCCCTGTGAGTCATTTTGGCCTCAACCTTGCATCTTTTGTCCCTGTACGCAATTATTTTTCATCTATGTGTAGCTACTGCCACCCAGTGGTCAAAGTCACCCACTGCCTCCACTGCTGCACCACAGACATAGCTTTAATGAGGTCAAAAAATCTTGATGTAGTTGAACTGAACTGAAATTACTTAAATGACTCCTTGTGCTCCCCTCAAGTCTGATTTAAGCATGTCTTCACATTAGCAGGATTTTGTGACTTCACAGCTGGTTTGGAGCCAACTGTGGTTCATTATGCAAGTCACACATGAGGAAATGGATATTTCAGTGATGTTAAACTGCTGAACTTTGATAGATACTGGATTCTTCGATGACAGGAGAAGAGGTAGGTGTAGTTTTATGAATCTTTAACTGGGTAATTCAACTTTTTTGTGGAATAACATCAGATTTTCATTTGTCAAACACAGATGGGATATTAAACTAAAACTGATAAACTACACATATGTATCTAAGTGTGAACAGCATTTGTTGCCCCTTATTGTCATGTCAAACTCACATTATTGTTAATGGTTTTGCAAACGATCGTCACTGCCATAGATGTTGCACTAAACCACCAGCATCTCGGACCAAAACAAATGCTTTGTGAGTCACACCTCCTCCATTTGGCCGCAACCCTCCTCCACTCCCCACTAAACACACAACAACAACCACAACTGAATAGTTACTTTGTGTACAGGGCAGCCAACAAAAACCACCTAGCCACAGTCATTAGCACCCTAGCATTGCCTGACACGCCGCATGGCAAGCTAGCCAGCTAGCGATAGCAACATTTGCCAAAACATAACATAACATTAACAATATCAAGTTAGATAACTGTATCATGGCTACTGCAGCCAGTCACTGTTGAAATCAGTCGTGACATTATTTAGTCATCAAGTTACTTACACTTGGAGATGACAGTTCCGGGTCCAGCTGGAGCCCTTTAGCAGCTAGCCGAGTTTCCTTCTCCCTAAAGTCAGACCAGTATCTCCTCCATGGTCGGACTGGAAAAGTCTTATCAAACCAGGCAAATACACTGATGGAGCTGGTAAAAATTAAAAAACTTTATGGATGTTTTGAGGTCCACAGGTAGTCCCTATGGCCACTCCACCTGTGTACATCTCTTTCTTTGACTGAGGCCTTTTTTAGACACAAAAAACGTGAATTCTTCAGTGGAGGCACTTTGACCTGAACCTGCACTGTGCCATCTCACCTGTGGGCGGGGCTTGTGTGTTTTTAAACATGGGGAGGGCCCACGGTTTGACAGGAGGGAATCACATGCACTAACATGCACTTGTACACGCACTAACATGCAAGTGCTGCCAGACCGGAAACCAAAACAAAGACCAGAGAAACTCAGATTACAACACACACAGAGGAGGTGCGATTTAGTTCGCTGCTCAGGACACCATTTCTGCACTATAACTTTACATAGAAAAGGTTGTTTGCTGCTGTATTATTGTTTAAAATCTCTTTTACAGAACCTAATGCAGGGGGGATTTTCTTTGAAAATGTCTTCAAGGATGCGATCATCACCATGCATTATCTTACTTTCGAGAGCAGTCAGCCTTTTCTGATGGAACAAACTCCGTTTTTAATGAAAAGTATTGACTTCACCATATCCCCTTAATCTACTTCCTTGCTTGTTTTCTGGGGCTTTTTGTTTCCCAATGATGCCATTATTTTTTAACAGCTCTCTATCAATTGTTAAATATTGACACGTTTTTAAATGCACCATGAATATAAATTGTTCATTGTGTTGCACTCCAGCACGACTGAATCTCTGCAAAGTGATTTTCACAGTATTGAAAACAGTGACAGCCTGGAGTGTAGCATATCAACCTAAATGATCAATAATTGTATTTAAGGGGATAAAATGTGCAAAACTATAATAAGCATCACTTTGGTCCCTCATGCAGAAACCACCTCTTCCTCTCGCCTATCAGCATCATTTATCATCAGCAGCAGAACTGTCATGAGAATTGTATCCACAAGCAGATTTCACACACTGCTCCTCTACTTGCATTAAGCTGTAAATACCTCTGAATGGAATATTATCTCCATTTCCTTTGTATTTAGTGTCATCTTTGTGTCATTTCAAATGTGTAATGTAGCATCATTGCTCCTACTGAGCTTTTATTACTTGACCACATATTCAAATAATAATAAAAAAAAAGCAGCAACAGAACAATAAACCTTACACATAACTATCCATAAAAAAACTCATTTTTTTTTTGGACGTTGACTTTTTAAATATTCAAAAGAATTTCTTGAGTTTGGGATTTTGAGATCAAGGGAAATGAGGCAGGGCACAACTCAAATATTTGTTCATGTAATTGCTGTCATTGTGCGAACTGATCTACAATGTGTCCTTGTTGGATTCCGGGACAGGAACACAACTTCCTGTGCTGCAGCGACAACCTCACTGAAAGCACACAAACTGTATGCGTCAGTGCACCATGGAGAGAGCTGCTGTGGTGTCGGGCTGCAGGACTCCCTCAGTGCCAGAGTACAACATCTCCACCTCCACCTTGGCCTTCAACCAGCATTTCATCACAACTGCCAAAGGAATTCTCCTCCTGGCTGAGATAGTAAGTGTGAATATGGATTTGAAGTTTTAAGGCCTGATGACTCATTAGAAAAACACAATAGAGCCAATGCTGAAAAGTTAATGTTGGGACATCTGATTTTTACTTTTAATAATTACAATTACAATTAATAATCATTTTGATAATTATCAGAAAAGTTTGTTACACTTATGTTAAGAATGTAAGTTCTTACCAGGTAATGCAGAAACAAACACCCTCTGAGACCGAGACAGTTTAGGGTGTTTCTACTCTACAGTATAATCTAAAAAAGTGATTCATAAAATTATTCTATTTACTCCACTGTTTTTCCATAAAATTAATGTGAAATTTATTTCAGTAATAATAGTATAAATGGAATTTTGTGGTATTTCTCAGACAGTATCACAGACACTCAAGAAAAAAAAGGAAACCAAAAACTATGTTTCTATGAAAATAGGAAGTTGACTAAAAACACCAAGCAAATCAATTCTTCCTCCCTTCTCTCCCTCATTGTCTCTCTTCCTTTCCAAATCAGCTGAGGGAAAAAGACAGGATAGCCTTTCTGTAAATACAGTCTGGCTGGCTGCCATGCAGAGGCTGTGCACGCCACATTTGGAGGAATCTGATTGGGACATGTTCAAATAATCAGAATGGAAATGCAGATACTAAAAAGATGTTTATTTTGGAAATTATACAACCGATTGTGAGATTATACTATATATAGGTTCTAGTTTTATTAATAAATAGCTTGAAATCGGGGTTAAATTGGTATTGTACAAGAGATTTCATTTCCAAAGAAACCGACCCGGCTCGCAGCCATGTATCACATCAGACCACATTTTCTTCCTGTGATATGAAACATCCAGCAGGAATTTTTTGTTTGAAACAGGAAGGGTGGATTAGGAATAGTGTTGGGAGCAACAAGATTTAGTTACTCACCACCGCAACACTTGGATGCAATGGAAATGGGGGAAAAAAACGGAAGACAAAAATGACATGAAACTCATTTTTGTTGTGGTTTTTTCTCTGGTTTCTTTCAATTTTCTGGAATTTTCTTCTTGGCGAAGTTTCCCATCAACTTCCTCAAAATCTTACATTTCATGTCCGATACCAATCTCCTTTTCACAACATCAAAAGATCAGTATTTGTTCAGCCAGTTTTATCTTTTCCTCTTTCACTTTGTTTCTCAATAAGCTTTATTCACAGTGTGACAATATAAGCCAGAACTACCAAACATTAAATTAAATCAAATCTCCTTTCCTCTCCTCTCCTCCAGGTGTGTGGTATGTTAGTGTGGATTCTGGTTGGGGGAACACACTATTTTCATCTGTCTGCTCTTTGCTGGGTGATGTTTGTTGCCATCTTGTGCTGGATTCTGACTGTTTCCCTGTTTATTATTTACCTCATTGGAGCCCACAAGAGGATACCACAGGTCCCCTGGACTACAGTGGTAACACACACACACACACGCACACGCACACGCACACACACACACACACACACACGCACACGCACACGCACACACACACACACACACACACGCACACGCACACGCACACGCACACGCGCGCACACACACACACACACACACACACACACACACACACACACACACACACACACACACACAATTTAGAATTTAGCTCAGGTTTCTCCCATTTCGCTTGATGAAGATGGATCTCCCTTAATGGAGCCCTAACCTTAACCAAGGTGCTTTTGTTGTGTAAACCTAACCACAGACAGGACTGTGGTTAGAGACTCCAGTGTTTGCACTCCACCGCAACCACTTACTGTTGATGGCACTGTTGTTATTAAATGAAGCACTTCATTCATTAAAAAAACAAACATAGGCACACACACACACACACACACACACACACACACACACACACACACACACACACACACACACACACACACACACACAGAAACAAACGTTGCCTCTGAATATATTCCAGGCAGCAATCATATTGTCATAACATGAGCAGTTTAGTAGTATATGAACATGATTTCTATCAGACAGGTTTGGGCTGCTTTGTCTTTTTCTCTGTGATTCACTCTTTTGTGTCTTTGTCTCCTCTAGTCGCTGTGTTTGAACTGTAGTGCTGCAGTTCTCTATCTGGTGACAGCAGTGGTAGATGCTCTGACAGTCACTGAGGCCATTAGGGGGCGACATAACTACAACTGCTGGGCAGCATCTGCGGTAAGAGCACCCCTGTCAATATATTTGCTAACGTTCATTCAAAAAATCTTTAGTTATTATCTATGTATTTCATTTCCTCACTGTAGTTTGTGTGTCTGCATTACAAACAACAAAACAAGAGCAGCCCCGTGTTGTAAAAACCACTGAAGTGCAGGATTCTCCCGCATGAATTTACGAAAAATGAGTGAAATGACAACAAGCACACATGCAGTGTAATCCAGGGTTTCTGCAGCATAGTGTAACTTTACATATCCAGATACGGACCCCAAGGACCCCAAGGTCATGTCCTCAGTATTGGAATGAGGAGATTTGAATGACCTGTGGAGCAGTTCAAATTAGTAAAGTAAAAAGTACACATGGTGGCTTTTTAGGGCTAATTTACACAATGATACCTCTCTATAAAGTTAGGGGACACACAAGAGATAGATTTTGAAAAACTGTAAAAATCAAAGCAGCATAGTCTGCCTCTGTTATAGGTGTATCTCCAGAGACACTGGACCCTTCTTAATGATGATATCAGCAGGGGTTATCTTCTCAAACAGAGCTACAGAAGACATTATACACTTCTTTTAACAGTCTGAGTATTTCTCCTTTGATGAGTAAACTAAATATGCGCATAAAACCGGTGTAATGTACCTTTAGGAAAAAAATTAACAAATGAATAACATAGTAGGCTGTTATAATGATTAGAATTAGTCATTTGCCACCAGGAGCGGTGTTTTGAAACAGCCTTTATTCAGTCACTTAGTATGAAAGTATAAATATAATCTACTCTAATGAAGAAAATGTGGAACAAAATCTTCTTTTAGTGACTTTGTGCAAGTGGAATTTTGACACGTTTTCTTTGTTCACATTTTGTTCTCTATCTTTCCATGTTCATTTTTTTCTCACCTCTTCTCCACCTTTCACTCTCTCAGTTCTTTGCTTTTCTGACCACACTGTGCTATGCAGGAAGCAGTTACCTGAGCTTCTGTGACTGGAAAACCACAGAGGAGCAGCAGTAATCTCATTGGCTCTTGTTTCATGGCAACATTGTTCAGACTTCCACAGTATGAGGAACATGTCTGACGGAGACAGATCTACCTTCAGACACGACAAGGCCAACTTGTATAGAGATAATGATCATGATAGAATACCATTGTTGCGTGTCATATTGTGAGCAGGACAATAACTGAAGACTGACAAAGTTGAGTTCAATGAGGACACAAATCAGTTCGAAAACACTGGAATCTGACACAGTAAAAACTGTAGCTGAAGTGTGTTGCACCCACAAGACGAGTACAGTCAGCTGTCTGCACTTTTGGACAAGAAGAAAAAATGATAAGACATAAAAAAGAATGAAGTATTGGGTGTGTGTGGTAGACAAATGCAGATGTGTAACAGGCTGCTAACTTTCTTTTCCTATATCTAACTGTGTTGTAGTTGTTGGGTGTGGAAGTAGATTTTTTTGCCTTTTTCTGCCTACCCCAGCTTTAATCCTTTTTTTATTCAGGTGTCATGTAATCTTTTCCAAATGTTTTTCTCCATCACTGTCACATTCAACAAGTTGTTTTCAAGTTGTTTTTTATTTTGTTTTCACTAGGGGACAAAAAAAACTCACTCACTCATTCATTCATGAATCATTAATTTCACAAAACGTTGTATGATGCATGCAACATTTTACACATCTCTCCAACCATTACAAACACGCAGAAATAAAAATCTTTCAGTTCATTTCAATCATCTCTTGTTATCCTTACAGTTAAAATTCCACAAGATACATGTTATTTTGATTAAAAGTGCAATACATTACTTCTCTTTGTCCTTCAAATATGCAGATGTTCAAATGCTCATGCTCCTTCATTTTCATACATAAAAAAGTATCAGCTACTATGTGCAGGGTTAGGTCCTGTATGTTTGCCTGCACCATACAGGGTTACGGACTAAGTTTATCTACAACAGTTACCATTAAACCTGTTTTTACATTGTTTATAAAATATTGTTTCATCCACACAGTTTTCAAAGGTCTTGATCCAAAAGTGGTGCAATATTACCCAGTGCCCATTTGTTTGTAGGTTGATCAGTGATCAATAAAAAAGTAGCTTATTACTCAGTTTTTCACTTGCTCATTGTAGGCTAACGTCAGTGCTGTTGCCTTGATCCATGTAGACCACTCCCCAGTGAGCTCCTAGTGAAGTAATCCCATTGCTATTATAGCGGCCACTCAGCAGTTTGAGCTCCGCGTCCATGTGGGTTGGGTAGAAGTTAAAGGAATTCTGCAAGACAACATCAAATGTTAATAAACGACCACACATATTATTATTAATGATTGTAGCAAACAGAAAGGGTAGATGACCTGTATAGGTTGGCCGACGATCAGAGAGCGCCCTCTGGAGGTCACAAATATCACCTGATAGATGTAGTTGCTGTGGTATTTACCAGAAATCTGAAAAATGCAAGACAGTGTGAGCACACAAACACTGCAAGTGCATTTAGTTAGCCCTTAATAAGTAAACAAATGATGTACAGTAGCAATTTCAATGAAAAATGCTACTACTACTAATATTTCCTGGACCTATAAAATAAAATATGTGTATAATACTAATAATATCTGTTAATGTCTACATATATTACAATTAGATTTAAATGATTAAAGAAATAGATGACATTTAAATGTTAACATTGCACAAAAAAGAATTGGAACAATACCAGACCAGTATTTTAGTATCAGTGAAATCTCTGACCTGAACAATGACCTCTCCGTCAAACAGGTTCAACTCTTGTGGGTTGCCAACTGCGCGTCCAATCTTTTTAGACCAAATGAATTCGTAACGCAGCTGGATACTGCAAGGACACACACAAGGGAGAGAGAGGAAACACACTGTTAAACACAGAGGATGATATGTACTAAATAGGCGAGGGCAGATTAGTTAAAGTCATAATGTAGCCAGATATTGTAATAAATCAAACAAGGGCAAATAAGCAGTGATAAACACTGAAACCATCAAAAGCGAAAAGGGACTGTATGAAAATGATCGAGGAGCAGAGGGGAGCTGAATCTTATGGTTTGCCATTATGGTACCACTTTAAACTTAATATGTTAATGAAACAATATTTTTCGCAATATAAATAAAAGAAAAAAAAATACACCAACCTCCACCTCTCCCCCCTAATAATTCCCATACAGTCCCTAACACTTATGGACAAGAAGGAGGAAAGGCTGAAGACTTACCCAGTGATGTAGGCATTGTTGGTTTCCCAGACCCGGACTGCTGTAATCCTTCCCTCTCCCTCTGAGGAGAAGGAAGTACCACTTCCACCTCCAACTGCAAGAGAGTAGGAGTAGTGCACCAAGGCAGCTGGAGAGGAAAAAAAGATAGTAATTATGTCAAGGAATAGACACTACTACTACTCTTGACTCAACCATTCATATAAAATCTTACTATGGAGTATAAAACGTGCGTAAAAAGGCCTCAACAGTTGGGTTAACTTCTTACGTTTTGCCAGGCAGCTGGCGCAGAGCACAGCAAAGACGAGGAGGGACAACATTTGTGTGTGTGAGAGCGTCCAGAAACAACACTGAAATTAGAGACATTGTCATCATTATTGTCATCGTCATATAATCATCATTATCTATAGAATTTCTTTCAATCATCAAACCAATGTGATATTTGCTTTTCAGAAAGAGTTTCTCAACATTTTATATATGGACCAATATCAGTGTAAAATAATAATAGAATCATTAGCAATACAAATAATTGTATTCTGCAGCTGCAGAAAGATGCTGTTAAAGTTGAGAGTTACATCCCACAGAGTTAAAACCAGCATATAGAGTTCAGACTCACCTGCTGAAACAGCTGTAGCCTGAGCAAAGGATGAGCAGACACTGCAACACTGATACTTTGACACTGGCATTTATATCTCCCAGCCTCCCCCACGACACACACATTTTATCATGATGACACACACACACAAACACACTAGCATTCCTACCTGACAGCCTCTGATAGCTGAACAATAGCATATCTGTTTTTGTTTTAGTGACAGAGTATGGTTCTGGGAATTAGAAATTGAACAAAGAGAAGAATTTTGAAGTCCATCACTAAGTTCAGCCCCACATTTTTCACCGAACTTATGCAAAAGGAAGTCTGACCTTAAAAATTTCGATAACTCAAGCATCTCTCATGAATCTGTGTCCCATAATTTACCACCCCATCAACTTAAAATGAATGGAGCAATTAAAACCTGTGTAACAAAATTCTGATTCAGTTTGGGTCGCTAAAGCAGAGTTTCAAAAGATCATTCTTGACCTTAGAAAAGTAGTTGGCAAATCTTATCTCACCTCAAGGCACATTTAGTAGCTACCGTGGAAATTTCGATCATATCATATGATCTTAATCAGCAAATGTCGTTTGGCCAGTTGTCATGAAAATGTAGAAGTTGAAACTTACATTTCTGTCTGCGCACTTTAAAGTCTTCTTGTCTTTAAACTCTATCATCTGATGAAAAATCAGAACAGCTAAAGTTGAGGTCGTTAAGTCAACAAATTTTTCTCGGTGCTGGTGTCAGAAAGAAGTGCACAAATCAGGTTATAAAGTTTTCTTCCACAAAATGATTATTATCTAAAAATAATTATAATAAAGATTGACGTCTTTTTTGTGCGATAGCCTCTTATGTCCCGAGACAATGTTTTTGAATGACCCCCTCACCCCCTATGTATGACACAGTCCTTAATGTCATGTCGTTTAAATATATTCAAATGTCTCAAAATTAATTTTTTTCAAATTGGGAATTTTCTGCAAATAATAGAATTCACTGAAGAATTTAATGATCTTCTCCTGACAAAAGAGAACTTCCTCCTGAGCTGACATTTTCTGGAAACGAGAGATCCATCAGTGTCACATAAAACCAGGAAATAACATGAGAAAAACATGAGAGGGAATTTCCAGAGCTACTGGTACTACTGGAATAACCATACTTATAGCATAAAACAATTACCTGCTTTCCTGTCGGACTTCGTCATGAACCCTGTACAGGAGACATGAAAAGCCACATAGAGAGAGAGAGAGGGAGGGAGAGAGAGAGAGCAAGTGAGAGAATTTCAGTCAGTCACAGTCATCATCACTTCTCACAGTAGTTTTTCGAAACAAAATAAAGCCTTTTCATCCTGAAGGAATCTTGTTTATCCAAGATGCTTGAAATATATATAGAGAAAGTGTATGATACACTATTTACTGACATAAAATATTCGTCTTGAGAAAGAAAAACAGTAAATACAGAAAAAAATACTACAGGAAGGTAAAGCAAAGTAAAAGTAAAGGTGCAATGCATTTGCAAACGTACTATAGGTATCACTGTTCTGGCCTGGAATGTAAGGGTTTTATGATGAATCAATTATTATTATTACTGTTATTATTATATTTCTACCACACTGGACTTCCTTTTGAGCACATCAGAATATAATGACAATTACAGCATAATAAAAAATGACACCTTGCGTACCTTGACTGGGTGTCATTATTATTTTGTTATTAATGCTTGTTTCTGATGTCAAGGAAAACAAAACAGGAAATGGCCCGTGACCATAGGCATGAAAACATGAAGGAATGCTGTATTTCTGGTGGTTGGTGCTGTCAGAGATCACACCCCGGAGATTTATGGTTGAACTAAAAACACAGCTGTCAAAAAAATCAGTAAAAAAATAGCAGCTCACTGCAAGAAGCTGAAAATTGAAGAGTTGAGCTACAGAAGTGTCTGGCCTGCCATCATGAAAATATCTGTGATGACCCCTGGGGTCCTCTTAGGCTTTGGGTCCTTTTACTGGGTTGCCTCTTTGTCTGCAGCTGATTGGTGTATCTGGAACATCTGTAGCATGTGTTCCAGGGAGTCCTGGATGCCAATTAATTAGTTTAATTAGTTCTTACCACAACCGCACTCACATACATCAATCGCGGACACCACGCAACTCATACTGAGAAGGTTTAATTTGGCATCTTAATTTGGTCTGATCTAGTGTGATAAAAATATTCTTTATTAATCGTAACTATGGTGTCTCTCTCTTTTGTTTTGGCCAGGGTCAGAACGACAACAAACACCCTTTACTGGTCACAGAGTCACAAAGTACATGACCAGCAGGAGAGAGGGGAAGGAAAAATGAAAGACCATTCATGGCTTTCATGGAACAGAACGCTGTTCTGAGATCAAATGTAAGAGAGATGTGTCTTGGGAGCTAAATGCCTCATAAACTTCAGTTTATGAGGCCTCTTGTGGTCTGCAGGTATCAGACCACAAGAGGACGGGGAGATTGCAGAAGGAGCAAGGAGGCCTCTCAGAGAGAGAGAGAGAGAGAGAGAGGAGAGAGAGAGAGAGAGAGAGAGAGAGAGAGAGAGAGAGAGAGGAGAGAGAGAGAGAGAGAGAGAGAGAGAGAGAGAGAGAGAGAGAGAGGAGAGAGAGAGAGAGAGAGAGAGAGAGAGAGAGAGAGAGAGAGAGAGGACCATCTGTGCTGGAGCCCTTCTAACCAATGATTCCCCCTTCCTGCCTGGATGGTTGAACGCACCTGTGCCCATCTACCCCCCCCCCCCCCTTCTCCAAACTAGACTTTTTAAAACCCTCTTGATATAAATAAAAAGAGACTGTTTGGCGTGTTGGCATATTTGGGTGGGTGTGGTTTACTCCTGAGTAGCGCTTGGGATAGAACCGACACAGGCAGTTTCCGCCTGTTACAGTAGTATCAAGGGGGGTTGTACAAGGAAGTGCACCAAAAGTGCATAGTAAGTGCTAGTTAGACATGTTAGGGTTTTAAGAATGACGGTGCTCTTGGAAGAGATGAGTTTTCAAGACATTGTGAAAGATAGAGAGGGCGGCCTCTGCTCTGATAAAATTCGGTAGCTCATCCCACAATCGGGGAACCACAGATGAGAACAGTCTGGACTGAGATTGCCTTGTGTGCAGGGATGGCAATACCAGACGACATTCCTTGGAGGAACACAGTGGCTGAAAGGGAGCATAAGCCTAGATGATTGATTTAAGTAGATGGGAACAGACCCAGAAGTCATTCTGAAGGCAAACATTAGTGACTTGAATTTGATTCAGGGTAGCCAGTGTAGGTCGATGAATAGTGGAGTGACATGTGCCTTTTTGGGCGGATGGAAGATGAGAGGGGGTGCAACATTCTGGACCATCTGCAAGGTTTTCATTGTGCACAAAGGAAGGCCCACCAGAAGAGCATTGGAGTGATTGCAGTGAAGAGATAACCATGACCTGGACTAAGAGCTGGGTGATGTGCTGACTCACATAAGGCCTGATTTTTCTGATGTCACAAAGAGCAAAGTGGCATGAGATGGAGATGGATGCAAAATGGTTGGAGAAAGAGAGCTGGTCATCAAACAGTAACTGTAAGTAAAAAGTGAACGGTAACTGTAGGAGGAGGTTGTGGTGGATGGATGGGTCAACAGGAGATTGGTGTGTCAACAATATAGTGGCAATATGAAAAGGCATGCGAGTGGTTCACTGTATCAAAGGCTGCTGATCCACCAAAATAAGAAGTGAAGACCCACCTGCAGCTCTGGCTGTCTGGCTCTGGCAACTACTGGTAAGAAGTTTTGACACATCGCTTTCAGTTGGAGGGTTTGTGGCAGTGGCCTGAGATTAGCCAGGTTTCTTTGCCTATTGCATTATTATGCTTTTGTACGTATGCCAGTGACCACAGGAATGGGGTTGAAGCACATAGTTACAGCGCTAAGTCACTATGTTTATGGCCTTGCTGAGGTGCACTGAACACGAGGGCTGACGCTTCTGCTGCTGCTGAAATAGCGAGAGCTTAATTGAACACAGCTGTTCACATGTCAGTTTGATTGCATGTACCTGAGTAGGCCTACATTCTCTGAATTAGCACCACAATATGATCGGTTTCTCAGGGCGTGAGCTTGTTTACACAATATTAAATGTTATATTAACGACAGCAAAATATTTTTAATACACAACAAAGTATCTTAATACTTGACAAATACTTTGATGCTTCAGTAGTTGCTGTCTAGCGGTCTATTATTTATTTGTGTGTCAGTTTAGGATTGGAAAAGAGAGCTAGCGTCACAAATTGGGTGTTCTTGACTTTCTTGTTTACGAGGATAACTGAAGGGCAAACACACATACGCCAACACCATGGCCCACAGACACACCCACACACCCACAGTCCTGTACTGCTGGAGCTTGTCACGCGTAGATCAGAGCAGCATTGTTTTGTGTGACAAAGTGTGCTTGTCAAGCTGCCCTCAACTCAGCTTCTACTGTTCTGAGACAGTTATGATGTTGCATAAGACCCAAGAGCCAAGTTTCCGTGTCTCCTGAGTTTCTCAACTACTTCCTGACTGAAACAGCTTTTAGCAGAGGTGAACACTTCATGTATTACACATTACATATCAACAATATTTTTAAGGCTGGAATCAAAAACACCAAATGTGCAATACGCAAATGAAATACATGTCTCATTAAATGGGACCACTGTCCGGTGTGGGGTGGTAATAGAATGAAGTGCATGAGACTTTTGTAACTTGTAAGTAACTTGTGTGACTGGGGAAACATACAGTCTGTATTTGTTGTATTTCATTTGTATCCACCTAGAAGAGAAGCATAGATTAAGTTTAACAGGGGTGACATTGGACTCACTTTCAGTCTGGGCCCTGAAAAGCTTTTAAAATCAACTTTTTCTAATCATAATTTTTGTAACTGCATGTAATTTATTACAGTTATACACAATGGGATCTTTTACTTTCTTAATATTTTTTTATTTCCTTGTTGGTAATGGTTGGACAGCTAAAGATAAAACCACAAACAATTAATAAAACCTTGTATATGACACCACTCCAAATCAATGAATATGATCCTAACATTTAAATGAACTAACACATTCTGGTTTCTAAACTTAAAAGTTATTTTTACACACAGAGACTAGGAGTAAGTCACATGGTCCCCACAAGTTTGTTTATCATTTTTCAATGATGCCTGGAAGGGCCGGGGTATTCTTGAAAAGAAACCGTTTATACAACATGCTGTCCAACCATGTTCGAAGGCAAAAGTGTTTATTGCTAATCTGAACGGCCACATTGGGGGGCAGGGTGAAAAGCCAGCCGTCGTAGAGTGAAGCAAGAAACAATGATGAAAAAAGAAAGCTAGAGAGAGATATTCAAACCCTGGCTTCTCTCTAACCTCCACTCACCTGCCACTTCACTGCAGGAAATGGGTGTGAATGGCTGTACAGTCAGGTAGAGCTAAACTGACAATTCTAGAAAACATTTATTTGAAGAGTGACAGTGAAATAAGCTTTACAGTTACATTAAGTTTGGAAATACTGCTTAACTCCATATATTTGAATCACCTGCACAGAATATATCCATTATTATCGAGTGTTTGGCTGGGACCAGTTAAGGTTTCCCATTTTAAAGAGTGATAAAATGGTGTTCTGCTTCATTCACTGTGTTGTGCATTACTTCTTCTTTCCAGCAGAGGCCCTCATCGATCCTCCAAACATCATCTGAGTTTCATGCACAGCTCTTCACCCACTAAATCCAGCAATGGAGCTCATTTGATTTTAAAAACTTTAAATGCAGACAAATGCTAATGCCAAAAGAAATATTGAATTAAAATGTTTTATGCCACAGAGATCAAGATGTCAAAAAGATAGCACATAAAGTATAAATTCCACAGTGATGGTGGGAATTTACAAGCTTAACATGTGAATATCAATGATAACAAATGTTGTCCAAATAGATTTTAATAATTTTTAAGTAATAACAAGTTCAACTTTCATTTTTCTAAGAAAAATTAAATAATCTAATTAGTTGTTTTGAGTATAATTAACTTCAGACATGAAATTGTGACCCTATCCTGTAAGGTACATTGGCACAGTAATTATAGTAAAGATAAACTACATCTGTTCCATCTATAACACAATTCCTTAAATATACTTTCTATCTATCTATCTATCTATCTATCTATCTATCTATCTATCTATCTATCTATCTATCTATCTATCTATCTATCTATCTATCTATCTATCTATCTATCTATCTATCTATCTATCTATCTATCTATCTATCTATCTATCTATCTATCTATCTATCTATCCACTTAAAAAGACAAAGCTTTTTTTAGTTCAGTATATTGTTCAATGAATGTGTGGTTTTTCCAAAGTCAACGAGTTAATAATGATAATTATGATTATGATTATGATTTTTGCCATAATCGAGCAGCCCTACAGCATTCTGATATTGCCTGTGTGCATTCATCATGTAGTTTACTGCCCACTTGTGGTGGCAGCAGCAGCAGCCATCATATTGGATAATTCTTAATGTTTTATGGGTTGCACATTTCCATAATTCAACTTGCAAAATAGCCCTTTTTCACTGCATGCACAAGTGTTATTAATAACATTAATAATGGATAGCTCTGTTCTGTTCAGGGATCCCAGTAAGCCACAACGGTGTGGCAATGAACCAGAAGGAACAATACCCGGACCCTGAAACTGGAGCCCCTAAATGGGATCCAGCCATCATTCATTCTATTATTTACACCTATGCTCTTCCTGTCAAAGTGCTGATATACCATCATATAAACATCAGGATGTTTAGGGTTCATGCTGGGTTGCCTGTTGCAAACTGCTTTGTATTTTTTTTTTGTTTTCCAATAAAGGAAACAGATTGAAACACTTACCGCATTTCCTTAAGCGGTATCTTATGTGGCCACAGTTTTTTAATTTTTTTTTTTACAACCTACCACTGTGCAATTAAGTGATACTGCTAAAAAAAATCATCATGCATCAGATATACATTAAACATATATCATATAGTAAAGTTTTATGTCTATGTTTATTTATTACAATAGAACAGATAAACATAACCATCACATATTAATGTACATTTTATGTTAATTTTATTCAGTTTATTTGTTTATCAATTAAAATGTAGTTCATTAATTGAATTTATATTGATACATATTACCTACAGTAAATGATGTCAGTTGAGTAACGTTCCCTGACTTAAAAAGCTTCTCTAGAACCAAACAGGATATTAACTTTTTTCACATGCTGCAATCTCACCTTTACTTGTAAAACTGAGAGTCACTAAGTCACATTTTTTTCCAATATTCCAAGTGTCCTTCAAAATAAATACTGCCACATCAGCTAATCTCAGTTACGCTTGGTAGAATATTAACAAAACATTTTAAGTCTATCAGTGTTGGATTCTGCACAAATACATTTCTGTACTCTTGTCCTGCACAGTTTTTAGTGTACCATTTTGGTTTAATTTGATGTTTGAACTGGATTTTTATTGGTTAATCTTCAGATGGTTGAATAATCTCCAGTAGACATACATCTTCATTAAAGGTCCCATATTGTATAAAATGAAATTTTCATGTCTTTTTTTTTATTATAAAGCAGGTCTAGGTTCTATTATAATTCTGTGAAAGTATCACAGCACTCAGTCTACAGAGAAATGCACACAGCCTGTATTTAGAAACGGTGCTGTCAAGACTTCTGCAAGTTTGCCATGTTCCAAACCCGGCCCCAAGCCCGGCCCACCTGGGCTGACTGTCCAACCTTGCAGGATTTATTTCTCTGAGTGTTTGCCTGAAATCTGCTTTATTTTTTATTAGATCACTCAGAAAACAGTCAGCCAATCAGAAGTGAGGCTCAGAGTCTCTCTTCTGATTGGCTCGCTGACCTGCTGTTGCTAGAGCGCCAGAGAGAAGCCTGAGAAAGATGTTATTACATTCTGATGGTTTTTGCTACTTAAAACCAGAAATATATCTTCTTATGGATGTCAACACTTCATATAAAACATTGGAAAAGTGTAAAATATGGGACCTCTAACAAACAGGGTACTGCATAGTTGTATTTACACGTACATACTAAGGTCTCCTGAAAAGATCCTGTGCAGAGCTGCAACTCATCCAAGACCCAGGTTGAACTTTGCAATGAAACTCTTTCTAACTTGGTTTTTACACAAAGATACTATACCTCTGATAAGCATTTATGAGTTTAAACTGAGAAAAAGCACTACAACCTTCTCGCAAACCTCTGTCTAAGTCAAAGTCGTCTCTGCGTGTAGAGCAGAAATGGGTCAGTGCCATTGACCTCAGATCTGGACTGAAATCATGCCAGTGTGCTGTATGCGTAACACGTGAGCTGGCAGCGGGGCAGGAAGAACTGACAGGTCACTGAAACCACTGAGTTAACTTTAAGCATGGAAACAAATTAGGATGAACTTTGTTATGTTTTACACGTCTGACTGGAAAAATGAGCGATGCCATTTTACAAATTTACGAAAGTCATGGATAAAAAAACAAACAAACACAACGTTGATTATTGGTTACCTGTGTTAAAGTCCATCGACCACATCCCGATCCTAAAGTGGGCTTTCTCGCTCTATACACTACGTAGCCTGGCTTCCTCCTTTGCTCCTGTCACAACTGCTACGGCCCCTAGAGGTTGACTAACAATACAACATAACTTTAGGTCGTAATAAGCTGTTTGCACAGACGACCTCTGGTGTCATTTTTCACTGGAGGACAGTCTCTGTCATTTCAATGTATAACAATACAGTGAGAAGACGACATCTGAAGCTAAAATGGACAACAAAGCCTGGACAACCCAGACATTTTCTGAAGCTTCAGAAAGTACTACCCCCAAGCAGGGACTTTTTTGGGGGGTATAAGACTCCCCAGAACTTAAGTCTTATTCCAGTTCTCCGTTGACTGCCCTTCACCGACATCCACAATCTCCACCACACAGCCACCCATCTCCAACAAACCAGGTGAGGAGAGAACTCAGGAGGATCAAGGCGAAAAAGACTGCTGGTCCAGATGCCATCAGCTCAAGGCTCCTCAAATCCTGCACAGACCTGTGCAGGATATTGCGCATATCCTAAACCTGAGCCTGAAGCTGGGGAGAGTGCCAAAGCTTTGGAAAACATCCTGCATGGTACCAGTGCCAAAGACCCTGTACCACAAGGATCTCAACAGCTACAGGCCAGTGGCACTGACATCCTGCCTAATGAAGACCCTGGAGAGGCTGGTCTCTGTCCATCTTCACTTCCTGGTGAGCCCATGGATGGACCCGCTACAGTTTGCCGTCTGGCATTGGGGTAGATGATACATAGATCCCTCTCTCTTACTGGAAAAGGCCGGGAGTACTGTGAGAATCATGTTCTTTGACTTCTCCAGTGCTTTGAAAACCAACCCATGCTCCAAGCTGGAGTACACAGTAGTGGACCACCTAACTGCATGGATCCTCGACTACCTCACCGACCGACCACAGTATGTGAAGATACAGGATTGTGTGTGTGTGACAGGGTTGTCTGCAGCACGGGAGCAAGGAACAGTTCTGGCTCTGTTCTGCCATTTTCTATGCTGTGCTCTGCTACCCCATGCAGGACACTTTGACAGCAAGGAGCAGCTCCTTCAGCGACAGACTGTGTGAAAGAGAGATACCACAGGTCTTTCCTTCCTGCTGCTGTAGACCACAAATACCATAACTGACGAACTCACTATGTGCAAAACTAAGCACACAGCGTCTTTGCAATATTCTTTATGTTTGACATATTTTGACATCTATTGTACATTACTATACTATATTATTATTATCTGTTGCTTATCTTTTTTAATTTTTTATATTTGTTATCGGCTTTTTGCATTTCTTTTTTGTGCTGTCACTGGGCCATCTATTTATATAAAGACCCATCTTTATATAGTTTTATGGCAGTTCACTTCATAGAAGTCTGCAGAGCAGCAGTAAAATGGACAGCGGTTATGACACTAGCATTTGCTGTTGCTGTGTAAAAGCAACTCTGGTCTGAAGTGCAGAGGTGACTGTGGTTCAGTTTGCTGCCAGTCAGGTTGGTTTTGGCAGACCACCAGAGTCAGTTAAACTGACATTATGATACAACATACTTTTTTTAAAACCTTGATTTTAATACAGACAGCAGTCAGACTTATGAGCTCAGAGGTGATAACAAAGATGAATATTGTCTTTCTTGCTGTGACAGCTCCTGGAGACAGATAAGGCTACAAATCTTTATAAAACACTGAAAATGAGAAGTGCTGTAAGTCTCCAACCTTGGCAATCATTGATGTCTTGTCTAAGTAAACTGTAGGAACAAACACGTAAATCTCCTGAAAATATGTCCCATACTGCCTCTAATTATGCACTAAGTTGAGCTGAGGCTGATGATAATATTGGACAAATTAAAATTATCACCTGTTGGTTGATCTAAATAAAAAGTTAAGAGGTAATCAAAGAGTTTTGAAAACTTTCAGCGTAATCTTGTGGACAAACAAACAAACAAACAACAAACAAACAAACAAACAAACAGGTGTGCGAGTATAAGCTCAATGGTGGAGTTAATGGTGTTTATTTCCTGGCAAAACCCTTGTTTCATCTTGAACCCACTCAGTTTCCCTTGAATCGAGGCCGCAACTGTAGAGGAAGTTCCATTATGGCTTCTTCTTGAACATGTTAGAAAGTGCTCACTTGTGCTCTTTCTTAACCTCTGTTACCCACAATGACTCTTGTCCTGTATTTGGGTCAATGGAACCCTTACTGTCTCTGAAACATCACTGATTAACCCTCACTGACACAGCACAGTGAGAGCTATTACACTGTCATCAGGCTTAAATCAGTCCTTTACTACCTGCTGCTATACACATTGCAGCAGTGTGTCACTAAATGGCATTTAAAGTTAAATGCCCCTGGGAACAGAGTGCTAGCTAAGCAGTTTGCCTCACAGGGGTTACAACTGGGTGAGAGAGGAGGGGAAGGAACAGAGAGTAAGACAATGAGTATTGGTCCCATACACAGTATAAGTTTCCAAACTGCATGTCCGGTAAGCTTACACTTTGTATTGATACTGTATATTCTTGTCCCAAGCAAACACACACACACACACACACACACACACACACACACACACACACACACACACACACACACACACACACACACACACACACACACACACACACACACACACTCACACACACACACACACACACTAAGCAGTGCTGTATCCAGTCTAAACCAGTTCTGTGAGCGCTGAGATTTGGCTTCTCAGCATGCAGACAAAAAAAGAACAAAAGCATAATTGCATTAACCTGCTTTCGCGCACTAATACTTCCCAACGACCTGCCATTGGGGAAGGGTCTATGACTAATCACAACCAAATAGAGACAGGACACCCACTGAAGGGGATTTGGACAAACACACCATTTTTACATCAAAAACAAAACAAGTTATAGCCAACCTTATAGACTCGGGGACAGCTCGAGTTGTCCTTAAATCTTAATCTGGTTTAATACAAGTCTGTGTTTCAAAACTGCCCTTTTTACACTGAAGCCAAATCCACCAGTTTGCTGGAGAGACGCGGATTAAAATCACCTTTTACACTTTGCATTCTACAACTGAGTTTGAAATCAAGGCCACCAGATATCTGCCTGAAGCATTAGTTTTTCTATTTTTTTTTTTTTAGCACAATGTATAATCACACTGAAAAATAGCAATGTAGAAAATCTTGAGGGGAGTGATTGATTTAACCTGGCTTTATCGGTTTGGGTCTGTTGATCTGAATCATCTTTTACAGTTACAGATTACAGTTTTGTATAGTATGGATATTCACATGTAAAACTGATCCAGCAGGCCTCCCAAGCTGATACACTTTCACCTGTAACCTTTTTGTGAACCGTGGCCATGCTCTCTTAATTGATTGACAAATGTCCAGTCCTGTTTCATTATCATTTAGACACGTACACTGTTGACTTGCATGCACATTGAGGATATCTTACACATAAATATATGGTCATAAACAGAAATTAGGCATGGCCCAGCAACACACACACACAAACACACACACACACACACACACACACACACACACACACACGCCCAAGCATGCGCACAAACACACATCCTGTGCCTACACACATGCATTCACTTCGTGGGTTTTAGCAATAACCTCAAACAGACTTTTGGATGGCTGAAAATCAATGCCCCTACAAGGTTCATCCTGTGGTCATGTTACTTTAAATGACCTCTTCACTGCTTCAGTTCAGCTTCATAGTGACTCCAGAAACACACAAGTTATTGTTGTAAAGATGGATATTTATATGAAAAAATATGATTAAAGCACAAGCTCAAAAATAATATCCTTTGGATTTTGATAACAATTCTGTAAAAAAATATGCAAAGCTTTTCAATCGTGGTTTGTGATTATTATACCAATTTGATTTATTTTGTTACAAAATTTGTTAACATCCATGTTTACTTGCCTTCACTGCCTTTTCCTGCACGTTGCTGCATTTCTTTTGCTGTTACCAACTGTTTATCAGCGAAACAAATTGACAATAGGAATGTGTATCGCCTCACACACTTGAATGTGGAACCCAGGTGTAAAATCATCTTGCTCCGACAGATAACATACAGTGGGAGTGAGCATCAACCACAGAAAGAAAGACATGAGCTGTGCTGTTAGTCTGGTTTCACTGCAGTTTTGGAAAACTCTAACCCTCTAAGGAAATCACAGAGGTGCTAGACAAGGTCATCTACTCTTGAACTGAAGAAAAGGAAGTTGATGTTAATGAGGTTGTATCATGTTTTCAAATTCTGCAACCTACTTGTGCTGGTTTTTCTTTTTTCCTATGTGGTTTAAGTACGGACTGATCTAATTTTTTTTTACAGCCATAAAGATACTTTACATACTAAAGGCTACTTTGGGACTTGAGTATTATATGATTTACCCATGTGTCATTTTCCATAATTACTAACTGAAAGTTTCATTTGAGCAAGTGTGTATGTGATGTTATTAATTTTCACTGACATGAAACCTTAAAGATTATTTCAACACAATATACATACATACATACATACATACATACATGATCTTTTGTTAAATATCCGTGGCAAGACAATGGTCCTGCAGAAGTACACTGGGACCCATGAGGCATCTTACTGCACCAAAACACTAAAACAATAAGTCTTTGGTTTATCTACCAGTTATGGTCACCTTGGCTGGAGATGTCTGAAAAGCCGCCAAGCTCCTCCTGCTTGCTCACGCATAACTGTTGTGTTGCAGAGACACACTTACTGGAAACACTGGGTTTCAGAGTAGCTCAACCTGCAGCTACAAGTTGTCAAAACAAAATACAATGACATTCAAGGCTCCAAAACCAGAACGCCTGCAGGAGTAAACAAGACATATGTCATCCTGCAGAGTAATGGCAGTTTACGTGCATGTGTGCCTGCATGCCTGATTTCAAATGCACACAATTGAGTAAACCAGCTCATGGAGGTTTTTCCCATGGTAGTTTGGAAGAGTGCATGAATGGTGCGGAATGGATTTACAAGAATTGGGGGAGAGGTGAAGCAGTAACGGCTCTGCATACTCATGCCACAACTTACTGCCAAGAAAGTGTGTTTTGTGTGTGTGTGTGTGTGTGTGTGTGTGTGTGTGTGTTTTGTGTGTGTGTGTGTGTGTGTGTGTGTGTGTGTGTGTGTGTGTGTGTGTGTGTGTGTGTGTGTGTGTGTGTGTGTGTGTGTGTGTGAGAGAGATGATGTGCAAATGTACTGTATACACACGTTATTTCTCAGAGACACAGAGCCCCTGGGACAAGACCTAAAAATATCTAATGGTCTGATTTCTGAAACTTATTGATTCATTTGTTGAACCCACTTGTTTGCAGTTACAGTGGAATACATTTCCCACTTATAGCAATCGAACAATTGCCTCCTAATCACTTTGTCTCACTATCCTGCCTTAAAAAGAGAACTTCTCAAATGATTAAAAACGGTCTGTGTTCAAGTTTAATCTGAATCTCAGCCACGTTTGCATCACAATCTTGTCACTTAAAAGCTTTTTATCACAGATAAAAGTAGTTAAACTGTACCATGCTTTACAGTTATGAGTTCAACATATTTCATGCCTAAGTTTTGTATTCCCTTTAATTTCACAGCTGTAGAAAGAGTAACAACAAAAATCATACAATCACACATATCAATATATATAATTTATTTACCATTTATTATTTATATATACAGACACTGTCCCCTATGATGACAGAAAAGAAAAGAGGATATATTGAGTATTTGTCTCACGTTTAAAGGGATAGAAATGTTTTTGTGTAGAATTGTACATTAATTGAAGAAATAAACCTCAAATTATGAATCCCATAAAAAAAATATCAGCTGTGACTCTTCTACACATGCATGTGTCTGCACTCATGCGTTGGACTGACACGTATGCATGCATCAGGCTGGAGTATGGGAGCATGCACGGCCGCTGGTGTTTGCACATATGTAAGTCTTTTTAAGCATGTATATCTATATGTCTGTGTGCCTGTGTGCTTGCCTATTGATCTTGCCTGTGTGTCTGACTGGACACTGTCTCAAATTGATCTATTTACTATTTCTCTTGTGTAAGAACATTGTAGCTGACTGTTGACCCCAGAGTGTCCCTATTGTAATTTCCTGACCTGATATCGGAACATGAACAAACCTGTGTTTGAGTACTGGGACCATTATCATAAGCAATCATTTTGTAACTTAACTGGATCATTATAGCTATAATTGTTTTAGCTTTAAAGAAGCTGTTTTACTGTGCACATTTTGAATTTGTATAACTACATGAACGGGTCAAATTATTATTATTATTTCCTGAAGTAGCAAAAAGACTGAAGAAAGATCTAGAGATGAAAGTGAAGCTATTTGGTAATAAAAGCCTCAAAGCAGCTCACAAACAGGATTACTGATGCAACAGATCAGCATGTTCAGAAGATCCAGAAGCATTGAGGAGTCTTTTTTATTTGTGTTTATCCAGTAATCCCAATGACCACAGACAGAATAAACAAACAACTCTGTGATTCTGTTTGAGCATTACTTTATAGAGATAATAGCCCACACTGGAAACTGATCAAGTCTGAATGATTAGTATTGAACACTGATAATTTATAAATGGTCAACACTCCAATCAAGGTTCGCTGCTTTGATTAAATCTTGATATTAAGGCTTGAGCCTGAGACAAATCCTGAAAGAGTTGAGACAGTTAAGATAAAGGCCTCAAGAGATAAATTCAGGCAGATAACCGTCCATGGCATTGTGTGTAATCAAACCTGCAACCTGAACAACAATATGACAATATGTCTATACTACAACACAGACCCTGAGCACCAATTAATGAATAAAACATACTTGCCGTAGCATGTGTCATAGACAGTTGCTGTATTGCACAATTGCAAATACTCCCAAATTGAATAACATCCTTGCTCCAAGCCTTAACGTCATACCACAACTATTTCCGTAAACACTCTTCAATCCTGCGCAGAGAAATTTCCCTTTTAGGCGGGTTGTTGTCAGTTTCCCTTTTATATTTCTCAAGGGAAAACCGAGAAAAACAGGGAACCCCCAAGGAAAAGAAAAAAGAAAAGAGAGAAACAGAAGTGAGAGACAGAAATAATGGTGTAAAAAGTATCCACAACTTTTACTTAATCCACATGTGAAGTACCACAGTGTAAAATACTCCTTTCTCAGTAAATGGCCTGGGAAATCATATTTAAATGAATAGCTTGATATTTTGGGTTATACACCATTTAGTTTTCTTGATGAGAGTTTGTTCTGAGAAGATTTATACCACTCAGATTTCTGTTTGATAAATACAGTATGTACCTGAAGCTTGCAGCTGTTTAGCTTATCTTAGCATAAAGACTGAAAACAGGGGCAAACAGCAAGCCTGGTTCAGTCCAAACATGACAAAATCCAACTGCCCTCACCTCTACAACTCTTTAGTCAATACATCTACATCTCACTTGTTAAAGTAAATTTACTTAAAAGTATCAAAAGAAATTGTGCTCATTATCATTATTACACAATGTTTTTACTGACACATTTACATGTAATGGGCATTTTAATGTTGTATCTGGTTGAGATGGACATCATCATTTTAACTACTTCAGGTACTTTCATGTTCTGTATGACAATGCATCGGATTTTATATGCTGATCATAGGTTTTTTAGATAATAATGTGCAAGTGACCGTGACTGTAGCTGTAAGATGAGCGGAGTAAAAAGGACAATATTTCCCCTTGAAGTGGTGGAGTCACAGAGAATGGGGACACTCAGGTAAAGCACAAGTACCTCGGAGTTCACTGAAATGGAAATGGAATTAATTTACTTCTCACCACTGAAGGGATGCAAAGACAGAAACAGATGAGAAGGCACAATGAAAAGACAATCAAACTGACAGACATGCAGACCTTTATCTTTCTATCAAGCCACCTCATTCGGTCACTGATCTACAGCCTTGACACAGAATTCCAGCCAAACTTAAGGACAGGGACCGAGAGCAGGTCAAGTTAATATGTTACCAGCTTTGGCTTTCAGGCACCGTTGTGAAATCCTTGTGTGAATACGTGCCGGCCATGTAGAGCTGTCAGGGGAGAAAGGGAGGGTTTATGGTTAAAGGGGCTTATCCCAGCGATTGATCCGCAGGTATAAAAGGCCACCGATGGCAGGGCCTCAGAGTGGACATGCTGGTGCAGCACTGAGCCTCCAAACCATCTACTCTCTCCTTCTCCTACCAGTTTCAACACCTTCATTTTCAGTCAGCCATGGGAGTTGCCTACAGCGTTGGAGAGTAAGTGAAACAGATCAATAAGACAGCTTTAAACATTGTTGTGCTGGTCCCTGAATATGGTGGAGTTATCTGGAGTTATTTAGCTGCAAGAGAATATGAACTTAGAATTGCAATGATTGTTTAATTTTGACAAGATTTTCAATCCAATCTTCTAAATGTATTTCTCTGAAATCAAATCCCATCAAATGCATGGGAAATAACCCTTTTTCAAAGTCAGATGGAAGTGCTTAGTGTTCTTGGTGCTGAGTGTATTTATTAGTACAAAGATGCAAGGAAAGCAAGGGGGGGGGGGGTCATTCAATAGTAGAAGACAAATTAATCTATGGTGGTCAAAGAGTTGGAGAGTGTGTGTTTGACAGGAAGAGAGTGAGATAGTGAGGGAAAGAAAAAGACAGAGGCTTGATTTGAGTCAGACATCCCAAAATTCTAAGTAGGTTTATACCATGAATCCCTTTCAGAGTTCCTCAGGACAGAATGGTTCAACTCATAAAATATTCAAGGAATGCATCACTTCCATCCTGTTCATGTTGAGTCATGTTTCCACAGCTAGCATTGTGGACTGGAATTTGTTTGACTTACAGTTTGTCGATTGGGCCAATTGTCATTAATGCTTTAAAATTGCAGCAACACCACTCCTTGAGAATAAGAATGATTTACTGTATTCCACTTAAGATGACATTACGTTTGCTTTTCTGCTTTTCTTTTATTTAGGCTCTAATATTATTTAGACGTTTTAACTCTGCAGTGGTGTTTGGTGGTGGAAGTCCATTTCATATTAAAAGCTATTCCTTTTAAGCAGAGCAGGCCATATGAATAAACACTCTGTTTAGGTACAATATATGATTCTTATTTGCTTTTTCTCCCTTTGCCCCTGCAGGGTTGACCACCTCTACACCTTCTTTGTGCAATGGTCACCAGATATCTACACTAAAGGCAACAAGAAGCACCGCCAGCCCCGCCTCCTCATTAGAGAGAAGCATCAGAACCGCTATCTGGTCGTAGAGAAGAACAAGGTGGCTGTGATCAACAAGCTCCTCAGCAACCCTGTCAACGCCACTGCTAAAAACTGGGAGGTAAGGAGCGCACTAACACACACATGCGATTCGAGATGACATAAAATCCCTCAGCGGCTCTTTGACTGTAGCTTATCATTAGGTCAAGGCAATAAGTGCTCTACAGTTAAAACAGTTACAGACAGGTGCCACCAGGGATTTTGGGACCCATGAAAAGATATATCACATTAGGCCCCACCTCAGTCCACACCAACTCTGAAAACAGCACTGTGCAGACATGCATTCAACAATCTGCATAAAGTGGAATTCAGAATTTGATGCAAGACAAGTGCTGAAGCCCATTACAGATTGGATATAATTTTAATTGTAACATTCTCTAATACTTGTACACCTTAAATATACTCTAACCTCTTCAATTAAAATAAATTAACTAACTTGGCTACATACCAAGTAGAAAGAAAGCAGCTGTAAAAGTTGAAATGGAAAACAAAATGGAAATGAAAAGGCCTGATGGTGGCGCTAGAGGAGAGGTGTGCTCATCATATGGAAACTTTTGGAAAATGTAATACATTTTACAGTGTTTGAATTCCTATAATTGGAAAGGATTTACAGGATCATTTTAATTTTTTCACAATAAAAAATAGCCTGCAGAATATGATTCAACACAATGCTGCTCACCTCCTTCTTCAGTTGGAAGTAGACCTGGCTCATTAGAAAGGGCAGGAGGGGTGCAGAGACCGGCCGATCAAGCCTTCCCGATTACAGTAACTGGGGGATCTGGGTCCTTGGCTGTTGTCCCAGATGTTCTGGGAAATCCCACTATGTCCATAAATGGACATCCTTTCTTTAACCCCCTCCTTGAATCAATAACCCGCGCTTCATTTCATCAGAACTGAAACCCATCAGTGCCCGATCTAACCAATGGCAAATCCATCTACACAAGTTTCTAACCAATGACGTTTCAAACGCCGAAAGTGAAAGTAACACGAAGGGTACAAAACGAAGGATGCAACCCAGCGTGTTAAGAGTGCAGAAACTGACAGAGAAAAGAGGAGTCATGAAGCTGCTGCCAGAAAATATGAAAGTACTTTACTTTGCCAGTGATTGTATGGAGCCTTATGTGGAGGTAGGATCACTGAAGCATGTAATCATGTCGGCTACTGCATGTATGTAGTTAAAGATACTTTGTTCTTACAACCATAAACCTGCACGTACTAGTACAATTTAGTTTACCCTTTGGATTTTACACGTGCACTTTCAGACCAAGACTCTGTGTAATGTAGGGGGTTTTTACAGGGGAGCAGAAATAGTTACATGAGTGAGAATAATAATGTTTGATAGTTTTCTAAGAGGCTTGTTACATCCTGTGTCTTCCTCCAGATTATCACAGTGAAGGACCCCAAGCGCCGCCTGAGTCTGAGCAGCTCGGAGGACTCAGAGGCGGAGGAGCCTGAGTACCAGGAGGAAGGTGAGGATGCTCTGCCTGTCCTGAGCGACCACAGCCAGCTGCTGGATGACCGCCACCTGGAGCGAGTAAGTTACACCCGCCACATCAATCTAAGTGCGTGGTTTTGCATGAATTCAATTACAGCAAGATTTGCCTCGATGAATTAGACTCATTATTTTTACACCTGGCAGTCTGACATCTTTTTGATTAACAACTCATGTTTCAACAGCTCGCTGCTCACATGCCACCAAGGACCCAGGGCTATCCATGGCAGCTTGTCTACAGCACCGCCATCCATGGGAGCAGCCTGAAGACACTGTACAGGAATATGGCTGGTCTGGATAGTCCTGTGCTGCTGGTCATCAAAGACATGCACAAGAAGGTTTGCATCTTCTTCTTTAAACCACAAGGCAAATAATGAAATGAAATAATAATAATAATAATAATTATCATTATTATTATTATATAAAATAGAAAAAACACAATACAATACAACATAAAAAAATTCAAAGTGATACCTTGATTAAGGGTATATCTGTGGGGACCACTTCAATAACCGTTGCCTTGGTCTTTTCAGGTGTTTGGTGCTTTTTCATCACATCCATTCAGAGTCAGTAAATACTGCTATGGCACCGGAGAAACCTTCTTGTTCAGCTTCAACCCTGACTTTCAGGTAAGAGTGGAATAGATCATTATTTAGTTACCTATAGTTTGTCTAGCAGTAGCTCTGACACAAGGTGTCTTTTTTTTTATTACAAGAAAAGACTTAATGTCTTCTTTACAGTAAAATTTTCAAACATTGAATTTAATTTCTCTAGTCTAAGAAACTAAACACAATCTCAGGAAAGTTAAAAGTTTCATATAGGGATAAAAAAAAGTTTTTGTTGCCTAAGATTTCACATATTTAGACACTGAGTATTAGTTTCTAATGTCTTGTATTTGGCATATCTCCAGGCGTACAGGTGGAGCGGGGAGAACTCCTACTTTGTGAGCGGCAACTTGGAATCTCTGCAAATTGGAGGAGGAGAGTAAGTAATGCAGTTATTGAAATATAGACATGGTCACCAAAGGAAAAAGCAGCTGTTACACCTGTCAGTGTCATAAAGTAATAAAAAGACCATGAAGTCATTACATCACTTGCTACTTGTGAGATATCACAGATTACAATGCCAGTTATCACCACGAAAAGATTTGATGCTAAACTGTTATTTTTTCTTGTCTATAGGGGTGGCTTCGCTCTGTGGCTGGATGCTGATCTGTACCATGGTGCAAGTTTCTCCTGTCCCACCTTCCACAACGCGCCACTTTCCACACAGCAAGACTTTATTGTACAAGACCTCGAGGTCTGGACTGTGCAGAAATGAGGGAGAACATCTGAAAAGGCAATATAAAAACAGAGTAGAATCCACAGTATTGTCTGGAGTTACAAAACTTCAAGACTTCAAGGAGTACATGCAGTTTAGCCACTACTGTACAAAACCTGACAGAGCAGTTGCTACTGTATCATCTGTGTACCTGGCTGAGATTAGCTTACACAGTGTGAAGCCTGTTCTCGTGGTTCTTGGGCCAGACTTTCTCTTTGCACCGGTTTGATCTGTGCCTACTAAAGAGAAGTGGCTCGATGAAATCCTGTGATCCAGGGTCCTGCTGCTTTAAACTACTGGCTATTCATCTGTAGCTCCATGCTAAGCCCAGTACATAACTGGCATCTGAAGCTTTAAGCCATCCATGCCCTCCTTTGGTTATGGAGAGCATTATAATACAGAGTTCAAGGTGTAACACCGTGGGATAAAAAGTTTGCAACTACTGAAAGCACATTCAGGTTTTAAGGAAATGTTTTTTTTTTTTTTTTATTATTATTATTTTCTGTCTAACAACCACATCTGTTTGTGAAATTTTACACATAAACTGTCATAAAACATTTAATTTATGGTAAAAACACTGTAACCTGATAGGACCCACAATGCCCTATCTGGCCTCTAATGGTACTTTTGAGTTTTTGTCTGACTTGAGGTCTGGTTTGAATGTTCTGCACCAACAGATGAAGGCCTAACCACTCAGCTTCAAAAATAAAAAGTATAGAGTTGCACTATAAACAACTTATTATGTGTGAAGTGTGCCATTTGTGTTGGAAGGAACCTCAGCCATTAACTGTCACTTCATTTTTTTGAAAGTGAAACACCTGCCTGCCCATTTGTGTAGATGGATACTGTTTTAAGGAAACATTTGAAATCTTTTACATCTTTACTATCTATATATTTAAATGTATTTTTAAGAAAAATGTTCCTGTGTGTCTGTTTGTTTTACATTTCTTTGTGTGCAAATCAGAGTCTGTCAGGCAGTGCTGGCACTGCCAATGTTTTTGTGAAACCACATTAAAACTTTCCAGGTGACACTGATTTAAGTAGTCATATTTTGTCATGAATAAACCCTCACCTATGAACATCAGCTTTTTCATTGAGGAGGAAAGATGTTTTTTCATACTCAAAATAATGAAAAACAGGTAGAAATATGTATATATGACACATCGTATTTGTTTGACTCTAAAATCAATTATCTACATCAGTGTAGTTGTGCTACAATATGACTAATAAGTACAACCAGAACAAACACAGGCATATATTAAGATAAGTTGAACAGCTACCAATTTCCTATTAAATATTTACACAAAAGATTAAACAATACAGCAGGCTTTATGTTTCACGTTGTTGTCCATTCATCCAATACAGTGATTGAATCATCCATAATAAAATGCACTGACTAAAACGCAGGCCATCTGTCTATCGTATTGCCAGTCACACCTTCTTCACCTTCACACCTATTGTCAAATTAAATGTTTTTATTTCACCTGACCTGCATGACTTTGGGCCCAGTGGAAACAGATGCAGATGCAGGTGGGTTACAAAGTGAGCCAAGACACCCCAGGGCTTCAAGCAATATAGCTGCACAGTGCAGCGTGCATCTTGGCCAAAATGAGACCACATTAAAATTAGTAAGGTAATTCAAATGTATTTTTGAGAGTAGAATAGACCTGCTTCACAAGTTTCCTTTTAATTTTTGTATAGTATGTTGTAGTATTTTGCATGATGTCGGTGGAGTTAAACATGACTTCAAATCTGTGACAACAGAAATTGGATGAGGATTCATAAAGCTTTTTTCTCATTTCCAGCAAGAACAAAAAATAAGTCTGAAGCAATAACAGAGCTTTAAAGTTTGGAGGTTGACCTGAAATACAATAGAAAAGGGTGAAAAACCGCAGCGAATGACGCAGGGATGTGGGTTCTCCAGCAGGTACTCTACACCACTGTAGGAGGGGATTTTTCTTACTCTGTAACTTGGGGTTTATAGTCTCATACCCTTTTCATGGAAATGCCACAATTATACTGTAACATTGCCCTTAACATTGACATTGTTACAGTAAACATTAGATTATTTCCATTTTTCCATCCTTAATGCTGTTGGCTTCAAATCTTAGAATCTTCACGGTCACTGTTGTTCAATTGTTTATTTTAAGGCTATCTGACTTTGCCAAATGAAATAAACTCAGTCTCTTTTATTTGCATGTAAAATGTTTATTTGCTGTCCTGTTCCTCAGGCTCTGTGGGCCTAAACTCTGGATCCTCCCTCCTCTGTTATTGGTTGGATCTGAGAACCTGCAACCAATTAGTCCGGCCTATTGGCCTATTAGTTCACACTTCAGGTCTCTCCCTCTCTCTCTCTTGCTCTTTGCCACAGCCTGCCTGAATATGTGTTAAGATTTATTTTAGAAGATTTATTTGGAAACTTGGTTTGTTGAATTTCGGTTAACCCTCTGGTTCTATTTTGAGTACTGTTTGTATGATTTAACCTGTACATTTTAAATCTTGGCAAGAAGCAATAAGATTTAATATTTTTTTCTCTCCTATTTCTCTCCCATTTAGTGTGATAGGAAGACTTGTATTGTAAACTTGTGTTGTGTTAGTTTCAGTATAGTGGTTTTTGATTCTACTAATTGTTATGTTTGTTGTTTTGGTCTGGGCTCTCCCTGATGTTAAATTCATGCTTCACTTTCTGGCAATAAAAGTTTGAAAGCCTGAACAAATTACTATTCAAGTTCCTCATCTATGTTCCTCCCATTTCCCCTAGACCTGTTTGGGGTCCTAACACTCACATACAGTAGTCATGGGATTGGTTTTTGTTCTCTGAGTCCAAATGTCTTCATTTGAGTTGGGTTTAAATGTAGGTAATTTTTGCTGTACGGCAACAGTCCAATCCACAGAATCATCAACCCTCATTACAATGACTGAATTTTTATTTAAAAACTGGGGAAGACAGATGCTAGACATTTAATGTAGCCTACACATTCATTAGACTACACAGTAATGAGGGCACTTGATGTTGCCATGAAGCATTGAATCCAGACAAGGACTGTTATGCTAGAAGTGATACAATTGGTCATCCAGGTACAGTGACTTATATATAATATGCTGAACCCATATACTGTCTATGGCTGAACCACATCGCTCTCTTGTGGCAGCTTTCTTCCCCTACCTACACTATCGATCCAGATCGACAATCTTTCAGCTCCCCTTGAGTGTTCGATGACCTCTGGAATCGACTGAGCTGGTCTCACTCACCTCTGACAGTTGAACAACAATGGCCGGGGTGGAGGCTACTCAACCTGCTCCGGCGGTTGATATTTCCAAAACTAGCAAGATGCCAGCTGAAGGATATGACAAGAAATGTATTTTCTGCAAGATTGTAAACCATGAAATGGGGACGGAACTTCTTCACTGTGTGAGAATATTGTTGCAACTGAATAATGTTAGTGCCTGTAGCTAGCCAGCGTTAGCCTCCTCGGTTTATAAATACCTGTGTTGGGAAGCATCGTAACAAATACTGGCTTTGTTAAGATGTTGCTAGTGTTTAATTGTTCGTTTTGTCGTGTAAATCAACTATACGGTAGTTTAACTATCAAATTTTTGTTTAGTGCCATAGTTGTGGATATACCAGTCTATTGAGTTGTCTTGAAAAGTGTGTCTCACTTTCCCCCCTTTTATACACACACACACACACACACACACACACACACACACACACACACACACACACACAATAGTTTTATTGTACGCAGGTATATTGTGTATTGTGTTCAGTCCTTTCAGGCATATACTAGCTTGCTGTTGTTTTATGTAGCACAGATTTGCCAAACTTTTTTTTCACTCTAACCACCCCAAATAAATCCAGCCACATTTATTGTAATGATGATCCCCTGAAACACACTCTGAGGTTCCAGCTTGGAAACCACAGCTGTGGGAGAGACAATAAAGAGCTGAAAAGAACTTGCAGTTCATTTGTTAATTTCATTGGATAACAACAAAAGGGTAGCTAACATGAAGTAAACTCTACAGTCCGTGTCCTTTTGCCCTCCCAGACTTGAAACTCACCAATTAATTTGTATTTGCTCACATATTCATTTATCTCTTCTGCAGGATGAAGAGATCTCATGTTTCAGAGACATCAAACCTGGAGCTCCCCACCACTACCTGGTCGTCCCAACCAGACATGTTGGGAACTGTAAATCACTCAGCAAAGAACATGTGCCTTTGGGTAAGGTTTAAACAACAGTGCTTGTGACTGATACTTGTGGAAGTGTTTGTACTTGCACAGGGTTTATACTAGTACTTGTCTTGTTTTCAGTTTATGTCAACTTAGACAGTTTCACTGACAATGCATCGCTTGTATCTTGAGTTATAATTATTCAGCAACTGATTAAAATATAGGGTCAGGATAAAAAACAATGCTCTTTGTTTAAAAAAAAAAGTATCATTTTTAATGGTAAGTTGTTTATAAAGGATCATATGTTTTTGTCGTCATACCCAGTGAAGCGGATGGTTGAGACTGGGAAGGAGATCCTTCAGAAAAACAACGTAACCGATCTCAGTGATGTCAGGTGGGCTACATTGAGTGGTACATTTTGTTGTTGTAGTTCGTCACACTACTAGTTAGTGGCTCATGAATGTAAATATGCCAATATGTCTTCTTCCAAGGGAACATCCCCAACAATCTCAGTGGAACAGCTTCTGTCGCTTGATGAAATTAACCTCAGGTCAAGGGTCACTAGTGACTGGCACATTATTTAATATAATTTATCAGTACTAATAAACCAGCACTGTGCCTGTGTAGATAGAAGAACAAGCAAACAATCCACAGTTATGCCACATACAGATAATCAATATTTATCAGCACAGTATCTACACTGATAGAAACTATAATAGATAATCCTCTGAACTGTTGTGTAACGACAGCTGTTATTTAGCTTTGGTAACATACCTGTTTCTTTGCTGATGTAACTTAAAATTGATTCAACTTAAACTGTGTAAACAAACTTGCCGTAGAGCCTTTACAACTTATATCTCAAAACAGTAAGCCTGTGTGCACCAATGCCCTTTACTTTGTCTGCAGGTTTGGTTTCCATTGGCCCCCATTCTGTTCTGTTACACACCTACACCTTCATGTCCTGGCACCTGCCACTGAAATGGGCTTCATGTCTCGCCTCTTCTACAGACTCAATTCCTATTGGTTTATCACGGTAAGACCCCTTTTCATATTTGTAGTATGTTATTATAAATTACTATATAATAATTATATAATCGTATAGATAAATTAATTGCTTCTCAATCTTAAGTTTGTGACCCATCAGGCTGACATATAAGCAAAAGAGGTCCACTGTCATCTTACTATATGAAAGTACAGACAATTTTTTTTTTATCTTGATACGTATCAATCAGTTGCAGGCACCATGATTTAAAAGTGTAGAGACTGCTGACCTAATCATTTTTTCATTTGATGATGGATCAGTCCCATTGTTTTTACTGTTCCAGCACATTTCCTTTATCTCATTCTGAGGCTAGTTGTAAGCCACTCAGCCAGTACACGGTAGAGTATATTCAGTTTCTCTACACAAGATTTGAAAGTATTCATGTGTGCATAAATAATATGGTGATTATTTTGGTTTAGATTTCATATTAAAGATGAAGCCGGGCTCTGCCACTTTCTGCAAGAGGGATTTACTGTGTAAAAAAAGTATTGTAATAACTGACTGGAAGACATTGCTGTACATTTAGTCACCACATGAAACTCATAATTAGTTTAGCAGTTATTTCAGCAACACCAACCCTGTGGTGCCGCCACGCATTAGTTCATTCAAATGGAGTTTTAAGATCAAGTAGTTCTGCTGTCAGTCAACTTCTCTTCTGTCCACATTTGTCCATGTTTTGCAGGCAGACCAGCTAATTGAGATTCTCAACTCTAAAGAAGAGACCAACTGATCACTTGAATGCAGCTCTTGCAGTACTTGGCTGTGATGTAGTGACTGAAACATCCACCTTCTTGTAGATGTCATGTTGGATGGAACACTCTCACATTAAGTTGCTGCCTGTTTGCCACAGCAGATGACATTTGTATTTCTATGATATTTGTGACCACTTAGGTGTTCAGACTTCAGGCAAGTAAAATCTTAAATGAAGCCAAATCTTGTTTCTTGCTGCTTGAAATGTTTTAGGAACAAACGTTTTTTAATGATTTTTCAGAAGAAGTTAATAAAATCCATTAATCCACTGTAACAAACAATCTAGTCACTTTATGGACCAAGTAACATACAGTAAGTCTTTCAATCACCAAAGGAAATGTTGAAGGCAATCTGTTGAATAGAACAATAGGTTCACCGATGTGACTTGTATCATTTTCAATATCAATTTACAGATAGAGAAACGATTCATTTTAATTCCTGTCATGCCATGCTGCCTTTGCCTTAGCTCTTTTGCAGCTCATGTATCAACTGAAATGTATTTAAATCTCTGTAAGAAAAATTAATTCGTACAATTCACATTTTGAGACAACATATTACACAGCTGTTTATATTGAGTTCCTCAGCTATGATGCATTACCTCTTTACCGAGTGACATCCTCATTAACCATTTACAAGGTTCCTTTACAGTGGAAGCAACTGAGTAATCCTCTGACACTGACACTGACAGTAAAATGTTGATCTCAACAAGCACTGAAATACAACAGGGTATTTACTCATCTCATGTTTGTTTTGATGTGATATCTTAAGACTGTATTAAGATATATAATGTATAATATGAACTAACTGAATGGTGCATGAAGTGATTACTACAACTGCTATATTATACCACACTATACTGTATTGATGGAATGTGAAGAAATGATTCTCTGGTACTGTACAAAAGTGTATGCACTTTCAGAAATGTTAATTTATCATAAATAATATATTGCTGCTTCTCAGTTTGATTTTCTCAGATATCTTGATGTCTCAGTATGTTTCTAATGTAGTGAATATAAAGTCTGAATATTCACACCAGTTTACAATCTCTATCCCATTCATTGAATTACACTTATGGTTCACAAAGCACCTACAGTAACAGAATAACAAACGGGGCACTGTGTCTTTTATTTCTTTATTATAAGATCATAAGCAGCACTTGCTCATTTATCACTCTACTACTGCTCATGTTAAGAAAGCTCATTAATTTGCATGGCTATTACTGCAGCAGCAGATATCATGGCATCTCTCAGTCAGTGCATAGTTCTTTACTGTGAACTTCTCACTCCAATCAAAGCAGCACATGAGTTTATTGTATATCAGTCTCAGCGTGGCTCAGGTTTCATCCTATAACAAGGTTGCCTAAATTACAAGCACACTTGTAATAAATACATGCTCTGAAGCACCCAAGCCAAGTGGGATCAGGTTCATCCTATAGCACCATATTGTCTGTCACAGGTGGCCTCATGTTCTCTTTGGCTTTGGTTCACTCTCATTAACCACTCTGACTTCATTTCAGCTGCCCACTCCTCCACTTTCCCCATATTAAAAAGTTGTTCACTTTTCCCATTGTGTTTTAGACCTGGTGTAGTATAGCAACACTAAATGAAATGTAGTAGATGAAATAATGTAAATAAATGAAAATTTAAAAAAGCATGAATACATACAGTATGTATCTCGTATTTCTGTTGTTAAGTTCCAACTTTCAACTTCAACTAATATTTCCCCTTTAAACTTTTAGTTTGTAATACCTGTGATTTGATTCCCCTTAACAATAAATTTTATTGTTTTTGACTCCTGCATGTATCTGTGCTCTGGATAGCAGGCTCAGTAGTTCTTATGTTTGTAGCTTGAAGAGAGGTGGAGGTGGTTTGAATTATTAGCCACTGAGGTTTTTAGTTGTTAGTTGTGTCAGCAAGAAAAGCTATATTTCTAAATACATGTGCGTTTATGTGACTACAGTGAGTGCTGCCATGAAGCAGCTCTGTACCTGCCACTGCATATGCAACATGAATCAAGGCATCAACACTAATCCAAGTGTCTGGTCACTGTAACAGAGTGATAACTACATGGTCATCCTTCCCCTGCCACAGCATCTCCCCCTCAAAGTTAACCAGCCTCTGCTTCCTCGCTCGCAGAAGAATCCCCACCAGTTTATTGGAGATAGTCACATAATGCTCAAACAGCTTCCCAAATTCTACAGTGAACATTTTCCCATCGCCGCTGCTTCCACCCTCATCGCGGTGTCTCATCTCTCCGATGTTCTTTATCACCTCACACAGCTCCTGAACCTCTCTGCTGATATGTGTGTGAGCATCTTTCCCCCGCTGCGCTGTCATGGAGCCCTGCAAGGGCCTCCCATAGTCGTCCTGCCCCCTCTGAGGGACCACCACACTGGGCCTGGTGTCGTGACTGAAGGGATTGTGCTTCTGGTACTCCTGGTGCTCGTCAGACCACTTCTGCCAGTTCTCCTTTAAGCCTTTCACAGAAACAATGCACACTGCTGTGTCGTCGCTGAACTGAGAGGGAGCTGGGACGTCATCCTCACTTTCCATGATGGTGGTGCTCTGGCTGTTTGTCCCCATCACTGGCTCTGTGGAGGAGAAGATTACAGAACTGTAATTCTGGTCATTTGCGCATACAGGATTACAATGTTGTTGCTACTCACTGAATAAAAGCCCTTTACTGTTTTTATTGCTTTGATATCCACCATGTCAGCAAACATCTACCCAAAACTGATTCATTTTTGGATCTTTGGATCAAGCTTAACATTATTCACCTAATTATTGTTGTCCTGGTATTTGAGGTGTTTTTAGATGAGCTATATGTTAATCTAAGATGATTGTAGCCCACAATCTCATGCAAATGACATTTCATGAAAAACTAAAGGATAAAGGGAAAAAAATTAAATCTATGAAAAAAAAATGTTTGTTCATCATAAAAACTAGTGAGCATCTTGCTTTGCAAAGTAGCCTGGGTCTATACAGCCTCAGAGATTTGAAGCAAACATGATTGAACTTACATGTCACGCACTGACTCGATCCTCTCTGCACCTGCAGTAATATTTCATTGTATCCGAAGTGCAAAAACAATACTGTTGTCACGCTGTAACTATGTAATACAACTTACCAATACTGCAGCGATGCCGCCAGTAGCAAGAGTGTGGATGCCTGTCTGTCCCGAGCGATGCAAAACCGCTGTGATCGACGGCTGTATCGGCCAATGGCTGTTCGAGAAGATCCTTCCAGCCAATCACTGATCAGAAAGGGCGGGGATAACAAGGTGCCTCTGAAGTAAAGCAGATTACAGCCTGAAGAGGAGAGAGGACTTTATCTACACACGCGAGTGCAGCATAGTAATCTACTGATGCTTATACACGACATATTATTAAATTGGTTAAAAACAAATAATATTAACCTTCTGTGAAACAGTGATAGGTAGTTAATCCAAGATGATAATAAGATTCTCAAAACAACAGCAGTTTGTGAAAACTCCTCTCTTTTCTCTTCCTTCTGTAGAAATGTTTACAATGTGCACATAATAAACACAAATAAATACATTACGCAAGGCAACTTCAGGCAGTGCTTTATAATGAAATGAGAGAGGACACCTCATTCTTCTACCATTTATGGTCAGTTGAAACACAAGGGGTACTTTGTTTCAGAGACCGGTTTCAAGTCGGACGTATTTTCAATCCGCACCAATGATGGCGGCTTCCAGTAGTCGATCATGCCTTCAGTATGTGTTTCATCTTGCCCAGGATAATCTGGACTTCAGGTTACCGGTAACCTTCATAAACTACTCTCAACGTCTTGTCAGCTCTTAATGTGAAAGAGTTAAAGTTGAATTCTTTGTGGGGGGAGCAGAGTTTGACAGACACAGCCCCTCCTCCCTCGGTGTGCCGTGTTAGCTAACGCGGTTGCTAAGTCAGACTGTGAAAACTAACATCACATCTCTGTATATTCATGTTTTATCTTCATGTGAGACTTTCTGGACGTTTTATCACCATAGTAACACATTAACACTCCCTCTGTGTACTCTGTCTCCATGATTGTGAACTGGTAGTTCACATGGTTTACATGGTCTCTGTTGCCTGTTTCTAACCATATTAGTAAGTCTTAGTAAGTGAATAGGAGCTGTCAGTGTTCATGTTAGCACACCTCACAAGTGGACATACTTAGCTGCAGTGATGCACACTTGTTAAGAAGCAGAATCATGTTCATTATGTTTTGGTGTTTACTCTCCTGTGCTTCTGTGATAACCTACTCCACCCAAAGGAATATTTAAAGGGAAATTCCTCCGATTTTTGGAGCCACATTAAGATTTTTTGAATTTAAAGAAGAAAAATCTGTGGGATGCAATATGTTAAGTTTGAATCATGTCAATTTGAATTAAGGAATAATAATATTGATTAAAGAAAACTTGCTTAAGGGGCCTTAATCAGAATATGGCTGATGGATGATGTGATTGCCTGATACTCACCTGTGTAGGTGCTGATTATGTAACGTGATCTTGCTGTGTTCCTTCTGCTCTGGCAGTCTATAAATTGGTCTTGGATTTGTTGGCTGTCAGGTAAGATGATGGAGACCAACAGTTTTCCCACTGTGCACATGAATGAGTGGTAATCATGTCACAATCCTGTGTTGGAACTTATTATTTAATGAATATATGAAGAGTCTGTGAAAACAGTGGTCTGCTGTATCTCTGAATAAGGTCTCTAAAAGCTGCTAAAATGATCTTAGATTGGATTTTAGGATTCACATCTAGAACTGGGAACCTGCATTATCAACTCAAGGTGTGACAGAATGAAAAACATGGGTATTTACCACACAGGAAGATGCTGTTGCATTGCATTATGTGAATTATATGGTCCAGCATTATTCAAGCTTGACAAAAAAAAAACTTGCAATACTAAATCCCCACTATGGCCCTTAAATCTGCCTGTATGTATGATGTTTTCCAGTAGAGTTTAATACATATGTCAGTATTTGTTGTTTTTCCTCTCTTTTTTGCAGGAGATTTTGGCTCTGCTGGCTCTCAGAGAAAAACCGTTCCATCCTGACGGAAAATTCAAAGAAAAGGTTTGAAAGTGTAATGCACCTGTTTCAGTTCTCATCCTTCTGATTCCCCTGTTGTTTTGAACAAGTCGTTTGGCTACAGAGTGATGATATGACAGCAGCTACATCAGGAGGTTTAATCCTGTAGACCCCATTTCCCCACAGCCACTCATCTTCTTACTTGTTCCTTCTAGTCCCCTTACTGGTGTCTAAATGGTTTGTCTGAGGTGGACGTCCGTGCCATCATGGCCAGATCTGTTTGTGCAAAGTAAGTGATGGCCCTGCATCTGTGGTGATGGAATGACCTGCACATATTAACATCTGTCCATCAATCTGTGCTTCTGTTATCTCGGAAGTATTTTCTGTTATACAGCGACCGTAATGTGGATGTAGATTAAGTTGCATTACTCTTCCAGGTCTGCCTTTGAATTATGGGGGCATGGACATACACAGAGTGAACTCCGAACATCCCTCTTGAACTACCCCTTAGAGAACATGGTTTGTGATGCTACATTTTCTAGTCCTGTTGTGTTGAACAGACAAATCCATGCAATTTTAGAAAAAGTTTCATATGAAACATATAAATTATAAGCTAATGTGTTTTAATTTGTGTTCGTGCTCTTCTTCCACATTCCCCTACAGGCACCATTCATGCACAAAGACTCCAAATACAAAATCAACGTCTACACCTTCAACAAGACTCTGCTGTTTGCAGACAGAATCAAAAGGATTGACGTGAGTGTTTAGATGGATGCGACATGCTCAGAATGTGTGTAGTGTATTTTTTATCTTTGTAAGCTTGTGTATCATGTTCTGTACTTTCATGTCAGGCTTTGGACTATCTTCCGTTTGAGGGCACGGTGAGTCTGAAGAACCCCCAGCACATCTTCTGTATGTTGGAGGATTACGGCTCAGACCCCAACAACATCCCCGAGCATCCAAACTACATCTACTTTGGCCGATGGGTGAGATACATACGATTCTTTGTCCAGATCAAGACTAACAAGAAGTCATCTGCAACTGAAAACTTTTCATCCTTACACACCCACAGATAGCGGATGGTCAGCGTGAACTGATTCGTTCCCACAGTGTGAAGAACAGACACTTTATTGGAAACACCAGCATGGATGCTGGCCTCTCATTCATCATGGCCAACCACGCTAAGGTCAAAGAGAATGACCTTGTTTATGACCCGTTTGTTGGCACAGGTGAGTTATGTCTGTCACAGCCTCTCACACACCTACATACCCATAGACCTCCACACTCGTCATTGAATTCTGTCTCTGTTTTAGGGAGCCTGCTGGTTGCATGTTCACATTTTGGAGCCTATGTCTGTGGAACAGATATTGATTACAACACTATTCATGGCAAAGGTAAGTTTTGTCTAATCAGAGGTTTGGCACACCAACTTTAGTCTCTAAGTTATTTTGATTTAAGTGCTCAGAAGTAACAGTGGCAAGACTCTGCTCTGACAGCAAGATTTCCTAAAAATGGCTTTGTCTTTCAGGTCGGTCGAGCCGTATAAACCAGAAGTGGCGAGGACCTGATGAGAATATCAGAGCCAACCTGCGGCAGTATGGAATAGAGAAGATGTATTTGGATGTGATGGTGTCTGATGCATCCAAGTCTGTGTGGAGGGAGGCTGCTCTGTTTGATGCCATCATTACTGACCGTAGGGCCCGAGTGTATTCTAAACACATCGCTATTAACTCTTTAGTAGGAATGCTGAGTATGAGAACTTGTGCTACATGTGTTGAAAGCTGTGGTGTAATTCCTGCTGTTTATTGACTTTTATGATGGGTTTGTGTGCATTTTGAGCTTGAAGAAATATCCTAGTTGTATTCTGAAAAAGTGCAAATCTGAGACAAACCACCACACTATTGCTCGCTAAGTGTTGTAGACTATTTTCAGCTTGACTTGTACACATTACAGTTATAGTGTTAAACACAAATTGGATTTCTCTTTTTTTTTTTGCTGTATTGCAACCAGCCTGTTCTCAGTTGAGTATCTCTCATAATGGGATGAACCTTGTCTTTTGTTTTTTTTTGTTTTTTTAATTCCTATTCCTGATGTTTTTGTTGTCAGCTCCATATGGTATCCGTGAGTCCACAAGGCGAACAGGCTCTCACAAAGAAATCACTAAACCCGCTGATGGCATGTAAGTATCGTACAGTATTAGTGTCTAGTCCTGCAGTAAGCCTAGCATTTACTCTAGAGCAAATTTCCATTAGATCCAACTGTGGATTTTAAGCTTTTCCTTGGTATCAATTTCAATTAAAAGAAGGAAAAAATCCTTCATCCAGTTCATCCACAAATACAAAACTTGAGAGAATCATTTGAAATACTAAATGTATTGTTCTCATCGCTCTGTTCTAACCCTGTTCATTTTTCTTTTAATCTCCTGTCCAGCTATGCAGAGTCTCACGTCCCTGTAACACAGGCGTACCACCTCAGTGACATCTTCACCGACCTGTTAAACTTCTCTGCCCACCACCTGGTTTTGGGTGGGAGGCTCGTCTATTGGCTGCCTGTCTACAGGCCAGAGTGAGTACACAGACTTTTACTTTGAGCCACATTTATTGTTTTCTGTACTTTATCTTTAACTTTAGCCTCTCAAAGTAACATCCAGTCTCAGTAAAGCATACTCATCTCTGTTACTGTCCTTTAAAATGCTGAACATGTGACTAATTATTTTTTTTTAGCTTTTTGTTTAAAAACATGCTTAGGTGCATGAAGATTTATATATGTAATACTATATTAAAGTTTAAATTGTCCGAATAGGTTTAGATGGAAAACTCTGGTAAGATGATGCTATTCTCCAAATAATAATTTGTATCAATAGGGGGCAGACTCATACCATAAACCATAAGCCAGAACTGCACAATAGAGAGAAAAAAATATTGTCGGCTTAATTAATTACCTAAATAACCAAACAAAATGAAGCAAACGGATTATAGTCTAAATATAGTTGCATTATAAAATCTAACGACTACATATAATTAAACATGGCTTTGTAAATTAATTTGAGGAAATTTTAAGAAATCAAAGACTGTGGTAATGACTGTATTCCTCAGTTTTGACTAATTAGTTTACAAGCTGCCAAATGCTTTTAAAATCCCGAGATGTGTTAGCAGCTCTTTCAGTTTGAGTCCAGCAGACTGGCACACAAAGGACTTTCCACCCCGCTTTTCCACTTTGGTTTCTTACCTACCATTTCCCTTCAGCACTATTCCATTCCCGCTCCTATAAAACATTGTCCTCCGTGTGTAAACACCTGTGTGAATGACAGTGTTGATACACAGTAGTATACAGGTGTGTTCAGGTTTTCCCTCCCATACAGCTGGGCCTCAGTAAACCACAACTGACAGTTAGTGAGCTCCTTTATACATGGGCCACATATAAGTCGTCTGCTCTGGAACAAAGTTGTGCATTGTTAAAAGTTTTGTGCATTAGCAGAAAGTGAAGTGCTGACTCGATGTGCAGGTGTTTGACTGTAAAGGTATGAACCACAACAGACAGCAGCAGCGACTGACGTTTGGGGAAGAAAAATCCTGCAGGGCTGGAACTCCCTCAGGTCACTGATTATAAGACTGGGAAGGCGATGAGATAATCATGCATCCTCTGGCTTTGTGTGTGTGTGTGTGTGTGTGTGTGTGTGTGTGTGTGTGTGTGTGTGTGTGTGTGTGTGTGTGTGTGTGTGTGTGTGTGTGTGTGTGTGTGTGTGTGTGTGTGTGTGTGTGTGTGTGTGTGTGTGTGTGTGTGTGTGTGTGTGTGTGTGTGTGTGTGTGAGAAAGAACACATGTACAAACACACCTTGTAAACCAACAAATTTTGTTTACATCCCTTTTCATTTGTCTATTTATGTGTATGATGCATGAATGTGTGTGGTCTCGCGTATGAGCACATTCATACATGTGCGTCGTCGTGTTCACACATTTGTCTCTGCTACTCATCTACCGGTGCTTGACTCTGTGCCTGTCAGAGCACCATGCCAAAATAAACGTCTGAGGCCAGCCAAGTCAGATATGTGAACTGTCTGTCCCTGTGGTCTGCAGGCTGACCCACGTCGCATGTGTGTTTTTGGATGTGTGTGTCTGTGTGTGTAAGCCCAGACGTAGCCTGTCTCCTGGGCCTAATCTGGGGCTCTACAGGGGAGATATCGGGTTTCTGTCACCCCCACATATGTGTGTATCTGCGGCCATGGCTGTGATAGAAACAGTGGGGACTGTGTGTCTGTCTGGCTCATGAGAATAGGGAGGCTCTGTGTGTGTGCGTGCATGTGCGTGTGTACGTGTGTGATGACAGGTGACACAAAGTCCTGTCAGCAAAAGACGGCCTCTAGATCAGGTCAGACGCCTTAAACTCTCTTCCCTTTCTCCCCTTTAAATAATAAATGACAGAAGAAAAAGTATCAAGACAGACGATGGAGTATCAGTCATCACAGCCATAAAGTGACCTGATTACAGCATAAACAAGTGAAATGAAGACATAAAGCCACTGCATTGTCAGAAGTAAAGTGATACTTGTATCACCGAGTATAAATGAGCCGTGTTTTCATTTTCAGGTCATAATTTTTTACCTCTGACATTTTTGGCAATCACTCATTTGGTGATTCGGCATTCTCACTAGAGGCCATAGTCCACTGCTTCTGGATCAGATTTTACATGTTGTGAAACTGAGAGTAAGTTTAAATTGGCTAGATATTAAACTATTATGAGACAAATAAAAGTATTTCATTTTCTGAAACGTCAGGAGTCATCCTTATTATGAGAAAGAAAAAGTTTGACCCAGTGTAATACAAAAGAGTTAGTGAGCAGTAGCAGTTTGTGTGAAGGTGCCCTTTATAAAGTCATAGACTGTAATAGAAAAATAAGCAGCGCTGGAGATGAAAGACGATCCCTGCCTCCGGTTAGACGTTAACACCATCTCAACAGGTCTGGCTCACCACTAACGGCTCCTGATTGGCAGGAGAGAATTATCGCCTGGCTGCATCACCGCTAGTCACCGTGACGACCAAACATCCCGTCGCCGCAGAGGCCCACATGTGGCCATGGCAACAGAGCAGACAAACAATGACGTGCAAATCTGGCTTTGAGTCGGGACTGTTGCTACTGTGATGGTGGTTAGAAGGAGAGAGTGCTACCGACACAAATATGCAAACACATACATCATCTGCTGTTAATAGGCCCTAACCTGGCCTGGCTGGTGATGACAGAGTCAGCAGTTGACCTGTCAGGTCAGAGTCACTTTTTCCAGCTTCATCTTTGCACACAAGGAGCTAAGTTAGCTTCATGAGCTGTGGCTCCACCACACCAGTCAAGTGTTTTGTGATCTGATCGGTGAAGGAGAAACAGAAAGAGGCATGCACAGAGAGAGATGTTGGCGTGGGCCGCAGAGAAAGTTGGCAAAAGTGAGGTAGTAATTGTGACAGGATTAGTCTCTATGTTCCAGCAGCCTTCATATGGCCTCTCTGCACTTTCCTCATGGAGACTGATTAATAACTGTGTGTGTATGTGTGTGTGTCCTTTCCAGATACTGTGAGGAGATGGTTCCTCTTAATCCATGTCTCCAGCTCATCAGTAACTGTGAGCAGACTCTCTCCAGTCACACTTCACGACGCCTGATCACCATGGAGAAGATCAAGGAGCCAGAGGTGTGTTTGCCATGAAGCTGAAATTGTTAGTCATGTCGGTTGACAGAAAATTAGTCAGCATCTAATGATTACTGCCAAACATTTTCCACTTCCACTTTCTCCCATGTGAGGACTTGCTGCTTTTCTGTCATATGATAGTAGATGGAATATCTTTAAACAGACTTGGTGTTTGACTGTTGGTTGGATACAACAAGCAGTTAAATTTAATAGATTTTAAAAGATTTTCCAACATTTTGTAGGCATATTGAATAAAGGAGAATGCAGCTTGCATGAAGGCCTGTGTTTTAGCTTGCAAAGGTTTGAACATGTGGAGATGCATGTTTGATTTTTGTTGTGTGCATTTAATTTCTGCACTACATTCTGTACATAACTGAATGTTACCTGCAGGTATTGCCATTGTTTCGTACATAAACCACAAACATTTACTCACATTGTTGCTCGGTTCATGTGGAGGGAAAAACAAGTTATTCTACAGGATTTAAAACTTACATATTCCTCTGTTATGTGTGCATGACTGCAGAGTTGACCGTTTAATTTAATTCTGTCCATCGTTTGATTGGAAGCATAACTTCGTAAATATATTGTTTTAAGTTGTGCATTGTGGTTGCGTAGTTATAAATGGCAACATATCTGCACAGTACCAAGCTGAGTGCTGCAGAATTTGTTTACTGTTTTTGTATGTGTGAGCATGAACAGCAACGCAGATATGACTTAGTTTATGTAAAACGAGAGCATGTGTGTGCCTGCCTGTTCTTTGATGTTTTTATGTGTGTTTCATAGGCTTGTTTGTATATGTAACCACATAAGTATGTGTCATGTACATGCATGTATGCATAGGCCTGTGTTTTTTACATGTCATCCCAGTGGAAGTGATGGTGTCTCTCTGTCTGTCTGGGGTTAATCCTCACCATCTGGCTGTGATTGGCTCATTTCTTTTATACTGGAACCCTAAATGGCTTAATCACACATAGTATGGAAAACAATCCATCTTTGGATCTGTCATCCATTCCACTTCAAAACCCCAAATTGCTCCCATAAAGGGCCCCGTATGACACACACACACAAACACACAGTTGTTTGATCTTATCTGACTGGTATCTTTCTCAGGTTTTTCCCTTCCCAATATGCCCAAGATCACACCTATCTGCACTCATTCACCAGGGTTCACAGCTTGATGTGTGTGAGCACTTAACGGTGTTTGCATGTCTATGGTACATTTGTATGTACCCACCCTGTTTCTGTGTTTTGACAATAAAGGGGCCAGCCTAATTGCTGGTAATGTTTCGTGTTAAGCTAGTGCAGAAAACCCTCTCTGAAACCTCACATTTTCTTATTTATGGGGTGTGACATAATGTGTTTGGTGGCCATAAATCACTTGTTATTTGCCTAATTTAACACTAAATATATGTATCCCTCCACCTGTATGGTTTTTGGCAAAGACAAAGTGGTTATTTCCAATGTTTTTCAGTTGCTTGTAGTCATGTCCCTGTATTGGGGTCATGGTTAGGTTGTCAGTCTTGTTACCTGGAGTTTTCCCTCAGAGTGGTCATGGAAACAGTTTTGAGGTTACTTGGCAGTATCAGCAAGCAAAAGAGAGGTGTTGCTGACAAATTACAGGCCCCAGCATTGGAGTCATCACTTCCAACTCAAGTCACCTCATTATTTCTCTTCCCAGCATCCCCCCCCCCCCCTTTATCCCTCCGTTGACCAGCAGCTACCTTACAGCCAAGACAAACTGTTTAGTTGTAGGGATTCATAACAGTTCATATTCATCGTTCATATATGCGAGCACAGTCCTGTTCCTACATGCAAACAAGGAAAAGGTATGCAAACCTTGGGATGCCAGTGTTATACTGGCATATGGTGGGAGTAGCCTCATTTACTGGGAATGTAGAAATTGAAAGAGCTGTTTCAATTTCTACATCCAGACGACATTTTTATTAATATAGTGGTATCAAAGTTTTAGTTTCAGCACATGCTCACAATGACAAATAAATACATGTATTTCAGATCATATTCCACTATGTATAATGTGGCGATGTGCTGTATAAATTTCCCTAATTGGGGAAAACTGGCAGCACTTTAAGGAAGTTCGGTTAAGTAAATTCAGTACAATAATCCCCATGTTTGCTTCTTTACAGGACTTGGACAGCATGGTTCATCTTGCAGACCCACGCTTCAGCCCCTACCAGGGACACAACGCCTTCAGAGAGAAGTATTTCAGTGGACTGAACAAGAGACGTGGCAAGGAGGACAACAAATCTGATTTTAATGGTGTGTAAATGAAGTGAGGCCTCAAGATATTCAGAGGAAAACTCTTCAGTGTCTTTACTGAAAAGAGAAAACAACCATCCACAAAAATCAGGGCATGGCTGGCAGTGGACTAAAGAAGGAAACAAGCTGAAACGTATTTGTTATAATTATACTCTTTTTAAATCTTTCTCACTTCTCTAAATTATGATTATTTTTATGCCTGTACTTATTTCTTTTCAAATAAATGGATAAAATATGAGTGTCCTCTCCTAAGTGCTGACTAATAAACTATAAGACACTTACTACACGTAGACACTTGACTGCTGGGATGATAAATGCAGCTCTTTTTCATATTTTTAAAAATAACTTTTGAATGCTCATATACTCTCAAATGTTAAAGTGGTACTCCAGTTATTTAGTAGTACACTTTTATAAAACTTGGTTGGAAGACTATAAAACAGATTGTAAGACAGAATGAAAAGAATCAAAGTTGAGAATCAAAATTGAAGAAGCAGAGGTCCTTGGTCCTTGGTACGGTTGAAGCTGCCAGAACACTGAATCCTAAACTTACCATAATGCAATTTAGCATCTTTCATTAAAACCTTTATGTCTGGTAAACACCACGTCTTTCAAACTCAAACCTGACATCATCAGGGGTATTTTTCTCACGCTTAACAAAGATCCTCCTCATTAAACATTATAAAACTGTTATCATATGAGTAGTACTCCCCCAAACGGATCTTTATGTAAACTTCCTCCTATTTACTGAATAATAACCACCATATGTTATCAGGGCCTTTAAAGTGGTAGTGTTTGTTATTTGACGTGGGGTTGTGTGAGGTACTTTTGTCAATTGTGCGTAGTCATACGGCAGTCTGGTGTTTGAGGAAATGTAGTTGCAAAGGAAAGGGCTGTTTGGCTGCAAGATAAAGCTGTGAAAATATTCACGTTTTCTTCTGCTGACCCGTACACAGCAGCACATGCGTCTACTTTGAGTAACTATGTCACACATCTCCACATCAAATTACCTGAATTATCCCTTTAATGTGCCTCTTTTAAAGTAACTGCAGGCTTTATTGTAACTGTAAAAACTTTATTTATTGACTTCTTTTTTTTTTTAAAGAGGGTGCTACTCACTCACAGAACCTAAATACTCTAAATACAGAATCTCCAGCTACATTTAGAGCCACAGTGGTGCTTTATTCAGACAAAGGGAGCATGTTTAGGCGAGAGAGGCCTCCCTGTGCAGGCAGGAGCCCAAATGACAGGGCGTCCCCACCTCACCACACACCACTACAGTTAGTCAGCAGCTTTTGTTGTTTTCCGACCACAGTTTACATGCAACCTGGCTCATTATTCATCTCCTGAGAGCGACGCAGCAGGCCTTTATGTACATTACCCCTTCGCTCTGTTTATCAGTTGGGCCTCTGCCTCTCCACCACACTTCCCCATTCGCCCTGCTTCACAGGCAGAGAGTTCCAGGCACCATCACATGATACCCGGCTCGCCATCGTTTGCGGTGCATGTTGTTTACAGTTCCCACAGTGCCCTTTTGTTGTCTATCATCATCAAGCAAAATCAAATGATGCCGCAGGACAGTTAGAGACCTCGCCTTTCTTTACTTATCACTTCTGTCTTCTCTCTCTTGGCATTTCCTTTCTTGTCACATGTAAATGAGTCCTATGTTTGCCACAACAGAAGACCCCTCTATGTCGACGATGGTAGCTTTAATGCAGCCGCTGTCTATTATTGTGTTTGAGTAGTGCTGTGTGTGTGTGTTTGCTCTGCCACAATACAGTGATAAAATGTGTTCTCGAGAGCCCTCAGTCTCCAATGATGCAGACTATAATTAGGGAGGGGGGAGAGGGCGGGGGTGGGGTTGGGGGTGGGGGTGGGGGGGTTCCTCTCTACACCATGTAATGCTGTCCAGACGCTGAGGAAATTCTGTTTGTGTGTGTGTGTGTGTGTGTGTGTGTGTGTGTGTGTGTGTGTGTGTGTGTGTGTGTGTGTGTGTGTGTGTGTGTGTGTGTGTGTACTTGTGAGATCTGGTTTTGGTTTATGTTGGATACTTACTGCAGCAGAGCTGTTTCCTGATTTAATTCGGTGACAATAAAATAATGTGAGACTTAACCTGCAGATGATAGTCATATCCTAGCCACTACTAATTACACAATTAGGCCCTTCTTTACTTTACTTCATTCTTCACTTCACTTTTGTTCTTTCAATATTTATCTTTAATACTCCGTGTAAATATGTATACCTATATATTTATTTAGGTATTTATTTATTTTTACATTTATCCAGTGTGATTTGTAACAGAGATTCAATGCCGCCTCCATTCTTTCTTTCTCCTAAATCTTTTTTCCCTCTCCAACTCACCTCCACCAGTTCTCCCAGCCTCCTCTTCACCTCCTCACCCATTTCACCTCTGCCCTTTACTCCTCTCTCTTTTTCTCAAAGATGAACTCCCTGAAGGAGGAGAAGGCCGCTGTTTTGGAACGATGGCTCCTGATTAAACTCCCCTCTGTCTGAAGTCTTAGAGAGACCTTCACACTGCTGAATCAGCTGGTACACAAAAAGGACACAATCTACATACACAACAAACCTACATATAACTTCGACCTAGTCATAATTTTAATCTTAATTTTAATTACACTAAAAGCAATTGCTCACTTTAAAATCCCCTTGAAGAAGAAGAGCAGTCAGAAGTATTCTTACTTTGAGTATCACATATAACACTAGTGAAATCTTTTACAGAAGAAACAAACACAACACAATCTCAACAATATCAATAAATGGTATCAGTTTAGAAATTAGCTTTTTCATCTTCGTTAGACAAGATTGGTTCCACTATCATGTCTGCATGCTAAATATGAAAATAGCACCAGTTAGCTTAGCTTAGCATAAAGACTGGGTGCAGGTAGATAGATTTGTTGCCTTGGGAAAGAGTCAGGGTAAACAGGCCAGTCTTTATGCTTAGCTGAGCTAACCAGCTGCTTCCCAACAAGAGTCCTATTTACCAAAAGACACAAAAGTGGCATCACTCCTCTTTGCAACAAAGTGAATAAGTGCATTTCTACAAGTGTCACACTAAATAACAACTAGATGGAGAGGGAAACACATGCACAACACACACTCCACTCAAACCCGGAGGGAGAATCCCTGCAGTCACTGTCATGATGTCCTTATCAGTCCTGGTTAGCTGTGATGGATAGATGCTCCACACATCTTTTAGCCCGCGATGGATGGGAAATGATTAAACACCTATTGACCTGTAACACTAGTTTATACATGAATGGACCTTTTTCGCAGATGTGTGTTGGGTGCATGAAATGTATATGTAAGTGTGTGTTACACAGGGGGACTGTATGTGAAAGAAAACTTTGTGAGTGTTTGTGTGTCTTAGGGGGCAGGGTGGTTAGTGTGTGAAGGGGAGAGTTGGAAACTTCACAGCGCACAGCTGGTATTCAGGAGTGTCCAGACACACACACACACACACACACACACACACACACACACACACACACACACACACACACACACACACACACACACACACGTGAGTGAGTGACTAAACATATGTGGCACAGGTGCAGTGCACCTGTCCGTAGCCAGAGGAGTTTGGACACCTGCAAGTCCTCCACCCCTTCTCTCCTTGCCTCGCTCGCCCTCAGGTCACCCCAGTACCCTCATCCTCCCCTGGAAAACCCTCCGCAGCCCCTTTAGTACTCGGTCGAGGTAAGGTGAGAGCTGTTATCTCACCGTCTGGGAGGAGACGCACCACAGAGGATGAGCCATTATGGTGCTACAAATCACCACAGGGGGTCCCATCTACCACAGCTGTGTGAAACTTAAACCATGCTCAAGAGAAAGCAAAAGAGGAAGACAAGGAATGAAGAGGACACAGTCAGAGAAAAGCAAGAAGTGATTAAAGATCCTCCAATTATTTTCCAATCAATGATACAGCAACTTCAGTTCATGTTTTTCCAGCACCATTGAATTTAGTGCCACTAGATGACAGCCTTGAGCAGAGAAAGCGTTCAAACTATCTCCTACACTGATATCCAGGGGGTTCTTTGTGTTGCTGTATGTGCTGTACTCGAGCCTACAGACTGTTTGCCATACAATCAATGCTGTGCAGCTTGTAAACAAACAGTTCAGGGGCTAAGCTTTTGAAGTGATAGAGCTGTGGTTGAGAAAGTGCAGAGCAGCTCTGAACACACAACATCCTCTTTAAGATACTCGCCTGGAAGTGATGAGGGTTGTTGGCCCAGGAAGTAAAGGGGGTGACTGAACGGCTTGTCACACAACTTCCTCATCTATCTTTCACCTATTCACGGCCCACTCACCATGACCATATTTGACTGTTAGATCATCATCCTGTAAGGTTTTATCACAGAGTAGAGCTTGAGGAAACTATGCTACAACCGCTCATGCTTTACTTTGAATCAACCACCAGAAATCATTCTTTGTAGTTTCAGCCACTCTTTGTTTTCCCTTTGTGACCTTAAAGTCCTCCAGATTACTTCACACATGCATTGTTGTTTTTGTTAAATTAGATGTTTGTTTGTGTGTGCATGTCTTTATGTGTGTTTATGGGTTTATCGCACTTAATACACCCGGAAAGGAGGAGAGAAAAAAGCAGAGACCAGCAGTGAGCACGGAGCCAAAGACAAACAGTCAATGGGTGTATTTGGATGTGTGCATATGTGTTTCTCTTTATGTTTACAGTGTTTGTGTGTATTTGTGGGCTCTTGCGGTTGTCAATGCTGTTCTTCATTAATGACAAGAAACCGCCGGATGGCTCCCTCACGCCCTCTTTTAATGACGCTTAACTGCCAAGTGGGTACACACACATTTACCCTAAAACACACACACACACACACACACACACACACACACACACACACACACACACACACGGCCAAGATGGCAAACATGGTGGCTGTGACACATTTCCTCTTCCCCTCTAGCAAGGATCATAAAGCATCAATGCCTCTAACTGGACCTAATATAAGACACCATTGAGGATGTAGCCATTTGCATTCATTCATACATTTTCCATGGCTATCTATTCAGGGACACTGGGAGCTAATCCCAGCATGCATCGGGGCTCATGGCATGGAAACAACCTGGACAGGTCACTAGTCCACACAGGGCAAGTACAGACACACACCCTCACATTGACATTCACACTAATGAGCAAATTTGAGTCTCCAGTCTCACCACACTCACATGTATTTGCAAAGTGGGAGGAAACTGGAGCTGCCAAAGGAAATATCTGTGAACACAGGAAGAACACCGCAGAAAGGAAATATTAATATTCTCTGTGATTTACATGATATATTTGCAGCTGTTTTAAAAATGACTTTTCATTAACCTCATGGCCAAGTGCTGTACTTGAGCCTAGAACCTCCCTTCTGCATTATAAGGCTGTGTCGTCCACACTCTGATATGTAAAAGTACCAGCAGATTTCTTTTTATTCCTGATGTCCCCTCTTTATCTCTTCCACCTCCAGCCCACTTTGCATGGTCCCTGCATCCCCCACATCATCCCTCTCCCTGAGAAATTACATCTTTCAGGATGAGCTGCTCTGCCTCTCAGCAGTGAAGAGTGCTGTCTGTGCAGGGCTTGAATTTCAGCGATGCACCTCAATGCCTCTTGGGAGGGTCTGATTGAGGTGTAGGGGTACCGTATGCGTGTTTATGTGCGTGTGTGCGTGTGTGTGTGTGTGTGTGTGTGTGTGTGTGTGTGTGTGTGTGTGTCTGCAGGCATTTGTGTGTCTGTGAACATCCCTGGCTGAGTAGATATGTACTTTGCCGATCCCACTGACCACTCTCACGGTTGTTTAGCTGAGTGGAATGTGTTATCCATGGGGGTGTGCGTTAGTCGGGGGCCAGGATGCACGCATGATGCTCAAACGTTTTCTACTCTGGGACCCGCGGAGACTATCACACCCCTATCACTGCAGGCTGAATCTGTGAGGTGCCTCCAGGCTACCAACACAGTCACACCTGTCCTCCCTGCACAGGTGGGCCTGCTGAGGACCGGCTAAGCCCACCTCACCTGCATGCCTGCCTGCCTGCGTCTGGCTGCGTTTCTCTATGTCGATGTATCTCAGTTTTATAAGTCTGTCTCGCTTTGTCTTTGTGTAGCTGCACTTTCTCTGTCAGTTAGATTTTTTCCTTTTTCTCTCACATTGATCTGTGTGCATCTTATTCAGCTCAAACAGTGATGTTCTAGTCAGGAAGTTATGTGCCAGACAGTTTCTTGGTCGGGCCCAGTCACTTCACCTCACAGTTACAACAAGACTCATTTTTACGCTTTTGGTCTTGTGCTAGATTTGATGTGAGCTTTAGAGCTGATGGCGACTGGCTGTAATTTCTTATTTAAAAGACAGAAATGATTAATAAAAGTTTAACAGTAAAAGTAAACAGCAAGAAAGTAAATTTCACAAAATGTTGAACTTTTCCTTTAAATAAACAAGACACTGAATGCAGAAAGTAGTTACATCAGGAAAATCCAAGCAGAGTTGAATCAAGGACAACTGGACTTGGTTGTAGAAACTTGAAGATGTTTCACCTCTGATCAGAGGGGCTTCTTCAGTTCTGACTGACTGGAGGTGAGTCCCAGGTATTTAACCTCTGTGAGGTTGTTATCAAGGCCATTGTTGTCACTTGATTCATTAGTGCTCCTGGCTGTTATTGTTGGTAGTTGTTGGGGGTCACGTGAGGCCAAGTGTGATCTGTTGTTACATATCCTGGGAAGGGATGACAGGACAACATTGACTCCTCCTCTGTTGAGGGATGCTTTCTCTATTTTAATGTTTCCAGCCTTTAATCCTCTTTCAAGCTTCTGTCCTCCGTGTCCAAAATATGGACGTATGTATTATGTAAGTAGTGTCCCTTCTCTTTCAGGTGTAGGTAAATGAGTCTTGACCAGAGGAGTCGGCCCTCTTGTATTGAGCCAGGCATTTGTTTGATGGTAGTTTAGTTAGTCATCAATCAGTCATCAACCAGTCATTGATCATCATGAAATGAATTGACAAATTTATGCATAATGCTCTGTAAATACAAGAACAAGAAATGACATTTTTATTGATAGCCTTGTATTCAGTAACTTATAATGACCTAGAAAAACCTCTTCTCTTCAAACAAGGAGAAAATAATAACTTGTCTTCACTATTTCGACAACTTAATTCAATTTTTTCCATTCATTTTTTCTGATCTGATGAATCGCGTCATATAAAAGTGCCTGGATGAGGAACTTTTCTAACTTAATTTTCCTCTCCGCTCGGCTGTACAGCCTCGCCAGTATCTGACAGTGTGGAACTCAAACCAAATAAACCCAGTAGATTTGACTTAGTGCTTGTTCTTGTTGTTACAGCTTTTTGGCTTGGCACAGGCCAGGACCAACACTGACTTTCATCCATGCAGCATTCAGAGCTGCCCAGAGCTGTAACAACTTTGTTTTATATTGCAAGTCAGCAAGGAAAACTCTGACACTGGTGAATTGTGTTGTCTGTGAGTTGTCTTTCCATCCGCAGAGGAGATAACAAAAGGAATCTTGTGAGCTTCAATTGTCTATAAACTTTTAACAGACAGACACTTAACTCCTACTTAAGTATTTTGCTCTTTATTGTCCCCTCTGAGCTCTAGAGGAAGAGGATTCTTGACATATTTTTAATGGTTGATATAAAATTAAGTGTTATGGGCAGATTAACACAAAAACACAACATTTTCAAACAAACCACAAGATATGTTGTTTATTTTTGTTCGTTTCTTTTCTTACTGTTTTTAAACAGTGTTGCTATGCTACCTCTTCTTACCGTATCACCATAAACAATTTGCAGACCGCAAAAGACCTCGCTCCGAGCTCAGGACTTGTTGGGCTGCCAGGTTGCTGGGATATCCAGTACATGTAAAATGCATAATGTATTTTTCTGATTCTACACACTGTGGTGGGCGACTTGGAGGAGACAGGGATAAACTGTAACTCACCCTTCCACCTGGAAACCCCAAAAAAGGGGCTTTGATGTGACTGTAGGTTGCATGTTACACTCTATAGTGTGTAACATGAGGCTGGTGGGAAGTTGGTTACAATTGTTTACTTTGTGTGTTTGGATATTGCATGATGAAAAGTTTGTTGCTGCTGTTTTTTATTTCATTCTTGCGCAGCTTTTGTTGAACATTTTGAGGTTTTATGAATCTAAATAAATAAAATGTGTGTTTGTGTAAGCTTCTGCGTATGCATGCAGGAGCATGTTAGTGTGAGTAGGTGTCTGCACACCCACGAGTGTGTGTGTGTGAGTGATTTTGACTATCTGTATGGTTTGTATCATGGGGGCTTTCCAGAACATCTCTTCCTTTGCTTGCAGAATTTCCTCCCAGCTGCCCCCATTGAAACCTGCCTTCTCCTCATCTGATGCTTTTTACCTCCCACCTGCCAGACTCATGCGATGATTCAGCATCTGCAATAAAACAGCAACCAGCCCCGGTAGTCTAAAACCACCACTCTGTTTTATTTGGATTTGATTTGAATCAAGGTGTAACATGGTCACTCTTTGTGGCCCAGGGTTTTTCCACATGCTGAGCACAAATGTTTCAAATTTTTTAAAGATATTTCTACACAGTGGATCATAAATGGCATGAATCTGGTCTTTTATCATGATTCCTTTTCTGCACATACCAGCCGGCATGGACATTTATCTTCTGCTTCTATACCTGTTTTCAATAAAAATCAGTTTTTCTACTGCTATTATTGAAGGCAATTCACCTCTGTCTGATGTTCCCACATGGCTATAAATGCTTGGAAAAAAAGCAAAAACTTTCAGGCTGTTCATTTTGTGCTGCTTTGTTTGACCAAATCAAGTCTAGGGTTGAGTTCTGTTTGACCGGTCTCCTCTCTCTCCTCTCATATGGTTCTGTCAGCTTCAGTAACCTCCACACTTCAGAATTGGCGCTGGTTTCTCTGAGAACTGAGCCAGATGGTTCAGGATTCCAGCAGCACAGCGGGATTTTGAGAGAGACATCATGAAGGTTTAAGAAGTTGGACTGAAGTGACGGGTGTTCGCGGGCAGGGCCTGCCACTGCGACGGGTTCTTGGAACAGCCACAAGATACAGTATATTTCTTCTCTATACTTAAATACATTCAGTTTTGTGGTTGTGTGTGCATGTGTTGCTGAGAGAGAAGCCTGTAGTAACAAATAAAGTCCCTCCATTAAATCTTCAAATTAGGACCACCAATGAACTCTCGCATGGAAAGGATCCAGCAGCGCAAACAACAACAGGAGGTGAATTACTTTCCTCACTTGTACTTTGTGGACCATTCTGGCAGTGCAGTTGACCATAGTCATTAGTGAGCAAATAACAAACCTAACATTTATTTGCTTGGTTTTAAGTGGGTCTATTGACCGTGTGTGCTGCCAGTTCGAATCCATTCCTTGGCAAATGATGAAGAGATTGTTAAAGGAGTATGGAAGAAGTAATGTCCTGATATAAGGAGTTTTATCTCACTCTTTATTAGACACTTAGCACCTCATCAGAACTTTCCAGACAGCGCTGTTGTAAAAAAAAGGATGATTGGACGCTTGCCAGCCTGGAGCTATATGGTGAGCATGACTGGCAGGTGTTGGCGGCTGTTCCCACTCCTGCCGTTTCCCGGTATGGTCCACACACCATACTGGGAACAGGCTGCGTCTATTTTAAAAGCTGCTGTTCCATGATCTGAGCGGTCAACACAAAGGCTTTCTGAAGGGTTGCTGCTTTCATGAGGTGAAACAGGTTTTAATCATGATGGCAGCCATGCCCCATTTTTGTCTTTTAAGTTATCAGATATTTGAAGTTGGTATGAAAAACTCTTAGAAACAAAACTGATCAAGCCAGGTCTGCACCGCACTGCTCCACACATTCAGACCAACACATGCAGAGCACAGAGTTGCATTAATGGGAGGGAGTTAGGGCGAGAATTTCCCCTCTGACTTCATGGGCATTGAAGTCATTTTTCTTGAAATCTGCACCACATTCAGTCAAATAAACTGACCAATTTACCTTTCAGTGACTAATTGAATTGGTCTTGAGGAAACCTTTTTATTTTTAAAAGTAAGACTTCATACTCCACCTCAACAGACTCCCACCTCTCATGCCTCCCTCCATTCGTCATCAAAGGTACATGTGCCCGCAGCGTAACACTGTGTGTGACTCCAACAGTCATTTATCATCATATAGTTATTTCCAAAAAAGAACCATTTGTGTAATGAAAGCTCAGAGGGGAAAAATGGAAATATGTGAAGAAAAAAAAACTTTTAACCTGTAATAAAAAACAGACATGCCATGTAGGAGGCAGGGAGGTGACGTCTCATTTGCTGCCAGCGCTCCCCAAGGTGGTGGGTGGCGGGTGTTGGGGAGGGAAACATTACATTATAAGGAATGAATTAAGGCTTGGATGCAAAGAAGGAGCTTTAGATGCTCTTCACTTTTATGAGGCTGCGAGCAGAATCGTTGTGTCGGGTTGGCTCTTAATAGCTGAATGCTCTTGCACAACGGCATCACCGCTGACTGCCATGTTCCCAGAACTGAGGTACATTTTTCCGCTGTTAAGATGTCACCAAACAAATGTTGAGAATGTATGCCCAGCGCAAGGCAGATGTCTCTGGAAAGAACGTTAAGAAGAAGCAGAACGGGCTGGTGATAGAACATCTGCAATGACACAGTTTGCTGAGATCACAGTGACGAGAGGAGAAATGAACCAGATTTCAATTTTGCAGATTGGGACTAATAAGTAATAGCATCTTTTTTTTTCTATTACAGCTCATGTTACAAGCTCATTAAAAAGTTTTGGGCACAAGCAAATGGCTGCTATTTGATTATAGCAATGGTTTATTTTTTTCAATGTACATGGTTTTATCATTATAAAATGGCATATGTAGGGGTGTTATGGGGTTTGTGCTGTTCATTTATTTAATGTTTATTGTGTCTATGGAAAGAAAAAAGGAAAAAAATCTCAATGCAGTCCTTGAGAGAATTGCCTAAGTGTATAGTCAGCACTGGTGTCTGGCATAAAGATGACATTCCTATGTCATCCATCCATAATATTGCAGACATGCATGTAATCCTTGTTTATGCTTGCATCTTGTACGGTTTCACAAGTGTGAAATTTGGAATTAAAAACTGAGCAGAGCCCGTCAGGGATGTGAAGCGAAGGCCGGAGTGGAAGAGTGGGTCACTCTCGTAAAAGTGACTTACACTCAGTCAGGTCAATGCAAGCAGATGTGCGGAAGTGTCTTTGTCCAACATGGACTTTTAACTCTGTTACCTTGGATAATCCTGAACAGGTGAACAGTGGGTTCTCTTTAAGTGTTGCGAGGTTTGAGCAGCAGCCTCAGGGGAATCACGGTCCTGTACATACAGGGACCCCCATAATAGAGTACACTACTATAGACTAAAATGAGACAATGTGGGAGTTAAGATGAAAAGGTTTAATAAACACTGTTCAAATATTAATCTTACGTCAACACATATAATAAATCACTGCTGTGATTTACCATTTCCACCTGTTTCCGTTCATTGTGGCAACTAAACAAAGTTGGCTTTGTCAAATACCTACAGTAATTGGCATAAAATACTCTCTAAAATCCACATTGTGCTTATTATTATACAGCAAAGGCTTTGAAGCCATGAGGTAATGGACTACTGTGCTGTATTTCTTCTTGACACCCTCTTTAGCAGGGAATCAGATCCAGCACATGTGCCAGCAATGAAAGCTCTGTGATTTAACATCCAGTTAACTGATGCTAATGGTTGGTAATTGATCATTCACGTTATTTGTCGAGCGTAACGAATTTACAGTTTGCAAATTCAGCCACACCTTGTTTTTCTTTTCCTATCTTTGCAGAGGGCACCGACCCAGGAGCGTGCACGCTGAGGAATAACGCTTATTGGATGTAAAACATACACACACGCATTCTTAATGTACACTGCGCGGTTGAACAACAAGTTGAACTCAGGTTTACTTTACTGGTGAGGGAAAAAGAAGGAAACATTGTGAGGTGTAAGAAATCTTTCTCCTCAAATCCTGTGAGCTGATCCCAGAGACAAACAGGCCATCTCTGTGAGAACTTTAGTCACAGTGAGTTTATCATAAAGCACAAGCTTGTATGTGGCAGACACATGCACAGGCTTCACTTTGTTTACAATCCATCCATATCTTCTAAACGTCCCATGTTTAATTTTATGTTCCAACTTGCAGACCAGCTTTCTTCTCTTTGTCCGTCTCATTTTATCTCCCGATATTTTCCTTTCCTTAGATTTTTCCCTCTCCTTCGTTCCTCTCACCACAGGATTGGCTACTGCTGCTACTTAAGAGAAAGTTCTGAGGCTATGAGAGCGCTACTGTGAGACAGACTCAAGGTTGGTTATGGCTCCATTCAAACAGCAGGTCCTGGATCATTTCAGCGGTCGTCCTTCAAAACTGAGTGTACATTATGTTTTGGGGGGGTGAAGTAAGCTGATCCCAATACAGCATTTTCATAGTGATAGCTGTGCCAAGACACCAACACTGGTATCAGCTCCATTACACACACAAAAACATACCATATCAAGTCATTCAGGAGAGGACCTCATTTGGGAAAAACTATCACAACATCACTTCTTGGGTTCAGAAAAGGAACTGGTCGTGGAGGTGTCTGTGAAAAGAAAGCTTGAAAGAAATACATTATTTATATTTCCTCTGCATTGGATTATTTTCTCGTCTTCGCTATGTATGCGATGGCGTCATGTGGCAAACATTATTATAATGTCTGGATTAAATTACTTGTAAGAAAAGAGAGTTCAGAATCTCAGGTCTCACGGTTTATGTGTGTAAATGTCTTGAATGTATCTTTTTGATATGGATGGTTAATCAGTTATGTGTCTCATTGTTCTGTGGTTGAAACCTCTGAACTTTGTGAAAGACTGCCCATGTTTACTTTAAGATTTAAAGAAGTACAAGAACTGTAGAGTTGACTCATGAAACATTTATGATGTATAGAAGAAACTATTTTCAATATTATATATATATTAATATGTTTGATCTTTTCCATCAAACTACTGGATATAATTCTTCCATAGAATGGCGTCTGATGTACTGTACTTGGATTTTATCACTAAAAATCTATATTATATACTATAATGTTGGCAAGATACAGTACATAGATCCATACAATAGATTTGTGTATGCAGATGCATGCCCTTGAAAAAATAGACCTTCAAATCCTCAAAAGTAACGACTGTTCATATGTTTTAGCATTAAATGGCTCCTTGTTTATATTCTAATGGAAATGTCCTCCAACAGGGATGAATCTACAGTCTGGACATGATTCATATCATTCTGGATGCATATTTGAGAGGTGACGATGCCACAGATAGTGTCTCAGAAACTGAAGCAGACGTTGGATCAGATGAGGATTTGACTTCAAAGTTGTATTAATGCGCCAAACTCTGTCATGACCAACTGTGCTCTACAACCAAGTGGAAAACATTACCTCAGTTACTTTAAGTGTTTCACAACATGGCAAGCAGCAATATTTATGAAAGAAGACAAACCACAAAGAGCACATCAGGCTCTCAACCAGCTCCACAGGTGCCGGCATGGGAGAAACACAGAGAAGTAAAAAAAAAAAAAAAAAAAAAAACTGAGAGTACAGAGAGAGATTTTGTGCTAATCCATGTGTTTTATTACATTACATTTCTTTAGTAAATAGTGCAATTAAAAAGATCATACTATTATAATATAAATACTACTATTTGTGTGTTTTTAACATTGCTTTAGTTCAGAGTTTTCAGTAAAACTGGACACAAAATACCTGATGAAAACAAAATACTAAGAAAATAATACTTTATTTTAGATTTGGGAAAACTTTTGCTCATTTATTACTGATATATTTATCCATTTGGACACAAAATTAGCTATGCATCTTGAAAGGATAGGATTTCACACACACACGCACACACACACACACACGGCTGTTGCTGTTCCATACTTGACATGAGCTTGCCTTTTCTTCGTGTCTATTTGTATTATCATTTTGTCTGAATTCCTGAGGGTGAAGCTAACGTGGAATACTGCTTTACCTGCTGTGTGTTAAAACTGGGGCTTTATCGGGGCACCTCAGTGGGTCGCCTGGTGGAGCGTGTGCAATTGGGGCTTGGTCCTTGCCGTCGTGGCCCGGGTTCGGGTCCAACCTGTGCTTCTTTGCCGTGTGTCAGAACTACATATTTACCAATTAGAATCAACAAGACATTTCACAGGTTTTCATGACTTTCAGTCAAACAGTTTTAATCATGGATTTGTTGATGAGTTTGAAGTTTACATCAGGTCTCAAGTTACAGAGGGTTCACTGGGTTCAACTTTATATAATACAGTGTGAGAAAACCTAAAATGGAACACAGCATAATGTTAGCTCTGAGGTTCTTTTGGGAAAGTGGTTTGAGGCATGATTTGTTTTCGTTTGCACACTTTGAGGTATCGCGAGCACATAAACACATACGACCTGTATCACTCAATCTCTCTGACATACTGATCTCTAAAAAGCACAGAGGCTCTCTGCCTTTTCAAGCTTAGTAACCATTGTTATGATCCTCTGTCTTCATCCATTGGCCAGAACCAACCAAATGAAAAACTATCACATTTAGTCTCATCTACTTAATCATTTTCAGATTGAAGTCAGAACCTTTCTTTTTATTTTCAATCTTTATTTCTTTTTACTGAACACCTCCTTCAAGTTGATGAATTTTTTATGTTCAGGAGCAGCTAAATGCATTTACTAAACTGTACATTAAGGGTTGGGCATGCAGATATGCTTTGGTATGTCTATTTCCATGTGTTTTGTGCCTGCAAATGGTGTGTCAAGCTTGCATTGGCTGCTGCTATGAAGCACCTGGCATACCCACACTGTCTTGCTAACAGGGCCTGACAAGTCTGCTTCATGCAGGTCCAGAAGAGGAAAACACTCTGGGATGGCTCTTAAATTATGTTGAGTTGGCAGGTCATTACTAGTATCTCCATGGGATCCTTGCATCAGCCACACGAGATATGAGCAAGGGCAGAACTACGCTATTTTGGGTCCTTGCATAGCAGGAATATTCATTTTTATAAGCCAACATTCATGTGTTAGCTGACGAGGACAAGTCTGTGCTAGTTTGTATGGAAGGTTTTAAGGCTGTGATCCACAATGAATGAGTGACATGCTGTATATGCTGCATCACTATGTCACAGGATGAGGTTTGAGTGACAGAGAAAGACCAATTTGTCCAAAGTGCCAAGTGTTTGAAGTGCTGCTGCGTATAAAAAGGGGATGAGTTGCATAATTTATTATACCAGATACACGCACGCACACACACACACACACACACACACACACACACACACACACACACACACACACACACACACACACACACAGGTATATGCATTCTGTTTGCGGTTGCGTGCATGCATGCATTCTTCTACCCATACAGATAATGCTGGTGATGTGTTCCTGACACAGTGTGTGTATATGCAACGTATCGTATGTGTGCACATATGTTCTTGCATCTTTTATGATTTTGTGTGTGTGCATGTGTGTGCATGTATTTTGTACTCTGTAAGCCCTCGTCTTTGATGTGCACTCCCCGAGCTGAAAGGGTAACACGAGAACTCAGGACCCACAAAGCTGCTCTCACCTGTGTCCTTTGATGATAGGACAGAGGCTAAGTAGACCAAACCATGGATGTCTCTGTCATGAAACACACACACACACACACACACACACACACACACACACACACACACACAGATATTCTCCATGACCTTTTATTGTGGTGAGTGCACAGCTCAAACCAGTCCAGATGCCTTTGTTGGCCATTGCTCTGATGCGCTCCTGTTACGATGGTGGATGGATGGGTGTCATGCAGAGGTGAAGGCCATGCTCCCCTTTCTCCATCACTCAGCCCCTCGCTGTAGGAGCCACTGAAAACTCTGGACAACACTATTACTTCCAGACCACTGCTCTTCTCCAAAAATCCTCTTTATTACAATACCCTTCATACCTCTCTATTTATTTACAGTTTTTCTCTGGTTCATCTTGAGCTTTTTTCAACTTTGAGCTTGAGCTTTTTCTTTTCTGCTTGAGGATTGATTGTTATATCCTCGTATCAAATTTTATGCTGAAAAATAAGTTTCCAAGCAGCATGTACTGTTTATCTTTACACTGGACTTTAAACTCCACTTACGGGATTTGTAATGTTACTTCTATGCTTTGAGGATCTACTTAGGAATTGAGAACCATAATATAGCAATCATTTCAAAGCAGTCATGCACATCCACATTCTCAAAAAGCTGTTGAATGCATAAACTCTACAAAATGATACATGTCTATAACATGTCTAAAAGTGTAGTTTCGGGTATTGTGCTGTGCGTATATTCATTCACACAATTTTGCACGAGGGAACAAGAGAGTTCGTCACATGTGATGGCTTTGCCCACAGGAGGGAGCAAAAGGGCCACTTCTTATTACCACCCCCACACCCCATTCCTGGGTCTTTTTTCCCCTGTGTCCAAGTTTAGATATATACATTCTTCTTCTACAGAATCACACCCGCAAAGTCACTTTATTTTAGTTATTGAGTATTAGCCACATTCAATGGAATCAGACTGGAAAAGGTTTCAAGTGTTTGCGATTACAAGAAATATCTCCATCAGAGGTTCCATGTTTATCTATGTGTGTAAATTCATCATGTGACTGTTGCAAGCACAGGTTAACAATTGTTAGTTTTCAACCCAGTCAGCAGACACAAAGGTTGGACAGGGAGTGATGACTTGACAGTAGGATGAGGAGATCCCCTGTGGACAGGTGAACCAGATACTGGCTCAGGTCAGTACAAGGTCAGAGCACAGAGCGAGAGAAGGGACTTGTGTGTGTCTGTGCATGTGTGTGTGTGTGTGTGTGTGTGTGTGTGTATGTGGACGATGGTGCTTCCATGTGGTAACAACTCTTCCTCCCTCTCTCTCTTGCACTCTCGCTCACACACACTCCTAACCCCTCCCTCCACACAAACCTACTGCTTAGCCAGGCAGAAGTAACCCATTGTCAAACCAAAAAGGCGCTGAAGGATCCTGTCCTCTGGTCGCTTCATCCCTCCGTTCATCTCTCCACCCGTCGGAAGGGATGACAATGACCTCTGTCTGAAACAGAATAGGTGCTGCACCTGTGGAGAGAGCAGGTCCCGTGCAGGCTGGTTTGATTCAGTTCTTCTTTTACCCTCATTATCAGTGTCACAGCTCATCTTGTCTCAAACACCAAAATAGATCACAGATTGTCCGATGTGAAGCCTTTTGCTTGACAGAAGAACTTTTCTATTCTTTGGTCCCAGACTGACTGTACATATCAGGTTGGGTGGAAAGGGGTAAAGTTTGAATTGAATGAAAGATTATAATAATTAATGTGTGAAAAACAAGTCATTGCAGCAGGATGGCCATGACTCATTTTTCACAAGGACAATTTAGAGATTAATGATAATGATCCAACCTAAAATTTGGAACTCTCTATTGTATCTCTTGGTGATAGTTTACATTCTTTACATTGACAATTTTTTAGTCATTGCAACAGTATCGACGGTGGTGCTACAATAGAGCTAAATAAACAGAGGCAGAGGTACACATTTCTCCTGCAGCTGTCTGAAAACACAATTCTGTGAATTCAACAGGCCCGGGTGAATTCCTGCCATGCAGGGGATGCAGAAAGGCCCTCTGGTAAATATAGGAAGTAGCTAACTAAAGGAAAGGGTTAGTAGTAGAAGTTTCCTCTTATCAGAAAGACAAATAATCAACAAAACAACTCTTGGAGTAGATTGATAAATGTCAATTGAACAAAATTTAAAGGTGGAATTTTAGTTTTATAGTCTGCATGCACATGCACAAAGAACAAATGTGCAAGTTTAAGCCTACCACTTGCCACTTACTGTCAGGAAAACAAATGGAAGAAGCGACTGCACACATACTGTGAAGACCTGCAAAGTGAGGTTTGCTCAGGCCATAGTCACAACAAATTCAAATCAAACCAACCACCCGTCCATTCTCAGCAAGACAGCCTCACTTCTGTCATTTATCTGTTTACGTATCCTCATCTCTTTCTCCTCCCTCACATCCCTCCTTCAACCAGTCCCCCTCCTCTTCTTCATCTTCATATTTCTCTGTCCCTTCCCTCCAACCCTCTCTTCCCCCGTCCCTCTCACTGCTGTCTCTATGCCAGCTCCAGTCTGTCTGCAGTGACCCAGCCTGAACCAACAGAGCTCTAATCCCAGGATCACCTTTCATCGCTGGGTGACAGAAAGTGGGATCAGCCCTCCTCCCACCTCCAGGATTCTCCAGTCCAATTCTCACGGCCGGACCACACCACACAGAGGTGGAGGTGGGAGGGTGGGAAGGACTAAGAGAATGACAGAGATAGACACTGACACATGCGTTATATATTGCCTATGTAATTAGAATGAAAGTAGTGGCTGCTATTTATTGACACAGCTGAGCCTGTGTGTATTGTGTGTGTAATTGTCTTCGGTCTGGTACTTCGGGTACAAGGTGAACAAGGCTTGTGGCAACATTTCACTCATAGCTAACATGCTATCTGTATCATGTCCTCTGTGATGCTGAGCTGCACTGTAATACAGCAGATCAGCCTGCAACAACAGACTGAGGCTTAACAAGATGAATCACATCAGACACACACATTGGCTTAAAAGGCTAACATGGGTCAAGCACTGACCATATTCCAAGGTCTTCATTTGATTTCAACGTGTTTTCCTATCGACAAAAATCATAGCATGAGTGTAGTATGTTTTTCAACATTCACAGACACTTATCCATGGTGCAAACTTGACATATGCTATTGTATTACCAATATTAGGCAACCCAGGCCTCTCCAAATGGCCCCACAAGAAAGAGTTAATAGTTAATAATGGGTCCGGTCATCCCCCCTATTGCACTGACAGCTGCTGTTAATCAGGAAACTGTTAGAGCCGTCACGGGCCACAAAAGGAGGGCAGCAGGCAGGCAGGGCCCTCTGAAAACTGAGGGGTTGACTTTGGTAGCACTGTAGCATGACAAGATAACACACGGCACATCTGCTTAGTCTCAGCACCCAAACTTTATCATGATCGACCATTATTTTAAGATGCTGAAATCTTTCAGGCCCTAATAGTATAATTGAAATGTCACGCCACACACACGTTTTTCAATTGTCTAAGAACTGCATTTAGTTTTCAGTAATCTAGTAGATCAAGTCACCTAAATAGTTTCTGAAAGGGGAAAATAGGCCTACGTTACAGCATGAGTGTGATTTTGGATCACTTTTAATGTGTTAACCCAAAACAAAAAGAAGCCTGAACCTAATTTTCTATATGCCAGACCCCCCTGTGAAACTGGGGCGTTAAGGCTACCTCTAATAGTTATCTGCTCAGTGTCAAAGCTCAGACATTTTGTCATCAGATTATTATATTTCCGTTACACACAATCCTACTGTTAATGAGGCATCAAGTAGTATTGAAAATCAAATTCAAGTTGAACTTTCGACTCCTGAGGGTTTCCTTCAGTAGCTCTGTGTCATGACAAGATAAAACACAGCACATCTGCTTAGTGTCAGCGATCCGCCACAGCAGAGGGTTGGAGGGATAAACTGGTTGAGTGGAGTGTGTGGCAGTGGTGGGTGATTTAAACTCATGAGCTGATGGCTCTGCTTTTCCTCTTTCCGAAAAGGGGGCCGGCTGAAAACCCAGAGGGCTTAATGCACAGCTCCATGCTGTATCAGATGTGCGTGTTTTTGGGCGTTATGCAAGGGTTGGGGAGTAATGGAATATTTGTAATGGCATTATATAATATAGTGTTTGGTTGTTTATCAGATTCTTCGATTACTGTGCAGTGATGATGCAGAAATGAATTTAATTTGGTTGTTTACTGACGTGTGTGTGTCTGAGTGGTCCTATAGTATCTCATACACATAAGTGCAACCAAATGCATATGCAGTATCCTGTATGAGCTGGACAGAGGTTGACACAGCACAGTACAATCACCTCAAGGAGGAGTTGCATCCTCTGACTAATAGGTTTAAGTTTATCGCTGTGTCATCAGCGCGTCTCACCACTGGTTGTTTTACAGTCATCCTCTAATTAGCAGAGTCTCTCTGGAAATGAAGGGTGTTATTTTCAGGTTGTCTGTGTGTGTGTGTTTGTGTGTGTTTGTGTGTGTGTGTGTGTGTGTGTCTGTGTGTGTCTGTGTGTGTGTGTGTGTGTGTGTGTGTGTGTGTTTATGCAGGAATAAACTATGTAGTCTATAGCACACAGCAGAAAGATTTTCAGTTTGTCACAGGACCTGAGAAAAGAGCAGACTGCTTCCCAACCAAAGGAAAAACTCATCTGACCTGTGACCCTGGGTTGAATCCAGGCAGGGCCTTTTGCTGCATGTCATACTCTCTCTCTCTTCCCTAACTTTCCTGTCTCTCTCTCTCACTGTACCTACACATACATACATAATATACTGTTATGTTCCATAACTGAGTGCCAACAAGTCCCCCAGATATGATACGACCCAGAGGGGTGTTTCCTGAATTAGCGCTACTTCGGCGATAGGAGATGTGCCACAGACAAACTGTTACACGTCATTTTTGAAAAATAACTAAGTAAACCTCTTATTATCGGTCGAGAAAACTCAGTGACTTTCACACAGGAGGCTGCTGTTTCCTGTGTGAACCTGATAGCAATCACAGTTTCTTTTATCCATGACTGTTCCACAACCTTAACTGCATGTTTATTATTGTAACGATGATGAAGAAGGTCTGGTACGCCTGCTGCTGTAGTGGGGCTATTTCAGGAGATTCTCTTTTGGGTCGTATCCGAGAGTTGGGAGAAATTTCCTTTATGCTGGTTTAGGTTGGAGGAGTTGTTGGAATGGAAAAATGTTGTTTTTTGCAGCATTTCCTGAAAAGGTTGATGCTGTGTGACATGCACACATTGCATACCTTGATTACTGCATTTATGTTATAAGAAGAAGGAAGAAGGACGAAACCGTTAAGTCATATGTTACTTTTTCAGTCACATTTTCAATTTTAACAATTGTATACCTTGTGTACACTCAGCAATGTGAGACAGAATGATAAATAGCAGGTCCGCTTGCTGTGTTAAAAAAAGCTCCACAATGTATGTTCCCTCATGTTGTTCTTCTTCTCTGTGCTGTGTGGGACCTCCACCTTGCACAACCTCACTGTAGCATGGCTCTGCGGAGCAGCCAAAGCTCACACACTCACAGGCAAACATGAAGGTATACTCTGAGGGCCTTTTTCTCTCTCTGTCTCCACATTTCATTTCATTGCATTTGCTCACTCTGTCATGCAAGTCTTTCACTTATATTTCATTAACACACCTAAATTACTTATGTAAAAGTACAATTCCTACAAAACCTTCATCTATCAGCAGCAATAACAACAGGCGATCATGGGTTCAAGCCATAGAAATATCAATGGTAGTTATCATTCTATGAGTATCCTATTCTTTCCCTTAAAAGGTTTGTTTGTGTCTTAAAGTATCTGCTTGCATGTACAATCATGGGTCTGCCTCTAAGCAAATTTCCCATCCATCATGTGTGTGTGTGTGTGTGTGTGTGTGTGTGTGTGTGTGTGTGTGTGTGTGTGTGTGTGTGTGTGTGCGCGCATGTGGGTGTGTTCAAGTACTGTATGTATACGTGTGTGTGTGTGTTTATATGTGTCTGTGAGTGTGTGTGTATGTATGTGTTACCTGGGGTCATAACTCTGTCCAGGACAGTTTTATAAAGTGTGGTGCAGCCAGCAAAGCAGCAGTAAATCAGTTTTATTTGCTGTGTGTTGGGGGTCAGCTCTCTTGACACCCCTGGACCCTGACACCGCAGGAATGGACTGGCTGGCTTTTGCTATTGCAGCTGTGTTGTTGTAGGCTGGTTGTTAAGGTCGATTTATTCGTGTATGAATGTGGTTCACCTGAAGAAAAATAGCAATTGTCATTGCTTTTTACTATGTTTAATTTAGTTTGGACATTGCACAGTTTTTTGTTACTCAAATGAAAACATATGTTATTGTCCAATTCCTATAATTTCTTTATTTAAAGAAAAATTAGACACTTTGAAAATATGCTTATTTGCTTTCTTGTTCAGTTAGTCTGCAAGGTGGTATTGATATACCACCTTGCAGAATTTCATATTTTAAACACATGAAAACACAGCCTACTTTTTCTTCAATCCAAAAACATACTTTACTTCTTTCTTCTAAGAAAACAAGATATTTTTTATATAAAAAATTAGCTGCACAACAACAAACTTGATTGAAACAGATCAAAAGTGTACATCTGCATAGGTTTTTGACAAGTCCAACTCAGCAGTTATGACTTCATTTATCTGTGGAGTCGATCACCTGCAAACAGTTGAAATTAGTTACAGCAAAACATAAACTTCAAACTTAGAAAAATCAAATAAAGTAGATTATGTTATGTGTTTTTTTTATGTTTTCCATAATTAGGGAAAAGAAATTTGTTGTACAGAGAAGTAAACTGTGTTGAATTTTGTGCATGAAATGTCCTTCTTAGTTCTAATGGTTTCACTTTGCTGATGTAGACTTGTCCCAAATCCTAGAGAGAATGATTCATGATTCACACACTGCGTACTGCGTGGCACACCGATGATATAAACACTATGTGGGAATGCAAACAAACTCCCTCGCTCGTCTTTTCGCAGATGCAGTTTCTTGGAGATCATTTCCTCAAGTTCTCTGTTAAAAAGTTAAAAGACCTAACAAAAACCTCTTGGCCAATGCTTTTCTCAAATCATTTTTTTTTTTATAGTTAAAAGAATTTATGATGTTGTATAAAACCAACATGTAAGATTGAAATGAGCCATAGGTGTATTATACATATGTGCACCATGGGCAACGTGCTTGTTTACAGTTCTTAGTTAAAACATGCTTATCTAATTTTTCAGTTCTGACTAACAGAAATGTATTATATAAATTTATGAACAATTGACTTCATGATTTGGCATTTTTACTCAATAACTAGTAAATGTATCCCAGTATTACTGTATGGGAAACCTTGTCAGGGTTCAAGCAGAACTGGACCAAAACGCAGACAATACAATGAGGTAGGTGCAACAAAGTTACAGTACAGACAGAAACACAAAACTCAGAAAATCCAAAACCAAGTCATTCAAATGACAGAGAAAATCCGGTGACAATAACAGGAACAGCTCAAGGAAACATCAGGGAAACTCAACAGACGAACTGACAAAGACTGAGGGAAAGACAGAGACTTAAATACGCAAGGGAAGCAAGGGTAATTGATACAGGTGAAACACAGCAGGACAAAAACAAGAAGTAAAACAAACAGTGGACACACAAGGTAGATATTTTATATATAAAACAGGAGACAAACAAAAGTTCAACCATAAAGTCCATAAGCACTTAATGCCATCACTGCGTACTTCCACCTTGGAACTGCAGTGAACCAATGACAGTCTCATAAAAACAGATTCAGAAAGCCAGGGTTTCATACATCATATACCTACAGAACCAATCCTGACAACTCGCAGGGATTGGGCAAAATAAACCCGAAAACTTGTCACTACAGAGAGCACAACCTTTGCACAACCTCTAACACTGTGTCAACAACATAAACAAATAGAATATACTAACTACGTTAATCGTTCTGATATTTCTGCTGAGAGTGTCCTACTGTGTTCAGCAGCTTATTACGACTCATATTTACGTTTTGTTGTTAGGCGACACCTAGTGGTCGTAGAAATTATGACAGGAGCAAAGGAAAAAATGTCGACGTGGCGTAGTATAAAGAGCGAGAAAAGCATTCATTGGGAAGAGGTTGGGTTGGATGGATCGATGGGTCAACAAAACACAGGAATATGACGCAGGAGATCAGTGTTCGACTCCCATGTGAAACCAGTAGTTTATACTGTTTCTATTATCCATGACCGTTCGATGTTATTATTGTAACCATGACAACAAAGATTGTCTGATGTTGAGGAAGTACTTATTATACCCAAGTAGTTTTTGTGCCTAAACCAAACCAAGCCATGACCATTATTATAGTAACTATGGCAACATTGGATACGCTGCTCTTGGTACAGTCGTGTGTTTATTATGGTAACAATGACAACCGAGGTCCGGTACGCATGCCACTGTAGGGTCATATCAGAGGGTTGAAAAAACGACCTATATGGTTGTTTAGGTTGGAGGACTGGTTGGTCTGCTCATCTGAGTCTGGGTCTGACTGAGGCTCAAACATGTGGCTGAGTTTCTCATGTTTCCTCTAACACTAACCATCTTGATACACACTGCCCCTTCACCGGTCACTGAAACCTTGTCAGTACAGAGAGCGAGAGTTTGCATTAGCAGGGCCAACTTTTAAATACCAACTTTATAACAGAGGGTAATTCTCTAGAAACTCAAACATCCATAGTGAAACTATTGTAACTTGCCAGAAATGAAATCCAAATTAAAAAATCATGACAAAGTACAGTTTCCATTGAAAGACGATAAAATCCCTCTGTAGATGGAGTGGGACAGTCACTGTAAGTAAACCCCCTGTCGGAAAACTTCTGTCAGTGTCTGAATCATTTATTGCCCTGGCACTGGACTAGAGGGGACATTGACAGAGTCTTCTTCCTCAATGAGGCTGTCAGTGTCAGACACTTCATCTTCTGTTGACCTCCTCCTACATCCTCCAGGCAGGGGATCCTCTGCCTCCACAGGGTGGTTGACTTCCAGGTCAACTCGAGGCTCGGCAGCCGCTTCTTAAGCTTCAACTTCATCAACATTGCCATGGTTGTCATCAACCATGGTAATGTTGTCATCTTCATCATCGCTGCACTGCTGTTCTTCATTAATCGGCCTCAACAAAGTGATGCCTTCGTCCTGCAGTCCAGTAATTAGTCAGACAACCATTCCATGATCCAGTAGCTCATCTTGTGCGAAAGTCGACATTACATCCAACCACAGGTGACATGCTGGCCCTACAAGATCACTAAGACAATATCACAATTAGGCAACCGCTCGGAAAAGCATTCACACACTGACATGAATTAATCAACTTGTTTATTATAAAATAAATCGATGATTAATATTGAATAGATTGGAATGTGTGGATGCTTTTCATATCCTTACATGCTGTGTCTTTTATTTGGTGAGCAGTGATCTGTAGATATGAACTGAGAGTAAAATTCAACTGGAAATCAGAACTTGACTTTTGTTGAAGACATGTCTTCCACTGTGAGAACTTGTCAGATAATACATCAGAATTGTCTGTGTGACATGAGGAGTCAAGTTCTGACTAATGTTGTTATGATGAAACTGGTCAGCAATTGCATTCAAATTATGTTTTAGTCCGACCGCGATGAATAGCAATGTCCTTATTTAGCTATCTCGTTAGCATGCTAACTCCAGTAGAAGAAAAGAATTGATAGAAATAGAAGCAAAACAAGAGGGCTGCTTTCTGCCGCTGGAGATGAGAGTTGGATACTGAACTTGTAATGTTTGCTCTAGAAGTATACAGCTTTTGCTCCAGACCCAGCGTTAATGCTAAAGTTTATTTTATATATATGAAAAAACATTTTAAAATGTTTAATAATGACTAGTTAGAGGAAATTACCAGTTAATAAGGATGTTACAGTATGTGTACAGTATAAGTCAACTTCATGGCTAATAACCTACTTCTAGTCGTTAGCTGTAAGCCAGGTCGTTCCTGGTCATTCCTATGTTATCTAATAGATAAGAAAGCTGAAGAAATCATCTTTCACACTTGACAAGCAAAATCAGTAAAAGCCTGACTTGCTGTCCGACCCCCTGCTGTTTCTGAAACCATGACAAATTGCTCTTTCTGATATCTGCAATAACCCGCATTTGCCTACTATAGAAATGCATATATTCATACTCAGCAGGGGGTAGAGAACTGACTCTGATGCTGTAGGCTTTGTGAGATAAGATTAATGAAACCCCAGTTGTTAAATTCATCCAGCTGCAAAAAGAAAGAAGATAAAAGCCACTGATCTCACATCTGAGCCTGAGACGTAATGTATTATATATTGTAAAGTGATCTGAGATATACAGATCTACAGCACCCGCAAGGAAATTTGATGAGAAAACAAAAGAACTAACAATGTGTACCGTGAGACAAAATATATTAGATTAATGAAACAGATTATATATGAATAAATTATTATTAAAGCATCCTATTTCCTTTATGTTTTTTTCTATACATGTTAACCATTGGGGCAGCATGGAAAAAAGAGTATTCATACAGTTGTAGATGTAAAGCTAAAGTGTGTTAGTCTTCTCCCAGAAGCAGCGCTGGCTAAAAGCACTTTGTCAACATTGGTCGACTTTGCCACTTGCAAACAATGGTTCAAACAATGCCCACACACCTCTGCACATGTGCATTGGTGTTTAGAATAAGATGCATTGATATTCAGCAGAACCAGGAAAAATCCCCCTTCGCACATTCTCTGTCAGAATCTGGGGTCCATTTCCTCTCTTTTTCTGTTTGTGTGTGTGTGTGTGTGTGTGTGTGTGTGTGCATGCACCTGTTTTATGTTTCTTCGCTATCAACTCTGGAGGTCTTTCGAAGCAGGTTGCAGAGCCCGATAGTCAACAGATGCCTTCTCACAGGGTCAGGATTAGCCTACAGGCTGAGTGTAAGAGAGACAAAGGAGAAAGAAATACCACTAGATAGAGACAAATTCCTTTCATGTCTGAATCTCAACCTAATTCAAGTTTCCTCTTTTACTGGCTCAATAATTAAACATAATATACATGTATATGTGGGCACATACTGTAAAAACACTGTAGCTGTACTTTTAGTTCGTTTGGTTCAGTAGTTGTTTTGTGTTTAGTTAGAATGTGTGTCTACATTTTGGTCATCGTAGGTGAAAGTGAGTGAGTTGTATTCATCTGCTGGAGGTCCCTAATCGGAGTAGACACAGCACTTGTCACATAGTTAACCAATCAGTTTGTGAAGCCCTCAAGCAAGGCATAATCTATGATGTGTGAGTGTGTGTATGTGTGTGTGTGTGTGTATGTGTGTGTGTGTGAGGTGCCCCCCCATTGGACTCAAATGACATCCAGAAGCATTCAATCAGGCCCCACATACAGGACTGGAAACCATTTCACCTCAATAGGCCCAAAGTCAAGACTGAAGGGTCTCAACACCTGAGGGCGAGCGTGTGTGAGAGAGAGAGAGAGAGAGAGAGAGAGAGAGAGAGGGAGACGAGAGGGAGTATCGTGTGTGTGGAAATGTTGAAACCCATGTTAAATCATACATATCCTTTTTGAGTCCAGACTTACTGCATGTACATTTTTGAGTATTTGAGTCATGTGGGACCAAAATTTACACGATACAGTGATATTTGTGAAAGAAACAAAAGATAAACCACAAGTATTCATTTACGACATAACAATCTTAGGCGGTAACACACTGACGGTCACAGCAGAAGAAGTAAGAGCTTCAGTTTTGTGCTGGCTAGTTTAGCCTTCAAAATAAAAGCACAAAAAGGTTAAAGAGAAAAAATAATGAATTAAACATTTTTAAAATAATCAAAGCAACAACTGAGATCCCAGACTGCTCTTTGTTGTTATCACAAATTTACATTTTCTAACTTTAAATAAAAGATACAAACCAATATGCAGCATTTTAAGTCAAAATGTATGTATTTATTCCATGCTTCATTATATTATGGCATCAGTTATGATAGCAAATAAAATGTTTTCACTTTTTGGATATGTTTATTTAACATACATTTATTGGCAATTCATTTTATTTTTCCTTGAGATGGATAAAGTAAGCATTGTTGTAATTTGTAGCATTTGGCTACGAAGCAGCTCGTTTCTCTGTTCCCTCCCTGATTTAAATGTTGCATTTAAATGTTGCATTCACAAAATCTATGACAAAGAGACTAGGTGTATCAGAACTGAAAGGATTTATTCTGGGTGAGTGCAAACTTCCAGCAGAATTCAGTAAAGGGTGTCAAAACTGGCAACAGATTCAAGTCATTATGGCAGCACTTCCTGGTTAATGGTGTATGAAGAGCCTTTGATCGGCCTTCAGAGCCTTAAGCCACCATCACTGCAAAGCAGACTGTAGAAAAATGTGTTGAGGCCAGCAAATGACTTGCTAATTATCAAAAATACCCTTTTTTGTATAGTGGTTATCTACAAAATGAGTTTAAAATGGCTTCCTTGGTCTGTCCAAACACATACAATGTGGATGAATTAAACTCTAACAGTCTCTTAACAACATACGGGCCTGTCTGGGTGTGTTTGATCTTTTCTTAATTTTCATTTTCAGCATCACAGTTTACTGTTAAAACTTTGAGTCACAATTTGATTTACGTTACAGATAAAACATGAATAGCAGCTGCAACCAAGCTGCCTCTTGACTCGACCAAACTTAGAAAATATTTTTGAACATTTCCATAACCTTTCTTCAAGAATATGGTATGTGATACCATCTGTGGTATATAAATGGCCTTCGTTAAAGGGCAGGTTCCTTTATTCTGCCTGCTCATAAAAGTTGCGTCCATATAAAAAGCAATGGAAAAAAGAAACTGTCACATAAATATAAAGCATGTCTGCTACACAAAATACTCATATATTGCATATCTTGAATTTCTTTGAAAACACTACAACAAATACACTTTTTTTTATTATTATTAAAAGTCTGACTTACATATTATAATATATACAGTGCACAGATATTAATTGAAAAGCAGTAGAAGTACCAAGTGTTTGTATCAGTAAATCTCAACAACAGTGTTGGAAGTTTGAGTTTTCATGCTTGAGTTGTGTTTCCGTAAGAGCATTAATGTCTTATCAGGCTTCTTATCATCCACTGCTGCTGTGCGTAGCTGGAACATTGTATTCACACTTAAATTAACCTCTTACCAGGCACGGACACATTTGCACTTCAAGCTCAGTAATTTTAGATGGAAAAAGTGAGATAGAAAATACCTCCAGCTCCAATATGTATTTTTATTGGTAAATATGATGTATTTTGCCCAGGGCCAGTCTCTTTCATTTCAGCTCGCTGCCAAACGCCAAAGCCCAGGGTAAATTAATACAAACCATGAAGCCATGTGCCATTAAACTGGACTCAAAATCCTGGCAGAGCACCAGACGCCCATTATTATTTATTAATTTATTTTTAATTCTGCAAATGCTTTGCAGATGTTTCACATACCTCATGTTTTTTGGGAGACGATGTGAAAGAAGTAGTAGTCGTACCTAACATATGCTGAATGGTTTTTTTTTTCCTCTCACTTACTTGTAGCAGAGAAAAATGCGGCAGCTTTTAAAGTGTAGTCTGTTTTAGTTTATTTTCAGGTGCACGTCTATCTGGAATTCCCTCGTACCATCTGAAGTTGTGTGAGATGAGAGAGTAAAATTTGCACTGATCTAAGTAAGCAACCATGAATCATTCTGGTTTTTCTTCCCACTCTGTTTCTTTGTGTTTTGGACATGGAAGTTGACATAAGGATTTAAAAAAAAAAAAAAGAGTTCATACGCATGCCAGGTAGCTATAAAGAAGCTTATATTCAATGTATTACCATCCGGACAGTTCTTAGGCCCATGTTTTTAGGATTAGAAAAGCCTGCTAAAGTAATACAAAACACTGTGTGACTATATGTTGTGTCACCAGTCTGTTCTATAGCTCTTAAAACCTTCTCTCTTTTGCAAAGATTGGGTTGGGTCATTAAATCCATCCGTCAGTGCATCTATGTGCTTATATACAAGAACAAAAACACATTAAAGTCATATACTGTCCACAGCAACACTCAGAGTACAGTACAATCATCATGACTAACTTTGACCACATTAATACTGTAGAACACCAATCAGACCACAACAGTCCAAACCAGAACTGTTTATAGAGACCTTACTGTTTTCTCCTAAACCAAAGCAGAAGACCGCTTCTGTAATGGAGGCTGTTTGAAGTCCTAAATCAGTTTTAATGGCACAGAGTGAGGTGGATATTAACTACTACATGTGTGGTTTTATGGTTACTTGCCATTGCAGTAGTTTGCATGCTATATTAAGCCATGCCAGATGCAGTTAACCCAGAGCCTCTTGTTCAGATAGCTGGCTAATGATAGTAATAAACAGGTGCTCTGCAAAATATTTTCTCTTTTATAAAGCAGAATCTGTTCTACTACTGCCGCTACTGGCCCACTGTGTTGGAGGGGTTAGTCTGTTTCCATCCTTTAGGCTGAGAGGTCAGCGAGGGTTTGTGGACGTGTTTTTGTGCTTTATATGTATAGCCTGTGTGATGGGAATGGCAGCAATGACTCAAGTTATGAGACACATTATATTTATTTCTAATGTGGTAAATGTGGGTTTTGTTGTTTTTGTGGATAAGCCTGTTGTTACTGGTATTCGGTGGCCTTGGTAATTAGCGGTCATTCACATGCACAGGGAATGAGAAAGTTGTTTGAATAAGGGGCACACCATAACAAAACTGAGAGAGTGAGACTGTGAGACTATGTACTTACTCACAGTGGCGATTTGAGCTAAATGCTAACATGAGCACACTAACTTAACCAGAGTGCTAATGCTAACATGCTCAGCAGATATAATATTTATCATGTTTACCATCTTAGGTTTAGGGTTAGGGGTATATGTGTTGTCCGGAAACCATGAATATCTGTGACCATCCATCACGTAGATGATGAGATGCTTCTCTGCATCAAAACTGAAATCAAAACTTTAACCTGCTGAAGGCAGTCAAGGAAAAAAGGGGATAACCAAAGACTCATCCTCGGGGGACCATGAATCTCTGTACTAAATCTCATAGCAATCCATTGCTGTGAAGAGATTTAATTAAAAACCAAGGATGTCAGCTTAATGGTGGTGCTGGAGTAAAAGTCAGGGAAGATCAGTAGGATTCATCCTCTGTGCAACATAAATATCTGCACAAAATGTCAGAGTGAACTATCAAATGTTGTTGAGATTGTTCAGTCTGGATCGACATTACTTCTGTCTTAGTATATGGGCCAAACTATTAGGCTTTCCACCGTTGTCTTATGCTGAGTGTGGCTATAATAACAATCTAAAAAACTGACAGAAATTATGTTGTAAAACCTCAAAGTGAAATGACAGTAATTATTGTATGTTGAGAAAAGAGGCTGAAATATGCCGAGATTTCAAACTGTGCAGACTTCCCTCAAACACTGCATTACTGACCACCACGATAACCACAACAGACTGGTTTACACTTCTTAATTTAGTTATTCATACAGTTACAATGGATGTATCAAAATGGTAAAGAGACCCAATGAGAATGCACAAGTACAGGTCCCAGATTTTCATGCTATGCCACTGGCTAGGACCACATCGCCAGCGTGACTTAAAAGGCCACCAAGCTTGCGTAGCTATCTGTCGGCCTTTCAGGCTTGCTTAATTGCTGTAGTGCTTTCCCTGCCTCTAATTTATCTCTGTGTATCTGCAGGTCTGTCCAGCTCTTCTTACTTCCTTTCTCCCAGTGCAATGTAATGAGTTAAATTCATCAGTCCAGGCCCAGCTGGCTGGACTTTATAGGCCTTGAGGTGGAAACCCTTGTTGCATGTAAAAGGAGACCCTGTCTGCAAGGTGCAGTTCTTTACAGGGGTCTAATCCAGCAATAAAGTCATGGAAGAGAAAGAAAGAAAGGAAAACAGTGAGTGTTCTTTTACATGCGCCCACTCTTTCCTGGTTTGATCTAGTCTCTGGTGCTGCAAGTTTTAACATATTTTTCATGATTTAATTGGCATTGTTGCCTCCAGTTTTTACACTGGGGGTCACGGGGTTCGTTATAAGAGCAGTTCTCTCCCATGTATATCTCTGTTAGTACCAGGTGAGACCTGCAATTTTCTGGCAATATACCTGCCTCCATAAATACTGTATGAACATATTTTATGGATGATTGTGGCAGCAAATAGCCATTGACTCCAAACTTATGATACTGTGAGTCCAGCATTTGCGTTCATGTCTTTTTTTTATACCTAAGCACTTAGTTTAAGAATGAGCACAATGTTCAAAATTCACTCATTTAGACTTTGGCACAAAAAGTTGCCTTTCAGTCAACCCCAGTTCTCACATTAAGCTCTTAGTTGTTGTAATGAATCATTTACAGTTTAATAATTTAGCAGATTTCCCTCAGCATCTGCTAAATAAATTGTCATAATCTTATAAATTAGAAATACAAAATACAGTGGCCACAAAAGACCTTAGTGCAGCAGAGGCCTCCTGGTTTGGAAAGATGCTGACTTCTACAAGCAAATGTCATAATGTAGTCTCCTACAGCGCACTGTTCATCTGGGTGTTGCTGCTGAGGCCTGTCCTATGTTTATATGTGCAGAGCTTTCAGAGTGGTTGCAGTGGCTTGGGGCTCGATGTGTTGTTTTCCCTCCGCACTGGCATGGCCTTGGCCACGTTTGATGGTTGATTGAACACGAAAACACCCTGAGAGGAAGCTGTGAAACTGTCAGCCTGCCTCCCCTCCATCTAGTTGAGTCGAGACTGACAGTGGTGGACAGACAGATGATCTTCTAGACCTCAACACTCTAAATTCAACAATCCCATGTTGACAACCAGTAGAGAAGTGCTGAGTAGTAAATGGATGAGTTTTGGGAAAGAAGAGTCTGTCTACTTCTCAGGGTTCCTCTCGTTCAGACCTTCCCCTCTCTCTCTCTCTCTCTCTCTCTCTCTCTGCAGGTCATCAGTCACACTCAGGTTAATGAGAGTTTACTGAGGCCTGTTTGCTTGTTTACTCTCTCATAACGGAGCTCAGAGCCATTAACAGAGCTCTTAATGGAAAGCAGTTCTGTGCTTTGGTGGTTGTGCTCATTCTAGGTGAGTAATGGATCGTGTGCTTAGTTGAAAACTAGATCAATTGTGAACCTTGAGAAAATCATGTGTTTTGTCCTAAATTATTTCTGTAAATTAGGTCAGACTGCAGCAGGTTGTGAAAGGACCTCACAAAATGATAAATGCCTGTTTGTGTACTGAAAATAACTTTTCCCTTTAATCAGTCCAGTCAGGCTGCTGCTGGATTCTTTCTGAGCCAGTAACATGACATCCACACATAATGCTGTATTTAACAGCTTAAATATAGTTCATTTTGATAGTTTTTCCTCTGAAATATACATTTGTTTTCATTGCTGTCTCAGGTATGATTACGTAATCTGATTATTCTCTTTTTAATGGCAATAAAAACAAATTTCTCTGCCACACTTTTTAAAAGGCACACTTTCCTCACTGAGGGAGAATTCATCTCGTGCTCTGAACACAGTGAGGTTTGTTTCAGTAGATTACACGTATTCTTGTCACTCTCTCACCTGTCAGTCTTCATTGTATACTTTAATAAAAACAAGTGCCAAAAAAAATCACCTTTGATTTGACGGTGTAACTCTAACCAGACTCGGAGCTTTGATTATCTCCCAGGCCAGACCAAACTCTACTTTGCAGCCAGCTGTTGGGGAAATATCCAGACACCCTAGAGATGACCCCACAATTATGAAAATGAAGTATTAATAGCTTAAAATTGCACCCAAATGGCTATCATGCAGGCATACAAGGCAAACCTGTTTGTTTTTTCTTTCCATTGAAATCATTAGCAGAGTTTGGAAAATTTTCTTGGATGAGGTTCAGAGGTATTCTGGACATTTGCAGTGTGTTAAAACTGGGAATGTGTGTGTGTGTGTGTGTGTGTGTGTGCATGTAAACCTGTCCGTATCTTTTCAGTATCTAACATCTTAACATCTTAAAGCTCAATTTGACGAATATCTGGCAAATATACTGTTGCCAAGTCAGTGTCAGATTTGGGCAATCTGTGCATGTGCGTGTGTGTGTGCGTGTGTGTGCGCGCACGTGTGCCTGTGTGTGAGTGAGTGTGTGTGTGTGTGTGTGCGTGCGTGTTCAGGGCACAGAGAGGTCTGTATACAAGTTTAGCTCAGCTCATGTTGGGGCTTTATCTACATGTTTTCTCCATTCATTCCCTCTAACAAGCTTCAGGGTCAATGAAAAATTATAATTTACAAAAGGAGGGGAGGGGGGATTTGGTTGATCAATGAAAATGTACTGGCAAAGCAAAGAGAGCAAGTTGTTGTTAATTTTTGTCTACAAACTTCAACAGAGAGAAGGAGAGCTGGAGCCCTGAAAACCTCTGAGTAGGTAGGAGAGCAGACGCCCAGGGTGTAACAGGCCGCAGTCAGAGGAAAGCTGCTGAGACCTCACGTCCCTTTGCATCTTTTTGGACAAGGATGCATTTTCTCTTGGCTGAGAGAGATATTTGATAACATACGACTGAGTAACGACTTGCCGTGTTTCTTCATTCTTGGAATAAGAGTCTGAGAGATGCCCTTTCCATTATGACTAAGCTTTTTGATCTGTCAGGTTTTAATGAAATGTATAACTTGCATCTTTTTTATGATTACCTCAGTGATGATCCCTCCTGTAAGAGATGATCAAGGCGCTGAGGACAGTTTGTTTCATGAGTGGAAAGACAAAATTAAACTGGAAATCAAATTCAGAAATGTTGTAAACATGTGTCTGAGTGGACTTGTATTAGTCCACACCCTGTGTGAGGACCCCCAGCTCAGCCTCTCGTGATGAGCTGGGGGAAGATGGATGAGACCCTGAAAACAAGACAATTTCCTGGTCTAATCCCAGGCGGAGGCAAAGAATGGTGAGACAGTAGCAGATCCAGCAGTGTGCATGTTTGTGAGTGTATTATATGTGCAGCATGAAAGGTTTGCTTTATAGTTTAGTTTTCATAGTATTAATGCAGACCACCCAAAGGATTCAAACCAGTGGATGAATTTGTACATATTTCAATGAAAAATGTTCAAACTTAAGGGAATAATTAGACATTTTGGGGAACAGACTTATTCACTTTCTTGCTGAAAGTCAGATGAGAAGATTGATACCCCTCTCCCACCTGTTCATTAAATATGAATCTATAGCCAAGAGATGGTTAGCTTAGCTTAGCTAACCGGAATCAAGGGGGAACAGTGGCTCTGTTCAAATGCAAAACATCTGCCTATCAGTACCTCTCACTTATTAACACATTATATCTTATTTGCTTAATATGTACAAAAACAAATTGTTTTATGAGGGCTACATCCTGAACTGTATATTTTTTGTTTATTTTTACGTTTGTTTGTTTTGCTTGTTTTGTTTTTTACCAAAACTTATTACCAAGTATTTAAGACTGTGTCCCATTTCAATTAGCTCTCAGGAGCTAAACTATTTTGGTACCATTTCAGAGAATTTCTAGTGGTAAGTTAGAATACTCCAGACCCAGAGGTGAAATTTAGAATAATACATTATATATATATACATTTTAGTTAATGGTATATCAACAACTGCTAATAGCTGAAACAGCTTGCAGTGGCTTGTTGTAACTGTTAGTGAACATGCTTTGTAACTCCAGTATGTATTTGTATTCTTTCTCTCTCTGAGCTTTACCCTCTTTTAGGTGGAAGCTACCTCCAGCGTGATTGGCCAGAGAGACATATTGAGTTTCCCAGCCACATATTAATTTAATCATGCAGCATTGTTAACACATGTCACTGTACAGCGTCTGGCCCATTGATCCTTCATCAGCATGTGTTACTGCAATCAATACCCTCATTAGCAAGCTGTCAGGGCCAAGGAAATGCTCTGAGAAGAGGCCTTTTTCGTGTTCGATTAGACTGCGTGCTCTGAGCCACTGTCCAACTTCGGCGCTGGCCGAGCTTTCAGTGAGCTCTGGGAGTGTTTCGTGTCACGCCAGGGATCTCGAGCCGAAACAAGAAACATGATTTTACATTAGAGGGTCTGAGAAATGGACGGTGTTCACGCCCATTCTGTGACTGATTGTAATGGAGTCTCTGGTGATTCCTGGGGCCAATGAACTTACCAGACAGATGCATGCGCACACAAACACACACATGCCCAAACTTCCCCCATGCACAGCACACACATGTAAACATTCTTGCATGAACACACAGCTTTAGAGAGGTGGTGTTTTGGTGTAGACAGACTCCAGCAGACTGTGGAATGAATTTACATACAGTAATGTACCAGTCGAGCACATAATAACACACATCCACAGGGATGTTCATACCCATATACACTACACACAGTAGTAGAAATATCCCTTTTACTCTGAAAAGATTTTTGGAAAATTTACTGTGTAGTGTTATTTATGAGCTGCTACAGGTCTTACTGATAAAAACACATATTCCATCAGCCTGAACACCTGACACTAAGCATTAATGTCTCTGATCGCTCACCAGCGCTTCATTAAATCCTTTTATCTCTGGTGAAAGTTGTTTGATTGAATACCTTCAGTTTTTGGACCTGGGCCTTTCTTGATGGTCGACTTCGGAGTCAAATGAACATTCTGTGATTCTGTTTTTTTTTTTTTTCAAAAACTCTGACAGCAAAACCAAATAAATGTGACAAAAAGAGGCACACACACTTGTATCTTCCTGTGTCTAGACAAGACATGTCGGTGTATGTACATGTGTATGTGTGCATGCACTATTACATCCTGAAAGACATTATCAGATTTGTGTATCTACAGGCAGCCCTCTCTGCCCACATGTATTTGGATTTCACTATTACTTAATAGCTGCTAATAAACAATTTATGCCACTTAACTGGGGTAATACATTATATCCTGACACACGGTTGAGTAACCACCTTGATTTTCTCTCCGTCTCCTCTTCCAGTTGTGGAAAACAAAATACTTGGCGCTGGGCCACAGACAACACTGAGGCCCATTATCTTCTGCATGCTCGCTAAGGCAGTTTTGAAACGAGGAAAGTTCATCGAGGCCTCTCTTGCTGACCAGGTATTAGGTATTGAATAACTGACCAGCACGGTAATGAAATATGGATAGTGTGTTACTAATGAAACATGGATACTGCTGCGGTTCAGTAAGGCTGCAGGCACAATCACCACCACATTTTGTAGATCTGTAACAGATTTTGCAGCAATTGCATAGATTCAGTGTAAATCTGGATCATTTGTAAGCATGTAATGCAAATATAGCACACCACTGTAGCTGAATGAAATAGACATAACTTGCATATGACAACATACTGTATCTTTGGGCGGTGCTGCGAATGATAGAAAGTTATAATGATGCATTGTAATGATATGATGATGGATTATATGGTAATTTGATCCACCTGGAGGGGTCCGGAGGATTTAGCAGAGAAGGTAACATATGCATGTTATGTGCTTGCACCAGTGCACATGTATGAACAAGCGTGCCTGCACTGACACACAGACTCGCACACGCACACACTCCATCCAGCACTCACACATGTCATGGGGAGAACAAATGATTCTTCCTGCACTCCCCTTCTACAGACCAACACACACACACACACACACACACACACACACACACACACACACACACACACACACACACACACACACACACACACACACTCACACACACACACACACACACACACACACACACATTCGTCCACATGCACTCCTCTGTGTGCTATCAGTCCTGTGTGTGTCTCCAGAGGGAAACTGTATCAGACAACAGAGTTCACGTGACCTGGGGAGTCAGCCTTCCTTAATCCTACTGTCAGCCCTAATTGGGCAGTAGGGGATTGATCTAGTATGCCCTATGAGTGTGTGTATGTGAGTGTGAGTGTGTGTGTGTGTGCGCCCTAGATGGCCTCTTAGCTGAAGTTCATTTACAGATGGACTCCTGACTTCATGCTCTGGAGAAGCTCGGCAGGAGTAAAACAAAGACAAGTAAATGCCTATTTGATTGTTTTTATTAATAATCAAGCAATAAGTTCAGTTCCCTTCACACATCAGGTTCAAATTTAAATAACACAAGGCAGAAACACATGTCCATTACAGGTACATAGATGTGTAGGATCATTAGTTAGAAATACTTCATATGTTTTCCTTCAACAGATTATTGTCTGACAACTCTTCTTGATTGCTTCCTCTGTCAAATTTCTACTACATGTGAGACAGATGGTTACCACCATCCTACAACACATTACACCAAAGTCAGCGGTCTATTACACTTCACCAGTAGAGGGCGACACTGCTAAAACTAAAGTGACCAGTGCCCCTTCAAATCCCTCTCCAACACACAAATCACATCTATTATCTCTGTTGTTTCAGGACGGTTGAAAGCGTTGCTTTCATAGAGAGACATATATCTGTTGAACAAAGAAGCAAACTCTAACAAATGATCCTGTGATGTGTCTCGTAACAGCAGAGAGAGACAGGAGACGTGGCTGTAAATCATGGCAAACATGACCCATAATTGCATTCAAAGCCAAAGGAATTCAAATTGCAGCTAAGATCTTCCCCATCCTTTGGACTGCCATTCATCTGCGAGCTCTTTACTTTGAGAAGAAGTGGCCGTGTCTCCGCCTGAATGATGCATTTTTAGAGAGCTGAAGGTGAGCAGCTTAAAGTGAGACACACTGTAATATGCAAAAAAAAAAAAAAAAGAAAGAGAGAGAGAGGAACGGATGAAAAAGTGACTAGCTGGGTGAAACTAACCAGACTTGGCACTGCAAATCACCAGAGACATTCATCAAAAACAGCAATTTCCAACACATATGTTTTTCTTGCTTTTCTTTCCGTCCATTTGGAATTTTTTTCACATTTTGGCTACAAGACAACAACTTAGTCACACAATAAACTTCAGGAACACTGTGCTCGCCACTAAAACAGGATATCCCCACTTCATGTTAGTTTGTTTAATTATTCTCTTGATAATAACTTTAATTTATTTTCTTTCCTGCTTTTTTATTTGATGCCTGCTGAGGTTCAGTTGTAAACACTGCCAAAAGCAACTCGACCTTTGTATGACATCATGGGTACAATTATGCATTTTGATTGGCTGTTGAAGACCTATTCATGATTACCATGATGATCAAGAAACATGAGACATTCAACTTTTTAGAAATGATTTTAGTTTTTATAGCAACTGACAAAATAATTGTGCAAGGTGTAAAAAAAAAAAAAAAAAAAAAAAGGAACTAAAATCCAAAACCCAAAAAAACAAAATATTGCCCAACTCTAAAATAAAGTAAGCATCATAAACTCGACACAACTGTCTGCCATTTGTGTCAAATTACTCAGTGTCTTCTACAGATGCCCTGCAGTGCTCTCTTCTGTTACCCAACCACTCTGACTGTTAGCTTCCTCTGGTCCAACACAATGCAGACCATTCTCATGGTACTGTGCACAACATTTAGTTAAAGGCTGTAATGGCTGCACATGATCGCATAGTTTAAAGACTCTACACTATAATGTAACACTCTATTGTTAATTTCCAACATTTTTACTGCACACATCAGGTTTTATCATTGCTGTTGCCTACAACCAGATATTTTTGTTGGCTTCCTTCATGTTACATTTTTTCTTTTTACTTTGAATTACTATCACCTTACTGGGATAAGCAAACATCCAACTACCATTATTTCCATATCTTTAGAAAATTGAAATTTACATTTGAATATTTATCAAAATTATGATAGAATCTGCTTCAGGGGGAAAAAACTTGATGTGCACTCTCTGTGAAGATTTCTTGAATGACAGCCGTACTGTTCTGAGTCCTTAGAGAGAGCTGTTGTTTAGACAGGTAATGGGCTGAGAGAAAAACGACCACAGAAACCACTGTTATGCCTGATCTGGTTACACACCAGTGTGTGTGTGTGTGTGTGTGTGTGTGTGTGTGTGTGTGTGTGTGTGTGTATGTGTATGTGTATTAATCTGCTTCTGTGCATGTGTGCAGGCATGTGTGTGAGCACCAATGTGTCCATGCACGTTATTTTGTGAATATGTACAAGTGCTGGTATTACTGTTCACACAGCTCGTGTTTGTCTGTGTGTATGTGTGTGTGTGTGTGTGTGTGTGTGTGTGTGTGTAAGTCTGTGTGCACTCACCATAACATAACAGCAGGCTACGAGGTTAGAGAGCCTGTGTTTATTTGTTTGCTTAACAGATGCCCTTATGCAGGGCACTCAGCTTGTGGTTCATTTAACACATCCACATATTTACACAGCTGGATATGAACTGATAGGGAGACGCTTGTGGTCAAGCAGTTTAATGTTAATGTTAAAGGGAAGGCAGAAAGAAGGTTTGACACATTTTCTTTCTTTTTTCTTTCTTTCTTTCTTTCTGTTCCACATGGACTCCTCTGACTCTGTTTGTCTCATTCTCTCCCATCATTCATCCTTCTCTTTCCCTTATCAATAGCATAAATATGTAACTCCACCACCACATACTGCTGCACATTTCTTTCCTTCTCTTTCTTCTGCTCCTGCACTTTGCTTCCCATCTCTCTCTCCGTAGTCTGACACTCAAGTTTCTTCCCTTCTCTCTCTCATCTCCATGACCTCTACATCCACCTCAAACTCTCTTCTCTGTTCTACCTCTCTGGATTTTTCACCTCCTATATCCCTCACTACTCCTCCCGTGCAGCTCCTGCTCTCCCCGCTTTTTCTCCATACATACAAAAGCCACATGGAGGGTCTGCTTCTAATCTCCACATGCTGGGGTCTCCATTTGTTTTGCTTGTCCAGGGACCCCACAATGCAGTTTCCAGTGCCCAGGACCCACTGAGTGCAGATTTAATTAGATAAGGCGAACGGTGGAAGGAGATGGAGAATTGAAATTGGACATGGGGGTTTTACAAGAAGGGCAGGTTGGTCCTTGGCACTGCATGAGCTCAGCACAACAATGTACTTCACACTGAGAGGGGCAATGAGAATCTGGGAAGGAAGGAGGAATGAGAATGAAGAATGGAGATGGAATACTTAACTCTTCACTGGTAGTCGCTAAGGGTGTGTATGGTTATTGTGCTCCCAGTCTATAGGTTGCTGCTGCCACACCTACTCATGCCACTGAGCCTGTGAGCTTAAACAGTCGGGTAAGAATTTGTAAAAAAAAAAAAAAGAAAAAAAAAGAATCCAGACTGTGTGTCACTGTATGTGTGTGAGTAGTGTGAACAGTATGTTCCTATACCACAAGACTAATGTAATCACTGCAAAACTTGATGTGGAAACAATACCTTCAGATGTGCAAAGATTAGTTAGCTGTTTAAAGCAAGTGACCAATGACTGAATGAAAAGTAAGTTATTACTCACTCACAACAAAGAATGAGAAGAAAAGCTTTTTGAGAAGAGGTGATTGTTTTAAAATGTTGAAATGCACATTGAATACACATTTGCTGCTCAGCCATTTTCATTACATAGCAGTGTCATACTGTCAAACCTATCTATACTTTCTATCTGTATTTTTCTGAATAGAAGAAAAATGTAGCATTCCTTCTCCTGCTTCCAGCGAGTGAACGGTACGGAGAAAAGAGCCACTTGTAAGACACGAGTGGGACCAACAGTGGATCATCTCTGGCAGCCCCAACAGAGCCAAAATAGCCATGTCTGGTGGACATCGGGGTTAGTGGCTGAAAATGGAGGGAAGGGAGGTGTTGCGACTGAATGGCTAGAGACAGATTGAGGTATTCCAATATCAAACTGTTGTCTGGTTTTTTATTTATTTTTTTATATATATTGCTTACACTGTAACCTCTGTCTGATAAACTGAGGCAGAAGCAAAACACTTTGGAGAAAATTAAAGTGCTCTAACAGAGAAGTTTTGTTTGAGACCCTGAAAGCCTTTAAATATTTTGACCTTTCCTCTGTTTGTCAGGTTGAGTTTTCTTTTCCCTTAGGTTAAATACCTTTTTTTGTGGGATGTTTTTGCTTTTTTCACATTCTGTATAAATGTTAACGGCCCTTTATCAAAATTGTATCTAAAATAAAACAATGTGTTGCCGCCCATTAAAAATTGTTGTCAGTGCTGCTCTCTGAGGTCACCGCCTCATGTTGTTTGCTTTGCATGGTGTCAAAATATTATGACAGTGTTTTGGTTTCCATTTGCTTTCCTTGTACTTTTTTCTTCCAGGTTGGCACCAGCACAATACTAGCATGCATGATGATGTCAATATCCACTTCATCCTGCCTGTCATCACAGATTCACCTTAATGTCTAGGAGACAAGAAACACAAATAGACATATAGGAGGATGGAGGGAAAGTAGAGATACATGCATAGAGGGAGTGGATGAAAAAATAACTGGCTTATGTGTGTGTGAAGAGGAAGACAGAATGACCACATAAAATCATTGGATGGAGAAAAGAAAGTTTTTTTCCTCTGATGGGGAATAAGCGTCTGCACGAAAATAAGCATAACAAGTGTTTAGTGGCTGTTGTGACCCTGGGCAAAAAACTCAACCATAATGTAACTCCAGCTGCTGCATTTCTTAGTCAGAGTACAACTATTAGCAGCTGGTCTCAGCTGGATTTGATTACAGAGCACAGGCTGTACCCGATAGTCACTACGATTATTGGTTCTCACTATGCAGGTGGAAGATGTTTTTGATATCCCTGTTGATTCTTCATGAACATGAAGGCTTTTCCTGTTTCAATTGTGAGGGTTTCCCTGCACACGCCTGCACTTTTTCATTTCTAGTGTGTTACACACAGAAGATGCAGCACGGTGAAGTGACTTTCTTCAAAGTCTTACTAGCTGCACATGTAGTTTCAGGCATGTCTGCTGAACGATCTGCCTCATTTAACCAGCATACTGAGCTCTCTGTATCAGTGTAGCTGTTGTGATGCTCCACTCCTTTGTTCATCCCCTGCCAGGCTTAATGGTGAATTACAGTGGTTTTGACTTAACAAGAGACAATCGCACGAAGGGCTGCAGTGTAATTGTGGAGCATCCTGTGCCTTATGGTCTGAAGCAGGGTGTGCTACTGGTCTTTCCTTTACTGCCCTGAAGCCCCCCCATGTCTGTGTGTTACAATGTGTTTTATCTTTATTTCCTGCTGAGGGACTCTCCCCTGTGACTCCTCTCTTCTTTACCCCTCCTTCTTTTTTTCCCCTCCTCCTCTTCTGCAGTTTATCTCTCGAGATGCCTCCATGTTGATCCATCCATCAACCAGACTCTAAGGGGCCCTCATCAGCTTTGAGCTTCCTATCATAACTTTCCCAACCATACACCTACACACACACACACACGCATGCACGCACGCACGCACGCACACACACGCACACACGAGTGCACGATTGCTTCAAAAACACAGATGTTATCTTTTATACACTTTGTAACTTTATTTGTACTGTCTTTCTTTGAAAGTGTAAAGAATGTGTGTTATTTGTTCTAGTTTTGTATTTTGAGAAATTGACTGCCACTGTGCTGTGTGTGTGTGTGTGTGTGTGTGTGTGTGTGTGTGTGTGTATTTGTGTTTAACGTGTAAAGATCTGTAAAGAAACCTCACACATACAGCTTCTGAACCGTGCATAAAAATATTACCACCACATTACTGATTATTAGGCCGGGAACACACTGGCTGCGTGGCTTGTGGTGGCGGCTGCAGAACGTTTTGGTTTTTCCATTTTAGCAGCTACATGTGGAGACAGTGGCATTTCAGCGACATTTTCTGTAAAAAATAAACCAGAAATTAACTTGTAATGAAAAGAAATCCAATGTTCTCTGCAAACTCTATGTAGAAAGACAAAGCTGGCAGTAGCAGCGACGCAGCAGACACACAGTCACTGTGAACACACACATGTGTGCGAGCCCCAGCAGTTCAGCGATGCAGGCAGTGTGTTCCTGGCGTTAAACATGATTAAATAAAAGTATTTATGATTTTCCATTTGGTAAAAATCAGTAACTATAAAAAAAGATTTCCCTCTGTTTAGTTTTACTTGATAGTTTAATATCCGTCCTTGTATCACATGTTCATGGAATAGATAGAATAGATAAGATGTCTCCTCTAATGATAAAAATATATGTCTCACACATTAAAAGCACAAATGCGGGAGTATCACTTTTCTGCCGTCAGACATCACAGACTTGTTGTTCTGTTTGAACTATTCGCTCTGTTTATCTTTACAGATTCCAGACGAACCCTTGCTGAAAGGGCAGTGGCCAAACATCTGTGCGCTGGCACAGGGCGGCGACAGGTCTGCTGCAGACTGGTACTGTGCAAAGAGAAACACGCAGGCACATTCACATTCACATACACACTCAAACAAGTGCTTGACACACACATATTCACGTGCATGATGCATAGAGAAATCATACATAATCACATCCAGAGACACTCATTGGTTGACTGTATTTAGCAGGTGTTCAATAAGTCAGCTTTCAACGCAAACATTGAGAGGTGTAAGCTGGAAAGGCATGCTGAGAGTCATGCACAGCTTCCCTGCACTCATGGCTCACCTTGAGACAGAAAGCAATAAAACCAAGCAGGACAAATCTTGTTTCAAACCCATTGTGTCCTTGGAATGAGAACCTCGCAATGCAAAAGCAGAATTAGGTTAGAAAGACCACGAAAGCAGGAAAAAGGTTATCACCTAATTTCCAGGACACAGATGTGATTGATTTAGCTGTGATACTGTTCCAGTTGGCATCCTTTCCCAGGACTAAAGATGTTATTAAGCTTCTCCCCCTCATGTTTTCCTTTTCAAACCATGCTTTTCTTTTATGAACGTTGTATATCTATGACTGAAACCATTTTCCACTGTTCGGGATGACACGGAACACCTGCTGTTCACGCACTGTGCTGAGCTCCATTCCAACATAAAGATTTTTCTTTTTCTCACTGTTACAAAGTCAAGGACACTGACAGACAGAATGATGGTGCTGATGTTTACCAAACTCAAATCTTTTTCCTCTCATATTGCTGTGTCTTTTTTTGGCTGCTTCTCTCCTCGTCTCTCTCTCTTTCTGGCTCCAGTGAATCTCATCATTTCCAGAAACCAGACGTGATGACTGTTCAGAGCCGACGTATTAACACCGAGGACCGGCCATGGTAGTTGATATTCAGAAACTGCTGCATAATCATATTCTTAAAGAGCCCAAGTAATGCTGATTTGACAGCATTGTTTTGATGTTCTCCTTTTCCCCCCGTGAAAAACAGCAGGTTTGTGTTTGGGCAGATGGACGGGAGTTGGCTGATGCTCCCTGGGGATGAAATCAACTCTGCCGTAGACCGAGGTCCATGTTTATCTTTGGGCTTTATTAGATGTTGATGTTGGCCGTGTGAGAGAACCACTTGTTTAAAAAACTATTTTTAAGGGAAAAGAGAGAGAGAAAGAGAAAGAGGCTAGATGAGGAGAGGGAGGGAGAGAAAGACAGCGATGGTGCGTTTTTGAATTTCATCAACTGTACATTGAGATAAAAAGACACACATGAACATGGGGATTTAGTCTCTATAGTACATGTTGTTCCAGAGCTGAAGGAACGTAGTTGAGAGGTAAGATTTGTATGTTTTCATGAAAAGACTACAACTTCCACGTTACCTGTGTAACCAGATTTAACAAAGCCTTGAGTTACATGTGACCTGGGCTGTTAGCTTAAACTGTATGTCTGATTAAAGTAGATGAAGTCAGTGATATTGTCGTCTCCGGGAGAAGTGTTATACTTGGAAGCCTCAGCCATCACACCGGCTTCGTTCAGGCCTTAACACTTGATTTGTCCCCTTGCTGGCCTTGTGTGTGTCAGTGTATTGCACGCTGTGTGCTTTGTCAGCACTTGGAAAACACACTGGTCTGAACTACACCTACAGCAGGACTGTGAGAGATGTTTTTGGTTTCCTTCCATTTAAACAAGCATTAGTCATGTTTGTTCAAACCGCGTGTAAAAAGTGGCGCTCTCGCAGCATGCCAGGTCATTTTGACCTTGGAATATGCAGCAGTAAAACTTAAGGACTTCAACATTTAGAGCACCGTAGTGAATTTTTGTATTTCTTAAACATAACTCTTTTTTCCTTTTTTTGGATGTTTATTGTGGAGAACTTGTTTTGACCAACCATAAACCAACCAGTTCTGAGGGCAGGCATTTCCCAACTCACAGCCAGTCCAAGAAGAGCTGCCTCAGGACTTCCAGAGGTATCATTATCCACCTGCGTGAGTTTGACACAGAGGTCTGGTTGCACGAGATTGGCACTAGGCTGGAGTGAAGGTGAAAAGCGGGGAGAAGAAAGTCAAAAGGTGAGGAGAAATTATTGAACTGGATGACCCAGAAAAAGAGATGGGATGAGCAGAAAAGTTGAGATGAGAAAAAGCATGGGGAAGGGAGAGGAGTGCTTTCCTGATTGCCAGAGGTGCACCTGAGCGCTGTTTAATGATGACTCATGGGAAAACAAACTTTGGATCCAATGGGCTGAGGCCACAGCTGGCAGACCTTTGGCTGCTGCTGCCATGTTGTGTCAAACTGCAGTGATGTGGGGAAACACCAGTGGAGGGAGCATTAATCTGTTTTCTCTCCAAAAAACATTTTGATATCGCAGGCTGCAGACACAAGCTGCACTTCATATCTGCTCAACTATTGCACCATAATGTCCAATGACCTGCAGTATTTAGTGAAAACAGTAAAAGTTCTTTGGACACTGCTGACACTGCTGTATTAGAGACAGACAGATGGACAGAGAGACAACCATGAGGACAAGCAGACAAGCTGATATTAAACAGACAAACAGACAGGAAGTCAGTCAGTCGGGCAAGTGGAGACATAACAACAAAGTCAAGTGACAAATCAATGGATGGATGAGTGAGGAGAGTGGAGATGATGGGTGGACAGATGGATGTGAGTGCAGACAGATTAACACACCAAATGAAAGATGGATGGAGTTTAAGGGCAAGGACACACTTTACACTCACAGGTGCAACAAAAATGTAATTATCCCTTCTTTTTGCACGTGATGACTGTTGTCCAAAAAGATGCTGTTCATATTCTTTTTTTAAACGCTCAGAAAGTCCTGCATATTTAGACGCAACTCGCTGATTCTCTCAGAGAGAGACAGACTGCGGGTCGTCCACATGGTCGAAAGTGAACATGTCACCTGCCCAGCAGCTGCTGTTAGGATACAATCTGCCAAAATGCAGAATCAGGAGAGAGTGTGTGTTTGCACTTACTCCTGCTGCCTTGTGTATGTATGAACATGTGCGCTTGTGTAAAATACATCTATGTCATCGTATGTTCAAGCAGGTTTTCGTGCTTGTTCAGTCCAAGACAGAACACGTTTGGCCGTGACTAGAGGTCAAGTCTGGTGCCAAACTAAACAAAGAGGTGTATCTGCTTTCCCTGCGAGAAAAAAAAAGCTGGCAGCTCTTTGGTGTCCACTGGATTCAGTTAAAATATGCTCTGCACTTCACAGCGGTAAACTCTGCACGGTGTTTGTTGTTAGCGCATGGCAGGAATGGGATCAATTAGCTCTCAGCTCTAATAATGGGATTGTTGAGGTTGAATATAAATATTTGTCTTTCATAAAATTTACACTTCACATTAGCTCAGTGGCCTTTTCTTTTCATCATCATCGGAGCACTTTGTGACTTAATGCACAACATAAAAAGCTTGAATTTCAAGTTTTTGGCTGCATCCATCATGTCTCAAAGCTACAGTATATTAAAAAAAATAGAGCTTTTAATATCCTATCTCAGAGGCCTTGCCATCATGTCAGGAAAATATGCTGCTTATATAACAAGGTCTCAAGCTGAAAGCCCTGTAATTTGGTGGAACTGACAGAAGTCATGGTTTTGTGATATAAACTGGAGGTGATGGGTGACCACAGTTTAAGGGGAAGCTGCAAGAACAGGAGGGGTAAACAAAGATGTAGTGCTCCGTGAGGTCATTACCAATGGTTGGCTGAAATGAACATCTCTGTTTTCCTTCTCATCCTCTCCCCCTGTCTGTACGTCCACCCCTACCTCCCATATCTGTCATCCCGCTGTTATTTATTGCTTCTGTCGTCAATCCCCAGGGTTTATTTACTTGCTTTGAAAACCCATCTACAAAATGTGTGTGTGTGCGAGGTGCTATGTTAGTGGGGTGTTGAAGGCAAAAGGATTGGCTGGGAGAGTTGATGCACATGAGATTAGAGAATTAGTCGCCCACTCAAGATTAATACCAAGTATATGTATGTCTCCTTAACTTTTCTTAACATGTTCCCCCCAGTCCGTCTGATCACCATTATAGTGTAAGGTACTCTGGGTATAATAACAACTAAAGAATTGATCACAGCCTTCTTGGCAGATGAGGTTAATAAGGTTTGCCACAAACTCAAAAAGACAATTACGACCAGACAGTCCTCACAGGGAAATGTTTATTTTGTGTGCTATTTGATGTCAGCTTAACCAACAATTTAGTTAGCATTAGCATTTTGGCTACATTGTGTTTTTCATACTGATGTTCATTGCCATGCATTGTCCCTATCAAATAAACAAATAAATACATAAATAAACTTTCCAACATGCAAATGTGCCATTTTAAGCATTTCCCTCTCTACAATATCTGTAATGAGGCTCACAAATGAATTAATCTGTAAAAAGAACAAATGTTAAAGCCACAATAATTATGTGCCAAACAATTTCTTGGCCAGAACTAGTTGCTAGTCAACCAACTGAGACTTGTATTTCCCAAAATGTTGGAACTTTTCCATTGTTGTAAGGTTTGGACACATTCAATTCTGGGGAAAGTCGCGATTACTAATAGAAAGATTTACATTAATTACAAAGTCTGTGGCTTGTCGTAAATTTCTGTCTCCTGAATGAAAGTCACACACGCTACACACCCATCCACCACCCCGACCTCCACACCATCACTGTCCACACCACCACCTCCTGCTTTCAGACTGTGTTTCAATCAAAAGGTGCATGGTCATCCAATATGAATGCGGTTAATAATGGACTGGGCTGTATCATGTCATATTGTGCACTAGTTCTACCTCTTTTGTAGATGTGAAATGTAATACCTCACTTCCAGTCGGAGTATAGGCACAGGATGCATCTCACCACGTTGTCAAACACTGTGGTGTCTCAACGCTGGATGCTACTTTTACAGGAAAAAAACAAAACGTAGAGGACATAATGGTTCCAGATTGTCTCAAACTTTGATTTCATCATTTGCTGCAAGCAACATGTGTACTGTTGTTTTATGATGCCACACCACGCTACCAAGACTCCCTGCACATGTCGTAAACCTGACTGATTGTGCAATGGTGAAGATAAAGTCAGACTTATCTCTGCTTTCCTTGGTAACCAGCTCCACACACACACACACACACACACTCATATGACACACACCCATACATGCATAACACCCCCTCCTCCCCTCATCTGTGGCCCTTGAAATAAAGGTGCTGATGAGCAGCCCCTATCAGCAGATGCCATCTTGGCCTTGTCATCGGCGGCTTGCATGGTCACAGAGAAGGGAGCTGATGGCTTCACCTTTCAAAGGCTCCTCGCCAGCCGCTGCCTCCCCTCAAATTCCTTCTCTCTCCATCTCTTTATGCAACAATTATTACTTGCACTTAGATAACATCCTGTCTGATCGTCCTTTTTTTCCTTTCAAGTAGAGGTGTTGAAAATTTGACATGACCATCATGACAGCCATGTTCTCTTATTCACCAGATTTTTCTCAAAAATACGAAGCAAATAACTTCATTAGCTTCATCATCCACATTACAGTTGATATATGGAGTAGTAACAGTCTAATCTAATACTATATATAGACTTGATAACAGTCGACCAATAACTCATACTTACTATGTGACTATAGAAGTAAGATTAAAGCTGACAGTGTGACATCCTGATGAGTATGAAAAAGCACACAAGGCTGCTTGTCTTTAAATTCTCATGGACACACGCTCATGTACATCTGGTTCCCAGTTTGCACTTGTCTGTACAAGAATCTGCATATGCTACATGTTTGTCCACTTTGTCTATCCAAACAGTGTGTTTGTGTCTGCGTCTGGCACACGTTGTTTCATCTGGTCAGTGTGAATGTTTGTGGGCACTCAGTGTGTATGAGTCGAACTTAAAGTGTCAGTATCGGCATCGCAGGAAGGCGCGTTGTACACTGTTCCCGTCTGCTCCCTGGACTCCACAGGAAACAGGCGTTTTCAGAAGACACCTGGTACCTGTTTCCTCTTCAAATGTTTGAAGAAAAACAAACACCTGAGTGAGAAGGTGGGGGATTTCTCTCTGCTGGCCTCCATGACGTCAAACAGGGGCCTCTGGTCCTCATCGCCCTACAGATCTGACACTTAAAGAAAGAGGGAGAGATACTATATAGGCACAAAAAAAGAGCAGTTGCCAATGGAGGAAAAACTGAACAAGTGTTCTACAAAGTCACTGTTCCTTGAAAGAACAAATACTCTTTCAACTAAAACTCATTAGTTCTGCCAGTCATGCTGACTTTCATTTGATTTGACTTTTAACCTCCAATGACAAGGAGGAGGAGTCAGCCTGACAAAATGATGCATGTCCTACGCTCAGACAGAGAGATTATCATTATATATTATTATAATGTACTAAATATTCAGCCACATTGTTCTTCAAATACATCAAACACAGTTAAAGGGATCATTAGAATTTTTTGGCAATCAACAGAGACCAGGAAGTTACTGTGCCTGGCAGTAACACTGCAGAGTGTTGTTTTGTACTTACCGAACTATGATATAGAGAAACAATCATTTAAAAAGCTGCCTGAAATATGAAAGCAATAAATAATGTTGTGTGCCATGAGTGAGATAAGTTCACTCACCTTTAACTTTCGTGCTTGTTGGCCACGTCTCTCCATCCACCATTTCACCCAAATTTGACCTTTTTCATCTGTTTCTTTGCCTTTTCTGCTCAAATTGCAGCATAAGTGAGCACTGTAAATTGTTTTTTAATGAATGTCCATTTCTTGTTTCTTATAGTAACATGCAGGTGTGCTTAGAGTGGGACTAATCATAGTCTGCGGGTTCAGTGTGCTGTGCAGTGTTTTCAATCAGTATTTAAATTGTTACAATAAATTGTTAGATGTGGGTCGACCAGCATTTTTAGGTTTCTAAAATCTGCAGGTCTGTTCCCAGTTTCACACACTCAACCCCTTGAGGATAATCTCCTGCAACTGTCTTATGACACAACTGAAATCGCTCAACAGCATCACCTCCCCCGTGGGAACGTCATGAATACAACAATAATGCATCATCTGTTAGCTTGCGACAGAGTTCATCGTGTCACTGTAAATTTCCTCGTGGAGAAAGAGAAAGGGACAGGAGGCCACCCAACTCACATGAACATGTTCCAGAGACATAACCACAAAGGACTCATTAACCCTTCAAGATATGGTGGAAGTATGATGGAGATTTTGCAAAGATTAATGCTCCGTTTGGTATGTGTTTGTGTGTGTGGCCAGAGTATGATATTTACCAAACCACCCAAGGACTCAAAGATAAAACTATGATTTCATTCTCCAAGGACAAACCATTCCAACTGATTCTACTTAGCATCAAAGACATGATATACCACTGTAGATACTGACCTCCTGCAGTCAGTAGCTACAGCTGGAAATCAGTAAATACAAATCGAAGATATGTTCAAGCATTGTAATTTTACACAATGCAATTCCTGCTCTGCAGCTTTAAATGACAAACCTCTGCTAATGCCCATATAGATATGTAATAAATGACATATATGTCCATATATCAAGAGTGACATGGCCATAAATGTTAACTATAAGGGGATATATTATTATCACATATATATACATCCTCTGGATATATGAAGATATAAGTTTATAACAGGAAATACTCAAATTGACAAACTCAAACTGAAATTTGTACCTATATTAAATAACATGTCGCAACCATTTATGTTATCAATATATATTTAATTCATACAAACAACATACATATAAAATTCTATGTCTTTTTGTATGTTTTTCTTATCAATGTCTAGGATGGATACATATTTATGCAGCATGTTTACAATGTAAGCATATAAATAAACATACGTATATACATATATGTCAAAATATGAAGTTCTAATTTCTAATAGGTTTCAGAACTTTTATACATGTTTTTTTTATTTGTATGTGCATGTATTTCATATATGGAAATTCAATATATGTAAATATATTACATTTGCGTATACCTACAGCAGGCAAACATGCTAAAGAAATTTAAAAGGTTAAATCAAGAACAGCCCTGTTCTCTTGGCCAAGATAAAAGTCAGGTCCTCAAAAATCAGGTCCGAGCGTTGCACGGCTGTTAGCTTGAGGGCCTTTGACTTTGTAGGCGTGACGGCCACACACACACTCTCCTCAGTATACCATTCACACACACGCTAAAGTAAGAACACACTATTACTCCAGTGTCTGTAAAACTGCCATCCACCTCCATGAGGAAAGACACTTCCTACCATTCACTGCAGAACAAATTTTATAGACAGCAGTTTGGTACTCGAACTCATAGACACTCACAGACACCAACACACTAATGATCACATGTTTATAAATAGAAGGTTTGATTTCATTACATGGCACGTTCATGCATGTCAACATGAAAGAAGAGCTGCATTCCCTCCAAAGGCTCTAAACTGTGAGGGACAAATGAGTTAGCATGGTGGTCACGACCACAGATCCACTGCTTCCTCCCGTCGCCTTGCCTTCATCCTGTTCACATCGGGCAGCCTCACCACACAGGAGGATGACTACCCTGCTCAGAAATTAGTCTTATTTACCTCTATAGACTACAGATGGAGCTTTTCTTTAACATCTTCATTTCTAATGCGCCACTGCCCTGAAAACAATGAAAAGAAAACTCAAACTTGCTGATTTTTTTTTTCTTTTTTTTTTTTCAGCCAGCTGATTCATTTACAGACGTCCACACACATTTCTTCTCTGGGAGCTGTCTGAGCCAGGGATTCTTGGTACAAGCCCTCCCCTACTTCGAGGGAATCTCACATATATACACACTTTTCCTGTCTTCATAATTCACCCTGTTGACGTAAAAACTGTACCAAAATGTAAGCCTCGCAAACACATACACACACACGAACACACACACACACAAATACACAGGTTCTCGGATAGATAAAGGTAAATCCTGGTCTACACCTGCACTCCAAAAGATGGGCGTTTGCCAGTGCTGTCTTCATGTGAGGTAGAGTGGCCCAAATGGAAGATGTGACTCTGCACCTCTGTATTGGTGTCACGATACCAGGATAGCGACTTTAATACAAAACAGCATTTTGTTCAGAGGTTGGTGTCTGTGTGGACACATATTTCTACTGACTCCATTCGGCACTAACTGCAGCAGTTTACTGACAAAAACCAGACTGCAACTCAAAGACTTCCCATCGTCTTTATCTCATATTCCACTCATTCAACAGGTGAAACGTCAATGTCATCACTCAGAAAATAGATCAAATGAAACCACAACTCACAGTTATATTTCATTAGCTAGCAATTTTTATGAATCCCTAATAATTTGGTCATAAAATTGTGAAACTCACATTTTTCCCAATTCATTTCCTCTCAATCAACTAATGGATGAATTGAGCTCAGCTCAATTCATCAATTGAGCTCAGCTCCACTTTGACTGCTTGTCTGATAAATATAAAATACAAAATAATCATAAGTTTCAGGTATCAGTCTGACTCCTGGTGATGGGGTTGTTTCTCTGTATGTCTTCATCCACAGAGGTTATCACTGCTCCCGCTCTCTGGCCATCTGCTCTTCAGTTACTCCAAACAAATAAGTGTTAGTGCTGACGCAAATGTAAAACGTTTTCCTTTTTTTCTCTCCAGCTAACACTTTCTGTTTAGAAGGGCAACAGCTTACAGGTTGAGTCACCGCTGTGTTATATCAATATGTAGGCTACAGCACAGTTTTTAGATCAGTCATCTCAGGGTTGTAGTACCGGTGTGGCAGCAGTGCAATAAGCTTGTGAAACTCCCACAAAGCTTCATCTGTAGGTGTTCCCAGGCCGCACTGAGCCTCACAGGCAAATCAGATAGGTGTAAAAGATATAAAAGTGCACTTCCTGCTGTTTTGTTGCTTTGTGGGCCATACCTGTGGGTGTTGTGTGTGGGGTATTGTCTGCACGTGGGTGCCCACACTGCATACAAACGAGGGCCTGGGTATGGCCAAGTCCTGTGTGTTTGTGTATCTTCTTTTTGACTGAAATGGATTCGTGAGTAAGTGTGTGTGTGTGTGCGAGGGGATGGCCTGAGGTCGTGGACTGCTAGTAAACAGTTGTGAGGGTTGTAATTAAATACAGTTAAAGCTGCTGGTTCAGCTCTGCCGCCGCCTGACAAAGCATGGCCCACCCTTGGAGACTAGCATGTTAGCACAATATTAGTGCTAATGTGCTTTTATGGAGACAGGGGTGTCTGTGTGTGTGGTGGGTGAGGGAGAGAGGGCGAAAAGGCCTGATTCCATGTCGTTTTTTGAGAGTTAACCCTCTATTCATATTACAAATATTTTTTATAGACAAACGGGATGGGAGGGTTATTATGTAATTGGAGGAAGGTGCTGTTGTAATCAAACTTTGTCTTATTGTTTGCTTTTAGTTTCATTGCTGAAAAAAAGGAAATAGTAAGTTAACGTGTCCTGAGTTCTCTGTAAGTGTGTTTCATGTTACATATTTAATCTATATAGAGAGAGGGGATGACATGCAGTACAGGGCCCTGGGACAGTGATCTTTTTGAATTGTGACACACATAAAACACAGAGGAGCAATCAGGGGAATCATCAGGGTCATTAGGATTCATCCTCTAGGGAAAATGGCTAAAAATGAAACAACGTAATGAAAATGTTTTAAAAATATGACAAAATGGAAAGAAGAATGTAAACTGTACAAGTCTAAAAATGAATATGTGAGACAGCGGTGTGTGTCAGAATGTTTGAGTGTGTGTGTGTGTGTGTGTGTGTGTGTAGGTGTGTGTGTGTGTATGTGTGTGTGACCTGCTGTGTAATTAGCCCTCTGGTCACTAGAGGTGATGAGGAGAGTAGGCCCTGGAATCCCCTCCCTGAAGTCTCCAAAGAAACCCAAAAAAGAACCCTTACATACACACACACACACACACACACAAAACACACACACACACACACACACACACACACACACAAATACACGCTCTTGCAGTGTCTCCATTTCGACGAGCCCCTGCCGCCCAGTCTTCATTACCTTCCAGCCCCCTGAGGGCCGCGAGGAGGTGGGGGCAGACAGAGCTCAATCTCCCCCTCTATCCGGAGCCCTGGGGCTGCTCTGGAATTTACACCCCTGGCCCTGAGAACAGACGGGATCCACACTCCTCCACTCTCCCATTGTTGAGGAAGAGGAGGAGGGGAGCAGGAGGCCTAAATATAAGAGGAGGAGAGCGGGAAAACACAGTGAGGAGAAATTAAACTGATTTCCCTTGTCTTGGAGGGGGCTTTAGGGCTCACGCCTCTCAGGGGCTCTGAAAGCTAGAGCTCAGCGTTTCACTGCACATTTGTCCTCCTTCCCTCCATCATTCAACAAATCTACTGCTTTCGAGTTTCACCCTTTTTTGGTTTTTCACACTCCTTTGCCTTCTGCGCACTGAAAGTCTCCATGGGAGTTTTCCAAAATTTGTACCACCACTTGTAACCCCCAACACTGATAATTTCTCTTCACTTAACAGGCCACATTAGGCTCATAACAACCCTGACACTGGAAGGTGAAAATTGGATGAGCTCCATCATTGGCTGTCTGAGAACTAAGTCTACAGGGGGAGACTATTGTAAATTCTTCTGTAAAGAAATTCACATTGTTCTGAATTCATTAGTTCACACTCACGTTGTGTATCTGTGTGCAGTCACCAGAGAGGCCCATAAAAAAGCACTTCCCCTGTAATTGAGGATGGTATCACCCCCTCCCCTCCTGTTAAAAACAAACTGAGCAGGCAGACAGAGAGACAGAGAGAGAGGGAGGGAGGGAGGGAGAGAGTGAGAGAGTGAGGGATCTCCCAGTACCTGAGGTCTGTGTGTGTGCTTGCTGGCTTGCTAACCATGGGTAAACACAGTAAATGGTTTTGACTGTAAAAGCTTAAGTTCAGCTGGCCTTTCTCACGAGGAGGGAGCAGCAGAGCCCTGCGCTCTCGTCCGGCCAAACAAGACAGACTCACACAAGCTCTATGAAATTACATTTCAGTGAAGGATGGATCGGCATGATCACTGACTCTGTCTGTGCATTGCTCAAGCTGATGTCATTTTCACATCCTGGGTGGGCTTTTCTCGTCTTAGCTCACCTGATGCCTTTAAAAGTGCTCGTTCCTCTCAACTTTGGTGCCTTTGGGATTTGGAGTCTCAACGAAAAGTGTTCTCCAGAAAAACTACAGTAGTCCTACATTTCTCAATGATTTTCTGGAAACACAGAGCCCTCAAGCTATTGACACCTGTGTTTAATTCTATTTACGTGACAGTTTCCCATTCAAGTCTGTTTAATGCCTTGTGAGGCCGACTCATTGTGCAATGTTTACACCAACACACTGGAACATGGGGCCTCATTGTGCCTGGTCCTGGCCGAGCTTGCGAACTGAGTTATACCACCGGCTGAGCCAGAGTGCCCCATTAGCTTAATGGCCATCTAGGATTTCACAGGGGATGCATAGCTGTTATGACTGAGAGCTTTGCGTTTCCCTTTTTATGGCTCCTTCAGATTCACAACACCCAGAAATAGGGGTTAGGGAGGAGAAGAGGAGGAGGAGAGGGAGGAGGAAACAAAACAAAACAAACATAGAGGCAACTTTACACCGGTTGGGACCAGGGTAGAGCAGACAAGTCAGGGAGGGAGGGATGGTGCAAGGACGAGCAACAGAGGAAGAGGGAGGAAACAAAAAGGGAAACAGAGAGAGAGAAGGAAAAGATTTTACAAGTACAGAAATAATAAAACAAAGGAAGTGCGGTGTGAGAAGAAAAATAGAAGCAGCTCTTTTTATTTTACGAAAGAGTCCTGAAGCTCAGAGTTTCTCTTTAAGTGTCTGTCTTGGGTATTGACTGACTTAACAACTGATGACCCGATTCTGTTTCCCATAGCTTTGACCTTTGCCCTCAGTGACTTCCCCAGCTGGTCAAAAAGCAATAGGAGCAAAGGGTCAAGTTCCACTTCAGCCAAGTGGTATATGTGACATACAGCTTTTTTTTTTTTTTTTTATGCTTGACTCTCACTCTTATTTTTTTTTAAATATCATAGAACAGGTAGAGGAATACACCAGTGTTTTAACTTTATCTACAATGAAACTTCCTTTGTTGTAGTTTGTTTTGTGTTACTTCTTTCCTGCCTTGGCTTGTTTTGTCTTAAATCTGTATGACCCATGAATAAAAATCTAAAGGAGGCCAAGACATTCAGAACACATCAAACAGCTCAAAACATAATGTGGACTACAAAAAATGACTCGTTCTCTCATCTTTTGTCAATAGCTGTATATTAAAACTGTGATTTACACACCCTCTTGTCCAGATGGAATGTAGAATTGATAGCTGATACCTTTGTGGACAGACATTGATCAATAGCTCCATTATACACTAGCATTCCTTCTTCATGAATACCACTCTGCACGCTCCACTTCGTTAACTGCAAACAGGCATTTGGATGCCATAGAGAGGATCTCTTAAAAGCTGTGCACTCATTGTTGGATTATGAGGTCCAATTACATATTGAACATCTTATAATTTATTAGGTGATGCTGTTACCAAACATAATGACCATCTACATTAGAAGAGAAAATATTCAGTTTAATGTTATTCATTTGAGTCACTTAAGGATCCACAGTATCATATCTGCTTGGCATATATTGGGCACAGGGCCAGAGCTATTGAGACTAACCTCCTATGACATATGTGTGTCCAGCTATACAAAGTAACATGATACTATTAAAGGGCTCTGTGGATGTGAACTCGGTAACTGGCCATCTGGTAGGCATTAAGGCAAAATTATTGTGATGAATTGGCTTTTATCTGAAGATGAGAGAGGCGATGGGTATGATGATACAGCTGCAGCACTAAGATATGTAAATATAAAGAGGACTATGATAAGTCCACCTGTACAGGAAAAAAAAAGATAGTAGCGATGACCATTACAAACTTTTAGAAGTTTTTTTTTTTATCCTATCATCCAAAATTCACTCAGTGAATAGTGGCGTAAAAGGTGATCACATAACACTAAAAGGAATAGTTTGTTGAATTCACCGTTTTACTCCCTGTCCTGGAGTTATATGAAAAGATTGATACTACTCTCATGTCCGTCTGGCTGAGTATGAAGCTACAGCCAAGAAACCATCAGTTTATCTTCGCATTAAGACTGGAAACATGGGGAAACAGTGAACCAGGGAACCAGGCTCTGTCCAAAACTAACAAAATCTGCCTACAAGCCCCTCTAAAACTCGCCAATGAACACATTGTGTATCTTTCATGTAATGTGTACTTGTTGGTGGCTCTATAAATTCTGGATCCTACATTTCCCATGATGCAGCTCAATAGTATCTTTCATTAGACCTCCCTGAATGCCAAATACTTGCTTCTTTCAAGCCCTGCATCTCAAGCTTGTTATGCATCTCTGTAATCGGCCAGACAAACACAAACATGGTATCACTCTTTTCATCGACTCTTCAACAAGAAAAAGGATAAGCATAATTTCCATAATGTCAAACTGCCGCTTTTATGATACAGTCTTAAATGTTATAGTTGGAGAGTACTCTTTATCTGTTCCTTTACATTTGAGTAATCTGAACATTTCAGCACTCTGTATTTATTTCCCCTGTGTCACCATTTCAAGATATTTCCATCCTCACAGATAAAGAAAAAACTGTGAGGAATTCATTTTTCATACCAGTTACACTAATTTCATTTTGTTTTTTCTTCCACCCAGGACTCAGTTTTAACATCAGCTTGAGGTTAAGGCATTTGGTATACATGAAGAAAGATGCATTGTGACTAACCTATGATTTTATTTACAGCCCAAATGATCACAGTGGGCATCTGCTGGTAGAAGTCATGAGCATAAAAGAAAGATATTAAAGATGGACTGGGATGATATTCTCTTCATGTTTAGAGCTGTGGGCCAGGAGCGTTTTCACCATTGTGACCAACTTGCTTTGATATATCTAACATGGAGCACAGTGTGGTTATTGAACTTGAGTGAGCATCTGCTTGTCATTGAGAACATGTGACTATGATTTATGACTGAGAATCAACATAGGGACATGGATGGGATGGGATGAGAGATGACAGCAGGGAATCATAAAGAGAATGACAAAAAAAAAGTAGTAGTAAAATGGTATTCTTAATATTTACCTTGATGGAGCCATGGTCAAATTTTGTATGATTTGTATGACGTAAATCTTAGGATACAATTTGCATAAGGCACTGTGATAAATGTTCATACAAAGATGAGATCACAACTGCGTAGGGAATGTCATTAAAGAATGTTAGTAAAGGCAGATGTGTCAGTTGCATTTTGTCAATTTGACCTACTGACTCACATGGACTGCAGAGTATTAGGCTGTGAGCCATCAGTTAATGTTATTATACCACAGCCATAATTCAATAGGCAGTGATCTGATCTATGGCTCTGACAGAGTTGACATTTTGTGAAAGAAACAACACTGAACTGGAAGTAAGAGCCACATTTTTCTTGTGAGCCAAGGGAACAAACTTAAGACCCTTTAGAACATTGAGAACATTTTTTCTTTTCTTTGGAGAAGGAAAATGTGAGACAACGGTTTTTATTTTCTAATGTTTGTTTTGCTATGAATGATAGATATGAGCTTTTATTTGCCATTAAGTTTCATGATCTTCCAACTCATGGACAAAGGTCTCAAATTACTTTTTCTGTGTGTAGCAGACAATTGCTGTTTGATGTGTTTGTTCTATATCGGGAGAAGTACAGTAGTTATTTCCTCAGACCGAACTACTCCTCATCTACCAGTCTTAGCAGTGGCCATGGTTCTGTCATATTTTTTTCAAGCGACCCCTTGAAATAGCAGGGGATCTGTCTATGGCAGGGCTAAAATACAATGGCAAAAGGTGACGTGAACCTCTGGTGTAGGTCTCAGCAAACAGAACGAGACCAAACTGAGACCTCCTCGAGAGGTGGCCCAAATTTGATTTGCTTGAAATGTGCTATGTTGGCAAAACTGGGGGCTGTAAAACGCCCCCCTAATAGAAACTGTTTGGTCCAATTCATTTTGAAGAGCAATCTCCACCTCAGTCTCATGGCATTCGGCTGACCAATGGTGGAATTATGATCACTCAGTCAGTCAGTCAGTCATGTGATTATAGGGCTGGCCCCACTGTTGCAGTCAAGCTAAAAATACTGCAATAAATATAAGTAACTAATTTGATGGCAAAGACTCAGGCCTTTATTTATCTTAATTCTTGGAACAATAGTGCAAAAAATGACGGGAATAATCAATCCCACGTTTCTGTAGAAAGGACATATTCTGTGTTCCTTTTCACTCTTCTGTGAAAGGAACGGTTTTACTGTCTTAAACATGATCAAATGGAAATACTCCACTACTAACATGGTTTTTGAAACAACTGCCTATACAATTTTGAAAAAGGAAGAGTTTTTTGTAACCTTCATGTACTGTAAAAAAGCTGTTAGATGGAGCAGTCGACCTCAGCGTCTGCAACAGACAGTCGGAGGTCCATTTGATACGACTGTATAGGACGTCAGTAGTCCTCATTTGAACTCTAAATGACTGATGTGCAGTAAACACTTTTCTCGTCTTCGTTCTGTTCATCTTTGGTTTGTTCCCTCTAAACTTCAGTCGTTTGGCTATTAAAGATTGTTCGGAGTAAGACAAACCACTGGGATAGAGGAGAGCCATAAATGGCTGCTTTCACATATCTTACCCAAGTTGACATCAGTCTTGGGTACCACCGCCAAGCAGAATTGTGTACTTTGATCCAGTAAATATTACCAGTGATTTACCATTTGATAGAGGGCTTGAGTGTGAAAAGCATGGTACACAATAACATTTGGACATATTTTGTCAAGATAGGGTCTAGCTCAACGGGTCTAAACCAGGCTGGGATTAAGCATGTCAGTTATTATCAAAATAACTGATGTGTTTAACTTCAGAATCCATTGGACCATGACGTGGGTTAATGATCATTCTGCTTTGTTGGTTGGTCCTCTTATTTCTTCCACAAAGACTGACTCATTGTTTAGTGTGTGATTCAACCATATAGTGAGGATTATTTAAACATTTAAAGTTCCAAGTAAGAAATGAAAACGCCAAAAGAAAATCACTCACAGTCATAGTGAAATTTGGATTTGGGCTATTTGTGATTGACAGGGAACAAATAAACAATGAGAACTCGTGCGTTAATTACAATTAATAACAAATTTGACCATCTGTATTGTCTGAGTATCACGTCCTTTAGAGGAAGATGATCTCAGCTTCACAAACTATTTATCTCCCGCCGGTTGTAAGTGGCAAGGCAGCCAGGGCAGCTCTATCAGACTGGCACTCTTGACCTTGCATGACTCTGCTCAAGTTCCACTTCCTCTGGCCAAAAGCCAGGACAGCATAGACCACTTTAGCCAGCCTGCTACAACAGAGGAGTAATAGGAAGTATCATTAAGGTAAAGCAAGAAAAATATTAATCATTAATGTTAATCATTTTATTTGTTTTCATGTACTGTATGGAGATATAGAAAGTTGATCCTGACTTCCTCATTTGTCACCTTTAGATTCCTGACGTGCTCACTGTTCCCCTGTTTCACTGTTTTATTCTTCTTTCTTCTCTGTTTCGTCTTTTCATCACTGCTGTCTGTGAGTTTTTCTATCTTCCTCTCGTCGTCTCTTTCTCCCCTCCCTCTCCCAGCTCACCACCCTGACACCTCACCGTTAGGGAGCTGCACTAATCTTTTTGACCTGCCACATCCTCCACAGGCTCTTCCGCCGGCTTAAGTAGGGGCTCTACTACAGTATGTGTGTGTCTGTTTGGGAAGTCTGTGGTGGGGTAGTAGAGTTTGTGGATGTTGTGATGTGTCTTTCTCCGGTCGTAGAGGCCTGTTTGTTTGCGTGCTTCTCAGGGTCACTGAGCTCTTGGTCATGTAAGCAACAGCAGAAACGAGCAGACAGTTGTCTCTTTGAAAAGCCTATGTGGTGAACACAGTGAGATCTGTTCTAATTAATAATATTATCAACGCAGTGGCTTAAAAATGTCTGATAATCTGAGATTCATCTAAGAGTCTCTGATTTACCAAAGCTAGTTTTTATTTTTATTTTGATATGGGCAACAAAACAATATGTTTCCCAGCATATCTTTGTAATTAAGTACATTAATGTGCATATTGTAATGTAATTTAGTCTTTACAACATGCTAAATCTGCAAAGGTTTAATTTCTTCTGTTCAAATAACTTTTTTTTTACACATTTTTAATTTTTATCTTTGAATTTATAAGACTTTTTTTTAAATGATTCTTAGTGTTACACACAGCCTTAAGAGTATTTCACTACACATACTATTCATTAATCCCTTGAATAAAACTTCTGAATCCTTTGATATATAAAATATAATTGTGGGACAGACAATAGTGATTCCAAAATAGAAATTGTGATTCATGAAAATGGAGACTGAAAAACATGATTGTGATACCAGGCCTGAAAGAGAGACAGAAGTAAAGGGAAAAAAAAGAAAGAATGAGAAAAAATCGTTTGAGTTAAATAAGAACTGTGTGCATGTGTGTGTTTGAAGGCCCGTACCGATACTGTGATTTATGAGCTGACAGCAAATTCTATCTCTAACTGACTTTTACACTTTGTCACCAGTGATAAACGAGCGGGTCGCACACTTTCACCTCTCAATGAGCTAAATCTCCCTCACAAAAACACACGTCCTCACTCGTTTACATTTACATACAGTACATATACACACATACACACAAAAGCACAGCCTCACATCAACTGTGGACATACAAGCAAGTGCAAAAAAAAAAAAAAACTAGACAGTCTAGGCAGTCTCCTCAACCCATAAACACACGTTCACACACACTTCTCACTCATTACCCAGAACTCTCTTACCCCCCGAGCCACCATCCACTGACAGGCACTCGCCCCGACTTCTCTCTGACACGTCCCCCAGGGTCAAAGGCCTCCTCAGTAGTGTGAAGAGTAGGGGGGTGCTGAGGGCCCTGTGGTGCAGTTGGGGGATCAGACCGGGGAGAGCAGTCATATTCCTTTTGGTTCCTTGTGGAGCAAAGGGCCAGGGGGACTGAAAGGGGGCACATTGTTGAAGAATACCTGTGATAATGATGTTATTTGGGTACTCGCAAGGCCTGCTCGGCAGCTGTTGACAGTAATGATGTAGTGTGTGTGTGTGCGTGTGTGTGTGTGTGTGTGTGTGTGTGTGTGTAATTAATGATTCTCACAGCTCTCCTACATACCAGCTGCTGACTGAAGCAGGAAGTGGATGATTGATGGGAATTATTGATACCTTTCCCCCTCAAACACACACATACATGTAGCAGTGCCATACTGCCCAGGGTTACTGAATTCTTGATAGGGTTTTTAGTTTGTTGCTTTTTCTCCACCTCATCACAAATGGGCTCATCAGTCATTGGTGAAGGAATGTCAATACTCCACTGTGTTTTAAGTTACCATCTCCCATATGCTCTATATTTTCTCCTATACCCAGTCTACACTGAATCTTTCTAATACAAGGACATTTTTAATTTTATTAGAAATAAAAACCACAGAAATGGCTGGTTTACATGGATTGATGGAAAGTCGAGTCAATTTATTTATTGAGCACATTTAAAAACAGCAAACAAAGTGCTCTCAAGAAGAGATGGATTATTGGATTATTGGATTGATGAATACAATAAAAAACGCAGTAATTATCAAATATAAACACAGACATAAATAGGAGGATATAAATAGGTAAATAAAAGCATAAATTATCCAGTGAGGAGTCTTGTTACTGCATTTTGACTCAGCTGCAGGCGAGGTAGGGCTGAATGACAGGATTTAAATTTTTCAAGCGATCTAAGATTGAAGACTCCAGTGCTGAGAACTGAGTTGATTTGTTTAAGAAATTTTCAGAATAAATGAAAACAGATTTGTAGTACGGGATTTTACACTCTATGACAGAGGTCTGAGGGCATTGATTATGGTTGTCAGTAGGGTCAAACATGAGTACCTCAGTTTTATTCTGGTTTAGCTGAAGGAAGCTTTTTGCCATCCAGGATTTTACATCCTCGATCCAATTTAGGTAGGTAACACTGCATGGATCACAAGTTTTCAGCAGGAGGTACAGCTGGGTGTCGTCAGCATAACATAGGAGATATTTTAGTTTCTGAAAATAGACCCCAAAGAAAGCATATATAAGGAAAATAAAATGGGGCCTAACATGGAGCCTTGTAGTACTCCACAGGAGATGGGTGAAAAGAAAGCAAACACAACAATTCTAAACAAAGGCTGATCTGTCTTCGAGTTATTATAAAGTAAAATACTGAAGGGTCTAAAGACATGAACAAATCATTTGTCACCTTCAGGAGAGAGGTAAGGGGCAACTGAGTTGAGAATATTGGTGTAAGTGCAGCTGAATACTATAACCATTTCTTCTGTGCTGTCCAACAGGGGGAGCTTTAATGAGAACAGAGGAGAAGACATCTGAGAATGGCCTGGCAGTGAGAGGTGTAATAGACCTGGAATAGTTTCTTGGCAGACTGGGTTTTGGAGTCTGGGAGGGGAGTGAGGTGGAAAACATAATGGGCCAATGATCAGATAAACTGACACATTGTTTCACATCTGGACATTGGGGACCAGAATGCCAAAAGTTAAAATAAGTTCAAGAGTATGACCATGTAAGCCGAGTTAGGAAATTGTTATTTTGGACAAAACAACTCAGAAAAATTGTAATGGAGAGTGTAGATCATGTTTTGCAAAGGGTTTGCTTTGGAAATTGCTTTGCTAAACGATTGATTACTAAGCCTTTCTTCAACTTGCTTGGTGCTATCAAGTATCAGCAATCTCCACTATCACTGGAAACTTGTATTTGTAAACACATGCAGCCCAAGTTTCCAGATGATATCTTCGTAGATGTTATAGCTCAGATGTGTAGTTATATTTTTAAAGAGGCGGCTGCACTGTGCCTAGGCTCCAAAGCTATGCTATAACCCCTTGATGCATGTGGGTATTTACAATTTTAAAGTGAGGATGTCCATCTTTAAATGTCCCACTCTTGCTTCTGAACTTATTCTTTTCACATGCAGAATACAGAAACTGCTCAAAGTGCCTTCTTCACAAACTGAATGAAATGCACAGGGATCTCTCTCCTCATAAGTAAAGAATTATTGTGTGCACTGACCTTGCAAATCTTTGCATCTTGATTTCATTGCAATGTAAAAACATGTGGGATATTCATCTACTGTAGCTGCTTTTTGAGCCAAAGCCTACATACACTTGCCAGACAGTATGGCTTTTTCTATTTGCACCTATTTGCAATCAGGCCAGCAGATTGTAAAATAGATATTTATGTGTAAGAACTATGAAGGATTTTTATTTATCAGCTAATCTTATGGCAGGTACTGGGAATGCTTTTCATCACTCTGCCATCACAGATTTAAGGGAAGTCTTGCCAATACCTGTAGCCATCAATAATCTTGTATGATACATATGAGTCAGGAGAGTATCTATGTCGATTTCATTCCATTTGATCACTGGCACCACTGAAGAAAATTCATCTATTGCCTAATAAAAGCCCCTGCATCATGAGCCCCACTTAAACATGTGCATGGTATTCTAATAGAAGCTCTTAACATTCAGCACAGGTGTTCCTGGTGATATACAATATATGCAAGAAGTAACAAGTAAAACCATGCAAGATAACATTGTTCACAGGAATTTAAACATCAATGCTGAGAGGTAATCGGACAATGGGAGGAGGATAAATGAAAACAAAGGAGGAGAGGTAGAAGAATGAGTACAGTGAGACACATTGGATCTGAAAGGGTACAGGAAAAGTCAACAGAGAAAAGCAGGGGAAGCCTACACATGGCTCTGCATTAGTTCTCATGCTCCTCTGAGTGTGTGTATTTACAGTAAAACAGGTCCTGGAACATGTGGCTGCCATTATCACCACAATCCGTGGTCAGTGGAGAGGACCCACCGCCTTTTGTGAGAGCATGTGTGTGTTTGTGTAAGACCCATCTTAGCTGTGAGGAAGCTGTGTTTATACTCCGGATCGTGAGTTACACACCAGTACATCATTAGCTTAGGGGTCTAGTTTTTATTACAGCTGAGTCTCTTTTTTATGTGTAGATGTTGTTATCAGTGTCAATAAGTGGCTACCTCCACTCTTCACGCTTGTAGAGTTGGAGATGGTAATGTGGGCACCCTGACACCCACTACACTATAAATATCACGGAGAGAGAGAAAGCAAAGAGACGGAGATGGACAGACATTGCAAAGTTTCACTAAAATAGATAGAGGCAGGGCAGACAGTAAAGTTGAGGTAAGTGAGTAAAAAGAAATAGAAAATGATTCAAGAAATCCTCTTGTGCAAAACACCACCTGTGTTTATTCCAGCGCTCTGTCTGTCTGCTCACAGGTCATAAAGAGCAAAGTCTCTGGCAAGGCTGGTGGATCTGCAGCACTTTAATCGATGTGATAATTCAAAGTGATGCGATGCACATGAAGTGTTGGCAGAACTCCCCAACTCACAACCTCAGCTGCAGACCTGTCCAGCTTTTAATGTCCTACAGAGAGACTAGGGAGAAAGTGTCTGTTTTTAGTTTTTTTTGCAAAGGCTCACCAAACTTAACACAAAATTCAAAACAGAGAAGCTTCAAGTGCCACAGGTTAAAGATCCTTCTGTATATTTGTCTTGTGTGATAAAACCTGAAACAGTGTCTCTGTAAATTTCCACTGTAAGACTTACAAAGAAAAGCTGCATGATGTCATCTTGAAAAGAAAGAAAGAAAGAAAGTTAAGAGGGGAATGATGACCAACAGTATCACAGCCACAAACACTGTTAGGTATCATATTTATGATTTATATTTATAAAAGTTGATTTTACCCAAAGGCAATAAAAATAACAAACAGAGCTACTGGATGTAAGAAACCAGTACTTCTTTGTATTCCATTATATCTGCTATATGGTTCATTGTTGACTCATATTAACTTTCATCCATCCCCTCTTTTTCTGTACAGTGCGTACTATTGAGGGTCCTATCTGTCCCAGCATGCATCACCTGTGAGGTAAGGTCCACCCTGGAGACAAAGGTTCACACCCGATCACAGGCCTGCAATTATTGTTTTCCCTTTTATTAACCATAACCACAGTCTCTCCCTAACATTACCCATGTGTTTTAGATGCTCAACCTTAACTATAACCACAGTTTACTTAATATAACCACAATTAACCCAGTTTCCCTAACCTTAACCATGCCATAGTTGCCATGACTGGGGAAGTGTGAGAATTTTAAAGACTTTACCATTGGACAAAAAAAAAAAAAAAAATAACCCAGAGTTTTGCAGAATCTTCTTTGGTGATAAGGTTGGGCTGACACATGTAGACAGACAAACACATTCACACCAATACACAATTTTGACCCCCCCCCCCCCCAGTTCACCTGACCTGCATGTCTTTGCACTGTTGAAGGAAACTGGAGCAGCCAGAGAAAACCCAGACAGCTGGGTTGGGTTTAAACCCTTCTTCTTGCTATGATGTGACCTGTGAATTGGAGGCAAGTTATTTTACATAAGATGATAAATACAACTGATGGAAACACCAAACATGGTCTGCCTGATACTGTGCATTGTAAATGTACATAGTACACACAAAGCATATTAAGAATTACAATTGGTGACCACATGTAAAACGGGTTTTGAATTATGGTCACGAAGTAACACCCACTTTACTCACACTAGAGGCTTCAGTAGCTGCAGTACATCTACAGCCTGTACTCAGTGCACTGTCTCTGTCTTGCATATACTGTTAACAGCCAGTTGGTAAAATCCGACATCAAACAGTGAGGCCTGATGTTCGCCTGCTACATCTGTCTCAGTGCTGCTCACTGTTTATTGTTTCATCTCTACATTATTTACTGTTGCCTTAATTATTTCTATGTCTGATCTTTGAAGGGAGGGTGGGGGAGGGGGGTGGCATTTTCCTGATGCATCCACACAGTCACACACGCCAAGTCCAGAATGTGTGCATACACCCACCGCCACACACACAAACACACACACACACACACACAGACACACACACACACAGACACACATGGGGAGACACACACATACACACAGTGTTCTCCTGTTCACTTGCCGTGCAGGTGACAGAGACCTCAACCACAAGATGGATGACTGTCTGACTGCGACATCTTAAACCTGTTACCTCTGAGTGGATGTTTATTTGAATTCTCCTCCCCGCTGTATCGCGTACAGGGGGGAATTCTCTTGAACTGCAGCAACAGGAGTATAAATATTATGGGGAAAGCCACTGAGACATGAAATGTAGCTTTAATTACAACATTGATATATCGAGGTCAGTCCCTCCGCGCATCTGGAGAGAACTTGACCTTTCCTTTTTCAGCCCATGATTTCTTGTTTGATTTGGTGTACACACTCATTAAACAAATGTATATACTGTATTATATATGGTACAATATGTTTGTATAAGAACAAGATGTATGGTGAAGGCTAAATGGGGTGCTGGGGGCTGACTTTAAGGCAAAGCTCTGATTGTGCAACTGGACGAGATATCAAAGACAAGCAATGAAATGATTCATGAAATCTGCTCAAGCTAATGGCTCCCTTTTATCAAGCAGACATATGAGTAAAACAGGTGTCTACAGGGTTAAAAATATTCTTAAATAAACAGTTAATTAAAAAAAATAAGTTACTATAAATAAACTACTGGTTGAAAATTGCACATTAACCCATAATTCACTTGTGTTAGCTGACACGTTCATCGATAAATTATTTCTGATGGGTGGAGTTGATGGAAATGGTTTTGGGTGATGAATACATTTTCTATTGAAGGAGTTACAGTATAACTGTTGTGATATGATGAATATAGGTTTCAGGCTATGCTTCAGAAACAGAAATCTCCTGATTCTCACTGTATCAGTGTGTCAAACCATCAAACTGCCGATCGACCTCAGAACGACCACTGTGGCTAAAAACTGAATAGGCATTATTGAAATGTATTTTCCTGACATGAAATTCAACAGTTGACATGCTTCAGGAGAAGCTTGGTTTCAATAATTATTTTAAGCAACATTTGCTGAAGTTCAGGAAAACAAATCCTTAGTTAATAAGACTGGGTGGGTGCAGCTGACCTCATTTGATTGACAGTGTCTGAGGGTCAATTGTCACCATTTTTAATTCAGATGCTGCTAAATTGCTAACTAAGTGTATGTGCATGGACACATGTAACATCAACTTTTCCAAGCTGATTCCTGTCCATTTGAAACCAGTAGGAAAAGCACGGACAAAACATCATATACCAAAAATCTGTTGTGAAATATCTTGTGAAATTTACTAGATGCTCCTGCATGTTGCTATTGTACCCAGTTCCTCAAAGTGTTATACATGATGTGGATGTGAGATATTGCCCTGGTCTATCTGCACCCTCAGCTTCACAGTATATAGTGTCGAAACATGATAACCATCGCCACCACCTCTATACTGTCGGGATAAACCTCAATCTGGAAAGAGAGATGTTTTAAGACATGTCCAATGTGGGACTGGCAACCATCTATCTCTCAATACTCCTCTCTATCTTTGGCATGAGGAGGAAGTCATGGCATATTGTAGCGTGAAGGTATGTTTTGATAAACATGTTATTTTTCACTTTTCATTTAACCTTTTTTGATGCTGCAAAACTAACTGACACTGTACATGTATGGGTTTTTAAATTTTCAAATAAAAATAAACACCTTTGAATGAGCTGATCATAACACAGTAGAGGAAGTATTCATTTTTGAAAAACAACTTTTTGTACACACAGTAAGTCACTGTTCAGCAGAGAGGAACGAGCAGTCTTTCTCTCAGGCCACAGGTGTGTTTTCATGTGGGGTCTTTTGGGTTTAAAAGCACAGACAGGCACACAAACTCCCCCAGCTTACTGACCAGGCTTTATGCTGGTCCCCAGAGGCAAAACAATCCCTCCCCCAGTTGCTATTCCCAAAAGGAAACAATATAAACTTAGAGGGGGGAAAGTATGTCAGACCTGTTGTTGTCATGCCTACTTCATAATTTAATAAGACATAAACCAAATGGATGAGCTGCAATAAAGATGGTATTTACTTCCCTCAGCTACATGCTCGTAACCAAACACTCAGCACTGGTGGAATTTAAGGCCTGGTCTGGGCCAAGCTGGGCCAGGCCAGGCCAGCATATGCCTGCTCTGTGGCTCTGGGAACTGACAGGCTCTCAAACACAGAGGAGGGACACTCATGATTCTTCACAGAGGAGTTCTGGTCTGATTGTGTTCTGGAAAGAGTTCAGGTAGGGCACAATGATGAAAACCCATAGCACATGAGGTACTGTACACTGGATCCTCTGCTCTTTCTATGTGGTGTGTGTCTATTTGTCTGTCTATGTTAGCCCTGTGATAAACTAGCTACCTGCCTAGTGTACTAACATGTCTTTGCCCAGTGCATGCTGGGATGCAGAGCAGCTCTAGGATAAAGGACTTAATACTTGATTAGTAGACACTGACTCATTGTCATGATTACAAAATGGTTGATGGTGATAATCAGCGCCTATACTTCTCACACTGGGTGCCCAAGATGTATATTTAAAATACATAGCTATAAAAACAAAAGTAAAAATGTACTAGTTGCACTCTTTGTTGTGGGTGAAAAAATGGGCAAGAAAAAGAAATTCAACTGAAAATAATGCAGTTTTAATGTTATTTTCACCATGGAAACCTAAGAAAGTTTAAACAATTTGAACAGTTAGTGAGAAAAACATTGTTTTGTCACTTGCATCTACAAATGGGGTTTGGAGATTTGCGTAAAGTTTAAATGTCAGCCACGATCTCTCTGCGGGAAGTTGAAGTTTTATTGGAACAGCTCAACAGCATGTAGAGAAGTACAGAAGGTCAAGTACTCTTAAATGACGGCATCCACATGTGCCAGCTGTGCTTGAAATACAGAGGATTTTGGAGCAATCTGAGTGTGTTTCTGCCAATGAGTTGTATTAACAAGGTGAAAACACAAGAGAACATAATCCTCTGATAATGTGGATCATGCTTTTGCTTTTGCAGTCAGCATGAATCACTGTGGTGTTTTTTATTTATTTTACATTTTTCCTCAGGCTGTTGTTTGACCCTACAGCAACCTGGTGGCCTGAGGTTTTATGTTGTGAGTTATAGGTCCGGTCCTGTACTAGGCTTTGTGAGTATGGGACAGTTGTGGGTTAAAACCAGACCCTCGCTGAACTCTGAATTACAGTACTGATGGTAAGTTTATCTCAGAGCACCCTTGACCAAACCACTGACATGAGGAAAGGAAAGGTTCCACACCAGTTTCCTCAAAGTTACTGAATAATCAAGCAAAGTATGGCTGGATCTGGAAACATATTCTTCACACACACTGTTATCATTATCATGTGGGATAGGATACCCTGCTGTAATGTGGTATGGACATAAGTTCCCTACCAAACCATCAGTTAAACGTTACTCCATCAGCATTCAAAACATCAGTCAAGTATTTAAACAGAACAACTGATGCTGTGGAGCACATACAGATTAACTTTATGGGCACAAAGTTTGTTTGTTTTTAGTGTTTTCCCCCCCAGTGGCTGTCTTGTGGCAGAGAAAAACACAATGCGATGCTTCTAACACAATGGCTGAGCCAACAAACATAACGCTGCTTCACTGACGTTGTACCATAAAGAATGTGTATGAGTCATTTAGGAATATTTTAAAGCAGGATGGTTCATGTGAAAATACATATAAGCCACAAGATGGGTGTTTCCATTTAGGTTAATCAATTAGTCATGATTCCAATGAATCTTTCCCACAAATAGTGACAAAAATCTGTATCTGTAAAAGAAACATAATATACAGCACACACTATACTATATATAGCCTAGATTTATCAAAATAGACATAGTGAGTATTAATTTCAGCTCAACTGAAATATTGTAAATTTCCTCTCAGACCATTCAGTCTAATTGAGCTGAACCAAACTCAACTTTCAGTGGCAGTACTGTGTAATCAATCATCCTTCAGCAAGAACCAAATGGTAAAACATCGTCAACCTCACCAGATTCAAACAGTGACTGCTTCATATTTAGATTAAATGTATAAATCACTTCCTATAGTTTTTAACAATGTGACATTTCTATATGAGGTTTGTTCATTTGAACTGGACCCGCCTGACTTTGGATTTGACTTGTGAAATGTGAAAGTGTAGCCAAGTCTATTGTCCTGATAGTCCTTTATCCCAATAACATGCTCCCACTGTGGTGTACGGAGGAGATAAACAGGCACATAGCTGGGAAGCCACTACGACTGTTTTCTATAACTCATAACGATGCAGGGATCCCATTACAAAACAGATGGATTGAGAAACAGGGAAAGAAAGGAAGCCAGGGGAGAGAGAACAATCAGAGAAAAGGGGTTTAGACAAAGATTTAGAAACAGGATCTGAGCATTCGAAGGATTGTGCTGATTAGGAAATGTCTAAATAAGCTGTAATATCTGCTGACTTTTGCAGTGGAGGGTAACACTCTGTATTATGCAACCCACATCCGTAACTAAACCAAGTATTTTCACTATATCCAATAAATAAATGTGCCTAAGGAGAGGCCAACTTCTTAAAAATCAAATACACAAATTAGATAGCAAAACCCCACTTTACACAAACATACCATTCCACAACCTTGTCCTCAGAGCTTCCCCTTAACCCCTGGCAAGACTGATATAACAATGCTAGTGGCTCTGTGACGCTATACTTAGGCACCGCTGTGCTTTGAGCTAAATGATAAAATCAGCATGCTAACATGCTCACAATGACAATGCCGATGTGTAGCAGATAATATTTACCTTGATAACAACCTCGCTGATGGGAATGTCATGGGCCCTGCAAATTAAACATATGACCTGATGGTGGCGCCATATGAGAAATCAAGTGATCACCAATTCATCCTGAGGGACACAACAAATTCCATGCTAATCCATCCAATACCTGTCTAGACATGTCACTCAAAACCTCAAATGTCAACCTCAAGGTGGCACCAGGGGAAAAGTCAGGAGATCACCAAAGTCAATGGGAAACACCATTTGGGAACCATGGATTTCTGCACCCAAATGTGATGGCAATCCACGCTGTAGTTGTTGAGCTATATCAGTCCGGACCATCCAACAAATCGACTGCCATCTTGAGAGCCACGCAGTGTGGCTAAAAATGTCTACAGATTTTACATGTGCTCCATTCAGTACAATGGGCTTTCCTGGTGCATTGTGTTCTGAAATAGTTGTTTTCCAGTTATTCCAACAGTTGCAAAGTGCTGGTCATTACTTCTCAAGCGCTTCTCATTGCTATTTTGTTTTCTGGAGCAGTGAAAAGAACGTGATCCCTCACTGGCCTCCCACCAGAAAACCATGTCCCTTTTGTTCAATAGGGTGAAGAAGCAAGTGTTGCACTGGGAGACTGAACCCTGGTCCCTGCAGGGGAAAGCAAGTGCTTTTTCCCTTTCCACTGAATAGGTTTATTAGATTTGTAGCTATACAGCACTGTGTGACAGATGTTTCTTCAGTTGATGGATCTGACTGTGATTCAACCAAAATACACAAGTTAAACACATTTGGTCTCTGTATGATACAGATGATGTTCTTCAGAAAATTCAGGCGCAGCAGTAAAACTTGCCCATTGGTTTTTAAGTCTGACAAAGGAATATGAGGTCATTTCATCTTGTTTTGGTATTCATAGATAACACAAGTGTTGAAATTTGGTCAGTGGTCTGTACTGGTAAGCACCCTTGCCCACCTTGCCCACCTTCCAAAACATTCTTTCATCTTCACTAGCAGTCTCACCACACCCATTCCCGCCAGTCTCCAATCCCCCGCCCCTGTCATTGGCCTCCAGTCTCCATGGTGGATGCACAGCTAAAGAGCCTGAGAGGCCGGGGTCACTGCACCTGACAGGCAGCCTTCACTGATCTGTCTGTTGGCTAGACACATTGACAGGGATTTGGTTACTGTCAGCAGGGTACTTCAGAGGCGACCCGACACACACAGACACACACAGAGTAATACACACACAGTCATATCTGTGTATGAATGGATGCACACATGTTCTCTCTGTTTCTTCCTTCCTCCCTCTCTCCCTCTCTCTCTCTCTCTCTCTCTCTGTCTCTTTCTCTCTCTCTCTCTCAGGCACAAGCTCACATTTAAGTCTACTCCAATTTTATATAAACACTCACATTCACAATCCTCTGACTCCAAATTGCGACACAATAACACACACACACGCACACACACAGTGGGAAGGAGCTTGGAGGACATGAGTAAACAGGTTTGAGGTTTGATCCTAATTTCCCCATGAGCAGATGTTTACCTGCTACCAATTAACAGCTCTTGTCATTGCTGCTGAAATAGTCACACTGGCCGCGCTCCAACACTGTTTCCATCCTGACCTTTTCGCAGTGGCTGTTTTTGCAGGGGAGTTGTTTTGTTGCCGTGAGCTCTTCCGAGCAGAGGCTGGGTGTGTTGCGCCTGTTACATCAAGAGTGTTGACAGTCTAGCTCTCCAACATGCTACGAGGCATAACTCTAGATAAATTGGAAATTCAGACAAGTGGAAGCTAGTGGAATTTCCTGGTTCTGAAGTGTTTCAGCCTGCAGATCTGACATTTATTCCAAATGACGGGTTTTATGGAAATTTTGACTGTGCACGCTTTTATGAAAATGTTCACTGAAATTACTGAAGTGTTGAAGTGTTCCACAGTACAGTACAGTACACAGTAGCTTGGTTTTCTGCTTGAAAATGCCCTTAAATTAAAAAGCATACTGTATTTATGACTGGGAGAGAAACTTGTTATCTCTCACCTGCATCAGTTTGGTCCTAGTGCACCTGTGCAAGGTTAGCTAACTCACCTGGAATGTCTCTGAGATATAATCAGAAATACAGTACAGTACTTAATTTGCTCATATTGCATGTTCAGTTATTTGTCCTATAAACACCAGTTTATGTAAAAACACTTAAAATAAACAAAAAATTGCTTAATGCTTATGAATGCTCACAGAGTTTTTGTAACACTTCCTCCAGCTCTCTCCCTCTGTCGCTCTGAGCTTTCCTCCCTTTGCTCTGGTAACTCTATCCCTGTGAATCACCAGGTGATAAATGATCATTTCTTTCCAGCAGAGTACGGGTGGCTTCACCTGACCCTGCAGCTTGACCTCACTCGCACAGACAGACGGACAGAGAGACAGCAGAACAACAAACTACCATTGTCTCGAATTGGCTCTGTGAGCTCCCAGCTTTCTCCTCTAAACACCAGGGGTATCTGTCACACAAGAGCGTGCGGCAACAGAAAAATTTTGTTGTGCGTCCAACAGAGAAGTGAAGATCAAAGTCAAGAACGAACTTCCCCCGGCAACGTTGACTTCAGGGTGCAAAGGAGAGATATACTGTCTCATACGGGTTAATTAAAACCTATTGTTATATAGTGACCCAATGACCTGTTGTGACCTGTGTATTAAGAAACAACTGGAAATGATTGAGTATGTACTCATATTAAAAATAAACAATCCTTTTCTTTAGGACTAATTTTCAATGGGTTTATGAGTAATTAACACACATCTGAATGTTACGATTCTGTCTAGATATAAAAGAAAGCTTGAATACTTTAGCATGCAGTCATGACTGAAATAGTTCTTGAATATACTGTAAGTATTTTGTAGACACAAAGATATGTATGCCTGCAGACATTAACAGAGTAGTACAATACGGTCAGTTGCATAGATCTTGTTTCAAGTGATGGAAATCATTTTCTCTTTTTTTTTTCCCCCTGCAGTCTGTTGCTGATTTCCAGCATCTTCCATTTGGTTTTGGAGCGTGTTACTTCCTTGGTGCATGCTCCTCTGGTATATGTATGTACCCTATCAATATAATTAGATTCAACTGAGGCATGCAATCCCTGGGAAAGACTTTCCCGAAACTACATGCGTGCACAACGATATCAGTCTGTTTCATCTGCAGTTTCAACACAGCACAGGTTTTCCAGACAAAAATAAGCAAAGGAGGCTCAGAAACGTTGAAACAATGTCGATATTCTGTAAATACCTTGCAATTTCCGTCAAGATAAACCTGACATACCCTATTGAGTGTAACACTCCTTGATCCGGTTTGAAAGTTTTAATCAAGAGTGACAAATAGATGTATTGGACTACAAGAGAGCTGGAAAATTTAAGATTGCCTTCATCTCGGTTAAACAACATCAAAGCCACTTCGCAACCTGTCTAGGATGCATTTTGGTAATGTTTCTGTATCACAATAAAAAGGGAAAAAAGGAATTATCAAAATTAAAATTGGTCGCAGATGAATCTCATGTCACCAGTTATGATGAAGAGAAGTGATTGGCAGAGGAAACCGGTGTACACTTGAACAATGGAATTAAGTTTTCCAGTGCACCTGTAAGATTCTTCAGTATGACGTCTGCCCTTCAGTATGCCTGTCATGCACGGCTCACGGGTGGCACAGTCGTGGGAAGCAGGGGTTCCTGGTCCGACACGCATTCCTTTCCCTGAGTGCGCACACGAACACACACCTAGACGAAAATACACACACAGACACACTCCCCCAGCCCGCCCACCTGGGGCTGGATGACCCCCTAAACAGCTCCAATTACCAGGCACTGACAGACAGACAGATTAGGTCTGAACAAGGGTGGTGAGGCCTGCGCAGACAGACAGACAGATAGAAAAGGCAAGAGGACAGACACAGATAGAAAAACAGGTAAAAACAGCAATATGGCAGCCTCCGACAGGGGTGGAGAAGGGGTGGAGGATGCAGAAAGAAGGATAGAAGGGAGAATTCACAATTCTGTCATCGATACAGTGAGTATGTTTACATGGAGCCCACATCAGACCAAACTAAGGTGGAGATTAGTTTGCTCTTTCACCATGACTGAGGTTCACATGTGTCTTTCTCTAGCTGCCTTCTGTGCACACACACACACACACACACACACACACACACACGTACGTCTTTTTCTTCCTTGAGGCCGCCACTCTCACCCTGCAGCCACCTTCATCCATGACCTAAAGCAGACCATAACAAAACCTGACACGCACACACACACAAACACACACACACACACATGATGGACACACTCCCTCTGTGTGTCACTCCGAGTTCACACACCGCATGACCAACAGCACAATGAATCACTTTTCTCATATGAAAGTCTTCCGACTGAAATAGAGAGAGAGAAGAAAAGAAAAGAAAAGAAAAGAAAAAGGGAGAGAAGAGAAAAAAAATTCACAAGGTTGAACGCCAGGCCTCAGGAACAAACAGGGCATTTTCAGGGCTTAAATGAAGACCAACCAATAAATTGACTCCCGACCGCATTGACAGTGAGAAGGTACTGATGCGTTTTGGCTGATTTATTATTCAGAGAATTTGGACGTTTTTCTCTATTCTGGCTTGTCTGGTCAGCAAACTGCTGCCCATGGTGGAATTTCTTTCTCCAATTAAATCAGTTTACGCAGTAGTGGATGAGGTGATGACAGAGCATACCATGTGTTTAGATATGGGGGTAGGAGAGAGACTGCCCTTCTCATAAAGGTTTTGAGGAGCGAGATTGAAACAGTGAGTTTATTGTTTGTAGACCCTTACAAGATACAGCTGATCCCCCTTTGTCTCAGCCCGACCACTAACCCGCTCTGTTATAGAAACGCACATTCTTATTCCTCACAGGGCTCAAACTGCTCTGTGCAGCTCCATGAGAATCTGACAGTCCGTAACAAACATTAAATCATGTTGTCCCCAGCAACAGGTCATGCTCACAACAGCAGCCGAGGAAATGTCAAGTGTAAAACTTTTTTTCCCCCCTAATAGATCTCATGTGTGGCTTTGGTTCTCTCAGTGCTGCCTTCTTTGCCTCTTTGTCATTTTTTATGGTTGTGATATCGAATGTTTTGCATTTTGTGCTTTGTTTTTTCCCTTTTGTGTAAGTGACACCAGGGAATGAAACTGAGGCCTTTTATAAAGCTTAACATTAAATGGCAAAGTCAAAATGTGGATTACTAGAAATGAATAGTGTTCGCATCACTAAGACAAGTATGTAAAATGCTAAAACTGTGGTTCTCATAACTTACTCAAGTCATCCCCCCATTTGGTAGCTGGAAAAAAATAACTGATTTGATTTTTTATTTTTTTTAATACCATCAAGCAACTAGTGACAAAACATATAAATTTCAACTTCCTTGAGATCACATTATCTAGATATGCTTGGGAACATGTGATGCTGCAATGATTCTATGTCCCACAAGTATGAGAAGCACTGAGTAAAGAAGTTATCGTTATTATGATTGTTGAGGGAACAGAATAAAATGTCACACAGTTGGAGCAGATTAGAGTGTGCCACAATATTTTTCTTGATCAAAACTATGTTCATTCATCACTCGTACATACATGATAAATCAGTGGTCATTTACTCGAAACGGCATGATTAGAAATATTATAGTATTATTCTCTTCAAAGATCTTATAGATTACACTTACAGGGAAACATGAATCAACACCAGCCTTGTCGAGATATCATATTAAATCATTACAGAACTAGATTTCACGTCTTATTGGAGCTGGTACAGTAAATCAATGCAGAGACAATATACTTCAGTTTGCATATAAGATGTTTAACTCTATTTATCCATTTATTTATTTTAGTTTCATTTGTTATTGAATCTGTTGATCTGTCTCTAAATACTTTCTGATTACCCTACTCTGTCTGCTGCACTCAGTCCCCAGCCTGAACCTGAAAATTGGTACAAATTGTAGTTTTATTTCTTCTGCTTCAGTAATTTCCTAAAACTGCTGTGTACTGCAGTTTTTTTTTTTATAGCAAAAACAGGGGCAAACAGCGCATTTTTGGGTTCTAGTTCCAGCTGTGGAGTGATACACATTTGATATTGAATATTTATATATATCTATAGTGAATATTTCCAGCAACAGATTGAGAAAATAAACTACAGTGTCTGTGTTCATCATAGTGGAAAAGTATGTGACCCAGAGCAACAGTGTGGGTCATTGATGTGTTTCTACTGCATGCTAGAATGAGCCACCATATACCAGGCTTACCACTAAAACTAACAAGTATTGTTTGTAGGGTCAGTTCATTGTTGCTTTTGGTCTTTTCATGGGATTATTTGACAAGAAGAGACAAAAAGACTGTTTCCAACTTTATCCTATAAATGTCTTTGCTGGGGTCTTGTTGGGTTTCTGATGCCTGAAATAATTGCATTTTGTTATTCACGATATTCCTCCAGAATGAGAACAGATGAGAGAAGGTTGCTGTATGCATTGGCCACAATGAGAAATACAAACACTGCTAACAATGTTTGGGGTAACTGAAGGATAAATGCTTTCTTCAAGGATGTGGCAAGTACCTTGGCGGGAGCAAAACTATCTGCAATTAAAAATCACAGTCTAGGCCTGATATGTAAAGACTAGGTTCGAAAAGCAGTTCGGAATAAATTTGAGGTGTTTTCAAGAGTGTCTGGCCAAGAAAGACTGGCTCAGCAAAGTGTCTGATTAGAACCATATTTTCCCCGCTAAGTGAAGGATCGACTGAAAGAGAGAGGGAGCAAGAACGTGAGGACAAGAGAACTGAAAGAACCCGAGAGCAGGAGGCACGAGAAGGTAAATGAAAGAGAGAGACATGAGAACAAAGAGCAGGAGGAAGAGAGAATTGAGTTTGTGTAACTCTGTCAGGGAGCCCCTTCAACAAGTTCAACAAGCAGACTTTCCCTAAGCAGCTCCAGATGACATCTTCCTCACACTGTCCAGCCCGCTGTAGTATTGATCAGCCAGGAGACCCATACTTGGCAGAACAAAAGTGCTGCTTCTGAAAAACCTGAATCAGTTATTATTTGCCTTTTCATATTTTATGGTGTAGTGTATTGACAAATTGTTCCGTTTTTCACTAAATTTAACAGATCCCTGGGCGATGGAAACAGCTGTAGAAATTGGACGGATAACAAAACATTTCAGTCGTAGGCTCGTGCTTCTTGCTTGATTTCTGTCTTTGTTGCTATTGGTTGAGATAGACAAGGGTTTATGAGACAAGTCTTGCTTCCTGAGTGTGGATTTTTGAAGTTTATTGAGCATTCAATCACTTAGTATGAGCTTTAAACAAGATATCCAGTGAGGGAGCTCAGGGGGATACAAATATATCACAGAGATATAATGTGACGTGTTTGAGAAAAAAAAAATAAACACATTGGATGAGATTAAATATAAATGAATATTACCTAAGGTTGTGGATAACTGATTTATATGATCTAATACTCTATGTAGTTGCTGAAGTCTCATCTGTTAAAACTTCTGTCTTGATTTTTGTCCTGAGCTCCATTCATCACTCATCAGTACAAGGATATTAGGGGTTTATGTTTTTTGTTTGTTGTCCAAAGTCCAGTTTAGTTCCCATCTGGTTTGTTGTCTTCCATGTCAGTAAAGCAAATACTTTCCTTCCCAGCATTCCTGACTTGTTAGTGGCTTAAAGTCTTCATGTCATCCTGGAGTCTTTATCTTAGAGAGAGACAGACAGAAAGGCTCCTTGAATTAAATTGTAATTCAATTCTGATTGGTTGGTCTGTCTGTTGCTTGGAAAGAAACTTAATTGGCATCCACTTAGTGTTTTTTACCATTTGTTCAGTATGTTTCAGCATGGCATGGTGTTGTTGTTGTTGTTGTTGTTGTTGTTGTTGTTGTTGTTGTTGTCATGCAAAGCAAAGGAAAACCATGACTGGTCCTGCTGCCTCCATGCATATATTTGTTTTTAGATTCTTCCGAGATGTAATAAAGTCATAAAGTCAGCATCTGTGTTAAGCTGTTAATGCCAACTCAGCAATATGCTCATGGAAGGAATGGTAAATGAAGATGCAATGCTGTGCAGACATTAGGCACCGACTAAAATGTAGGTTAATCACAAATCTAAAACATATCATTGGTGTGTGTGTGAGACGCTTTTTACCATTTCCCTTCTGTTTTAAGGACATTTGCGTATGCTGTGCCTTCACATTGGCTCAGATCATAGTTTCTCAGTTTAAAGAGGTACAGGTACAACAACACAAAAAAAACCTAATACTTGAGCTATCATTTATGATTCTTTTTTAGTTTGCCATTTAGTAATACAGTGGTGGAATCAATATAAAGTCACCAATTGTTGTAAAAGATTTGGCAGTTATATATGACAGATCTGGAGTGATGTAAATGACACATGATTTGTTGTAAATGAGCTTAAAATATAAAGGCTAATGAAATATCGTAATTTTGTGATGGCTATCAGTGGTAAAATGAGTAAAACATGAATTATTGTTTCAGTTATTGTTTGTTAAGGTAATTTTAGCTTTTTAGCAGTGAACTGCTACCAAGACAGGTTTTCCCCTTAGTGGCTCTTCATGTGCTTTGTAAGTAAAAATTGACCTGCTGCGGTGCACGCCTTTGTAAATAATCATTTTTCCTCGGTGGATGACTCAGACATCTTTGTCAGTGTGTTACAACAACACCAAGCATTACTGTCATCGCCACCAAAGTCCTCCATCTATGTTGTGTTGCTGTAACAGTTTACTGATTGGTGCTATTTTTGTTTAAACAGCAAAGTTAGAACGTGGTTTTTAGGTGTTTTTGTTTAACACCATCATTTTTTTTACCAAGTATTCCCATCCTAGAATTTAGAATTACATTACTATCTAAATCTGGGAACTTCCCACTTACCAATTTCACAGATATGTAGACTTTTTCCTCTAACTTTTTTCCTTTTTTTTCTTTGGTTACATTTACAATTACATTTACATTTACTCCTTCGACAAATACTTTTATCCAAAGCAACTTACAAGTGAAGGACAACGCTAAAGCCTGCAGTGGAAGAGCTTGGTGTAAGTACTAAGAACTAAACCTGTTCAATAAGGCGAAGATTGAGTAAAGAAGTGCACCGAAAGTGCCAGTTAGGCATGTTAGGATGTTGGAGATGTTAGGAGAGGAAGTGCTCTCAATAGAGATGAGTCTTAAAGACTGATAGCATGAGGTAGCTTGTTCCACCATCGGGGAACCACAAAAGGAGAACAGTCTGAACTGCTATTGCCTTCTGTGCAGGGAGGAACGCAGCGGCCAAGAAGGAGCATAAGCCTGTCCGATTGAGTTCAAGTAGATGGGAGCAGACCCAGACGTCACTCTGACTCCAGTAGGAAGCCAGTGGAAGTCAATGGTCAATGAGCAACAGAGTGACTTGTGGCCCTTTAGGTTGATCAAAGACCAACATTCTGGACCATTTGTAAGGGTTTCACTGTGCTTGAAGGGATCAAGAGGTAATTATGATATTGGGATGGAGAGACTGATTGTCTGGGATGACTAAGAGTTCAGAGTTCAGAAGTTTAGCTAGTTAGTTAGTCAGTTCGTTAGTTGTACATTGCAAAGAGAAGGGGCCTCAGTACAGATCCTTGGGGCACCTCTGCAGGGAGGGGAAGGGATAAGGACGTTTGTCCTTGCTGTGACACACTAAAGGAGCACCCTTGAAACTGACCAGATAAGATGGTGATTCCTACTGGATCTCATAATTTAACATTTAGCCATGATTTAAATTTGCTTTCCCCAAATTGTGGTTTCTTCATTTGGATTAAGTTTTGGGGGCATGCTGGTTGGCTCGCAACATTGAGCATGTAATAAAGACCAAGGAGACATAAATGCTGTCTGTAGCCATGCAGATTAACCACTTTTTTGTAAGCATGCTGGGGGTTAGCTGACAGGCACTAACTGAGGTTGGCTGGATACCCACTGAGGGTTCTGACAGCTGCCGCTGATTGCTTTGACATGGCTTACTCTTCTTATTTTTGCTCTAAACACTTCTTTTTCCTGCTTTGTCTCCTCTGTTACATTTGTTCTCTTCTTTATTCTGTAAACTAAAATGACAGTGATACACACAAATCTCAGTGGTAGAAAGGACCACATAACAGCCTGAATTATGTTTGTCTTATCTGGAAAAAAAAGAAAGAGTGTGTTTACATGAAGCTGCACTTAGTCAGAGAGTTTAATTGAAGGTGAGTGTTGGTATCTGGGCTTGGCCAAAAGAATGTGTATGGCCCCAAAGACTCATGGGATATCACACCCACTCCTTTGGGTTGGTATGAGCTGCTTTGCATGTCTAAAACAAACCACTACATCTGTTTTTACTTCATGTTTTGTTTGTGGATTGAAAAGAGAGAAAAAATAGTGGCTTCAGTAAAAAATAATTGCATTGGTTTTATTCTCCTGGACCCCCTCGACTAAAACAGGAGAACGATTAGTTGTAAGAGACAAATGAGAAGAGAGGAAAAGGATGAATTGGGATGAGCACAGATTCTCAGAGAAAGGGTCCCGAAAAGAGAAAAGAAAAGAAAAAAAAGGCTAGTATGTATCACTGTGCACATGTGCACACATACACACACACATGCTTTAAACACAGACGGATAGGATTTCCCTGAGAGTGGAAACATCAAGACATCTCGGCCTCGTTCTGCACGGCTGGAACACATTGGGGTTTACGCATCACATCCGGACACTGGAGATATTAGAGAGGGAAACTACAATCCCCTCTCTATACACTATATCATACCCAGCAAGTGCTACCTACACAGGGTTAGTTACAAAGACCTCTCTGATGTATACTTCCAAGATGGCTACCATTTTACCTGGGGACTGTGCATTAGATTCAAAGATCAGCTGCCTCTGGACACATCTTTTATTGGCTCTGTTGTATTGGTGGTATTGGCAGCTAAGATACTTTCTTAGCTATTGATATGTTGTTGCTCAAAGCTTTGCCTATCTATTATAATACATATACTGTTATATCAACACACTTAGAAACCAAACATTCTGTATGTACTTCTCAAATAAGACTGACAGCACAAAAGGATAAAAACGGGTTTTCCCAGTGGATTTAACATCTTGTTTTATAACACCTTCTCACTGGTGCCTGATTTATAGCTCTCCCTCACAACTCTATTTGAATACGTGCACACAGTTGTTTGGCTGCTTTTCATCTGTCTCCGCATGCCCGATATCTGCCTATTGATCAGTATTTTGATATGTTTTAGATTTTATATGGCAGTACAGCTCATGGATAGACATTTCAATTATAATGAGCACACATTATATCCAAGAAACAACTTTGTTGCTTATTTTAAAAGCTTTGTCTAAATTTCACATGCAATTAGAGTCAAAACTGGCAAAAAGCAACACTACCTCATACCAAAACATTCTTTTACAAGACAATGAAAAAAGACTTTGATGTATGAAATATGGCTATTTTAAGTAAAAGTAAAAATGTTTTTTAGATTGTTAAAAAAGACTTATTTTTGTTTAAGCATGTTCACAGAGAAAAAGCATCTCTGTGTAAAGGTTTAATGATAACTGCATGAAATAGAATAGGCATCCATTTGACATCTGGATTTAGACCCGCACTAAACTAAACAGTTCATGGCGATATGGGTATCATATCTATGGTGGCCCGGGGCAACTTAAGAAAACACAAGCAAATTCAGAAAATATCTACATTCATTTGACAACATGTGTGCTGAAAATAGTCACATGAACCTGGCTGGGACGCACTTGCATGGATTTATTGTATGTATATTAATACAGTATTGTTCAATACTTTTAACTTCAATTGTCATAAAGCATTGAACCACAAGTGCGTCCCAGCCAGGTTCATCACTTTTTTGTGTCCCATGGAGAAACGTCCGTTGTGTTGTGAGTATTTACAGCAAACATGTTGTCAGATTGCTGAAGATGTTTTCTGAATTTGCTTGTCTTTTGTCTATTTGCATGTGTCTTCTTAAGTTGCAGAGACTTGAGCTCTCAGGGCCACCTTACATATCCATTAAAAAACAAACAAACTCTGTTCCACCCTGACCGCCCTTAGATCGGTATACCTTGGTCAACCTGAAGTCTAGCACTTTCTGAATAATTTATGATTTTGTTTTCTCTGATCCACAAAAATGCATAATATTGTGAGTCAAAGGGCCTTTACTGCTCTTTAACTGGCTGTCAGCTGGTTTGTTGATCTGTCAGTGAACTTTCATCTTGGACAGTGAAAAGGTGCAGAGGGTGGAGCATGTCACTCCCAGCTGTTGCTGTTTACATTTAGTGGACTGCACACACGTGCACCCATGCACACACATACAAATATTGCTGTTGGCATTCAAATGGAGGACTAAAAATAGAAATCCAGACATGGGATGTGATTATGATGAGGAAGTGTTGAAAGTGATGTCTGACATACAGTATATATGCAGTGTAGCCAAGACAGACACATGTACATTATACAGAAGACATCTTTGTTTCATGTGTGGTAAAGTAATTTTGTAACCAATACTTTGATCAGTGTCAAAAGAATATTAAATACACTGTTTGCTAAAGCTGGAGCTTTCATGTATTTTTGTGTATTTATAATGAAGGTAGATGCAGCGTGCACGCGCACACACACACACACACACACACACACACACACACACACACACACACACACACACACACACACACACACACACACAGAGTCTCATACCACAGGTGTGAAGACTTCTGTTTGTTTGGAAAGATTTAACTCCCTCCTACCTCCCCTCTCACATTTCTCCACGTCCTCCTCCCTTTCCCTTTGTCACCCCTTCTCCACTTTCCTCACATCATCTCACTCGCCTGTTCTCTCACCTCCTTGGAGCAGTCTCTCTGGTCCTCTCTCTTTTCCACATTTCTAAAATACCAGTTTGTCTCTTTTCCTTCTTCTCTCCTTTGACAGCTGTTCTTTCTAACCTCTTTGCTTGTTTTCATCTTCTCCCCTGTCCTGACACAAACTTTCACACATACAAATTTGGAGGAATGTCAGGAATGTGTCTGCTCCTGCAGCATCATGTTGTTGTTATATGACTGCAACCCCAGAACCTGAGGAGTGTGAGTGTTTTTCCAAAGCCTATGGATGGATGGATGGATGGATGGATGGATGGATGGAGGCATAGAATGATTGATGAAGATTTGGGACAGTGTTGTCCTAGCCCTTAAACACTCGATGCTTAATCCAAAGGCAAACAACAAGAGTGCAACCTTGTTTCAAGGATTATTTGTAGCAATACCACTTTATATTGACTTAAATATGTAAAACAATTGGACGTTTCAGACATACTTTATTGTAATTCAATGCTGATTATTCTTCTCTTCTTTATTTTTCTGAGGATTTATTCTATTCAGTGGGTCTCAACACTTGGCTCCAAAATATTTCTTTACAATAACAATAATAATTATTATTATTATAATTAATAATAATACAAGTCACAGAAAAAAAAAATTCACATGCAGAGCTTTAGTTTAAAAAGAAAAAGATGGTTTTGCCATCTCAGCTCTTTTCCTGTGTAAACAATGTACACAATTCTTTATCAGTTTATAAAACAGACATGCCTCAGACCTCCTCCAGCGTGGGATGCATAGGAGATTTATCTGGCTCCATGGATGGCTAACCTGATGGAAATGGAGATAACCTGACTTTGGCGGAGGAAGCTTAACTTCTGTCTTCACTGGTCTAACAGCTGGTGTAAACAAATATCAGTCAGTTAATGTGCATTTAGTTGGAAGCAACACATGAGCTGCTTACTTTTGGTTAAGCCATCTGATTACTTTAACTGCAGGAAGTAATGGATGAAAAATATTCACAAGCTGCAAACGACTCTTCTGTCTGGATAAACAACTGAATGTGCAAATGTCCAACTCATCCTAGATTCATTCTTAAGCTCAAAGTTTAAAAAAAAAAAAACAGTATGTTCGTGAGTTATCTGTCATAAGTTGCTTGTTAACTTTGTCCATATGTCTACACTAAGCTGTGCACCAAATGTTAATCATTAATATATTACATGTAGCCTACAGTCTACTGCATACTGCTGTAGCACCACTGTATAAACTCTATAACAGCAGCTAACAGCATTTTAACCTGCAAGTTCACCATAAAACATTCATACATCCGTATCAAATCACCGGTATCCACATCCTCACCCCAACTTCTCTGAATGGGGAGTTCATTTCTGAGTGGCTGATGATAGTCAGCACCTCACCCCCCATCTCTCTTATCAGCTAGCTAGCTGAGAGATGGAGGAGTCCATCTAACTGGACTTAAGCTTGTCTCTGTGTTTATCCCTCTGATTGATAATGTTCATCTGCTGAACTCTGCTCTGCATTCTCCACACTGCACAGTGTCTCACAATAAGTGATGGCATCACAAGGCCGGAAGGCACAGTTTATTTGGGCAATATATTTTACAGTTAAGGGTGTCTTGTTGAAACAGTCCTTGTCTATTCTCTTATTGCATGGAGCCATCTCACTCAGCTACAGTATGTCCTCAAGCTTCACTGGGGACCCTGAAGCACCCCCAGGCCAGCTGAAATATACAATCCCTCTACTATGCTCTGATTTGTCCAGGGATCTCCTCCTACTCTGACCGGCCGGGCACACCTCCACAGCGAGGCTTCTAGGAGACATCCTAATCAGAAACAACTCCTAAACACATTACACAATGAAATGTCTCTATTCGACATGAAAGAGTAATAACTCCACTGAGCTCCTTCAGATATCTGCTGGCTCTAACATAAAGGTTGAGGTAACTAATTTCTTTTGGGCTTGTATCTGCAATCTCATCAAAAAAAAAAAAACCTTCCACCTAAAACCTTGGCTATAAAACTTATGGCAAGTGATAAATTGTTAATTTTGCCATCTGGCCCTGCTGCACTGTTACCACACAGTCTGGTATAAGGCCTACAGAAGTGCTGTTGCAGTGCAGGTCCACCTGTTAAACTCTGGTTTACATTTTCTTTTGCACAAGATCCTGAGGTGCTTTTTCTTACACTTTTACACTGCAGCAATTCAAACTCAGTGAAACTCATTCAAACTCACACAGAAAGGCTGGATGGGTAAAAACTAGTATAAGGTTAAAGCCCTTTCTCTTCTTTCTATAAATGTCATAAATCTGAGTAATAATTGAAATAATTTGCTCTGGCACTAATTATTGGCCTATGCTCTAATCTCCATCTGAATGTTTTTAAAGGAAATACCATTTGGCTTTGTGTTTGCACAGCCGTGCTGTCTGGTGGAAGAAATAGCAGCAACAGCCTTGCCTGGCATCACCAGCCTTTACTGCACAGCACATCCCAGGGTCGTAAACCCGTTTCATTCCGACCAACGGAAGATGAGGACACAAGGTTATGAAAACCTCTTTCTTCTCATTCAGTCCAAAGTCTTGGATTGCGGGCAGCTAACAGAATTAGGGCCTTTACTGTTGTTGGTCCAGATCCGAAGGTTACGAAAACATCTGTAGTTTATGTGTGATTCAAATGTAGAGCTGAGATGCACATTTCATGCCATTTGCATTTGAAGCATTTAGTTTTTATAGATTTAAATGTTCTTACATAGCAATGTTCTGGGTCAGTGCTTAGTTTGGACAAACTGTGGATTGTGTGGCAGTGGATGAACTTGTATACAACAAAGGAATGAATTTTTTTACGGCATGAAGCCCATAACTATTGGAGACCAAAATATAAATAAAACTATGGAAACACTCAGAAATCAGACAAATTACAGGGTACTGAGAGATGCATTTACAAACCAAAGTGTTTGAAAACATTGAGAGTGCAGTTATTCTGTGTAAAAATAAGTTTTATTTTTATTATCTGAAAATGAATGATTTCCACTGCGCTGATTGCATCGGATTTCCTGGGTATAATCGGATATTGTTTCCAGTTGTACGCCGCACACCGAACATTGAAAGATTCTTTAGCAGATTCATGCACATATACAAAAGAAAAGAAAAGAAAAGAAAGTGTGTTATACTGTGTGGAACACGTGTGTAAACTGCATCTGTACAGCCATGGCACACATTTCTTAATATTAATCCAAACAGAAGTGTCTCGTGGTATAAAATCACACAGATCGGCTCTGGAATGTGATTCACTCTGTTTTGTCTGAGGACTAAATGATCTTGATTTGGAACGCAAGAGTTCATAATTTATTAAGCAAACTCAAAAAGAAGTCACATGGCAACTCACGAAAACAGTGTGGGACTCAATCAGAGCGAAAAACACTAAGCCAAGGATTTTTTTGAACATCTTGGCTGACCCTCCAGACCAAAGAGCTGTTTATCTTAAATGTTAGGAAACTAAACCATTTGTGTTTGCATGAATTATCCCTGATTGGAGCCAGATATACCAAATGAGATGCTAGAAAAATGTTTCTCATTCACGGTGAAATAACATATTAGATAAAGCTCCATTGTTTTGTCACTCTTGAAGAGATATTCAATATACCTGTCAAACCGACCAAAGGACAAAACACATAAACATCGTTCACGATCACTTTTATTACATTGATATTTTCTCTAAGTGGTCGAGCTGACAGATAAAAATCTGTTTGTTTTTTTCATAAATTCCAAAGTGATGGTTAGATGTTTCTTCTTTGAGAGAACACAAGTCAGAGAGATGACATATATAGATATATCTATCAGTCATCTCTTCATGTGAAGTTGAAAATATGTGTTTGGAGCTGATATTGTTACAGCAAAGATCCTTTTATAGGCTTAGGAAAGACACAGGATCGGATGTCACGTCAAAAGTTAGCAAAGAAAATTTATTTGGTGCGGCGGACACATATGAACATAAAGAATATTCAGTAACAAGACAGATGAAGAGCTAAAAAATCACACAAATCCAAAAATCCATCAGCTTTCCTGGAGCTATGAGAGCCAAGGAAAGCCCCAGGAATTTTTCCCCACAAAGTTAAACAAAGAAGGGTATGTATGGGATTCTGGCATATTATCTGGAAGTTATGTCTACAACATATTTGAACACTTTCCCGCTTAACATCAATTAGATGGTCTCACTAACCACTTATCACATTCTTGTTTCTTCATTCCAGGACCTAATGAGTCTCAAATATACTGTGAAATTATGTATCTGGTATTAGTTGTGTGCGATCGCTCGTGCCGTGCCAGGAGAATAACGTCTGTCTCAACTTTCACTTCACGAGGCAGTGATAATGATGATGAATGTCATTTTGTTTGATTGATTGATTCAGTTTGACATTCTGCATTTATCATGTAGAATAATACAAACAATTTGAACAGTGCTTTGAAAGCCACAATTTTAAAACTATGATAGCTCAGGGCCGTGTTGGCTGAGACTTTTCAGTTGATGTAGCTGGGAGAGATTTTGTAGGAGGTCATTAAAAGCGTTCCTTCTCTCAGCAAAACTACCCTCATAAAATAAAGGTAAGAATGTGCACATTTATTTTTATGTACACATTTTCTTTTCAGTTTCATATTATTTTGAAAACAAAAGAATTGATCTCCTGTGATGCAGTAATTACAGAGGCTATCATTGTAATGTGGAAATGTGGTGTGACTATATGGAATTTTTCGCGGCACTTTAAGGAGAAACCTGCTGATTTTCAGTTAACACACAGCGTTTGTCTTTATTAGTCTGTGGCTCCTAAGAAAACTATACACAAAACCACAATAAAAACAGATTTTTACACTGTAATATGGAAAAATGTTCCACTGTGGTGCTGTAAAAACAACCTGATGTTAATTCTCACTCCACTTGAGTGAATGCTTGTTTATTAACTTGTGGTTCTTCCCATGCTTCTTGGTTGTTTTACATCTATGTTTTGTTGTCTATTTGGGTTGTACTCCTTTTTCCTTTGTTGGAAACCATTGTTCTCCATATTCTATTTTGTGGTAGTGTAACTCTCTGTGAATATCTTGTGACCAGTTGGATGACTGGGAGAGAAAAGAGACACACAGTTTGACTGGAGCGACCAGACTCCGCTCTCAGAGCAGCTGACGCCTGCGAGATGTGTGCAAAAAGGTCCCCATTCTAAAAAAGAAAACCCCACACACTCCGTTTCCCTTACAAGTCTACTGTATATAAACCTTCGGGGTTAGCTATACAGTGAGCTGAGATTGCTATGTCAAACAAACGTAAACTGGTATAATGTCTGACAGAAGAAGTTTATCCTTTGTGGAAGTATTGCAGTCTGAGTACAATATGTCCTACATAGTGAGGGCCTGCACACTGCCCCTGTTCACCGAGTCCAACCCTCTATTTCAATATTGCACCATTTAATGATTAGAGACCCAAATTCTGTAACATTTCCTGTTACAGTTATCAGCAAACTCATGTTGCCTGGCAATAGTTACATCTTATCAGAGGCGAAATGGAGTTTGGACGAAGTTTTAGGAAGAAACAGATGAATGACTGAGACCATTTCCTGTAAAAAGTTCCAGATTATCGGTGTTACAAAACCTCAGAGATATAAAGTCCTGAATGTACCTATCCTGTACGACCACTGCTGAGGGGCTCGCTTCTGACAAAGGAAGTGGTTTTCAGGCCTACACACTGGGGTTAATGCCTTTAAACCTCTACATGTGTCAGTGATTGTGGTTTAACAGGGTGACGGCCCATTTGGCTCAGAACAAGAGCTCAACCATGTTGCCATGCTTAGCCTCGTCGTTGACATGACACTGAGATGCTTAACATGCCAGTGAGGAGGGACTGATGCTGGGTGGATGTGAGCATTAGTAAGAAACTGAGAAAGTTATGTGTAGAGCAACATCAGTTCTGTCAGTCCGTCTCCACAGGACATCTTTACAGTCAAAAATCAGGCTGTCCCTTGTCCACTCCATACATCTGTCCATCCACCTATCTATCCAACATGTGTTACCTGGGATAACCTTTTGACTTTCATGCTACACGGGCAGAGATTTACATCCTGTTTTTGTAGTGGTGACAAAGTGAATTACTCACCCATGTCCGACCGATAAAAGGCAACACATGCAGACATTCTCTCACATCTCCCTCTGTCACTGTGAGAACTTCATGGGAGATAATTACCAGCCGCTACAGCGTGGCTAGTTATTGTGTGTGTGTGTGTGTGTGTGTGTGTGTGTGTGTGTGTGTGTGTGTGTGTCTGTGTGTGTGTGTATGTGTTATAATGTGGTTCTGGAGATCTACCACAGATGCAGTTGCAGGTGTTTATACTGTCTATCTGTCTATCTGTCTGTCTGTGGACAGATTTTGTTACTGTGCTAGATACAGTCACAAAACTTTACAGGTGTGTACTTTACTCAAAATGAAGGCCGGATTCGAAGATGCGTGTGGTCCAACCCGTGAGTGCTAAGTAGCCTACTCATGTAATAATGTAGTAATAATTATGAGTACTCATGGGTCAGAACGTTAACATGTTGACAGGTGTCGTGGCTGGTGTGAACCCATCACAAGATGGTCTCTCGTTTTATGGAACAGGTGCTTCTGTTACAGAAAGATAGAGTCAGCCGAGATGTCAGGAAGTCAGTGAGCGTCTGTTGGTGTATTTGCTCATCAGTGAACATGAGCATAAAGAAAACAGATAAATTAGTTACTTGAATAAGCAAATAATTATAAGAGTTTCTCTCTAGAACAAGTTACTTAACTTAATTTTACCATATCATCAACAAATTTCAGTCAAAAGTCACTTAACAAAAAAGATAAGAAGAGGGAGTCAAAGATGAGAGAGAAGAACTGTATCAGGCTGACCAACCAGGCTAATTGCTGCAAAGGAAACAACAAGGTTGGAAAACATGAGACCTGCAAAAAAAAAAAAGCAAAACAGTCAGCAGGGAAACTGTCAAACACATGGCAGTCCTAATAAAAAAAGAAGTGGACATATGGATGTTTCTTTGTATGTTTCACATTTTCTATAGAAGTGGCTGAAAAGCAGATATTCCTGCTGGCAGAGTTTGGAAGAGACCTGTCCCTCTGAATTTCCTGGTCGGACAGTCGAAGCTGTAGATACGGTTACCCCGCAGAAAGCTGAGGGGACTACACTCCAATTAGACTGAGCTGCTGCTGGCCTTGATAGCTCTCAACAGAGGCAGATGGAACTGATATGTATGTGTGTATTTGCGTGTGTGTGTGTGTGTGTGCGCATTCAACTAACATCCTGGACATTGCCACAGTTTTCCAACAATGCTAAAAGCATACATCCGTAGAGATCTAATAAAATCCATAAATTGTTCTGGTGGAATGCTGCGGTGCAATGTATGGTGAGCAGGCCACAGGAAGCAAATGAAAACCACCCACCAAAGACAGAGAGATCAAGTGTGTGTGAGTGTGTGTGTGCACTGTGTGTGTGCACTGTGTATGAACACATGTGTATGCTTAAGGTGTCAAAGTAAATCAACCAAGCTAAATTTGAAATGAAGAATGAAGATGAAAGCAGCACAATAACTGTGTTTAATTACTGTGCTTAGCCAGTGTGTTGATAAAACCCCTCCAATGAATATATGAGAGGAGATAACCATTATCATTATCATACATGCAAATATATGTTATTTCCAAATTTGTAAAGTATTAATTTTGTTTTTGTAGTGAGGAGGAGAAATTCAGCATTAAAATGTCATCACTTTAAACGAGTAAAGTAAAAAGTCAAAAGACAGATTAAGACAACATGAGCATGCTTCACGTTTAAGCAATAGTTTGGAGCATCAGTGCCAGTGGGATTAATCTGCAGATGGTGCTAGTTTTACAATGACCTCAGTCTGTCAAGAATTTCAAATAAATATCAAAATTGCAGTTAAAAGCCTATCTGCAACAAATAAGGAGGAAAATATGAAAAGAACAACAGTATATGAAGTACAGGCAGTGCCTGTGTGCAGTGTTGCTGGGTAGATGGTGTGGTTAAATTAATGACACTGTAGTAACAACAGGTAGTTACCAAATTCGATACCACAGCAAAAAACAGAAAACAATACACGCACACATGCACATGCACACATCTCCATATAGTCAGTGCGCAAGCAGTAGTTTAAACTGACGAACAAGGTCAATGACGAAAAAACATAAGATATAGCAGAACCAATATTGTTGCTCTGTGCTACTGTTTTTCAGACGAAATGGGTCGACCTGTGTTTTAGTAGGCTGTTGCACTTTCATAATGTTGGTGAAGTGGAAGCCGAGACCGTCTGAGGTGTAGTCTCTAGTATGTGTCAACTTCCAAAAACACTGGATCCCACAATTGAACTGTTGGAAAGAGTTCGATTCAGTAACTTTTTGATTGGATCTCTATCATACAGTACTGTATGTGGTATTATAACATTGATTTTCAGGATACTTACTTGCAGTTGCGTAAATTTTTGATTAGCTGAAACACTGAAGGTGTCAGTAAGGCCCTGAAGTTCAGCATCCCATTACAACAGAATTAAACTCAAAGGAGCAGGGGAATACTTTACCAGGACGATTTAACTCAAAGGAAATGAGCCGGACAGAGCAGTACATAATTTCTCTCGCAGGCTCAATCTGCTCAGCAATTCATCAAGAGTTTGAGCCACAGGTCAGCTCAACATCAGTTTTTCAACAAAGGATGACGTTTAGGCTTGATGCTAAGACACACAAACATCCTGATGGCCTCTCCTGTGAAATATAGTATCAGTCAGAACTACATTAACTGGAGGAGATGAGTGAGGAGCCCAGAGCTCTTAAATGCTATTTAATCACTTGAAGCAGCAGCGGTAACCATGCAATCCAGCACTTAGACTTCCCCTTGCTGTTTATCTCATCTTAATAATTGAGAAGAAGGTTGATGGATGCGTTTAATAGCTGGACGAAACAAGACCACTTACACGGCCCATCAATCTCAACCTGCTCGGGGTGAAAGAAGACAAGAGTCTTCTCCATATCCAAGGGATTTGGCTGCACCTTTTAGGGAGCTTTTCTCTGATACATCCAGTCTTTTTTTTCTTTTTGGGGGGGGGGGGGGGGGGGGGGGGCACCGAGACACAAAGGACAAAAAATGAAAATAAGAGGGAGAGAGGAGAAAGGGTGAGAGAGGTGGTTGGAGAAATGAGGGGAGATGGAAAGACAAGATGAAGAAGGAGAAATGTGAATTTTACTGTGCTACTTTGAGTTCAGGGGTACAGTCGCAGGGAAAATGGAAAACTGTGGCCAGACAGAAAGGAGACAAGAGCAAAAGGGTAAAGGAGGAAGAAAGAGGAGACATATTTCCTGAAAAAGTTACCACTATGGTCACTCATTTCAATCTTATCTACTGTCTGATCTGAAATGATGGGTGTGATACTCCAGACACAAAACAAGAGAGAATCCCAAGTCCCCCACCTGCTGTGTTCTTTTTATTTTGTTTACAACACAAGGAACACATTGTGTATTTCCAGCAGTGCTGAGGAAAGTTGATATGTTTCTTTTCTTTTAGGGTTTATCACACAAGCATCAGCCTGGAAACCAGACCGATCAGTGAGCTTGTGTTTATTTGCTCCCACAGACGGGACTGGCCCCCTCCCATTGATAGAGGTTACCTTCCATCCTGAAACAGGTCTGATGCATTTTCATTAACAACCAAGATGGCTACTGTTAATGTGACAAGGTCTGTTGAATCTGTTATTGTGACAGCATTAAACTAACTGGACAGTATATTGTCTGTAACAGAATAACAAACAACTGCAATTAGTGTTTGTAGATAAGAAAGTTGTGTTTGCCATATTACCCATTGGGTTTGGTGAAAAAATGTATTTACTAACTCGCCCCGCTGTGTGCTACGGCTTCATTGCTCTGATTGGTTGTAAGTCTATCCAACTGGATCCAAAAGCATTTTGGTCTGTCACCATGATAACGCCCCTTAGGAATCGAAAATGAACTGCAGGTTCCAGACCTGGCGATACCAGTTTACACAAGCATATCAAATTAAGTGATTTCATGATTTAGAGAGTGCCATGAATTACACATCTTTAACAGGTGTAACATCTAAGATATATTCAAAGGTAAATATGTACTCCAAGCTTTATTTACACACATAAGTAGATTAACGCAAATAGTGCATTCTGAAATTGACGGAGGACTGCATGAGGAAGCCCAGTTAGAAACACATAGCAGCTTGATGCAGCATAGAGGATGTGTGAATGCACTTGGCTTTATTTTCCAGTTCATGCAAATGAGCTTTCTTTTATCATAAACAAATGTTTGGGTTATTTAAAGCTGCATATGTAACTTTTGAAATACAAAATACCACATTCTTCCTCTTACAAATTAAACGCCAAATTTAAGGCAATGAAACAAAAATTCCTTGTTCAAGTCAGTACTGTGTTGTTTTACTGCTACAGCCCCAACTGGTGTGGTACGGCCAGTACATTATTATGGCTGTTGTTGGATAGATATTACTCTGTAACTGACATTACATTTATGACTGCTCTCTTCCTGTGCTACTGTTACACTACATTTTAGCATTTAATATTATCCAGTAATCGCCACAGTTGCTCCTGTTCAACAAAAGATAGGGTTACTTTAAAAGGGCAATGTTTAAGAATTGACCAACATGTTAAATTCTTCCACCACATAAGTGTGTGTGTTCGGGGACTGTTCTCACTGGCCACTCACAATCAAGTTTCAACTCTCACCCTCATGTTACGCTAACGTTAGCTTGGATAAATCTAACCTCAGCATAGGGCAGTTGTTGGCATGTTGCCAAACCTGCATGGATTTGTTAGGCCGTTTTCCACACAGCTATACAATTGTTTTCTTTGGTTATTATTAGACTGCCAACAATGATTTCACACCCAAAGTGGAGGAATGTCACTGCAACACAGGTTTATATCTACTCACACTTCTTCATCCTCTCATTTTGGACTGAGGGCAGACTGGATGCTACAGAGACTCACTACTGCCTTTTGAGGTACAAAGTCCTATTAACTTCAGTAGATATCTCTGCAACACAATACACAGCCTAGACATCAACACTCTTTATACTACACATTCTATTGATGATCTTAGTTGGTTTTGAAATGCTCTGAATGTATTCATCGTGTGTCTTCACTAATAATCCTGTCATGATAAAGGAATATTTCCATGCAATTTGTATTCAGAAAAAGTAGAACCCATTTATCTTTCTTTCCAACTTCATGTTTCAAAACAAACACAAAATGGTTCCCTCACATGCAGCATAAATGAACTGCGTCCCAGTCTGGCTGACTGTCAAACTCCACATTTCTCTGCTCATAACTCCCTTCCCCTGCTTTGCTTAGTTAAGAAATAATATGAGTGTGATGATATGAATGTGACTATTCTAAGTAAGTGGTGAGGTATTGACAGAAAACGAGAGTGATCCTAATCTAATTTCCTACCCGTGCACGCTCAGGTCAACATCTTAATGATACCTTTGGTTCTGAAAATTAGTTTAAACCAGGGAGGTTTTGGTACATTGTGAACTAATGTTACTCTTTTACACGCATGAGGTGGGGGCCTGAGGAGGGAGGTTATGGGGGTAGCAGGGAGGAGAGAAAAGCCAGGACGAACACCTGCTTGCAATTTTACAGAAGAGAGGAAAAAAAAAATCTTCAATCTGGGCTTGGATGGCTGGCTGGCATAGGAACACGGCATCGTTTTTCAGATCAATCCGATATTAAACCTACATAAACGCCAACTTCTCTGGAGAACGGGCCAAGTGTTGACATTTTTGACACATAGCCAGAGGCCCTTGTAGGTAGGGGAACACTTTAGCAGAAAAATGTGATAAATGTCTTTTACAACTTTCACACTATTAGAAATTCAGCCTACCCATGTGTACATTCCAGGCAAAGCTCAGTGTCATAAAATATCAAAAGAGGACAAGCTGTGTGTGCCACTGTTCTGCTGTTAAAGTGTGTGACGGGATTTAAAATGGGTGGGGTGGCTTGTCTTCTGTTGGTGGGTCCCCACAACAAAAGAGTTGTTTAATCGTCCCATTGGGACACTAAATTCACTCAAGTCTAAAAGATTAAGACTGACTCTGTGAATCATGCTGACACATTCTTATTATGCAAATATCCTCACTCAATGTTCTGCAACAGGCCAGATCTTTAAAACATGATACTTCTTCACATAATACCCTTATTGGATTTATGGACGACATATCAACAGAGTCGTCACACTGGGTATTTAACCACTAAAAGCACAAAGGAAGTCATTACATTCCCACATTCAATTACCATCCTTCCCTTTGATCTGAAAATTTGATTTCATTCACTCGTCCTCTTAGCTGAAACATTTCTTAAGCTCATGAATCTGTGTAGAGCACTCAGAAAGTGTTCAGACTCCTTCCCTTTTTTCACATTTTATGTTGCAACATTATGCTTAAATTGTTTAAATTGGTTTTTCCCCTCATCAATCTACACTTCACTATGACACTTGGAATTTAGCTCTGGTGCCTCCAATTTCTCTTGATCATCTATGTTTCTACACCTTGACTGGAGTCTGTAGTAAATTAATTACATAATTTGGAAAGGCACACACCTGTCTACATACGGTAAGGTCTCACAGCTGACAATGCGGACCAGAGTAAAAACAGCAGAGCTCAGAGACAGTGAATGGTCACCCCAATGGTCACTCCAGAGATCCTGCATGGAGATGGGAGAACTTGTGGAAGGACAACACATTCTAAACATCATGTTTCCTTCAGACAAGATGCTTCGAATTGAGTTCAGTCTTGGTTTCATCAGATCAGAGATCCCTGTTTCTCACAGTCTGAGAGTCCTTTAGGTGTTTCTTTTTTTTTTTCAAAATCCAAGCCGCTTTCATGTGTCTTTCACTGAGAAGAGGCTTCCGTCTGCACGCTCCGCCATAAAGCCCAGATCGGTGGAGTGCATCTGTTTATTTGAACATTCGGAGGTTGCTGTGGATTTGAAGATTTGAAACATCCCAAACCACAGTGATGTGGACCTCTGAGTCTGAACTGTCTCTCTGTCTCAGACTGTATTCTGACTTTCTGTCCTCGTCAAGAGAGATGATATCAAAGGACAGCTGTCTGGTTCTGCTCCTCCCTCTGTGCCTTTGTATCTGTATTTTTCTCTCATTGTGTCTCTATTTTTCCACATCGAGTAGGGAATACAAGTTAAGGATTTTCTGAACTGAATCTCTCAGGCAAGAGAGAAATACATTTCAGATATACCGTATGAGGAGGAGCTTAAACTTCAGAAACATTTAACATTTAATTTTTAAAAAAACACACATTTGACATTGCCTGTTAACTGTACACATATAAAAGTTATTTTACAAAGAAAAGGATGTGAAAAATGTCATTCAGTAAGAAAACATTTTGAGATAGTCAAGCAAAGGTTAAAATGCTCCCAAAGTTAAGCATTACTAGAAAACATGAATGAGTTTGAATATACTGACGTAGGCATTGCACACAATGATGCAGATACTGACATCTTACCATCTTTATCCAAGCCTTATGACCCAACAGCCCTGCTCTTTCGAACATTTCAATGCACATGCACGCACGCACACACAAACACATACCGCTGTCAGACACAAATACACACACACAGATCTCATCTCCACCTGCAGCAGATCCTCCACCATCCACGTGGTGAACTATGCGCAAAGCTTTTCACGGTGACTGCACTTAGTGTACATTTCTCTGGAGCTGGACCACGACCTGCAGCAGGGCTGCTGTCTGCCACAGCTCTACAGTTTAGCCCATCTTCAACTGATAAGAAGAATCTTCCAGAACAATGCATCCAATTGTGTACGTAAGGGTCTGAAGGGTGACTGAGGAGCCGTGCAGATATGCACACCTCTAATCTTAAGGAACTATGAAAACAAACTTTTTTTTTTTTGGATTATTTACGCATTCCTTTTTGACTGAGTTATTTAACAGTGTAAGTGTCTCTCTAATACAACCTCAGTGCTGCAGGACCAAAAAGGAGAAATGGAGTAAAGTAATTCAGACAGACACATTCTGATGTTTAGGCCAATAAATAGAGCAGTGTGAGCTTTAAGAAGCAACATTTTGATACCAGTGGATGAATGATGTGTTTCATCACACAAGTGATTACGGTTCCAGGATACCATATGCTACTAGAGCCATCTCTTACAGACACAACGCTATTTGTGACACAATGTCAGTGACATTCAATAGCATACCTCATTTTCTTTAACATCAGGTACATATACAGTCTGCCCTATTAGTACATAATTCAGCACCCTGGACAGCGAAATTGTAATTACACAACACAAGATAAAAATCAAAAAGCTAATTCATCATACTATATGATCACGTGTTGCCAATTTAAAACATTCAAGCACACATCAGACAATTCTGACAAATAACGGGTGTGACTTCTTTGTTCATCCTCTGGAATTGAAACTTACAGTTCATTCAGTGTCTGTTAATTCAGATTAAAATAATTGTAAAGTTCATGCTCACACAAACAATGAATTCAGGAAATTGCTTTGACACTGGAAAAAAAACAAAATTGTATTGGATGTATTAAAAAGAAAAATCCATAGACTGGTGAAGGCAGCGACTTTCCAGATTAACCTATAGCAGTATATGTATTTAAATACTCTTTCTATATACTATATATATATATATATATATATATATATATATATATATGTGTGTGTGTGTGTGTGTGTGTGTGTGTAATATGTAGAATGTTGATGCCTCTGTAAAATTTACATGTTGTTAAAGTTTGTCTATATTGTTTTATATACTATTTTGAAAAGCTGTCACAGGTGGTTAATATGCTGAGGTAAGATAGCACAAAAATGTTAGAGTCCTACATGTAGTAAATTCTGTCACTATTATTGGTATTGGTTTAATTAGAATTAATCCATGCCTGTCAGTAAGCTTCCATAAATCACTGATGTGCACAATTTTATCTGAAATCTGATGTGCTGCATAAACTGGTTTTTGCTACAATCTCGTCTCTGACATGAGTTGCTGTACACGGGTCTCCACACATCTCACCACAGACAGAGATCTCTGAAGGCGTTATCAGTCAGACCACTTAAACACTTGGGCCAGGAACACTGGGTCTCCTCATAATTCTCTGTAAATCTCTGTGAGATAAAGTTCTGCTAGCTTCCCTTTGTGTGACGACAGACACCAGTATATGAGTGGAGATGAAAGGATAGTCTTTCAACACTGAACGGAAACAAACAGGCTGAAGAGCCCAAGCGTACCTCCAACCCCCTCCTCTCCCTCTCTCTCTCTCTCCACTCGCTCCACTTCTCCCTCTTCTCCTCTCCTATGTGCTCTCTTTCCATCAGTCATAGGGGAGTCCTCCAAATCATCAGTCAAGCATGCACAGGGTCGATGCAAAGATGTGAGCTGTTATTCGGAGGGTGCTCGGGGCTTTGTTTCAATCATCTTAAGTTACCTGGATGTACAAGATTTCCTAACTTAGCTGAGCACTAAGTTCCCATTAAACTCATCTCTTTTTGATCATGGTGCTCATGGTGGCTTTTATGAAAAATCAATGACATTTCTTTTTATGGAAAAGCTGAAGCACTATGTTTATACAAAATGATAAAAATAAATAAATAACTTCTTTTGGCCTTTACAAGGAGAGATAAAAGACATTTAAGACACAAAATCAGGATTTTTTAAAGTAATGTAAACAAAGAAAACGTGGTCTCTCTAGCCAATATATACTGTCTGAGCACACCGCAGAAACAGGGAACTGGTTGGACATCCAATAAACACGCACACATACACGTCTAACGTTCAATATTATCAAAAATATAGCTTTTGTGTGGATATGATTTTTGGTATATAATAATGATTTATAGTAACACCAGTACAACATAGCAGGATCTAGATAACATTGTCCCAAAACATTTCAGGGACTTTCCTGGTACGTGTTTGCAGCACATGGATGCAGATATTATCGCAATTTTCCAGAAATTTTGGCTGCCAACAGTAGCTGACACAGAATACAGCCAATTACACATTCTCTCATTCTTACTCACCACAATTACTCATCAACGATGTCAATTTGATTTCATGAATGCACCAACCTCTTCTCATCACCTGCAAGATGAGCAGAGGTTCACTTTATTCGAAAAAGTCTTCCATGTTTTATAAATTGCACATGGCAGGGAAAAGTGTTCTGTTTGTGTTGCTGTTGATCTATTGTTTGCTGTTGCTAGGTAACGAGGGAACCAGACCATTATATTCAGTTCATTACTGAGACAAATGCACTGAATCTGAGTTTTAATTGGAATGACATTTTATTTGCCTGTAAATCTCCCCAAGCTGACAGCTGCAACAGTAAAAGAACAGAAAAATGTCAACAAGGTTAATGTAATTGATTGCACCCAAAGACTTAATAAACTTAACACACCACAGCATATTGCATATTACATTCAACATATGAATGCCATTCAATTGTGAGCTGTTTAGAGTTTAGAGTGTGTGTCACAGTTGAGGAAAATCAGATTTTCTACCACACTGGTGGCCCCAGATAACACACACACACTCTCTCTCTCTCTGATGCATACAGTAGGCGTTTTCTGTGTTAAAAGTAAGAAACAATTGATGGAATAATGAAATGAAAGACACACATCTCGCCTTCACTAAATAGATGGCTCTAGGTTAGTTGGTGTACTGTACTGTACTACTGTGGCTTGTTCAAGGGAGAGAGAGAGAAAGAGAGAGAGAGAGAGAGAGAGAGAGAGAGAGAGAGAGCATCAGAAAACTACTGAACTTACCCCTAATGTAATGCTAGCTTATTGATATATTATAATTAAAGCCTAAATGGGTTTCTGCTATGACCATGTAGCCTCCAGCTTCTCCTTCAAAAACATTGTTTAAATTGCTAAAATATATATATATATTTCATTTATTTTATTTTATTTTTTGTATATTTTAATCAAAGTAACTTTTGTTCTGCATCATTTCATCCAAAAGACAGTCCTATTGAAAAGTTACAAATTGCAAACTATTTACTAACTGTCCATCATCAAGCTTATTAGATTGGTTAAGGAGAAAATAAGCTCATACGGTTTATTCAAAAGAGTATTTGTACCTTTGATCCCCGCCTCGTAACTGTCTGAAAACCATTACTCTTTTGTGGACTACTTCAATAGAGGAGGTTAAATAAAAGTGGATGGTAAAACACAGATAGCTTCAACAGCTTAGCTACAAGAGCGTCCTCAATTTTGCAATCTCTAGCTCTCTGTTCTCTCAAAGCAAATCCACTGATCAGGTGTTTCCATTTGAATGAATTGATCTCACTGCTCAATTTAGCCGTTTTAAATGCCTGTGTGACCAGGTCTTATCTCCAGTTTTAAGGTAATAAGTCAGTGCAAGCTGTTAAAACAAACCCTCTTCTCCCATCAGTTACTTCTCCTGTCAACTTCTCATTGTTCCCCATGACCTCAGACACTCAAACAACTTCTACACTGACTTCATTCAGTGACTCAGACAGTCTCAAGCCCTCCTGTCATGAGGAACCTACATACGTATGATAGAAAGAAGGCAAAAGATGAAAGCGGGATGCATCACTCCAGAGAGTTTCTCTTTGCTCCGAAACGCACTCTGCTCATCAATGTAACTTCAAACAGTCACAGTCCAGAGAAAGACACGCGGGAAAACAAAGAACCACTCACAGGCTTTGATCCCGTCTAGTTCATCCAACAGCAGCTTGAAAAATGTTGCTTTTAACAGCCAACATTTTAAAAACTTTTTGTCTTTTTTCTTAGCATTAAGTTTCCATACATTTGCTGTCATACAAAACACTATTTTCATAACTTTAATGAAACGTAATCACTAATTAGCAAAATAGATTTTCTTTTCTCAAAAAGACATAGATGACGTGGAAAAATACATTTTCACTGTTCACTTTTTCTTTTTAGCAATAGGATCATCCAAGTCATACCTCTTTTCCGCAGGGGACATAGCATTAAGCATGCTTTAGCCAAAATCCAGCATGAATGAATGGAGATGTTGTTTGATTTTATTCCTAAGCAATTATCCTATTGGTGAGGGAATTACTGCTTTTAATTACGGAGGAGAAAAACAATTCAGACATGATTACTTTCTCTCAGACAAACCTCCCTCCAGACAAGAGCATTTAGACTGTCTATTTGTTCACCAAAGTCTATTTAATATCCTTCTGATTCTTACCATTCCCTGGCTGCTCTGCTTATCTGTACTCATATTTTCCGCTGTCCCGCTTCAATTTTCAACAATCACTAAAGCAAACCCACAGCACTGGAAAACAAACCAAGGAACAGTTTTAGGTTGCACCCAAACACAGGGTTCAAATGAACATTTCCTGTGTTATCTCCCTCAGTTTGATTGTCATTTCTCTACAAGGCGAGGAATCAGCCAGCATGGAGGATCACTCCTGGTGCTGCTGTGAGCGTCAATGTGGAAGTGGTTCAGGAAGTAGGAAGATATGGTGGTTGGAGTCCACGGTTCTTATGTCTGCCAACAGTAACCTAAATCAACCTCAACAATCTCAAACCCAAACTAATGCTGAATATTAAAAATGTTTTTTTCACAAAAAAGGAAAAGTTTTCACCTGCATGGAAATAGGGAGGAAAATTAACTCTTTTAACCTCTTTTCATCCTCCTCCTCCCTTGTCTCCTTGGTGCATACAAATTCAAACGCATGCACAGACTGAATCACCACTGGCACTGGTTCGACTGCTGCTAACAGGAGGTTTAGGTGTTGACTTGAGCATATTATTTTACTTGAAATTAGTTTTCCATAGACTTTTATTGGCGTATAATGATTTACGATCATATTTGTGTGCGATAAAGCCCCTCTAAACTAATGAAAAAGTTTTGAGTTCAGTGTGAAACAAGTTACAGTGTATCAGTTAGTGTTGACTTTACACAAACTAACAATCAAACTCAGGTTCAGCTGGTGCAACAGGCTGCTGGTTCTCTACTGTAGATCTCACATATAATATATTAATAAATCAACACTTTGCATTGCTGCCTCATCTGTATTTGGCTTCCTCCACTTTTAACAATACAGACGGAGTCAACTTATATATTTACATGTTTTGTGCCAATAACAAATGTGTAGTTATTCACATTACACTGCTGCATACATTGTTTCACCACATCTTGTGGTATGTATATGGTGTTGTATACAATCGCTGCAACCCGCAGCATAAACCTAAACAGGATTCATTTAAATCATCAGTCCTAGCTGACACTGAGATGTCCTGAATCATTGATTCCCAAGCTCTGCAAGGGGGCCATACTACTGATTCCATGCATGCCTTCTCTCCAGGACACCTCCTTTTCACATCACACCAGCAACCACACAGCAACTCTCTCCCTCTTTTTCTCTCTCTCTCACTCGCTAATTTAATGTTGTGTTGTTTTTTCTTGCCTTCCAAAAGCTTGTCTAAATGGCTGACGTTGATGAATGCATGTAAAGGATACGCTGCAGGTAGGATATGGTTACAAGTTAAGCTGGGAGGGAGGGAGTGAGGGATGAAGGGATAGGAAGGAGGAATAGAGGGAGGGATAGTTTATAGATGGGCCTGGGGGAGTGGTGGGGGTGTGCAGAGGGTCAGGATGTTTGTCTTCCAATGAGCCGTGACTCTGAGAGAAAGAAGAGGGGAGAGTGGGATGAGAGAGGAGAGGAGGGTGAGAAGACATGAAGGGAGAGAGGTTAACAGACTGCCACAGCATCTTCCCTGACAAGGCAGAGGGGGACAAAGAGTTTTTATGAACCTGAATGTAATATTCCTGATCATGTAATAACACTTAAAAAATGTGTTGTTCAGTCCTAATTTAATTACCTTTTTCTTTTTTGTCAGTCTAGAAAAATGTTTCTTTAATCCTGCGTGTGTGTGTGTGTAGCTGTGTGGTAGCGAGTGATAGGAATCAACAGAGAGGCAGATACAGCGACAGATAAATGAGCAGCAGGGGAGAAAGTGCATCCCTGTGTTGGAGTGTGTGTGTGCCGTTGCTTGGGGGGATTGTGGAGTTGTTTATTTGTTTTTTAGATGGCTCATAAAGTGTGTGTGTGTGTGTGTGTGTGTGTGTGTGTGTGTGTGTGTCTGCCAATGTGTGCAAGTGTGTGGGGTGCATGTTTCTCCTAGGGCATATACAGGGCAAAGGGAGTGTGTCCCTGTAGGTGTGTAAACAAAGAACAGCGTGCAGAAACACATACACACACACACACACACACACACACACACACCACACACACACACACACACACACACACACACACACACTGCCCCACGCTGAGGTGTTTATAAGTCCTGAGAGTGGAGATTCCCTTTTCCCCCTGAGGGCAGTCTAATTCCAAACCAATTAATCTTGTAAACACTCACACAAACCTTTCTCTTTACAAACACACACATACACAAACACACACACACACACACAAGAGCACACAAACTAACTTTAAAAAGGTACTGATCATGTACATGCATTTACCTAAACATGTTGGTATGTGACATGGACGCAGCATTCATGCTATTTTGACTTTGAGGAAAATACACTACTGATACATAAAAGGAACAGCAAAGCTAAAAAAAATCAATCATTTTTGTGTGCATTCATGAAAACAAGTAGTGAAATAATAGTGAGAAAATATAATATAATAATAAAAGAGTTGCATTATGAGCAATGTAGGATTCATCAGTTTTGAAGTTGGACTAAAAGTGAGGATATCTTGGCATCCACTTCCTGTAATTTTAATTTGGAGTATTTGGAGTAAGCCTTCGATGACCCCCCCCTAAACCCTGACCCTGTATCACAATCCCTGCCACTTCACCTGCAGCCCCTCTCACCTCCGACATCTCAGGCATAAACCCATTCAAAATATATTGATGTCATAAAGATCATATTAAAGCCAATTTGTATCCAGTCTGTACGCCTCTGTCTCCCCAGAGGTTATGTTTCATATTCTAAGAGTTCCCCGTGCCAGCTGTGGGTTATCTTAACAGCCCTGTAATGATTTTTTGAGATGTTCCAACCAGTCTGTAATATTAACCAGAGCTTGCTGACTGTATCCGTGTGCAGTGATTGCCATAGTTAAAGTAATGTTCTTCTTTACTGAGAGTACTAGCATATTGATAATGTTGTCAACCGCACTGCTAATTTCTTTACCATGACCCAAATTGTGATTCAATATAACAAAATAATAACCATCATCATAAATCTTAGGATGTGCCTCAACCGCCCTTGTTTAATTGAGTTGGAATTCAATTGGCAAAATTTATGTGGAGTTACTGAAGTCAAGTGGGAGGCTATGCATAACAAGCTACATGCTGAGATTGAACACAACAAAGCAACAAAAATGTTGAAATGTGCACAAGAATCCCTTCTTAAAAATTACAATGTGTGGATTCAGCTTTTTTTAATTACAAAAAAAAGAGAAACAACTTATGAGAAATTCATAAGCCTTTGTAAGAAAGTATTTATTCCAGTGATGAAGATTAATGTATCCACTTGACTGCTGTGTCTTCAAGCCTTTGGCTGTAAAACTTGAAAAATAAAACTTGTTAACACTGATTGATCGACAAGTACCATTTAAAGTGTGTGCTTGCATGCACACACACACTATACTAGTTCACAACCAGCAGTTTACTCAGTTGCTGATGAAAACACCACTGGGATGTGTTGCTGCGTTACAACTCCAGACATATTTACCGCAGCAGGTATTCCTCCAAGTGTGAGTGTGTGTGCGCTCTCCGTAAGGTGTTCAAATTCATTCAATCATATTTATGGGCTGATATTCCTGTTCAGAGTCGTTATGATTCAGCTGCAACTGACACAACAGATGATAAATAGACGCAGGTATACAGGATGGAGGAAGCAGCTTGATAGAGAGAATGAGATTCTGATAAAAGTGAAGCTTGACCCAAAACCCGCCAGTCTCACCAGCACTGCCCAGCTGTATGTTGGGTTCAGCAAGGCTATGTTTTTCCACTCTCATGCAACACCTCATCTATACACTCATAAATCTTGACTACTTAACTACCAGCAATAAAAAAAAAAACATCTCTAATTAAAGAAAGACAACTCCTTTCACTGCAGACAGAGAGAGAGTATCTGTCTTTATAGCCAGTGTCCTCTCAGATTTTTATCCAGTGGGGTCGGGCTCTGTGGGATCTGGTCTTCACTTGCACATCTCTCAGATATGTCTATTCCGTAATAAGTGGACTTAAGTCAGTTGCTGTGTGACTTATGCTGTTGTCATCACACACTTTGGCACACAGGGCTGTTGTGGGTGTTTGATTTATTCACAAACACATGCCGTTTCATCTTTCCTCCACCCGCTCTGTCTCTCCTTGCATTCTTCTTCTCTTTCTCAGCTCTCTTCTCCGTCTCCCTCACTTTCTCTCTCCCTCTGCTTGTGTCTTTGATTAAACATTGTTAAGTTGTGGTTGTGGGATTCAAAATGATTCACAATTTGTGCAGTAATGTAAACAGCATGGATATTAATTCAGGGAAACTATTTTTTATGACATATAAATATTCCCAATGGTTTATTGTTTAAAACATCCAACAGCCCAGTGTGCAAGTATTTCACAATTGAAATAACATATTGCATCCAGCAATTTTAGAATATTCCACCTTTTTTCTTTTCTGTCTCTGGTGTCAAATAGTGGCTTGTCATGTACTGTAAATAATTGCACACACATTGCTTAAAAGCTGTTGTGAAGCCACAGTGAAGGCAGAGGACTATAGAGACCGTAAATCCCAGCTGGTGGGGAGCACAGATGGAGAAAAAGTTTTTATCTCTCAGAACCAAACATACAAAATACAACAGCAGCAGGGAATTGAGTCTTGGTCTCGTCTTGTAAAAAATGATTATAGCCTAATAACTTTGATTTAACACTTTATAACAAATACATGAATCAACTGATTTGGTCTCAGCCACAGCTGCTGGCAGCTATTTGTTCAGCAATTTGTTTTTGTTAAATGATAGATTGTTTCGCCACAAAAAATGCGATGGACTACTATTCCGTAAAAAGGAAAGTGATGGGATGGTGTAAAGGGCAAATGGAGAAGGCAGTAGAAAAGAGGAGCAGTGAGTCATGCAACAGAGCACATAAGATGTTCTGTTTGGTTTAAACTGCAGTGACTATCATCCCCCTGAGACTGAAGAAGCTGTTGTTCACCACAACTACTACACTATAAAAGAATAGTGTCAGTCATCTGTCCATTGTTAGTCTATTTGGTGTGGGGTTTTTTGCTTTGTTTTTTTTTGTATTTTGTATGTTTATATGTATTACATGAGGCATATAATATAATATATTACATTGTAATATTCATGCTATACCTTGTGAGTCTTAACCATGTGAGTGTGGCTATGTTTCCTAAACCACACTTCATATTTGGTTCTGGAGGTGTTTGCCACCTGTTGATGATTTGAAAATTCCAGTAAGTTCCACTTTGAAATGACAATGAGTCATCTATTATGAACAGTGGTAGACGTGTGTGTGTGTGTGTGTGTGTGTGTGTGTGTGTGTGTGTGTGTGTGTGTGTGTGTGTGTGTGTGTGGCTGGCTGAGTACCTCACCACAGCTCTTCTATTCAGTTAGGTTACATTTCCCAAGGTAAACAGCAGTGTGTGTGTTTAGGCAGATGAATGACAGTAACACACATACAGCACAATGTACTAAATGTAAGTTAAGTGGTATTTCCTGGTTTGAACCAGAAGAGCCAACTAATTTCAGTCATGATCAAGGATGGGAGTAACCACTGCCAAACAAATCATCCAAGTACAACAAACCTGCCCGTATCACTTGCGTCCAACCACAGTCCCTCAGTGCCCTCAAATCTGTGCTGCATTAGCCCTTCCCAACAGCCAATCCTACGTCACATGTCTGTCTATGTCCAGAGAAGTTTGCTCTTTGACCTCAAAGAGAGTTCTTCTGAGGATGTCCACTGATTGAAAGCATGGTGTATGCCAAGGATTCTTGAACACTTAACTCAGGGTCCAATCAAAGTAACTTCAGCCTCATCCTGGATCTCAGGCTCAGTAAAACACAATAGGACTGGTGTCATTTGGGGACTGCGCAGGAATCATTTCAGACGCTGGCCCAAAGTTTAGGACACTGTTGTACATCCATTCAAAACAACCTGATCATAGTGTAGGACTGCTGAACCCCCACTGATGATTGTAATAGCAATCAGTAAGGTAATGATTCACCTTTGGGAGAATATCATAGTCCAACAAAATAAAAGCCTCTCTCAGTGCCATTTGGACCAGACTGTGATGGGAACCTCATAGCGTGACTCTGCTCTGTCCTCTGTCGTGTGATTATAGAAAGGAAAACAATTGAATCTAAGGAAGATGAGTCTATTTTTCTAGTGGTGAGGTTCATCTTGCATGTGGACAGAGTTCAACTGGCTAAGAATGACACAGATTTTTTACATTATGACCAACTGCCAGGTCATTCACAATAACACACATAATGTTCCTATAATAGGTCAGGGATTCAGATATTAGTAATAATTGATTTTACAAGGGCACAAATCAAAGCACAGTGTTTGCAAGGAGAGAACAAGGAGCAATTCTTCCACTTGATTTCACAGCAGTCATTTGGAGTCAGTTTCCTTTTTTTTTTTTGCTCCACCACAAAGACAAAGAGATTTCAAAGGAGATTTGGAGCATTTCCATTGACAATACTGCTGTTGCCCTCCACTACTCACATATACTGAGGATAATGGGGATGCAAAATAGCGCACAGCAAAACTGCAATATTTAACCTTGATGACAATCTTCCCCTACATTAAACATGTGGTTTTAGTTGCTTTAACGTAAACAAACTGCAGTTGTGCTTAAGTTGCCATGAGTTGATGGTCAAGAGAAAGAAAAGCTAAATGCATCAAAACTTTTTTGCACATCGTGTAATGAACTTACTGTAGTGTGAAAAAAATGGTGCTCTCAGCTGCACTTAACATCATGCACCATTTTACAAAATAACCTCCCAATGTTACAAACTCACTTGAATAATTAGCCAACTGTTGCTTTTATATGGAGGCCATTATCACTGGCTATAAACAGCCACTGTAGTCAGTCCCCCGACTCTTTGGTCAGATGCAGGATCAGTCAATGTTTTACTGGCCTCATGTGCTTCACATACGTCGAACATGTGTTCTGTCCAGCAACTCTCACGTGCTGTGTGGGTAAACCCTATAGTATATTTTACATTGACTTCAGGGGTGAAGCAGTGTCATCTTCTCACTAATTGGGCGCTAATTTTTGTTTGAAACAATTAAATTATGGGAAACATCACAGACAACAACTTTTACTTCACCATAATTGTTGTGGTTCTTATATTATTACAGGTTGATGTTTTTACATCAAGGTAATTTTTGTTTCTCAAAAGTGACTGATGCTAATATGAATATTTACAGATGACAATACAGTATGTAACATGCACATTAACATGCATTAATATATAAACATTTCTTGTATTATATATATACATATATTATACAGTGTATTGTAACATACTATAACACTGGAACTGAATAATGTATTGTTATACAATAAATTATCATAATGTACTGTATAACAACACTATGTTCTTTATAAATTTGCTTGGAAACTTTGTTTACTCCAGGACTTACAAATCCTGCTTGCACTTACAGGCTTGGCCCAACAACTTAGACATTCAGAGACAATGAATCGAAGCCCCCCCCATTGTTGTTGTTTTTATTATTCTATCATACTTTATTTTATTTTCGACAGCCACTGCAGACCATTTGGAATTACTCTGTGTGCAGCACACATGTACTATCCCTGCTAAACACTTCCATTCTGGTCATTAGCAGGAATGAGTGTTGGCTTTAATTATAAAAACACCAGCTCTTGAATCCCGCTGTTTTATGGGTCGTGGGTATTTTTATATGACTGGTTTTCAAACATGAAATGGATTGCTTGTGTGAGATTAATCAACACTTGTTAATTTTTAGAGCCCCCGGCCTTTTGGAGGAGAGATTCTTTCTCTTTTGTTGGTTATTATAATAATGTGTGACCAACATTAAGCAGAATCAGAGCTATGACAGATAATTGGTTACTTTTATCATAAACATCACAGCCGTGTGTTTGGGTTTCTGATTTTTACAAATGTATTCTGTAATGTCTAACAGGAAACGTCACTTCTGAGGAAAGATGGCAAGCACTCATACATCTGCAAGCCATGCTACTGCTGAGCTCGAGGGATGACAATGGTGGTTACTCATGAAATATCTCAAAACACAGTTGGATGAAATGCCACAAAATTTTTGTACCGAGATTCATGGTTCCTAGAAGATGATCCCGTTCCTCTAGCACGACCACGAGGTTGACATTTTCTTTGTTTAGTGAAATATTTTGACAACTACTGGATGGATTGCCATGAGATTTGGACTAAACTTGATGATCCCCTCAGGATTAGCTGTCATCACTTTGGTGAACCCCTCACTTTTCCTCTGGCGCCAGGTCAAGTTTAATTTGTCCAATTTCACCAAATACCAGCAAAACGAATGACATTCCCATCAGCCTCAGCTGTGCTTTGTGTTTAGTGTTAATTACCGAATGTTAGCATACTAACTCACTAAGCTAAGATGTTGGTAAACAGTATACCTGCGGTACATCAGCATGTTAGCAATGTCATTGTGAGTCAGTACAGCCTCACAAAGGCGGTAGCATACTATTAGACTCTTACTCCTGTTTAGACGTCTGAATTTTGTTTGTGTTATTCTGAAGCTGTCTGGATAACTGTTCTTGGCTCAACATGGAACAGTTAGTTAGTTTAGTTTCTGTGTATCCAATTATACATACAGACCATACAGTAAATTATACATCCTTTGCAATAAGATCTTTAAATCAACTCAAAACACTGAGCAACACACAGGACTTATCTGTCAGAAGAGGTCCAAGTGCTCCAGTGTGATAGTATGTGGTGCATTTGAGAAAAGTGAGGCATCACTCCAATGTCTTAATGTTTGGAACATCTGAGAAGCTATTTGTTGACTGCTAAAACCGCACTGTCTCAACAGTTCCTGAAATCAACAACCCAACATTAGCCACTGGTAACTCCAGCAGAACAGATGTGGCCAACAATGAGCTTCACTGGAGGAGGGAAAGAGTCCTAATTTTTTCACTGGATGGAAAAATGTCTAGATTAATTTGCTTCATCAAAAGACAAATTCTCTTTTCAGTGCGGTTCGCCGGGGTTATTCTGCCTGGGTGAGAAACGAAGGGGTGAATTGTACTTTCACACATGTTTTAATTCAGGGTCTTTCCATTAGGACCCCTTAGATTGAGAGGAAATTGTTCACTAGAAAAATAAAGCTCAGGCCATCTGCCTTCTTTCAACTTTCTATAGCAAGTAATCTTGAAGTTTCTCGAGGGCTGTTCCTGGACCATGTGTTCAGTAAAAAGTCAACAAAAATGATTTACAGTATTTGCATGATAAAGTACATTTTCCTGATGCAGAATTGCAAACTTTCCATAGTGATTACAGCGTTCTGTATCTCTCACACATACCCACACATACTCTCACACAGGCTCTCTTTGAGGGGGATGCCTGACACAGGTCCCTGCAGAGCTGAATGATCACAGGACAAAAGTCGAGGGCAGACGGGCCGCCTGCTATAAAGAAAGGGCAGAAAGGGTTTTATCAGGGAGAAAAAGAAAAGACTCCCCATGCAGATTAATAAAATAACCCTGAGGTTCTTCTATACACACCCTGATCTGCACCCCCTCCCATTTCCCCACCAGAAATACCACACACACATACACACACACAAACACACACACAGGGAATACCTGGGGTCTGCCTCTGCGGTTGCCTGGCAACAATTGATGGGAAAAAAGGTGGTGTTTCTCCGATGATTAAAATTTCCTAGGTAGCAGTGTTTGATCCCCAGTATGCTGTCATTGTCTCTCCACGGCTTCATAAGAAAGTAGCGAGAGAGGGAAGGAAATATATAAACTTTCTCACTCTTGTCAAGAGGTGGCTGGCTTTGCTCACTGACTTTTCCTCTAATTTTTCGAGGATAAAGAACCCCACCCCACACCACACCACCCCCTCCCATCCGACTCAAGTGAACTCAGGACTTTCTTTACTTTTTCCCCTTCTTGTCATACTAGTCACTTTGACAATTCACTGGGCAGTCACGTTTTTCAAAAGGAAGCTAAAAAGAAGCGGAAATACATCAATTGAGGTCGGACCGAGGGTCAGACACAGAAAGTGGTGGCCCTTCCTAACAGTCCTGCGCTCAGTTTATTTAAAGTGTTGCTGTCGAGGGGGAGAGGGTAGTGGAGACACCACTTCGGGAAAGGAATGTGTAGTTAATGCCACGCTCATGGCCAAATTAGTCAGGCCTGCTGAGGGGATTCCTCCTGGGGTCACTTCCATGGTAAAATACACAGTACTTCAGTACATTTACATCCACATGAAACACGCACAACACATGCATTCACATTCACACTGATCATCTATGAACAAACACATACAACACATCCAGAAAATGCTATGCTAACATGTTTGAGAAGACCCTGATGCACTGTGGGGTTAGCGTTAGCAGCATTCACAAAAACTCTCCAGTTCGGGCAGTTTGACTCTACTGTCAGCAGCATGTCATCTTAGCTTAGCATAAAGACAAATGGAAACAAGTGGAAACAGACTGAGGTGTTTTTTTTTTTTTATTTGGTTTGTTATGTTTCCTTATCTGCGGGAAATGCAGGTCAAGATGGGAGCCAGTGGTAATTTGCCTACTTTCACCTCAAACACACACACGCACACACACGCAAACCGTTCTCTTTTGACCTTCTCTATACAAAACTCTGACCTGCTTTCCCTGTGTGTGTACAGCTGACAGCCAGCTTTTGCTCGGAGTGATTATCTGTCCTTGACTATCTTCTCAATCCCTCTTACTATAAAATGATCCCCTCAATCACCGCAGCGCGCACACGCACAAACACACACACACACACACACACACACACACACACACACACACACTTAAGAGAAGGTTGCACCACCTTCCGCCCCACAACACATGCACCTGTCTTAGCTGTGTTTATATTAATCTAATCCTTTATAATAGAATTTCAGGAATCAATAATTATTTATTAGAACTTTTCCATCCTGTATTTATCTATGTGTGTGTGCTCATGCTTGTCTATTTTCATAACATTATCCAACCTCTGCTGCCCCGTGTCATGGTCTCTCTTTGCCTGCTTCATACTGAGAGAATGTGCAGGATTGCCACTGGGGTATTTGCAGCTTTAGTCGATGCAACATCAGAAAAACCTGCGTATAAGGTATAAGGCCACAGACTGAGCCACTATGTTTTCACAGACCCCAGTGAGGCACGCGCTATCAATTGCTGACCACACTGAGCCCGGCCTAATTCATAAGCTGATGACAAGACAGTGGATCAACATTGTCACTGTCATCTGGGAATTTTATGAGTCATAGGCCAGGGAATGAATAGTTTGGAGTTCATAGGTATGAGCTTTGTGGTGAAGTAGTATGTTTGCTACTCTGATGCAGTTGAGGATTAAGAGCATGATTTTCATGATGAGGTCGAGGTAAAAGGATTTGTTCAATGTCATATCAGTATAATAGCTGGGCATCTACTTAACTGAATGATATTCCTAGCCTATGCTGGGGAACGATAAGCGTAATTAGCTTCTGATACCCTTTGAATTGCTGTCTTTTCAACTCTGACACTCATGTTAAAGTTCGCTCTAATCAATATTTTTATGTTAACAATGGAAAAAATGACTCTTGTGTCGCCTTTAGTGAAAAACCTTCAGAGAACTATAAACCAGCTCTGTTGTTCCCCTCATTTCTGTGGAGCACCTTCACCTCTTTTAGCTCTATTTCCTTTATTCTAGCACCTGCACCTTTCCTCTTCTGCTTTACTACATCACTCTTATCAGCATCATTTGGAGGCAGCAGCTAAAAAGCTCTGATAATCCATCTGCACACCACTGCTTAAGGTTAAGGAAAGATCATGGTCTTGTTTAATACAGAAAAAGTTCACAATGACTCCAGACATAGCATGTTTATTTAAATTTAACCAAAACCACCATCTTTCCCTAACCTTAACCAAAGTACTTTTGTTGCTTAAACCTTACCACAGACAGGACTGTGGATGGGAAAACTAGTGTGACAATCCTGCACTTTGTCCAACCACCATCTTCCACAACCACCTCCTGGCAACTCTGATGCAGTTAATGTCGCATTTCATTCATTTAGAAAAAGAAAGTTGCCTCTTAACAGAATCCTGCCAGTGTTTATATTGACACCACAATGTAATTGGTAAGACAGTTTAATAGTATATGATAACACAGGGTTGATCGTCTGTATCTGCTTGACCCGGTGTTTAGATGCAACTGAGTCATGTTTATATTGAGTAAAATATTAACCATTTTTATGGCTGCATCATGGAAAAGTATATATCTCTATCACCCTGCATTTCACCATGGAATATTTGGTATTTTTGGGTGAAGTTTCACTGTTTAGCTGTAATGAACGCACTGATTGCAAGGTTGTTTAAGCTAGTTTTTGCAGTTAACTTGTCCAAAAAGAACGTCATTAAAAACCTGTAAGAACATTGGGCTGAGGAAGTTCAATATTTGCGCTGGATTAAAAACTTAAATCAATCATAAAGGTCTCATTCTTTTCTTGTATCTGATGTAGTATCTTCACTGAGTCTGCCGTGCGGTGGATTTTTATGTTTTTAGCCAATATTAATGATAATGTTTTCTCTTCAGATGTGTGTCCAAAACACATAACAAAACATTAAGAATTTGTTGCATAAGACTAGAATATTTGTGTTAACTTTAATTTGTTCCAAATTATGCACCAGCAAGAATGATGGGATACACTCTCATGCCCCCTGAAAACAAGGCCGAAATTAGATTAAGGGTAAAATAGGCCTTGATGTGGTATAAGGGAAAAAAAACGTGTAGTGTGCATCCACCCTTGGTCGGGAGGGTTTATGCACCTGCCCGACTTCATTTACAGGTGTCGACTGATTCTCTCACTGGACGGTCACAGGGACTGACCAAGTGACCTTAACCTTCCGCACCCCAGTGCCACACACACACACACACATTCACACACACATACACACCCAGAAAACACACACACACACACACACACACACACACACACACACATACAAACCCAGACACACACACACACACACACACACCCCCAGACACACACACACACACATGCTCCTACCCCCAGGGGATGGTGGGGCTAGTTCAGACTGGGACACAAAGACGAGTATTATTCTTCTACATCCCTTAAGCTAAACTGCTGGGACAGAGGAAAGGGAGGAGGGAAATTTAATTATTTCTCATAACATTTCACTGTAATATTTTACATATATTTCTGTTCCATTATAGATCTATTTCTAAAAAATTCGGCAAAAAAAATGCATTTTAAATTTGCATATTAGAGCCACTTGCTTAACTAGGATGTGTCACTTAATATCCAGCGTAACGTTTGGATTCAGCAGTCCGTCTCAGTGAAGGTGAAAGGGTTTAAAACAATGCATCAGTCTCTGTTATGTGTCAGTGGCTTGGTCCTGAGTTAGCACAGGACAAACAGGGAAGTATTCCCATGAAGAAAGAGCCCACACTGTGTTTGCATTGCTTTCGCCAGCACAATGACTGATGGAAGACCAGAAGCCACAGTGAGGAGAAGCACTGGACTCGTGCATACTGTTCCCCCTAAACATCAACATACTAGTTAGACAAATGAGGCTTCGGCATTGCTTTACACAGCTCTGCTCTGATCCCCAGAGGCCGCAATTGACTAAACCCGGAGGAATGAAGTCTCTACATTTAAGAGTATATTTATCACCAAAAATTTTAAATCTGCAGGCTGAGGCTTTGCTGACGGATGGAGCAATGATTGATGATGGACAATGTATTATTATTTGCTCAATGTAATGCTTGAAAGGGAAAACAAGTCCTGAATGCTCCCCGGGTGTCATTGTTTTAAAGTTTTAAAGGCTATGTTTCTCTTGATCTTTCCTCTAGAATGAAACTACACAAACAAGATCACATTTGGACTCGATAGGAAAAGTCCCAAAGTTTACCATAAGTGACTGATATCGATGCCTCTGTCGTGACAATGTGCCTCAAGCTTTTATGGAACTAACTCCCTCTAGAGGTAATAAGATGAGATGCTGCTGGTTCAGCTGATGTCAACTTGAATATTTTCTCTCTCCACACCAAACAGTCACCTCCAGTCAAGAAATTCATTTTACAAAATGCAGATGTCTGCTGCTGCTCATATATTACATCTGTAAACATCTGTAAAGCTTTAGGTGCATTTTTGCAGATCAATCTCAGATGTCCTAACTGAAAATCAATATGCAGACTTACAGCAGGCTAACATTATTAAAACTACCTAATCCTTTACTGAAATAATTATTTTTATTGATGTAAATTTAGAGAGACGTGTTAAGATATATCCTGAAAAATCCACAGTACAGTAGAGTCACTTTAAAATCAAAAATATCTGAGTGAATTTCTGTATGAATAAAATATCATCTCAGTCAGAATAAGCGCTGACTTTGAAAACAAACACCTCTCTCTCACTCACACAAACCTTTGGGGAGAAGGAGTCAGAAGAAAATTGATCTAATGGGACAAAATGACATCTTGACTGGCATCTGCCATCAGCATTGATGTAATCTGGCTTCTGGAATGTGTTTAACTAAATCAAATGTTTTTGAAAATGATTATTGTTTTTCTGTTAACTGGGTACAATGATTCAAATGACATGACACTTGATGTAAGTTTGAACCTGAAAAAAAAAAAATAGTTTACTGGTGAGAGGTGGTCTCACTGGTCACAGGTGAATTTTTTCGGGTCAGTCACATCAATAGCTGCTACATTCAGATCCGGTTTAGCAGCACATGGAGGCAACAGTACACTACTCACTGAAATAACTTCAGTATGTCTCTCTCTTTCTCTCCCTCTCTCTCCCTCTCTCTCTCTCTCTCTCCTCTCTCTCTCTCTCTCTCTGACTCTGACGCGGGGGGCTTGCCCTCTAAATAAACTTTGGAGCTCATAGGGGGAGAGAGAGAGACAGAGACACAGCAGAGGGCTGAAGTCATCAGCGGGCCGGCAGGAGGGGAGTGAATGGGTCCCGCACGCAAAGCAGAAAAGCGCTGAAACTGCGGAGGTTTACTTTGGTTCAGTTGCCTGCCGCCGACTGCGAGCGAGAGAGGAGGTGTGCGTTTGACAGCCAAAAGAACTGTGAAATATTTCACTTAGAGTTTGGTTTTGTAGTTAATCGTGTTTGCTCTGTGGTGGCTTTTTCTTCTTGCGCTTCAGCTGATGCTGAGATGAAGCCCGTACCCTCTGCGCGCCTTGCGCATTAAGGTATCCACACACCGGGACGCACGGCGCATCTCCACTCAGTAACTCGGACAGAGGGGGAGAGGGGTCCGTTTGGAGTTCTACAGATGGATATATATAACTCAAACTTTTTGAGAGTCATGTCAGTAATCAATAACTCGATTCATCTTTTTGACCAACACTAATGCTTGACTCTGCTCTCCTCCTGCGCGCAACGGATGAAAATCGAGCTTTTTGGTGTGTTTGTTGTTTTTTTGGTTTTCGGGGGGAATGCTCTTTATCACAGCACGGATAACGGATCCCTGACTCAGTCTGGCTTTCTTGGCACATATGAAGAGCTTCTCCAAGATGTTACAGTCTCAGCGGCCCAGGCATCATTGGGCCACCGTACACTACCATCACCACATATCACCACATAGCTGGGGGTCCTGCTGTGTCTAGGAATTATCTACCCTCCACCTCCTGCCTCCGTCTGGGGGAAGAAAACGGAATCTTATCCATAAGTGTTAGTGAACATTGACATTGGCTTTACGAGTCTCATCTCTGGGCTACTATGCAATTACAACTGATCTCCTTTGTTTTGATCATCTTGCACTGCATGGATTACACTGGTTGTCAGCAGCACAGCAGCTCCAGGCACCGGCAACATAAACGTGAGTAAAGTGAAGTACGGCACGATGCTGCCAGGTGTTTGAACACATTCACCACCGTCTTTCTTCTTTTTTTCCTTTTATTTTTATACGTAGCAGCATTTATTCGACTGTTTTACTCAGACATGCGTCCAGTCACAAAGTCACAAAGGTCTCCAGTCCACATTCTTCATCTTCTAATATTCAGTCATTTCTACATCAAATAAATGACAGGAAAATTATTATTATTTGTAGCAAACTGGTAGATTTGTAGGTCACCAAACGCGCACGACCGGGAACATTGGGAACACCGGGTTCCACTAATGTGAGTCTGTGTACATAAAACGAAATAAATTACAGGTGACGTTTGATGTGTTTTTCTTTCTGTTACATAATTTAAAACAAGAGCAAACCTAAAGCACCTTAAACAGTCACCGCAGACTGAAAAAATACTATTAAATATAATACAGATATTAAACTAACCAACTTCCACACTCCCGACTCTAATTTTCAACAAAGATATTATGATGATTATGCACTAATTAATTAATTTCAGTGAAAAAATTGGGAGTTATTCTTAAATTGATTGATTGATTGATTTCGGCCAAATCCAACGCTCCATGCTCCAGCTTAATAACTATGGCATCTTCATGATGCCTTCAGTAAGTGTAATTAGTTCCAACATTATTAGTCCGACCATGTTTCCTTTGAAGAGTAATTGGTTTAATTGATTGTTCTGCCCGTCACCTGAAGCCTGCGGCCGCTGCTCTTGGCGCTCCGTCTCCTGGTTCCCGTCGCTCTCTAGCGGCCACAGCAGCAGACTTCAGGAGGCGTCTGGTGTGCGGGCATCAGGGCCGGTCTCTGTTCAAATGGATATTCACAGCTTCAGTTTCCATATTTGGTGATGTAGCTGCCATACTGCAACATCTTGTAATTTATGGGGAAAAACTTTCTTCTGCTGTTAAATCACATAGTGCCGGGTTCACATGTATGCCTGTCAGAATTTGAATCATAATTTGAAATCATGTCCCATCTTGTTCTCATTACTGTGCACAGTCTGAGTAAATGTAAATTTGACAATAGGCTCAATCAAAACATCAGAGATGTTCCATACTGAAAACACTAAGTCTGGATGTATTTCATCTCCCATATATCTCTCTGTGCTCCAACATTATGTCTCATCTCTTGAACTATGACCAGTTTCTTTCCATGACACTATGAAATAAGTATCAATAAAGCATATTTTTCTATTCTTCCTACGCACACTTTATCACTGAGGGTCTCCAGATGTGCGCTGTGACTAAGTCTATTAGAGAAGGAATAGCTAGAATATTCCATGTATTACTTGCCAGCGTGGCTGGAGAACTGTCTGTGATATACAATGATAAACCTCTGGAGTGATGTTTTTATCCCTGCCACCTGGGGCTGAAGCTCCTCTTTATGTGTCTTGCTCTTTACATCTCATTGCAGAGCTCAGCTCTGTAGTCTGGACCATGAAAGAGGACGAGTTTGTTGTCTCTTTCTCCCTCATGACCACCACAGTGGACATTTTTTTTTAAAAGCAGTGAGCTGCAGCATCAGGGGTTAACTGTGTATTTTATGTAGTTTTAAAAGGGGTCTGAGGTTACCTTTGCTCTTGGCAGCACTGCTCAGTGTTGTTTAGGTCAGATCTGAAGAGACAAGGCTGGGTGTTTTTGCTGTTCAGCAGGGTGAAACATTAGTTTGGCTACAATAAACTGACATATAAACACATAAGGCAATAGTTCTGATAATAAAAGAGTTATAAGTTGATTATCATTTCAATGTGTGTTTGTGCTGCACTTTGTATTAATATATGGCGTAGGATCTGCTGTATATTCTACGCTGCATCATGGCACACAGATTCTCCCTTTTCAATGTTTATTTCCCCTCAAACAAGCCTGTCAACACAGTGTGAGAGAGGGGGAGCACACGGGTCTTCTGGGAGTCCTCTCACACTTGCTGTCTTAAATTATGTCCTGTTGGGCTTTTTGTGAAACTGTAGATTTTTTTTGTTGAATTTAAACTGGAATTTGAAATTAAAAAAGATAAAACATATTTCCACTAAAGCATAAACACATACACTGAACCATGGTGTGATTCAGTTCCGCAGATGAGAAGGCCACACTACAGCTTAATTTATTGTTGTTTAAGGAAGTTGAAGGTTTAGTTCACGTTCTACAGAGATGAGTAATCTGCCTTGTCAACTGACTCAGTGCCAATTAATTGGCTTAGTGGTAAAGTGCTTATAAGAACCCAAACTTCCTCCAAGGAGGCAGATATCTAACACTTCCTGAGATGTCAGGGAGGATGGAGGGATTAGTTGGTGAAGGGGTAAATGAGTACAGACTACAGAGGGAAAGCAGGGGGTAAGAGTGAGTTGGGAGTCAATGACCATTCAGTTAACAGGCCAAAATTACCACGCAGAGACAGAACCCGAGCGCCGGGCTTCCTGTCTGTGAAGATGAATCCAAAAATTAAGGCCTGGATGCTAACAGTGGAAATTACATACATATTCTATAAAGTTAAAGAAGACAGGCCATCTTCATGAAGATGAGGCTGGATGGATTTAGCTGTTGATTTAAGGCTAAACGCAGAATATTGTGAAGGCAGGAAAATCAAATGTGTCACGGATTCCTTAAGAGGCAGGCATTTAACACTTTTGGCAAAATGTTTTTTTTTATTTCTTTGTTTTGGTTTTGTTGCCCAATTCTATTTTCTCCATGAACCATCTGTGTTTGTGTGTGTGCCGGCATGTGACTGTGTTTATTCACATGTAACTTTGTTGGTATGTTATGCAAGATACCACTGTCCAACTGAGGTTTTGTCGGTGCGAGTGTGAGGGCAAGGCCAAATTCCTGCGTCTTAAGACTTCTGTGAATCAGGGCAGCTTGGCAGGAACACATGTGGGCAAACGGACAGCAGTTGCAAAGATTGTTGAGATATTTTATACAATGTATCCATGATCTATGGTAAACTGACAGCTAAACTCCGAACACAGAGAAGAAGAAAGAGGGCCAGCTTAAGCCATTGGCATGAGATGCCAAGGCTGGAGAGGAAAATCAATTCCTTAGGTGCTTATGGGGTTGCTTTTGATTTGCCTACCATATGTAGCTACTGCAACACTTTCCAATCAATGCGTTTGGGAATGGAGTACCGACTACAGCACAAGAATGTTAAACATGGCTCATGATTATTGCAAATTGACTCTATGCAACTGGCGTCATTCCTGGTGCGGGTAAATAAGTAGACTTTAACAGGATGAGTGATTTCCTCAATGTCAATAGACACTGTCTGGATTTAACTACAGCATTTCTACCAGATGAGTTAGTTAAGCCCAGTCCCTCATAAAGACAGTGAACTGTAACATCAGGACCAGGAGCTAAAAACATCATCTGAACTACACAACAGCATGTCATGTGTATCTGGTGGTTTTCAGAACATATATACATCTAACCACCCAAACCCACTTTGTTAATGTTTTTTTTCCACTGAGTGGAATCAGATACTAAAAAGGATATGATACACAAGCTTTTCCAGGAAAGTGACATGCATGCGATTACACTGAATTTATTTCTTCCTCTTTGATGCAGTTGGGTCTTTATGACTTTCAGTCCTGAGTTCTATAACCTTTGGATTTTTTGATATGTCTACAATATGTTAATAGCACTCCATATATCTATACGTTTTCAATCATGATGCCTAAACACAGACTATCATGTTGAAATACACTTGCCGTTACTTAGGAGACATTAAGAATTTCTGTGCCAAGGCTGTCAACATACAATTAAAATGATTCAAAGCTATAACCCAGGCCTTCTCCCTTGGAAGTCAAAGTCTGGTGAATCATCCCACAATGAGTGAAGAGTGGGGGGATGAAAAACCTACTGTAAAATAGATCACCATAATCTAAACACTGTAGTACTTATGTACATAAACAGAGTTGTAAACATCGTATAAATTACTGTCATTAGCACTGTGCTAGTATCAGTCTCTACGCTGAGACAGTAGGTGATTAGTCATATACTGTAATAAAACACTTATGCAAGTAAAATCATAACTTTATTATTCTAAAACACATAATTTAAATAATAAACAAAAATTTTCATAAAATTTTAAGATAAACATGCAGTTTTGGATCATTTCCTCATTTAAAAAGCATTGTGGGAATCTTTCGAGATGCTATTTGTGTTAAATTTTTCTTTGTTTTTGAAGCAATGGGTTTTTTTTCAGCAAAGTCTTATTGTTGCTGATTTATTTACTGACACTGATTGTGCAACATAAACCTACAGAATATTTTACCATCTGAAAGATTGAAAGCTGAGATGCAATATACACTAATATCATAACATTACAATGTCGGTGCACCATGAAACAAATAAGTATTCTTTCAAAATCCAGCCGTTCAACCTGATTTAAGTGCCATCACTTAGGTATTGATGTTAGCATTATATAGCCAAGCATAAAGCGTGCACAGTGGTGCAACAGGATAGTCTGATCCTGTTTACCATACCATAGCGCCATTCACTATAGCAAAAAAAGAAATCATTAAACCATTAAAAAACATAATATGCCACTGTACTCAGCACAACACATGGCTCACATTCTCTAGAGTCCAGTGTCTGCCAAAGCTTTTCAGTCGGGTTTTGATTGCTGGTTGTGCATGGGGCCTATATTATAAAGACTACAAACTTTATTTTGAAAGTGCATAGCCATTTTTTCAAGTGGCTGCAGGAACATGGGATGTTATTCCAGTAAAATGACAGCTTTAGAGCCTAGATACAAGGAAACAAGGCTGTTATGAATGAGATGGAAAGCTAGAAAAAGTTGGATTTAGTTAAACCCAATAAGGTTATGAATTTTTCTCATTGTGTAGAATTGAAAATAGGTTTCTTGGGACTACATTTGGCTTCCTGGCTGAAAATAATATCAGGACATTGGATATATATTTATTTCCTTACATGTTTTAGTGCTAAATGAATTACTGTTTTAGAGAAAGGCTGCCAGAAGGTTACTGAGTCCATCCCTGGCACCAACAGAAAGATGAATTCCTGCTAGGAGCTTTTAGTAAGAGAGAGGCTAGTATTACTAGCATGATATCTACAAGCACTCCTAAATTGGTCAGCATCGAACAGGGGCATTGCCGCTTACCAAATATTGTGATCTCTCCAATATTACTCATTATCTATTAACACAATTCAGTTTTCATATAAATCTCACATGTGAAAATTCATAAGTGCACCTGCCTGCCTGTTCCTGTCAACAGAGATCTCTGGTGTGAGCTCAGGGTGCCAGCAGGGTGGCTGTCTGACCTGCTCTGACTACAATGGCTGCCTGTCCTGCAAGCCGCGCTTCTTCATGCATTTGGAGAGGATTGGGATGAAGCAGATCGGGGTGTGCATGACTTCCTGTCCTCCAGGCTTTTATGGCACACGCTCCCCAGAAAGAAACACCTGCACAAGTAAGGACTAGCATGTGCCTATTTGAAATGAACAGGTGGTATTAGCAGCCAGACTTCTGTGTAATTAACTGTCCTCTGAATGGACGGGCATTAGATTAATTATAATCCTCTCTCATAACAAACACACAGAGAAAAGGATCTCAAACTTGTCTTGAGTTAAATGTGGCATCTTAACAGTGTGTTTTACTTACACATGACAAGCATAAGCTTGGCGTCAAGACATTGTCAAATTGTCCCCTCTCCATATACACATCTTGACATGCAACGGTCCAAGACCTGCTTGTGATATATGGCATTATGTATACATATGTATATCTTCAAATAACTGAAAAACTTGATAGTAGTTATCCTGTAAAGTATGTTTCTATTTGGTGACATTAAATCAAATCAAGTGCTGCTTTATGAAAAATCATATATCACCAGCCACCCTGCAAGACATCAGTCTGCCTGCGGTGGCCTATATTCCCAGTCAGACATGCACACATGAACACACACACACACTGACACCCTGTATATTTAACACGCACAACACACACGATAACTTGTACAGTTTAAATAAACTCTGGCATTGGGTCTGTGTTTCTTTGTCAGAGTGCAGGTTGGAGTGCGACTCCTGCTTCAACAAGAACTTCTGCACGCGCTGCCGAGCAGGATTCTACCTTCACCTGGGCAAGTGCCAGGAGAACTGCCCCGAGGGGCTGGTCCGCAGTGACACGCAGAGGGAGTGTGTTCCCAGTGAGTTGCCTTTTAACTCTGGTTACCTTATCTGTATCCCACATTACCCATGTATAATTAACCAAATAATTCTCACTTGAATGAAGCATAACTGTTCATAACATGTTTTCGTGTTAAATTTGATCAGTATAGACACAGACACATTACTGCGCTTTTGTCTTTGCAGGGTGCCCTGCAGAGTGTGAGTCATGTGTGAGCAGTGAGACATGTACACAGTGCCGGCCAGGCCTGTACCAGCTCAGTGGGAGGTGCCATCATGTGTGTCCAGAGGACTACGAGCCCAATGACAAACTCATGGAGTGCACACCACAAGGTCAGTCCAATATGGTGTCTGTGGATGTGTCATTAAAAAATAACTGCCAAAGATTCCTGTCCTGATGGTAGGAGCCCATGCCAAGTTTTTGGCCCTTGATGTGGCTACAGATGGCAAATAAGCTTGAAGAAAATAAAGCAACCCCATTTCAAAACATATTAATATAAGATGATGAAATCGATGTTTCCCAACCTCACCTCTCTTCCTTCATTTTCCCTGGTCAGTGCACTGTGAAGTGGGTGAGTGGAGTGAGTGGAGCCCTTGTTCTCGGTCCGGTAGAACCTGTGGCTTCAAGCGGGGCCAGGAGACGCGCACACGGCAGGTCCTCCAGTACCCATCACCCTTTGGTAAACCCTGCCCTGAGATCTCAGAGATCAAAGAGTGCCTGGTCAAGAGGAGGAAATGTCCAGGTAAAGAAAACTTTACTGTGTTTTTTTTTACTTTACTGAGTTACAATATTTCTGTGTTTCAGATCCTGATTTAGGATCCTTCTGATCCAGCATCTGAACCAAAAATGTCAAAAAACAGAATATTCAAAATGAGACATACTAAACACTGTCTGTTGTACTTGCTGCTCCCATCACACTCACTGCCAACACTGTATTTATGACACATGGCACAATCTACTCTCTATGAATTCCAGACGGTGCTGCTTCGGCTTGTACAATCATAGCTAGACTTTCTTCCGCTCAGGACTACGACTGTTTACTCAGAGGATTGTCATTGTGGTCAGAGTGAGGACAGTGGGGGGAAGACACATGTGTGATGTTGCAATGGGTATGTTGTGTGTTTTCCCATGAGACCTCTTTAGATTTTTAAACAGTAAAACCACTTTCTCTGCTTCTAGTAAACAGGGAATTGCGTGATCATTTCTAATGAATAGAGTGAAAACTGTTTTCAGACGGTCTCGTCTCTTTATAAAAGCCAATGCTGTGAAGCATTTACGATCGCTTTGTGTTATGTGTGTACTGCATGTGTGTGGTTACTGAGGTGGTTGGCGGCTACGGCTGGTTGTTTTTTAGCCTGGGTTCTGTAGTGTTAAATGACAGATCGCAGACAGGGTAGGAGGCTGAGATCCAGCCCCCTGGGGCCTCACACTTACAGAACAAACACTGTGTGCATGTGTATGTGTGTGTGCGTGTGCGTGTTTCTGTGCATGTGTGTGTGTCTGTGTGTGTGATGCAGCAGAAACAGCCAGCTCAACATCAACATCCTCCCCCCCGGGAGGCACGCGGCGACCAGGGGATCAGTATTGGTTTATCCCCACAGCTGCCAATACACACACACACACACACACACACACACACACACACACACACACACACACACACACACACACACACACACACACAGACACGCAAAACAACACATGTACACACTCTCTTCATTTTAGACAAGTCAGACAAATGCACAATTTTGCACTTTCACACTCACTTGAGCACACCAAACCAAACACACACACACACACACACACACAGACACACACACACACTAACTTCGACTAAACTACTACTGAAATAACTACACAGCCATTGGTACCAGTGGTAATTTGTGAAGAGAGTCAACTGGGTTGACATGATTTGTAAGGCAGACTGTGAAATTTGCCCTCTGGCACCCTGGCTATCCCCTTCTCTCTCACTTTCTATCTGTATCTCTCTACTGATCCATTCCCCCAGCCACACACACACACACTCCCTACTACACCAAAGAAAACATAGACCCCCATATAAGCTCCCTGTTGGCGCTCCCAGTCAGTCGGGGCGGGGGCCGAGATTTTAGTGTGGAGTCGACGGCTCTGTTGATCTAGCCAGAGCCTGGCGAAGAGGGGGGTGTTACAGGGAAAGAAAGAAAGAAAGAAAGAAAGAAAGTGTACAGTCTTACACACTACAGACCCCGTTTATCAGTTTCACCCCCCCGCATGTGATTACCTAGTTGCCCCCACTCCAACAGCATCCGCAGAGAATGAGAGCTAATTATCTGCCTCGGTGCGTCCTCTCCTCGATGTTTACGTTCTGCACACGCTAAGAGGTCAGTGGTCCGACCTCAGAGAGCCCCCAGTAATCCTCCAGCAGCCCTCAGACACTGATACATCCTCCTCCTCCTCTTCCTTTCCTTCTCTTTTGCTCTTTCTCCCTTTGGCTTCTTCTCCCCCTCTGTCCTGCCTCTCCTCTTCCCGTCCTTCTCCTTGCTAAATCGCTTCACTCCTCCACAAGTACTACCAAGTCTTGGCTCATCTCATCCTATTTCACCCCGTTCCTCATTTTGCCCTGTAGTTTTGTCCTTCTGTCATTCTTTTCATACTTTTTACATTCCCTCATCCTTACACAAAATCCAACCAAAATGCATCTCACTTGTTAGCAATACATTTTATGTTCCTTCTCTCCTTTTTGCATTTAAACAAAATGAAAATGTGTTTTGTATAGTAGGCTTTGTACCCTAATATGATCATTTTTTCCACATCAAATGCCTCCTTATGCAATGCAGTATTTTCATTCAAAGATGAACAGATTTGGCTGTCCTAACCCAGACACAAACCAAATAGGCCTAGGCTTTTGATTTCTTGCTGAGAGTTAGATGCGAGGTCCAGTACCACTCTTGTGTTTGTACCTACAGTTAGCTAAAGTAAGTAACTAGTAAGGTAGAGTCTGATGATCATCTTACCTTAGCACTGAGACTAAAGGCAAGGGGAGACTGCTAGCCGGTCTAAAGTTAACAGACTGCTTGCCATAACCTCTAAAGCTCACTTATTAACATATTTCATTTGTTTACACTCTTCATGCTAAACTAAGCTAATCTTCTCCTGGCCCAAGCTACACATTTAATCTGCAGGTACGAGAGTGGCGTTTTATCTTCTCATCTCACTCTCAGCAAGAATGCAAATAAGCATATTTCCCAAAATGTCTACTATTCTTTTAAGACTAGACTTAAGCCTCCAGCTCTTACAGGCTGCAGTTCTACAGACTATTTGATAAATCACAACTTCCAGTGGGTCCTGATTAAATCCCTAAACAATATTTTAAATTACAGATATCATGTCAGAAGAGTTGTAAAACTGTAGGAAACATGCTGACATATTAAGGATTAGAGTCAGAAAAACTTGGCTCCGTTCCTCTGTTATCAATGGCTAGAGATTGTGAATGTTTACACGCACATCCTCATCTGCCGCCATCTCTCTCAAGTTAATGCTGGCTAATTTGTCCTTCGATCGACCTCTCTATCTCTGCGGCCGGATAGACCATGTGCCCTCTGCAAACCTTAACCCCCTTTAACTCCCACACACACATACAGACACTTGCACAGACCTATTCCACACAGAGAAACATACAGTCAAGCAAGCTACCACCAACCAGTCAGCGAGGGGGGGATTCTTACACACACATACACACACACACCCAGAACCCACCCCCACCCCACCACCCCCATGACATCCTGGCGGCCGTGCGGCAGGCATTCCACTTGTGGGACAGCCCATAGCCTTTAATCCCGGCCTGGCTCCCGCCAAAAGCTCCCCGGACGACAGAACGCCTGCCACGGAGGATGTGCCACCATAAAACACACAGTGAGCCTCTAACCACATACATGCCCACACACACCACAGATACACACTCCTTCCCTTACCCTCAGTGCCCCTTTGCTCTCTCATTTGATCTCTGTCTGTTTCCTACTCACACTTTGTACTTTGGTTCGTTTGGCTCTCTTTGTCTCTCCACGAACTCTTTCACTAACATGCTCACTCAGTCACTATGCCAGCACACACACGGCCTGTAGTGTCCCATTCAGTAAAGCCCCTCTATGTGTGCACTCACAAAAGGCAATACTGAGTATTGCCCTTTGTGAGTGTGCTGCAAAAGATTTCTAGAAGTTACATTACAGCCACAGACAATTCAACAGGTCTGCACTCGTGGCTGTGTTTACAGCGTGCAGGCAGGGGTTTAAGGTGAATAACAGGATGAAAAGGATAACACATTTCTTCATACATTCCCGCTCATTATCTAGAGATTACAGGAAATGTTTTTAACATGTAGTGATCACAAATATTTATCATGTACTCTAATTACTGAATGTGGCACTAATTGCTCATAGAACTTGAGAGCAGTTACAGTCAATGTTTTGATTGGACACAGACTTATAATTTGACATAAATGTCAAATTTATTTTGTACTGTATTGGTCATAATAAATATTTTACAATTAATACAGTTTTAATAAAAAATTACAAAATCTGAAGTGGAGCATGTAGTGTACAGTTTGCAACGGCAAAAAAAAAGGTGTGCATCACATAATCTGAGAGACAAGTTAAAAAGTGACCTCAGAGATTTACAGCTGTTCTCTTACATTGTACCATTAATATTGTCTATGTGTTAAATTTCTGTACTTACTTGCATGAGCTATTGCTAGACACGAAAATACAAAGTGCTTAAGGGCTTGGTTTTGAATAAATGTTTCAGCTGCTTCACAGATATGGTGGTTGCATCAACTGAAACTACATTAAAGCAGCTACTTGTAAGTTTTGCTAGTGCTACATAGTTAGCGTTGGCATTAGCAGCTGTTGGTTTACCAGTCTTGAAGAAACGTTGTGAGTTCAGCATCAAACGTCATTCCTTTACTCGCCAAGTGCTGTCTCCAGGGGTGGATAGCAACGCCAATAATAACTATTGTCTCTATCACGTCTATTCTTCGACTGAAATTAGCATGCTAACTAGCTAGCCCTGGTCCGTCTCGTCACTTTCTGATAGCAATTTACTGCTGCTTCTTGTAAACGCAACAACGGCTGGAGCTCTTATCAAGCGACAATCACCACCACCCGCGTCTGGCCAGAAACCATGGTCGGCGGCGGAGAAATAATTTGACTAAGGTTAGCTGTTTCCCCTCTGTCATTATGCTAAGCTAGGCTATGCTAATTACCTCCAGGGTTTAGTTTAATACTTGACACTCATTGGGAGTGCAAAGAAGGCTATTAACTAAAATGTCGAAATATTTCTTTAGAGGTTGTTACATTCTTTCCCTTTTAGAATAATGATTCAATAGACAACATCAATTTAATAGCACAAACAATAATTTACCTTGAAAAATGATATTGTATTTGGTATAACTTTACTATGTCCTTTGAATTAGAGTAATACAGTTTGACTTTGTTTCATCAACATCCCACACTGTATAAAATGAACAAATGTAAGGTCCTAAAACGCATAAACATAAAATTATTCCAGTACATCACAACAGTGAAAATGATCCACTGAGTTGAGACACATTGATTCCCCCCCACCAAAACTCGTAACAAAATCGAACTGGAACTCTTATTTTGTAAGATCACCTACACATCACATCACTTACTGTACAAGTGTCAGCCAAAACAGGGATAAGTGATGATAGTAGTGGTTCCACTTTTAATGATGTGGATGCTTTTACCATTGAATGACGATTTTTCACCATGAGTACAAATTCCCATTCACAACATAACTGGAAGATTTTCATATGTTGTCTCAAAAGCCAAACACTCATTCACTGCCCGTCTCAAACTCTTGATGACATTATTCAACACACAGTTTACAAAAAAACCCATCAGAAACTGTTCCAACTAACTGGTTGCAGGTTGGTTTGATAAACACTCTCCTAATCATCTCAACACTGGCATGGATTAGGTTTCTCCTCTGGCTCGACAAAAGCTCGAGGGCTACAGTATGACTAATCCACTGAACTTGTAAATAGTTATGGTGTCAGGACAGTGAAAACAATGAGAGCGAAGGGGACTTCCTGTGTTTATAGAGGACGGGGGGCAGACCCCGAATGAGTCAGTGCACCAGATTACTCCATCCATCCATTCATCCATCCATGCGCCCAGCTATCTTCACTATCTTTGAATTTTGATATTTACTTTTACTCACTTTTAACCGTCTTGCAATCAAACCATGTGAACGCTGTGTCGGTGCACATGTTCACACATGCACTTATGTCCACTTCCTGTCCGCTTGTCCTTTCATTGTTTCTAGAAAAAGATTAAACACAGTGGGCAGGTAGAGTTTGGTATCACCAGTCCACAATGTGTGGGCCCAACCAGAGCCCTGTCTTGATTAATGAACAGACAGATAGGGAGAGTGTGAGCGTAGGGGGGGCAAACATGAAGCGGACAGGAGAGAGACAGAGAGAGATCTCTTTCTCTCTCTTTCCCTGTGTCTGTGCCTACTGCCTACTTCAGCAGTTTCACAATCCCCGACCGGCCAGCCAAGCAGCCAAGCAAGCCGTGCTGCGCCGTTCCACTCACACATGAACAGCACCAGTACAACAACAGGAAAGGGCCTCCTCTGCATTCACTTGCAGGTCCTGTCTCCAACCTCCCTGGGGGTGGATCTTGTTATTATCATTAATAGCTGTAGCTTGAGTAGAGATAAACCTTCAGCATTCCAAAACTCTTGGTTTTGTTTATGAGATGGTGTTGCAAGAACAGATAAATTGGGGGTTTATTTAAAGGTTTTCTATTTTGGACAAAGGTCTGCTCATCGCAAGGAGAGGGGCTGCAACAGCTGATAGTCTGACAATGTGGCTGCTATCTGTGATTAAAGACTGGCATCTAGTGGCGAATCCAGGGTATTGCAATAGCTAGTAACATACTTCCGGGGTTATTGCAGCCTGTGATGTGATTATAATGGTTTTTGACATGTACACATGTATTCTGCAGCTGCATTAATTGCATTAAATATTTCTTCTTTTTTTTTTTTAATTTTTTGAAAATACTAACTAACAATACTGTGTATAGTGAGAGGAAATACAAAAAAATTATGCAAGGTGCAAGTTTTTAACCTCCTTTGCAAAATGAGATTGATGGAGGGCAATGATGGAGAGCAAACAAGAGCAAAACAGAAGTGGTCATTACAATCTTCCGCCCTCTTTTACAAACCTTAATTATTTTGTTTTGCCAACTTGCAGGAGCAGGTCCCAGAAGGAAGAATGAGCGGAGAGAACGGAGGAATCGCAACAATCGCAAAGATAAGGAGAACCAAGAGGGGCGACGGGAGAGGAAGAGGGAAAGGGAGCGAGAGAGGGAGAGAGACCCAGGTGAACGTGAAGACTCTGATAATAGGAACAAAACAGAGCACAGGCACCGCAGAGGCCATGACACAGAGCCAGTCTCCCCTGAAGACGGCCTCATACAGTAGTGCTCTGATGCCTCCTCACCTTCCTCCTGTTATCCTCCCACGTTTCCTCCTCCAAAACTTCCCCCACCCTCACCCACTGTTCGCCCCCTCGCCCCCTCTCTGCAGGGGTGTTGCTGCTACCTGTATGATTTGAAAATACTGTTTGTGCACAAATGGGATGGGGCACATTCAGCCACAAGGCTTGGGCCACTCTGGACTTTAAAAAGTCTTTTTTTCTACCCTGTAGCCTCTACTCCTTCACTTCCACAACTAGAGAGTCTCTATTAAAAGGTGCAGGAGACACTGCTGAGACTGCTGTTTGGACTGAAGAACAAAGTGAGCGTGTGGAGGACTGGCAGACGAACAGAGAGACAAAGACATTACACTATGTGCTTGTTGATATGGTTATTTAATGGGGCCCTGGTACAACATTGCGCATCTTGGTTTTTGAATGTAGATTTTGCAACATTATGTAGAACAATTGTTTATTATTGTTGTTCCTGTTCTTTAGATCTCTTTATTTTATTTGGTGCAGAATTTGTAAAGAAAAAATAAAAGTGAGTTTGCTCTTGCCATCTTGTGAAATCTTCATAATCACTACCAATGACAGATGTAGGAGAACCTGCATGCTGTGAAACAAAGGAGTAAGGTAAAAAATCTTAAAACCATTAACATATGTTCTGTATGTGTTGGACAAAAGCTAGTTTTATCCAGATAAGTGATAAATCTAATCTACCACTGGTTTTTCTTTTTGTGTAAATGGAATCTGTGCTCCCAGTAAAGCTCCTTGACTAGGAACCAAAAGCACCTGTATGTCAAATAAAACTATAATGGGTTTGTACCTGTGTCTGTTATCCATTTTATTATCTGACAGCTTTCTAGTGCAGTCCCCTTTAATGTGCTTAAAACCTTCTCAGAGTAAATGAAAGGTGAAACAGTGAAACAGAAGGTGCAGTAAGCAGCTACTCTTGATTCAAAGGTTGCCATGGCCTCATTTGGGTGCAAAGTACTACAGCAGTAGGAAGTTGCATACTGTAACACGTGAACATCTGTCATAAATACCGATAATCTATCTCTTAGTGTCACTAAAGTCTCAACCAATATAGTATTTTGCAATTTAGAAATATACAAAGTTAACAGTAAATAACATTGGTGTTTTGTCCATGACAGTAAAGAAGCCCCATCACTGTTTCCAAAACTATTTCAACACATTTACAATAGCTTCTTTCTCAACACACATTGTTAATCTTGATCATTAAAAATTAAGATTGAATTCTGTAGTTCTTATTATTATAGGCCAAATCCAGAATTGTTTTTTAGTTTTTGCAGGTACCCCTTTCATTTTTCTGCAAAAACAATCACAAGCAAACTTCACAGCAAGATATATTTCTCAACTGAATTAATTAAAATGTAAAATTAATTTGAGTTACTTCTTTTATAGTAATTTTTGTACATTTGAAAATCTAGACATCTGGATTAACCTGTTTAGGTTCATGAAAAGCATCAGTGGTCAGTGGAAGCATTTGGTCACCGTTTAAGTTGTACGCTGTCAAGCCAAATTATTTTTTTTTGTGTAACAAAGAACAAGAAATAAAAAAGGACCATGTTTTAAAGCTAGACTGTTTTATTGGTGGAGTGAGTATTTTGCTCATCAGTAACATCTATTTGCATCAACAGGCATGATGACAGTATTTCCTCCTCATTCATTCAGCAGAGAAATTCCCACTAATACAGACTGTACATGAATATGTAGGAAATTTTGTTTACATTTGACATTTGCAAAATATAGATAAGTCACAGTACTGTATGTACACAAATCATAGGTGCAATATAAAGCCATGTTTGAAATAATACAAAGGAATGGGGACCAAGGTCAAAAGCAGGATTTCTGAATCAAGATGATCCTACTGCTAAAACAAAAACCAAAAAGAGGAAACACTGTGACAGATGTTGAGATTTACCCAGATGCCTTTTAAGTTAAGACAAAACAAATTATCAATCACAGCTGTTTATTTTTCAACTAAATTAATGCGCCCTGTTCACTTCATCTTAGCCACAAAATCCTCGCCTTTTTTGATTGAAGCCTTCAGCTCACCGATGGCGTCAGCCACCAGCTTCTCCTCAAAGGCAGACAGCTTGCCCAGCCCAAGGTTCTTCTCAATGCCATTCTTGCCCAAGAGGAGAGGTGTGGAGAAGTACTTGCACTCTGTCTCCTCAGACCTGACATAGGAGCATTCCACCACACCCTCCTTTCCATTCATGGCATCCAGGACGGAGAAGGTGAAACGGGCACCAGCATAGGCCATGGAGAGGGTAGCAGATCCAGCTCCAGCCTTGGCCTTCACCACCTCTGTGCCAGCCTCCTGGATCCTGCCAGTCAGGGCAGACAGCTGGTCAGCGGGGAACTCGACTTTGGGTGTGCACTGGGAAATGAGGGGGATGATGGTCTTCCCAGCATGACCGCCAATGACTGGTACATTGACACGAGCTGGGTCAAGGCCTTTGAGCTCTGCCACGAAGGCGTTCGCTCTCACAATGTCCAGGGTTGTGACACCAAACACTCTGTTTGGGTTGTACACTCCATGCTTCTTCATGACCTCTGATGTAATAGGGATGGTGGAGTTGACTGGGTTGGCGATAATGCAGATCATAGCCTCGGGGCAGTTGCGGGCGCAGGCATCGGCCAAGGTGGCTACAATGGTGGCATTGGTGTTGAAGAGGTCATCACGGGTCATGCCGGGTTTTCTGGGCACACCAGCGGGGATAACCACGACGTCGCAGCCCTGCAGGGCAGCATCCAGCTGGTCGGGGCCCATGTGGCCGGTCACCTGGGCCCTTGTCTCAATGTGGCTGAGGTCTGCAGCCACCCCGGGGGTGTGGGCAATATCAAAGAGGGAGAGGTGACTCACCAGGGGGCTATTCTTGAGTAGCAGAGATAGCGGCTGGCCTATGCCGCCCGACGCTCCGAGCACCGCCACCTTAGCGTTGTTCTGAGAAGAGGTGGACAAGCTTCTGGCGAGGCTCACGGTAGGTCTCACGGCACGGGAAAACATTTTGTTTCTGTTAATTCTTTTGTTAATTTAGTGAAAATAAAACTACCTGAAGAGCCCCTCTTCTCTGTGACACCAACGTCCTCTAGCCACGAGCGAACAGGAAGACTCGTAAACTGTCATGCGTCGAAAATAAAGGTCGTGCGATTTTACGTCAAATTGCGTCAACGCGTACTGTTACGTCGTCGTCTTTATCTCAGCTTTTTTTCAGAGGAAAACAAAGCCAGTTAACACTGGAAGTCGGGAAATTAGCATTGGAAATTGGTGCCGTCACACGAATTGTAACTGTATACCAGACCAGCACAGCAAAATCTAACGGTACGGTACGTGTACATTTTCTGTGTGGGGAGAAAATGCGTCTCCTTGCTGTTTATGTCGCCCTGCTAAAATGAGCTAGCGCCGTCATATGAACTCCGTCTATTTGCTGGAGTGAGAGTGCTTCCCTCAGCCTAGCCAGCGTTAGCTACAACAGGTCTCATTGTTATGGTCGCCTTGTCAGTCGAGAAACCCTCTGTGCTATTTGACTAGTGTTTGTATTTGTAACGGTATCAACAAACGTCTTGCTTTTGAGTAGCTGCTATTTATTTAACGTTAGCTAAACAAGTGTGCTCATAGACTGTTACCAGTCAGTGTGATTATCAGATCGTTAGCTGTTGATGTTACTTCAGTAACGTTAGCTGTGTCCATCACTAGCCCTGTCATAAGGCCAGCTGGGTTAGCACAAACTTGTAACAGTTAGCTGGCACAGCAGCTCGTAGTCAGTTAACAGAGCAACCCTTTGTTGCTGACACTTAAGTAACCCCTTACATTTCAGTAAGTACCTTGTAGCTAATCCGTTTTAACATCAGGCTTAAAGTGCAGATTGTTTGTCATATAACGTTAATGGTTTGGTTGTCAAATCATGTTTACATAAGGAATAGTAAGATATCGTGTATTGTTCTTATATTAAGGACAGTATGAAAACAAAGGCATTTTTACTGAGTGCTCTTTTCTTTTGGCAGTGGCGAGTTTGAAGGTCCACCAGCTCTCCTAATGATACATCAGCATTAAGGGTACTTCCAGTAAGTATTGAATTGCATATCTGTCAGCCATGTTTGAGGTCTCAAGTGACATATTGATTATAACATTAATATATTTAATTCTTAGTTTGAGTTCACCTTGGGACTGTTTGCTATTTAGTGACTTGGATTGTTATTTGTGATCATGACACCAGCAGTAAAATAAATATGTACATTTCATTACAGATGATATATCTTACTAGAATTTTTCACCACTTGGAGCTAAAAGCAACAGCCACAATAACAATGCTCTTCAATACCGTTTTTTGTTTGTTGTTGCTGGATTTTTTTTTTTTTTCCAAATTGAAAACTGCTGTTGAAGGAAAATATTAAAATTCAGAACTGCTCATTATAACTATTATTTACAATTGTCCACTTTCCTCAGTACTTCCTAAGGATGGCTAGTTGTGGGGAGGTAGACCACTCTGTTAGCTCGCTTCCATCCAGCAAGAAAGGCAGCAACAGTGGTGGTGGAAGTGGGAGCAGTGCAGAATCATCATGCTCTGGCTCCAGCAACTCATCCCCAGCCCTGTCTGTACCGGAGTGTGCCATCTGTCTGCAGAGCTGCGTCCACCCAGTCCAACTGCCATGCCATCACGTCTTCTGTTTCCTGTGTGCGAAGGGAGCATCCTGGCAGAGCAAACGCTGTGCTCTCTGCAGACAGGAAGTACCAGATGACTTCCTGGAAAGGCCTACACTTCTCTCTCCAGAGGAGCTGAAAGCATCAGCAGGAGGTCGGGGTGGCGCAGCAAGTGATCACGCCTGGTATTATGAGGGCCGTAATGGTTGGTGGCAGTATGATGAGCGAACCAGCCGTGAGCTGGAGGACGCTTTCTCCAAGGGCAAGAAAACAGCTGAAATGCTGATAGCTGGTTTTTTGTATGTAGCTGACTTGGAGAACATGGTGCAGTACAGGCGCAATGAGCACGGTCGTAGACGCAAGATGAAGAGGGACGTTTTGGATATCCCCAAGAAGGGAGTGGCAGGACTGCGTTTGGACACTGAGGGTGTTACTGGAGCCATTGGGGCAGCAAGTCGAGAGAACTCTGCTGATGGGGCTGATACCACAGTAGCAGGTGTACAACAGCCGGTTACAGGTATCTCTTCTACTATTACAGCCCCTCCACCCACAGCCAGACCTCCCACCTCCCTTGGTGGTCAGCCTGGCACCAGCACTAGTCCTTCTCTGGAGGATGCCCTCTCCCAGTTGCAAATCAGTCCCAGGCCCACACCTTCTAATGAGCGGTCTGAGGCTGGGGAAGGAGAGGAAGAAGATGAAGAGGAGGAGGCTTCACCCTCCAGGTCCTCTGATCCTCACACCTCTGTGGACGAGTCGGGCTCTGGAGACTGGAGCGATGATGAGGAAGAGGAGGACGAAGAAGAGGAGGAGGGAGATGGAGAACATGTGGAGCCCTGGGAGGATAGGCCACGGAGGCAAAGACTGAATCCAGAGGACAGAGCCCCTCCTGGCGCAGAGTCTGCCTCTCCCCCTTCATCCAGTAGCAGTGGAAGGTCCAGAATGCCTGATGGCCAGTGTACAGTGACTGAAGTGTGAATTCATCACTGAAACCAACATCACCATATGGCTAAGTTCCATTCCATTAATTTATTCTTGACTTTGTGTTTTCCCTCACTCAGTCACAGATCGAATGTGGGTGGATTGCTTGGTACAGGAGAAATTACACACTCAATAACAAACATGACCAAGTTTTTAGGTAAACAGCTCAGTTTTAGCAGTCAAATTTTATGCCCGGTTTTGGCTCACAGTGATCTGGATGTATCTGCGTGATTTGTTTGTAAGTCTCATCCTGTGTATCCCCAGCCAGTAGAAATTATGGTGGATTTCATGTTCAAGCACTGAGCGTTCTAGTACTGAGATGTGAGTTACAGCTTGGTAAACAGATAAATTCGTTTCATAATTCTCCATCTAGCACATCATGGGAGGTAGGTGTAACAGACTTACTGTAGTGTTCAGTCTGCTCACTTGTAGCCATTTGGTTGTAGGCATATTGAGCCTGTACTTTTTAAATCCCAGAAAAGTGGAGGTTAAAAGGTTAAAGTGATTCGCCAACCTGCGTTTGCAAAACCTCGATATTGTTGTGTATAAATTGATGATCTAATACCCAGAGGGCTTGTGGGCGTCCTATCCAGATTTGTGATGTGCAGTGAAAGAAGGCATAAACGGGAATGTTACAACTGGAAATGGAACTCTGTCATTTTCATTATCATGAATGGCTGCATTCTAATCATCTACATTTTAACTCTCTCAGCTAACATAGCACGCAGAAATGGGCTTGTTGGGGCTCAAGTCATCTGACTACTATTGGAAAGAATTTAATCCATGATAAAAATGTTCCCAACCTCCACCCTACCTAAATAACTTATTTCAGATTTAAATGATTATGATGCTTTTCCTTGGAAGTTCTGAAACTTAACTGTGAACAAAGTGTGTCATTTCAGAGCAGATAGTGGTTTGCAGGTTGTTTACAGATGAAGAAAGGAAACAGAAGTACTTACTGATGCTCTTAAGCTTTGTGGGTCATTGAATTTCACACTTCATATTTTACAACATAGTTATGTAACTCAGCAGCCCACAGGATTATCTGGCTACCTGCCTTGGGTATGTCTTTGATTTGAGTTTAATTAACCTGCTGCTTTGTGAAATCCTAAAATCTGTAGAGATCAAGAATCCTGTTTTAACTTAATCTGTATGATAGAAGTACACATCAAATGTAATTTAATTTTTCCCAGCTTTGAATAATTGGCATTTAAATGTGAAGTATCAGTGTTTTGCTTTTAAAGCTGTTGAGGCCTCTGGACCTCATTAGTAATCTTATCGTCCCACACTAAAGTATTCTCAATTGATGTGTTTCTAAAGTTTTGTGATTTGTGCATGTTTGAAGAGAGAGTTATTTAAACACTACTGGTTGGCAGGATGTTGAAAATTGATATTTTTGGTTTCAGTTTGAGTAAATGTTTTTAATTTGTGTTTGTTTTTGCGTTTCTTATGGTTGTAAATCCTCTTATGTATGATGTCTGAGGCAGTAAGAAAACAAAAACATACCACTGCTATTGGCCATCCAAGTTATGTTATTTTTTATATTTCTTACATGTTTACATCATCAGCTCAGTTTTAGACTTTTCATTCTGAGGAATAAAGTTTGTGTAACAGTTTTTGCTTGGCAACTTTTTTTGTTACATGGTTTGTAATTTAAGAATAAATCGTGTCATTTCATCATCCTAAAAGGATATTTTTGTGCTCGTCTCTGAATGTTCCTGTATTTTTTGGCTTCTTGTGTGTCAGTTTGGTTTTACTTTAAAATATATCTGTCTTGAGTGTTACATAAGCAGGACAGTCAATAGGTCCATTGTGGTAATATTTCACACGTTTTTCTCCACACGACCAAGTGTAAAAAAAAAAAAAAAAATTTCAGGGGAAAAAAACTCACATTCTTCCCCCTGGCTGGTGGGGAGAAGTATAAGTTATATCATAACAAAGCATCCAAAGTAAGACTTAGATTAAGCAGGTGACACATGGACTAAAACAGCTTGTAGAATTGGGTAAAAAGTCATTGTGGTTTCCCTAAGTACCTGAAAATATGTGTAAAGAAAGATACCTTCAACTGCTCCAAAATATCTACAGTGTGCATGACGGAGCCTTTGCTCATTGAAGACCATAAAAACAAGTGTTTATGTGCTATATATCATAATGAAGCCAACTCTTGACCCCCCCCCCCCCCTTCCCCACTCACCTTGTAGATGTTTAGTATTCTGACCACGGCAGCCATTAGCACTCCAACTGGGTGTCTGGCCAGGAAACATGACCTCTGGAAGGGGAACAGAAGATAAAGGCCTGGCATCCTCCAGGGACGTGTCCTGTTCTTGTCATTTCAGGCTGTACATGTTTGTGCTCTTGCAGTGGCTCATTTGCTGTTTGAGTGAAATAATTTTAAACATGTAATGAAAAATAAGCTACAAACTGGTGCCTAACCATACAAAATATTCACTGTTCGTGTGTTTATTTGGCCGTGTGTTTCAGTATCTTTTAAAGTTCCTCATGAACAGATGAGAGCCACTGTGCCAAGTACTGAAAAACATTAAAATAATGCTCTAACCTACAGCTGAGAATCTCCCTATAGAAGAGAAACAAGGAGAGTGAGGATGATCAAGGCCACCATGACACAGCACAAGCACAGAGGAATATGAAGAAATTGTCAAACTAACCAACAAAATGAGGTAAAGAGGAAAGAAGTGCAGCAGCATTACATTCAATCCTGTAGACAGATGTAGGTTCTTCATGCTTGTTATACCTCATCAGTATCTATCTGTATGCTGCTGCTATCTGCCTGCTTCAGTTAAGCTCTGCCTGCCATGATCTAATCATTACCATAATCACATTTTCAGTGGAGCTGGAGGTAAGACAGTGTTGATTTGCTTGACTGATGGGGACAGAAGGGGTTTAGAGGATGGGGAATGCTGTCCTTTGCTGTAGGTCCTTGTTTAATGTAAAGACTATAAAACCCATAGAATGATACAGCATATTCAGTTTTGCATTACAGATATACTTTCAATGAGGGGGCAAATCTAAACAAAAGAAGTCCTTATGCAGTATCAGTCTATACAGTATCACTGAAACAAGATTTTTAGTTCAGCTGACACTGCACATCATGTGGTCTGTCATTTTTTGTGAACAGGTAACAGCAGAACCCAGTTTGTAAAACACACCCTCAAAGGAAAAGGAGATGAACTGTTTATATATGAAGTTTATGTTTATATAAAAGCACATTTTCAGCATCGGTTTATGCACTAGTGTCTCAGCTCATACACTTGTGTTGGCTAATGAGTCGGCATAATATCACACTGAGAGATACCAAACAAAACACAACCCAAGCAATTTCAGAAAGTGATAATTAGCAATCCCATATCATCAGAATCCAATTTACTGAAATAAAAAGGTTTATTGTCTTTTTTCTATGGACCAAAGAAAAATACCTTTATCATAGCAAAGCCCCACAGCAAAGTCAATCCACATTTTAGACACATCATTCAACTTATTACATGAAAGGATCTTAAAAGTTACACAATGTATTACGATGTAAATGTGCCACCAGTCAGTTCAGTAATGTCAATCAGGAGTCAGTCTATCCCCAGAGGTGCTGTAGCACTTCTCTGTGTGACATCTTACAAATATCACTGATCTTTACTGATCTGAGATGCTCTAAAGGTACTGAAGAGAGACACTTCATTTGTGTTTGGACTTGCTGGCCAGAGCCTGCAGGTTAGCTGGACCGCCCCACACTGTCCCAAACACATCCTTCTCAGTCCTCAGAGCCTCAGACAGAGGGAGCTCTCTCCCTGACAACACCACCTTCTTCACAGCCTGAATCACAGGGGCAGGTCCTTTTATATAGCGACTGAGCCAGTTTTCAGCCTGTTGTAGGGGAGTCCCTGCACCCTCCTCTGCCTGGGGGCCCTCCAGGACTCCATCAGCCAGTCCAATCTGCAGGCCAAATTTGGGGTCCACTTTCAGAGTGCCACCAAGGAGCTTTAGTGCATTCTGGCTTCCAACAATGTGGACAAGTCGTGCAGCGCCGCCCCAGCCTGGGACCAGTCCCATGTGTTTATGGACAAACTGGATCACGCTGTCAGATGCCATTAATCTACAAGTGAGAGATAACACACATAAATTACATTAATAGCAATATTTGGTTGGAAGGCTAGAGCAAAAAAGATTCTAATGTTTTCTTTTATTCACTTGTATAAAAATCATTACCTGAAATCACAGGCAGTGGTGAGTTCTGCACCTCCTCCCAGCGCTCTTCCCTCCACCAGAGCAACAGAGATCAGTGGCAGCCTGCAATGAGAAAACTATTCTGTCAGCATACTGTAGTGTACCTTGCATAACAGCTAAACCCCAACTTGTTTAAGCTCAGACTGGTTGCAGCTGCTTCTGCAGTCAGCATAGATATTTAGTGAACTAGTATACAGTGAAATGAAAGCTTTTACCTCAGTAGCCTTGTAAGAGTATTCTGCATGAACATACACATCTTCATCCCATCCTACAAGGCAAAAGAAACATACCTAGAAATATACTAACTAACCGTGGTAAAAACAGGAAGAGATGTGAAGTATTTCTTTACTTTCCTACCTGTGGGTTAGATATCGCCCTGACAGCATTGAGGTCTGATCCAGAGCAGAAAGTTTCAGCAGCTCCCTGGACAATGAGGCCTTTGCCATCCGTCCAGTTCTCCAGCTGGCTCACCTGTTCCTCCAGATCCACCATCATACTGCCTGGGAGGGAGGCAGAGCTCTGTTTAAGCAAAGCAGCAAACTGGAATTCCATGTTGTTTGACTGTGGTTATGCATCATTCTCAAAATGCCAAATCCAAGCTTGCAAACCTGATGCCCAGTATTAGTCTCCTTACCAGAGAAGGCATTCATGCGGGATGGGTTGTTGATGGTAAGCACAGCTATACCAGAGTCGTGTTTGTGAAGATCAATGGACCCTCCGGGAAAAGCCAGGAGCTTCTCTCTGATCTCCTCCTGGTTTAAGCCATGGATGTTGGAGTACACACTGCCACTGCTCTGTCTCTGCAGCAACCTTGAACGAACACCGTTTATACAGCATATGAATGTTGTCTGTTGTAGTTATTTATATGATCAGATGTGTGCTTAATAGTTCACTGACCTATCAATTCAAGTCAAAGTAAATGTGGATATCCATAATTGTAGTATAAAGAAATAGTATGCATAACTGCCTAATGGAAATCAGACTTGTGTTGCTCAAAGTTAATGCTTGAACTCCCTTACGTCTCTATACATTAGCTTAAAGGAGGTATGATGCGAGACTTTTGCACAAACGTCTAACACACAACAATGACCCACCCCTGATTCTGACACATTTTTATATATAAATCAGAAGTTATTCACTCTATCGATTAACATTTTACAAGTGTCAGCAACTCAAATAGGTGCTTTTTGTCAGTTAGAATTGTCTGTGTGTTTGACTTGTGAACAAATAATGTGGGTTAAACTCTCTACGCTTGATGTTCTTTTACTCATGACTTTATTTAACTGCCACCGGTCTGGTGATAAACTGGCTGGACTCCTTTACCTGCCCCAGGCTCCAGCACATCTGCTGCTTTTCAGAAGCTGTGGCCTCAGTGCACAGAGAACCATCCTGCTGCTGCATGGAGATGAAGGAATGTGGGAGAACATATTCAGTTTGGCCTTGATTTGGAGAAATTACCTCATACATATCACTTAATGTTAAAAAAAAAAAAAGAAAAAAAGAAGGACTGTGGGCACAGACAAGGGAAACAAAGTTTGAGGACAAGGAGCACAGCTATTGCTTTTCAAGCCAGACCTTTTCACAGCAGATATTTTGACTTATCAAAGCAGAGAAGAGTCTGAGGTGTAATTAGCGACAGTTATTAAAAACACCTGTGAGGGTGTGCTGGGCGAACGAGAGGAGCAGTGTTTCTGAGCTAAGAGGGACATTTAAAAAGGCCATGGCGAAAAAATGTGAAGTGGTGCAGATAGAAATACACGAGGGAGCAGATAGACTGAAGCGATTTTAGAGACTAGTTTTATTTATTGACCTTAGAAAGTTACTTTAACATAACAAACAATAGCACTACAATAGGCTGATATGAACATGGTGTGAGAACAGGTCTGTAATATTTAGCAACCTTACTATACTGTGATACATTCATTTTGGATGGAAAAACATCCATCATGTCTTTTTAGGTTTCTGGTTGAAAGCACTGCACCTTACGCACCAACGTTTTGAATGATTTTACATTAAACCACTGAGTCTTGTTATCTGGACACTGATTGTCACACAAGGTTTCAGTGTCGGTTAGTAACTTCACTGTGTACGTGTTCAACGAGCTGCAGAGAGAAGTAATATTTCGAAAATCAAACTTTAGCTTGTCGCTATAAAAACTACAAAACATTTCATAACAAAATGCCAACACTAACCTTAATGGGAGTCGTGCGGTGTTACTCTGAAATCCGTCCCTCTGGAAACTAGAGCTCATTGGAAAAAGACAGGGTAACACAAACATGTATTTCCTCAACGTCTCCACAGGGGGGTGGAATAATACTACCATGCAGCAATTCATTTCACCTCTTGCAAAGAGACAGAAAAATCCAATAATTGTGATATTGAGGCTCTCTTTTTTTTTTTTGCCATATTTTACATAACATTCTACAATCAATAATTTATTGTTCAACGTGACCTGTAATCATTCATCGTAGGCCAACATACTGCACAGAGAGATCTGCTCTTTGTCTGTCACAGCTCTGTAAACACAGCACACTGAGAAACTGGCTCTACAGACATGTCCTTATTCAGTAGTATTGACAGAGGGTTTTATATAACAACTACAAGTTATATTGCAGCATTGGCACAGGCCATTGACAGTTTTATAAATATGGCTTACTGACAACTCAGGTTTTCATTATTGTATACTGTGCTTTTGAAGGTAAAACGCTATAATAGTAGATTTTGTTTGAACTTAATTTCAAAACAACTTTGCCTGACACCAGTGAGGTGGCTGCAAGCGAGAGACGTCCAAGTCTAACGCTCTGTCTACGTCTTGTCAAACAACAGCCTGCGCTTGGATTTGGTTTTATGTTTGGCCAAGCCACGCAGCCAAAACTGTGTCTTCAAATGTTTTATAAATATGATAGGTATTTTCAGTGGTATTAAAGAAGGGGCAAGGAGTAATAGCAGAACTGAGGTTGAGATTCGGGCTATGTTCTCCAGTGCTGGAACAGAGCAAACATAGTCAAACATAGGACAGCCAATAGTATTGATTTATGGGCAATAATAGTTGTGTTCTGAGTTTGGACATTTGCAATTATAGGTCCTGTGAGGTTCTGTTAAATAATAAACAAACAATTATTTTCTATGCAAAGATATAGTGGAGTAAGGCCTCTTGTGAGGAACCGCCCACAGGTGAGATGGCACAGATGGTGCAGTAGTCACAAATACACAGTGTTCAGATGGAAACAACTTTCCAGAATTTCCTCCATTGAAAAAAAAAAACAAGTTTTTCATGTAAAAAGGCCTCAGACAAAACAGAGATACGACCGGAGCACAGGCTATAGGAACTACTGGTTCAAATCACGTTAGGCTGGTGGACTGTCAAAACATCCATAAAGTTTTTAAAGTTTTTTACCGGCTCCGTTAGCATCTTTCCCGCCTCGTCCAGTATCATTTGTGTGCCCAGTCCAAGTGGATAAGTCCGACGCTGAATTTCTTTCCCAGTTCGACCATGGAGCCAAGACTGGTCTGGCTTTACCTAGATGGAGAACCCTACGAGCTGCTAAAGGGTTCCAGCTGGACTCAGAACCGGCTTGTCTTCTCCTCAGTGTGTAAGTCACTTGACGGCTACATAATGCCACTTGTCTGTTTTCATTAGTGACCGGCTACAAAAGGCATGATAACGTTAGCTAACTTACCGACTCTATGAATGTGTGCGGGGAAATGTTGCTATAGCTAGCTGGCTAACTTTTTTTTTTTTGCTAGCTGGCTAATGTTAGCATGCCATGGAGCATGTCAAAGCAATGCTAGCCTGAACTAATGGTTTTGGCTACATTGTTTGTTGTTGGCTCTTGTGTACACAGGGTAACTTTGTACAGTTGTGCTTCTTGTGTGTTAAGTGGCCGCTTTCTATGTGCTTCTTAACATTTTGCTGACCAAGGACATGAAGGCTGGGGGGTGGCCAGAGGTTTGGCGGAAGTGTTTGTTTTGGTCTGAGATGCTGGTGGTCCATTGCCACATCTGTAGAAGTGATGCTCGTTTGCAGAACCCTTAACATGTAATATCATAAGAGTGGGAGTAACAAGTGTGAAGTGCTCTGTGCGTAAAAGAGAAAAATGGAAGGTCAGATGTGAGATAAATGTTTGAGACAAACATGCATAAACAAACAAGAATGACAGGGTGATATAAAGACCAAGAGATATGCAGGGAAGGGAGGGAAATTGTGCCAAAATCAGAGGGAGGTTGACACACTTCCTGTCCTGTGGTCTGATCTATGGCTACTGGGAGCATAAATCATTCGCTTCTATCCACACATCCTCTACCACTACCCACAGCACTGAACATCTCTGTGAAAACAAGCCGAGGAACCAAAATACTTTTGTTTCACTTGGGTTACTGAGAATGCCAGAGCCATGCTGAATCAAATGTGTAAAACACATATAGTGCAGAAGTGAATGATTTGCAAAAGTGAAGTACCGTAAACTCATACCAATAACCATCTAACATCTCTGTTAAATCTATTTTGGAAGCATATTTTTTTCACACTTACAGTTCAAAAGAATCACTCATAATAAATATTTTTCACACACCATTGAAAGTGCAATCATTTATTGTATTTGTTATTTAAGACACCATAGTGCTATCACTAACACCAATCAAGTGTGTTTTTCCCTATATGGGTTATGTGGAACCAAACTCCTTCATGACTGTCCTACAAACATAAAAGGTCATCAACAAGGATACAGTACAGTGCATCCGAGATTGGAGTAGAGTCAGCTCTGTTTTACAGCCCACACCTCTCCGTTCTATTTAAAAGTGGGGAAGGAATTCAAAAAGGTCGGTGGGACTCTTCCCAGGCAAGCATTCCAGACACACTGACTCTCCTTCCTGCACTGTACAGTACATTCAGCTAGGTCAGCTAGCCTGCAACTTGTCTCTAAATATCATTCTTTGAAGTGCAGCACCTGGAGGACATGGTGGCTTAATGGAATTTGCATGCATACTGGAGTCTAAATCACCCACGTGTGTGTGAGTGATCGTCTATCCAGGTCAAGTGTGCGATGGACTGGCAACCTGTCCAGACTGTTTCTCCTCATTCATAAACTTTAACTTAACTGAAAACATTTTCTGACTGTGCCTGTCCACATTCATTTATCCTCTGCCCAGCCTTTTCAGCCATTTTGATTGAAGTCAGCCCTGCTGTTTTATGATCCATTCAAATATCAGTGTTGCAGCCGCAGACTCCTGCTGATAATGGAGGCCTGTCTGAAATTACAACCTGGCTAATGGCAGAGAGAGAGAGAGAGAGAGAGAGAGAGAGATGCATATTTTACACACATTTGTCTATATGCACAAATGTTGTTGCATGTACAGTATGTCTGTGTTTGTATCATTGTGTGGTTGTGTGTGTACTGCTTGTGGCTTCTAAAGTGATGCATCAGTGTACTGATCGATATGCAGCTGTCTGGGGCTCCACAGGAAGTCAGGGAATTCACTGCAGTCAGCATGGCCATATACCAGCTCCCCAAGATAAGAAAACACACACGCACACACAAACACACACACACACACACACACACACACACACACACACACACACACACACACACACACACACACACACACACACACACACACACACACACACACACACACACACACACACACACACACGCACAGTGAGAGAGATCAAATAAGAGCCAGTCTATTTCAGGGCAGGAAGAATGGCAGGTTAGCAGGTGCCAGAAGCTTTCTGGGGCTGAAGGTTTCCTGTTAGGAGTGGAGCTGGAGGACGGAGAGCCAGGAGACACTGGAGGGCCAATGAACATTTTTGCACAGCAGCAGCAACTAGGATATCAGTGCAGCAACTCAAAATTCACAGACCACTAGAAGACAATGCAGCCACATACTGTAATGTTTATTGTGTATTTCCTTAAACAGGAAAAACATAACCCTCTGCCAAAAGTAGTATTTACTTTAACTTTATTGTTATCTCCCAAACTTCAAAAATAATTCCTATGTAGCTTATAATGAACCAAATCTTTACTGGAATAAAACAGAAATATTCTGCAAAGAAAAACCATGTTTGGCAATGCCCTGCAGTGAATAGAAGGCTAACCATGGCTAACAGCTTCCTTGCAGGCCAGTCAGAATTAACCATGCATACTATCTAGCTTCACCATGTTTGTAGCAAAAACAAACAAGGCAGTGGACACACAGAAAGCCGCTAGTCAAAACATAGCCTTGACACCAGTCAACAACCGAAAGGGCACAACTGCTAATTAGGATTCCTGTGCAATACAGAGAGAGAAAATTGCACTCAAGGTTGTTTACTCAAAGATGTAAGAAGAGGGAGACTACAGACAGGACCTGCTTTGGTCTAGACGGAACAGATCAGATCAGATCAGATCAAATTGTGTGCAAGGCAATGGGTGTTATGTGTCTGTGTGGATGTGGACTGTTATTGCAGATGAGTCTGATTAGTCACATGCATCAATAAAAGTTCAGATTTACAGGAAAACTGTTATTACTGTACCATTACTACTTACAAGTATATGAACACAGAAAGTATTAAATTGTTGTAAAAAAAATTTTTTTTTTTTTTAAATATCATCATCTTAAAATCACTGTTATTAATGTCACAAATAAAGGTGTTATTTTGCCAGTAGCTATTGGCAAACTGCTGTAAGTAGCTGCTGTGTTACACTTGATGTCAATCATTTGTTATGTCACTGTAGCAGCATATGCTTGCAGGATAAAATACAGATTGTTCCATAAATTCTTTCCAATGTTATTGTGTTTTAAGCAGCACTGGAATCAAAACAGTTAGTGCCGGTTATATAACGGTTTCAGCATCTGGAAACCTCCACACTTGAGCACAGGCCAGTGCTTGGAATCTACACTCCTGCCCAACCTTGACACAGGAAAACAGGGGGAGACAGCCAACACAGCGCTAGTCAGGGCATCAGGAAAGGATGACAATATTTATATCAGCGCCGGGGTAGGATTTCTGGCACCATAACATTGTTGCACCTGTTATTTCAGTCAGCCTAGGGTGCCAGGTTTCAGGGTGAGGGGTTAGGTGTCTGTCCCTCTCAGGTCCGAGGGTGTGTATGGCTGCGTGTGTCCCTTTGTATGTTTATATAAGTGAATGGGCATGTAGAAGTGCAAAACTGATTCATTTATCAGATAGTGGCATAAAATTACAAAATAATACAGATATTTTCATTTTGTAGAAACATAGTAAAATGTTGCTCATTACACCATGTGACATAAACAAAATCAAACATTTAGATAGAAGAATGAATAAAACATTTATGGAGGAATACATACATACTGTCCACAAACATAAAAGCACAGAGACACACACTCACACTATCACAGAGATGAATGGTTCCTCTGCTGCTGTCCCGCAGCTCTGCAGTCATCACTCAGAGGAAGAGATCAGTGTCACCAGAGATGTCAGCCACCAAGATTGAAGGAGCCAGACAGTCATTCGGTTCTGGTGCTTCATCTCTGAGTTGAACGTTCGCCTAGGAGTCCTCTTCAAGCAGTCACAGAAATATTTATGTGCAGCATTTAACTGATGTTCAGAACTTATTAAATTATTGCTCCTTCTGCAGGCTAAAGAGTCCTGCAGTGGGGCTTGAAAACTGCACAGTGGTTGGCTTAGGTTGTAGCTCATGAACTAAATTGTTGGAGCTAATTGGAAAAAAAAAAATACAAGATACAGATGAAATAAGATGTTTGTCTACAGGGCTTCTTAACTTTTGAAATACCACTTAATAATATTCTCTTTACAACGTGTTATGTTGTAATAGGGCTTTCAGTCACACTTCACAAATGGGTTTAAGCTGCCTATAAAAACATTTTAAAAGTGTGAGAGAATTATTTGACAAATAAATCAGTTAAAGCTGCACAGTGAGACCAAATCACAATTACTGTGTCTAATACAAATGTAGATACTTGTGTGGGATGTGAAAAGAAGAGGACTGGTCAAGTTCTTATGTTTATTACACAAAAAGAACAGCAAAGGCATCACTTTCATCATGATATGATTCACCACTTTGACCCAAAAAAAAAAAAAAACTATACTACTCGGCTGAGTGTCCTGATCAGTGACCATTCAGAATTAGTAAAAGTAGAAAAAAGGCTTTTCAGTATTTTTTATAAGCATTACTTATGTTATGCACAAAAGCAGGCTCTCATGAGTGACGTTTAACATACATTTCGATCAGAAAACATCAGCTATGGGACAGCCAACACAAATGTCTTTACAAACAATGCATTTACTTTTCAAATCAGGAAAATGCATATAAAGAAACCAGCCTTTGGTACAAAGTTATAAAAAAGGAACTCACATTTTAATCTATCTGTTGATATCAAGTAAATGCTGTTTTTGCTTAATCATGAAACATATAAAGCCAGTCATGAGAATAAAGGAAAATGTTTTAGTCACAGGCAAGGTACAGTCCAGGCATGTACTGTAGGTAATATTCAAGAAGGCAGAAAACCAACACTGCTTTATCAGCACACTGAGAGTGATGCCAGGGGAAATCTTCTCCGCTGCCTTTATCTCTGAAACCAACACGATGCTGCATATTGTATACGTCACGTCATATTTTGTGCAAAAAGCACACAAAACATGTTGCACATGAAATACAAAACACAGTACATATTAAATACATCGTTCTGTATTTCAGTCTGTTGATGATTTGAATATGGGTCTGTTGTTGGTAAATCTGCAAGGCTACACTATTCAAGGCTAGAATCTAGACCTGAGCAAAGGATATCCATTCAGATGGTTGGCATGAATGAATGACACACTGGATGTGACTGTTCCTTTGGAAAGTGATGTTCTGACTGTCCTCTGAGGCTGTGCTTGATGCCTGGCAGGTTAATCAAGAGCATACTGCCGAATAACTCAAGCTGCTTCAGGTCCTTTACTTGCTCTCCTTGGTCAGTTAGGCTCCTCTGGATGCCATATACATTCTAAAGGTGAGTTCGTGAACTCACGACTAAAGTACACTTCTGAGTCTGTGGGTGTGGAGAAGCAGTCTGGGTTTGATATATACAACAGTACTGATGTAAAGAGAAAGTTCAGAGGTTATCACTGAAGGCTTCTGGTTGGTTCAAACACACGGTGGGGTGGAGATCAAATGATGACAGTCTCTATGTGAAAGGCATGTGAGAAGGTAAAGGAGGAAGTGTGTTTCTGGAGGGAGAAGGACGGCGGCATGACGGGGGTGGTAGAGGGAGACGAAGAGGTGGAGGAGGAAGAAGTGGGGGAGCGGCTGGCCCATCGGGAGGGGAGGCGGCGGTTGGCTGGACGGGCAGGCCTCGAGAAGTTCTTCTGGACGGAGGAAGAGGAGACACAAGACTCTTCGTTTTCCTGTGGAGAAACAAATGAATTAACATTTAGGATTATCACACCGTCCTGTCAACAATCAAATTCACACACACAGATACTTTACATTTTGTCACGTGCTCCATCTGTAGTCTTCTTGATCCTAGGGAAAACAACAGGCATATTTCAAACAGGAACATTAATGAATCCAGCACACTCATGTGAAAAGATCACACAAGTAGATCCCATTCCTTTTTGGTCTAGAGGAAAGCATCTGAACTGAAATACCTTACACGTGCTGCAGTTCTGCTGCCACTTACCAGCACCTCACAATCATCACATTTTATTTTGGACAGTGCTCCCCGATTGAGGCTAAACTAATGTGGTGCTTGTAATGACATTCTTTTCATGAGGTCAAATAAAATTGGCTTGATAATCGCTCCCACAATTTCCTTAACATTTGCATGACTTTAAAGCAGTGTAATCACTTCAGCTTTCTCATTTCCACGGTTCGACAAGGGCATTTAGTCAGCTGGCTTCTTACAGATACTTCTGTAATTACAACACAAAGGCCAGAAAAATACTTCCACTACGAGGCCCCATGGAAGGACTGAAAGATAAAAGACAAGTTGGTGAGGGTGATACACCTCCTGCCAAGTTTAAATGCTTTATATACCACACTGCCAGTTCCTTTTGTTCGGAGCCTTTAAGCAATGGAATGGCCCAGATGCCCAGATTATAATGGAGGCTTTGGCCTGCTTCTGTCTCTTAGCACATACCAGAAATAAACAACATTCCCACCGGAGCTGTCCTCAGTCAAGGGCAATTGCTTAGTATTTCATAGCGTAGTGGAACAGAACGAAATGTGCAAGTTCGTCCAGGTCCACTGGTGTAATTGGCCTTGGAAATATAGTTTGATTTATATTTTCGTCAAAACAAAATACAACTGACACATTTCCTTCCAACAGGGTGCCTCTGAAGTTATCATCAGTACAGTGAAAAGCACACCTGCTGCATGGCAAGGAGGGTGCTTATATGTGAAAGTGTGAATAACAGACTGTTCATCTGAGACTCTACCCACCTGCACTATAAGCTGTATCTCTTTCACGCCCATGGCAGTGTGGCTGAGCTGTGCATGTGTGGTGTGTGTCCTTGAGGTGTGTGAAGTCTGTGTGTGTCTCAGAGTAGGGGGTAAGGGCAGAGGGTCCATGTCCAGCATGTCCAGTTCTGTGATGTTCTCCTCCTGCCTGACACTAAGGTGAGGACTTGAAGTCGTCTCGCTCTGCTGGCTCTGGCTTTGCTGAGCCCGAGCTGCACTCTCATAATTCTTCAGAATCCTCTCCACTGCCCCGTAGTTGGACCTGGACCCTTCAGGCCGTGGGTATGCAGCCAGAGTGAGGGGCTTCCAGGGATGGTCATTCATCATTCGAGGCCCATGTCTGGAGGAGTCAGACTGGGAAGGAGGTACAGACACATGCCTTGGCTGTGCCTGGTGCCCTGGCTGTGTCATCTGTCTTTGTTTGTTCTCTGCAGGCGGTTGCTGGAGTGAGACACCCACTCTGGCTGGCTGAGGCTTTGCTCCTTGTGGATTCTCATTCTTAGAGCTGGAAACCTCCACATTCTGAGCTGGCTGGCTATTTGCAGGCAAGACAGGCTCAGAAAAAAGGGCCTCTGTGGCTGCTTTGTGTTGTGTTTTCCTGGAAGGACTGCCTGCTGTTTGAACTTTGTGCTTGACCTCAGAACGGCATGCAGGACTCAGAGAGGTTATTGTGGTAGCTTCCCTGAGTCCAACCTGTGACTGTTCAGGTGAAAGGTCACAAGGGATTTCTTGCTTTATTCTGACCTCTTGACCTTCAAAACCACATCTCATTCGCCTTGGTTGGACCTCGAGGTTCTGAATTGTGGAATCCGAAGTGGAGAGAGTGACTTCGGGATGCACACCCATAACACCAGTGGCGACATCAGTACAATGTGGCTGAAATTTGGTCTCCCTGGGAGGTAAAACCTCTTCTGGTGTTGTAAGGACTGGCTGGCAACCCAGAGAGGAGGCATCTGTTGCAGTAAAGCTGTCTTGTTCCTCTACACCACGGCCCATCTCAGCTTGAAACAAAGTTCTATTGAACTCAGCTGTTTTTTGTTCCAGCATTATGTTTCTCCTAGAGCCCTGGAGATTGGAGCTGGCAGGTGGTATTTCCAGAGAGGACAAGAGCAAATCTACAGATAATTCTTTGACGAGTGGAGGCATTTGTAGCTCAGGGTTATTTAAGTTATCTGAGCGCAAGTCTTTCCCAGCACTCAGTATGTTGACTTCAGAGACGCTTTTCTGTACTGTCCCATATGCAGACAACTTACTGTTACTGAACTTGCTTGCATCACAGGACCAGCGGCTGTGGCAGCAGCCCATATTACAGTGAGAGTTAGCAGGTACAGAGCATGATGCTACCACACCGTCTATTAAAACTTTTCCTTCATTTTCTTGTAGCATGGCCCCAAACTTCCGGACGATGGAGGGGCTGCTACACTTTTTGTCCACTAGAACACAGGGGCTATGGCATTTCCTCACTGTCGTCATGGGGGATTCTGGGATGTGGAGTTCTGTGTCTGGATGGGTAGGGCTGTTCATATTCCAGGAGGAGGAGCGAGGAGGGATGGGTGGAGCTGCTGCATCTATCTCAGAGAGTACTCCAGGGCTTGTCTGTGTGTCTCTGTAGCTGTCCGGCTCAACAGCACTTGTTCTCCAGGATTCACTTGGAGCTCTGTTGGCCTGCCAGGTGTTATCTGGTGACAAGGTGATCCAGTTTTCCCTTTCCAACGCCCGGAGGTCATCGTAGATCTGGCTGAGGTCACAGAGAGGTTCATTCACCTCCTCAGTTAGGCACTGGGATTCAGATCGATTCCTGAAAGGAATTAAACAGTAAAATGTTATTGTTGTCCACTTTAATTACTCCATTCACTTAAAATATGATTTTCAAAATCAATCTATGTAATATTTACATCTTATGACTAATTTCATTTGAGGCAATTTTTCCAGAGACACATGTTAACAAAAGATCTATTGCACTGAAATAAAAACGTGGTATTGAGATTATGTACATAAGCCCATCAAGACTCAGCAGGTAGTGATTATCATAGTTCCATATTGGTGCCAGGAAGTTAACATAGCAGTGAGGATTTATTTACCTCTTATCTCCGCTCTTCTTCCTGATCTCATCCTGGTAGCTACAAAGCTCCTCGCTTACACGTGCTATCTCCTTCAGAGCCTGAGACACAGAGAAGGGGAGACAGAGATACAAAGACACGTGCTGGATAGGATGCTGGACATTGCTGAGGAACTGTAAAAAAGAAATGGTGGGTCACGAGGATTCTCTCTTCAAACAAACTAAGGAATGCAAAGGCAAGTACAAGAACACTGATGATCAAACAACAAGTATAAGACAGCAGAGCAAAGAAGTAAGGACAAAGCAAGCGATGATAACCACACCATGTGTCTGTGTTGCATGTAAATGTAGTGCTTTTATCAAATATGAAAATTGTTTAAAAGTCTTACGGCATTGAGTGCAGTGGTGTTCTTCTTGTCACTGCCATAACTCAGCTCTGACCAAACAGGACTTTCTTGTGGCCTAACATGGAAGTTGTTTTCATTCCCTTTAGAGGCACTTTTCTGTGGAGCTGCTAGAAAAATATCATCCAGCTCTGTTGTATCCACAGCGTCCCTGCTATCATCAACACAGTCCTGCTGCCAAGTGCCTCTGGATCTCAGTTCATCCACCAGCACAGGTTGTGAATGGTCATTCTGAGTAAACTGACCACCAACATTAAATTCACAGAGGCTGTCAGCTGGGAAGCACGTAGGCTGGTCACTATCTCCACCACTACAACCACCACCAGTGATGTTTCTGTTGCGACCAAAGCCAGGAAATGGTAGTTGTCTGCTTGGTTCTGACTGACTGCTGCTGCTGAGCGGCTCAGAGCGGGAGTTATCACTGAGCAGACTGGAGCCTGTGCTGGTGCAACGTATACTGAGCCTATGCATAACATCATCATCGTCCTGCCTCCCACTGTCCGGTCCGGTCCCCTCTCGCTTGGCCCTCACTTCACAGTACAGCTGGTAATGGGAAGAAAAAATAGAGGTCAGCTTTTTTTTTCAGCTATACAGCAACAGTCTTACAATGAATGAAGCAAACACTGCCCTTTGTTTTTAAAATGTTTCCTTTTAAAGGTGCAGTTGGAGATTAGATTCTGGATTAATTGATCAAAATCAATATTACATTAAATAAAGTATCAGTCAAATATGCCAAATATGAACAAAAAAACTTTTTACTTAAATAGTGACATTTATCAGTGATATTATTCTTTAATCTATGAGATCACAAAGGTACATCTTAGTCAAAGTAATGTTTTCAAAGAGGCTTAGATTTTGAGACAAGAGCCTACATGATGACTGTAATGACTTTTACTTTTACTGGATGCTTAGAATGAGAGGATATATATGAGTCAAGCATGAAAAGCTCAAACAATATAAAGAATGTAAATGGCATCATTTGATTATACTAATGGCACTATCCTGCAGCTACTACTCCTGCATAATCAAAAACTAATATGGGATGATGAGAAGTCAGGCAAGATTTCTTAGCAACAAATCTTGTGAGCATATTTAGACCAAAGAGGATTTAAAAAAAACATCCAAGAATTCTTTCACATAAAATTGGATAACCTCTGGCCTGCTACCATAGACTCTCAAAATAGTAACTATTTCATGTTGACTGGGCTCCCTTCCCATCACGCAATGTCTAGATGGGACTTCTGCCTTGTAGCCTGCTTTATTCCTCTGCTGTTTTCCTCTCTCATTTTCTGGTCTCTAAGGGGCAAATGAGAGCCACATGTTCTTTTCATAGCAAATTGTTTCAGTGCCTTCGCACTCTGTCCAACTACTTGTGTATGGCTTCCTTCAATAAAAACATTTATCTGCTCTTCTGGGCGTGTCAGATTTTGATCTGCTGATAAACTGGGGCTTTGTCACCACCCATGCTAAACTGTCTTTCTTTACCTTTGTCCCTCCCTTAGGCTCATCAATCTGCTCTGAATTACTTCCCTGTGTGTCCTGTTACAGTTTATCCCCCATTTTAACCCAGCCAGCTGCAAAAGTTCCCATTAGGCTTGAAACTAATTTTTTATTATAAGTAAATCTGCTAAATGCTTGGTCAATGAATCGGTTTAATGTTTGGTCTATAAAATGTTTTGTCCAAACAACAACAACTCAAAACCCAAAATGATTTACTGTTAACTAAGGCAAGAAGATTCACAGTCATGTAGATTATCATGTAAATGTAAATGATACCTCTTGAGAAACCAATTGTTTCTATGTACTATGATTACTACTATTCTAACCGTTCACCAAAGTGAAAGTCCACTCCAGTGATGATTAAGACACAGACTGTATTAATCACTGCATCTGTCTCATTGACCAGAGGTCATATAATAGCAGCAGAACTCTTGCCCTCTTCCTTCCACTCCTTCTTTTCCTCGTACTCTGCAGCTGTGCTGATCAGGGGTATTGTTTTGACAGTGTTTATGGTTGAACAGGATGTGTAGGAGGGAAATGCAACACACTTAGTGCACAGGACACCGTATATCATACACAAGGTAGGAAAACGTCCTAAGATTGATTGAACAGTTAAATATGCATAGGACCTAAAAATATGGAAAAGTCTGGAATGTGTTTTACATACTTTTGGAGGTTTTCTTTAGTAATTTGTGTGGTTTACTTTTACCAAATCCAACATAAATTGAACCGTAAACACAAACCAAATCATCAAACCTTGACAAAATGCAGATATATTCTCATTCAACCACACAACTTACCTCTTCTATTTTCCTCTGCATATCTTTCAACTGGCTCTCCCACTCCCTCCTCTCCACGTCAAACCTCTCCAGCAGCTCGGCTTTCTCCTTTAACCAGTCCCTCTCATTGTGCTCCAGGCGATAGCGCAGGTCCATGGCTGTTGAGTGTGTGTCTGCCAGGAGCCTTCGCTGCTCTTCCCTGTCCCAGCGGAGGGATGGGGACTCACCGCGCTCGTCTCGAGTGCTCTGTAACGCCACAGAGCCAGGACCTGCTGCTGACTGGACCCCTCCACTCACCAACCCAGAACCCTCTCTAGCCTCCAACTGGAGAGAAAGAAACAGACAGCGCAAGCAGAGAACACAGAGGAGGAGAAAAAAGGGAGCAGGGAAGGGAAAGAGTGGGAAAGGCAGTGGAGGAAACAGTCAGTGTTGATAAAGGATAGATTGCAGTTGCAGAAAAAGAGGATGAGAGCCAGATGCCGGCAAGAAAGGTAGGAGTGAGAGACAGTTAACAGTGGAATTAAGAGAATGAAGGAGTGGCAGGAAGAGAAGGTGGAGGAAGTGGGGGAATAATGCACCATGGGGACGAGTGTGAGTGGGTTCAGAGAAGGGAAGAGGGAGAGAGGAGACAAGAGTGAAAGATTAAAATATCCTGTAAGAACTCACACACAGAGATCATAGGTTCAGAGGTCAGGTCTCTTTTCTGTGGTACTTCACTAACTAACAGGATACAGTGCAGGATATGGCAGATTCAAGCACAGCAAAATATGTCTGCAGAGGATGCATGTGGTCTCATCTGGTCTCAGGCAGATGATACTCTGGTGCACCAGTTTTTAGAGAAACATCGATTAATACAAAGAGGCTCTCATAACATAATTTAGGCTAAAACTCTTATTCCTTTCAACAGGGACATTATAAAAATGCCAGCTGTATTATATTCAACTGGACATTTTTGTTTTACTGACAATATTAATGAGTTCAAAGACCTTTTTCACTGAAATACCCTGGGCATTTCCCCTGGGAATTTCACTGTTTTAGCACCAAAACCTTGAGCCAAAAACACAATATCAGTTTATTTAGAATGAAAAGAAATGATTCTACTACAAAGTCAGACTCCAGAGTTCACTGTTAAAAAAAGAAGCTTAGAAACTGACCAAATTTGATAACATCAAAGATTTAAGTCTTGGTAGTCTCTAGATAATCTGATATGTCCTCTACAAAGGAAATTCTTTGATGTAGAGAATATCCTCTTTCAAAGTACTTAAGAATAAGGGTGTGTTTTACATAGATCTGTGCATTCAGTGGTAAATATGAACATTTCTGTTCTCATAAAAACAGGGGGGGGGGGGGGGTGGCTTTGGAACTGTAAAGAGCCCAAGACAACGCCTGTGCATGTGCATATATGCTTGTGTCTCAGTGTGTGTGCGTGTGTGTGCATGTGTATGTGTGTGTGAGTATGCATGTGTGCATGGAGCGTATGTTAGAAAGAGGGAGAGAATGCAGCACAAGCATGCCAGAGTGTGCCTTCTTACAAGCCTCGGCCATGGTGCTATTTCTGCCTGTGGCCTGGGGTCAAGAAATTATGGTGTAGGAAAACAGGTCAACCCTTTCTGTCTGCCTGTGGCTCTTCTCAAAGTTCTCCACAATTACAGATGGATGATGATGGGTGCTGTCCACAGTCTATTTAAACATCCAAATGCAAACAAATAGTGAAAGTGCAAAAACAAGATGGTTGGAGTCAAAATAAAAGAGCTGAAGACGTTTTTATTGATTAAAAACAGCAAAGCCAAGCCATCTGTTTAAAGGGAGTTCTGGAGGAACTGAACATGCAAACAGGGACACAGGTTCACAGCATCACAGCCAGCTCAGGGAATACACACTCATGCACACAGACACGACTTAAAATCAGTCTCAGGGAGCCATCTCAAGCTACTCTTGATTACCCTGGCTGCCACCGTATGGCACAGGGTATATAAAGGTGACTGTGTCACCACGGTGACCCACTATAAATAGCGGACACACAGCCTTGTACAATGTCACATTCCTAGGGGAGGTGGAGAGATGAGGTAAAGGGAGGAGGGGAAGTTGGCTGCTAAGGCAGAGTGAGATGTCTCCTAGCTGCCAGCAACTTTCATAAATCAGTGGCATGCAGAGAAATATGCCTGGAAATATCCAGACTAAAACCTCTGCCTGGGACCTTGGATGCTTGCTTGGTATTTGGTGGTAGACGTGACCAAAGAGGATGTGGAAACACCTTACAGTAGTTACATTCACAGCCTACTGTGGAAAATGGGGTGTCAATGAAATCGAGAATAAAACAAGCATGCAACTGTTGACAAGCTATGCTGATGCTTTATAGAATCACTTTAATTAGAGCCTATAATCTGGTATCTGGTATAGCAAATGTATGACATACAGTTCCAACCAAGGCAAAGTCAAAATGATGCAATTGTTTGGCTATACTGTTTGTGATACACAGCTCCAGTTTCTCAAAGAATCAAATGACCAACAAATGGATGTAAACTAACTGCTAACCACAGCTAAAACAATATGGAAAAATAAGTAAGGCATGGACATTTTATACATTAAATTCAATTTATAAATGTAGCAGTTCAGTCTGTGGATTTAAACAGACTCTCTTGGTTAAAAAGGGATAATGAGGACTTCATCAGGAAGAGAAGCAAATGCTATTTCACTCACAGTTTCGCATAAAAAACAACTTCAAAATTCCAACTCAGTGGACCCATTTCCTTAAGTACACACCACTTCTTTTGACTACCACCACCGATTCACCAACTCCAGGTTTGAATACACTTGGCTGTTTGGATAATCCTCTGCAGTATTCTGTCCCTCACTCTGACTGTGTGCTACTGTGCTCAAAGTCTCTCATCAAAGTGCATTAATGAACAAACAAAAGCAATAGCAGTGGAATAATAAGTTTATTACAGAAAACTGCCAGAATAGTTCAGTGTAGCTCTCAGACTGTATCGCAAATTCACTTGATTGCATCAAAGGGCTCTTCTCAGGCATACCTGCTAATTTTACAAATACTTTCCAGCTCAGAGCTATTCTGGATAGACATCTTTGTCAGCATTCAAACTGCCCTTACAGTTACCTTCTACCTCTTCAGCACCCCCTGTTTTCACTCTGCCTGAGCTAAAAATGAGCTCTCCTCTGCACTGGTACAGTGAAGCCAACATGTGGAAAATGACAGAGGAGTTTCTCACCCATGTTGAAATTGTTCACATGTCACTTCAAAATGATATGGAGTTACACGCACTCAGCTCTGCTGACCGCCTTCCACTGAATTGCATGCATTCTTGTCTATTTTTTATGCTGTTTCCAAACCTCTGAATCACCACAAACATCTGATTTGTTCAGCAATTAATATATAATTAAAGTGAGGTGAAACAAAATGACAATTCAGTCTGCTTATCAGGCTACTGTTTTAATGTTCTGTCAAAATCTAGCTTTAAAAATTGTGAATTACATGGATTGTAAAAAGTATGACTTCAGCAATCTGGTCTAAAATCGACACCCAAATTACATGTAATACTACTTTCTTGAACAAATAGACACATTTACTTTAAACTGCAACATGAGGGCAGGTTGAAGTCTATAAATTAGCCATTTGATTACAGAGCTGTAAATGATTTCAGAAAACTTGACTTGATGTATTTTGAACCTCATGAGTAGCCTCAGATTAGCACTTGGTAAACATGTACCCAGAAGTATAAACTATGGCAGGATGTGGCATCAGGACAAAACAACTTTTACAATGGAGCTAACCCCACCCACTGTGGCTTTACTCCAAGTCATTTTGCTAAATTAATATAAACTGTCTACGCGCTCCATTCAAAATTACTGTACATTTTGAATATTCACACACACGTAGACAAAGATAGACTTCCATGAGTTTGAGACCACTTTCCCATGGAAGGGAATGGGACACACATGGGATCAGACTTTTGGACCCCAATGTATATAAAAAAAGAGACATTGAGACACCTCTCCTGTCCCAAACAAAGCATCCTGATCTCCATGATTCTCCAAACTCGACTGTCTCTAACACAGATGTCTCACATGTACATCAGCATCTTGGCATTCATCAGTGTGTGTGTGTATGTGGCATCATGGTATAACCTCCTGCAGTACATCAAGCCTTGTCTCCCACTGCTTCACTGGGCTTTTCAAAACACAAAGCAGAACAGTAAACGTCTGCTTTTATAAGACTCTCCGTCAACCACACTGTGAGAAGGCACAGAGCCAGCAGGACAAAAAGAGAAGAGCTGAACAGTAACATTGTGCCATCTACTCACACAGAGGGAATTATATTATGGTCGTCTACAGTATTGTACAAGTGTGTGATCTGGTAACGCCATGTTACTGTGTTGCATTTCTGTGTCATCAGTAGTCTTGTCCAACTGCTTTTCAGCATCATTGCACCACCTTGTTCATTTCCAGCACCATGTTGTGGAATTCTTGAGCTTCATCACTTCAGTCATTGATTTTTTTTAGTAGCTAGAAGCGAGAGCTGTGTGCGATGAGTGAATGCGTGACCAATCAGTTTTAAGTCTGTGATAGGAATCATATGAGGTTCAACTGGCAAATAAAGATACTGTCACCACAACATCACAGAAAAACTAGAGTCAGCGCACAGACAACGCCAACTCTGAACAAAGTTCACAGAATCAAAACTTTTCTCTTTTTTTAAACTCAACAGTGAACAAGTCTGATTAGACTTTTCTAGTCTAGGCCAACCAAATAAATCCATCCTCTGATATAACCAGAAAAAAAAAAGCTAAATCCCTAAAAGCCACATTGCTTTGAAGAATAACTATGCACGGTGCTTCAAGTGATCTGTGCAATGCCTGATACAGCATGGCACTGGTATGCACACTTAACCTTGTATTTTCTCCCCATTTCAAGAAACACTTCACAGTAGCTGCCCATGGTAAAAAATAGGTTAACGTTTCATCTGTTGAGAGAAAGCTGTTAAAAGCCAAACTGGGTGTCTATGTCTGGCTGAGCGGGGATAACTGAGTTTGTCTCCTCGGTGCAAATCTTTTGTCTAAGCTGAGGCTTGAGTTGGATGGATGCCAGGTTGACTTATCACCCTGCCATGTGGGTGGCAAACGTGGTATGCCCAATTTACACCAAACTGTAAGCCAGATATACAAAGACATGAGAAAATATACAAATGTGATATAAGCTATAGAGAAACTATTAAAATGAAACATCCTTTATGTGCAGTACAGTAGTTAGATTTCTCTTTGTTGTTGGATAACTGAGCTCATACTGAGCATGCACCTGCACACACGAAGAACTATATATAAAGTAATGCATACATTGCTCTACTAACTCACACACAAACAAACCCTACCTAAAGCCCCAAACATCCTTTGTTGTCATCCCTCACCTACCTGTGCAATCCTGCATTTGAGCTCAGCCTTCTCCAGTTCCCAGGCACATCTGTCTCTGGTGTACTGCAGCTGGAGCTCACTCCTCTTCTCCTCCTCTCTCTTCACCTCTGCCTGCACTTCCTCCAAAACCGTCTTCAGGTCCAGCAGAATCCTCCTGTTCTCCCCTCCCTGCATGGAAACACAGTTGCCAGCAGTCTTGTCAGCCAAATAAGCCAGATGAATTGTGTCTGCTTTCCCAAACAGAAGTTAGGCTATAGCATTGCACTTCCAACTATGTAACTAAAACAATCACTGATGAACTAAGAAGGAATAAAATTGGTGCTTGAGTATCAAATTAACAAATTTTTCATTTAAAGCACTGATTAATGTCGTGCTATTATTATTATTATTGAGTGCGATTGACAAACTCCAGTTTCCCATATACCAACATAATTAGTACAGAAAAAAAGATTAGGCTACATGCTTTGAGAACCATGGACGAACTCGTGCCCCACACAAATCTATATATATAGCTTTCACAGGGGTGGTAAATAGTTCCAATTACTTGTATGTCAGCCACTTCTCTCAACAATGACTCCTTCTCACGCATCCACTCTTCCTTGTCCTGTACGTGTCGCTTTTTCAAATCCTCAAATTTCTTTTTAAGCCGTGTGTGATGTGTTTGCTGCTGCGGCTGGGCTTCGGGACCCGGCCACATTTGTCCCCTTAGGATCTCAAGCTGTGTCCCTGGTTCACCTTCTCCTCCACCCGGTGAAGCACCGAACTGGGACTCGTAGATTTGACTGAAGACGGTGGGCGGAGAGGAGATCCTTCTCAGCGGACTGCGGGTTTTGCCCCTACCTCTATCTGCCCTATCCATCCTGGAGCACGGCACAAACTCCCATCCCTGAGACGGGACGTATCCCCCGCCAGCACCGCCCCCACCATGCAGCCCCGAGCCGTTCATAAACGCACTCCACATTTCTCGAGGGCATCAAAATAAATCATAACAAAAACAATTTTATCAGCTAAAAATTTTAGAAAATGGTGGACCAAGCTGTTTTGTATGTATCCATTTCTGCATAACCTGAATTAATTTTTGACACAGATCAGCATACTTTTAGTTCAAACTGATTTTCAGTTGGTGGCCGGTGGCATGGGCTAATGAAAGCGCCAATTATCCAAACCCGGCCGAATCACCTGTCGGCCACACAGCAGCACTCAGGACGGCGGTCACCGCAGTGCTCATACAGGAGACGGGACAGGACGCTGCTTTGGTCCCTTCCATATCTTCACAGAGACAAGGTCAAGAAGTCGTTCCTCGTGCCAAAGTCCCCCATGCTGTCCTCCTCACTGCTCCACCCGTGCGCTGCTTTCCTTTTACATGTTTGCATCCAAACCCCAGGACGCACTGTGTCGTGTCCCTGCCCTGCACAGAGTCGTCGTAGGCGACAATCCAGAGCTGGCGAAGACAGACACCCAGTAACCACTCCGACGCGAATGGGAGAAGATCCCAAAAATATCACGGAGCGCACTGATGTAAGAGCAGCGGAGTATTTTTACCCCCCTAGTAACCATGAGTTTATTTTCCTAAAGCCAGAAAGCTGAAGCGGAAAGGCTGCGGACCAACATCCATTAATCAACACCGGGTTGCCCTAATTACGTGGCAAGATACCACCTTGCGCTGTATCCATGGCAACAAATCAATTAGCACATCCACGCCGTGGTAAACTTATAGTCAAAAACAGCTGTGTGCAAACAGTCACTCATTTTAGAGACAACAAACCACTTATTACGACCTGGGCGCAGTAATGGTCTTGCAAAAATAAACAGTAGTTGTCTTACCTTGCCAGTAATAAAAGCGAGTGTGTGTACATTTAATCTTTTCTCATCCGTGGCAGGACTTTTTCCAGCCTTCTGCCATTTCTCATCTGCTATCATAGCAATGGATCATAGCACGGGATGGGAATGACTGTCACGAGGAAAGGAAGAGGGGTGGGATTTTATTCATCTTGATTTGAGATGATAACACGTTGCCACTCAGCCTGTACAGTAGCCTGTCTAACATCAGTAATTCGTAAGTATAGGCTAAGGAACAGTCACGCACGAGTTCGCTTTCTACACTAAACTTGTTATGTTCGCGGTTTTCTAGTGTCAGTTTGAGTAAAAATGTTCAGCTCGAGCGCAGAAAACTACCAAGCACGTGCCACTGGGCTGAATAACAGACCCTTACCTCTTCTTATGATCCTGAATGTTGCAATCAATGTCCTCCTTCAAAAACAGCCACAAGAGCCCACATTTGCACCAGCAAAGTAGCTGAAATGTAGTCTGGATCGGAATGCATTGGCTTAGTTAAAAACAACTGGAGAGCGACAGCCTACAGCTGAAATGATGCATTCATTAACGGGAATAAAACCCCTCTTTTTCTTTCTCTCTCTCTCTCTGACTCTCTCACTATCCACAGCTGGCCCTAATATGTGACGTAAAACATCCCACCGGTGGGATGAAAGAAGTGGACCGGTTCCGCCTCCATCCTGGTGGTCAGATCCGTTGGGTTATTGAACTGATCCAACATCAGCACATTTGTGGCTTGAGTTTAAGACCCACCCAAGGGCAATGTTACACACTTCTGAATGTCACACAACCAAAATCCAAATGTGGGTAAAATGCCATTGCTCCTATCATATTTCCCATGGACATCTGGATGATTTGACATGCTGACATCTTATCATGGCTCAGACAGTTTAATTGCCTAAGAAGAACTTGCAAGAGAAATAGGCCCTATGCCTGCAATATCAGACCGTGTGTATGGGTATCAGTGTTATTATTAAGTGTGTGTACATTGCCCTAACAGTCATGACACAAACAGTATTTACAATGCACACAGACCTGTTTACTGCTGCTGTCATGTGAAAACCTCATAAATACAAAGTAGGTTAATGGTTGAGTGGGTAAATATTTTGACCTTTGGCCATTCAAAACGTCACCTGATAAATAAACAAGAATATGGTGCACAAGCCACAAATACCTGCTTTTTAACTAGATATTTGTACCTGTTAGCAATATTACAGATTCTTAGCACTTGCAATGGTAACATTTTTAAATCTACTTAAAGGCCCTTCCCACTCACACAGGTGTTTTCAGTTATTGTGGCTCATTAGACATCAGATTGGGCAGATTGAAACTGGACTGAACTAATCACTAGTAAGAGTGAAAATAGTATAAACTAACAGGAAAGTGAGACAGATGTCAATCAAGCACAGTCGGTACACACCTACACAGTCCTGAGAAGCCTCTAATTTAGCACACTAAGTGAAAACACCTATCTGGGTGTGTAGGGCCTTTGAGACTGTAGCATTTAGAACTTAGATTGTCTGCAAAGAGCTCAGTACTCACATCCAATTTAACGACATACTCACCTAATACTCCACTGTCGCTGCACGGTGTTCCCTCTCCAGTAAACGCTGAAAGCATCTGAGTACATGTGTGGCTTGGGTCATATGTGGAAAATGATAATGTCCTGTACCTTGAGTGACCTTGTGACATGTGATGTGTTCAACATAACAGTACTGAAATTAATGAATAAGTCAAAAAATAAGAAAAATAAAAAATAACGAAAAACATAATATGATACTGGGTGTGTGCTTCACAGAACAAAGAACAGGGTGAAAAGGAATACCAATTTAAAGATGGTGGCATAAGAGAGTGAGGAAAACAGAACAAGAATGAGGATCAGCAAAATAATGGGCTGAAACATCTTGATGGATGACATAATGAAAAAGGGGGTAAGAGGAAGTGAGAGGCAGATTGATAAGTTAGATAAGCGTATATTAGACAAGACAAAAATCACTAATCATCAGTCATTGAAGTGTGGAGAATCCATTTGTATATTTTTGCATCAGCTTACAGACAGCGGCTCCTCTGCCTGTTTATCCTCCTGCTTGGGGACATCCAGCCGGTCTATGAAGGTCTGCAGCTCCTTCCTGAAGGCTTTCATCTGGGCGTTGATGCGATACAGCAGCTCATGCTCTCTGATCCTGGTGAGCACAGATAGAGAATGTTTGGTCTGAATTAATGATTTAATAATTCCAAAAATCATGCAAACTGTTTTCTCAAAACAGTGACAGTCCACTGCACTACAACTGATCACTTGAAATAACTGTAGTTACGAAGAAGGGTGGGCTGTTTTTGATTTCTTTATTACCTGCCACCTTCTTCATCCTCATCCAGCCTGGCAAACAGCTCTCCGTTGGTGACGTATACTCGGGCCTCAGCGATGATAGTGCTGGTGTCAGCGATGAGCCTGTCGATGGTCCGACCCAGCCTCTCCGCCTCTATGCGGATGTCTATCATCTGCTGTCGGTCCTTCAGGCTTCTGGCTAAAAAACGGCTGTCCACAGGTGAGTAAAGGGAGCGTGTCGGGGTGAGGCAGCGGATGTTCCTCACCTCATCTGAGTCACTTTCCCCTCCAATAGGGCCCTCGCGCTTGCGGTGGGGCGGGAGGAGGCGAGGGGAGGAAGCTGAGGCCGAGGGGGTGTCATCGTCCCGTCCTCCGTCGCTCTCTGCGTCACTGTCCCGCGGGCTGCCACGGATGCCCAGGTGGGAGGCCAGGTCATAGCGCTGCATGTTGGAGAGCAGCACTCGGTTCTCGTACTGGAGCTGCATGACTTTGCCGCTCAGTTCATTGATCTGCAGACGCGCTGCTTTCAGCTCCTCCTGGAGGGCCTCCACTTTAGCGGGGTCAGCTCCTCCTGGGGTTGAAACAAGGTAACAATGAAAAGTGGAACACTTCTGTAAATGAGACTTTAATGTGCAGATCCTGGAGGCTTAATGAAACTGATATATTAAGCTGAAAGAGAAGAGAAGAAGATACTCCTTGTTCTGCAGTGCAGTTGTACCATCTCCTGCAACGATGGCACATTGAAAGACAGTGGAAAATGAAAAACAAACCAACCTCCTCCATGTCTCGATCCAGCTTCATGGGATCCAGCCTTGTACTTCAGTTTATTGAGTTCATTTGTCACCTTAAGAAAAAAACTGAATGTTATTCCCATCTTTGTTTGGTATTGTGTGCATGTTTAGTTCACACACTTGTGTGAGGCTTAGATAACAGCTCGTTTTCATAAAAGGCCTGAAAGTCATTGATGATACTAACAATAGCAAAAGATTCACAGAAAAGAGGAGACACCTAAAAATGACATCTTACGTCACTGAAATTACAGCAGCATTGTGCTGCCTAATAATATCAGAAAGCCAGAAAGCTAGATAGCAGTCCCAGATGGAGAAACTAAAGTAAACTATTCCTGTACAATCATATTTAATGAAGCAATTAATGTATGTGCAGTTGTTTTGTCTTTGGATATTGACACCAATGCAATGGGCCTGTTGAGGAAATCCGGCCTTTTTTGAGTGCAACTAAACGACCTACCTTTTTGTTCTCTTCTTCCACATCTGCTAAATTCCTGCGAAGAAGTTCTGCCTCATCTTCCACCAGCTGAAGCTGCTGCCTCAGCTCTGACAGGGCCTCGCCCTGCTCCCTGCACTGTTGACCTCCAGTGCCAGAGCCGTCCACTCCTGCTGCCGCCATACTAGACGAGGAGGGTGAAACGCATTGATGACAGTCAAGTTTAGTTTTTTTGCCCCCTCTTTTCTTTTTTCCTTGTCACAAATGACAGATTTTATTCTCCCAAATGCTTTTCCTTTCCAAAACAACTGTGACTACATTTCAAACAAAAACTGTTTTAACCATCAAGAATCTGATGATTGAATTCACAGTACCTGTCCTCCCTCATGTCGTCCAGCTCTGCCTTCAGTCCCCTGTTCTCCACCTCCAGCTCCACAATCTTCCTCCCCAGGATATTCGCCTCCTCCTCCACCAGGCGCAAGCGGAGCTTCAGCTCTGATTCGCGAGTGGTTGGAGGCCCCCCAGCCTCACCTTTAGGCAGAGGGCTGTCCACGTCCCCGTAGAAGGAGCGGTACTTCTGCAGCTCCTGCTCCAGTCGGTCCTTTTCCTTGTCGATCTTTGCCATCTTCTTCCTCATCAAGATGGCTTCCTCCTTGATGAAGGCTAGTTGGCATTTCAGATCATCATTTTCTTCCTATAAACAGTGAAGAGAGTTTATTTATTTGCTGAAAAGAACATGGACAACACTAACAATGTAGTTTAAAAATTGACATTACTGAGAAATGTTTAATTGCCTCGTCATATATTGTAATGACCTGATGGTCATGTTTTTCTTTAATATTACCTTCACTCACTTCAAATTATGACTCTTTGATGTTTCATTCTGCATATTCCATGTTGTTTTTAATTTGGAAAGTGCATTGGAGAACAACTTTTATTATTAACCATCTCTGTTGTAGCTAATAGTTTTATAATCTAATAAGGTAAATGCTGACTCACCTCGACTGGGGTCTGTGGAGTCTTTCTCTCTGCTTTCTGTCCATCCTTACTTCCTTTTCTCTTCAGTGAGAGCTGCAGGAAAACAGTGGTTACATCAGCAGCAGCAGCAGCTCACTGTTTTCTCACTGAAGCCAGTGATATCATCCAGATTTATGGAACACTCAAGGCTCAGTAATGGAAAAACAGGACCGCTTGATGTCACCCTCAAGAACATTTCTGGTAAAATGTTCAAACTCAGATCATGGTGCTCTGAGTGTGAGTAAAAAAAACACCCACAAAACTAGTATTTGTAGATTATTGTTTGTGTGTAAGACTGAGCAACTCACAAATCATAAGTCATAAATCTGTTATGTTACTGTGCGGCGGGACGGTGGGAGCCGCTTCACTGACTCTGCTGGTGTAGTGGACACTGATTAACCAGCATTATTTATGGCTTTGGGAAATATTTTCTCTTTTAAACTAATACGATTTTCCAACCGGACTGTATATATGCTGTATTCAATTTTAACTCACACAAAAAATCATCTACAATAACACAGTAGCTTTCAAAAACACAGTTTAGAAAGAAACCTAACATTTGCAATGGTTCAGACAACTATTTACACTATCCAAGCACCCAGGCACGGAGAGGTGACACAAACCAGTGCACACCACCACCCCTCACCTCTTTGGCTTTCTCCAGCTCGTTCTGCAGGGCCTGCTTGGTGACCTCCACTTCTATCAGCTGCTGCCTCAGCTTCTCATTCTCCTCCTCTGTCTTTGTCCTCTTCTCCTCCACATTCTCCAGCTCATGGTGCAGACGCACAGACACATCCTTGGCCACCTGGGAGAGGGACGCAGACAGAAGGAGAGATAGAAGTTGTTATTTATCATGAATATAGAATACAACAGAATGATGCCCAGCCTTCCGCAGACTTACCTTCAGGTCTTGCTCCAGACTTCTGAGCAGCTCCCCATCCACCTGGCCACTTTCTGTGAACCGGAGCCTCTTCCTCTCGGCCTTCTTAAGTCGGTATTGGAGGATCCGGCAGTTCTTGTTGGCTCTCTCCAGCTCTCTGCGCATGTCCTGCAGCTGGCAGGCGTCCTCCTCATAGAAGGTGTCCCGCATCTCATCCATCTCTGCCCGCATCTCCTCGATTTCAGTCTAACAAAACACGGAGGATAATGAAAATAATTAAATCCCACCGTGGGGAAATTGGTCAGAGCCTTTTAAAAACACCCTGTTCGAAACAAAACCTGAAGCTATGTGCAGCAGTCATTGTGCAGCATGTATGCAAATACAACAGGTGCGACTATTGCGCACGCTCACATATGCAAGCTCTAATTAGTCTATAAGGAAATTGAATTGGTCAGACTTGTAATATGTAACCTGCTTACCTTAAGATCCTCGTTTTCATCCTCCAGCTTCTCTATCTCGTCCTGCAGTCTCTGGTCTGGCTGTGGAGCCGGCTGTGGACTGTCGGGCTCGGGGGACAGCTCCGGCTCTGAGGCGGGCGGAGACGCTGATTTCGCCTGCATCTTTGTCCCTTTCTTCCCCAAACTCTTATTCAAGTGAAACTGTATGAGCTCGGATTGCAAGCATCCCTCCTTCCAGAAACCAGGCCCGCAGCCTACTGTGCCTTTGGAGCTCTTCTTGTTGCCGCTCGTCGCCGCAACGGCCTCCCCTCCTCTCGGATTTTTGCTCCTCAGTTTGGGGGATTTGGATGCGCAGGGCTGGTCGGAGACGACGCGGTTAGGATCTGCTCTGGAGGGTGAGGGGGCATCGGCGGCAAGGCGGGGCGTGTCTTCTGGTGTCGCCGCCGCCGCGGGCCTGCTTTGGGTTGGGTTTTCAGCACCAGTAGCCTGGACAGCAGCCGCGCCTTTGGTGGCAGGAGCGCCTCCGGCCTGCCGCTCCCTGCCTGTGGAAACGGGAGAGTGACCTCGGCTGCTTCTCCCTCCCCCTCCTCCTCCACCACCTCCTCCCTGCTTTGACGTGATGAGCTTTGACGAGTTGCTGCCCTTCTGTGTAGCTTTAGATCCGCTGTCTTTGAGCCCAGCCGGAGACGACGACCGCTGCTGCTTTCGGCTGCTATTGTCTGGCTGCCGAGACGAGTCGGCAGAGGATGGGTTCATCATGGTGTCAAAGGATCAGCTCATCCTCAGCAACATCCATACCCTTCACCAGTGTCCCTGTAGTTTGAAAACAATTGCTTTTTCAAACCTAAAGCCTATAAGAGATGGGTATGATCTCACAATAATAAAAGGTTATCATCCAAAAAGTCCAAGTTTGTCACTTGGAATATAGCCTACTGAAAACAGATGGGGAATGGGCTGGTTATCCATAAAACATGGACTCCAGGAGGCGTCGCGCATTTTACATGGAGCTTTTTGGGTAATTAGGCTAGTGGGAGTGGAAAGCACCCACAGACAGGTAGGGCTACGTGATTATGCAGTCGGCCATCCAGAACCTGTTTGATGAGATGTGTTTGAGATCAGCTGCAGCTCGGGCAATTAGACAATCCACATTAGTGTCATGTGCGCTGCCCAGAGGGCAATGGACTAGAGAGAGAGAGAGAGAGAGAGAGAGAGCGAGAGGGAGAGAGAGAGAGAGAGGGAGAGAAGCCAATGTCGGTGGCTGTATAACCTGAAGCAGCAGCCAGCCAATTAAACCGCGCTGCTTGTACCGTTGACAGTGAGCAGGTTCTGAGTGGCCTCTGATCTGATCTTCCACCTGCCCAGTAGAGACAAAGGATGATCCAGTCTCTTGATACTAGATGAGCCACTTCCAGGATTATAAGAGTAGTGAGAGAGCCGCTTCCTGTCAGCCATCATCTAACTCCTCATTTCCAACAAGCCCGATGACTCATTGTGGATGGAGGCAGGTTGCATCCATAAAAGTGTCCGAAGCGACGGGCAAAACATTTCTTTGACCTACTGCACAGGTGGCACAGTTTATTTATTCTCTCTTTTGTCTCTTTGGTTTGAATCGCGGAGAATCGACAGCCACACTCTCTCACTCTGTGCTGATTCAATGGAGAATTTTAAATTAGACTAAACAAGGAAACAGCTCAGTGTGGACTCCTTTACTGCCCGGAGTGTTTTCTGGCTACATATAAACAACAAGAAGCAGCAACAGTAAATCAACCCACCTTGTAGGCCTGACAGTAGAGAACAGAATGTGGACCACAGTCTCTCGTTTGTCCTTCGCACCGGTTACACTTGTCACATTAACTGAAAACAAACGCCTGTGTGCTAAGGAAAAATGGATTATCACCTGGAAAGCTTCAAATGAATTTCTTACCTTTGCTGGCTGTTTTTGTCGGATGCTGAAGGGTGGTGGTGATGGGGAGGCAGAAGGGATGCTGACTCTAGCGCCTCCCGACCACCAAGCAACCTGTTTCAATATTCATGACATTACATCATCGCCAGGGAGGGAGGGACGGGGCTGCACGGAAACGAAGCTGCGCGCAGCAGGCTGCTCTCATTGGAAGAAGACAGGATGCACTCTGTCCTCTCTCTCTCTCTAACTCTCTCTCTCTTTCTCTAACGCTCTCTCTCTCTCTCTCTCTCTCTCTAACTCTAACTCTAACTCTAACTCTCTCTCTCTCTAACTCTCTCTCTCTCAACAGTGATTGGATGTAGCCATTGCTACTTTAAGCTCACCTTGTATTCAGCCATTTGAACTGACCTTGAGTATTTGGACTTGAATTGAACACTACAGAGAATGGGACTGTTCCAATACTTTATAATAAGCAGTTCTTACCATTGGCACATGCATGCCCATGCACTTCATGCCAGGAAGACAATATGGCTGAGACCATGTCTAATGACCATTATTCAACAGCTGTCGTTGAACCAGAGAAAGTGCAGCATATTTGTCAAGAGATTTTCAGCTCATAGAGGAAGTACAGTTACTTACAGTAGCTTTCGTCCCCATCTAAAGTTTACAATAATGCATGGCCCTGTGCTAGACTTCCTGCTTGTCTTTGTTTTAACACACCGTAAGAGGCTATTCAGATATTTGACAAACTCAAATCAAGCACACATTAAAAGGCTGAAATGTGGCATGTTATTTGCTCATATTTGGACAATTATTTGACTTTGGTTCAATCATCAGAAATGACTCATCCTTTTGTGGCTTGGATTTCAGTGAAATATGCAGTGTGGTCACAGAGGTTCTTGCTTGAAAGCTGCATGGCTCTGCTTCAAAACATTGAAAAGGTTGGTAGCTCCAGTATTATTGTTGCTTGGCCAGCGCCATCTTTCTCCCTCGCACACACAGCCCCAAACTGAAGCAGCTGGAGCACAAAATTCTCCCACAAATGCCCCAAAAACATTTGTCAAACAATTTAGTGTCTGGAGAGGGAAGAATAGGCCTCACAGCGCTTAATGTTGTCAGGGGATAAATACATTTCATTTGGAGTTCTGCCTGCTAACTAATTTCTCCCAGAATTTGTTTGAATCTGTGTCTGTTGTCAGGAAATGGAAATGTGAAATTAGAAAGGATTTGGTGTGAAAACAGGTTCATGTGTGTGTGTGTGTGTGTGTGTGTGTGTGTGTGTGCGTGCGTGTGTTTCCATTGGAACTAGTTACTGAGGATCATTTATTCTGTTTGGAAACTGGCCCCGATTCTACTGGGCTCTTCATAAAGTCAAGGCATCTTTGATTGCATTATATTGCACAGGGCCAGAACCATCTGACCAGTCATTTCGAGTTTAAAATTTTTGGCCCTTCTCCAGTAGCTCATAACACACACACACACACACACACACACACACACACACACACACACACACACACACACACACACACACACACACACACACACACAGAGTATCTGAAGTGGTTCAGAAGATACACCCCGCAAAGAAGGTGGACTGATGTTGTATGCATCATCCCTGTGTGAGTAAAATAACAAGTAAGTTTGCAGGAAGTCCTGTGGATTTGCTCTGCTCTAAAAGTTTTATGGCAGGGATTTTGGCTTCTAGACTTCAGTAACCACAGCTCTTAGGCTCATACCTCTGTGCAATACATTTGCTTCTGTCACAACAGGCTCTTACAACACTATGTCTTGATCCGTTCAGAAATAAGGCTATTGTAATCACAGTTTAATTGCCAGACAAGATGTAGCAGGGCCAAACAGCCTGCTTTGGGCAATAATGATGATCCATTTTCTCTGAATAGGATAACAGATGTCTGGATCTTGCACTCCCTTTCACTGTGACAGACACACACACACACACACACACACACACACACACACACACACACACACACACACACACATTCATCACTTCCCCCACCTATTCTCTCTTTCTGCCCCAGGACTATTCAATCATTGGCTTGCATTTAAGTGACAGATGTCTGCATTATGGAGGCTCCCATGTGCCTGACAAAATGACTGATTCTGCTTTGTCTAAAGTAAAACAAAAGGTGATGTTTGACTGAAAAAGTGTCCCAGGAAAAATTCAACTTTCTTCATCTCTGGGAAATATTAAATCACCACATAGTAAATATATGTAATAGTTGGAAATTTTACATTTTTTTTTGTTTATAGTGTTAATCACTTTGGATGAGAAAGTTCAATGTCATTCTTACTGGACTGAATCACCATCCTGACTGTTTGTTCAAATACTTTCTGCAGTAGTTTACCCATCAGGAGCTATGACTGTTTAAGACTCAGCATGAGCCTGAGTGACTTGTTAAGATGGACATTTTCTGCAGTGATGATGTCACTATTGTGTGTTTTCTTTTTCTTATTTGTCCATATTCTTGCATAGTAAATCTGCTTTTCACTTCCCAGTTCTACATCCCACACCACGCACTGGTGAGAGCACAAGAGTATAGCTACGAGGACAGGCTATGAGGGAGTGAGAGAGAGAGAGAGAGAGCGAGAGTGGCCCAGATGAACACTTGTCTAAAAATAACACCCTCATTCATTTCACACACACACGAGTCTCTCTCTAATTCTCACGTTCTCTATTATTCACGAACACCCATACCCCGGATCATCACAGTAACATTATGTGTAGACGGGGATCCCGGGTGGCGTATTTGTCAGTGTTGAACATTATCAGGAACAATCTGCTGTGTCATGCTGTAGTTTCTATGTTGGGTTCCATATTTTTAGATGGCAATGTTTAGTGTCGCTTAACATGCCATATGTGACATTTTTGCCTCAATTAATCCTTTTTACATATACATTAGCATAACAACTATGAATTGGTGTGACTGTGACCAAAGTGGCTAAACTATACAATAGATTTTGTCTTATAATACAGTCAAAGAAATATAATGTAAAGAAATACAAGAAGTGCATAAGAAGAGGCATATATAGTAAATTTCATTATTTCATCATTTATTACTGATCGTTCCTGAAGTGATCACATGCTATGGAGGAGATAATAAAAAATCATCATTCTTTATTCATATCCTGACAGGTAACTAGTGAAGGGCTGTGTGAAGCCAGTGCCTCATTGGTGCAGTACGTTTCTCCCATGAGACATTTAAAAGCACGCTTGTCTCTGGCCTCAGTTGTTGTGCTCCAGATATCAAGTGAGCCTCTGACAGGCAGGAAAATTGTTACTTTGCTGTGAAATCCACAGGGGATTTGACTGAAGGAGGCGGTTCTGCACAGATACAGACACATATTCAAACTGACATATAGTATAGATGCTGAGGTAATCATCTTAGTGCTGGCAGCGGTGTATTGTATTCCTTACACAAACATATGTACATTCTGTATGTCTGGCTGTGACTTTCTATTTAGTCTTTATCCTCTTCTCATGTGGTGTGTGGAGATACAGAAAAGAGGAAGGTCATTTCGTTTCTAATCAACGCTGACGTTTGAATGAAAGCATTAGACATGAATCTGAAAAGCTACACATTAATGAGATTACACTAATTAGAGTTAACACCAACACAAAACACATCAACTGGCATTCTTACGCTACAAAGCTAAGGATGATGAGCAGAAATCTGCCACGTTGTCTATTATAAAAGACATATAAGGGCTTATTGTTTAAAAAGAGCTGCAAGGCATTTGAGTGCCAATGAAAAATCGAAACGTTTGGCCAAAATGTCAGACATGTTTTTGAGATTTATACAGAATACCAACTGTATTCTGCTGCAGATGTTTGAGTCTTATTTCACAGCTTGCAATTCATCAGCAGCAGTAAATCATTTGTCCTGCAGACACCTCCCTCTCAGAGCCTTTCTGCTCTAGACATGCGTCTGTCCACCAGAGGAGACAGTGAGGAGAGGGGTGAGACAGTTGTAAGGATATGGGGCCACCTTCCAAGAGAAAGGTTGTTGATGATGTTACGGTATTCTGTTACCTAGTTGTGAAATTATTGCCCTGGGTTGAGGAATAACACAAACATCATCCATGTAATACCCCTCAGCTGGTGGATGCCTCCCACTCATAAACTCTGCGGGGGGATTGCACACACACACACACACACACACAAATGTGTTTCTCAATCGGTCCACCTATTACACAAGCAAACACACACACATAATTGAAACCTCTACACACTAATCCACCCACTCATACATTCACATAGACACACACACACACATAAGCACTAAAGCCCTGTTTAATAGTTTATTGCGCTTCTGCTGTTTCCCACATGGACCCCAGCTGATTCAAGACGAAGAAGAGGCAGGGGGAGGGGGATGAGTGAGTGGGGGTGGGAGGGGTTTGGGAGGATGACGGGGTATGGGGGTCAGACAGCTGCTGTGTACAGTTACCATGGAAACCTTTGTCTGAACTCGTTAAAATGGGAAGAGAATTCGACAGGGATGAGTAGTGCTATAGATTCAGTTTTGAGAGGTTTTCTTTTTGCATACCAAACAGGTTTCCAGAGATTTACCTTTGGAACAGTTTTTCTTTTGTGTGTGTATCAGACAAGCAACATGTGACAGACATGACCCCACCCTGTACTGGAACCACCCCTCATACTCCTGCACTCTTCCCTTTGGTGCTTATTTGCTATACAAATAGACTGAAGTGGATTTAAAAATGTAACATTGATATTGTTAATTTAGCACTTTTGATAGGCTGACGAAAATGGTGAATTGTAAAGCATAAAAATGAGGTTGAATTGCAACAATACTATGAAAATTTCACACCTAAATCTGTAATTATTCCGATTTTTTAAAGTAGCAATACCACAATGTAAAAAAACTCTCCAATACAAGTAAAAATCCCTTATTTAGGACAAAGTATAGTTGTACGTAACTCTTAGCTAAATGTACTTCAAGTATCAAAAGTAAAAGCTCTAATTATGCGAAATGTCCCTTTTCAGAGTACTGAAATATTATATATGTGTTGTGTTATTTGATTATTACTGCTTGTGTATTAACATGTGAGCAGTGTTTTATAGTTGGTCAAGCTCATTCGAATAACTCTGTATGTAATGAGGTGTTTAATCTATGACAATACATCATGTCATATTGATTGAACATATTCCAGGTATTTTCCAGATAAATGTTGTGGAGTGAAAAGTATAATATTTCCATGTCAGAGTCCAAGTATAAAGTAGCAGAAAAGAAAAACTCAATTAAATTTCTTTTAACTGACTTGGAGCGTTTGAGTAATTATACTTAGTTACTTTCCAACACTGGGTTTCACCCCATTTTACAGATAATGAAAGGCAAAGAAACAGCGTGTGAAGGCCGCCTCATACTTGGCAGTGCCAGGGGGAAATGAGTTTTGATATCAACACAATACCAAACTGATAACCAGGAACTGACCCGAAAACTTCACAGATGTCCATTAAAACCTTTGGATGATAATATTGTTCTCTTTATGTTATAAACCTTGATGAAGCTCTTGAGAAGAGGTCATTTCCATAACTACAGTGTACGGTTCAAATCGTTTGAAACACAGTGAGCTTACTGTATAATAATTACTGTATAATAATAACCACTATGCTCATTTACTAAAATGAGACCATGTTGCCCTCTAGTGTTGGAAACCTACTCTGCACTTCTGTTATCAATAGTGGTCAAGCCACAAATGTCATTCATGTAAAAACACAGTCTTGATCCACAGAGAATGTAAAATAATTTATATCCTTGTTAAGGAGTCATGACATTTATTACAGTATGAAGTATGAAGTTAAATCAAGTGAAAAAGGCAGCCAACATTTGAACAGGCATACAGTTTAATTTAATTTGAAGAGAGTTCGAAGTTATGATACTTAAAAAAAAAAAACAACTCACACACAGAAGCAATGTGGGCGTAGAAATGTCCAAGCTTACAAGCTGGGAACATTCCCAAATGCGCATTGTACAAAATATCACAATGTAATATGTACAACACAAAAAGAACACAAATACACAGACGAGCACTCTCAGCTAGATGGAAACTGGTATTTACATAAAATAAATAGAACAAACCAATAAATAACATCAAAATGCATTGGTTGATGGATGACATAAAGCTGGATTTGCTGTTATAGAGCCGACCATTGATTTATACTCTATATACTACAAGCAGAGCAAAGTTATTCTTCATAGTGGTATAACATACACAGTCACTATAGAGGTTCACCAGCTCTTTTTGTAAAGAATTCATAACCATCTCTAATCTTTTTCAATGCAAATTTTTCCCCTGATAAATTTACATTCAAGCCAGCTCAGGAAATGGATCGAGCCAGAGAACTTAGACACAAAAAAGATATTTGATTGAATATTGGAAGAAAATAGGTTTTGTTAACTTATAATCAAAACTGGCTATAAGCTTGTTCTGAATTCTCCGCAAATACAAAGGGAACCCAGATTCCCACACACCGCTTCTTTGTTCGGCACACAACATTTTCACCAGCGAGTAAGACAAACGACGACATCAGAGAGGATATAAAAAGACAGGTAAACATCTGCAAAGACAAAACTCCACCAGCTTCTCTGTCAAAAGTGGGAGACATTGAGATAATCATCAGATTCATCATTTCTCTGGATAGTATTCATTATATTTCATCACATTACATACAAGTAGGTATATATAAAAGGGGTTATGCTTGCATACAGAAATAGAAAATCTAAATCTTAACCTACTGTGAGCAACAGTTGATGATTATTCCATTTTTAAACAGCGATGAAACAACCTCATCCCGGCCTCAAAGGGTTAGAAATCTATTTTTTCTTTTTCTATGTACATCTTACCTCTGGACACCGATTTATTTTCCTTCTTTAGAATGTAACTGTGCGCTAATGGATGACAGCTCAAAAGTGAGAGTCCTTGACTCTGAATAAATAATAAAAAGAAATGTTCACAAATAAGTGGATAACTGCAGAGGTGTCAGTAGACATGTACAGTAAACTTAAATCTCTTTTATGTAACATCAATAACAGCTTGAAGGAGATGCGGACAAATATGACATGATACTGTACATTATCATCTGTTTTATATCAGTAAAAGTGAACAACAAAAAATAATGAGCTCAAATATAAACTGACATGTTTGTGCATGTGTTATGATGTGTATTCCTGTCTCAGTACAGCAGTGATCTCTAATAATGATGGTACATAATCTTTTTCAAGCAGCTCAGGAGCATTGAGTGTGGCGTTCCCAGCATGCCATACGGGCCTGCTAAACTCTGTGTTTGATGTTTCCTTTTCAGGCTTGCTTTTTAGTCGCTGGAAGTCGCTCTTTTTGAGCCATGTCTTCAGTACTCGGCACCACAATAAAGAGAAGGAATACTAAGTTCTATCCCGTACCAGACACTACTGTATTTTGGGTTATTTGTGATAACGGTCAGCTTAGGCACGACCTTTGACACCTCTCACTAACACAACGATCCTCTCTCAACATAGGCCTGTCTCAGATTGTATCTACAACACTCAGATCATGGCTTAAATAAACACATCACACCTTAACATATCCATTCATCTATATTGTCCTCAAATTAAGTCTTTCATGTTTTTAGCACTAGCAACTGAGAACCCAAAGCAAGGCCCTACCTCACCTCAACCTCTCTCACTCCTCTTCCTCTAATCTCTTTTAGCTCTTCCTTTCCTCTTTCTCCTCCCAGAGTTCTCCTGGGGCTTCTCCTCTTTGCTCCCCATCGCCACTGCTCCATTGGCTGCCTTGCTGAGCCCATTGAGGGTCCCGTTAGAGAGGGCCTTGCCTGCTTTGGAGGAGGAGGAGGCGTCGCGTCTGGGCTGCTGCCGGCGGTAGGTCTGGTAGTAGAAGTTGCCGAAGAGGATGATGAAGGTGATGGCGTAGCAGATGAGGGAGTAGTGCATCCAGTGAGGGAAGTCGCAGTTGACGTAGAGGGACAGGGCCGTGTGGCCGATGGTGACGTGGAACTGAATCTGAGACACGCAGAGAGAAAGTCACATTATGGATCTTTCCATCGTGGTTTCACAGCTTTTCAAGCTCGTGACAGATTCATTACTTCAGTAAGATTAACCTTCCACAGTGTGTTACTGTAAATGTATATACGTGATGGAAAGTTAGCCACAGTGGAAACGTCTTACCATCTGGATGATGGTCAGATACTTCTTCCACCACAGATACTTTTGGATCTTAGGTCCGCAGGAGGCCAGGCCATAATACAGATACATCAAGACATGGATCATTGCATTCATGTGTGCACCAAAGAATGCTGCAAATACAAGAAAATAAAACCAAAGATTAATATTGTCATGCCAACTGTAAAGCTAGAACACACAAATCTCACAAGTCTCAAATCTGTTTGCTCTGAACCTCTTATTCTACTTTTTCCATTAAAAAAACAATAATTCGTAGACATGGCTGGAGGGATGGAAATGTCGGTCAGTGGGCCACCGCTTTGTTCAAGAGGATAAATCCTAATGACTTTTTAACTGGCATCAATGTCTTTACAAAATGTAGCGATGTCCCAACTTTTCATCTAGCATCATCACCAGGTCAAAATCATTCAATTTTGACCAATATCTATAATACTATACTATATTAATTATATTAATATTTATGAACAAATACCTGCTAAATTAATGACACGTCAGCATCAGCTGCAATTTGTGTTTAGTGAAAATTAGTGAAACATGCTAACATGCTAACATTACTACAACTTATGATGCACTTTGGAAAATTGTGTGAATTACAGTAGGCCTATATGTAGGTGATTAGTATTTAATTGGCTGGGAGAATTTTGATTTCAAGATTTTATAATATAGCATTTTATAGACAGCAATAAGCACAAAGCATGGTCTTGACATTCACTGTAGCACAAGCTACTCACACTGTCCCCCTGCCACCCATTTGATGCCGATCCACCAGAGCGTGAACATGGTGCAGTGGTGGTAGACATGCAGGAAGGTAACCTGGTTGAATTTTTTCCTCAGGATAAAGAACACTGTGTCCAGGTACTCGATGCCTTTAGAGATGAAATACCACCACAGAGCTCCCGCCACCTGTCTCAGACAGGACATGATAAAACATGTTAAAGGAGGAGGCAGGAAATAGACACAAACAGGGAAACACAGACAGTTAGAGGAGAGCAGTACTTCATTTGGACTCAATCTAATATAAAGTTGTATCGATTAAACTGAATTCCACACATATTTGCATTTCCTTCATCTAATCTATTCTGCAACATCAAAAGCTCAGGGTCACCTGAGACCAAATGACTCTGTGGTGTGGAACTACGTCATGGAGCAACAGGAAGGAAGGTGTAACTGAACACCCTCCACGAACCCTCCTCCAGCTCGCTGTGTTTCTGATAACAGGACCAGGGTCCAAACGAGTGGAGGGTGATCGTGTTTCTAAAACCACTGAGTGAAACCACAGTGAAGCTTCACTGGCACACTGACAAGGAGTTTCTTATTCATCTGGGTACAGTAGAGCTCTACAGTGAAGTAAGATCACCATCTGTCTGTGAAACATGTTAGTGGAGTTAGGTGCGAGTGTCAGCAGCTCCAAACACTCACCCTGACTTCATTGGGGTCGTCCGAATAGTCCACCGGTTGACAAATGTAACTGTAGCTTGCGGCCCGTGCTGCCATAAACAGCTAGAGGACAAGAGAACGTCTCTATTGAGTGATTGATATAAATGAACAAAGGCAGAGACACAGAGTGAGAGGAGACACAGAGGGGAAGAGAGGTGGAGTGCAGGCAGAAGGCTGAATACACTGTAATAAGTTTAGTCTAAACCCAGGGGGTGAAACTGCGACTGTAACATATTCAGCTGGGCGGATAGTTGCGGTTGGGATAAGATTGACTATACTACTATTTCACACATGCAGCGGGACACACAGCTTATTCCCTAACTACAACTAACCTCTTTAAAGATGAAGAAGTTGAGGAAGACCATGCTGAAGTTGTAGACAATGAGGGTTTTGCGGAGCTGGAAGGGCTCTCTGTTCTTCATGTATTTGGGCCCCAGCCAGAGGAAGAGCAGGTAGGAGGTGCTGATGGCCAGTGTGGGCAGGGGGTTGTCCATCAGAGGCCATTTCTCCACTCGCTTGTCTGTGGAAAACATGTTCTCATAGCGTTACATAACTATTCTTAATGTTTGTATTATATTGCCACAGTGTGGGTTCAGTGCCAGTTTATTTTAAGAGGAGAGCAGGTCAAGCAAGTGTGGAGCAGGAATGCAGATGATGGATTTTGTCCCAAGGTGACCTGTCTGGAGGGCAGTTTGATGCATGTGATACTCTTAAATGTGAATGTCAATTATAGTTCTCCAGTACAGTATTGTTTATTGTCTAGTGCAGTCATCCCCACAGCAGTCTTCATTCATTCACCTTCTGATTCCAGCTCAGTTAAGGCAGAGGTACAGATGAAGGAGAACGACAGGACAAAACACCAATTTAAAAAATCAATATATTGCAATATATTTGAAGTCACTTTATGAGCAGGCACACACACACACACACACACACACACACACACAGACACAAATATATTCTTCAACTATATGGTGCAACTTTGACTCATCCTATCATAAATTCCCACTGAAGCACCATCCTTTACTGACTCATTCTATACTGACGCATTACAGACAACATACCTGTAGATGTATATATGCTGTTTACAAGTGCACACATGAAAATGTGTTTGGTCACTTGTAAAGCAACATATTTGTAAAAGAGATTTCTTACACTGACTCTGACACAGACAGGAAAAAAACAAGAATATTACCTGCAATAGTTAGGGTCCATTTGTAGAACTCTATGGTGTCATTTATTAAATGTGTGACAATCTCCATGGCTGTGGCTGTGGAGCTGAAATCAAAAAGAGAGATGTGAAAACAGAGGCCTTTCAAATATCAGCTTTTGATGGATAAAACTGATTCCACTGAGTCAGAGTGGTGCCATCCTCCAAGAGATCAATAATTCATAATGTAACTCTAACTGTGCTTTTCTCTTTAAGCTGGAATATAATAATAATTTCATTTTGTAAATTATTATGAAATAATTCAACCTTAAATACTGTGAATCGTTAAAGGAAGCAGGAGGCCGGCTCTAAGCCTACAGGAGTGTGTGTACCCATGAGGCCCTGATAGATGGGCTATAGGTTTCATTGCGCACAAAGGCTGGGAGCACCAGCCGGCAGAGCGCATGTGTCAGCAGATTTTTGGCTTCAGCGCGACCACCGGCCGACCTGGCGTTGGCACTTAATAATGAGAGGGATTGCCTCGTGCCCCACTTTTACATTGAAATGGGCCATCTCCTATAGAGCCAGACTGACGCATCGGCTGATAAGTAGCGGAGAGCTCGGTCAGACACACAGTGATTCAATGATCCTAAAAAGATGACGCCCCCCCCACCCCTCTCCCTCTCTCCATCTCCAGCCTGAAGCGGATCAAGCGCTGCTGCAGCATCTGCCATAGCCCTGCACGCGCTCTCCGTACCTATAACCTGCTCTGAGAATAAACCATTCAGAACAGATTAAAATACACATTTAAAATGATGTTGTATATTTAGAGGCTTGGCCTAATATATGTATAATTCAAGCTTTTCACCGTATAACATTTCTGCATTCTGCGGCATGCAGTCCGGCCTTCAAGTAGGCTGCATGCAGTCCTATAACCAATATGATTTTTCAGAACCTCTGAGCTGTTTCCATCTTAGATAAACAAGACGATTACTGTCCACAACAGAGTCGAAATCAAGGCTGCACACAGCAAACACACAGCAGACCATCATACATTGGTCTCGCCCTCTGCTCCGTGCGAATGAAGATGCTTGTTACCTTACCGTGCCGGTGCTTAAAAAAATCCCTCTTTTATGACATTCACTGCAAGGCCATGAAGTGTGCGTTACTCCGCCTTGTAATCAGCTGGTCGCGTTTTCTATGATCTGATTAATTGTTTCGTGTCCACAGTGAAATAAACGGGCTGTTGAGTAGCCTATACGGCGATGGCATGAATTTCCCGTTCAGAGACCTCACTAGCCTCCGCTGCGCGTCCGCTTCAATGATTTTCTCCTCCGATCTCCACAGCACCAGCGTCAAGACGGCCAGAATTCACAATCCACTTCCGGTGAGACTTTCACAATAAAACGTCGACAGTTTTTTTTTTTTATGTCCTTAGGGTAAAAATTTGAAAATATCCTAGAAAATGTTGAATTTCACAGCTACATAATCATAGCCTTCATAATGTAGCCTATATGTTTTGTATTTTTAGTTGCACTTCACGCTTTTATTTGAAATGTTTATTACTGTATATCCTGTCTGATGCTGACTGTCTCTGTGCAGCTTGATGCAGCTCCACTCCTGTAGGTGCCACTTGTCGGGAAAGATGGAAAGATGCTATGCGCATGCGTACAAATGGAGGCAGCAGCTGCAGCAGCAGGTCTACATCAGTTTCGTCAAGTCAGCAGGACGCAACCAGAGTAAGACGGAAAAAGCAGTGGCTTTACCTTCAAAATTAAACTGTCTAACTTTGTCGACAAAAATAACTGTTGGTTGCAGAAAAGTTCCTAGTGGAATTAACACATCAAAAGTGAGTCCGTTTCGCTGTAAAAGAGATACACGATAACATAGTCTATTGCATCACACCGCTGCAAGGTCTTATGATAAAAGTGGCTAATGGATAGTAATGAAGGAAAACTATGAAATGACTGACCAAATGTCAGTGGATTTCTTTATTAGTATTGTGTATTATTAAAGTTATTTTGATCCCCAGCTATTCAAAAGTGTGACTGAAACTATTTGTATTGCACAGGGCAAGCCACTTCTTAATGTTTTTGTAATCGCCTCGTTCTGTATAATGTTTCTAAAACAACATCTGGCAGGATAAAGCTGAGGTGATGTCGATAAAACATAATCCGCTATCATGACGGGTTATCAAAAGAATTTTATTTTGAAATTCCTGACTACAATCCTGTGTCTCACTCCGTCTAACTAGACGCTCGGTGGCTCCGCGGTTGCACCGGCTTCCCTCTTGTCCTTTGCATATACGAGCTATTTGTTATTGCAAACCATAGACCATAAGTTTTCTGTCTCTTAGTCCTGCGACACTGTCGGGTCAGTCAGAGCATTTGGCGCAGTGCTTACGCGAGGTTGAAATAAAGCGTTCCTGGGACTCACTTCACTGATGGTCGTGAGCTTCCATCACAGGCCCTGCTCTCTGATCAGTGCAGCTAGTTCCTCATAAGACAATGGTCCGGTGAGTTATAGTTTCGGACGACGGAGGGGTTTTCAGCGAAAAGGTCAAGATTGTGTTTTGGGGAAAAAAAATGAAGATTTGGAGCACGGAACATGTTTTCAGGTCGGTCACACTGGTCATTATTGTTGCAATGATTGGTAACGCAGGGTGAACTGGTCTGTAGTTGCAGGCTAGGTCGACCTTGTTATCTGAGTTTAAACTGGAGCATAAAACTCTGACGCGTATGACTTTATGATTGTGGCCAATAAATTCCACATATTCTTTATTATGATTCCACCGAGTGATGGTGAGTCACTATGAGCATTTAACACCAGGAGTCAGTGAACTGTCAGGTGTCTTATATCAGTAAACCCCAGAACAAACCCATCAACCAATGTGGTAGAGAAACTCTACAGGGAAGTTTGTTTGCTTGATTAGACCCTGACTTCAACAACCATGTGCACTTCATTTCATAAGGAGATGATGACACCTATAACATCTTTGTCAGTGTATATGTTTCTTTCCATTCATAGTATTTTGTGCTGGTTTGTGTGCAGTTACCCGTGGGAGACAGTGATCAAGGCTGCCATGAGGAAGTACCCCAACCCCATGAACCCTAACGTGGTCGGGGTTGACGTGCTGGACCGCGGCCTGGACGCTGAGGGACGTTTGCACAGCCACAGACTCCTGAGCACAGAGTGGGGCCTACCGGGGATCGTACGAGCGGTCAGTCATCAACACACAGACACACACTTTAGATGTATAGACGTACACATGCATGCATGCTCAGAGGCACACAGGTGCATGTATACATGGAGAAGATAAAGATCTGAGTTTCCAAATGATACTCAAGGGCCTGCAGGCTCCGTGATGAGGCTCCAACAGTTCATTAGTTGAATTAAAAGTAGTCTAACTCCATTCATCTGAAGTGAGCACAGTCAGTGCTGTAGAGACCATCAACAGCTCCTAGAAGTGGCTCCTGTAAAATCAGTTTCATCATGTACACACAGCAAATTATATTCAGGATGATTTCACTGTACATACTGTGTATTATTGTGTTTGCAGATACTAGGGACCAACCATACGCAGACCTATGTGAAGGAACACTCCATAGTCGACCCCGAGGAGAAAAAGATGGAGTTGTGTTCAACAAATGTGAGTTTGCACTGAGCCCATCAGCACTGACTTAACACTGGTTACACAGTGTATTCAGACAGTTTGTGCACACTGCAAAATGAGAATACAGCATAATGTAAAACAGTGTCTTAAAATGTTCATAAACAACTGCACAAGTGTTCAGACTATGAAGTGGATATTTCAGATTAAAAAGAATTTACAGGACCAACATAGTACATTGTAATAGCTATTGCTCCAGTCCTGTTAATAACTGATAAAGGAAGGAAAGCTTAATCTGTTTTGTCTTCCAGATTACTCTCACCAACCTCATATCAGTGGATGAGAGACTTCTTTACAGACCACACCCAGACAACCCTGAGGTGTAAGTACACTGTACAATTTAATTCACTTTGCATTTCATTTCTGAGAGTATTTCTGGCTGTAGTGCGTGCATACTATTACTAGTCTGCATACTTAGTCTATTTTCAGAATGTAACAGTGCACACACCAAAAACAGGAAACAGAATGAGCTAGACATCGTGCTCTTGCAAGTACACAATGTTAAACTGTTTATTAATGTCATACAGTATTCATGTTCCCTCTCTCGTCACCTCCCTCCCTCGCCCCTCAGTACCGTCCTGACCCAGGAGGCCATCATTACAGTCAAGGGAGTCAGTCTAAGCAGTTACCTGGAAGGGATGATGGCCAGGAGAATGTCAGCTAACGCCAGGAAGGTAAGAGAAAATAACAACAGCACATTTCTATTTATACAGTTGTTTCATGTTTTGCATGTAATCTGAATTCTGGTTCAAGCGATAAAGGTATTGCTGATGATTCCTTTGCATGCCATCTAACTGGGACTGTTCCAGGGCCAGTTGTTCACCTGTCTGTGTGTACGGCTCTTCTTTAATCTTCTATCTCTCTGTGAATCTGTAGGGCTGGGATGCTATTGAGTGGATTATTCAGAACTCTGAAAGAGAGAACGTACCTCTCTGTGACATTTACTAACTCTGGTAATTCTTTGCTTTCCTTTGCAACTTTGTCCTCCAGTTTTACCAGATTATTACAAGCATGCTACTTTTCTCACTCTCAAAGCTGCAACAAGAAGTGTTACGTTAGTGTACGTGTCACACGATGCTCAGCGCTCATATGTTTGCCACCACAGGGCTGCAGTTCCACGGTCTCGACGACTTTCCCCGGCTACACCTCATAAACCACCGGGGAACTTCAGCATCTCGGGATCCTCTGCAGTTGGGACTTGAACTGTGAGGGAGGTGATGTGGATTTTCACCCCCACAGCCTCCCTCTCTCACCTCTAGACTTCATGCACTGGAAGCTCAGACAGACGGTGAAATGTTGCCAAAGCTGAATGGTTAAAAGGAGCGAAAGCGTGTTATAGTCGAATTTGAAGGCTCATTAACCCATTAACAGTTCTAATTAAGGCATTGTGTTGAACATACTCTCCTGCTGAATCGCCACATGGTTTTATCATGTCATTTATGAGCATACCAAACTCCACTGGTTTGAATATTATATTACAACTCCACATATACTTTGATCTCATGTCATAGCTTCAGTTTAAAAAGATACTCAAGGAAGGATGCAAGAGGGAGACACGCACAATCTTTTGAAAACAATATGATATGCAACAAACTTCATAACTTTATTTTTCCTGATGTAATTCATCTGTAATGTCACACACTGGAGACTCCAATACTAGCAGTTAAGGTCAGAGTTGATACTGGTGCTTATTATGTGTTTCAAGAGGCACAAACTGTAGATGATATGTTTGCATGATAGTAGTACAAAAGGAAGGGGGGGTGGTATTAAAGAAAAATGGGCAGTGTGGTAGCTAGTTAGCCAGGCAGCTAGCTCTAATTATCTAAAAAGAAATTATATTGTTTATATCAGAAAAAAGATGGGAATGTACCATTAATATTGCCTTGTGTTTTTGCTGTCAAAGCATCAATACACCGGCACCTTTTTGATGTAAAATTGATAGGTAGTATCGCCTTAAGCCAGCAGATTGGTAATTGGACTAATGAGGAAGATGAAGATGCCAGTGTAGTAAAATCATGGATGGACTCTCTCTGTGGGCAGAATTACCTATTCGTACGGCCTTAAATCGATGCCTGTGTATTATTGCTTTGGCAGTGTTATGTCTATGCCAGTCCTACGCATCATGCTTCCTAATGTCGAACTATTGCGTAACACTACCTGTTTGCCCCTGAGGAGCAGGCCAGTACTGTACTCAATGCTGCAGTGGAAGATGCACACCTTGACTTACGTGCTAATTCATTTTTCTTGGTCAAAATGAATAATATTTACATAATATTTGTATAAATATTATTTATTTAAATACATTGCATAACAAGCAGTGAATCATTACATTGTTTATATTGTCAGTGTCATGTAAAAATGTTTCATTTGCTTTTTAAATTCTGTTTTAACTTCAACTGTTGTCCTACTGCAACAATTAAAACAATTGTTTGAGAAAATTTCATTTTAGAAATTGATGACGTGAACACTGTTTGTTGTTGTTCACTGTCTAATAACCCTTGTGTTATTATACAGCAGGCCTGCTTAATTAAGACTAATATCCCAGGGTCCTTTTAGTGAAAAGACACTGGAGAGATCTGCTTGCTCTCATAGTTACTTAGTGCCTTCAGCATTTCCCCAACCATTGTTCGAGTAGGCTGAGATGCTTTCCTGTTAAGAATTCCCTTTGTTTTTTTTTGAGTCTCAGCTCAATCTTTCATCATCTAAGTGTAGTTTCATTTTTCTGCTCCAGTAAGAAACACTCAGGTGTGAATAGTGATGGAAACTCAGAGGCAGAGAAAACATCATCTCTCACAGACAGTTTGTTGTCCTGATGATGCGAGGCACCTTTTTTCTAAATTGTTTAATCACTACGTTGCAGTTCATCATTTGTCCAGCAGAGAGCACACATTTGCTGTTAGCAACAGGAGAACAAAAGGGCTGTTCCCGTTCACCTCCAGCAGGAGGCCCATTTGAGTTGAGCTGAGAAAAATCTAATTAAGGCTACATGTATGGTTATTTTTGTTTATTTATTCAACAGAACATAAACAAAACGCATTGCATAGCATGTACATCATTCCTCACTGTCTAAGCAGTGATAGTGGAAAATCTGGGTCACACTGCCTTTCTTCAAACCCAATAGTGCAAGCTGAGCCACTTGCCAGAATCTCAATAAATAAATACAAAAACACAATCAGTTGTGTGTTTAAAAAAAAAAAAAAGTCATGCAGGAGGCTACAGAAAAATACGATGTTTCAGACTTTGGTACCAGAGCCTCAGATCTTAAATACCACTCTTGGTGATGATGTTAAAAAAAAAAACAAAAAAAAAAAACAAAAAGAAAACAGCATCAGGATCTGAAAATATTACAAACAAGGATTAAGCTGTACCAGTTTCAAGTTTCACAATAAGGCACACACCATTGTAATAGTGGCTGTGATTACAATCTTTGGTAATACTGCACTCAGGTGCTGTTGCTGTTGCAGCCGCAGCAGAACACGAACACACAATTAATAAAAAAAACAAAACATATCAAATCCATATAAAAGTGAAAAAGAACAAAACAAAATAGAAAACATATCGTGGTGTGTTAACATATCAAAGAATCATCACTCAGTCTTATGATTAATTACCGACTCCCTTTCCTACATTCATTATCTCCTAGGTAGTGCAGCAAATCAAGATTTTCTCCTCTCATCCCAGTGCCAAACTGAATATTACTGCTAATCTCATCTGAACGTCAAACACACTGTCATACCCCATGTGAGCAGGCTTTGTAATGTCATACTGAACAAATCACAATTTTAAACAAATCAAATCATCTTCCTATTTCTCGTGTTGAAAATAACAGTTACAAGGTTTGAAAACCAGAAATCAAATCTAATTTTCCAAATTGGGAAAAACAAGTGCACGCAGCTAAGGTAAAAATAAAAAGTGTTAATTTGGAGGTGTCTTTTCAAAAACCACATTAAACTAAGACTAAACTCTGACAGCTGAGTGTTCCCTTTCTCCTCTGCTCTCTCCTACATCAACAACACAACGGCTCCAACATCTCTTTTTCTCTCTGTCACATTCACTCGCTTTCAACAGTGAAACCTGCCAGCAGCCTGTGTACTCTTCCAAAAGAATCCTGATTGCATAATTGTCCCGCTGAGCCCCCCTCCAGTCAAACCTCGACTAAATATACATCCAAAAATTGATTGTGCCATAAACAAAAACAACATTGTACACTTCTATGTACAGTATGTACAGTCAGTTCATCTGGATTTGCGTGGAATCAGAAGTTGAAAAGGTTGATAAAGTCTTGAGGGGAGAGGGACATGGTGCAACTTTCGGGGTTGTTGGCTGTGCAGGGATGGTTTGTGTCCTGCAAAAACAGAGAAAGAAACACAACCGTCGATATTAAAGTCTAGTGTTTTTCCTTTTTATCTTCAGCTTTACAAACAGTGACATTTTACTTTCATATCCACTTTGATCAAGTGCAAAATGAAAGAGACAAAAAACATATACTACCTTCCAGAAAAGGATGTGGCAGTGTGTGCAGAAGTGCAGGGTGTCACTGTATTGTTCTCTGTGAGGATAGCAGCGGCTCAGCTTAAAGTACATCTTCTTCCACTCCAGGTGACCTTTATCTGACACTATCAGGCGCTTTCGGATCTGAAGAAGAGGAAAACAGACTTTAAGACATGACCCAAACACAGAGAAATACTTTGAAATATCCACTTTAATGTCAGCTTTCTTCAGAATTTCTTTTGCACCACATTTGCTACTCCACAAACACAGATTTTGGTAGCCTTAATGGATGGACCGGTAGGAAACTTTATTGTAACCTACTTTACCTTATAGATTGAGACCGTCTCACTCACTGATCAAATGCATGCTTTCTCACATGGTGAAAAGTTACTGCAGTGTGAGTATGCACCCCCCCCCCCCCCCCCCGCAGCCCCCTGTTTTCCAGTAGCAAGTCAAGTTTATCAGAGATGCTTGACCTCCTTGCAGAGAGATTTTAATGGCATGTATGTCAAGAAGATGACTCTTTTATTTTAACTGTCTCAGGTATCAAGTAGTTCAGCTGAAGCAGTGACATGGTTGAGGACAACTAACCTCTGTGTGTGTGTGTGTGTGTGTGTGTGTGTGTGTGTGTGTGCAATATTCTCATTCTATACATGCTTAGAGATTACCCATTCATTTCTACATGCCTGTCTGTCTGTGAAGTGGTACTGGCAGAGCCTTTTCCACAGCAGCCGGTCCTCAGAGAGGGCGCCCAGATCGGGACACACTTGGCCCAGGCTGACCAGGTCCCTGCCGTCCGACAGACGCTGCATGATGTTGAGCTGCAGGCTTGCGGGCAGGTCAGTGAGGGTCATGCCTGTGGATGTGGGCTGCAGGAAACAGGAGGTGGAATATAAATGAAATTATATTTTAACGCTTTCTTTAAATCCCTAAAATTTGACAAAATTTGAGCACTTTTGAGTTCAGCTCGTGGTCCTGCATTTTGGGTACAGCCCTACCCTGTTGATCTGGATGCTGTCCAGCTGCTGCTGCCACTGCAGGATGTTCTCCATGCGGTGCACCCAGATGTTGATGTTCCCCACCAGGACAGACTTGCCCATGTCCTGAACGAGACCACACAGCGAGACGTACAGCGCTTGCAGCAGCTCTTTGATGGGACGGACGTTCTGCTGGTCAACGAGGACTGTAGGAGGAAATCAGAAGCTATTCATTGAGCTCAAATCATTACTTCCAATTATGACCAAAAGTGAGGTCTTAAACCCTCCGAGTGTCACAGAAAGATTAGTAACAAACAGGCCAACAGCCAAACAGTAAAATATTTATTGTGAATCATCAAAAATCATAATGTTAAACTAAATGTTTTGGAATTGCTGTTCTCTCCTCGTGAGATGATCATAATATTTGGCCAACAGGTTCCATAACGCCACCTAAACAACCTGAATCTGTGTTTATCAGAGGGAACATTTAGTTTACACTGTGGCTTACAGAGGGATCTGGTGACTGTCAGTGTTTTTCTCTGTGCCATTAGAGCACTAGATTCACTCCTCTGCCTTCTTTAGATGTTGTCAGGGCTCATTTCCTCACCTACTGGTGCAAACAACAAAGCAGGAAGGTTTCATGTTTGCTCTACATGTGTTTTTGTTTATAACCATTACAAAGAAAGAGTCTAATATACCTGAACTGACCAAAAAAGAAAATGAAATAGATTCAGGGGTGAATTGTTTGTTTGAACTCTGAGGCAAACTAGTTGAGTGACTTGAGAGAAGAGCGACAGGTCTCACCTTTCTGTACCACCCTCTCCAGAATATTCATGTAATTTTTCTGCGCCACTCCGCTGAGCGAGGGGAGCTGGGACGTGGCGATAAGCTCCAGAAGCTGGAGCAGAGAAAGAAAACAGACAGAAAGAAAGAAATACAACATAAATTTTCATCCTGTCAGCTGCTGAGACTCTCTGTTCCATTGCCTCATTACTTAATGTTTGTTATGCTGCATTCTTACAAAGGCACTTGCGCTCCTAACAATAAATGCTGTCTAGAACAAATTTGGAGCGGTTCCACCTGGTCTTTACTCTCAACTGAAGCTGGATCCAACAACATTCTTGCCTCTGATATTTCTTGATCAGAGTCTCGTCAGGGGTAAGAAGCGACTGGAAAGGTGTTGGAAAGCAGCCCAGGCCGTCAACAACATCAGCCTCCACAAACAAGCTTTTAATCATTTGACTCCTGATACTCCTGTCATGTGAATTAGCTGAATCATTTGACACGAGAGTGTGTGCACTTGTGTGTCCATGCAAACAAGCTCGTGTGTTTACGTGTATGTCTGCGCGCTTGTTGCCACTGGCTAGCCGACAAACGGCGGGTTCGAGGGTGGCATGTCTGGCATGTAACAGATGCTGTGACATCATGGAGAAACTCAACTCTGACTGAAGCTCCTGACCTTTGTCATCATACCAACATCAACATATTGGGGTGCTTTTAGGTAAACTATGAAATGCAACTTCATTACTACAAATGGCACCTACTGCAAGCAGCATTCAGCCATATCCTAAATAAAACGGTGATGAGTTTGAGGATCTTAATAATACCCAGCTTTGGAATAAATTACTTCTCTCCCACATCCTCTACCTCCCAGTCCGTTTTTACCAACTTTAAGCTTCTTTTCTCCCTCCTGGCTCCCGTTTTTCATTCTTTCCAGCTCCGTTCCTAAAAGCTAATCCCATGCCCTGCTTCTTTTAGCAGCTCATCAAGTGCTCCTCTCTTTGTAGAGCAGCCGGGCAGAACAATGTGCATTTCCGTATCTACTTTTAGCCCCCGCTGTTCGCTAAACTGCACTCCATAGCTTGGCACCGCGGCTCACACTTTTTTTCCACAAACACACAGACAGTATTGGAAGATAAGATGGCCCCTGCTAAAACAAGTTCACTTTAAAGGTTTCTGTCTCCTTGAAATAACCTCCATTTGTCTGCTCCAAGAAAGCGAGAGAGGACCACTTGTTGTCTCTTTGTGGAAGAACCTGATCTGTGTAACGGAGACAGAGTTAAACGAACCTACAAATAACATCAGACACAACCAGTGAAGAGCAGGGACCTAGGACACCATGTCCAGACCAGACGCTAATGTTACACAGCCATATTGTTCTTTGGTCTTAGCACACTACACTGCACTTGTTAGCTGGGGCCTGCAATGAAAGGGTAATCCAAAACTCCAACAGAGGCTCTAGCAAATGGCGAACTACATGTGGAAAGTTAAAGTGAAAAGAGATTAAAAAGTTTGATCACTTGTAGAATATCAGATTGTTTTGCATTCTGATATCTCAGGAACTTGATATACTAAACCTGTGTTTATGGGTTCATGGCTGTACATAAAAACAACAAAACACTCATAAAACATGATCCGCTGTAATCTCACTGTCCTGCCAAAATGGAAAGTTACCTCGTCTCCTCCTGACCAAGCCTGAACTGGTTTCTCATCCCACAACATTCATTAAGTTCGCACTTCAATAGGAAAGCAGGAAAGTGAGACAGACTAGGAGACAACACAAAAGGAAGAAGCTTAAGTCTGGCAGAGGCAAGTCTGTCTATGTTTGTGTTTTGGGGTCTAAATCACCTGACAACCACCGGGTCTGGTTTCATAAACCCGTCAGGTGGTCGCACCTCACCGCACAACTGTCACCCCTACTCAACCCCCCTGACTGCCAACCCCCCCCCCCCCCATCCTCACCTCCAACAGTACAGGAGGACATGGGCACACGCAGCTCACATGGGAGCACATGTGGGAGAGCCGGTGTTCAGTATATAGATCAGTATAATGCAGTGACATTTTGATGTGCAAGGTAAAAGCTCTGAATTTAAACTGAATCATTTTCTATTGACATCCCATAATGTAATTACATCACTCTTAATGATATCATGATCAAGGATTATGACACATCTCCCCTTGAGTGGACATTTTTCGTCACGTTATTTGGCATCCCAAGTGAAAATGCTACATACAATGTGAAATTTGAAAACTCAGTGCATCCGTTTTACACTGCAGACATAGAGTTTATAAAATTCTTAAACTAGTAAAGTGGTATATAGGAATTTGTCTTCAATACAGGATTGGTTTAGGGATGCCAAATGGCTTTAGCAACCCTCTTACAGAAAAATGTTATGCTATCACAGTTTTAGTCTACCACAAGCACATACATACACTCCCTGGGTCAGTATCATTACCACTGAGAGACCCTTGTCTGCACAGCATTGATAAGAGTGAAGCAGAAGCCTACACACCCTCTTAACCTTAACCCTTCTGTGCCACTGACAAAAACATCCATTTAAAACCCACACAGGCAGACAAACACAGAGACTGGAAGAAAAGGAAGGGATAAGGACTCACTCTCACGATGTAATTAAATCTCCTTGTATCCTTGATGGCGCTGCAGAAATCTAAGCGGTTGAAGGCCTCTCCCAGTGTACAATATCCATGGCGCTGGGAGAATTTAATTATCAAGGTATTAGATAGCGATCTGAAGCGCGAGTATAGAGTTTTCTCTGCATGTTTACATTAGCAAAGATGATATGAAAAGTTGATGTGAAACTAAATGAGTTTGTTTGTTACCTCCTTGGTGCTTCCTTTATGAACATAAATCCACTTTTCCCTGTGGAAATCTGGGAGAAAGCAGAATGTTTATATTAGTGGCCTGCCCTCATTAAGCAGCTCATGAGCACTGTGACAAATACACGCAGACATCACAAATAAGATACCACTCCAGACTGAGTGCAGTTATCAAAAATGAATTTATGAAATGATAATTAATAATAAACCTTATTATTAGGAAGTGCTCCCCTCGTGAATGTTACATAACATCCTCATGAGTCTCTCCTGCTAATATTCCTGATCCAGAACCCAACTTTGGTATATTATCAAATGATTTATAAACCCACACACTAAGTGTTATCCTTAGTATATTTATAGAAAAAGTCAGACTGTGTGTCTCTTCGAGTGTGACTCACAGGGGACCTTGGTGTTGTTGTTCATTAGGTCTTTCTTCCTCTTCTTGGCAGCCATGTCGTAGCTGAGAGAAAGCAGCAAGTTCTCCTTGTTGAAACATTCCTCCTGCTCGGCTTTGCAGAAGCTGAAAAAACACAAGGACACATATTTCATTAAAAGGCACCATTTGCCCACTTCATCTCAGTACACAGTGCAGACTTTATGTCCAGCTTTTTCAGTTACATGAGCCGCATTCTTCCGCATAGACAACACTCACTAGCATCAAAACAAAGGTACCATCAATATTTCTAACTGTATCTGTTATACATGTGTTTTATCTGCAACCTTAGGCCATGTTACTCTGTGTGTGTGTGTGTGTGTGTGTGTGTGTGTGTGTGTGCAATCATTATGTAAAGTAGTACTCACTCAACAGACGTTTGTTAATCCACTCACTTGTTGTGAGGTTATTAATAGCTCAGTGATTAGCCTGGAAAAGGAACATGGCCCCAAGTAAAAACAAAGACACTGGGCTCAGTGAGATGGAAAAAACATGAAGGTGCCGGCCTGCTGTCTGTCTGTCTGTCTGTCTGTCCCCCCTGCCTTTGTTCATAATGCTGTTTGGACTTTCTTCAAAGTATCTCCCCCTCCTTCATCCCTCCATCTTTCTCTAACTAAAGAAGTGATGGCGCATCCAACTGTTGCGCAATTTCAAAAAGTGTTGTTTTGGAGAAACAGAGCCATATGTCAGGAGTTGTTTAATAAGACCAACCTCTCCACGGAGACGTTGTTGTTTCTGTCGTCTGTTGTTGTCTTTTTCCATCCCTCCTCGGTTTTAACCCAACTCTGACCCGGTGACCTCCAGTCCTGTCCGAGGAACGGCATCCTCACTCGATGTCGTGGAGTTAAATAAATCTAAAAAAAATATCAGGAAATAGTCCCTGCTTGGGTTACTGTGTATCCCTTCTTGAAAACGCTCTGGGCTGGACGTGTTTCTGCTCTACTGTTGTCATTGCGCAGCTCTTCTTATATCTTCTAACTCAGAACCCGGAAATACATGAGGTCCGCCCACTTTGGAAACTTCCCTGCAACACGTGGCTTTGTTTATCAACTGAAGCGTTGCAAAATGTGCTGGAGAGGAGCGCAGAGGTAACAAAACTTCAAGTCATGGAAAAACGCAGGGACAGAAGACACCGAGGAAATTAATTCTGAAGGGGTGTGACATGATAACCCCGTTAGGAAAGCACGTGTTTCAAAGTTAAAAAGCTTGGAGGGCAGTTATGTAACTGTCTCTACTGTGACCAGTGATGGAAAGTACACTTACTCAAGTACTGTACTTCACTTTGAGGTACCTGTACTTTACTTGAGTATTTCCAATCATGATACTCACTAATACTACTGAATACTACTACTATGAATACTCCACTACATTCCACAGGGAAATTGTACTTCACCACATTTATTTAACAGCTGTACTCATGGAAAAAGGTATCAGACAATGTCCCCTTGCCACAGACATGCCCCACCTCTTCCACATTCCCCAACAACAAAACTCACAAATTCAGAGACACACAAAAAGGATTAATCTAACATCTCTTGGTTCTGGTGTTGTTCCTCTGTGCTTGTTTTGCATACTCTTGTGATGATTTTGTACCTCTTTTTACTCATTAAGCATCTCTCTCCAGTTGATTTGTATGTTTTTAGTTATTTTGTGTCTCTTTCTGGTTGTTTTCTGTCTCTTTGTACTTGTTTTGTATGTCTTTGTGTTTGTTTTGTGTATCTTTGTAGTTGTTTCCTGTCTCTCTGAACTCATTCTGCATCTCTTTGTAGTTGTTTTGCATCTGTTCTGTCATTTTGAGTCTCTTTATAGTCATCTTGTGAATCTTTGTGGTTATTTTGCATCTCTTTTGATTGACTTTCCAACAAGTAATAAACAAGGCTCAGGCCAGAAATATATGATTAACATATTAAATTTGATGCATTATTATAGACTAAAGGCCCTGTATGCTCACACAGGTGTTATGTGGCTGATAAGACCTGTCCAGTTTTGATTTGTTCATGGCATGCAGTATGCTAATAAGAATGATAAAGTTGTAGCTTGTCCTACAACATAACTAACAACAGAGCCCCTGAAGTCCCATTGTTATTTTTAATCTTGTGCACACAAGATTTAAAATTTTTTTTTTTACTTTTGATACTTTAAATTGATTTAGCATGTAAAACGTATGTACTGTTTGCAGACACTTTAATTGTAACTAAATATTTTTACTTTATGGTTCTGCTACTTTTATTTAAGTAAAGGATCTGATTATTGAATACTTTCACCACTGACAATGTCAGTCCTGAGTAATGATCAGTCTTACACATTCTTACAGACCCCATTCACGACACCACAGTTTGAAAACCTCCGGGGTATAATAACACTGTGTCTCACTACAGCTTTTAATGGCTAATGCACTGATGTTGATACAAGTAATTACTGTTCAGGAAGTATTTTGCTCAGGCTTATCAGTAATGGCTTTATGTGGCTGTAAATAAAAAGGAAGAAAACATTATAGTGTCACAGTAACGTGGCTGTAAAGTCCCTGATTCTCAGTCACTCCTGGTATTATAAATAGATGAAGTTGCCCTTTGGATTCCTCCAGAGTATTGGGTTGCATTGTGGATTGTGTGGGAGTATACATGTGTGAACTTGCAGGAGGGGGTTTACCATTGTATTGCAGTTTTCCCAAAACAGCACCGTCTGATCTGTGAAGACTGGTTGAGGGTATTTTGTTTATTTTGGGCCGTGCCATTAAAGATAATGTGTAACTAAGTCTATCCAGGGCACTGGGTCACCTCTCATCAGCTTAATTAAACACATGACATATTTACACACTCGTCTGTGAGGCTTTTGTGAATCAGGTGCAAGGTTTATATCTGTGTGTTTATGGCGCTAATAGCCTTCCTCATGTCAGTTAACCTTGTGCTTTCACAGGCAGGAAGCTCGCTGAAAAATAAAATGTTTTCACGTCCATTGTTGTAGTGAAAGCGCAGGAGGAGTTGTATATTGAATTTGTCATCAGCATACAGTAACAACAGTAACAAAAGGATCAATGAGGAAGTGCTGTAGTCATTTAAAGTACAGGCCCGCCTGATCACTGAAGTGTAAAAGGCTGAAGTTCACTTCCTAAAAACCCTGCAGCATGAAAAACACTGTGTATTCATTCTCAGTAAAATGCCATAGCAGTGGGTATGCATGTGTGTGTGTGTGTGTGTGTGTGTGTGTGTGTGTGTGTGTGTGTCTGTGTGTGTGTGTGTGTGTGTGTCCATATCCATGTGAGTGAATGAGTGTTTGCTTACATGTTTGTCTGCAGGAGGAGGGAAAAAGAGAGAGTGTTTTTTTTTCTGGGTCCTCATAATTCAGGACACACCATACAATCTGCAAAACATGTCAGCAGCAGCACATGGTGCACAACGAGTGTACGCTTCTTCCAAGAACCAGCGGGCCAGTGTTGCAGCTCAGCTAGCGCTTGTGTTGGGACACATCCTGTGAGAGTAGCATGACCAGGGTTGCTGATGTGGCTTATGTGGTTTTTGTGCTGCACACTGATGTTTACAAACTACCCTGTAATGCTAGAAGTTTAACTTATTGTTGACAATATCTCTATTGATTCCTCTTCTCCTGTTGTTCAGTTCACCTAGTTGCCCTTTTTGTGACATTCACAAAGAATGAGACAAGTAGAAAAAATGGTTCTCACTCAGAAAAAACATATTTCAGTCTCAGTTATCATTGAAACATTAATGCATTGCTCATTACAGGTTCAGTCACTGAAGCTTTTGAAACAGGTGCATCTGTGGTTTTCATGTCTGAGGTTTTTATGCTACACCCAGATATATGCAAAAGGTCACAGAGCTCTACACACAGTCCATTTGTCACAATCTGTCAACAAGACGTCATACGAGAATATTAAAAGCACATTAGGAAGATGTATTTTGACTAGGTATATTGATCATGACTGATAATTGCTGCCACTGCAGAAGTGACTCACACTGAAATAGTTCAGCAGTTCCGTGTTTAACCACATAGAGCCACAGTGATGTGAGTAAAAAGAGGAACCTGGAGACTAAAAAAATGTATTATTGTGTGAACTGCAGGGGGTATACAGTAATGTGTGTGTGTGTGTGTGTGTGTGTGTGTGTGTGTGTGTGTGTGTGTGTGTGTGTGTGTGTGTGTGTGTGTTGGGAGTCACTGAAGTCGAATTAAATCTATTTCTAGAGCAGGCCAAACTGCAGGATGACATGGAAAGTCCCTGTAAGTGTTTGGTCAGTTGGTGGCTGACTGACTGAGAAGGAAGCTATGACCTCAGGCTCTAAGGAGTTTTGGTTTGGTTTATTCACTGAATCATAAACAATGAAGAGCTCTGCTCTGGTTGGTGTTGCTCTAGCTTGTTTTTAGCTATGCTAACCACATGGATCTAGGGGGACAAAGTTGGTCTGTTGGTCAATCAACCACTTTGATCCAAACTGAAATATCTCAACTACTGGATGGATTGCCATGAACTTTTGTAACTGTCAAAGCTTTTAATTATCATTTGAAATATCTTTTTAATATCTACTTGAATGGATTGGAGCCCCTGTTTTCTAATCAGCCTAAACTCTAGCATACTTTGTGTTTATTTCTGAGTACAAAATCTCACATGAGACATGGCTGTAGATACTTGCCTAGTTTGGATTTCCATAAACATTGAGTATCAATATACACAATCTGTATATTTCCAAAATATAAATCTCTCCCACATGTATGTCAATATTTTTGAGCCAAATAGATGCATGAGACATCAAATTAGAACAAGTTAAAAGGTTGTCAGTGAATAATCTGTCTGCCTTTCGACTCTGTCAGTCATCCCTGTTTTTGTTGTGATGTTTTGACTCGCTGTGACAGCTGGTCAGTCCTGCTCGACCCTCCAAAAACCTTAATGACAAACACACACACTCTCACAGTCACACACGTACACCTGTTGCTGTTCCTCCTGGATGAGTTTCATCACTCGCTCAGATTCTCTGTTGTGAAACCCTGCTCATGAGTTTCTCGCTCTCTAGTCGTCTCTCACATCTGCCAGCTTGCGCAGCAACCGGCCGGGGCACATGCCTCACGTGGTGTAGCGTTTGCCCTCTTGTTTGTTTCTCAAAATAGCATCAGATCACCTATACACTATAGCTTTTCCAGTCCTCCAGCCTTTTCTCGCCACACTCCACCCACTGTCCTCTAGTCTCCATTCGCTGGCATTGAATAAGTGAAACATCTGACCCAGTGACTTCTGGTTTCAGAGAAATGCCCATAGGTTCCTGTGTAATATCTCCTGGTCACATTATGTTTACTCCACCCGAAACGGCTGACATTGGTTTCTGAAGGTCATTGATGAATGAAATTATGTAATCAGTTTAGCTGTTGCTGATCTTCACTTTGAGGAATCATTTCAAAAGAGGTGATATAATACTTTCCAGAAAGCAGAATCACCAGCATCTCTTCACACTTACATTATCTGACATTTTTGAAGAAATCCCAAAAGTCCTAATTGTACTCCCTTAAAACACTTAAATGAATTGCTAATGAGATCCTTCCTGCAGGCTAAACAGGCAGCTAAATCGGGCTTTAGTGTCCTTACAGCATCTGCCGACCACTTTCTTGTGCATCTCCATGTGACGTGAGCAAAAACATAAAAACTCATGTTAGCCAGCCGGGACTTCTTGGGGCACCGCTGACTTTAATTTCACCTGCGACAGGTGGAGCAAAAGAATTTCAAAATGTTCCTACAAGATGATATTTAGGTTTGCTCTATGTAAAAGGATACATTTTCTATATTATCTTCTGTGTGACATTGCCAGGAACCTGCCTGAGCATCTAGAAGTCCTGTGTAGACAGGAGTATCAATGGGGTCAAACAGACACATGATGAGACATACGGGACACATGTGCTGCTCAGGTTGCATTTATAGTCGACTGACTGAGGGCTGTAAAGACATACTGTCCTGACGGAGTGATGGAGAGAGGTCAGATATAAAGAGTGACATTTTATTACCACAAAGATTACAATACAAAAGTATCAGAAAACCATTTTAAAAAAACAAAAGTCTGTTATTATTTCAATATACACCAACAACAGTAGATATACAATGTTGCAGAGCTATGCTGTGCATTATATACAGTATATATGTGGGCAATAGGTCCAAAGCAGTGGAAAAACTGCACAAACTAAAAACATTACCAATAGTTGTCTAAATGCAGCCCAAAGCTACATTTTTAACACATTTCTTAGCCTTTGTTTTTATAAATATCGCCACTGCATGAAACCCTTGGTAACAGTGATATCACAATAATTCCAGCATCATTTTGAATAAAAGCAATGATCAGTGATCAGTGATCCAAAAGTTTACCAGACACGGCAGCAGGTTCAAACCTAACAGCTGAGCAAAGCTTTGACTTGCACCAAACAGTACACAGCCCCAGGATTTAAACATGACAAGTGAAATCTCATGATTTAGAGCGGGATGAAAATAGCGCTTTTACCCTTTGTGTAGTCAGACAAGTTTAGAAGCGGCTGTGCAGTAGGATAGCTTGTTTTCATAGGTCTGGATTTTAAATAAAAAACATAGAAAAGTACATTCAGTTATAAACATTACTCAAGTAAATATACACACTTGAGGTATGCTTGCTTCTATGTATCAGGCATTTTTAAACAAGTAGATTTTCTGCATCAGTGCTTTTCGATTGACAGTCTTGGCTATTGGCCAGCGAATGTGGTTTCTGGCCAGGAGCGGTTGGTGGTGATGGTCGCTTGCGTGAGCTTCAGCTATCATTGCATTTTCAATAAAAGAGGTTATAAGACACCCTCTGAGCAGCACTACTTCTTCAGGGCAGATTGAACACTACAGTGACTTGCTATCAGACAGTGACAGTCCGGCTGGGCCGCAGCTAGCTGGTTAGCACGCTAACTTCAGTGAAGGAAATAGAAGCAAAATGGGAGGTTTCTTTCCACCACTGGAGACAGTTCTTGGCGAGTAAAGGAATGAAGTTTGACATTGAACTTGCAATGTTTCTCCTAGACTGGTAAGTAAACAGCTGTTAATGCTAATGTTAACTATGTAGCAATAGCAAAACCTACAAGTAGCTCCTTTAAATAAATTGCTTTCAAATTAATATAATTCAAATTTGAATTCGACCTCAAACACACTGACTAAAAATAAATCACAACATTAAATCTTCTCTGCCTCAGCTAAGATATTGCCCTCGTCTGTGAGACACACGTCAGAGTCAGGGAGCCGTGGTCAAACACTTTATACGGCAGAGTCCCCTTAGATGTCCAGGTGTCTGTCTTTGGGTCATAGCACTCGAAATTATCCGAGTCCTCGATGGTGTCATGGCCGTTGATGTAACGTCCACCTGTGACATATACTTTGTTATTGAGAACGGTGGCAGAATGGTGCATCCTTCTCTCCTTCAGATTGGCACACTTAATGAATCGGTTGGCCTTGGTGTCGTATGCGATCATTCTCCTGGTGTATCCTGTGACAGGGCAGATATTAGTGTGAGAGCGGCTGCATGTGTGGCTCTATCAAAATGTAGTGATGTAAATCTACAATTTGATGCATCACAAAAAAAAAATCAATGCTGCTGAGTTGCAGCAACGAGAATATGGTTATCATTATTATCAGTATTTATTAGTTAATTAACTACATTTCACATTCCTTGTCAAAAGTGCTGCACATGAAGATTTTAATCACTGCTACTACCTCCAATGATGTAGATTTTGTCATCCATAATGGCAGCTGGAGCAGACACATTCTTCACCGTTCTGTTCTCCATCTTGGACCACATGTTCCTGGCAATGTGATACACCTACAGACAGGAAGGGGGAGCAGGGGTGAAGGGAAATAGATTGAGTGAATGAATTAATGAAGGAATGAATGAATGAGAATGGACAGATGGGTGAATCAATGAAGCCACAATCAAATGAAAACATAAACTCAGTGATTGGAGAACATTACTTGTATTATTCTGACAGGGTTCTGCAGGGCATCTTCTCCTCCAAACATATAGATCCTCTGGTTAGTAGCAGCCACTGCTGGGTGCAGCACAGCCTCAGGCATGGGTGCCATAGACTCCCACTGGTTAAACATACTGTTGTACCTGATATCATTATGGAGATGTGTTATTATCTGCCATTATTATCAAGATTATAACCAACAGAATTTCTTGATTAATGGTAATTATGGTCTATCCCACCTCTCCACGCTGTCTGTCACTCGTCTGTCAGGCCCAAGGCCGCCCAGAATGAAGATGAAGTGGAGATAGGAGACGCTCTGGTGGGCAAAGCGTGGCTTCAGCATGGGCTCTGCCGTTCGCCACTGGTTGGTCTTGAGGGAGAGGGTGTAGACAGTCGTACTGACTTGGCTGTACTTTGTGTTTGTGGTCAGGCCTCCGATAACATACAGCACACTGTGAAGGGCAACATAAGAGGCCTTGTAAAGACGAATGGGCAGCTTGGCGAGCCACTGCCACTTCTGGTTCTTCTCATCAAAGACTAGGGTCTCCCTCGAGGTCTGCTCGTTGTTCTTCCTGCCACCCACCACCACCAGCATATCATGGTAGGTGTAGCGCCTTGGTGCCACCCAGAGAGGTTTGAAGTCCACTGCTGCGTCTCCGATGCATTTTGTGTTGACAGAAAACATGAGGCGTCTCACGGATTCGATGAGCTCTGTGCAGAGGGTGGAGGACTGGATCAGAGGGTCGTTGGCTATGAATTGGAAGAGGAAGGTGGGGTGGATGTACCGAAGGCGGACTTTCTTGAAAAGGTCGCTAATGGCACCGCGCCTGGATAAGGGATCATGGTGGATCCAGGCAACAAGTGTCTCAAAGACCTGCTCCTCCTCTGCGCAAAGACTATCATCCTCAAGGTATCCCATGAGCTCTGTTAAGGAGAGCTCACACAGATCCTCGGATGCTGACACATCGGAGAAGCTCTTCATAGCCATCTCTTTAGCCTTGTCTTTCAAACTGTTACAATTCATGATCTCAGAGAGTCTTATCATGCTCAAACAGTTTTCTGGGCTCAGCTGGTCCTGAAGGAAACCCGAGCAGGCCTCAAAAAGGCGGCCATATTGCAACATGGATGCCGCCTGCATCAGAGGCAGCACGATATCCATGCTGATAATAACGAGTCCAGTGTAAACATAGTCAATGATACTACTGAGAATGGTTGAGGTGATGCCCTTTAAGTCAATCTTGGTCTTCTGTCTCTCGATGAAGTTGTTGCAGAACATGGCTCTGAAGTAAGGGCTGCTGGAGACCAGGACATTACGGTGGCATGGGATCTCTGTGTTGTCTGAGCACAGTAAAACGTCTGTGAGGATTTTCTCCTGTCTCAGTCTGTTGAGCTGCAGCAGCAGGTTAGAGGACTGCTCTTTGTCTTTGTAGTGGAAGACTTTGACTGCTGGTTGGTCCATTCTAAGGAGAGACACCATGATGTTCTTGTTATACTGTCTGAAATGCAAGTTTGTATTAGCAGTCAAATACTGTCTGCAATACTACATGAAATTAGTTAATAGTAGCTCTACTTTAAAGTATTTTTTTGGGGCTTTTTATGCCTTTATTGGATAGTATATTAGAGAGATACAGGAAATGGGGAGGCAGAGAGAGGGGGAAAGACATGCAGTAAAGGGCCGTCCAATACGGGATTCGAGCTGGGGCCGACTGCAGCGAGGACTGTAGCCTCTACCTATGGGGCGCCTGCTCAACCCACTGCGCCACTCGACGCCCTGTAGCTCTACTTTAATGTGCAAATAGATCTTAGATAATTTCAGTCCTTTGTGCTTATAAAAAGAGAAAAGCGATTCTGTTTTCAACAACAACTTTCATTTATAAGACATATTAGAACTGATTGTTCTGATTAAAAGCCTCAGAAGTGACAACTATCTGGTGTATTTTGTCAAGTTAACACATTACTTTACTACCAGGCTAGAGGAATTAGACTCAGTAAGTTTCTGTGTCATGTATTAGTAATTTATTCTACAAATATTCATGGTAAACTTTCAGTAAAATCACAGTCCAAATATCTAGTTTACATATGTCCAAGCAATTTATAAACCTGTTCAATTCATAATTATAACATTAACTTCTGTCATTATATGGATTTAGATCATTGCCTTTCAGCACACAGGCCCAGTTCAGCACTGTTGCCCGCCTACAGTATCCCTGCCTAATTATTTTTGGAGACTAGTTGTCTGGGCAGATTATTGCAGGAACACCTGCACGACTATTTCTGTTGAAGAAATGTTATTTTCATGAGACCAGTGCTGCTTCTGCTGTGTGGCAATATTTTATGTAAAGCCTCAAAAATATTTTTTGGTTTTCATTTTGAATTTTAAACTTGACGAATGTGACTGCAGCTTTTACCTCTCCATTGGCTGCAATAGATATGCATGCAAAATGTGCAGAAAACAAAAAAAAAAGACAAAACTTAACAATGTAAAATGTACATTTAAATCAACAAAATACAAATGTCAACTTCAGCAGAAGACTGCACACACTTTGAAATTGCACCTCATCATGTAAGGTAAGTAGAACACAAGGTGAAGCTTATGTTTCATGCATATCTACTTAAAATGTATTCAAAGCCATGCCAACATCAGACAAAACCAATGCTGCCTGTGGCTCCTGAAGCTTTACGAGAATACACATCTTACCTCTTCCTCTTCTCTCTCTCTTTATATGCTTTCTGGAGGTCTCACTCTGTATTCGACACAAGATCTCAGCAGAAAAGGTGATGTCTTGACATTTTCCTGTTCTTTCTTCGTCTTTTCTCTTGTGTTGATGCTGTGTGACTGTATGTTCCAAAGGGGGCTGTCTCTTTGTAGGAGCGTGTTGCGCACTGTTTGTTGTTATGGTCTCTTTCCACGAGGCCTCTGTGTACATTCCTTCCCTAAAAATAGAGCCTCTCTTTGGCAACACCGGCACACTCACATGTGACATGTTAGAGCCCTTTCTCAGTATCTGTCTGACTTCATCACTTCAATATCTGTCTTTCTATCTATTTCTTTCCCTCCCTCTTCCTCCAGGATCACATTCTTTCACTATTTCTTTCGCCTGCGCAAGACCTCTCTTTTCTTCTATATAGCTTGCATTCCTATTCACTCCATCATCTCTATCTCTGTCTGGCACATGATTGTAGCAGTAAAAACAGCACTGATACTTGATAACACTCATTTTGTTGGCTGCTTACTCTGCCGGCTGGCTGCTGCGACACACAGAAATACAAAAACAGGATTAGGTTACTGTAGAAGCAAACATAAACACAGATATGAAGACGTTTGCAGACAAGGGAGAAGAGCAACCACATTTAAAAACCACTGACCACAACTATTGATATTACAAATAAGTTACCGTGTGTTCAGTGAATGTGTTTCAGATGAATTTCGGATTTCAGAAGAAAAATGAGAAGCTCTTAACTCTGGTCACGTGATGCCCTGTAAAAGGTTTCTGGGTCCTTTTTTACACATACTATTCATCCTTTAAGCATAAAGAAATATCTTAATTTAAGTGTACATCAACAACAGATGCTTGCATTTCCTATCTTTGTGTTTGTTAAGCTCATTTCCATCTCATTTGTTTCATGCTCACTGAAACAGATAAAGCATATTCACTATAGTATCAGCTTTCATGGTTTACATCCCGCAAAGTGGCGATATAATTGTTTGCCCGTTCCTTAAAGCTGGAGAAGAATCAAAGCATCAAAGCCTGCAGGGTTTTTTTCTTAAATGCGGGAAGATAAAAACAACAAAACTAGAATGCATTTTCAGTCGTCACAGATACAGATGTGACATGTTTTTCTTGTACTTAGGCTTGTTTACAGAGCTCGGCAAATCAGACTTAAATAGCTACTTGAGCTACCACGACCACTTGAGTGCAGTTCAATATGGATTGCACAACAAAATCAACAGATTAGACCATAAACTACTTGTGTTTACTGGCCATCTTTGTGGACAGTTTGTCATTTTGCAGTTTTTGGGCAGAAAATACAAGTATAGACTTCGTTGGATTTGCAAAATTCTGCAGCAAAGGAGCTGTACATCAAGGCAGACTGAAAACGTTAGCGTTATATTGGAAACTGAGGTTACATTATTCTCTCGTGTGACACCACAGAACCAGGGCTGCGTTCACAGAGCTAGCAGCATGTAACTAAACAGCACCATCTAGTGGTAACACTAGACAAACTTCACTTGGTCATTGTGAAAAACTGGTTCTCTTTTTGATGAACTCCAACTTATCTGACTCTTTTAAATGTGTGGCCAGGGGTTTATTTCAAAGTAAAATACCCAATTAACAGGTCAGCTAAACTGCAATGTAATAAGTTGTTATCTATACTTGCAGGAAAAGCCAGACTCTGTCATACAACAAAATGTCAGACACGAACATCCGTCTCTTTTGCATGGTACTGACATTAAAATAATCTAATCAATCTGTATAGTCAAGGGCAAAAGCTCAGCTTGTTTTCCCAGAAGACTGCAGTGTCATTTTATAACCCGACTCTCATATCCAAAGCTGTGATTGCATCCTTTAAAGTTAAGCACATTGTCTGTTATCTCTGTTCCCTCACCTTGACAAAAAGGACTCATTAATGTCTGCCTTAAGGCAACAACTTATATTAAAAGTTAAGGCTCTGGCACACAGTTTGCAGCAGAGCATTTTCATGCAGCAGCATTACTGTTGCCACCCACCACCCGGTGTTGTGTCTTCATATCACCAAATGATTATCTTCTCATAAGCACATGGTCTAATAGAGCCTATACCCAGGGGATTTAGATCTCACTGATTAGTATTGTGTGTGTGTGTCTGTGTGTGTGTGTGTGTCTGTGTGTGCGTGTGTGTGTGTGTGTGTGTGTGTGTGTGTGTCTGTGTGTGTGTGTGTGTGTGTGTGTGTGTGTGTGTGTGTGTGTGTGTGTGTGTGTGTGTGTGTGTGTGTGTGTGTGTGTGTGTGTGTGTGTGTGTGAAGGGCAGACAGCTCTCCTTGGTCAAATAAAAGACCGTTTGAAAGCAACATGGAAAGTGAGTTCACATTAAGTCTATTTTCTGTTCTGTACTTGACTTCATTTGATTGTACTTAACGCAGGACTCTTAAGTTATATACTGTATATATAGTTTTACATGGAGCCCTTATTTTCTTTACCTCTCATTACTTTAAAATGTGAGTTGTATTGAATGTACTTAAAAGGTTTCATGATACATGCTCGAAAGAAAACAATGACCATTGGCTATGGATAAGAGAAAGGAGTGTTCATTCTTTTACAAGCAAGGTAACGATGCTTTTTCATCTGTGTTTGCTCAATTAAGGTCTTTTATATCAAATCAGTGTGAAAGTGAATGAGACCCGTTGTATAACTTCTGATCTGCACTGTTCCAAAAGTTAAACCTGAGATTATGGTGCTCACCAGCACGAAAACCAACTGTCTTTTCTGTTTGACTCAGTGTGGCACTTGTTTCTGTCCCTCAATTGTAAGTTTCTTCCCAATCTATTTCTTGTTGTTCTGTGATAAATCTCAGGCTTAGTCTGAGGTATTCTGGTTTGTCACTTTGTCATGTCTGTTTAGATAGCCTGCTCTAGCGCTGGGGCGCTGATTCTTCGCTTGAATAAGCACGCTGAGGCGTACAGCCCAAACAATCTTTGCTTCCACAGAAGAGTGGAACAAGGCTGGTTAGAGACTTGAAATTTGTGCGACTGATTTTCTTTTTATGAAAAAATGTTGTTAATGATTCAAACACTTAGTGCCCCCATTAGCTGAAGCACTTCAAGATATAATCCGTATGATCTCAGTTCTGGTTGATACCTGTAACCTGTGGTTACTTGTGATAACACAAAGAACATCATAATAATACAAGTCCCTGAGTCCATTTCGTTTATTGATCACTGGGGCCAATAAACAACTTCTCTGTCATAATGTCATGTCATTATGAGGCCCATGTGCACAAATGTGCAGTTTATTCATGCGCTGGCCACTGTCAAACAAATTTCATCCTGTATGTGCATGCTTTATTTTCTATGAATCTCTTGTGCAGTGGAATCCCTTGCATGCACACGGTGCCACTGACAATGCAAACCGATGTGTAAAGAGGAAACTAATGAAAGTCAATACATCCAGTGGCAATTGCAGAATAGATTTTAGACATGAATTCAACCTTGGGTTTGATATGCTGAAAATCTGAAGCATTACATGACCCTTTCTTCAGTACAGCTTCATTTTCACTGTTAGTAAGTATTGACGTTTCATTGACAGTCATTTGTGCGTATGGTCAATACCATCTTAAAGTGTTAAATTACCTGTATGATTCTTATGAATTTAACCAAACATTTATATCCCATTTGAAATTTAAAGAGTGTTGATCATGCACATGCAGGCACAGAGTGCACAGACCGCTCTTCAAGAAATCTTCAGTCATGTTGCAGCTGAATCAAGTGTGGGATTGTTAGTTTAAAGAAAACAGATGGAGATAATGATGAATTCAATCTAATTTTGTCTGTCTTGCCAATACACGTTTTAGACCAGCATTATTGTATCCACTAGGTGTCAGGCCAACGTTATGCAAATTTCAGAATGGTAAAACACTTACTTTGTCTCTTGTGACTTCCAGGAAGGTATCAAGGCTAAACTCACAGTCAGTGAGTAAACACAACAGAGGCATAAAATGGTGAGAAGAGAATTGTCTCCCTATTATTTTAGCTATTTTTAGTCCAACACAACAGAACATTTTCTATAAATACAAGAAAATGACGCTATTAATCCACCCGGATATCTTCAGACTGGTTTTTACTGCTGCAAACAAGCACTTATGGTGTGAAATTTAAAACTGCCATTTACACAGATAGCCAAAACAATTGAAACAGACAGTGAAAATCATGTGATGACCTCTTGAGTCAATCTGCCACAGGGCATTACTCCCAGGCGCAAGGAGATCCATGCCATGCAACACTGCGAGCAGTAATCTAGCTTTGATGGAGAGACATCCATGCGTAAATCAACAAAGAGCGCAGGGGAGAGAGGGAGGTTTGAGGGGTAGCCTATAGAGACAGAGAAACAGAGAGAGAGAGAGAGAGAGAGAGTGGGGTAGGGCGGTTTGTGGTGTGAGTGTGTGTTTCTGTACATAGACACATGCACAAGCAGGGATGGGGTCTTAAAGGGCTTACAGTTAGCTGCTTAAAATTCTTCTGATGTAACCAACACATGCAGGACATGTTATTTGGAAAGAATAAAAGTGCTTTGTAGCAACAAAAAAATGTGGAGGTGGAGGGGGACATGCTTTGTGTTTACTCACTGTGCCCTCCACTGTAGCTCTGCCAAAGCCCCTCTTGTTGGTATGGCGGTCATTCAGTCATTGCCACTGTGTAACATGGCAGACACAGCCTCCCTTTATGTCTGCTCTAATAGAGTCAGCTGCTCTGTGCGGGTTAGTGGGTGGTGTGTGGATGGAAGGGCGTGTTTGTGGACATGTGTGCATAACATGAGAGCTATATGTTGCTACATGTGTGGGAGGGAGTGACGCGTATGTCTGCGTGTGTGTGTGTGTGCTTGTGTGTGTGTGTGTGTGTGTATGTGTGTGTGTGTGTGTGTGTGTGTGTGTGTGTGTGTGTGTGTGTGTGTGTACAGCAGGCAGATATTGATATTCCACTAGCGGCAGAAGCTGAAGCCAATGTCTTTAAAGTGTCAGCCCTCAGCAGCCAGCCAGGTGTACAGAGGTACAGCAGAGAGAGGGCAAGCAGGAAAGGGAGTAAAGGGAGCAAGAGAGAGAAAGAGAGAGACCAGAAATACAAAGGCAGAGGAGATGAAGAGACAGACATAGAGAAGAGAGAGAGGGAGACAGAGGAAGATAGAAAAAATATTGAAAGGAGAGGGAGAGAAAGAACACTTTGGCTGGTTTTCAGGAGGTGAAACTACTAGATGTCTTTGAAGTCCTCCATGACTGTCTTCTCCCTCTGTATTCTGCGCGAAAGGCAGACAGACAGAGAAACAGATGGACGCAGAGGGAGAGGTGGATGCAGGGACAGGCTGTGGAAATGTCACATTTCAAAACAGAGCAAATGAGTGGCTTTAAGGTGCAGCAAGTCAGTGAGTCCATCATAACACGAAACAATAATTCACAGGAACATGAAACGGCGTGGTCAGCCCTTAAACACACCACAGTTAAAATCATGTAACATTCCTGTTGGGGTTTGATGGAGAGTCTGTACGGATTCATCTTCTCATGCAGAAAACATACTGTTTTCAGCCAATCTGGCTAGTACACTACACTACAGAGTTTTGACAGCAAGACCAAATAGCACACATCTCAAAAAGGGTAAGTCCCATCCTTGTCATCAGTGTTTGAGGTATGACCAAGACTATTCCTTTTTTCAAAGTGTAAAAATGAACCACCACAAACTGCTGTTCCCCTCAGGAGAACAGCCAGTTACAGCCAGCAGTAACACCGGCAGTAACGATATTTCAAACTAGCTATAGTAAACACATTCAGTTGCTAAAAAGCCAGATATTTCCTCAAGAGTTGGTGGAGAGACCAAAATGTTGCTCCATATCTGCCTGATGTGAAAAGTAGCAAGTGTTTGCTAACCAGTTTGCCGTCTCCACTGTATAAGGTGATAATGTCATGTTGTGTTTACAGCTTGTTTCTGCTTCTCTTAAGTGGCCAAAGAAATCAGTTCATGCAGGTTTAACCTTTATTTATGTGGGAAAGTTTCTCTGAGAGAAATGCTCTCTTTTTTTTAGAAACATGCGGTTCACTCTCACAGGTGGACGCTTCCCAGCGTGACCACAATCTGATGTGCTCTGTAGGCCATTAAACGCTTTGCTTAAGGCCCCCTCAGTGATGGTAATGACAGGAGCAGTGCGTTCTGATGTAGAAAGTATTTTTTTTGTTGTTGAAATAAAACCTTGTAATGCTCTGGGTTACTTTTCTAACTGAACTCCTCCTCGTAACACCCATCTTCTCTTTCGGGTTCACCACATTATCGTTTTTGCACTCATGGCAACCTCCTCCATGTCTCCTCCTGGAAACCTGTTACACCTCTCCTCTCCTCCCCCATTCCTCTCACACTCCCCATGCATTCCTCCTCCCTCTCATTGTCCTCCCTCGCATTTCTAAACAGCATCCACGTTAATGGAATGTACTTTAGTGGCAGATAATGCAGCTTGGCGACGATGACTGTTCTGACCTTGTCTAAAATGGTGCTGTTTTGTCGAACCAGGCCTATTCAATGCCTGTGAGTGGCATGACTTAAAAGGAACATCAGAATCTAATCTTCTAAACACCATTCTGGAGCAAACATTCCAGTGAATGAAGCACACCTCCTACTTGTGAAAGCACTTTTTTAACCCTAAATCTGTTTTTTTGGACACATGTATCTCTCTCCTGGAATGGCTGTGTGTTGTTACAGCTAATGTACTGGCTCAAGTTCAGAACTGAGACAGCATTGTGATAACAGCACAGTCAGTGTTTGTTAGAATAAAAAACAAGAGGAATAATCATCTCTATCATTCCGCTGAGTGTAGTCAGCCGAATGAACTATATCCGAGGACCAACATTTACAGTTTTGCACTCTGGTCTATCTCCTCCTGACCTGTAAATGTGTGACTGAGGGAAACAAGGTTACTTGGGAAAACAGCACATTTTCTATTTATCTGCCTAAATTTGAAAAGAATATCTGAGTGGCATCGTTTGTGCTGAGCTGAATGACAGCTGCTTCTTTTTTTTCTATCAGCAGATTGTTGAGTTTGCCCCGACCTTGACCCAACTGCGGGAAAGAGGCCCTTTGGTGACAAAGATATGGTTTACATAACTAACGGGTCTACATTGCTGTTCAATTTCTTTTAGCCACTACAAATAAACATGAATGAATTTGAACAGAATGAACATTGTTGAAATGTGTTGTTTAGCATCACAGATAAGAGGTTTATGGGTTTGCAAGTTCTTGTTTAAACTCTTATGTAATGTCACCATTCCACGCCTGTGGGTTACTCAGTATAAAGAAAAGCCAATACAGAGCTCAAATATATGTAATATATATATTTATGTAACAAAATGAAATACTACAATTTATAGTAATAGTAAAGTATACAGTACTAAACCTATAGTTAGGTTTATTATATGGCTCACAAGTTGCTTAACAAAAGGGGAAAAAGCAAAGGAATACAGTTTAGTAAAAAAAAAAAAAACTGGCCAACCAGTCTTTAGATCTAAGGTTCGTTGGTGGGATAGTAAGAAGCCCACACACATAGGGAGAGAGTTAGTGTGGTTGTAAAGGATTGGTACTCTTCCCTGGGGCTGTGACATGTAATGCATTGTGGTTAATTGAAACTAATTGAAATTTAAAAAAATATTTATTTTACTTAAACTCACTCAGACTCAGTGTAATGAGGCTAAAACTCATCTGATGTGAACAGAGCAGTTGGTCTTTGTCAGAGTTTTGAACAAGCTGGAGATAATTCATTGAAGACGGACATACTGAATGTTAATGAAGAGCATTACAATAATCTTACCAGGCTGACACAAAGGTAGGGATGAATTTATAAGTGTCATGACCAGAAAGAAAGGATGTCATTTTTGCACATTTTCTGAGATGAAGGAATCAAGACTGGGTCAATATTGTAATTTGTCATTGTGAGAATTTTTTCTCTTGTAAAAGAGATGTTAATCTCAGTGAGACTTTCTGAAAATAAAATATAAAGCATAAATGAAGCTAAACTAAGATGTGAACACAAACCAAAATAGAATCCTACATTTCTCCAGACATTTTGGCATTATGTGATCAGATAAAGGGAAACGCTGACATTTGTCAACCATGGGAATACGGCCAATAATTAAAATCTCATTTTTGTCAGCATGCCTCCCCTCGATGTCATGAACAAAGTCATTAAGTCTGCTGATATCATTTGCATCAAGAGAAGGTACAACGGGGTATCTGTATAAAAAGGCAAGAGATAATACACAAATGGAAACATTAAAAAAAGAAAAAAACAGAATAGGACTAAACCTGAAGTCTTCAAAACTGGGCAGACCAACGAAGAATAGTTACTGACCAACAATTAAAGGGGACTTAAAGGCTCATTTGTAGCTCAAAATTTTTTTTATTATGGGACTCCACTGGAGTAGCCACGCATGATTCACAGTTCAAGAAAAGTCCTTATTTATCCCTCTGTCTATTTAAAATAGACGAGTGTCTGTACACAAAACACATATTAAATCCTCTGGCGCTGAGTTCCCTGAGTATGACTGGCATATCAGCCTCTCCAGTGTCGGAAAATATTAAATAACTTATCAAAACCAATGGCAAATAATAGCCAGACCTTCTAATGAACAAACACAGATTATCAAAACGATAACACACATTAAATCCTCCACAGTCAAGAGCTCTGTAACGAAAACCACCTCCTCCTCCTCCTCCACTCTCCACTGATTAATGATCAGAAACAGCCAACAGGTGAACAAAACGGAAACTTGCAGTTGCATTTTTCAGTCAAGGCCAACCTCAGAAATAGCAACATGGCGACAGGCTGCGCGCAGTGTTAACTGTGAGACCCGCGGTGGAGGATACCCGCTCAAATGGTCCTGATGTCCCAGGATATTTTACCTGTTTAATTGATTGTATTAATCACTCAAAATTCTTATTGTTGGTTAAGCGGTTAAATATGAACAACACTAATAGAGACATAGATAATTTGAAAAAAAAAAGCCTTGAATACAAATTAGGTGCTTCAGACACTTCAGGAGCAGTGTTTTCTGTAGGAGAGAAAAAAAAAAACCTTTGTCGAAGACTTTGAGCTTTGTAACTTAGCAGTCCTTTTACATGCAGAAAAAAGCGATATAAGACACTAAAGGAAAGAGAGAAACCATGGGCACTTTAAAACATCCGTTCAAAGAGGAAAAAGAAAGTTATTAATTTAAGGAGACTTCCAGAAGATGCTTTGAAACTTAAAAAGTTTGGAGTTTGGTCTGTAACTGTTGCTGTTTGAGGTTTTGGTCTCATTAAAAATGGATGAACACCTGCGTGCCTAACACCCAGATAAGAACCAGAGGAAAGAGAGCTATCAATAATCATATGCAGAGTCAGGCCAATGCTCCTTTTAGATAATAAGAAGGCAAAACATCCACAGGGCTGGAGGAGATTTTCATGTTGTTAACCATGTCAATAAGACGTATAGGAGATGTGGTTGAATCTGGACATGAGTGCGTTATGTCAATGCACAAGTTAATAGGAGGGATGACAGAACTGATAGAGTTAATCTTTTCTACAAAGAATAAGGCAAACTTCTCATATCCCTGGCAGATGGACCAGGAATCTGTGCAAATACACCACCAGCTTAACAAACCTGACAGTGGACTCTCCAGTCAGAAGCCATTTGGCGAATCATATATGACTGCGATGACCATTTTCACACACCTACTTCTTACTTTTTGTGTATACAAAGAAGTTCTTCAGCCAGAGAGCACGAGTGGACCATGCATTTTATCTTGAAACGTCATTAGGTAGTGACAGAGGAACGCCTCCCCCTTATTTACACAAATTATGAGTGACAATTGTCCTTATTTCGGGTTAATATAAACACAGAGCAACACTGGTCCACTTTAACGTCTCCCTGCTTAAATATGAACAAATGGGAGCATGGGGGGTGAGGATTATTAAAAACGATCAGTCAGTCCAATAGCAGCTCACACTTTCACCACACTACTGCCAGCCTAAAGCTGTATATGTCTCTGTGGAGCCCCTGATATTGAATAAAGACATGCCACACACACAGAAAATAGCTAAATAGCTTTTTTTTTTTTTTTTTAAATATATGCAGCAGGAGCAGTAGAAAACTTTTCCTTCTCCTCCAGGCATCATATTTGAGTGTGACATAGCCTGTAGTTCGGTGGCCTGGTCTACATGGAAATAAATTCAAACACATATGAGAAGAGGCTCCTCACTGGATTATGCAGGAAAGCAGACCAGTCTACTTTTACAGCTCAGCTCTATTTGCACTTTTGCTTCCTCCATACATCTGTTCTCAGTAACACCTCTATTGCATACTGTACAGCTTTAATGCACGTGGAGGCAGTCGTGTCCCAGAACCCAAACTGTGATTTCACTAAATTGCCAACCTTCAGTCAGAGAGCAACTGAGGACCAGACACAATCAGAGCACTGAACCCAACCACTCATCATAAAAGTAGCCCAATATTTGTTTTCATTTTGAAGTTTTTTTTTTTCATCCATATAATTTGCTCTGGGAGGCAGTCTGCCTCTCTGCTACACTGTGTAGCTGAATATGAGTGCAAGACGGAAAATGAAGCATTGCATTTTCAGTCTTTTGTTTAATTAGTCAATATTTATGTGAAGTGAAAACCATGACAAAAATAGCAAATTGTCTCCATTAAATGTTCACTTATATGAACAGATGTAAGATGTTATCACAGAACCGACTAGATAAAATCTGAACAGGAAACAACTTTCTATGGAGTTATAAAGAATTTGTTTTGTTGGTTATCTGCCATGAGTTAGTCTAAATCATCATCTACAGTACTCTAGAGTCTACTGAAATATAGTCTTACTTGTTGGGAGAAAAGTAGCCCAAATCATCACAAGCCTCCCAAAGCAAATTTTGACAGGCCAGTTACATAAAAAGACACACGACTGGGCAGTAAACAACCTAATGTGGAAGCAACTAACCAGTGAACTCAGTTTGACCAGACAGACCAGGGCTGTTTGCACTTCGGCTTTTTCTTCATCACACAATATGGTGTATGGCAACAAGGGTTGAGGAAACAGTCTAAAGCTACATCCCTGCTCAGTGAGACAACATTCTCATTGGCAGCCTATTTAAACCAGTGGTTCCCAATTTCAGCCCACAGTCCACAGAGCCCTGATGCTTTTCTTTCCAACCAGCCACTTAATTGCATTCACCTTGTGTCCAGGTCTGAAACAACCTTCGTTAGCTGATCAAAATGAACAACCAGCAGGACCAGGACTGAAGACCACTAAGCCAAACCCTTGCTGTCTCTCCCTCTCCCTCTCGCTCTCTCCCTTTTTCCCAACCTGTAATCCAGTGATCAGTTGTCCAGGCAACAGCACCGGCTACCGTTCCGCCACGTGCACAGTGCTGCCGGGTCAGGATGAAAGGGCCTGGAGGGGGCGATGCAAATCATCCACTGCACCCCACTGAAGATCCACATAGAAATCCTGGGCGTAAGCCTGCCCTGGGGTTTTTCTCCCAGCGATGGTGCAACATGGTGTTATTAGTGCTCTGATGTGAAAGCTCTCTGTCATTCACATAAATAAAGTCAAGTCATTCCAGAGTTGATATTTGTTTGATTCAAACAGATGTTAGTCATGTTTTTACAAGTGTATGTTTTTATCTGCTTATTTGTTGCTGCTTAAATTTATATTTCATTAGTACAATGTTATCTTCATCCAAGGCTGTAGCCTTACAAGTTACACTGTAAGTATTTTGAAAGCCAACATATTTGTGCTATTTAGACTTGCATAATGTTGCAATACATCAGCAGCTGAAATGATATACAAACACACAGACGGACGACACTACCCTGCTGGAATGTGGAAAGGTGAGTCTGTGGGAAGCCACATAGCAGAGCAATAAACACCATAGCTGCACATGTGCATGCACTGTGGCTCCACAATCGCATGCTGTATAAATGTGAAGACACACATACGGTACATTGTCTGCTTTCTTACATGGAATCAACAAGACTCATCTGGCTCGCTGTTGTTGAGGAATTAGCTCATAACCTTGTGCACTGCAGCTCTCAGGCTCCTTCATAATCTCTCCCGCAAACTTTGTGTGAACTCTGGTGCACATAATACCTTCATTCAGGAGTCAATGGCACGTGGAAATAGCACAAAGCAGAGCTTCTGAATTTTCAGATAGTAATGGTTTAAATCACAACTTATAGAGATGCTCATATATTGTAAATGACTGAGGGGATAAATGCAAAGAGTTACTGCAATTACACGTGTCTGACCGTTTTTAAATATGGGTTTAAATTTGAATCACGGTAGGGTCAGGCTGCTCACTCTGGCAATGGTGCCAACTTTCTACAGCAAAAGACATTCAATGGGAAATGAAAGCGTCCTTTTCCTACAAGGTCTATACTTTACTGTGTCAATTTCTCTCCCTGTCATTTTCTCTCACTCTCCGTGTGTCAGCCACCGTTCTGTCTGTTTAAAGCCTCAGTTTCTGTATCTGATTGTGACTCCCTGACTATGATCATAAGGACTCCTGCTTTTGGTTGTCAAACAAAACCACATGAACGGCGCCTAGAAATTACAAACTCTTGTCAACAAACACAGTGTACATTCCATTTTCCCTCGAACACAGTGACAGGAAAGAAAACAACAACAACAAAAAAAAAAAATCTGTGATAGAGTGATGACTGAAATTACTGTCTAGCTGCTTAATGTGAAGTGGAACCATAATTTGGCAATTTACTATTCTATGAGCTGGTTTCACAGATGAGCACCATGAGTGGTTTTATCTGTTTGTGCACAGGAATACATTGTGGCGCCGGTGTATCGCTTATACAAGGAGAGATAGTGAACATTTGGAGTTTAATGGTGTGTCTGTACGGCCTGCAGTACACACAAATTAACAAACCCCTTCAGGACTTCTTCTTCTTCTTATGTTCGTGTCATTTAAACCTCTTAATAATTACAGGATTCTGAATGCAGTCGATGTGACTCTGAAATGAACTTGATGAGCTCAACTCCCTCTGTGTCTCCTCTCTATCAATGGTCTTTTCAGCAGAATGGGACCTGACACCTGTACCAGGGTTCACACTCTTTGCAAAACTAAACTCCCACTGATTTGATTTGTGTCACTTTGAATACTTTCTTTTCTCCCCACTGTTCTGTCACTGAGGACCAGACCTGTAAATACTCATCCTGACCTCGAATAGCCCGACAGGCCCCCGAGATAATCCCACAGCCTCACAGAGGAACGAAGAGACTGTGAAGAAAAATCCCCCGGGAGAGAGTGACTGTTGGAAAATTCTTACTGACGTCTTTTTCTTATTTATCTTTGTGACAGTGGGTCCAGAGAAGGGGATGACAGAGAGAGCGGCCTGGTGTGTTGGCCCTGCGTGTTAGAGAGAGGCTGCGATCATGACTGGCAGTAGAGAGACAACAGTGAAGGGTAGGGACAGCAGGGCCAGAGACAAGAGCTGCGATGGTAATGCATGTCACATCGATGAGGCCACGCCAAGAGAAGTTGGGAATGGGGTCAGCTCCACATCCTGCCTCTCAGTATCTCCGCTCGGGGCTCTAACTCCAATTTTCACTGCTATCATTTGTTTGGGTTTTCTTTGTATTAGTCTTTTATTTTCTTCTATTCTGCCTGCGTTTCACTTCAACTGTTCTTCCCTCTACTTCTCTGTTCTTTCTACAGTGAGCCTCTCGTCTCTCCAAACTCTTTACAATTCACTTCTGTGTTCTGGACCCCATACTTTTTTTAGAATGGGAATGAAGCCAGGACTAAACAAGGCCCCTTTAAAGACTGTTGTGCAAATGTTTGTACGGTATGGGGCTGTCTCTCTTTACTCAAAATAAATATTTGATCTCTAATCATCCCTTCAAATTCAAAATGTACAATATACGCAGTCTAACCCATTGTATGCCCGGTTTCCCTACCAGTAGGTTTTTATTTTTGCTAATGCAAAATGGAGAAAAGTAGCAAGTCGCACCAAATGGATAATGTGAAGTAATGCGAGGAAGCATTTTGGATTTGACATAATCGAATATAGATGGAAAAATCATGAATAAAGGCCGTACAGCTCTGTGCTAGTGTTTAAAATGCCACTTCCTTATAGTAATGTTAGCTTAAAGGGTTGCTGTGTTGAATTGATTTAAAAAAACGCTTTGTTCTTAATTCTTTGAGAAGGTGACAGTCCTGGACAGAGTGCAAATTATACAATGACAATCACGGGGTCAACTTACCTTACCTACTTACCTTTACAGACAGTCTCTGCACGACGCAGGGCAGCAGAGACGTGAGGATGCGAGCCATTGGTGGGACTAAGGCAGACAGACGAGACATTCAGCTAACATCAGGTTAGTTGACCTGTTGTTTTTACTTCTTTTGGGTAGCTCCGAGTATTTGTCTGAAAAGATACATACAATGGTGGAGAGTCAAAAAAGAAAAATTTATTCAAGCACTGCAACTCAGAGGATGTACTTTTGAATATCGTCTTGTGCTATTTTATATGTTGAAACTTTAAGTATTGTATCACTTAATCAATTACATTTATTTAAAAACGATTTACTTGTTGCTTGATGCACTTTATGGAATTAACTACTAAACAGTATTAAAATGTTGTTAAAATTAGCTCCATCTGGGGTGTCATGGTCGAATCCAGCCAGGGAAACTTGACATGCAGATGTTGTTTTCTATCTGTTTTCTAATGCCCCCAAAGATTTAAAAAAAAAGTTGCTCCACCTGACCAGCTGCAACATTTAATGCTGCATCCACTTTAAAGAAAAGAGAAGATCAATACCACTAGGCTGGTTGTCTCTGAAGCTCAAAAACAAAAACCATTTCTTCAAAAGCTCACAAATTATGATTGTATCTTGTTTATTGAAGTCAGTTGTAAAAAAAAAAAAAAGTAAAAGCAGTTATTCAGTTTCAGGTGGCGTTGTGTGCTGTAACTATATTTTCACCCTGGCGTTACGACTTCTCTGAGTCTTGTTGTGACAGTGCGGTTGCCAAACAACCAACATTATAGAGATGCTCTGCAAAGAAGTGCGGGATAAACTGTTGTTTACTTGTTCAGTTTACCTTGCAGAGTGAAGCTAGGTGGAACCGCTGCTCCAGCTTTGTATGTAACACTGCAGACATGAAAAGGAAAGCTAATAAATTATTCTCCCAATAATGTTTAGTCATGTGTAAAAATAACACAGTGATAAAATATATGTAGCTAAAATATATTAAGTAGTAGTAATTCTACAAACACACTTTCACATAAGTAATATTTTGAATGCTGGATTTTTCCTTGTAACAGAATGTTCTGTATGTGTTATTTCTACTTCTACCAAAGGATCTGAATACTTCTTTCACACTACTGGTGATAATCTGCACCAATGCAGTTTCTCTGTGTCTACACTCCCTCTTACCCACAGTGCCAGGCGGGTGGCATTAGTCTGGGTGGGCGACACCAAGGTGTCCAGAATCCCTCTGCAGCCCACTGCTCCATTGAGCTGCGCAGAGGAGCTTAGGAAGAAAGAAAACAATGCTAATCATTCCCCACACCCTCACTCACCACCCTTCCCTTTCCTCTCTGCTCCTTCCCACCTCCTTCCTCTCATTAAAGAAAGTCTGAGGGAGCTAGCCTGCATACTGATGCATTGTTAAGCACTCTTAATTGAACTTGAGGATTCTTAATGTGCCATCATTCAAATGCTTATTCTGTGTGCTCCCAGCAGCTTAGTCCGAATTGCCCTCTGTGCTGCATTTATCTCCACCTCCTTCACTGCACGTCCATTCAGTTTTTGGTGGAAGGGAAGACGGGCTCTGTGGCAGATTTGTAATGTGCGTGCACGGAGGGAAAGGACATTGACTCCTAATACAACAGAGGGAACAAAAGCGTTCACTTGGCGCCAGCTGGGAGTTTTATCATCAGCCAGGAGAGAGAGAGAGAGCAAAGTGAGAAAGCGAGACAGAAAGGAAGCAGTGGGAAAGAGCAAGAGAGTGAAAAAAGTTATTGGACTAGATGGGGCAGGGTGACATCAATAGCATCCCAAGCAGGGCCACAAATTAGCCGGGTGCGAAGCAGCGCAGCATGGGAGCCGACAGCTGGGGCCCTGCGCGCAATGCCACCAGGGGATTAGCGGGGTTTCAGGATCTGACACAGAGGGGATGAGCGTCATGGGCAGAATAAAGAGCAACGCGGGGATTAGAGAGCTTCCCGACACTCCACCAACACTCATGAAGGGCTTAAAGGGCTATAGATATCATTAATGAATGGACAGAGAGAGAGAGAGACTGAGCAAGAGAGAGAGAAGGGCTGGGGGGGGGGTGATTTTGCTTTTATTCACCCTGACCCCCCTGCATCGCCACTCAGATTTTTAATGATCATACACTCCACGTACATACATTAAAAGTCAATGACAGGAGGGCCAAAGAGGCAAACTGCCTGTGTGTTGATCATTCAACATAACACACAGCAAACCAGACAGAGATGGCCGGCGCTGACTGGTGTATGTTCAATTCATGCCACCCTCTGAAGATTAGGTCTGAATTATTCATGTGAAAGTCGTGATGAAAATGGCAAACATATATTTGAATATTTGTATGCTTTTGTGAGAGTATAGTGGAACAACAAGATAGTATTCATTGCATTCAGACGCCGGGTATGGGGTGATTTTAGGGGCTACAGAGCTGTGTCTTGTTTTATAAAAAGGAAATTGCTGAGTTTTTCTCTCATAAACAGACCGTGCCTTCAGATAGGCACAGCCCCACCAGCCAGTCTACACAACCACAGCAGGGATTTGGCACCAAGATAACCTTTGCTCTTGTAACTCACAACACACCAAAGATGAGACGAACTCATGGAGCTAATATGATTTTGGAAAATGCCATGCAGAACCGAAAGTTTACAGAATATCAGCACAATCTCTGAACTTAAAAATTCCCCCATGCAGCTTTTTCCATGATAATGACACTGCGTCTGAGCCAAATGGGATATCCTGGACAGGAAGGCATGTGGAGATAAGTCTGTCTGTTGTTTAGGAACATGGAGTTATCTTTTTCCCCCCTCCTCCTCTTCGCCAGAGCTCTCTGTGCAGCACTAATGGAGTCTTTATCATGAAAGAGTTAACTACTTATCACTGGTTTGCCGCTACACATCAAGAGCACAACTGGATTTGCTGAAGGGGCAGAATGCCCTTTGATGAACTTCAGTCAAAGTTTAATGGAAGCACATTTGCGCGCACCGTAAGGCCTTGGATTGTTCTTTCAGCAGTGTCTCAGTCTGTGGGTACAGGATGGGTGTTTTGGGAAAGAAGATGCTGTGTAAAATGCAACCCATGACAGAGCTCTGTAGTAAAAAACACAAGGTCATCCTCTTTCATGTCCGAAGCCAAAACACGGATCCTCCACGAAGCTTTTATGCTTATTTTCTTCCTCACAGTGTGGACTTCCCTTCTGCTTGCTCAGTGTGCCCAGACAACTCACATCCAAGTTGTTATGGAAATGAATCAATTGGTGCTCAGGAGTCTCCCGCCTCCCACTGCGAGCAAACGCATAAACTGCTCGAGTCCTACTGTGTCAGAGAAGCCGCGCCTCATACTTGTGTACAGTGTCCCACCATTGTCCTTAGAGATCCCCCCCTGCGATCCCCAGGAAGGGTGTGTGTGTGTGTGTGCCCCTTCTTTCTCTCGCCTTTGAACCAACAAAGAGAGTGTAATGTGTTGTAATATGCCTGAGGAACAGAGAGTATAATGCTGTCTATGAGAAGTTGTATTAATTTACTGTAGTTCTTGTTTTTCCTGATTTATGCTATGCAGAAGAGCCTTGTTGCAATTATTGTGCTTCTGTACTCTTTATTGTGGCTGCACCACACATCGCACTATTCTCATTGACAGGTTCATAGAAGAAGAAAAAAGACTTGTTCCGAACTTAATTTACAACAAGAGACTCTCATATATTGCAGTACCAATAAAATAGTTCTTTTCAAAAGCAATGATGACAGTGTGGGCGATTTCTTAAAAAAACCTCTGATTCGAAGCTGTAATAACAAGGTGTAGATATCTGAACGCAGTTTAATTGTTTCTTTGTTGTCAACACACTCTGTTAAAAATTAGAATCAGGAGCTTTGTTGACAATAAATCTCAAACTCAGACCTTAAAGTGAAGCACTAGTATTGCTTCGGAGCAAACACTCGGGCTCAGGAAGGTAGTGGTGTAGTCATTACTACCTCCGTTTTTCACATTGAGATTTTAATCATCGGCTACAGTATTTCTGATTGATGTGTGTGCGTGAGCTTGCGTTGTGCGTACACTCACATATATCCTTGCACATGGAGGGTTGTAATACATCTTCGTAATTAGTCTCATAATTATAAGGCAATAAACTGCAGTACACATGGGAGACGGATCCATCTCTGGGATACTGCAATTACCCTGCTAAGATGAGATGCTGTGACAAATCTCTGGAAGCAAAGTGGAGCTCTACACTGTTCCAGTTAAAACAACATGCAGAACAGGCTTAGTTCATGTTAATGCCTGTAAATGTGTGAGGGATGTGTGAAAGTGTCAAAAGAAAAGGTTTACATGGTTTATTTGGCCTGTGTCTTGGAGTGGACTTGAGTGTGTCGTTGATTTCAACATAATTCCAGTCCTGTCGCCACATCCTTCTCTATGGGTTTGATGCACAACAACTTGTCCTCGAGTTCTCGTCAATATGGTCCATATGGTGATATCAGAAGGCCACTGAGTGAGTCTAAATTGGCTTTGCCTCCATTGGCTCCAACAGCGCCTCGTTATCAGCACCCAACATCTAGCCTGCAGGGCCAGACCTCTGCTACTCTGCCACCCACTAGTTCCATATCACACACACACACACACACACACACACACACACACACACACACACACACACACACACACACACACACACACACACACAGGTACTGAACTCACAGGTATGCACAGGCACACACATATAGGGATGTTTTCACTGTGTCTCTCACTCACACTCTAATACTTCCATTTCCATATCTTTGATTAAGCCAGCAGGATGTTCAGGTTGCTACTGAGCACACCTGCTTTCATAGCGGACACCCACAAAGGATGATGGGATGCTTATCAGCATGAGATGGAATAGGAAATCACAGCTCTTCCCATTGGCGGGAAGCTGGAAGAGCGTGAGCGAGGAGGTTTTGTGACGGCAACATGGCAGTGGAAACAAGCGAAACAGGTCCTGCTGTGCAAATAGCAGTGATTTAACATGACTGAACGTGAGCACTGAATGAATGTTGAAACCCCCACCCCACCTCTCTCTACATCAACAATTTTATGAAACACTCGCACACACACATCCACAGCACATGCATGTGTGCCCCGAGCAAAGGTTAAATTTGCTCAAATTACAGGTGTACACAGATACACACAGCTACATACAGAAAACGTCACTTGCTGTATAACCTTTTCTAAACAATGTGCAGACCTTTTTTCCATTCAGCATCAGCGATCACCGTCTGAACATAGATGTCAAGCCTGCAAGTCATACTCCTGCAGAATACTGGATCAAAGATTCATCCCCCAGTCTACAGTATACTTTCTAGTTTTTTGGTAAATGTTTAAATGAGGAGAGATCATACAGAAAGGCAGATGAGCACAGGTTAAGATGAAGGCTCCAAATCATATTTTATTGGTAATTTGGATTCCCAGACACAATGTCATGGGCTCGTTATATTTCATACAGTTCTTTTTAAATCTGCGGCCAGAAATCTTTCTTTCATAAAACGATCCCTGGTGATTATTGAAGTTTAATTAAAGAAATAGCCTGACATTTTGAGAAATAAGCCTCTTCGCTTATGTACCCAGAGTTAGATGAGAAGATCAATACCACTGTCATATCTGAGCAAGGGCCAGCAGCTGGTTAGCTTAGCTGAGCAGAAAGACTGGGAAAAGAGCTAAACAGCTAACCTGGCCCTGTCCAGTGGTTATAAAATCAGCCTGTCAGCAGCCCTAAAGGTTGATAATGAACAAGTTCATTAAGAATCGCATTTGTTTAGCCCATAGAAAAAAAAAGTTTCCATTTGCCTTTAGTTTTTATGCTAAGCTCGTCGCCTGCTGGCTCCAGATTCGTTTAGCGAACTGACATGGTAGTGGTCGTGTCGTCACTGTGAGGTTGTCAGACTCAAAGACAACACTGTGTCATGAAATAGTATAGCACTTACATCACTTAAGATATCATTTGTTAATTTGTTGCCTTAAGATGTGCTGGTGGGAAAATTTTGCAAGCTGTTTCCCCCTAACTGGCTGACTGATATAACTTCATATTTAACGCACAGACATGAAAGCAGTATCACACTTCCTGTCCAACTCTTGGCAAGAGAGCCAATAGCTGTACAGCATATCCCAAAAAGACTGTTCCTTTTAGAATAAGGCAGGGAGTTCAAGGATCTGGTTTTGGACTCCAACACTTGATGATGATCATGACTCTGTGGTCGGTCAAGTTCAGCGCCACTATTTACACCACTGCTTCTTTTCTGTGAGGCGTTCAGTAGGGACAGCACTTCTCTAAACCATCTCCAGTCATTTGAAATCTGCAATTCATAAGGTCGAATGAGAGAGTCTGAGTCACGGACATCATCATGTGTCAACCTAAACAACTCAAAATAAGACAGATAACATAAGCAAGGAGGAGTCAAAAACAGCAAAACAATGAAAGAAGGAGGCAAGGAAGAAAGGATGGAAAGCACATTAGAATTGAATTGGATACTTGATTTGTTTGTTTTTGTTTTTGATTTTGCTCTGTGAAGGGCATAAGAAAACACAGCTCTGTCTCTGATAATTACACTGACAGAGCACAGGAGCAGCTACATGGAATTAAAATTAAAGAAGAGCAAGAATGTTGATAAGTGCTAATTTGATTCCCTGGGATCTGGATGGAAAGTTTGAAAAGACAGCTGCGAGGGTAGGCTCTATTAATTGCCAAAAAAGAGACTCTCAGGGGATTATGACTCTTGCTGCCAGGTGAAGCGCACTCCACACACAAAAACTGACACACTGTGGCTCCCTCTTACTCTTTTTATGAGTCTATCCTGGGTATTTATTTAGGGATTGTATGTTAAGGTATATAAAAGTCTTTCCTTTAACCTCTAGATATTTAGGCTTTAATGTAACATGATCTAAATCCTCGGTAATGTAGACAAATATTGAGAGGCAGAGCAGTAAAACCGGAAAACAAACCTGAGTCAGAAAAAAAGAAATAAAGAGCATTTTCTCTGCTTATGTAACCTCTTTCAGAAAAAAGGCCTACAACTGTATAATTAGCATAATTGGACTCACTTAAATTATAATTTTTGCAATTTTTAATCTCTGGTAACCAGCACACTGTTGGCCAGTAAAGCTGAAGAGGCAGGAAATCTTGCGATGACTCAGGACAAGATGAATGTTGATAGCTATTGAATCAGCCTGCCATACATAATTGAAGTGACAAACAGGTCAGAGCGCTTGAAGACAACAATTCTCAGTCACATCTCAGTTCAAGTATGTGGGTTTAATAACTACTCTGATTCCCTCTCTCTCAGAGGGAGCGAGGCCTCCTATCCCCCGTCGTTCTTTCTTTCTTTTATTCATTCGCTCATCCATTACCGTCATAAGAAACAGGGTCAGTTTATTGAAGGTCTCCTCGGGCCCTTTCCTGTTGTCTGGCTCCGCTTATGTAAACCAGACAGGCCCGGCTGACCGGACACGACAGCTCAAACTAGAATAAGGCCTGATTCCATTCTGAAAAGCTCCTCATCAGCTGCTGTTGTCTAAGAATTTGTCTCTCTTGCTCTAGACTCAGCGATCAAATCAAGCACATTCTCCCCTCGTCTTACAAAACTATCCTTACACATGATGTCTTGTATCTTCACCCAGCCTGACTTGCTATATTGCTTTTGTTTCCTTGTTATTTCCTTTGAACCATCGTGAATTCTTTGAACTGATCATTTCTGAGCACAGCAATTCCCCAGCTATAGCTTTTAACAGCGACTTTACCTTCACACCCTAGTGCTCAGTCCTATGAAACCACATTTGTCAAGGAAAGTGAAAGAAACCACAAACAAAGGCAGGGAACATTGGTTGCCTCCCTGTATGGGCAGTAGCATACAAACTAAATTCAGTAGTTGTAGTTGAAAAGTAGCAGACGAAGCACAAACAATGTAAAACTAGGCTATGGGAATGTTGCTTAGAAAAAGGAGAGCAACCTTAGAAGTCCATGTTTCCGGAAGGGATCGGACTTTGCCATTGTGTGGCTGTAAAAACAAGCGGTCACCCCACATCGGGACAAGAAAGAATCACAGTGCAGCGCCAGTCGGGAGCGAACAGTAAACACAGTCCAGTCCAAGCCAAACTGGTGGGAGCCCCGTATAAATGATTAACCCGATGCAGGCGCGTGCTGCTGGAAGAAATAAAATTTTTTCGGTAAAATGTGAAAAAGAGAAAGTTGTGTGAGTTTCAGCACTGTGGATCAATGACTGGTAATGAAGGCAGTGTAGTTAATTTTGGAGTTACAAGGGCTTTTGGAGTTTCATTATGCTCTCTCTAATTCACAGGAAATGGAGCTGTCTCTCCAAACACAAGCATAAACGCATAAACATGATTCAGGTGAGTGGGCAGTGAGAATGGCCTGACAAACAAAACCCCACAGCACACTCTCTCTCTCTCTCTCTCTCTCTGGCAATCGCAAACGATTTTTATAGGTGAGGAAGCAAGTTCATATTTTAACAGCTAACTGTTAACAAGAGCAGGAAGTCGCCTGGTTTTTATCCAACTCCACTGTTCACATCAATGTTGGCAAATTCTGGATTCAGGAATGACACATTCAACATGGCACTGCTAATCAAAGGCTGGCGTAATCGTAGTAATCAGTTTCACTATCTTATCTTATACGAACACACTCTCTTTCCCAACAGCCATTCATAAATGCAATTCTTTAATGGTTTAGAGGTTAAAGAGAATTCCTATCTGTTGGCAAAAAAACCTGAGCAGTTCAGAGATGCTGTTTGAGCAGCAAAAGATCAAGTGGCAGAAAACTGGCAGGTTAATAAAACCCCTGAGGCGAGATTCAAATTCTACATAGTCAAGCACATAACCTGATATTGTTAAATGTCCTAAAACTATCCATCTTTAAGCTACACAGTGTTTGTCTCACATGGATAACAATCTTTCAGTGGCTTGAGGCCACGTCTAAAACACAGTCCCATTTCCTTTAGGCCTGTCAGATACAATCTCCTCATGAGCTCACTCCTCTTAAGTTCAGACATGTGTGCGTGTGGGAATGAGTTTTTTGTAGATAATGACATTTTGTAAACAAGGTGGGTCTGATTTGAGCTCTGGCTTTTCCCCAACTTCTGTAATGTTGCCAGTTCTGCCTGAAGGGTGTGGGCTTTCCTCCAGTCCTATAAAAGAAAACATGACAGACCAACCAAAAGCCTGACATCAGTCAGCCAGCATGTCAAACCAAGAGCTTCTCCTGGTTTCTCATTTTGTGTATCATGGTAAGGAGGAGGGCTTTGACTCTCACTAGTCACATTTAATTTCAGTTAGTCACAGATCTCACTGCAGTCCTTTTCTGGAGTTCAGTCAGGGATGCAACGTGGCTCAGTTTTCATGGGATACTGGAGTGAATGTGAAGCTGACTTGATTTCTATGTAGATATGCTACATTAAAGGCGTGCTGTGGAGCTTTTGGCCACTGGGAGTGCTATGGAGCAAGTTTACATCTTGCAAGACGCCAGTTTCACAGTGTTCTGCTCATCAAAAGTTGGTGGCAGTAATGTGCAAAGACGTGCAGCAATACACCAACAAAAGCAGTGAAGGAGAATCAGCTTTGCAAATGTTTTATGAGGATGAAAAAAACATTCAACCATGTTTAGACCTCAAGGATACTTGCTGCATGTTGGTGTTTTGGTGTGAAATACTGAATGTAAACATAACTGTTGTTTCCTTACAAAAAAAAAAAATCCACAGGGCAGCTTTAAAATTTCACTGGCATATAAGTTATACAATAAGACAACACTCAAAATTCTATTAATATAACATTATATTAATAATATTAATTCAGCTGATAGCTATATGGCTACCTCTCAGCTAAATGTTTTATATGTTGTTGTGAGTTGTTTATATGTCTAACGGCACAGTATACTATGCAGAGACTAAAGAAAACCCACATATTTGTGGAGAGGAAATCTAATTGAACATAATGGCCTATATAATGTAAGTATAATTTAATTTCAGTTTTGTCACTTAAAATGTTGGTTAATATTCAGTCACACAACTCCACTGGCTGCTGTTTTGACATTGTGTGTTTCACCCAATGCTGCTTAGATTCTGTTGGTGCTAAAAAATGACTGATATCATAAATATGCATCACACAGACACACACACAGACACACACGCACACACCTCATATTTCATCACTGAGGTAGACCACAGAGGACTGAAGAAATGCTAATGTGTCCAGCAGCTTTCCTATTTGGTACCAGTGCTGATCATGATCCTGCTTTGGGTCCAGTGGGATTTACCTGCAGCAAAATGACTACAACATTATCTCTATGCAAATATTACCAGAGGAAGACAAACAAGCAAAGTAACTCATCTACTGACTGGCTTTGAAAGAGTCATCAGCTTCCTCTGAAATAGAGAGGGAACAAAAAAAAAAAAACCGTCTAGCAGTTCATAACAACCTCGGTCTGCTGTAACTTCCGTTGCAGCCTCTGTATGTGAACACACTGCAAAGTGTTTCACAGGCATTTAACATTTGACATTACTTAGGCAACATGTTGAAATTTAAAATATCATTAGTATCTATATTTTTCCCTGTTGTAAGATGATACATCCTTAACATTTATGGCTTGTTTTTTCCATCCTAATTATAATTCTGTACAAAATTCTTTAAACTGCCAATGTATCCATATATTCCTTTCTTATACTGTATTTTTACAAAAACTTGATGGGAATGTAGCCGTCTATTTGTGGTTTTACACAAATAAAATTGCACCTTTGCAAATTTAATGAATGCTGTAATTCCACAGAAAGGAAGGAAAGCCAAATATGGGCGAAGAACATTTTTAGCCTGTGGCTAAACTTTCAAAAATGACTTATCTTCAGTCGGCAGAGGTGTAAACAAAGCAAAATGTCCAGCATGGTTGGAACACAACTTGACACAAGCTTATAAAGCTGATGTTAAAGTGGTTTCAGGGAGCCGCTGCTCTGAGGGGAATATTTAGATCAAAACTGGCAGCATTAGCAGCTTTAACTGTAGGGCAGCCAGCACTCCTCACCACACAACGACAAACAAAAAGCAGGGATCTCACTAGTTGAACAGGTAGAGCCGTGGCTCCTCCAGGGTGTGAGCTGGGATTGTGATGGTAAGGGTGTTGCTACTTTCAAATCCTGTGCACAGTGCAAAACAGTGCTGGTGATTAGGATGCAGTGTTTGGAGAGAATATAGAACAACCTCTCCTGCTTTTCCTGAGATTCATGGTCTGAAATTATTGACTGGTATTGTGTTAACATTCCCGTAAAACATTTAAAAGGTCAGTCACAATCCTTCACTGAAAAGTAAAAACATTACTGTTCAAATATAGATTTATTTCCATATTCCTTCATACAAACATTTTCCAAAAAAATAAACTGTTGAAAGGGATGAATCAATAAAAGTGCACAGTCATAGCTATGAACCACAAAATAGTCAAAGAGTGGGTAAAGCTGTGTGATGATCAGATATAAAGCAACGGAAGGGAATCCTCAAGGTTGACACAATAAGAAAAGCTGTCGTGTCTCTTCCACTCTGCGTCGGTCTCCAACACCTGAGTTGTAGAGGAGCAAGCGCTTTCAGCACTCTCGTCAGGTATAAGTACATTGGAGAGGTTTTGCTCCTCTGTGCAAAGACTCATTGGATTAGAAAGATAATTATGGGCAATTTCATTCTGACTTCATCCCCAAATGATTAGACTGCAGGTGCAGCTCCGATGCAAATGTATCCACCATTACAAGTCACTTAATCTTGGGTTGAGTGTGTAAAATCTCTCTTTTTTTTTTTTCTTAGAAAGAGGAAGGAAATTTGCCTGCATGGGGCCTGTAATTTTCACTTGTTTTCAACGCAAATCAACTTGTGGAAATTTTGTTTTGACCCTTGTGATATGCTTCACTAATACACTTAAGAATGGAACAAGTGCCACCCCAGATGTTAGAGCATTTCCTCTCACTTTAGAGAAAAAAATAAAAAGATTTTCAAGATGAATTTTAACTCCTTTTCAACATGGACATTTGTTTGGAGTGTAGCATAAGCGCACAGGCTCATGGACAACGCTCTGGAGCCATAAATGTTCCCTCACCAACACACATCCTCGGTATATGAGAACGAAACTGTGGATTTCCCACTGAAGCTGACCAGCGCGTCCTCTATCAGTTGACAAAATGCTCCTCTTTGATTTCATGTGTTGCGTTCAGGTGGTTGGCCAGCTCTTGCATCACAGCATCTTTGCCTATCTGATCGTTCCTCCTCTTTTCCATGATCACGTCCTCCAGGCTCTGAAACTCCAGGACGTGATTTTTCTTCTCTGAAAACAGTAATTTTAACCTGTATGGCTGCTTTCCAATCCGTATCTCCCCTCCAATTTTGAACTCCCTCTTGCCAAAGCGGCACCAGGCGGCAAAACACTCCGAGTTCCTCCAGTACAGCTCTTGGTCTCTGGACCCCACGTGGTCCAGAGCGTTGCGCACAATCACCTCCGGCGGGAGCGCACGGTACCTGTAGAGGCCGTTCACTATCCTGCCTTTTTTGCCCTGGCTCACATCTGCGAGAAAGTTGTTCTTTATCTCAGCCCGGTGCAAATGAACCACCTGGAAATCCCCGACGTAAACAGCCCAGTGAGGATACTGTCCAGTGGCTACAAACTCCAGCAGGTCTCCCGGTCTGCACTTGTTGAGGAGACTTTCCGCAGAGTGCGTCGTGGCTCCGCTGCTCCTCTCATAGACACTCTCCTCTCGGTAGTAAATCGCGCACTCCAGCTCATCCTGTGGGTCGAACGGCTTCTCTTCGTGGTTCACCGCGTGTCTGTCAGATGAAAAGTGGTCCAAATGGTCGTCCTGGTCGTCGTCGTCGTCGTTGGAGAAAATGTAAGAGACGCCAATCCGCGGTCCTTCGTCGTCCGGGTCGCATCCATTTGGGTCCGACGTTGGCACCTCTGCGTAATTTAAATGCGTAAGTTTCTCCACCTGGTTCCCCATAAGGGTGACAGGTGGATGAAGGGAAGGATATAGCTGAACACAGAAACAGGATCCACCTGTTCTTGGTGCACTCACTTCACCGGGGAGGACACGGAAGGAGGCGCAGGGTTGTGCAGTGTCTTAACTAAATCCAAAGCGGTGGAGACGGCACCAATAATCCATGTCCAGCTGTATATGTGTTCCAGATGAACACCAACTGCGCCTGTACAGAAATAAGGAAGACAGTATCTTAGACGGAGAGTTCAGAGCACGAGTGAAACCTTTTGCAAGTCAAACTGTCACGCGTGGTTTACATTCCCAACAGGTATGACCTGACACACCTGTTGGCTCAGCGTCTCCACTGAACTCACATAATAACTACTGCCACGTTTACTTTGTATACACCCTCAGCACCGTGCGATGTCACCAACACTCCCGCTGTCACGCCAGTCTGTCTCAGGTGAGCACGAGAACTGTTCCGCCTCATTTTCTGGAGGTTAATCCACAGTAAAGTGACCAAGCGGCAGACACACACTCACCTGCAGTTCAGCTCGTCTCAGCAGCTCCTCACACTCTCCTTTGGTCACATCTGAAAATCAACAGGACTTCAGACTGAGGTTGGCAGCTGCTCTCCTTCCTGTGTGGTTTGCTCTGCTGTACAGACTGCCTGTAGTAGGCTGTGAACCACAGTGTTTGTTGCAGCGAAACTCATCCAGGACCTAGTGACTGCTGGGAGGTGTTGCCATTTAAAGTGACAGTACCAATTTTGATTAAACAACCACAGACAGAATCTACAAACAGGATGAGATGTTTCTACTGTAGTCTTTCCTGCAGAGGAGATCACATTGGAGGTTATCAAAGTAAAATACTGTAATTCATTCATTCAATCAATATGATTTAATACACTTTACATGTTCACAATACCATGAGCTTACCAAATATAATAAAACTACAAAGTATTTTACCTTGTAGCCTGTAATACCAAGATGTGGAATCATATAGGGATACATTATTGAAGAATAATAAACTCACACACACACACACTAAGTGCACGTGATCAATACAGTGATTTTTCAAAAGGGAGAGAAGGATCCCAAAAGGTGAAAAACAATTAAAACACACAGTATATCTTGATTATTAATCCATATATTTTCATTAACAAAAGCAGTTTTAATGCAATTCTAAAAAAAAGTGTGAGAGCCCATAAAAAAGAAAAATCGATAAGGAAATCATAAAACATCAACATTTTCATGCACACACAGCGGCAGACACATCCTGTATAAAGGAAAGAAAAGGGAGATGGTTAAGGGTGAGGAGAAATAACATCCATCTCATGACTTTCTGTCCGTTGTAATCAACACTGGATAATTAATTTTAGACCAAAATTATGTGCTAAAACCTGACTTTGTTTTAAGGCCGGTAACAGAAGGTAAAAGTTTGTTCTGGTCAGAGAAGCAGTCAGTGATTTCAGTATTCACATTCTCAGAAAGTCGTGTGCGAGGATGAAATGAGGTTTAAAAGTGAAATCGGATTATAAAGTGAAATCTCTTTGGCTCTTTTACATGGTTGTATGTAGTTTACAGCAACTTCTAGCATGATGTAATTTAAGGATTAGAATCATAGAGACGTACAAACACTGCTGTTCAGGAGCAAATACTATTAAGCATAATTTTCTTCATTCTTTCAAATAGGAAATACATTACAAAATCTATTTGATAAATTGAGGGCATACATTCTATTCAGTTTTCCACTGAAATTGAGGTTATGTCATTTTAAACAGCAACACAGAACTTTACACAATCTAATACAAGCTGAGTTTACAGAATTATACAGTTCTTACTGTGTTTTTCCATTGAGAAAAATATCAACTTTGCACGGGATTTTGACAATTTTCCTCTAAGCTTCCTGAGCTATACAGATCTACATGTCAGTAGAGCCAGCTGGGATATCAAAACAATGATGTTTAAGTATTTCTGAAATGCACTCTGCCTAAATTAAACTTTCAGCAGTTCCTTTTCACAGCAGCTTGACTTGTCATAGAAGGAAAAGCACAGGTGTAAATAATAACGGGCATGATAAATGTGGTGAAGCGACATCTCCCTATAAGTCATGACACTGTGACAGTGAGCCAGCATGCACAGTACAACACAGGACCCTGAAACTGAAGCAGCTAAATGGAATTCAGCCGCCATGCATTTCAGTATTTACACCTGCGATTTTCCTACTGTCAAAATGTCTTTGCAGTTTATGAGTGTGTGAGCTCAGGAATCCTGATGCGGGATGTTGGTACAGGTGGATTTACAGTACATAGATGGTGAACAGTTTTTGTGTGTCCTCTATTCACAGTCTTTTCTGTCAAATTTCTGGTATCTCCTGCAATCTTAAATAACTCAACTCTGCTCTAAAGGAAACTGTTATATTCACTTCAGAGGGGAAGGTGATGTGGGCAACCCCAGAGAGAACAGTTTCCCTGACAATTCTGTCGACGGTTCTCAACTTTGCAAGCTACCTCTTCCAGGCTCCTTTTTTTGATGGTGAGTGTCAAACTGTTCGGATTTAGCCTCGAAAAAGCAGTGAGAAAAAAAAGAATGACACCTGAATCAAACCAGAGTTCAGAGTGCCAGTCTTATCTGAACCCTGCTGTTCTCCTCCCTCTCCATCCAGCTCTGGCACTGCCCTGGCCAGGACTCCTGTGCCAGAGAGTGAGACTATGTTCACTTCCAGCAAGAGGTAAAATCCTCCTTGGACAAGCCAGATATTGCGGCTTACAGTGTCTCAGGCAGCCATTACACCTACTTCTTGGAGCTTTTGAACAGATGAATGTGAATTCCAGATCAAACATAACCAGAAGACAGCAAACATCTATGGGGAATTGATTGGCTTTTTTTTTTTTTTTTTTTTTTTTTTTCCTTTCTCAGCATTGCATGTCCGTGCGAAACTGTGATTGAATTTCTGAGGTTATTTACAGCTCTGGATCCCTCCAAAGAAACAGCTTAATGGCTTTGCCTGTGATATGCTGAATGCAATGCTGATGGCTGTTTGTGTACGCACGTTCCACAAACTGAACGGTTGTTGTAAAAATTACCTGTGACTTAACGTGTTGTGCAATAAACAAAATTAGAATTCACCGAGAGGTAATTCAAAATGAAGCCGAGTGGAGAAATGAATGAATCAACATTAGCTAGATCATTTGTTGCCAGTTAATATCTTCATTGGAGAAATGCTCTTAGTGCTGCATGACGCACTCTTTGGAGGGAAAGAGCAATTAGAGATTTTTTTAAATGCCTGATGCAAGGTTATTAAAAGATTAGCTTTACCTAGTTTCATCTCAACACAGCCTTTGTTTGTTTCTCTCTGGAACAAAGACCCTTCACAGGCAGCGAGAGCCGGCAGGAAGGGAGGGATTTAATCACATAAGTGCATTCCTGCATATGTTACAGAATGGTTTGTTTATGACTCTTTCACAAAAACGTTTTTTTGAGGAAGTCCTTCTGTTATCTCATGGATCCTGCTTCAGTTATCTGCAATTACAGGAAACTGTTTTATTTTGAAATGGATAGTATGACACTAAGATTTCAACATTTCCAATATTCCTTTATCCTTTTCATAGATTGAATTTATTTATACATATATGCTCACTAACCTGAAAACTAAAATGAGCACCTCCTGGATTTATAATTGCAAGTGGTGGTAATAGCTTTAATAATAATACTACATCATACCTGGAGCTGAGAGATGATAATCGAGAGATGAAAAGTTCATGTCTCCTGTTCTGGCTCTGCTGACCACTTTAATCCCGTGTCCTCATGCAGAGGCTGCTCTCTTGTGGTTCTGTCAAATTACTGCATCATATGCGACAGAAAAATATTTGAAACGTCATCATTACCCCTGCCCCCCGATAACAGAAACAACTTTGATGGTATTAGTATAAGCAAAGTTTGAAACATTTATTTTCATTCAACAAGACTGAAGTATAAAAATCTCCAGTTAAAACACAAAAATCATCACCTCACAAATCAACATTTTACTGGATTTTTCCTGAGGTACAAATCGTTAAAAAAAAATTGTAAATTCTTCACAAACACCAGGCAACATGGGTTAAAACCTTGAGTAGTGATAAAAACAACTGTCTCAAAATACGACCAACAATACTCTTTTCTTAATATACAAATAATTAACAAGACATTGGTTTTTTTATGATAAATGATCCTTCCAATGAAAATGTAGAGCACTACGTCCGGTTGTTGTTTCTCTTTTGGCTCTGGATCTTTCTCCTCAGCATTTGGTCAGGAATGAGGTCTGACTCTCTCACATCTGCGTTCCCGCAGCCCACCACAGGACAGCTAGAGGACAGAAACAGCCAGGTACACTTAACACATAATAAACTCTATATATTAACTTCGTATTAGCCAGAGATAAGGACTTGAGTCGCACACGCAGTGATTTGAGACTTGACTTGAGACTCGTCCTTAAAAGACTTAAGACTTAAGATTTGGGACTCGTCAACAATCTTTATTTTATTAGCTCTGCCAAGGAGGTTGTGTGTTCCCCCATGTCTATTTGTTTATTTATCAGCAGAATTACTCAAAAAGTACAGAACCGATTTGCATTTGGGGAAGATCCAGATCATTTGCTATGACTTTGAATTTTTTTCTACGAAGTCTGGTGTATGTCGGACACGGAGTGGCTAATCGGGAGTCATGGGAAGATTCCTGGTGGGCCGGGCTGGTTGTAGGGCCTCGAGGGGGAGAGGGAGAGGGAGAGAGAGCAAGAGGGAGGGAGAGAGATCGATAGCGCTGTGCTGTGGTAATCAGCCCAGTGGAGCAGGCTGCGCTGCCCACTGTTTTATGGTTTTCATGTTTTTGGCTCATTAACATTAAGGAAGTGTCTGATGAGCTAACTGTCATTCCTTCCCTTGTTACCATGCGTAACTTTAGAGATGAAGTAGTGATGATAATGCAGTACATGCTTTGAATTCCTTAGATATGGCAATGCAGTGTTCTAAGCAGAGCGGGGGGGCATACAGAAGATGATAGACCGCTCAACCCTAAGAGACATAAGACTTGATTTAAACTTGCTAAAAATGACTTGTGAGCATCTCTGGTGTTAGCTCTGCCTCATTTATTGTTGTATAATTTTGCATAATACATATTTAAGTGGTCAAATGCCTGGTTAGCTTTGCTTTATTAGTTTCCTTTTCTCTCTGTTTTTATTCTGATATGTGAATAATACATTGTAGAAACCTCTTCAAACAATACACATGCTTTGGTGAGTGTTGTTTGAAGCTTTGTTAGGCATGGAGACTGGAATGATGATGGGCACTTCAGGGCTGCTTCAATATGGAGATAGTAAATATGGATGAAATGCTGTTGTACCTGTAGTCAACAGTCATACACCTAATCAAGAAAAGCCCTCTTGGGTATTGCTGCTATAACTGTGCATGTTGGGTGTGCACAGTGACCACAGTCAGGACTCAAGACAATAGGCAGGTTTCGTTGACAACAACATAGACAGGCGTTGGGATTTCATCAGCGTTCCTCTAGGACCAGCCGTATTTAATTTGACTCCAACATCAAAGCACTATAATAAAGAACATGTGAATTAAGGCAAACTGCTGGTCCCACGCCAACCTGCCGAGTTGTTTACTGCAGCAAAACCTAATTCAACTTTCTAAGAGTCCTCCAAGGGAGCATGTCTTACCGGCATTTCTTTTTCTGGCTTTGTCTTGTTTTGATCAGGCCCAGTATGGCTCCTTCATCATAGTGGTGGTTACACTTCTTATTCTTAACTGGGTTCACCATTTCCACCTTGAATACAGATACACAGAGGTGTGTTTATATAATGAAATGCAGAGACCAAAAACACAAATGGAGATGGTTCTCTATATTTTCTCTTCTTAACATCTACGACATTATTGTCAGTGACTAGGTACAGATGTAAGAAAAAGTGTTATAAAAGAAGAGAAAGAATCAACAGGAATCAGTGACAGAGTGAATTTCTAGTAAAATAACATCACCAGGCTGGGGCAGTGTACCTGTGTCAGTGGGCAGGTGAAGTTGACTTGGCTCAGTGTAACAGCAATGTCCTCATCGAGCTCCTCCAGGTTCTCTGCTGACTCTTGGCTGACTGAAAACACCAAACACATACAGTTTGTTTCCAAACGTCCAGTCTCAGTAATAAGTGATGAACTGGATCATTGACAAGATGGCAGGAGAAAATCCAGCAGGCAAGGACACCAGCTTGGATGAAACTATAACTATGGAATACTGCGACATCTCCCCCTTTGGCGCTAATAGTTTCAGAGGTAATCCTGGATATGTTATCAAATGCCTAAATTTGTTGTTTACCAAAATTTACTATCGTTCACTAACAAGATACACAGCCACATGAATTTTCACAGCACACATAGCCTTAAGACGTGACACCAACAGATACACAGTTACCTGCCTGCACACACACAAACCTCTCCCACTCACACAGGTACACAGACATCTAACATACCCACCCACACATAAAGCAATCTCCCCGTTTTTAGTCCATGTATTTATTGTTGTTGTCCCACTACAGCTACAACTCTCGAATGACTCAAAGGTCATCCAAGGCCTAGGGTATTAAAGAAAACTCTACATGCTGCCTACTGAAATTCATCCAGGCCACGATGCAACGACACAGCCACAGCTAAGCTTACAGACTTTGATTTAAGCCTTTGAGCGCAATGTTTCAGCTCCAAAATATAAACACCTCAATAAGAGCATGAAGTGATAGTTTTGACAATGATAATGTCTGATGGGTTAATCCTTTCTCAGATTACATTGATTAAGCATGAAATGATCTCACCTTAGTTCACACCTTAAACTATATTTTCTCATATTATTTTACTGGGTAACCTGATACAACTTTTTAGACTGAGTTAGCCTGGGAAAATGGCACGGGCGCAGCAGCGATTTCACTTACAGCATATACAGACAACCTAAAAAGCATAGCATTGTCTGTGGGAGGCCACCCTTTTAATAAGGGGTGTAATGAGGACAACAATTAAAAAGCAGAAAATAACAGCTACAGGGTGTCAGGCAAACATAATTATTCAGTAAACAAAGGGAGTTGTTTGTTTAAAATTAAGCTAATTATCCTGAAACACATCCCAAGATTCCTCTCTCTCCTTTGCTGAGAAGCTCTCCTGCAAGCACAGCTATTATCAAAGTCTATTATATATCCTGAATCCACTGCGTAGTCTAGCAATGACCAATTCAGACTATTTTTCCTCTCTCTACAGGCCTCACCTTGGTTTAAAGAGTTCTTGATGCTGTCCTTGAAGGCCACTACTTTCTGGTGACTGTGCAGATCAGCATCAGAGAGTCTGGCTGTTCTCTCTGTGAACTGCTCCTTCACTTTGGCAGACAGGCTGAACATGGCCTCTGGCTGCTGTGTGGTGACCTACAGAAACTCACGTATGTTATGCTGTTTCCATGACCTTTACAATTCAAGTCAACTTCAGCATTTTCTCTGGTGTTTAAATATTACACTTTCACATTTAGACTTGCCATTCTAAAAAGTCTGTGTGCTAAATGACTTTGGAAAGAATCAATCCATCTTAATGCACTTTCCATTAATTTACGTCGTTCTCCCAGTAATGCAGCTTTAGCCTGACCTGCTCACTTAGTATAGAGGTAAACATGTTTTCCAGTAATGTGATTAGACCATGCCAGGTTGCTCTCACCTCAGCTGTGACTTGTTGCACAACATCAACAAAGTAGTTAATCTCCCTGTCCAGTCTGGCACACTCCAGAATCATGGCCTCCATCTCTTTGATGCCAGGGTTCATCTCTTCATCTGGGACACAAGAGCACACACAGTGTTGGAGTAAGTATTGAGTCCTTTACCCATGAAAAAGTGCAAATATCACACTGTAAAAATAAAATATCTCCATTCAAACGTATTCATATTAAAGTACAGATGTATTAGTAAAAAATTACCCCAATAAGTATATTCATGGATATATAACTAGATCATTACCTCAAGTTTTTAGTTAAGTTCAGTACATGAATAAAGGTAGTTACAGTCTACCGACTGTAATGCACTTAAGAAATCAATAGCACCATCATAACCTTTTCACTATGCACACACAGAGACTGAAACAAACATGAGAGAGAAACAGAGACCAGTCAAGCAGACTGAGAATCAAAGTTAAAGTTACCCTGAGCTTCCGCCAGGTCCATCGCCACATCTGTCACTATGTCCATTCCTGTCCCGATGTCTGCCTGACATGACTTCAGGCTTGTCAGTGTTCCGTGAACGGCGCTCAGAGACATTACGATTAATAACTTTAACCCTGCGACACCCCAAACATAACAAATTAAGCTAACGTTACGTTAGCCTAGCTTGCTAACCTCACCTGCGTCTGCTCTGGTTAGCTTAGCAAGTAAACTGACGAGCTACTGTTTGTGAAGTAACGACGTCTTGTCTCTGGGGGTCAATGTGTTTTAGTAAAGCTATTGTGAAGCCAATGGGATAAAGGTAAAATACAAATAGCAAACACAAATCACGCGCGAAAAAAACAGTTAACTCCTACAGTGGCTCAGTTCTAAGTTCCGGGTTTGTTTTTCAAAGTAAAGGCCTCAACGGAAGAGAAATAAAACAACATAATATGAACGATCGTATTTATTAATGAATTTCATTTATTAAATGGCACAAAATGATAATACACAATGCTGACAAGTTAATTCATATTAAATTTCAATTTTCTATCTATGTACAATCTCGTATTATTGCATAAAGACATTGATGGTCTAAACAATGAAATGTAAGTAAACAATTCAATAGGCCTTTTTCACAGAGGACATTTTGGTATGTCACAGTACAAAAATCACAGGAGTAAATAATAACATTTATGATGGCAGACTATCATTTAGCTGCTCCAGTCCTGGTATTGTGCATGCTGGCTCACTGTCACACTGTCCTGGCTTACTGGAACAGAGCCATTGAACATGTTATTAGTAACACTGGTGCTTATCCTACTATGACAAGTCAAAATGTCTGCTGTGAAACAAGCCTATGGCAGCATAATTTTCTGATGAAGTGCTTCACCCAGATCTTCACAGAACTGTTCTGAACTCATCAAAAATGAAACTGGGCACATGGGCTTCAGCCACCTAAAAAACAGAGAAACTAGAATGAAATGCATGTTGCTATTCCTCAGTACATACTGTAAAAATAGAGGACAAAAATGTCTATAGTTTATCTCAAGCAAAGTGTCACACCTTTATAACAAGTTCCTAAACATATTATGGTAGAATCATCAGAAATCAGAGCTCAGGTTTCCCCACCACACCAGCTATTGTAAACTGTTGTCAATAAAAAACATTTTACAACATTACTAGCAGCATTAAAAAGGTGAGAGCTGCCCTACCTTGCGTGACAGTTTTGTGTACTTCACATAGTCTTCCAGGAACATCAGAGCTCCCACCACATCAGAGGGCATGTCAGGGATCTTCTGACTATAATGGGTTAAAATAAGAACTCAAATGTGAGTTCATAAAGCCATGATAGGATACACTGCATAACAGTATTCAGATAAAGCAATAAAAAAGTTAAAAATATGTTTACCTTAAACTACACAACAGGAAGTGTATAAATATGTAATTTTAGTAATTATTCCAAAGTAGACGAGTTTGTTTTGTTACCTTGTGCACTGCTCCATGATTGAGCGGATGAACTGACCAATGAGAGCCAAGAACTGATGTGTGTATCTGGAGTGAAACTGCTTGAGGAGGGTGAGCATGCCAAGCACAAGCGGAGGCCAGTCAACTGGGTCCGTGGCTTTCCTGCAGGTCATCCCTGTGAAGACAAAAGACATGAGTCATGTACATGTGGATGAAGCCTTACATATACCAGTAATTCTTGCATACTGACGGAAAAATCCACCACAGAATGTATATGTTTTGTGTAATCCTTGAACCTTCCTGGTCCAAGTATTGATGTCTATCTTTCCAAGAATAATCCTCTATGCATGGTGAGTAGCCTATCCATGTAAAATCACAGTCAAGCTATCAGAAAAATAGAAGCCAATCATGGGTGTTATGCCATGTGTGTGATAAGGTTCTGGATAAGAATTGTGATGGATTGAGAGAATTAGAAAATTAAGCTTCTCTGAAACTTCAACCATTATAATACACTGGTTTACCTGTTACACTCATAAATGTACAACTTAATAACTCACAAGCATCAATACACTGATTAGAGTTGTGATGTGACAAACTGACAGAAAAAAAACTTGCCTTGGTTCTTGCTGTACTGAAGTTTAGGCAGGTGAGCAATAATAAACAGGAAGTTGATGATGGGAAAGTAAGGCAGGCGCTTGGTGGTGATGTAGATCTGTGAAAGGGATAAAGACAAAAAAAACGGTCAGAACCTTCTCTAAAGTATAACCAAACAAAACAAAAAACTAGAAGGAGAGAGTGCAGATGATAAACACAGGTGAAAATGTTTCAGCTTGCAGTGATCTCTGAAGATTAAAATGAAAAAACAGGTTTAAGACTTGTCACTCATCACATTGTGTGGGAAGAAACATCCATGGTCTACACACCTTGTTGAGTGGGTTGTGAATGCCGCCAGCCTCCAGGTAGGCAGTGATCTCATACAGAAGAGTGTTGTCCTCTTTAGGGTAGGGCAAGGATGGGTCCTGGTAGTGAGCTTCAATGTCCGCCAGCAGAGACCTGGCAAGGTCACAATCAGAGTTGACATTCAGCAGAAGAACAAAAAAGTTTGAAAGAAAACTGAATCAGAGCAATAATCTTTTTTGGACTACTACTTGTGCTGAAATTCTAATCAGGAAAAATCATGTTTTGCAAGGGCAGCATGGGCATTATCATAAGGTCATTAATACAGCATCAGATGAAATAGTTGAAATGGTATTTGATTAAACATTTCTATATACGTGTATGTGTGTGTATATATATATTCACACATACACACATAAGTGCCATGCATCATTAGTCTAAAGGTTATAAAATATAAATATCATTTTGGAGCACCATGCAACTGAGATATTGAAATAAGAAGCACTTCACAGTGATACTAGACTGACTTGTTGAGGTTTTCCAGGGCTGCAGCCAAGTGTTTGGAGTCAAACTTGCAGGAGTAGTTCAGCTCATTAGCAATCTGCTGTCTGAGAATCTGCATTTGACCAACCTACAACAAACACCAACATTTAACATTATTTTTATGGCAGCTTGTCTTCTGCTTACGAACATGAGCGAATGATATGGCCCAGTACCTTCATGATGGCCTCCAGGTATGCGCCCCAGATCTTCTGTGTTTTGGCAACAGCACTGGCGTACACTTTGCTGGCATTAGCTATAGCAGAAAAAAACAAATCACATTTTCATAAGAGGTAAGAAAAATCCAGGCAGGTAGTAGGATATCCTGTATAAATACCTACCCACAATGCCCTGAACTGGGTTGACAGCACCCAGCATTGCTTTAAAGACATCCACCACTGCTTTGTCCTTCAAGATGGTCTTCTGAATCATTGTCAGGAAGTTCTGATGGGAGAAATAGGTTGCTAATGCTCATATTCCAGCAGACATACAGGACAATGTGCACTGAAGATACAGTAAAGGCCCGTATGGACTGAGTAACAGCAATCTGTTGAATATTATTTCACTAGGCGCGTGTTTTTTAATTCATTTTTTGTGGGATAATTACCTGCAGCTCCTTGACAATCATGAAGCAGAGTAGGCGGTCCAGTCCATTGAGACCAAAGGTACCCAGAGTGCTCTGGATCTCAGAGAAAAGCCTGTTGTTGGTCACCTCCTGGTGGCTCTTCAGGTCATACCAGGTGTTCATCTGGTCAATGTAGCATGTTACCCTGTAGGAAGGACCCGTGTTTGTCTGTGAGCTTATAAATACTGCAGAATCTCGACCTTCACATTAAAGCCCAGTTGTTCTGATAGGAAAAAAAACAGTTTCAACAATTTCTCTGTTATATCTGAGGAGTCATACTTGGGATCAGTGATTCGGAGAATCTCTCTACAGAGACGACCGATGAAGGTGGCAGATTCATCCACGGAGGGAAACTTGGGGATGGGGATGTGGGTGGACTGGTGCACACTCTGCCAGTCCTGGATCTGATTGGTGTAAGGAAAGAACCATTCAGTCAGTCAATCCCTATTACTGATTAGGAGGCAAACAGCCAGAGCCTATGGATTTCCTATGGATTACAGAGAGATGACCTGATTTAAGATCACTACTCATGGATGTGATCAGAAACTGTTGACAGCATACTAATGTTCTAATGCCTGACCTTTGTCCTGAGGAAGCTGTTGCATTCCTGCTCCACATTGTAGTTGATGATGCGCGACACTTCCTCCTGCCAGATTTTAAGGCCATAAATGCTGACGTAGTCTTGGATGTACTCAAACGACCTGTAGAACCCATCCATGGTGGCTGCCATGTCCTTCAACTTGGGCATCAGCTCACTGGGCTGAAAGAGTGGAATATTGTACGTTTATTTAGTTTCATCCTTTCATTTTTCACTGTTGTTTACCTTGATGCTCACAGGGCAAGAGAACACGCACATCAGTTCATAACTTTTTAAATTCTAATTATAATGAGCCAATAAAAAGATGTTGTAAGTATTCTGGGCAAAACTTCTGATTGTAAATTATTCATTGTTTTTGTCCTCTGTCCTGGAGAAATGTCTCCAGTTCAATTAATAATTCAGTGATTTGATTTCACACCAACCAAATATTTCACAAACTTGTGCTCAAAATTGATAATGAACTGTAAAATATAAACATTAAAAAAATATATAAATATGCAGTGGATTTGATGACTGACCTTAGTCTTGGGATTGAAGATCAACCCTTTGTGCAAAGCATAGGCCACCCTCTTCACCAGCTCCTTCCTGATGCCGTCCTCCAGAAGCTGCTTAGGATCCACCTACAGCATCAGTGTTTTAGTCAAGTAAAATCCTCTACAGTATCTTATTGTTGAATCATGCTTGGAGTAAAAGAAGAGAACTTGTGAGCAAGCCCAAACTATTTCATCACATCATCTACCTTAATGATCCCGACTAGAGTGGTCTTCATCATCAGGATGCCCTCAGTGAAAATAGAGATGTCATGAGTGAGTTTAGCCACCTGTAATTACATGAAGCATAAGGACGTTTAGGCACACAAATGACAGATAAAATCCATTGAACCTTAAATTAAATCAGTACAATGTCAAATTTTTAGGACAAGCTAAAGAAGGAATTTTCAATGTCAATTTGTATGGAGAGAGTACTTGAACCATATAAATAAAAATTTGCCATTCAAGTTTAAAGGTTCCATATTAGACACTTTTCCTGTGTTTTGATATCCACAAGAAGACATACAGTATTTGTGGTATAAGTATCAAAAACCATCTCAATGTAGTTACATATCTCCTGCCCTCTCTCTCTCATGCTTCTCTCTGGAGCTCTAGGAAAAACAGGGAGTTTTGTGTCGGTCTCTGAGCCTCTCTTCTGATTGGCTGACTGTTTTCTGAGTGACGCACTGCCAGACCAACCACAAGTAACACATTGTAGCCTACTATTGTATGGTGATGGGTAAGTAAGTGATGAAAATGCTATGGTTTTTCAGAAAAATAAACTTTAGCCACTGGTCTTTAATATTACTATTGACGGTGGGTCCAGCTGGACCATACTGGGAGTATAGCTGAGGATGGTGACGGTATAGTTGTGACATCTAAAAATTACAGAAGTACTGACTCGTTTTAAGGCACAGTGTATGAATATGTGCTGTGTGTATATCTCGGCGAATTGAGCATTTTGAACCTTTCGTGGTATTTATTTAGCACCTAGACCTGTTTTATAATCAAAAAAGACATGGAAATCTCACTTTCTGTAATAGTGAACCTTTAAAATTTAAATTCTAGTCAAAAGTTAAACTATAGTGTAAAAATCACTTTCAATTTCCAGGCATTTGACTATATTTCAAAATATTCCTTTTCAATATGAGCCTGACAAATTCTAATTAATGAAATTCAACTAAGTCTCTGCTGGCACAGTCTGTTTCTATGTCAATCTTTCTTTTCTAATTTGTATTTCACATCAAAAGCTCTGTGAGATTGAAACATGTTTAGAAATGCCAGCTTGCATGATTGCCTCGAACGCCCCAGCAGATGAGTCGACATCAAAACAGAGCAACTTCAGGCCTCTCATTTAATAATTTTTAATATGTATAAGATCTAATGATTTTTTTCAGCACTTCAATGACATTGTGAACAACATTCAATAAGTAGTGTAACTGTTTCAACCACAACAGTTGCTTTTACTTCATAGCGAGCCCCGAGCTGGGAGTAGTCCTTCAGCTTGTCCTTATCAAGCCGTGTGGGCACTTCCATGATGTCGTGGATCTGAAGCTTGATGATTTTGGCAAGAGAGGTGAACATGCTTTCTGGGATGATCTGAAGCACCTGGAAACAAGAAGAAAAAATACTCAAACTGAGAACCAAAGCGAATTCATGTTTGATGGGTTTGAGAAAGACGAGTCAAAATAGTCTTCAAAAGAAAGCAGATGGTACTGTATTACAATGTAGATGAAACATATTTTGTACGTTATGCAACATACAGTACCTCTGTTGATATATTTAAGAAGCAGCTCAAATCTTATTTTTATGATCATGCTTTTAATTAAATCAACTTTTATTTGAGATTACTTTTATATTGTTTTATGGTTTTTATATCTTAAAATTGCTTTTACTACTATCATTTTTTTTACTACCAGTATCATCTCTTTTATGTCTCTATGATTTTATGTCTTCTTACCTTCCCAGGCTGTTATTGTCTTATTGTCTTTTATGGCCTTAATGTGTCCTGTTTTTAAGTATCTGTCGTTTTGTTTTAATACCTCTTCTTGTAAAACACTTTGAGCTGCAGTTCATGTTATGGAAGGTGCTATATACATAAAGTTAATTATGATTATCATTACTATTATTATTAGTAGTAGTAGAAGTAGTAGTGTTTTTAGTACACATGCTATGGTAAACATCCATTAAGTAGTTCTTTTTGGGTACATTTTCCAAGCAGCTGTTACTATACAATAATTTGCAACATGCAGAGCTCATTTTTGAAAGTTATGAAACCATGTTGATCTATGAGTACCACAGGAAATATCAGTGTTTCCTCTCTGCTAAAAAAACAAAAAAACATATTTTGTAAGATCTCAGGTTGAAACATGGCTTTGACATGATGTACCTTTCTGACATAAGCCACCAACTCTCCAGAATAGAACTGTGAAACACTCAGCAGATCAGCACTGTTGGCCTGGTTGATACGGAGCAACGGAAGATCCAGTGCAGATGCCAGCTGGTCACAGGCACACACACAGGCACGCACACACAGGCACACACACACACACACACACACACACACACACACACACACACACGCACACACACACACACACACACACACACACACACACACACACACACACACACACACACAGGAAGTGTTTTAACACCACAGGCAACAATTCTCTAAATCAAGGCCAAGAGTTGAGATAAACAATTAAATCCCGTCTGTATATGTGGGTATTTATTGGGCACAAACAGACTGACCTTCAGAAATGTAGCTCTCAGTTTTGTGACCATTGACGGGTTGACTCTGATGCTCTCTTGCATAATGGATGTAAAGCTGCAGAACAAAACATAATCCAGAAATCAGATCAACAGACTGTCATGCCGCCTGTGTTCGGCTGAATATCTGAAAGACATATCTGCTGCTGTCTACATGCTAATGATGAGATTTTACAACAAAATGTGAAGGTACGAAATATGCCAGAAAATCTGTCATTAACAGGGTATTTAACTGAACTGTGTAGCAACCAAAGATTCAGACTTCATGGTCACTTTACCATCTTCTTCTTTACCAGTATTTTTGCATGGCTTTGACATTTATCAGCAATTAAGTACCTGTCAATTATCTGCCATGCATAGGAGAGGTCTCCAATTATCTGCATGGTAATGAGGACTTCTTCTTTGATATTGATGGTGCGGATCATTTGGTGCAGGAACTTTCTTGTGTCGGCCAGGAACTGACAAACCTGCAGGTTAGACTCCAACTGGTGGAACTCCTGGACCTAAAGATGCAAAGAAAAACATTTTATAAACCTCCGTAACTGCACAAAAATAAACAACAAATACTGCAGACACTTTCTTTACAGTGTTATTTTCTTGATGTTAAAACATTCTTATTTTTGGCTCATGAGGATCATTTGGAATTTGCCCAGGAGACTGTACCCATTGACTAAATGATTGTGTAAACAGGAGATATTTAACTAAACATTTTTATGGAAATGATATTTGTTGTGGTTCTAATTTTACAATAGACTGTGGCAGAACAGACGGGAGAAAACAAAGGTAATGCAATCCACTAAACCAACAAGACATTTCTGTTATGCATTCTGACGTGTCTTTATTTATATGCATTTTATAGCAGTTCATTCTGTCCCTTTGTTTTGCTACTGTTTGTAGACATTGTTCTTGGATTTACTTATTAGCCACATGCATTAAGATAAGGCAACCAAAGCAGCTCTGGAACTGCAAAATAATATAAAATGATTCAAATAATGTTATCAAATATTGCTCACCTCAACAAGAGCTTGTATGAGCTGAACTGTCTTTCTCCCCGCAGCCGTAGAGTCCTCATAGTTCAAAGACTCGATCTGCTTTGAGATTTCTCTGAACCAGGCTTGTAAGTTCTCTGTGAGGAGTAATATAGGTGTGTAATACAAGCAGAGAAAGAATGTTATCAGTGCTCCACAAGTAGTGGTTAAGAAAAATGTGTCTCTCTAATAAAGCTAGAGTCACAATGACAGAAGTAAGTGTGACTGATGTAAATTTAATCCACTTCTCCCAGCATGCATTTCTTTTATGCAGGTTTTTCATGATGTTTCTCTGCCTCAACATTTTGCTCTGAAGAGCTTCAAGCTTAAACTCATTTAAGCATTTGTGTTCCAACACTGAAATAATCCATGACATCAAAGCATGAAATGCTGCATGGTTGAGGCTCCTTTAGTCGCTACCATGTTTTTTGCTGTGTGTGTAATCCTTCACCTTATCCATCGTCTCACCGTTTTTCTCCACCCTGGTAAGCGGTTTGACGCCAGAGAAGACTTCGGCCAACTCAGTCATTCTCTCTGATCCCTCCTTCTTGTAGCTCTCCCATTTGATCTGCTTCTCTGACAGCATCTGCTTGAACATCTGGAAGAGGGACAGCACAGATGCTGAGTCGATGAGGAAGGATTAGTCAGATGAGATGTGTAATGAGAACATTAAATTTGTGTCCTTTCCTAATGATAGCCTGGCTAACCATATGCTGTCTCACTGTATGCGAAGAGACAACACAGCAGACACACCTTATGTGAAACACAGTTGTCTGGATCAATTATTCTGACATCAATTTCACATTTTTACTGCTCACTTCACATTTTCCAGTATTGATGAGAGGCTCTGACCTCTTTGAGAGTGAACTCAAACTGAGCAGTGTCTAGCAGGAGCTGGAACAGGATCTTGGGGTTGTACTTGGAGTCGTTCAGCACTTGGTCTTTGATCTGACGTAGTCGCTTGTTGTTTGGGTCGTAGGCTATGAGACAGAAGATGACCGAACTGAAATTTCATTCTTTCCAAAATTAAAGCCAAAAATCTGGAACTCCGAAGCAATGCACTGTGTGAACTAGAAATGGACAAAAGTGAAATTCAGGCTGCTCAGAGAAAGTAAAACATTCATTTCTTACTATTCATTGACCATACAAGAGTGACATTACTTATTCTTGAACAAGCTACATTGTGGTCTTATAGGAAAAACATCTGCAAAATATTCTCACCTGACTCTGCAGAGTGCAGCATCAGCCAGCGGATAGCAACGTTACAGTCCCTCAGACAGTTGAGTAGTTTGGGTATGTTGTCCAGGATGATCTCCTCCCTCAGAAAACCTTCCTTCAGCAGCTGCTGCACCTGTGGCCTCAGGCTCTCCATGCTCGCTGCATATCTAGTGGCCTAAACGCAGAGTGATGGTGGTGGTGTTGTTAGGGAGATGTGGTGTAAAGTATCTTTCATCTTGGACGATAACTCATATATTCACTCCAACTAGTGGCCTTTAGGAACCTTGGCACTATCTCCAGACAACAGACTAAACAAGGATCATTTATCTGATTCATATCTGCAATAGTGCAGAGTGCAGAGTTTTTCATGATCATGACACATTTTTTTTCTAACGCTTTAACTTTAATTTGGGCTCATGAACATTCACCTTCTTTTTAACAAACTAACTTTTCAAGAAAAGTACAAAAAGGTCTTTCTAAAGTCACTGATTTGATTAATACCCTTGAGTTTCGATTTAGATTCTGCACAGTCAACGTTGGACACCGTTATCAGTACCTGCATACAATAGAGTGATACACTGCGGGACTGTAAATTGAAAAAGCTGATGACTGTGTGACATTGAAGCCGATTCATTTGTTTTAGTACCTGCTCTTTGGTGTTAGCAGAGTCAAGGGTATAATTGAGAGCAGTCTTGGCAGCTTTGTATGGTTCCCAGGCCTCCACCAGGTTCACTGTGATCCCCATGTAAATGCTGATAACCTGCAGACAGGCCAGGCAACAAACACAGTTCAGGTCAGTGTAACGGTATACATGAAAAACTGAGGACAACACAGTGAATCTGATATCATTTCACAAAGTTGTTTAGATTCAGTTCTAATCTACTGGCATGACACTATCAGTGCATATGAAGCATACAGGACCTCCAGTGAACTGTCCTGTCATATAACAAATGTTTTACCCAGTTGTCAGGGAAGTACTTGTCCACTATCTCTCTCATCTTTGCCTGCTGGGTGTGCAGTATGGAAGGGCTGAAGTAAAGGCAGACATACAGCATGGCTGCCTGGTTAGCCAGCGCCGTGCTACGATGCTCTGGGAGAGGGTACGCAGACACCTGATGGACAGGAGGAAAAATTTGATTTTAGGTTCAGCCCAGGACATTTGATCTACAAACCACTCCAGTTGTAACAGTCTCATACAATCTCTAACAAAGGCAAACTTACTGTAAGTCTAATCAGAGAGGAGAAAAACAGTTCAAAACGTTTGCCCAAATGTTTCTCACTTGGTTGTAGATGTCATCAGAGCGAAGCCTCCCGATGACCATGCTTATAAAGGTGGCACTGATGGGAACTCTTTGGAAGTAGCTCTCTGGGTAGTTGGCTGGGCGTTTGGCTCCAGGCTGGCTGGAGTAACCGGTGCTGCGGAGGAGCTTGCAGATGTCGTCAAGGTTGGAGTCGGCTGATGAACGGGCAGCACTGATGAAAATGTGAAACAATACATTGTATTTCAAAAAAATGGTATGCATTTTGGACACAGATCAACACACAGAAAAAGAAATAATATGATGAAAAGTAATGGCTAACAACTGAAACAAACAAATATATTAACAGGATATTCATGTTTCATTCATATATGAACATGTTAGTGCTCTCTCTCTCTCTCTCTCTCTCAATATATATATATAAACTAATGTTTTGATGTGCCATAATGTTTCAGAACATTGCAAACATTTGTATTAAATTTCTTTGAGTCATATTTACATTAAAAAAGGAACTGGAACTGATAAAGACAGATGTAGAAAGACAGATAAAATGAGATCAGGTTAACCAAGTATAATGTGACTCTGTCTAATATTTTGAGCGAATGCATGTATGAGTCAAGTAAAGTGACTCACCTTTGCTGTGAGCGAACCCAATGGCTAACAAGTGAATTGAGTACATCGAGCTTGTTAGTCAGTACGTGTTGTGTGTATATGTGGGCGGGTGTGGGCCACAAGCGTACCTGTATCTATAGTAGGAAACTAGCATCCTCTCTCTGACCTCCCCTTCAATTTTTTGGTCAATAACCAGCAACATGACTCCGTACAGATAGAGAGCCTCGCACTAGGTGGAAAGACAAAAAATACACAGTCAATTTAATGTGTCATTTTAAGGGCTAGGCTTGGAAATCAGGCGTTAATCAAGGTGATTAATTCTGAGATGTGCTCATCAAAAACTCATAACAAAAGACATTACATTATCTTATTCCTGTAATGTTAAAAAAAGAAAACTGATTTGCATCTGTGTTACTCACTAAAAGCTGTTTTCCATCCTCATTTAGAAGCACAGTCTCCAGGGTCTGCTGAATATAAACACCCTCATGTAGGTCATCCAAATATCTGGAGTGAAGAGGGAAATGATATCATATCATCTTGTAACATAAAGGCTTTATCATGTTTTGTGTTTCCAAAATGGGAAAAGTGTGAAGTGAGCATCAAACACAGTTTTGAACCTCTAAATAACCCAGACCTGTCTTACCTGTTAAGATCCACTATATATTTGTGGACACTCTCAAAGGCCAGATAGAACCTCGACAGAATCTCAGTGTTGTTCTCTCTAAACTCCTCATCCAGGTCTTGAAGCTCAGGTTTGGCTTCCAGCTTCCCATCATAATACTCTGGACCCTGGAGAGGAGACAACATCGTGAAACAATGCAAGTGCAATTGATACGCATGTCTTAATAAACATATACACAAAACTACCCACATTGGGAGCGAGGTAGTACCGTTATTTCAATTAGAAAACTGTTATTGTTATTTAAATCATACAAAGAGCTATGTTTTGCACTCTGAGAAAACTTACAGCAGCCTATTAAAGTCAGTACTAAATACACACTTATTTCAAATGAGATTCATTTATTTATTTTCAATCTCCTTCTACCATCAGTTAAATACAAGTCTTCACATTGACTAATTAAAAAATGAACATGCATCACGTGCCTAGTTTCTTCAAATCTAAAATCTAAAATCTGTGTTATTAAAGTGTTATTGTCCTAGTGCTAGTGCAGCAAGCTTTAGACCACAGATAATGCCTAACTATTCAAGGCTAAAAATATATATTTTGGAAGACCAAATCTAATCCACACCTTGAAGTAGCTGAAGTCACAGATAATGTCTCCGTATTTCTGCTGGTCACTCTTGTCCTTTAGCCTGAAAACTGTAGGGATGAAGTCAGAGAGGCGCAGGAGCTCAGCAATGATGGCATTTCCTCTGGAAACTATCCTGAGGATGGCCTGGCCGCACAGGTTGTTCTCTGCCAGGAAGTCCACCATCGTGGCTGGAGGAAGATGAGGAGGAGGATGCCCAAAGCAGCCACACCTTCACCTTGTGTTATTCCAGTAGATATTCCAGCTGATAAAAAGGAAAGCAGTTTGAATGAATACAGAATGAATACAACAGGTAGCTTAATTCAGAACTTGATGATGCTGTTTTTATTTTTATGTTTTTCAACAAGACAGACTAGCTTCATCTGTCCAGACACTGAATGCCCTTCTGCACCCTGTCTGGTCCTGAGCTCTGGCTCTGAGAGAAGCAGACAGAGAGAATATTACCCTACAGGGTTGAGGTAATAACTTATTATATTAGTAATACTTTTACTTAGCAAATATATAGTCATATCAGAGCACTTTTCTTGAGACTGGAGGTTTTCCCACCCGAATGTAAATTGTTTTAACGTTAATGCTTTTAACTGTTTCTTGATAACACACCAAAACAAGCTGAATGTATTCGTTTAGCTTTTAAGAGACGTATTGTTTCTACATGCAACAGTTTGAGGAGGGTAGTTATTATATCGTCTTGCGTTAACTGTTAGCTCCTTCTATTACCACCAAGCTACCGTTAGCATACAGCCTGCTAGCTACGCTCATTAGCCTTGATGCTACAGACACAACACACGAAGAGCTATCGTGGTAAACTGACACTTTTACGTTTTGATGTCTGAATATAAATCGTTGGAAATGTCTAACATATTAAAAGAAAAACCTTGCCTCTTTGAACCTTTCCTTCCCTGTTTACCTCCTCATGACCAATCACATGACTCTGACCCTGGGTGTGTTTGATTCTGTTCATTCAACGCACCGGAGATGAGCGGGGACAACTTTGACCGCCACCAAAAGTAGAAATACTATATTTAAAGATTATTGCATTTATCTTCCTCTAAAGATCGAATAATAAACTAATCCAACAGTGGTGGTATCTGCAAATTAAGTCATAAACATTTAAAAGTCTTTCCAGCCTAAACAATGATCAACGTGTTTAAGCATCTCAGACTCTGCACCGCAGTCACGATTATCAGTTCTATGTACATGTTTCTCTAGATGGCGACAGAGATCCACTTTAACCTGAGTTTATCTATCTCACTGTTGCTCCACCACACTGAGGGTCTGTGAGTTCTGGCTCCAAGGGGATGCAGTGATTTGCAGGGATCGAGTAGTGAGAATAAGCCTGAACTGAAATTAAACCAACCTACTGTGGAAAACCTCAGAGGTAAATCCACAGGGAAGAAATTTAACATCCTCTGGCCTTCAGCTGACAAACATTCTCCTTTAATACAGTATCTCTTCCTGAAGGGACTTTCTTGTCACTTCATCATCAAACAATTATCCATCATCAACTATACAATAATAATCAATCTGGCTGCAGAAATAACAAACATAACTTGTAAACACTGGGCCACCTTGTCTTAGCATGGTTGAAAAAACGGGCCTGCATGATCAACATGTGGTCAACATGGATGAATAAGCACAAGCCCTCATGTTTCCTTCAGGTTCTGATTGAATTGGACTTTTATTGCCAATAAGTCTAACACACAGGCAGGCACTTCCTTTAAGCAGTCTGAGCCAGAGGTTAATAACAGTCATATGGAGAGAGCTGTTTGTTTGACCTGTCACCTCACTGTGTGGCAGAGCGAGGTTTCATCCCAATCCTGATGCGCCGGAGAAGACTCTCTGTCCTCGTCATTTAACATTCACATGATAAAACTGTTGTTAATCTTTTGATACAACACCGCTGAATTTATCATTGACATGCAAAGGATTCTCTGCTTCAGGGTATTTTTGAAAAGATTATCCTCATAAGGCTTTCACCTCGCTCATTAGTGCTGAGTGGTGCTTGACAGGTAGACGGGAGACAGACGATATGACATGTGGTAAGCTGAGCTGCTTTTAACATCCTGAACAATGTGCTTCATATCTCACTGAGCCACTGGAGCAACATTATTTCAATGCATTTTATAGTGGGACAAGGGAAGAAGACAGACAGGTGCAATTTAGATTCATAGCTTGCCTCCTCATTGACCTGGCTGTCCACATACTACACACTGTGTCTCTGTGGCCACTGGATTTATTACCCATTTACCATCACACCAAGGTCACATTCTCAGCGGCACCTAGGTCAGCTACATAGGCTTCCTGGGAAGCATCATGAAAGGTTTTCACTAATGAGGGCTCTTACTACACACCTTCTTTATTAACCTTCTGGTGCCTTAAGGGTTTTCTCTTCTTGTTATCCTGATTGGTCTTTGTAGAGTCTCAACTGAAATTTGCTTTTATAGTAAAATACTAGGTTGTTTGTGATGAATCAAATGTATATGCAAGTAAAGTGCAATCTTACCACATCAAGTAATATTCCGAACACATGTTGTATATTCATTTAGCAATTGACTGAAGTGTGACAAAATGACCCTCACGTCCTGCCCATTAAGAACATTGACGGTTCTCAATTCTCATTCCCTCAGTAGCCTGCTGGCCATTGACTGTTGGGTCAGGTAATTATCATTTGTCAGTGAAACCCTTTAATGGGCTGACAAATGGTGATTCCATCTTACCTGTTAGCCACTTTATGGAATAACAACCTCGCCAAGCTAAGGACTTCATTTTCAAGAAAGAATGACAGAGGTTTATAAACTGGAGGTTCTTATCAGTGTTAAGCAGCTATAAGTAATTTTAAAGCCCTGCAATCCTGAGAATGATCTGGATGCAAATGTGAACATGCACATGAGTGTGTGTGTGTGTGTGTGTGTGTGTGTTTGTGTTTCTAGGTGCATTAGCAAACACATGCATGTGAGCATGTATGTGTGTGCATGTGTCCCCTTAGGCCTTGTGTGCCCTTTATTAGTAGCAGGTTGACTCTATTCAGCTTGGCTAGTGATTAAACCCTTTCATGGCAAGAACTTTCACACCGCTGTGAACTGTGTGAGGTGATTAAAGGCTGCTCAATTTGTAGTCCAGTCCCACTGCTATTCTTCCTCATTGATCTTTTTCAGGCCCTTGAAGTGAGAGCTGCACACAGCAGGCTTCTCTCATTGGAATAAGATAGGATACACTCTCTGCCCTCCTCTCTCTGTCTCCCTGCTCTCATGTCAGCAAATATTTCACAGACATGTATCAAATCTAATTACAGTTCAAATTAGCTGCCATGTATCGCTGGTATTTAATAGAGTTTATGTGATTAATTTTGTTGTGTTTCCTCTGATATTGTTTTAGGAATTTAATTAGGATCTTTTATGTTTAACAGTATGTAAATACTATCAATCACATGTACAGAAAGTGCTGATTTTTAGGAAGTACTGAACAAATGTTAGTGCCACAGATGATTTTTGGACCATGAATTTTTGGACAATGAAATTGGACTCCTTGTTTATTGGCTACCAAATGTGTTCAACATAACATTGCTAAGATGCTGATGTTTAACAGGTATACTAAACTTAGTGTGTTAGCCGGGATAGGAAAAGTTGTGTATAGTAAGTAAAGGTAAATAAAGGTTAATAGTTTTTCCTGTCCAAAATGAGGCCCTGAGCCTGAGGATGCAGGGTGTTATACAGTATATAGCACAGATTTGATCCCTCCATTGTGATTTTGGTCAATAAAGTTGAGACTGATTTGACTTAATTCCATAGAAAAATGTGTCTACTTTCAATTTCCCTCAGGAGTACTACGGCAAAACACAAATACAACACTATTACACACCGCGGAGAGACAAGAAACGGCCAGGAGAAGGGTTATTACATCACCAATACTAGATGCCAAAACACTTCCCACAAGGAGTTTCGAGGCTAACAAGCAGTTTCAGGACAAATAGCAAAGACTGATTGTAGTAATGCTCTAATATCAGATTTGATCAAGCAGCAGATGTCTTTTTTATTGCAAGTCATTACTGCTGTCATACTTATTAGCATATAAATGGCTTCTGGGCCTAGTGAGACCTAAAAGTTATTGCATGTGTAATTGAACCTGATCTCTGCTCTGTGATTGAGATGTTCCAGCACACACACATTGCCGTGCACACAAGGTGGTGAGCATACTGTGCTCATGCACAAATGCACTTACACACACATTTTTCTCTGTTCTCCCGATTTAGTGACAATCCTCTATTTCTAACACATAAACACAAACTGAAAGAGAAAGAGGAAGAAGAAGAAGACAAAGACAAAAGAGGAATGAGGAATGTGATGATAGCCATGATAAATTAATATGACCTTTTGCACCATTTCTAACAGTTCGGGTCAGCCACACATGAAAGATGAAAATTGTAGCTTTTCTATGCATTTACCGCCTTTATTGACTGATAGATTGACTGATGTACTTTGCCTTTTGAATGGTTTACACTCAAATCCATTATTACACAGATGAAACAAGAAAATGCAAATAGTCAATAATTTAACAAAATTAATGGGTGCAAATACAAAATATGTATCACTTTCTGCCAAAGGTTGTTTGCTGTTCATTGCAAAGAGAGAATAGAATATTAGTCTTTTATAGAGCATAGTAATTCACTCTGAATTTAAACAGGGTCACGAGAGGGTGAGAGCATTTTATGCCTACCATTCAAATTTGTGTGGCAGGCCCTTATGACTGAAGCACATCACAGAAATAACTGCTAAAAGCAGAAGTAGACTTTCATTATCCAGTGGAGTTAACCTTAACCTTAACCAAATTGTGTCTTTATCTCTACTGGCATTTTTGCAGACATTATATCAACAATATCAACGGGCTGATATTCACCATGAAAGGAGGCAATGAGATTTTTTGACACAAGAGCTATCTTTGAAAAGCTACCTTTGAACACAATAGCTTTTTTAGCTTTAATGGCACTGAATAATTTAGCCTGTAAATTGAATATTTCAGCCATAGATTTAGGTTAATTTGTCAAGTCTATGATCTCAGTGAATGCAGTCTAGGAAATGATTTACAAGATGTGAGATGTACATTTGATGTAGATTCATTTGGAGCCATCCTGTGCTGACCTCAAAGCCTCATTTAAATTTCTAAATCCTACTATGAAACCTTTACTCTATTATCCATAAATGTACATCAGTTACAATTATAATAAATAGAAATGTCACCTTACAGCATGAGAATATATAAATGGAAAGAACACCCATGCGCCTTCATGCCGGGCATAATAGTTCCTGTTTGCTTTTTTGCCGAGTATTAGATGAAAATTAATGAAAATATCCAGTCAGCCAGCAGCTAGTTAGCTTAGCTTAGCACAAAAACAGTTACTAACGATCTAAACAAAGCAAACGATGTGTACTAAGTTAATCTGTGAACTTCTAACACACAGCCATGAAAGTGGAATCGATCTTCTCATGCAACTTCCAGCCAGAAAACTATTTTGGGGGCACTGGAGTGTGATTTTAGAAAATATCCATCTCCATGACTTGTTCCCAGCAGATGAAAATGTGCCAGATGTACAGTCTATCAAGTAACCCTCCACTTAAATCCTTGAGGGTGATCCTAGTGGCCCTTTCTGCATTGAGACTTTGACACTTCCATTTATCACATGAACCCTTCATTTCACTGTTCGTCCTGATCCTCTCAGATGTGATTTGTGCATTTCAGCATCAGCACAGATGAATGAGGCTCCTCGCCAAGGCTGTCAGTCTCGGTTGGGAGGGGACATTAAATTATCACATCCAAGGCTGTGCACTACATGAAAGAGACACGCACATACATAGCAGTTACACACCCACAAATGACTGCATGTATACGTGCACATGCGTAATCATGCATGTGTCTGCATGGCTGTGGCATATACCAGACATTTATATTTTTCATGTGAATATATAAGTGGAATCTTTAATAACAAATCTGCATTGCATTACAGTTATTAGTGACCTCAAAATGTACTCAGAAAGAAATAATAAATCTCCATTTGGCTGTTTAGTTGCTTGGCTGACTGACTCGCTGGCTGGCTGGGAAAACGATGCTGACCTGGGTGCATCCAAATTAGATACTGGCATGGTTGCGTGTATTACACAGCGGGAGTGCTGCTCTGGCTCAGTCACCCTGCTGCTCTAAATCTGGCCAGTGCTCAGTCCAGCAAACACAATGCAACAGCAGGGACACAGCATCTCCACATTCTCATTAAGTTGTAGATAATAACTAGACAAAAGCAGATCTCCACAGATGTTTATATATATTTATATAGTAAGAAGAAAGAAGAAATAAAATAAATGTAGATGGATGGATTCTACAACATGTTTGTATATAGTCTATATGTATTTGTCTGAATTTTTTGTTGATTTCTTCTTACTTTGTCATCATGTCACATGTTGGTTTTGAAGTGAGGCAAATTAAAGCCTACTGGATGTGCGAAAAAAATTCAACATGTTAAGGCACTGCAACAATTCCACATGGATAGACCACTTTAAAGAGCTTGAATTAAAATTCAGTGACATATAAACAAAGCACGTCTGATCAGTGTAGTGGCAAAAGGAGGAACATTCATCTGCCCACATCAGTCACCAGCAGCACCCCCCTCGTAAATCAGTTAAAGGGATGAAAGAGCGAAGAGATGGAAAGAATGCCAGAGAGCAACAGAGGAGATGATAGAGAGAGTAAGCGAAGGAAAAGGCAGGAGTGGGGTGAGTGAGACAGAAAGAGGGGAGACAAAGAAAAAGGGAGGAGGTAGAGAGTGAGGAGGTGGCCATCATATCCCTCCCTGTCTTTGATCAGTGGTCCATGGGGAACTGAGGCAGTGCAGATAACTGGTCCACAGCTCCTGAGGAACGCAGCTTCACATTCCTCCTTGCTCTTTCCCCGCTTCTGCAAAATCACTTCTAGTCTTTCAGACCAGAGCAGCTGTGAAAACACATCATGGCTTAATACATGCCAGAAAAGACCTGGCTAATACACTGCAGTGCCATTGTCCTGCTGGTCCATATTCACTGGTGCAATTCCTCGCAGGGCAAACTTCTTCTTTTTTTTTTTTTTATTCTTACCTAACATTCTCCATTATACTCTATTTCTGTTTAGACTAAAGATTATGAATTCTCTCCCAAAAGGAAGGTCAAAGTTCATGTTCAACAACAGAGTAGCACTGCTGTGACTGGGGATGCAGTATTTTGTTCAAGGCCACTTCAGCAGGACAAATTTGTGCTGATGAGGAACTATGACTGTCCAGTAGAAAGCATCAAAACACCCATGCATCCTGTTTTTTGGTCTTTCAACAGGCATAGCCAATCACTCAGCTGCAGGATCACATGTTAATACAGGGACCTGAAACAAAACCTTATTTGAAGTATGTTCCCAGTCCATCAGTCAAGATGGTTTATGGTAAACATATAGTAATGGGCAATGCTTCAACTGCTAATAGTTGTCTGTCTAAACAAGAAACACTGGAATACAGGATGATGAACTAGACAAAATCATCCATGCTGAGTCATTATGCACAACACCTTTGTCAGTCTATCTCCAGTGAAGTGCAATTCGGAGTGATAAGGCTGTTGTGTTGATTTTGGTTCTTGCCACAGGCCTTGATTTCTTGACTATAAACCCACTGACCATATATGAAGAAACAGTACACTCTAAAACTCATATTGTGATTATTGTGGCAGACATTGCGATTGTGATATGAGTACAATTTCAGTTGGAATGGTCATTTTTGCATTTAATTTTCACAGAAAAAATATAAAAATGATCATGATGTGAGTTTTGCTCGGGCTTGTACAAAACAATCCTTTGTATGTGGATAATATGATTTGTTGTTATATTACTATTATATTCTAATATTAATATTCTATTCTAATAGTCCAAGAGGGATTTAATTTACACTATTTGTTTAATTATTTTTAAATTATAGTTAGCCTACCTATTACAGTCAACATGCATGACAAGTCCTTGAAGTGCTCAAAAAAAAAAAAAAGTAATATTTACAGTTTACAAGTGACAACTGGGCAGACTCAATCTGCTAATGAACATCATGTGTAATGATCAAAAACTCCAGAACAAGCTAAATGGCTAAATGAGTGGAGTGAAATTATTTTGAATTTTACTGTGATGTAATAGTTATTTTGTTCTTTAAGGCCTGCTTCTGATGTTTCCCCATTTAACTATCTTGGACTGTCAAAGAATTCTCCATGGGAGTTTATTTCTTAACTTCTCATTTGGTCTGATATGGTTCAACAGGTAAACCACAAATCTCAGCTCACAGTCCTCTGTGGCACAATCTGTGCAGGAACTCTCCGTCCTTACTTCCCTGCTCGGTTCTCCCTGGATGTGAATGGGTGCACTGGAAGCCCCGCCCGCCTCGGATGTAATGGGAGCCAATGATAACGCACCGTGCGCCGTGGAAAAACGTCACATCATCATCAGCAGTCGTCCTGGTGGGACTGCCGTGCCGCTCTGCTCTGCTTGGCTTGCAGTCTCTACAGCACCTCTTGTTCTTGTATATGTGTGTGAGCCACCGCTTGAACACTTTACACGACTGGAGACATTTACGGAGAAATTAGCCTGTCGGTTTCGTCGGGAGTGCGACAGATAAGTTGTGGATGAATGAAGGGACATGGTCGTAGACGGGGAGTAGAGGCTGCCTGGCTGTCTTTACTTCCAAGCAACGTTAAAGCTACTTTGATGCGACCGCTTAGCTAACAAGCTAACTGGGAATGTTTTCAGAAACTAGCCAGGTAGTTAGCTTGCTTGCTAGCTAAATCGGCTGTAGGAATTCGCTATATAAATTTAGCAAACAGCCATAATGATACTTTTATCTTTATCGTTTAGTGAAATAAATGCGGCAGCAATAGAGGCAATATGCTGAATGTTTAGGGCTCCGGTGCCCGCTTGGTAGCTAATTTCCAGCAGGGACAATAGTTGACTGTCCAGGCAACAAGTCTAGTACACACTGCTGCTAAACAGGCTCAAGTTTGTACTCATTTTGTGCAGTGATGTTATTAGTTACTGTGTGACTCTGGTTATCTACAAAGTAATGCTCTGTGTTATAATGAACGTTTAGGGCAAAGTAAAGGTAGCTTTATACAAAGGAAAGTAGGGTGCCACATTAGATGCCCAGATTGAGGCACTCTGTTGCATAGGAGAACCTGTTGTCAGTTAATCGATACAACTATTGACGGGGAGACGAGGTGGATGAACATTATAAATCGCCCACATGCGTTGGATCAGTTCCCGGACTTGTGAAAGGCATCTGAAGCAGAAGGTGGGAGACGTGAGCGCACAACCCTTGCAGCCCGGGGGAAGATGGCGGAGCGTTCCCGCAAGAGGTGGTGAAACCAAAACTTGGGGACTTCTTGGATTTATCGCCAGACATCTTATCTCAGATCGTAGGACACATGCAGGCCAAAAAACGGTACTTAATTCTGTTCTCCGCCGGTGCGTGTGTCATTCTGTTGTTTTGTTTTGGGGGGATACAAGTCCCGCTATCCAGACGTGGACCCAGTCGGCGTGATGACCGCAGCCTCACCGGGTATCACCCCGGGGCTCGGTGGCGTCGCTTCCCGGGGTACCTGCAGCCCTTCAGCTCCTGGGAGCAAGATCGGCGCGATGATCACAATGAACACATATCTCCTAGGCAGAAGAGGGACGCTAACTCAGGCGTTTACACTGGAAAACGCTGCAGAATGGACTCCTGTTTTGATTTCTCCCTGTGTGAGAGGAATGGATTTAAAGTTTACGTCTACCCCCAGCAGAAAGGGGAAAAGATGTCAGAGAGTTATCAGAACATATTGTCCTCTATTGAAGGGTCCAGGTTCTATACACCTGACCCAGGACAGGCGTGTCTGTTTGTCCTGAGTCTGGACACACTGGACCGGGACCAGCTTTCACCCCAGTATGTGCACAACCTGAAAGCAAAAATCCAGAGCCTTCCTTTGTGGAATGGGGGCAAAAACCACATCATCTTCAACTTATACTCCGGCACCTGGCCAGACTACACGGAAGACCTTGGCTTCGACATCGGTCTTGCTATGTTGGCTAAGGCCAGCATCAGCACAGAGAACTTTAGGCCTAACTTTGACGTTTCTATCCCTCTTTTCTCTAAAGACCACCCTAGGACAGGAGGGGAAAGAGGCTACCTGAAACATAACACCATTCCCCCTTATAGGAAGTACATGCTTGTTTTTAAGGGGAAGAGGTACCTAACTGGAATAGGTTCAGACACTAGGAACGCTTTATATCATGTTCATAACTCAGAGGATGTCGTCCTCCTCACCACCTGTAAGCATGGGAAAGACTGGCAGAAGCACAAGGATGCACGCTGTGATAAAGACAACGCAGAATATGACAAGTAAGTACCACCCAACTACAGTCATTCATACTGCAAAGTAGCTGTATGGGGTATAAGTTGATTTCTGTTTTTGCACTCCATCTTGTCTCTTCATTTTGTATACTCACTAGTATATTAAACTGGGTCTGATTGTGTTCATCTCTAAGCAAAACATATTACAATTAATATTTCCCATTTTCCTCAAATTATGGCTTTTATTGGTATTTTTCCCATGTTGTTTAAATATATATATTTTTTTATTTCTTGTTATTGTTCAGGGATGTATAAATATAAGCGTTGCTATGATTGGGATCTAGAGCCTTAAGTCTGGGATGTCATGTACATAATTTGTCACTATGCTTCCCAAACATGAGGAAGTGTGAAGATAGTATTCCTAAACACAACACAGCCCAAGGGCTGTCAAAATCCTGTTGTGCCCATATTTGATTCCAGTTCATTTTGCACTATTGTTTCACTCAACAGCAATAGAAACACAAACAAGAACATCATAAAACATCAACATTTGTTACTCTTCACTAGTCTTCATATCATATGACTTTATTTACCAAACTACACATCACAAGGCACAGATAAGTAGATTAGCTTTAATGTCAGCCACAAAGAGCTGCTGTATTTAAGTAATTCAATTGATATCCCTAACTGTACCTAAATACCTGCGATTCACCAGTGAATAACCATGTTTCTTTTGCTCTCGACATCTCCACCTTTCTTCCTGTTGGTTTATTACGAGTTCTGACTCACTCAATGTAAAAATGTACACACTCTGCTACCAGTTATCATGATGCACAGGATTTATGAGCTAATAGATGAGGAGCTTGACGCCATGCCAGCTGAAGGCAATATTGCACAGCCCCATTGCCTCAAAAAGTTGCTCTGTGATCACCACCCAGTCCTACAGATAAGCCATACTGCTTTCTGTGCCCAAATCTGATGAGCAAACTGGCGTCTGTCTCCCTGCTTTGGCCAGTGGGATTCATTTCATGTCCCCCCAGACTGTGCTGTGTTGTTACTGGTGACTGTATGGCGCTGGGTGTTTGACTGTGGCTCTTTGGAGTGGATTAGTGGGGACAAAGCGCTGGTGCCAGTAAGGGGAAGCCACTCTGGCCCCTGTTTGCTCAGTCATTTCCCAGACAAACCCAACTGCATCAGCCAGGAATGCCCTGGCCCCAAACCGTGTCCTGCGTGACCCCTTCGTTGTTTGGGGGCCTGAAGTGATTGACCCCCATGTTGCGTCTTTACCATGATGTTGTCAGTTGTACGGTTTGGGTGACAGACCATTTCATAGTATGTTACATAGTATGTTCAAGGATCAGCTATGACACATGTATTGCAGTGAAAATCAGGGGGAGTTATTTTCTTCCTGTCCATTAAACTTTGAGCTGTATTTTCATATCATGATGTGTTTCTGAGCATCGATCCCCTCATGTTCGTGTGTGCCTGTGCAGGTAAGTGTCAGCTTATGGGGTTCATTCATTGGCTCAGCAGAAGAACATTCTCCATATCACTCTTAAGACATGAGCTATCTTCTCACTCTCTGCCTCTTTCTGCCAGCTGAGTGCTCGCTGCCAAGTGCTGCCAGGGAGTGATTTCACACAGTGAGATGGGTGGCATCAGAGCCATAACCCAAAGGAAAGAATAATCCTCCTGTCATTAAGTAGCATAGGGGTAGAAACAGGCTTTGGGTATCTCACTAGCCCTCACCAGCTTAGCTTCATTGCATGGCTACAGAATGTTCAGTGGTTCTCAGTCAGAACATCCTCAGTAAGCCACACCACTATCAGTCAACAGACTTTGGCTTGATCCCCAGTCCACTGTCGAATTCCTGTTAAATTATATAAAATGTACTTACTCTTTCCAGCCTCACCTTCTCCCTTTGCCCCAACATTCAAAGTCTTTATACCGGTAAAACCGATATGGTTACCAAAAGTTCTGGCACTTCAATAGTGAGGATATGTATTATATACCGTTTCAAACAGAAAGCTTGACAATCTTCTTCATCTGAGCCCATCTGTGACTTTTATTGTGCTGGAATGTATGGACTTGCAGGTCGCACTCACATTATGACACATTCTGAAATGATTTGGATCTCAAATTTTGAAATGAAAATGCAAGGTTTTCATCATACAAACATCCAATGGTTTGTGCACATAGAGGAAGCAAGATATACATTTTTTATAAGAAGTTTGTTTGGAAAGGATCTGGTAAAAATATCTTCAAGTGCACAGTGAATTTACAGAATACAGTTTTAGGCTGTCTGGACTCATTTTTTTTTGCAGTTCACTATCTTTTTTTATTTTTGTGTGTGAAATAATTACCCACTCTCTTCTCACTTTCAGAGGATGATGTTAAGCCTTGAATTCAGTATTTTCATAGATCACCTGGCATGGTGGCCTGGGTACAATGTTGATGCCAAAGTATCATATTATTTTACCTGCTGTGGAGGATAATTAAAGGATGCCCTGGATGGGATGGGTCCCATAATATAAAGTGTAATCACTCTGAATGATCCTCCAGAAGATGTTTAGCACTGAGGTGTAGGTGCATGTAGACTTGTTCTGTGCACACTGTGGATTATTTTTTAAGAACATTATTTCTTGGTTTTCTCTCTGTATTGGTCTTTATTTGTTAATTGCTTTCTGGCCAATATTCACCAGTAGTTGCGCCAGGGTTAGCCTTTTTTGGGGGTGAATCCAAATAGTTAACATTAGGTCTGACATGATTGATTCATCAGTCCCCAGAAGCTGAATCATTTTCAGCTGTAATCATACCCAGACCTGCTCTATATCCCTGTCCTGGCACCCAGCTGTGCACGACTTTCCAAGAGAGTGAGACTTGGAGGGGCTAAGATGTGGGTGGGGTGGTAGTCAAGGAAGGCAGTTGCCAAGGAGATCAATATTTGTTTTTGGGTCATGATTCAACTTTTCAAATGAAAAGTGTCTCTGACTTATACTGTGCTGTAAACAACACACTGGCTGAAGTAAGCAGCTTGGAGCATGTTGCAAATAGGGAATATATTAACTGAGCTGAGCTGAGCTGAATCTCCCTGGATAAGGCAGCTGTTCGTCAGACAGATTTAGACTCGGGTTAAGACATTGGCCAATTTGTAATTGTGTCACATTTTAACAGCTGTAGTTGTGCCATGTTTATGCTTGTTCCCTACAGAGTCATCTTACTTGCATAAGGCACAGATCACAATCCTCAGATTCTCTGTGCAGGTTGACATGTTTGATTGTGACTGAGTTGTACTGTCCTGTTACACAGCCCTATGGGTCAGACAGTGCAGTCTGTGGTCTAACTGGGTGGAAGTAATAGTTTCTGTGCCTGGCTGTGGCCTTTTGTGCAACAAATCCCTCTTATCCTCTCCCACTGACAACAAGGAAGTTGTGACAGACTGAATGCAGCCTCTCACTATAATTACCATGTAATGGCCATGTCATTTTTGTGTAATAGTTGAGACTTTATGCTCCAGATGTTTGCCTGGTATGTATATGGGGATTTTGATGTACTCTGTATGTTGCCTGTTTGAAGGGAAAATTTGATTATATCTGGGAAGGGCATTGCATTCTATACTGTATAATTGTATTTTCTTAGTTGCATTTTAATTGAATTTTTTTAGTCTTGTGATAATAATTTTGTTGATTAACAGCTGCCGTTAACTAGCCTAAGTCTTCTGTTACTCATATTTCCATGTGGCTCTTTGGTTTTCTGTTAATGTTGAAAAAGAACTGGGACTAGTCAGCGAGCTAAGAGCTTTCTGGTTCAAGAAGTGTTATTTTTGGGTAGGTTCTTGAAATTCTTGCTGCTCTGGACTGTACATGTGATGAGATTTGCTTGCACATGAAAATTACAAGAAATCCAGCTGATGGCAATGGAAAAGGCTATGTCAGGAGACCTGATGCATGTTTTGCATTGTAAAAAGAACTGGGGTTCCCAAAAAAGAATGTGTAAGCCCTAAGGTGGCATTAATCAGTCTCTCTCGGCTACTTGATTATACATATCTTATTTCAGCTGGGTATGTTGCTCAAAGACTAAAAATGCCAAGTTATATGTTCTCCATTTGGCTTGGTTACCTGTCATGTCCCTGCTTTTTCCAGCCTGTGGGAAGAGTCAACTTTCTGCTTCCACCACACTACGTCCTTCATACATCTGCTCTCAGCCACTGTGCACAAGCCTGTGATACAGCCAAAGGAGAGAAGAAAAGATACAGCAGGAGGCAGGTCAGATGCAGTTTTAACCTCAAACTGAAAGCCTTCTCACAGCTTGTTTCCAATTAAGAGGCCCTGCCAAGCGAGAGAGTATGAGAGGGATAGAGTGAAAGACACAGAAGAGTGGGAGACAAACTGAGAGAGTGAGTTGGAGGGGAAAATAGGAACACAAAGAGAGAGAGCATTGAGAGTCTGAGAAACTGAAAGACAGAGGCAGAAAGTAGAAGCAAGTGATAAGCAGAAAAGAAAAAAAACACATGCCAGCCATCCAGCAGTGAGAGGTGAGTCCAATAGCTGGCTGGGTGCTGACGTTGGTCTGCTAGGTGTATTTATAGACTTGCAGGGTTTTAATCCTCAATATTGGCCAAAGCCCCTGGCAGAGGGCTGCCAGCCAACTTGATGCAGGCTTTGCAGAGCTTGGGGAAAACGATAATCATTGGGGGAGGATGGTCGATCTCAGAGTTCCTGCACATTAACAACTATAAGTGCCTATTTTCACAGTCTTTTCTACTGATTCAACACACCGGGTTGGCAGTTAGGTTTTTACCTTTAAACAGGCTCTTAGTGCACTTGTTCTTAGTGTAGATATATATTTTCTGAATAACGGAATATTCCTTGGTTAACCTTTTTTTTTTTTTATTGTTGTGAGCACTTCTAGCCAAGTGCACCTAAAAGCAACAAATACTATACAATAAGCATTTCTCTATACAACAAAGGCAATAGAAAATAACAACTTGGGTAGCGTTGCTGAAAAAGAGCCTTTCTTAAATTTGGTCCATGTTTACTTCACTGTAAACTATCTTAGCATCAGAAACACCGTCTGAGTAATCACAAATCTTGCAGTCTCCATGTGGTATTTCCATATCCCCCAAAGCCCCTGACATGTAGGTAAATACAATTTGGAGGAGGTAAGCATCAGCTCCAGTCGTACCAGAGGCAGAGCCACAGATCCTATGCGTGTAGCCTCCACAATGCCCTGACATGGAAACTTAAATCTTATTTAGGGCCATGATGCTAAGCAGACCTTTTAAGGACTACTGTTGGCAAAGGTGGACTGATCAAATGCTTTGTATCATTTCTTGTCTCCTCTTAAAAGTTGCACTTGAACACACCGTTTGTATTGTTTGGATATTTTTGTTTTTTTCCGTCAACCTTTGTTATTGTTAATTTCCATACAGTATCCTCTGAGCTGCTGTAAGGTGACTGAGGAGATGCTGTATTGCCATGGTAGTGTGTTGTCTCTGGACTAAAACTGATGTCTCACTTGGAGAAACTGGTAGATCATTACTCTGACGATGGTGTTTTCTTTATTGAGATCATCGCATTGTTCTCTGAGTCAGTTTTGCCAGTATACCGTTCGACCTTCAGTCTCTTTTTCTGTTATGCTGTGGTTTTTGCAGATGTAAATACAAATATGCTATGCAGTATTTAATGCTGTGACTTCAGTTTATTAAAAGATCTCTTTCTACAGAAGGGTCCTTTAGTTGTCATCCATCATAACTCAGCTCTGCCAGTAAACTGCTACAGTTGACCCTGCTGGAAAGAGCTAAATGATACAGCCGGCAATGAAGGAGGCCGGTAAACCACAAAACCACTCTGTATGGATTATATGTTTGCTCTTCATCAGCATATGCCAAGAATTGACACTTACACGACAACACAATAGTTTTGGAATGGTCAGTAGTTTTAGATACAGCGTCTGATGAATTGTTCTAAGCCAGTTTGTCTATGAAAGTAAAGGTACAGTTAGTGGAGCAAGTGAGAGGCCTTCAGATACCGAAACTGTGAAGATGTATGAGTAGGCTCATCCGCAACAGTTTTTCTCCATTCCCTGAAGTTGCATTAGTCTCTCAACTCAGTCTTGGTCTTTGTACTTGTGCTTACTATCACTCATTTCTACCTTCAAGTTTTATGTTCTCTCTTGCATTTTATTTACAATAGATACAAGATTAGCTATAAATAGGCATCTATTGTTGCTGAGCTGTTTCTCAGGAGTATAGTATATTGTAGCTCTCACAAACAATACTGAAGTGGCTGTTGGACCACATTTTGAATTTTTTTTTTGTATCTCCAATATATTGTGTTGTCAGTTTAACTTATGTTGCTAATTTCACACCTGAATGCAGAATGAATCCAGCATGGTCTAACATTTTTTTTTTCCTGCTGGCTGTTCAGTTCCCTGTCTCTTGTCTCCGAGGCTGAAAAGCAGATTCAATCCCACTGAGGAAAATCCTTTGCGCAACAATCAGCCACTGACAACAATAAGTGGGAACGAGCTCTTCTGAATGCTGTGATTAGGAACAAGTTTCTTATCTTTGTCTGCTATTGTTGATCTTTCATAATGATGACAGACAATAGAACAGGAAATGTACATCAGTTTGACGCACTGAGATTTCCTCACACCTCCGTTCTACTTTTATCTTTACCTCTGCAGATTTTCTACCATATTTTATATTTCTTCTCGGTGAGTTGCTAGCTTGCATGTGGATTTTAAATAGGTATATGACTGATTTGAGAGAAAAAAGAGCTTTTGTATACTTTTTTATATGTTTCAAAGTATATGAATAACGTCAACCAGAGGATGAGCATATTGTATCTTCTGCCTTAGGACTACTGTGTAAAAGGGGATTTATTTAGCCTGTAGGTCCTAATGGCTTAGGTCTTAGGTTAAGGGTGTGGAGGGGTCAACTAGATGGATGATGCACATTTTCCTACAGAGCCTGGGGATTACAAACTGCTCATATTTAGAGCGCCCATGCTATAAGTGATAGCTAAAGAAACAAGGCGGAAAGCTGATAATTGAGCAGACAGGATATCACATGGCCGCCATTGTTATTGCACATAACAGTGTCATGTAATGCAAAAATGACCAAACTAACTCACTTCCTAGTGCAGACTGTGGCATATGGGTCTGACCTATCTAATTAAAGCTCATCCTCTTTACTCACAACATCTTAGGTTTGAGTCAAACTGATGACCTGTGCAGAACGTCTTCTGACCTTCTGTCCTTCTGTCCTTTCACTATCTACTGTAGCTTAACTAAAGAATCGATTCTGAATTTTTGCCGTACAAAATACACAAATTGTGTGTGTTTATGTGTTGTGTGTTTCCACATCCACATACATCTGTTTTATTCCAGAAACTGCAGAAAGTGAATTGTTTCCCAGAGGGGCTCAGTCTACTTGCCTCTCAATTGATTGCCATCTCATTTTTCACGGCCAGGATTTATAGAGAGGGAGGTTGAGGGTGACCAGAAGGTATTGCCATCAATGTTCACATATCATCACTCATTACATACAACCTGTGCCAGCTAGCTCTACTTCACCTTGACTTCAGCTGTTGACCTGGTGGAGCCATATTTAAGAAGAGTTGAAATCTGGCAACGGGAGGCGTTGCTGGTAGTCATCTTAGTCTTCTGTACTTGAGCATGTGCCTGAATGGTTGCAGTGGTTTTCTGCTCTCGCTGCTGCTTTCACACTCTCTCTCTGATTCAAATTCAAATATGCTTTATTTGCTTGAATGGGTTTTAAGCGCACTCTCACTCTCATTGGAGGCTAGTTGTTCGGGACAGAGGGCAGTGCCATTTGTTTGCCATGCTCCCTCTCTATCTCGGCTCTTGTCCTGACAGGATGATGTATGTCTCGTCCTTGGCAGCCATGTGCAGGTGATGTATTCCACTTGGAATGCAGGGAGAGGGGAATAAGGAACGGGATGTCCATGTGCCAGGCACAGAGTGTGGTCCATTCCAGCAGGAGCTTTTCAGTCGTGTAGAAGCACACATCGCCATTTCCTTGCTGCTTGACAGATGTGTTGAAAGTTTGGATGGGTGAAACAGTAAGGCACAAAGTAGTGGGTGCTGCCAAACAAATGGGGATCTGAGAGGGTTAGCATGTGGAAAAAATGAAACAAGAATAGTAATGAAACACAAGCAGCACTTTATGGAGATGGGGGTGAACAGGATGACCTTCATGAAGAATTGATCTAAAATCCATTTTTATGGAGTTTTGACACTTGGGCCTGATTGGAGAGGTTTACCCAGACCTCAGGCAGCTTTTTTGGTAGGTTGCTAAAACATTAAAGCTGCTGCTGTTTTCTTTTTTCTGTGGGAAAATTTCTCTTTTGTCCACCTCAAACCATTGGTGAGTTTTCTGTAAGCCTTGTGCAGTTCACAGAATAATGTGATTGGTTCATTGTGTACATTTGGACCAAATCTGAAATTACCTTTAGTGACATAGAATGGGATGAAGAAGCTAAGCAATTACAAAGTAGATTTAATATCAATATTTGATGGATTCCTCTAGCACAGTCATGTTAAGTGCCGCTGGCGGAGCATCAAGGGACAAAGATGTAACGTCATGGAACTGACTCATCATTCAGAGAGCCAGTATTTGCGTGACCCATGCAGCACGTTTACGGTCTTTTCAACCTCTCAGATAAGTTGCTTGCTCGGCATGACAGGGGCTTTCTCAATTATCTCTCATGTACAATGAAATATGTTGTGAGAGCTACATGCAGAATTAAGCAGCACTCTAAAACCATGGCCAGCCAAATCCTACAGGCTTTTAATCCTTCAGTTAGTGTGGAGAGTAGGCCCGCCAAGCCAACAGATATTTTTCAATGTCTGTGACTCTTGTATCTGTGCCACTAAATATTTTTTAATATTTCATCTATTATTTTAGGAGTGTAGGATGGGATTACTGTACAATTCAAATTGTTTTAAGACTATTTCTATTCTTGTTGGGAGGAAATGACTGACAAATCCTGAAGAGTTGGGCCACATAAGTGTGATTGTCCTTGTATCTTCTCAAAGGTACTTTGGCAGTGTATTATCATCACCATGTGCGACCATGTTGATCTGTGTTAATGTAACCACACTTGGCAGCATTGAAAAATTATGAGCCAACATGTTGTGGGGCATGGCTGGGTAATGACTTGGATCATCAGATAAAACTGGCATTCAAACACGCACATATGCAAACACACACACACACACACACACACACACACAGATACATATATACACACACACACACACACAGATAGGCTATCTCTCACTGTCCTCTTTGGACTCCATTTTGTCAGATAAGGGCTTCAGCCAGCACTGTGAGAGGAAGGGAGGCTCCAGCACTCAGGATGATAACCCTGAGTATGTGATAGTTTTAGCTCTTCCGTGAAATGATGGCCTGACTCAGCCTGTTCTTTGTTGCAGTTCTTAACAGATTAAGTTAGATTTGCAATAATGTTAAAGTCACTAAATTATGTCAAGAAGAAAAGCAACAGAACATTTTTAATCAGGAGAAATGTGTAATTGATGGCAAACAAGTGATCTTTACAAAGACAATAAGCAGCTGTTTTGTTTTTAAACAACTTTTTGTTTTACCAAATGGATAAGTTGCTGTGATTCAAACTGAAACAACTTTTCACGGGGACTATGATTTTGTGCCTGTTGGCTAAGCTTCATAGAGTTTCTTTGCTTCTCTCACCCGGTGAAATCTGTGACTTCCCCTTGTGAGGTCACTACCAGAGGGCAAGACAGGAAGTGTTGTCTTTGATCTTTCCCGCTGTTCAAACTAATTACCTGCCCGCAGCAGTAAGCACTGCTGGCCGTGGAATTCATTAACAGATGATAAAGCTTTGTTCTGGGCCAGTGTGTCTGCGAGGATACAGAGGAATTCAGCTCCCTCAGAGGGTACTGTTGTGCAGTCATCAGTCTGCTCTGAGATCCGGTGAACTTGTCCTAGTGTGTAACATTAAGAGACTAGAGATGATGTGCAGAAGATTTTAGTATTTGGTGGGCTACCGCACCTAAAAGTAGTAATTGCATTGGCCAGAATAGAAGGTATTGCTGTCTGATTGACTGACTTAAAGAATGGAAGAGATTAGGTTTAGAATAAAATAAACAATATTAAAGCAGCCTGTTCAGACTTGTTTTTTGATATGGAAAGAGGGTGTATTTGTTGTCTTGGATAGCACATCTTTTTCATACAGTAGTTGGAGGTATGCGTACGCACATACATTCCACACAATACACTAGAAAACATGATGGCGACCTTGTGACAGAAAGAATTGCTCCATAGTTTGAAAAAGTCAAAAAAAAATAAAACGGAATTGCATCAAGGATAAGAAATAATTTTTACAGGCATACGGTGCACACACCAAGCCTCCATTTTACTTGTCTGGCACATGGGCATTCAGTGCTTGCAGTATGTACAGTCTCTGATTTTCTTGGGCTACACACAGACTTGGGCAGACTATGAAAGTTATGTCATGCAGATACACAGACATGCAGATAGCTTGGATTGGCCTTAAACAGTATACAGTGTAATGTTTGTCAGATGAGCTCACTAGATTTTCATCCAATTGCATTGACCTCATATCCACATGGCATTATGTAGCACTGTGCCTGCACCTTCTCTTTCCATCAAACAGGCTGTGAATATTAGTCATGGAGAAGAGATGTAGATGAAGGGTAGAAATTAAATAATTGAAGTTGTAGACTATGACAGACTTTCAGCAGTTGAAACATGACCGTAGAAAAGCAGCTGGACCTCAGCGCTGTTTTCATGGTGCTAACATGTTAGATGTGGTGTGCATGTCCTGCTGAATAAAAGGTGATGACTGTGACAGGGTATGACAATGTTTTAAGTGACCCACAGTAATTACAACCCCTGTCAATCCATCTAGGCTTCCTTTAGCCTCCTTTTGACCTCTGATGTTTTTACAAGGCTGACAGTTTCACCCATTTTACATCATGTGTTAGGCAACAGTCTTGGTATATTCTTTTTGCAGTTGGATTATACAACTTTTTATGACTGTCTGTAAAATAATTTAAGGTCTTCTAAGCTCTGCACAGTAGAATTTCTGTATAGCTTTGCACAATCCCCTTACTTTGATATACTTTATTTTTCCAAGATCAGTGTAATAATATGAAAAGGTATTAAGACTAGCTTGTGCACTTAGGAGGGTTCAATTTGGCATCAATGATACCAAATCAATATTGGAGGTGTGTGTGTGTGTGTGTGTGTGTGTGTGTGTGTGTGTGTGTGTGTGTGTGTGTGTGTGTGTGTGTGTGGTGCATCATGGTATCAGTGTAGGATTAGGTCACCCTCCCCCACAGTCATCACATTAGTGTGTGAGGATTTATTAGATGGCTTAAAATCTGAGGGGTGGTAGGCAGTGGTGTATTGCAAAGCTAACCCTCCTCTAAGTTTAAGGCTTTGCAAGAATGACAATGGTGCAGTGATGTCAGCATAGGAGATAAATGCTGTATCATACACGTCATACAAAAGTGTTTGTATTTAGCCAATTATATTGGTTAACATGTTAGCCGTACTAATCAACTTGATTATGAAATAATTTGACAGACTTAGTAGTATCTACTTGTTGGAAAAAGTAGAGTCAGAACTGACATGTTTCTGACATTCACTTGCTGCTGTGTAACAAACCTGTTGAATTCCTCTGTGGATGTTGACGTCTCGGTGCTCCGAGGGAAAAAAAGGTTGTTAAACTCAGTAGCAGACATGCAACAAATAAAGCATTCCCTCTTCATCTTTCATTTTGAAGTGCATTGCCAAAGCGGTAGCCAAGTGCCACAAATTTCTGTAAGTTGCTGCAATTTTGTGTATCCTCTGGGATAAACTGCAGTATTTTTGCTTTTCCCCATCATCATTAGTGCAGCCGCCACCCTGTAATCTCTCTTTCTGTCACTGAGGCAATGGGGCTTCTCTCTCCTCTGTGGTCTTGTAATTGTGAGGTAATCATCTTTTCCCTCTTGAGAGCTAAAAGACTGTGTTTACACTTCGTTTTTGGCGGCTCGACTTGTCGAGACACTAATTTACTCTCTCAGTAGCAGAAAGAAGCTGCACTTCTCATTATTTCACACTGGCTTTGCACTCATAGCCGTTCTTTTCCCAGTGCATTTGAAGCTGGTTGTCATCGGCAGGTTTCTCACTTTTTTTCTCTTTCATGTGGTGTTTTTAAAGGGACGGTTAATCCAAATAACAAAATAGATATTTTCTCATGACTATAGTGCAATCTATCCATCCATTTTGGTTTTAGTTATTTAAGTTTTAAGATATCTGTCCCAAATATAATTAAGTTGAATGCAGATTAGAAAAACATTACATTTAAAATATTTGGCAGCAACATTTCTTTCCAGAACTAATGCATTGTTTGCTTTGGATGATCTACAATTGAACACTTTTCACTGGGAACATTTCACCTTCTGAAGAAATGATACCCATGAAATTGTTGAAAGTTTGTCTTTTTTTCTATGTAATTTTAATTATTTACAGTCCTGCAAGCATCTCAAATGAAATTTCATTCACGTCTGTTATTATAGAGGTGAAGGCAGAACCCTTACAGAAAGATATTTTAATAAAGGCAACTGAGATAATATTTCTTTTGTTAATCTGGGTCTTGCTTACTTTGTTTGTCAAGGCTGCCCATTTGGTGCCCTTTATAATGCTTTCAGTGCAGTCCGAAGGTCAGCGGCTTTCCCTTTCACAATCTTGAACTTGAACTTTGGGTGAAAAATTACATTTTGACTTGTTGTGCAGGGTTGTGTGACATTTGGTGGGGACAGTTAAAATAATCCATGCTGGCTTTGCAGTGATATCACCTCCACTTTACTGTCCAAACCCCCTCAGCCTGACCTTAGCTGAGCCCCCTTGGATATTTGGCTTTAGCGGTGTCCTTGGTCACAACTGTCACGTAGACGCACACTTATGTTCACACTCACACTTCCGGTCCAAAAATGCAAAGGTCCCATGGGATATAAATGGCCAACGCAAGTAAACAACATGAACACTCTCCTTTTTCCTTCCCCTAATACTCCTCTATTTCCCTCTCTCCCCTGAAACACTTGCATAAGGCCATCCCCTGGAATGTCCTAAAAAAAAAAAATGCCTGTACACATTCACACATGCACACGCTCACGTACATGGCCTTGCAATACGGCTGTCGCATTACCCCTCTTGTCCCAAATCACACCCACACACAAACAAATACAAAATGCTTCAAAACAGACAGTCCAGGCAGATCCAAGCCCAGCACTCAAGTTTTATCTAAATCCCTCTCTCAGCATGGTGGATATTGGATGAGATCAGACACAGCCCACAAGTCCATTTGATGGTGCATTGATAACAGACTCACTTGATAACAGCCCATATTCTGACCCAACAGACATTACAAAGCCCCCTTCTTCCTGTCATGGCTGCTGTCACGGTTGCTTTGCCATTAAAGGGAGGAGGCTGTCTGAGAGTTGACAGGGTTTTTCACCCTGGTTAAAAAAAAAAAGAAAAAAAGTACAGAACAGCTTTCCACATGCTGATACTCACAGAACTCACACAGGCAGACAGATTCTTCTGTGGAGACACCTAAATATTTTATTTCACACATTTTATTGGTTCTTTATTTTTGCTGATTATATTTCCGTCTATCTTTTAACCTGTTTTGTGATTTCATTGTCTTTGCCTGTTGCCATCCCAACCTTCACCCCCCCCCTCCTCAGTTCCCATCCATTCATCACTCTTTTCTTTCCTGCTTCCCTCTGCCTCACCCTCTACCTCTGTGTTATTCAATCCCTCTTTCCTCTCCATTACTGTTTCCCTTGTCATGTCCTTCTATCTCTGCCTCCATTCATCCCTGCTTGGCCCAGGCACAGAGACATTCCTGACCTGGACTTATCTCCCTTACAGAGCAGCCACTGCAACAGCAGCAGCACCAGCTTGACTCTGTATCTCCAGCAGAAGTCGGTTACTAGCTGTTTGACAGCATTCCTTCAAGATCAGGGACCTCTCAGATGAATATCCTCAACTTCCACCTTTGTTTCGAATTGGACAGACTTATTGGCCATTGTGTAATGTGTAGATTCGTTCATGCATTTATTCATTCACTTAGTCGTTAACCAGGACCTTGTTGTTGGTTGATAATTCTGTCCATCTGGCACCCTAAGGCCCAGAAACGTTGATTAGTGACCTACTTGAATCCAGAACAATTTTTTAAAAAGTGAGATACGGTTGAATAAATAGCAGTCTAAACAATTGAAGGATTAAGCTATGTTACTCTATTAGGTCTTGTCATGTTTGGAAATACAGAAGTAAATTTATATTTCTTACAATCGCTCTCAGCTATTGCCAGAGAGGGCAAGTGTCATCGTGGTCACTGCAGTTAAATAATTTGACCTGGACTGTTTTTTCTGACATCCTTATGTTGCCTGGCTTTACAAGTCAGACCTGACATTCCAGCACTAATGGCTTTTCCATTAACAGTCATTTCATTATCTCTAAGACTCCCTTGTTCTGGTTTATGGTACCCAGAGAGCACTTCAAAGCATCCCTCTCATCAACCTCATCAAGCTGATGTATGGCTGATTAGAGAAGTGGGCAAAGCTTCCTCCAAACTCCTAAGGGAGTCAGTGAAAATCAGCAGCTCTTTTATGACACAAACATTTTCTGGGTGGATGTTGATAAGTCTGCCTGTTTTGGTCAGTGTGTGTTGAGCCCACTGGAACTAACTCTAGGGTGTGCATGACTCCATTTTGAGGAGGGATATTTGTGGAGATGAAAAGGTTTTGCTTTTTGGTTCTCCCGTTGAGAGGGGCCTAAGATGGATGGAGACTCAGAAGGGGAATAAGAAAAAGAAGAGTGATAGAAGATTCAAAGCGGAGTAATTAGGTGAATTAACCTGGGGTCATGTGGAACTCGGGCAGAGCTTGAGACCCCCTCTGTGTGTCTGTAAATGTTTTATAAAGCTGTCTTTGAACTCATTAACCAGAGGAAGATGAGTGAGCCCAAGGTGCCTTGAGGAAATGAGTAAAGTGCGCTTTGTTTTTCAAAAAGCCATGTTGGTACTCACATCATCTTTGCTCCATTGACTCAGGGTGGAGCACATAGCTGTCCTTAAACCTTATTAAGTAGGTATATTGGTTCTTAGTGTCTTCTTTTCTCATAAAATGTAAAGACAATTAACTTTCATCTGTTCAGTGTGTTCTGAAAACAAACATATGCAGCGATTCTAGTATAATTACTTCATGCCAAAACCTTTTGGCATCAAAATTCTGATGGTACTTGTTTTTCTACAGTAATGTAGGTACCAGAGGAGCCGTAGATGTTGAAGGTACTTGTGATATACTTTCCCTTCTCAGTCTTTCAGGACTGAGAAGGGAAAGTATAACAACCCTACAAGAGTTGTTTGACATCAACCTGAAGAGAAGAAGGAAGGTTGGCACAGTAAACAAACTCTGGGAATGCTGGTGGCAAATGTGTGTGCAGCATCAGGTCTGCCGTGACCTGTGGGGAAAAATACATGGCAGGACTGGTGTATGCAGATATTTGACGCGGATTATAGACAACCAAAAGCCAGAACGCACATGGTGCCACAGAGCATTTCAAATGAAACGCCTCAAACTTATCTAAGCATCTCAAAGACAGGTGTCTAGATATGTACACAGAATACAGGCTTAGTGAGTTTCACTTGTTAACTTCGTATTAACAATATGTCGTCCAAATCTAGCATCTAGAATATAACGCTGACTCTTTAACGTGCCTGTGTATTAACACGGTGTGTAGCGGCCCCTGTTGATTTCTTTTCTTGGCTGTGGCATCGAATTTGGTATCCAGAATCGTGGAATTTCATTGGTATTGGTACAGACAAATTACTGTTATTGTTATATCCCTATAAGTGACAAATAGGCTCAGAGAAATTAGGCAATTATCCCTGCAATCAACTGCCTTTGATTTTTCTTTTGCCTTGTGTCTATTCAATCACTTCCATGAGGGGAGGTATGTTAAGACTTAATTTGGGCTTATTTTTCAGACTATTTCTGAAATAAAGCCTGTTTTAATGGAACTAGATAATCCTCCACAGAAAATGTGTTCACCAGTGAATAACTCGCTGGTGAAAAGGTAGAATGGTTAATTATAATCATCCCTCAGATGTCATGATGCAGCCAAGCTTTGTAACAATGTGTAGTCTTTTTTTAATTAAATTTTTATTTTCCCTGAAGCTCCACTGCCATCCATGTTTTTTGTCTCAGTATCATGTCCCCATCCCTGCTCAAGGTAACATTAGCCAGCGCCAATGCTTCAAAAAAGTTGCTGATCTCTCTCGGCTGCAGGTAAAACAGTCGAGATTAACTACACCATTAAGTGAGGTCTCAGACTTTTGGATCCCTCTGTATGTCATTCATAATCGTGTTGGCCATTAATCTCTAATTCTCACATCCTGAGGCCACTGGAGTATTTTAAGGTCCATAACTAATTTAAGTAAGTTAGTGTCATGCTCTTTAGTTTTCCTGGCTACTAAATTATTTGTCCTATTCTCTTTAAATTCTTAGATATTACCTGCGTTGCATTGCTGGAATAGTAATCACAGAGTTAAGCATTCTGTGGTGATGGGGTCTTGCATTGGATTGCTATTACCATATCCCTACAAGTTCAATAAAACCACATAATGTCTAATGTTACACGTTCCTCACGGATGACTTTCTAGAGAAGTGTAATATACTCTTCCCATACCAGAGGCCAGTCCGCTCGCTAATACCCATCTCTGATGGCTAATTAACCCCATGTAACAAGAGTATGAAGAGTATTCATTAACCCCATGTTATGAACAACCCTTTGATTGCCTTTTGAGATCAAAACAGTCATGTAGTGATTGCTGGCATGCGTGAAAACACAGTGTATGCTTGTTTATGTCTTTACAGGTTATTTGCAGGTCTGTTGCAAGTCTTCCACAGAGAATGTATTTGTTTTTATCCCCCCATGCCTGTCACTGTGCATTGTACATGTCCACCTCTTGGTGTGCAGTCCTGTCAGGGGAAACAAAGCAGCTTGGACTGGCAGTGTCTTGAACCATTGAAGTCGCTCTGATGTGTACTGAGATCAAAATGAGTCTTTATGTGTGTGGTTGTGTTGTGTGTGACATTCTTGCCATGAGTGGTGCAGGCTGCGTGGGGCTTGGATACAGCGTGCGGTTGTCAACTGCTGTTTTTTCTTCCTCCCCTTTCTCATCCGATGACACTCACTTCTACTCGGTGCCTTTCAGGCTGGAATTCCTCTGGCTTGAACTCATAGTCCTGGCAACAGCCAACTGCCCATCAACATGGCTGAACTGTGACAGAAAAGAGGAAGCAGAAAATGAGATATGAAATCAGTATGGGATGTTAGACGGGTGAGAGAGTGGGATAGTAGCGGTGTTGCCTTCATTTTTCTCTCTGAAGTTCATCTTAGGGAGTTCTCTCTTAAGGATTGGCTCTCTGATCAAGATGAGTGATGGCTACACAATGAACTGGAGGCAGTGTATTTGAAAGAGTTGCCCCTATGGGTTTTTTACTTTTCTGAAAGTCTTTGATTATTCAGGTGATCATTTCAAACCGTTATTTTTAACTCAACTAAACTACTTAGGGCCCTCTGTGGATTTGCATTCTGTCCATCATGGTACAGATGAAGGTGCATGCAATACATTTGTGTAGAGATTAATATTCTACTGATTATTTTCTCAATGAATCTCCTAGTCTATAAAATGTCAACAACTTGAGAAGAATGTCCATCATGGATTCCCAAATTCCCAATTCCCAAAAGTCTCCAATTTTTGTTTTCTCTGACAGTCCAAAATCCACTTTTATTCAGTTTACAATGATATATGAAATAAACAAACAAAAACAAACATTAAATCTGAGACATTAGAGAAAGTTGAACTAAAGAATGTGTGGAGGTTTTGACAAAAAAAAAGAGAAATTAGAAAATGTTTAATTATCAAAGTAATTGCTGTTTAATTCTCTGATGATAGCCTCCCAAATTAATCGACTTGAAATTGAATTGTTTCATCTCTAGTTTTGATTATTTGATCATGACTTAGCGTAGTTACCTTTTGAGCTTGTCATTGTAATAGTATTAGTTAGAATTCCCCTTCTTTGGTTTGTTACCTCTAAAATTTGCAAAATGATAATAATTTATTTGGCATATCAGGGATCAGGACAAGATGTTCTAAGTGTTGCAAAATAGAACAAAATGCAGATGAAAGGATAGGGATTACAATATCATGGCCATAGAAATCATGTTGTTCCCTGTGAATGGAGCAATCGTTCTGTGAGCCAACAGTAAAAAATACCCACACCTTGTATCCTGTTGCACTAACTAGACCTGTATCATTTGCTAAGAGATACAAACCAAATTATCTAGTTCCATGACATGGTGTGTAGTGGATGAACAAACCTTCTGTCCCAGGACAGAGGACAGTTTGGGGGAACCCTCATGAGCACTTCCACTTTTCATAGATCAGCTGAAGCATTGCATCTGATTGTGGTCCTCTTTGTGTGTTGTTATGTTAGAAATGTGTGTGGTCTCTGTGGATTATGGGAGACTAACACTTTGGCTGTTCTTCTGAAGCTCCTCAGGCACTTGACAGAATGAGCCATGCATTTCTTTTTCACTCCATCCATTCCCGTTGCTAGGAGACTGGTTGATGTTTTTTCTTGACCCAGCTCACCTCCTGTTATTCTTTTCTCTTTCTGTGAATCAAACTGTTTCATTTCTGCAATATTAATAAATAAGATTTAATTGTATTCATGAATGAATCGGTGTATATAAAGATGGCATAAAAGTGGATCTCCCAAAGCATTAAAGTAAAGGTGATGATATGCCATTTCACTGCCGGGTCCAAGCTCCTTTTCCAAAAGGAGTAAACTTGAGGCATGTTCCAGGAATAGACTGTTAAATTATTGATCTGAGTTATGGTGTTGAAGTGATGATGCTGCATTAGTACACTTAGGATTTTATTCACTCATCTCTTCCTGCTGTTGATGGAGGGATCTGTTTGCATCTAGATTTGGTGAATTTGGTCAATATCTACATTCCCCATGTTTGTTGAAACTATGTTCCAATTTATAGCAAACAAGAAGTCACAGCGTCCATGTTTTCATCTAGGCCATCTCTCAAAGCACACAAAGCCATTATTTTACAGTGCCAGAAAATAGAGGTTACTTGGATATAACTAAAATGGACGTGCCCACTGACTTCTACTGACTCCATGTCAATCTATACTCTACACTCTTTACTTACAGAGGGAGAATAGAAAGAGCTCATTGTTCAAGTCCCTGTTGCTTCTTCTGGACATATTCAGAATGAGTCTGTGTATCTTGCAGAGCAATAATAATTCCTTGCAGAATCTTTGGGATCATTGTTTTTGGAACTGACCTTTCTTTTACATTATACGCACTACTTCCAGTCAACACAGTGTATGAAAACAAACAGCACAATTTCAAGTTCCTTTTTTACTCAATGTGTGTCTCTCTCTCTCATGCTCACATTCAGAGTGGTAATATGAAAGAACTGTCATTTCCATAGGATGGTTTCTTACCAAAGAGCAACAGAATGGTCAGGAAATGTCAACAGAGTGGTCACTCTGATTGAACAGTTGGTCGAGGACAAATCCTCATTGAATGTGTCCGTGTCCACCACATGCATTCTCTCAGGCTGAAGCTTTACAGTAGGACACACTGGTTTGCAGTTCGGTTTGACTATTTACATGATCACCATTTATCAAATTGATACATATCACAACAGATTTTGATACACCTGTGCTATCAATTTCGAATTTGTGTAATACTAACACTGGTTTTATGACGATGTGCATATGGTCCCCTAGTTTTAAAATGAATGATGGTGCGACAGTAAAGTATGTAAGGGATTTTTAAAGGTTAGTGTTAGACAGTAGTTTATCTCCATATTATTCCTGCCATTTGAATAAAAGCCCTAATAGCAATTAAGTTTTATTACAGCACTTATTCTGATATTTCACATTATATCATAAGAGGGACATGACTGAAAGACCAACTCAAGCTCATTATTTCAACTGTGTGATTTTTTTTTTATCTCTTTTTTTTTTCTTTTTTTTTCAGTGATGCCCAATCTGTTACTGTGAGACGGCTTTGCTCACCAGCAGCCATCTGCATGTCAGAGCATTGGAAATATGGGACAAGGCAGGATTTACCTCGTATCATGTAGAGTTAATTGCTGACATTTGTGCAAGATACAGGGTATGACTAACTGCTCACTGACATCTATCCTGTTTTTCTGCAAGACCAATCTTTTGAACACCTACATGCATCACACTTCAAAATGTGTGACTAATAAAAGACAAAATGCACATCAGGACAGTAGCTAGTTTATGAAGAAGATGTTTTTTTTTTTTTTTTTTTTTTTTTTTTTTAACACTCATCCTTAACGTCTCCACTGACATGCGGTAGCATACTGTGAGACTGCTCCTCCCCACAGTCAGCCATCTGGAAGAGTAGGGAAGAATGGAGGTATGCAGGGAGAGGAACATCTGGTCTTTTCTGAGTTTGCACTGACAGGAAATGTAATGGATGGGAGATTTACACCCTACCCGGCCCAGATATGGACCTATACTTTTGTTTTTATAAGCCTGTGAAACGGTCAGCTATTACGTGACTGGCTAGATTATTTGTTTGTCATGCTTAATGACAGTCTTACCATATCTGCAATGGAATCAGACTACTTAATCAAATCACGGTTTCATAATGTATGCATAGATGAGAACAGCCTTTAGTATTATTTACTACTATGTGCTCCTTTGATAATGGATTTCTGTGTACATTATAGTATATTACTATAGACGGCATCAAGCTTAATTGTAGCTTTTATGCTTTTTGTGGATGTTAATCTTCTCTAGAGTCACTGTAGGGGCTGTTAATTGTAAATGGTATGTGTACTCTATAGTAGGATTATCCAGATAGATATTACATAATCACCACAGTTAAACACAGTTCAACATTGTAGTTGATATTTTGCATTGCACTCCCATATGATGGTACTGTAAGTGCTTAGTGTTACACTTCAATAAGACCAAGACTTAGTGTTTGGTGATTTTGTGTGTGAAGGCTACTGCAGTGGATGATGCCTAACAATGCTCTTTAGGCCACACACAGAATAAGAATATAATTAAAAAGTAGTGTGTGCTTGTCCACCAGTAGTCCATGACCTCCACCAGAAGAAACCTTTGTCAGCCCGAACCTTGTGAACTGAGTTATCCCTCAAGAAGTAAGTCAGGCAAATGTCCACTGAAAACTGATTAAGCCTATCAACTGGACTAATCTGCAAACTAATTTAGATGGTGACAGTAATACAGAGTTCTGATTGGTTAAACTAGATCTATCTACTTAAAGGTACTTGGTTGTACATACATTGCTTACCGTTCCAACCCACTAAATGCCAGTGAACCTTGCCAAAACACAAGTGAAGTGAAATTTGCATGCATGCATTTAATATTTTTGCATGGTTAGTCTCTTGGTTCCAGCCACCACACAGTGGTGTTTTAAAGTGTCATTGTTATTTTCCTCAGTGTAATCATGCACACACAATGTAAAAGCTTTTGAGAACTTGACATCCAGCTGGCTTGGCACTCTGCGTCTTTGCTGAATGAAAGGAGTTATAGATGGAAGCACTTGTTAGCACATGTGTTCAGAAATCATTTGCTTGACATTTGGCAAGCTTTCATGCGCAAAAACAAACCCAGCAATGTGGAACATGGAACGTGGTTAAGATGACAGCTCTGTAGTTCATGCATGGTTTTCAGCAACCGTTAAATTTGTAAGATGGCTCAGAAATGTCAGGAATCAACAGTACCTACTGTGTCCAATTGAACTTGGTTGTTGCTTTGTGTAAATTTCTCTTGAATGCATCCCTACTCTGGTACACTCCCATAACTCCATGCACACAACATAAAACTGACATGTGTCTTGTCTGTGCAGTGACCTGTGGAGTTGAAGTGGTTCCGTCAGGTCTGCAGTGGTAGGGAAATTTACTGTAACACTGACAGTACACTTAAAACGAGACAGGAGTGCAGCCTCAGGCATAATAAATATATATACACACACACATAAAATAAAGGAGAGTGTGGGAAAAGAGCCCCTGGCACACACATTATGCGTACACAAATTATCACTCACCTTTTCACCCATATTTGCATTCCCATGCAGATGTGACCACAAATTGTTTTAAATACAAATGTGCATGAATGTTGTTTTTTTGTTTTATCTATACACTGAGACATAAAATATGCACATTTTCAGTCATATCTCATAAAACTCAGTCTAATGCACGACCGGGCAACACACAAATGCACACTCTCTGACACACTCTCTCCTGCACGCATATAATATTGACACTGAAGGAATTCCAAGCAGCTCCTTAATCCAAGCAAGTGCTGACTGAGGCTTAGATTGGATGGAGGGAGCGAGAAAGAAACGAGAGATGTTGAGATGTGCAGGTGAGAGGGCAAGGGGTTTAAAGATGCATGGGAGAGGGGAAGAAAGAAGAGTAGGGATCAAAGTATGAGATTTTTCCTGAAAGTACTTGTGACTTCCAGGTACTCCATTCTTAAGAAGAGGTGACTTTTCTGTTCTGGCATCTGCTGCTGCACTGAGACTGTTTGAGGAAGCTTGGTCCTGATATTGGCTGCATTCCCAGAGTCAAGATTTTATTAGATGTCATTTTAGAAGTAGGCTTTGTGATGTAAAACCATATAAACCAATGCACTGATGGTATGTCAGTGTCGCTCTGGTGCACGACTGCTCGCATTCTTTATGATTTGGTGCATCTATGAGTACTACACATTGTGCTATTTTATGTGTTAAATTCCTGATGTTTTATCTCCTCCTTTATCATTCTGCAGATATGACTACAGAGAGATGCTGTACAACTCCACATTTTGTCTGGTACCTCGAGGACGACGGCTGGGTTCCTTTCGCTTCTTAGAGGCTTTGCAGGTCAGTGACGTAAATACAGATGTTGTTCATTATTGCTAGACAGAGCTGATATTAAATCTGAATCGGTTATAGTAGGTGCAGTGCTACAGTATTTCAGAACATTCTTACAGTGTATCTGCAACATTATGAGTTTGATTCCTCCAGAAGAAACTGAACAATAAAGCCATTAATCGGTTGTTTGGAATGGAAAAGTGATGCACTGAGTTACTCCCACTAGCTCTCTCATCCACTGCCAGTCATTTTGTTATTGTGCAGCTTGTGTTATTTCAGCAGCCTCTGACCCAGTGTCTACACTACCATCCTTGCCATCTTTTCTTTCTTGCTTTCTTTTCAATTAATCTCCTCTCCTCTCTATATATTCTTCACTCTACCCTTACTCTCCTTTGATTACAGTTCCATTTGTGTTTCTAGAACTGATCATTTTGATTGAATTATAGCTTCATTATTTATTGTGGCCACAAACATCGACCTAAAAATGTACAGATGGTTGAGAATTTAAAGGGAAAATTGCTAGCATAAAAATGAGTGCTAGCATAACAAATGCCAATGCCTTCATACAGGGAACAATGACTCACTGAATGGCTTAAGAAGTATGAAAATCAGTGATATGTTAGCTCTGTGTTGAGATGGGGCCTTTCTTGTTGTCTCCGGTATTTTCACAGCTAAGCTATGGAGGAGCTTGTGGAGACTATGTGTTTAGTGGTATTTCTGCGGTATGTCCTAAGTGAACACTTTCAATACAGTTGCCTCGAAGCCTAATGAAGGAATATGTTTGGTGGAATATCTTGTAGTAGAACTCCAGTATAGTTCAGAGACCTGGAGAATCAATGACCAGGAAGCAGTGAAGCTGTTTTGAAGGCTCAAGGTGGAACAACACCTTACTATGACACTATGTTGGTTTTTCCTTTAATTTGTCACCCATCTGTATCTGTTTGGCTTCACAAATCCCCTGTCCTGTATCAAAAATTATACTTGCTCTTCATTTTATAGAATCTTTATCAAGTGTCCCTTATTCCTGACAGTACTGAGCCTGTCTAACTTATGGTCTCATTCACACAATCTGCCTACTTAAGGTGTACAGAGATGTTGAGGCGTCTGTTGTTGTAGAACACCTATATTTATTTTAACAAACAGGCTCACAGTTTCACTTAAGTCATTTCCAATGCCTTTTTGCCTTCACACACTTTGAGTAGCAGTATGAAAAATATACTGTACATGTATGTTAGTGAATACATAGAGAATGATTTGAAGTTCTGTCTGTGTACAATTACATTTATATTTCTATTTTTTTCTCCTCTAGTGACTTACAGTACATTGAGTGAAACAAATGAAAGCAAATTACTAACTGGAAAAGTCAGTATTTATGGCATGGTGTTAGTTTCCTCTGTGTGAGTTATGTGTGTGTCAAATAGGGTAAGCACCAGTCCTGGGAAAAACCACAGAGAAATTGTTTGGGAAGAAAGATATTTTTTAACAAGAGGTATAAGAGTGATGACTTTTGAGTTCATAATAGAAGATGTGCTGTGACTCTGTATTGACTGGAATGGGAAGATAATTACCCCACAGGGGAGCAAGGAGTGAGGCAAAGTGACAGTGGACTGATGACAAGGACGACACGGGAGGGGAAAGCAGTGCAGCTGCAGTTGAGGTAGCAAGCAGAGGTTGGCTGGAGTGTACGGCTAGACTATGGCCTTCAGGTATTAGCGTCTCTGTCCAAGCCTTACACAGGAGCACAGGAATCAACAAGAGCAGACAGAAAATGGGGAATTTGGGGAGGCTGAAGGCCAGGCAGGCCAGAGTGCTGTATTAGTTGCACAGGCTCAGTGGAGTATTCCAACAGGCTAGGTAGGGCGCAGTGTGGTAGTCAAGAGTGGAGATGTTCACATGGTTTAACAAGGAGCTGGGTTTCTGAGGAGGGTTTCACTAATTTGGAAGATGCTTAAAGAAGCAATACCTGCAGGTGTCATGTGACAAGCACAAGTCACACTGAGATTCTCTGTTGCACGTGTGTTTGCAAAATTTAGAGTTCAAAGCAGTGACTTTTATTAGCGACTGTTCTACGTGTGTGTGTGTAGTGTAGTTGTGTAGTATAGTTAGGGTTGAGCTACAGGAGTCTCTAGCCGATCTCGCTGTTCTGTGAGAGCAGATAGATAGGGATACATTCAGCAGATTGCTGCCCTTGCTAATGACCCCAAGGAGATTAGACGAGCACTGCAGCACTGTGATGCAGGAGCGTTTGTTTGTGTCGCGACCAAGGCCAATCAGTGAATGGTACCCCGCTTAAAAGACTACAGGGCCAGTCACTGCAGGCAGTAAGCTACATGTACCATCCAACACACACACACACACACACACACACACACACACACACACACAGACTTAAAGTTACAGCACCACAATGCCCCTGCATTTGCACATACACACACACACACACACAAATGGTTGAATAGATTCACAAGGACATGCACACACACAAATATGGACACACACTTCAGTGCAATTTCATTAATCTGTCAGACACAGGCATTTCATTTTCAAGTATGTTTTAAAGTGTATCTTCTTTTCCACTGAACATAATGATCATTTTTATGGAACCACATTGCCTAGTCGCTTTGAGAGTACTCATTAAGGTATTGCAGTAGTTCTGTAGTTAATGAAAATGTGCTGGAAGATGCATTGCCCTGTTTGGTTAGATTGCCAGATGTGATATCTTGGGAAATGGACCTTGGTGGCATTGGTTTGCAGAGCATCAGCCATTTGTTGTTATTTTCCTTTTCTCTCTTCTGCTCAGTTTATCTTTATTGTACTGCCTGTAGAAATAGCAATTGTACCACAAGGTGCCACGTGGTTGTTCCCTTTGAGTACAAATATTTTCAGACCAATGTCACATGGGACATGACACTGACAAACACAAGGCTCCTATTCAACTTCTTCAAACTACAAATTTAATATATTTATTGATTAATTCATACATTATTTGTTGTAGTTGTGTGTTTGCATTATTTCTATGGGTGTCATGAGAATGACAGTTTCCACAGAGCAACTGTTCTTCAACTGTTCATCTCATTAACCTTCGGTGCATTTTGTGTGTGGTGTTGTGTGTTACTACTACAGGCAGCTTGTGTGCCCGTGATGCTAAGTAATGGCTGGGAGCTTCCCTTCTCGGAGATCATCGACTGGAATACGGCAGCTGTGATTGGGGACGAAAGGCTGCTATTACAGGTAGGCACAGCTTCCACTACTGTAGAAACTTAATACATACCTAAAGTTGATTTACTCAAGAGTTTTGTCAACGCTGCTGAAACAAAGTAATCTTATCTGCACACAACTGTCACATTACCAGTTTACTTCTTTTAAGCAACAGCTTTTTGGACCACAGAATGTTTTCATCTTGTCTTATCTTGTAAAGGGTTGGTAATGCAGCAGCAGTGTTTATTCTTTGCTTCTGATTCCTGTCTGCTTTGCTGCATGCCATTTTATTTAAGGGCGCATTTTATGTGTGCCTTCCCTACATAGTTAAATCCTGATGGCTGCTCCTGAAATTTGGACCACTGTCTTCTAAAGCTGCTGTAAATCCGTATCAGCATTTATTGAGGCAGATCTTACAGTTGTTCTACAGGCAGTGTACTTTGTGGATTAAATGACTGTATCTAGTACAGACTGCCAGTTTCTGTGTTTGCTCTAGTATGTTAACATGTGTTCACCTCTGTCCCAGATCCCCTCAACAGTGCACTCCATCCACCAGGATAAGATCCTGTCCCTGAGACAGCAGACCCAGTTCCTATGGGAGGCTTACTTCAACTCTGTGGAGAAAATAGTACTGACCACACTGGAGGTACACACATGTTCATACATACAGTACAATTGTTAGCGTACATATTAATCTATGGAGACAACCATGCATGCTTTCACACAATTGCATAACACGCATAAAAATATAAACATGGCATAAATCCATTCTTTCTTTTTTTTTTCATGTCATTTTTTAAGTCACTCAACTATCATCCCAGGTATTTACTTTGTACTGACACCTTACAAGTGCAAACTGTGTATTGTGGACATAATACCCACAAAGAAACTGCTCCAGACTAGACTAGAAAACCAAGAGGGATGATATATATTGTTAACCAGTGCTGTCATGTTTTTGAGGCTGTTTCTTGCTGTGGCTTGGCTATCAATCATGTCAGTAATTTGTTCCTGTCAGAGTCCATTTATCTGTATTCTTCCTGCTGAGTACCAGGCTATCATACTGCTCTTGGGCTAGAATTACAAACAAGCAGAGATGAGAGCAGGGAGGACTGAAAAAGGATAAGGCAGCACGACAGTGAAACTGACAGGAGTGTGTTAGGCTAGTTGTAAGGAAGGCAGAATTCTGCGCTGCAGTCGTGCTCACAACACAGATTAGCATTTGTCCATCTCACCAGCCTCTCCCACTGTTTTACCTTGATTTGTGTAACAGTAGTGGATCTCTAAATTATGACCAGAATGGCATGCAAAGAAAATAAATGCATCAGTCTTCTACTTGTAACTGATGTTTATTTTGTTAGTTCAACTAAAATTCAGTTTAATGTAACAAACAAGAAAATTACTGCTGATTTTCAGTTATGTTACATGTACTGTAAGCCGTGTTGCTGACTGCAGTTTACAGTTAGTTAGTTCCTGCCTTCAGATAGTGTTACAGAGGCCTCGTCACCGGGGATAGGAAGTCAGGGCGCTAGAAAGCAGAGCTGGGGATTTCTCTGTCAACAGGGTGAAGTTACAGCCTCAAGTAACTGATCTTCGATCTGTTTACAGTCTCAGTATCTTAACCCTGTTTGTTCCAAGACCTACCATAGTACAACACTGAGAAGAGATCAGTGTTTCTGGCTTTTAAAAACTTCTGGAAAAAAGTGATATGATGTTACTGTTAAATTATATTTTGACTACTTTTTTAATTACCCGTTATATTGAGTATAATGGTTTCCCCCAATGCTCAACCAAGTTTGAGTTTATGAAGCCATGCATGCCTCCTAAGCCAGGCCAGAGTAATAAAATGTTAGTCTGTAATTGGCAATATAGGTGATTTTAGATTAGTTTTTCTTTTATGTGGATGTATTATATCCAGGAGTCAATAAAACAAGCGCTAATTATTTTGCATTATTGTTCCCAAAGTTTGTAATGAGTCTTGTTTTCAGCTCATAAAACTTGCAAAGCAGCTTCTGTTCATGTCATAGTTTGTGTGTTAATTTGCCTTGCATGAAGAGAGTCAAGGATATATAAATAACACACAGTACACACCTGCTACCTGATATTTTTAGCAGTGTGTATTTTAACTGTTTGTTATTCTAATGAGGATGTGAATTCTTAAGGTTGACAAAATCAGTTTGTCAGGTCAGTGATAGAAATGTGATATGAATTAATTGAAAAGGATGGGAGAATGAAGAAAATTACACACCACAACCACAAATGAAGAAAACATAAAAAGACAATTGAATTATAGGATATGAATTTGTTGTTTATGCGAAGATATAACAGCTCAATGAACCACTCATTTGTAGTCTGTAGGGTCCTTGTTTATATGAAGTGACTCATTGTCTCAGTTATTAATTTGAGAAGTGCCAAAGGATCTATGTCTGCACTCAGTTTCCAAATAGCATCTAAGACTGGCATAACATTTGTTTAATCTTAAGGGAATGGAAACATATCTCCCCAGAGCTTGGAGCAAAGCTGATTTCCTGCTGTCATCTTACTGACAGTCCACAGTAGTTGTTCAGGTGCTGCGTTTCGTAAAAGTGTCTTTGGCTTGTGATCCTTTATTCTGTGAGTCACGCAGTGTTATGAGCATTTGATTCATCAATTGACAAATTTACAGAAAACTTCCATGTTTGTGCAGATCATCCAGGACCGAGTACTGCAGCACACCTCAAGGAGTAACCTCATGTGGAACAGTCTGCCTGGAGGTCTTTTCACCCTGCCTCAGTACTCTACATACCTGGGAGACTTCCCGTTCTATTACGCTAAGCTGGGTCAGTTAATTATTCATGCACACGGTATACAGTATGAGAACAACCTCATTAATGACACACCTCAGGTTTGATAGACTCATTTTCATTAAGAGACGGCACAGGAACAGCTGGTGCGTAGCATCTGCTGAATACTTGTAAACTAACATGTGAATCTGTGACACTGCAACAAGTTACGCAATATATCTTTATTAATTCATGATTTGTCTCAGAGAAGCTCACCAATTAGACCTGCCATGTTGCCATGTTGTTGGTTAATTGGATAGATATGCGGCTTGTTGTTGACTTTGGGATTTGGTTAACTGGCACCTTTTTCTTAACAAGCCTAATTAAACTTGTTCAGCTTCACTATATGTCAAGTAAACACAGCTCGAAGTAAACAAGCAGCAACAAAGAGATGCTGAAAGCTGTCAAAGAGATGTTACTTGTAATTCTTACTTGTAAAACATAGAACTGCAGCTGACTGCATCATTTTCATCATTATATGAAGGGCCATGTACAAGTGATATATGATACTGTGTGAGTGAACTTGATTCAGAAGGTCATTCTGCTGGAAATCTTACTGGACAGATTTAAATTGCCTGTTTTCTTACGTTTTGATTTATCCCTACTGTATCCAGGTATCAAGCCATACTCCAAGTTTACAGCAATCATTCATGTGGTGACCCCACTGGTCTCCCAGTCTCAGCCAGTCATGAAGCTGCTTGTGGCTGTGGCCAAATCCCAGTACTGTGCTCAGGTAATTAAAAACACGACACACAACAGTACCTCACCTCACACCTGATCCATAGTGGTGATGTGTGTAAATGCTACATGGAACTTAATTATGTATATACTTTATCCATCAGTAATATGTTTATGACAGAATATTTCAATATATTAAAGGGTAAAAAAAAAAAGTGAGCAAAGCTCCTTTCAGGAGATAAAAGGTCTGTTTGTCTCCGTCTCAGTGTCATTTAACTGCTTTTGAACTTCAGTATTTTATTCATGCTGGAGATGAAAGGAGGCTGTTCTAATGATTTTCAAACCTCTATGCCACAACAGATCCACTCTGACACTCTCTCTGTAGATACGTTAATACTATATTATACCAATGCACACTGTAGGAAATATAGGAAACCATTACCTGCAGGACAATTTAATGTGCAACTGTCAAACATCAAAATTACAAATAATAACTGTAATTTCTGAGGGAGTTCATATCCGTAAAGCTCTTCAAAATATTAATGGTGGCTGTGGTGGGTTTGTGGTAGTGAGCCTTTTAACCACGAGGTCTCTATGTTATACTGTGGAGCAGGGGTTTAAATGTGTAGAGTAAACCCTGTGTTTTTCAATTGGATTTTATTTTACCCATTATTTTGGCATATTCACACAAAAAAAAAAAATCACAAAAATGGGAATTGTGTTTTCCCGGATTTAGGACTATACATCTATCATGAAGATGTCATCACATTTTGTTGTAGCATTTACAGTTATACGGCGTGTCGCTGTCATGTTAACTGCAGGTGGTGTGACAGCTCTGAAAATAGATCTAGCAGTAGCATGAGGAAGTAGTTGTCTTCATAAATAAGGAGAAAATAAAAAATAGGGTTTGAATTGAAACAAGCTCTTACTGTGGGTTTTTGATCTGTACATTTATTGCTAAGCCAGACAGGCCGTAACTGTAGTTAAAATTACATTGCACATACATAGGTATGCACGTGACTGGACATGTACTGATTACTGAGCTTTGCCTGTTTTCCTTTTGTGCAGGTGATAGTCCTGTGGAATTGTGACAAGCCTCTTCCTGCCAAGCACCGCTGGCCTGCCACCTCAGTCCCTGTCATTGTTATAGAAGGCGAAAGCAAGGTAAACACCTTCACCTGATACTTCACTCAGTTGGCAGTGTTACTGCAGCCATTTCACATTCAGTGCTGGAAGGCTGTGGATGAATTGAGTTTGAGACATAACATATAAAACAGCAGGCAACCCAAAGTTTTTAAATGTATCCAGCTGTATCTGCCTGTCTTTAAGTGGCTTGAGCAACGAGTATTTCTCTTTTCTTTCCAAATTGGCAATAACTGATACTGAGTTTGGACTCAGTGCAAAAGCCACAGGCATCAAATTCTGCCATGTCCCAGCTTCAGTCCAGTTTCATACTAAAGGAGTTCAGCCACTACAGCTTTTTAATTTACTATTTAGGACATTTGATTTTTCCTGGTGTAATTTTGGAAGTAATGTGTGTGTGGAAAACCTGGTATAATTCACAAACTGCCTGCAATAATTGGATGACTCATTATAATGAGCATGACATGGCCATGAGGAGGATGAGAAGTGCGTCTCTCTTTATCCAAAAATGTGCCCATAAGCTAAACCTACAGTATATTTACTGAGTATTGAATTTAGTGAATGAGGTGTCAGACATATTAACGGTGGACAAAGGAAGGCGCGCTGCTCTGATATGTATGAGGGTTTCTGAAAGAATTATTAAATATAGGAGCTTGGCAGGGATTGCAACGCTGACTTGGTTACATCAAACTTTACATCCTTTTTCATCAAGTGTTTGTGTTACTGTTGTTAGTGTTTATTTGATTTAGCCCAGGTCTTGTAGGTAAATGCCGGTGTGGCTACCAAGGTTGCTTCTGTCAGGGATGCAACCACACACACTATTTGTTTAGATTAGTGTGCACTTATTTCTGAAATTGGAAACCACCTATGCACTTGTTACACAGAGTTATTTGCATAGATAGATAGATAGATGCCAAAATCTGAGGCTGCAATGCTCATCAGGGAGTGTAACACGCTCCGCTGCTTTTAGATTTCTATCTGTGGGTTTAGCTCATCAGTGAAATACTTCATTTTGCTGTCATGGTGTAATATATATATATACATTTAGCTGACTCTGCTGTTAACACAGCTAGATGAAACAACTGTGCAGCACAAACTCACATGAAGAAACTGGTAGCGCTGCTGTACCTTGCTTGTGCTCATATGAGCCCTGGTTTTACATGAATTGTTGTTGATGAGCTGCATGGTAAAAGTGTTTATACCCTTTTAGTAACCAGTACACACATTTTGCTTATGTGTCTGTTTTGCTCATCAACCCAGGTGATAAGCAGTCGTTTTCTGCCCTACGACACCATCCCCACTGATGCTGTCCTCAGTCTGGATGAGGACACTGTGCTCTCCACCACAGAGGTGAGACTGCCAGAAAATTACAGCAAACAGTTATTTTTCATCTAGACTACATGTTGCACAAGGTCGTCTTAATAACTGTTTTGGCCTCATGTCTTCTTTCCTTCTTCTGTCTCTATTCATTTCTCTCGGATCCTGGTCCAGGTGGACTTTGCTTTCACGGTCTGGCAGAGTTTCCCAGACCGCATTGTTGGTTACCCAGCCCGCAGCCACTTCTGGGACAGCAACAAGGAGCGGTGGGGCTACACTTCCAAATGGACCAACGACTACTCCATGGTGCTGACTGGGGCTGCCATCTATCACAAGTACTGCTCTGTTCTCTCTTTTACTCCTCTCTGCTTCCATGGTGTACTTTAGTCCTCTCCATTGTAATTCTTTTTTTCATTCAGTTCAACACTAACACAATTCCCCCTCACATTCTTTCTCTCTTTAGATACTACCACTACTTGTACACTACTTACCTTCCAGCCAGTCTGAAGACTATGGTTGACCAGATGTCAAACTGCGAGGACATTCTGATGAATTTTCTGGTGTCGTCAGTCTCTAAACTACCACCCATCAAGGTCACCCAGAAGAAACAATACAAGGAGACCATGATGGGACAGGTGAGGCAGAATAATTATGATGTAAAGTACATTCATTTTATTTTATGCCTAAAGGTGGAACAGACACTGAGATTTATTTGAATACGATTATTTAGGGATCTGGGACGTTGTTATTCCCTAAAGAAGCAATATATTACTTGCTACTCATTTCAGAAGTAATATCAATAATAATACTCTCTCTTTCACAAATTCTGGTAGCTGTCCTTTAAACATGTCAACATGCCTTTGAACTGTAAAAGCCCACATCATTTAATGATTTAATTTTCACAACGATGTTCAGTGTTTAACAGACAGAGACCTGTGTTTTCCTGATTATTTTAGAGGTGATGGCCTTTAGACACATCATACCACTTAAACCCTAACATTGTTAGCTGTTAGGAGGAAAAACAGACCATCAGTTATTTGTTTATTGCAATATGGCATTTCAATAAAAAAAAAACTCATGAATAATTACAATAGGCTCTGAAAGGTCAGGATAATTGCTGATGCATTATTCATTTTGTTGTTGTCTTTTTTTTCCCTCTCTCAATGTACCTCATGCACCCATCGCTCTCTTTCTCACTCTGCCTTCACTCTTTCTTTCCTGCCTTCTCATCCTGCTGCCCTTCAATCCACATCCTTCTTTACCAACCCCCCACTCTCACTCTCTCTCTGTCTCACTCTCTCTGTCTCTCTCTCTCTCTCTCTCTCCACCCACCTCTCCACCTCCACCTCCCACCCCCAGAGCTCCCGGGCGTCTCGCTGGGCTGACCCGGACCATTTTGCCCAGCGTCAGACCTGCATGAACAAGTTTGCCAGCTGGTTTGGCACCATGCCCCTGGTCCATTCTCAGATGAGGCTGGACCCAGTCTTGTTCAAAGACCAGGTGTCCATACTGCGGAAGAAGTACAGGGATATCGAGAGACTATAACCCTTCAGAGCCCCCCCGCTCTCTGGACACGACAAAGAAAGAGTGAGGGGGCGGACATGTAGAGAAACGCAGAGCCTTTCCATGACTGCATGGACGGATCAATGGAGAAACAAATGGGATTGGGGAGACGGGGGAGGAGGTAAAGAAACTAGAACAGAAGAGGAGAACAGCACATCCATTGGTCTCCTTCATTATGTCCTTTGTACTTCCTCCATTTCTCCTCTGTACCCTTTCTCTAATGTGTATTAGGGGATAGCAGAGTGCACGGGCCCCACGATTACACTATTGACTACCAACAACTGAAGGACACCTGAGCACTTTAAAGTGCTCAACGCTGAACTAAAGTGGTCAAATTCACAGAGTTGGAAATCACAGCTTGATGCTTCAGTGTCCCAACAGTGGCAAACCACTCCCAACTCCATCCCACTGAGAGAGACTGTCTGTTCTGCTCTGTACACTATGCACAGGTCCCTGAACGTTTTTGCTGACAGAATATTATTGATAATTATGACTATGAAGAGGATAACACTATTTTGGATCGTGTTTAGCTATTGTTTTTATACAGTGAATGAATGGCCTACTACTCTCTCTGTAATGTCTTAATTAAAACAAATAGCAGGGTGGGTGAAAAGAGGAATGACAACCCCTCAACCATCGTTGATCCGATATTCACAGTGCCTCAAGTTTATCTAACAGCGTTGGGATGTGGGATTCTGAGAGAACGGCATGGTGCAGAACAAGCACCTTAATCTTGCTGCTTTCTGTTTTGTTGTTGTTCTCATGGTTTGTGATTTTCTTAATAATTGATGAAATTATGTATCTTGTAGTAAATTCTTCAGGTCAGCATTCACATTTTTTCTTTGCTGAAGTGTAATGAACATGTATTTTTATTCAATTGAACAAACTAAAGTGTCATCATGTGTCATTCTGGACTTCTTGTTCCTGGTAAAACTACAACAGTTTGCTAAACTAGTTCGATTTTTTTTTTTATTGTTTGGGAATAGATATCCACAAATGCAGAAAAAATTCAATGGAATTCTCTTCTTTCATTTTAGCAAGAAGTCCTCATGTTTCTTTTTTTCTTTTGTAAAGGCTCAATCGCCAGGTAGAATTGGTACTTGAGTATGTGCTGGCCTGAAGAACAATATAGGATCATATGTGTTGCCTTGGTTAAGGGAGGCTGAGTTTGCCAATTGAGCCAACCAATGGTCTGTTTGAAACACAAACCACTGTGAAAGCCAAGGAATGGATCTTTTTGGGCTTGTTAAGCAAGGGATATTTATATATGGTTATTGTTTCTGTCATACACCCAATTTCATTTTGTCCAATGACAAGTTTGGCAGGCAAGTAGCCCAGGCTGACAAGTACATGAAATGGGCTTACACTGTTCTCATCTAGGACCATCAAATGGCGTTTGATAGCGTCAGAGTAAGTGTTTATACTAAGCAGATTGTTGTATTTTTCTCATTGTTATGAACAGATATGGCCAGATCAACAAGAATTCTGACCAAGCATTTTTGATGCTGTTAAAAGGCATAGGAAAGAATTTGCACCTTTGGGGAGATATGCTCTATTAAGTAATTATTCTCATTTGTGGTATTTTTTTTTTTAACATAAATACATGTAATTAGAAGCCTTTCAATTTCCTGTATATTTGCAGAATGCCAATTTGTATCTCTGATCACAGATTTAAACATCTCTTCATCTCTTCATCTCTGAGAGATTCAGATTGGCAGTGTGATATTGTGCTTGGGCCACATTCAAGAAGCAAAACGTAAAACCAGGATGTTTAGAAATACGTTCCATAATTCAATATGCCATGAATTACATCTTTATCGCTTTCTGTATATTAGTCTTCTGAATTTGAGACACATATCTCATTTGCTGCAAATCTGTTCATTGGCTGCCAAGTGTCAGTGGACCATGAAATTGGGTTTTTGCAGATGGATCAATAGGCTAATTGGCTTAAACAAATTCTACGTGTTTGGTTCCATTAATAGTCAAGCTTCAATTTTTTGGTCTTGATGTGTCATATCAGATTATCTGGAAATGTTAATGTAATTTGATGAACCTTGAATGTGCACCTGTGTTTTTAAATCACTGTGCATCGACAATTTAAAAAGTGTATCTGTCCCGGCCAGCAGCATTTCTGTATGAAATCTAGAAATCTAATCACACCTGTCCTGACTCCTCCTTCGGGAGCTCCAGCTTCTTCTTTAATTTTTTTTTTTTTTTTTTTTTTTTTTTTGTGGAAGATAAAACAATCATTTAGGTGAGCTTCACAGTCCTTCACAGACCACAATATGTGCCAATAGATCAATTGTGGTGATATGAGGGATGCCATGCATTCCCATATTTATTTGGTTGGTAAAAGTATTTTCTGTTTATCCAAGAAAGAAAGAAAGAAAACGTGTGAGAAAGAGAGGGGAGAAGTAAGGAAAAAGTATAAGTGTGAGAGACTGAGAAATCGGTTGCATGGTGTTTTTCACTTCTGAGAATGTGCTATCAGCTTGACAGCAAATAAACAATCCGAGTATTACTAAACACAGCGCGATCAAGACAACTGAATATGGTTGTGAACAGAATCACATTTCAGAAATGAACTTGGTGCAATATTTAAGATGACATTTTCTTTATCTTTTTCTTTTCCTTTCCCTTTTTTTTTTTGTCATTTCAGAGGGCAGAGAGTTATATATTGATGTGCCTTCAGAAGAAATACACTTATGAGTTTTTTCCCATCTGCCTTGTGCAACAAACAGGTCCCTGTTTTCATTTAATAGTATTTTTTTTTAATTTTCTTTATCAGTATCCAGTAACACATAATGGCTCCCTAAATGATGTTGTTTAACACTGGAATGCTACTGAGACTTATCACCACACCTCTGATACTGACATTCCTGCCTTTTCTGTTATTGGAACATTTTTCAAGGTCTTGTTAGACTCGTACTGACACATGCACTGCCTTGTATTATTATACTTGCGAGGGCCCAATAGTCCCCCCTTCCTGGTTGTCACAAGTGTAGTAATACATGTAATGCACAAATAATTCTCACACGAAACGAGTCTCAAATGAATCTCTGCCTGCTTCCTTCATTCTCTTCTGTAACTGCACACCTAATTTTATAGAGATTGAAAATGGAAAGATAGAGGAAATCACAATTTTGTAAAAGAATTTTATAAAAACAAAACAAAAAAATCAAGAAATAAAATGTTTGATATAAATGGACTGTCTCCTTGTCTGCTTTGGGTCTGAATGTCTACTGGTCTTCCAAATGAAATTTGAATCAGACTTAGATATTGAAATTACTTACTCTCTGCATCTCACTCACCTGGCTACACATACAGTACAGTTCCTTTTTCCCTGTTTCACCTTGCTGTCCCTCTCCCTCTGACTTGCTAACAACCCGTTTTCAGGCTTCCCAAACATATTCTGCATGTTAATTTTCTGCACTGCGTCCACAGAGGGAGAGCCAAACTAAATAATATCTTTAGCTTCCTCCTTGTGCGTGTGTGAACCTCATCCTATGCCAAGAAACTGCAGTGTTTACATAAATCTGTGTCAGGATGATAGGTTTAGACACGCTGCATAAATAACAGCATCTATCCAGGATGATCCCATGGTGCATGAGAGCTGCCAACTCAGCTGGAGCAACAGCTACAGAGGAGATTGCTACCCCCAAAACACATACACAGACACCAAACTGGGCAAAACTGTTAAAGCAAAAAGATGTGCCATGTGTAAAAGCTGGATCAGTGCCTACACAGGATAATCGATCTAGTGTCACGCCAGAAGGAAACCCATTTGAACAGTTACACCAAGACCGCATCCACTTCATATGGTCTGTGGACCAAACCAGGAATAAAAGCATGAGATCCACATGTGTAGTTGATGAAATAAATCAGTGATTTTTGACAAACTGAGCATTGAAACAGGCTCTACTGTTGGAGCGTTTCACTACACCCAGGATATTTGCCTATTTTGCCTATCCAATGGCAAAAGTCTACTCGTATGATTTAACGCTATGCTAATCAGTCCAACATTTCTTAATCCTATTGATGAGATGTTTATCTGCAGTGGAGAGGGATCTCTTTATGTATGCAGTCAGGGCTCTTCCTTACTTAAATACTGTGACCGGAGGCCCAATTTGATAAATGTCCTTCTCCTTCTGTCAGCTGTACTTCAGAGATCATTGCAGCATGCTAACTGAAATGTTTGAAGATAGACTCAGCTACACTGTATGCAACTGAAGAAGCATTTGGTCTCCTAACTCATACTGTTTTCTGCAGATTAGTATTCCAGTTTGCTATCTTGGCATGGGGGAAATTATGTCGCCACGGTGGCATCTGCCTGTTTGAGTTAACTTTATTTTGAACACTGCAACTAAAAACACACCACATGAGAAATTATTGTCACCATATGTTCTGCTGTTGTACTTTGGAATTGAGTTTGGAGCACTGCATAAAACAGTTATGTTAGAGAAGAGGCGAAGGGACTCCCTGTGGCGACATAATTGAATACATTTAGATTAGGCACATTATGGCACTATTAGCCAGAAACAATTAATTTCACAGGATTAAAGGAATCTAATTCTCCAATCAGTATTTGCCTAGATAAAAATCTGTCTACTTTTAGTCCACATCTCCTCTTAATGTGTGTGTGCGTGTGCGTGTGTGTGTGTGTGCACGCATATAAAAATATTTCTGTAAATCCAAAGAACAAGATGTTTTATTCCATACAGCTGTGCAGATAATAATATACTTCTCTTTTGGTATGTAGAAATAATCAGATGCTCAGGCTTTGTGACTCACACCTTGTACGTCAACAAAGTAGCTCTTCTGAAGTGGGAAAACAACAGTACAGAAGAGGCTGGTTTCTCTCAGGTTGTTTGGATGTACGTGTCACGTGAAAACAGTACAGCAATCAGCTACTGTATGTGAATAAAATTATCCTGTTAAACAGAACTCAGCCAAAAACTGTGTCACCATCCGGACGTGGATGCTGTGCAGCACTGTGTTATAATGTGTCATACACCAATTTCTCTGCATGCTGCACAAAGCATGAGATATATACAAAAATGGCTTGATATAATATTCCCATAAATTTGTGATGCAACACATTGAAAATCTCCATCCAATTTTAAATTTAACTAAATCTCTTTTACATCTGTTAGCTTTCAATTGCAGACTCGAGTTTTGTCATTTGGCCTACATCAACAATTTGTGAATATCACAATGAGACTACTCATGCAATGAAGAAATGATTAAATACATTTAGGGAATTACTTCCTCTCTTAAAACTGCCAGTGTTATTATCATGTGACTATGATGCATTAACAGGCAGCTCAGACATCCAGCAATGCCTGGATGTTTGCTGCATGTGCCTTAAAATGATGACAAATCAATACTCAAACTAGGCTGCTAATAAAAACTAAATGTAACATCACTGTAATGATGTGTGCATACTGTCTCAGTTATCAAACAACCATCCCTGTACAGTGACATGGAGCCCTGCTCCTCGTAAATCATAAACATGCTCAACTGGCAGCAGTTCTACTGCAACAGATGCTGCAGCCTATGAGATAAATCCGCTTTACTGCATACCAATTTTGCAATTTGATTGTAGATGAGTCAGTCTCTCTGTCGGGCAGATCTCTGTATCTAATATACTGCTTGGAAATTGGTTTTGTTGTCTGCATGAATGTCCAGTTCCCTGCATACTGAGGATTTTGTTCAAAGGATTGATTTTGTTTGGTAGGCTGTGGATTGTTTCCTTCTCATGTAAATATTTTTGTTACCCATTACGTTTTTCTCTTTAAATGTACCTTAATCAATTGATTCATTCATCCATTAAAGATAAATTAAATTAGTCATTAAAAGGCCTTTCACAGCACAGGTGTACCTCATAATGTTAATGACAGCTCTTTTCCATGGAAGGGTCCCAGTAAGCCACAGGCCCTGCAACATATATACCTGAATGGAATTAAATTAATTGCACCTACGCTTTTCCTGCTAAAACATGTCACAGTCTTTCCAAAATGCAAATCAGGAGACCACAGTTAGTTTTAGGTTAGATGTAGATACAGGATGTGAGTCACAATAGGGCTGGGTCAAAACCAGTGTTACAATGGGTTTGTTGGCATTTGCTGTTTTCAAAAGATTAGGGAGCTGCAGCAAGAGTTGGGGATGGGAATAGAGTAGACAATGCACACTTATTAAGGCACTTTATTGGACATTGGGTAACCTCAGTAATAATAATAATAATAATAATAATAATTATAATAATTATAATAATAATAATAATAATAATAATAATAATACATCTATTATCTGAATGCAAACTTTGTAAAACATAGTGCATTGTATTGTATACTCATAATAATATTTATTGATTTATTAACCATCCACCTTACATGTGTCCAGTAAGCACTGTGCCACAGCGCCCCCTATCTCCACTTGGCGCTCACAGCGGGCTGTCTGTCAGTCAGCCTCAGCAGACTCCTCCTCCGCCATTTTTGACTGTAAACATCCTGCCGATTTTAAAAGGACAGCGGAGAGCGGGAGGAAGGCGACTGGCGCCATCTTGGCTGTTTTAATGAGTACAACAGGGGAGAATTCGCTGGGAGAAATAACATAATCACTAGAATTTCAGTCTAAAAGGGGTCCTGTCGGTAAGTGTGTCTGCAGTGGAAATATTCGCGCGTTGCTTTGTGTAATGTACGAGACGAAATAAGCATGCACGTTTGTGGTTATTCGCCGCGGCCTTCACTGTACAAGGAGCCGTTAGCGACCAGCTAACGATACAGTTTTGGTGGTAGAGGGAAAAAGTATGAACAGGTTTTGATGGACACATTTCTCCTGCGTGCTCTACTTTATTTCAGCGGGCGAATTGTAGTTTTGTCTGTCGTTTTAGAAAAGCTTTAATTTTTCTGCTAGTAAGTAAATTCGGCATAAACATTTCTGCTCCACACACTCAACATACGATGTCATTGCTCCTTTTGTAGTTAGCTGGCGGCTAATTTTGTTGACCCACTTGATGGCGCCGACTATTTACTGGCGTTGACCAATCCTTTGGCGCTCTTAATACATTCTACTAAGTGCATATATAACCACGCACACTTCAGTTTTAGATAATCCACGTGTCTGTGGTAGTTAAGAACATATGATTCATTGAAGTACAGTACTGGAAAAGTGTCGGTTACGGTGGGCAGACATGTGCATTTCCAATGTTTGCCTCCCTCCCTGGGAAATAGGCGGAACTTGAATGAAGTCAGCGCTTGTTTTGATAACGTTAAAATCTCCCTTTCTGAATATAGTGTTCTGCGTTGGTATTTTACTAATAATGAGTAACAGTTAAAGTTACTTAAATTGATCATAACAAAAGACGATAAAGGGCGCTTTTATCGATTTTAGGGATCACGTTAGCGATATTTTAGCTGATAAGCCTCCGACATAAGCTTATCAAACGCTAGGGGTAAATTACTGTCTAAAGTTTCTTCAAGAGGCAACAGACCCTCATCTTTGTCAGATAATGGTAAGGCTAATAGTTAGTTAAAACCAAAGTTGACAAAATAAAACCAGCCCGCATTCTGAGGGAAACCGTGTTTCTTTGCCATGATGCTGCCCATCCTACGAAGCAGGAAAATTGGATCCATAAATCTAAATTTACAATCAACACTGTTAGACCTCTTCTATTTTGTGTGGCCATTAAGACTGTTGTGTGATCTATTCCACAGCGTATAGTAAAAACACCCAACTTGATGATTACAAAGCATTGATTCTGTGCAGCAGTCAAGCACTTTCTGCTACTTTGTTAAATTCGTCCCGTATCTCCATGTCATCAACTGTCATAGATAATGAGGCTAGTTTTGCTGAATATAACTGAAAATATCTGTTGTGTATCAAAGACTACTAGGGGATGGTCCTGTGCCCCTAGTTCATGTATTTCATTTTGGTACTATTGTCTCTGTGTCCTGACCTTTTTAGAATAGCCTCCCCTTATACATAAAGTAATCTGTTATGTTTTCCAGGTAAATCTTACTGCTGTGAGTGTGTGAGCCAGGGGAACCAGGGCCATGTTCTACGCCCACTTTGTCCTCAGCAAACGTGGGCCGCTGGCCAAGATCTGGCTAGCGGCCCATTGGGACAAGAAACTGACCAAGGCTCATGTGTTTGAATGCAACCTGGAGAGCAGTGTGGAGAGCATCATCTCGCCCAAGGTAACAGCAGAAATGTGCTCTTTCTGCATTCTGGTGGTACTTTGTTAATTCCTGTTAATTAACTGTATTGCTATATTTGAAACAACCAATTGCAGTGTCTTCATAGACAATGCCAAGATAGGTTTATTTTCACTGTGTTTTTTCTTACCTTTTTAACATACTTTACTGTTATACCTCATGCACAGATGACACAGTTCAGTCTTGTTTTTACAAGAACAATTTACCAAGTAAACATGACTTTTCTTTGACACACAACACCTACTCCATCTGTTTTTCTGGGCCTTTTTTCTCTTAGGTAAAGATGGCATTGCGTACATCAGGCCACCTGCTCCTTGGGGTGGTGAGAATCTACCACAGGAAAGCCAAGTACCTGCTTGCTGACTGTAATGAAGCCTTCATCAAGATCAAAATGGCTTTTAGGCCAGGTAGGGAGAAACACACTACTTCTTAGATCTTTCTTTTCATGAAAGCAGTTTGAAGGAGTGAAGTGTCCAGTGTTTTTTTATTTTTTATTTTTTATTTTTTTCCTCATCTTAAACCAGCAGGCATATTTGAGATGGTAAAGATGAAGCACTTAAACATTCTTCTGAATTTGTGATTTGTTTTCCCAAACAAAAAATATTTTTTCTACTGTTGCAGTGGACTGACGTGTTGTTGTTTGTGGGGTGAGTTATGTATTATAACGTCTTAACTTGTATCTGGATTCAGGTGTGGTGGATCTACCTGAGGAAAACAGAGAGGCAGCCTACAATGCCATCACCTTACCTGAGGAGTTCCATGACTTTGACCAGCCGCTTCCTGATCTGGAGTAAGTTAACAACATTTACTTCTTGTTTTATCTGCTGATGTATTAAATACTTGGTGACCTGCTCATGTCACTAGTACTGGTGTAGTTCAGTTTGTGTCATTCAATCACCAACTGTTTTACTCATCCACGATGTTATTTTTTGTGTGTGTTGTTTCAAACAGTGACATAGATGTGGCCCAACAGTTCACCCTCAACCAGAGCAGAGTAGAAGAGATCACCATGAGGGAAGATGTCGGCAACCTCAGCCTCCTGCAGGACAATGACTTTTGTAGGACACTATAAATACTGATATATACACTCATACTTTCTACCTCACATAAGTAGATGAGGCCATTTCTGTGTAATTTTAGATTTCAACTCAGCATGAATGTATCATGCTGCAGAATCCTTTTTGATAGTATTGATTTTAGATATGACATTACATTTTATCAGAATAATAGAACTGTTATGTAAAAGGAAAAAAAAAAAAATCGACCTGTTCATATGTTATAATAAACTGCTGCACTCTACAGCTGACTTTGGTATGGACGACCGAGAAATGATGCGTGATGCCAGCACATTTGAGGAGGATATCATGCACGGTGCCACAGCCTCTAACCTTTTGCTAGAGGCTGAACCTGGTCCCGCTAATCTCCCTGACAAGTCCAACCACATGGAGTATGATGACTTTGGGGATGGCTCCATGGGCAACAGTGATGGGGGAATGTTGGGTGAGCATTTAAAAAAAAATATATATATATTCTAATATATTGGATTACTGTTAAAGTTGGTCTGTAAGATATTATGATAAAGTAACAAAGACTTATTGTTAATCCTCTTTGTTATCTTGCAGTCGATAAACTGCTGAGTTCTGAGGACGGCGGCGGTATCTTTGATGATCCTCCAGCTATCACAGAAAGTGTCATGATGCCTCCAGATCATGGAGATGATGAAGACGACTTTGACAACCTCCAGTCACGTAAGTAAAGCTAAGTTCTTTTGCCTTATTGCATTGTTAAACAGGAAATTCTGTTGTTCTTTGTTTTTTCTTTTTGTCTCTGTCTCCATTAAATCTCCAGTAGCGTCACTGTGTATCTATAAAGTACATTTACATGTGGAGAACATTGCAGAGGTGACCTGTAAAAACTGCTTAGTCATGTACCACAATAAGTGGAGTGCACATTGTATCATTACTTGTCTGTTTAAGGGGAAATGCAATTTTGTGTGTCTAGCGGGTCCAGACAGCCCAGACTCTGGCCCAGCAGAGCCACTGCCAGCAATGGCTGATCAGACAGAACAGACCACTCTGGTTCACAATGAGGAGGAGGCCTTCGCCCTGGAGCCTATTGACATCACTGGTAAGACTCTTCCTCACCCTTCTGTAGAGATGAAAGACTGTTTTAATGAATATTTTATTTGTATTTTTTATTATAAAATTCAGTATTAATTCCTCTTCTGTAAAATTTTTAGCAAAAAGTATTTTTGAAAAATCCATTCTGTAAATGCTTCTCAATATATTTAAAATGATATTCAAGAAAGCTAATAGGAAGTCATAGGAAACTTTGCCTACAAAAATGTCACTATGCATTTTGCTGAAGGCGAGGATTTGCCGAAATGACTATATTACTGTCTTACACTGAGAAACCATAGGGATTTGTCAACTTGTAGATTCTTCTATACCTTTTATTCTAGGTATCCATCCCTTAAATAACTCTGGTTGTATTCAGCAGTTACAGGGAATGTTGTGAGTAAGGAGACTGCACAAAGCTCTGAGCAACACAGCACTGATATATAATTGACCAATGAAGTCCTTACGCTTAGCATTGTTTGAAAACCATAACACACGTTTTACCCTTTTAATGATGAGAAATGATGGTCAAACAGGCATCAGCTACATTTTTTTTTTTCTTCCTCCAGTGAAAGAGACCAAGGCGAAGCGTAAGAGGAAGCTCATTGTGGATAGTGTGAAGGAGCTGGACAGTAAGACCATCAGGGCCCAGCTGTCTGATTACTCGGACATTGTCACCACATTGGACCTCGCACCTCCCACCAAGAAGCTTATGATGTGGAAGGAAACTGGAGGAGTTGAGAAGCTCTTCTCTCTTCCTGCCCAACCCCTGTGGAACGCCAGGCTGCTCAAGGTAACAAATGTTTGTTAAAAATATGCACATACCCTAACTATTTAAGAATATACTGTCAGCTATCTGCTTGAAGTCACTTACAGGCAATATCACCATTGGTAATGAGTAAGTCACACCAAAGGTCTTTTTCTCCAAGTGTGTCAGACTGTGATACTGTTTAATGGAAAAAGAGAAAGTGTGTGTGTGTGTGTGTGTGTGTGTGTGTGTGTGTGTGTGTGTGTGTGTGTGTGTGTGTGTGTGTGTGTGTGTGTGTGTGTGTGTGTGTGTGTGTGTGTGTGTAAATATATTTATATATAATGTATTTTTCATTGACATTCTGTTCAGGATGTGGATTTTAAATAAGAGCATTGAATGAACGGGAGGTGGTTGAAGTGATTGGTTTTGTCTCTCTTTTCCCTATCCTTTCACACCCACGTTACCCCTCCTGAATACTGAATTTAAAATGTGTTGATGCATAATCAAGGAGACATTCTTTATGTCTTTCATCAGTCTCCCTGAAAAGTCCCAACATTTTTATTGTACTACTATAATTTTTTTATTTATATTTAACTGTTAAATCTCTGATGTCAGATGTTCACCCGCTGCCTGACGCCTCTGGTGCCAGATGAGCTGAGGAAGAGGCGAAAGGGTGGAGAGGCAGACAGTCTGGATGAGTTCCTCAAAGAGCTGGAGAACCCAGAGGTACCTAGAGAGGAGGTCATGAGTCAGCACAGAGATGTTATTGGTAAGTTATGCTGGAAGAGATGAGAGGAGGCTATATCACAGTGCAGACATGTCATCAGTTGCATGAGAGGAAGAGAGACTGGGGGCAGGTCTTAACTGAGACGCCATCAATGAATAAGGCTGTTATTCACTGTTAACTTTAGCTGTTCACATAAGCATTTCTTTATGAAATCTATTAATATCTCCCTCAGACCAGACGATCATGGAGGAGCCTAGTATGCTGGCAGCCTCTGCAATGGAGGGCAGCAGGACAACCCTGGATGAGACAGTCATGCCTCCTCCCTCTACACCCCGTGGTGTCAAACGCAAGACCCTTGACAAAGAGGGCTCCCTTCCTGTAAGTAATTATTAACATTTGTTTTTCTTTGTTCAAATGCTCTAATTGAGGGTGCATATTTTCTCCTCAGCATATCATGTGGAGGTGACAAAATGTATAAATCCAAAAGTGCTGTTTAAAGGCTGTATTGTTTTCAGTGCTTAAGCAGCTGAGCTGTAATATGTAGAAATTTGATTCCCATTTTTTAAACTGCTTTTTGTTTTAGACTAAATTTCATGGTTTGATTATAATCATGTCACATTGGTCTTATTTGTTATCTAAAGGAAAGACAATAAACCAGATAAGGATTTTTGTATTTTGAATTTTCTGAAGGAGTGAACTTGGGAAGTGCTCAACGGTCAAATGGGAAAAACAGTAAATATAATCCATTCAGATGACTGCAGTGTGTCCTAGCTTGGTCCTGACTTGCACACTGCTTTCCCTCTTTCAGATGGCTCCATTGGAGCAGCAGCAGGTGGCTGACCGCTCAGTCTTGTCTCAGAGGTTAGACATGCCTCAGGTGGATCTGCCCCCAGAGGAGAGCAGTGTCAACCTCACCCAGCTTGTCCCTGAGCTGGACCTCCTTGGTGAGAAGAGCAAAGACAAGAAGGATGATAGCGATGAGGAAGAGGTGAGATAAAAACAACTGTGTTCTCTGGTACACAGGAAACTTTGCAGTTTGTAGTAGTGATGCATTTTTTCACTTAGCTTAAAAATTGCCTAAAGTGCTAAAACAAAAATCCCAATAACAAGTAAGTAAAAATATAAATAGCAAAGCTAAAGAGTAAAATTCCTTCTAAGCTATGTAGCAGTGTATAGGAAGTGCTGTTCTGTAGAGACAAGCTTTTATTTAATTGTCTGTGTTGTATAAGTCTGGGCCAATTGATACTGATGATTCTGTCTGTGGTCCTCAGGAAGAGGAAGGTCAGGCTGGAGACCAGGATCAGGAGGAGAAGAGATGGAACAAGAGAACCCAGCAGATGCTGCACGGTCTCCAGGTACGTAAAAATTATTTTGAAAACACATTTTAAGTAGACTGCAAAGGTTGTCACAGTATTTATAAAATTCTGATTATATGTGATATTACTTTTGCTTTTCTGTATTCTGTGAGGGTCTTTTGATAAAAGGAGGGGAAACATGAGCATCACTTGCTTGTTCATATTTGATTGATCCTCAGGTCAAAAGAAAAGACTTCGACTGATATTTTGTGTTTCTGTCTCCATAGCGCGTCATGGCTAAGACTGGTGCAGATTCAGTCAGCCTGCTTGACCTGTGCCGGAACAACAACAGGAAGCAGGCAGCTGCCAAGTTTTACAGTTTCCTGGTCCTTAAGAAGCAGCAAGCCATCGAGGTCACCCAGACTGAGCCCTACAGCGATATCATCGCCACCGCTGGACCAAGATTCCACCTTATTTAGACATTGGAAGAACAGACAAACTCTTCTTCCAACAGACATACTTTTTTAATTACTCGAGTTTTTTGCCTTTTTATTTTGTGTTTTCCTGTCAGCCCATTTTGTTTCAGGGGAAGGGGCGGGAGTAGTGGGGAGCAGGGTTGGAAACTTTTTAAGAAAAAAAGAAAAAAAAAAAGGATTTTACTGTACTACAGATGGAATCATGCAGTATTCATTTGGTTCAAACGGAGTGAGGAAGAATGTTTAACAATTATATTTATAAAGCAACCTTTTTTTAGACACCAATTTGTAAGCTTCGCTTCATTATGTTTTGTAAGTTAAATTTCCATTGTCTGCTCATTCCATAAGTTTTGTACCATTGCCCCTCTCACACCGGAAATATTGCAGATTTTAGATAAAGAGCCCTGTATTTTCACATGGAATCCTGTATCAACTCTTGACATGTTTTGGAAAGGTACTGTTTAATTGCTCAGAAGTGTAACCTCTCCCACCTTCTCCTTGTTGCACTTGTTCTTTCATGATGATAAACAGAAAGGTTAATCTGTCAAAGAAAATGGTAAATCGTACCTGGTATTAAATATGTTTCAGATGTATAATTCAGGCAGTTTATCAATTAAGGTTTTTTTGTTTTATACCTTTATACGTTTATGCTTATTCACCTTTTTGCATTATGTAACTAGGGTAATGTACTTGTTACAGTTAAGTTCAGTATCCCACCTTTTTAGTCTTCTGGTAACTACTAGTTGTGATACATCTGTAAAGATTTGAAATAAAGTGTTTTAAGTACTTGGTAACTGGATATTAATTAATTTATAATGTGATTTTTGTTAACAATGATCCTTCTAAATCTTTATATCAAGATAATGTTAAATTGAAAGAAACAATTTTAGTTTGACTCAAACTTTTACTTGACAAAAGACTGATGACCAGTAATTTATAGCAATCAACTTTTAATTTCAGGTCTCTGTGTTTTACATACTTTCCAGTAATTTTATTAAAGTCTGGGGTTATACTATTCCAGTGGTTCACCATTCATTCAACAGAACTGCAGAGTGGGAATACATTAGTGTTTAATTACAGATTTTTAGCCACCATCTGCAGCCCAGCCTGTCCATAGAACAAAAAAAACAGACAGGGGTCTTTAATACGAAATAAACTATCTATCTTTTGTGTTACTATGCCAACTGTCTAATAAAATTGGACTCCCTACCCACCTAACCCTTGTTTCGACACGAACAGGAAAACGGACACATCGTTACCGGAAACGTCCGTCGACGAAATCTGTCCTTCCTTTACACGCGTGTGGTGGTTGTAAATGGCTTCACGTAAAGATTCTGCTTCAGCGGCTAGCGCCGTAATGGCTACTACGGGCGGCACTTTGGACTCTCCTGTCAAACAGATCCAAATTGAAGGACTGGTAAGTTTCACAGTGGTGCTGTATAGCTACATATTGAATTTCGTTGGCTGATGTGAGAGAAACCGGCCCCAACTGTTAGCAGATGTGGGTGCTAGCTAAAGTGTGAGCATCATCATGGCGGACAGATAATGAGAAGCGGTGTCTTGTACTTAAACAAATGCCTTTAACCTAGCTTACATTACTTTATCCGGTGCTTTCCTGGCGAAACCGACTGACCAATACAGATAATATGTGTTGTTTACAATACCTAAACCGTCTAATAGGCCAACTATGCCTATCTTCCAAGTTAGCTGGTATTAGCTTTGAGTAAGCCACGGGGACGTTTCATTTTAAAAGCAGGACCTCCCTGGTGGTCGGGTTAAGGGATCGATTTAGGATGATGATGATGATGCCTCTAGCCCTCACCTCACGCAAGTGTTGCAGTTTGCCCCAAAAACCAGAATGTTTACCGGAGTAATTTGTTAGCTGCGTTCCTTATAACAAATATTACTTTACTAAACAACAAGCTACAATAACTTTGTATAGTGAGGAATACATAAATAAGACAGACATGACCTCAGTTGCAGGCTTCACAGTGTATGTTTGCCTTTTTGAAAACTAAAGCAAAATAAAGTCTTTCAACTAATTCATGGTTTAAAAATAATCAAATCACTAAAAATGCAACAATAAATAGATTTCCTTGCAGCACAAAGTAGCTCGTCAATGCTCTCTTGATCTCTGGTCTGTTTTCATACAGAATGTATTTGGCTGCTTTAAAAAATATGTACTTCAGTCAGATTTTTCATTTGAGAAGACACTTGCCTCTTTGCAACTATATACTTGAAATACCAAAGCTAGTCCAGACTGATATTTGTCATTATTATCTAAATTTCCCCTGCATTTCAGTGTTGATGTTCTCAAGCCAGTTAAACATTTTAAGATTTGGTGGGACTATTACCAGGCAGTGTATCTTAAAACCTTTTGTGGCACATATTGAAATTTCAAACACCCTCAACACTGTACATACACATTTTAAATTCTGTAGTACCCTTGTATAAACAGCAGAGGACAAACTTGTGTCATTGCCATGTACTTTCATTCTACCTCATCCTGTCCTAAACTGCACTGGACACAAAGCAGCTCATTTGCTTGGTGTGCCTGAATGTAGTAGCAGGACATTACTCGCCAGCTGCTGCCTTCCTTTTATCTTGCTCATTAAGGGTGCCCTAGAGTCTCGGGTCCTAATTTCAAATCTAAATATTTCACCTCTGTGTGTATTATTTAGACCCCTTAATGAGATTTTCTTAATTCATTTTCTCAGTCTTATGAACCAAATATTTTAATCACAGCAGTGAAATTAAAAACAGTTGAGAACCGTTTACTGTGCGACCTTACTTGGGTTCAAACTGTTGAAGGAAAGGTGTCTATTTGAAGTAGAGTTATGAAATACTTTTCACCTGAATGCATTGATATGCAGCAGTTGCTGCTGTGTTGCGTCATGACCCATCTGTCAGAGGTTTAGCTGGAGGGTTGCCCATAGACAGCATCACCAATGCTGTGTAGTAAAATTGGATTGTTTCCTTGCTTTTGAAGAGGTTTCAGTGGTTGATGTTGCCACAGGAGTGGAGTGCTGCACTGCGATGGGTTCCATTAAACACCTACTGAGATCACACGGTCGTCTGTATGTTTGAAAAAGTATTTATTCATTCTGATGTCTGATGCACGTCAGACACGGGTCTTATTCACATATCGTGAATTAAGGAAAAGTCAGAGCACATTGTGCAGCACATTTTGGCACTGTGATATGAAAGCTCAGGGGCATAAAGAGGCAGGAAATATGTCAAAATGAGTTTTGACATTTCTTTTACCAGTGGCAGACATTTTCTTTGTTTTTTTTCCCAGTGAATATATGAATGAGTAAAACACTGTGGCAGAACAGTCCCTTCTTCCCCCTGAGGCTTTTCCACTTGCCTCAGGTCCTTAAGCCTGGGCTCATCAGGAAGGTGTTCACACTACGCAATGTGACATGGATCATCTGTAACACACACAGACAGAAGAGATAACTTACTGCCCAGTGTAGAAACATGTGTTCCCATCTCCCCAGTACAGTTACTCATTGCTATGCTTCTTCTATCACTTCCTCATAGTAGAGCCTACACTTTATGTTTACATGGTATTTTAAAGTTGTAATCCTTCCAGTTGATTTGGCATCACTGATGTTTTGTGAAATATCAGCAAGTGTGTTTTCATACTACATCAGATACTCCTTAAGCAGAGTCTTTGGCAAAAATAAAACAGAAGACCAGCTGGTGTATGAGTTTACAGCACACCCAAACAAAGTTGCGTTATTTCAATAAAAAAGTCAGTCCAAAGTAATTGCAGCTGCAATGTAACTTCATGCTGCGCACGGTTCCACATAACAGAAGGTCACAGTAAAGTTGGTTGCCTTGCTGTGTCTCCTCCTTGTTGTTCAGCTGCTGCCATGAAAACATTAAAATTATCCATGGATGGATGCAGCAATGGATTCTGTGACCACTTCACAATTCAGGTCACCCCTCTTTTCACCATTAGAATGGTTTCAATGTGAAGCAGTAGGAAATGTGTTTAGCAACTTAATACAGCTCTGATATGACTGTATGAGACTAAAGGGTAAACATTGATATCAGCGGCACTGCTGATATCAATGAGATGACGTTACAAACTAACACTGTTCAGATTACATGCTGCATTGTTTCCTGTGAATCCCTGATCCATTTAAAGGCAGTTTAAATCCAACGCAGGAATGTTGCACTCTGCCACCAATGATAACTAATACAATTACAAAATGCAAATACAATGATTGTCTATAGCTGAAAACATGCGAAAACATGAGTAGTATCAAAAATGAAGATTTTCATGAAAATCTTATCAAAGGATTATAATAACCTTACAACATCATCAGTGAAATTTGTATGAAACATCTTGATCTGAATTTGTCATTGCATACTTATGCTTACAAATCCAAGCCAGTCATTTTATACTGTTTAATGTGAGAATTATTGCTGCAAATGGATTTGAATAGCGTAAGGACAGTTGTGAATCTTTCCAGTGAGCAGGTGGTATTGTTAAAAGTCACTTCTTGATTGTTTCTTTCTCTACATTGCAATAACACCTCTTGTTGATTGTTGTCAGAGTCACTGACTACTTCACTCTACAAGTCCGTGCTTTGCCCAACAAAATTAAACATGTTTGAAAAAGATCTCATCAGGCCAAAGCTGGCAGATGAAGTGGGAAGCTGCGGTGGTCTTCATCCACGGCATAACCTCAACAGATGAGTCATGCCATACAAAGGTGTTCTCTCCGTCGAGTGTATTACAGCCAAGTGTAGAGTTTGTGTACACATGAGCAGCGCAAAAAGAAAAACTCATTATGGGATTGTCTCTCTTGCGGTACTTTCTCATAACTTGAGCCCCTTTGTGGCGGGAATATGAGCCCTTTTGTGTGAGTGAGAAAGAAGATTTATGATAAGAATTAAAGGCAGGCAACGGGGGATTTGGACTGCAATTGATTTTGCACAATTCAATTTTAAGCTTGTTGATTTATAATGCGCTGTCCACATATCAATCTTGGGCCTCTCCACACGAGGTGAGCTCACTGGGCTAGCTGCTGGTGAGCTAGATCAATATAAATGTATGTGTGTCACAGAAGAGAGAGAGAGAAGCAGGGTAAGACAGTACTGGACAGAGGTAGCATACATGCGTGTGTCCATGTAGGTTTGCACAAACATGGAGCTTTCCAGGCTTGGCTTAGAATACCTGATGGCATTTACTCAACACCAGGAAGCCAGCACAACAAATCCACTGAAACCTCCGTCCGTCCTTCCTTCCTCCCCTGTCTTTAGTGTAGATGCCCATTCAGTTCCTGTCTTTAAAGTATTTCTGTAGATTCAGGACTTTTCTTAAAGCCTTGCGCGAATTAAATTTTATTTATTTGACCTTAGGGCGGTAGTGGTTTTTGGCCAGTTATCCCTCTCACCTCCTTCTTTTCCAGACGGATGCTATTTAAGTGTGTGATGAACAGATTGCCAAGAGTTAGATAGCTGAACGCATTGTGAGTATCTGTGCTATCTGCTCTCACTGATGGAGGGAGACTAGAAAAGCTATTTGCTGGCAGAAAAAGGAGCCAAAGCTCAAAGGGGGGCAGGGGGACTTTGTAAAGCAGCTAGCGCTGCCGATCCTGAGGACTTCCACTGTAGCCCTCTTTCCCCTCTCTTCCTCCCTCGCTGTCATCTGTTCACCCATTGCTCTCCTCGCCCTCACCTGCTCCCCTCATGCTCATCATTACCTTTATCCTTCTGCTTTTCTTCCCCTCATATTTTCACCATTGCATTTCCTCCTTTCTTTTCCAACCACCTCCTCACTCTTACATTTTCTCCCTCTCTCTCGATCCATCTTCCCCCCTCCACCGACCTATTGTTCAGACCTTCCTGCCCTCTCAGTCAGAGGAGCCCAGGCAGGCAGAGTGTGAGATTTGTTTTTCTCCCCACTCCACCCCATATCGTCTCCCTTTTCCTGCCCCTAGCTCTTTTACTTGTTGCACGACAGGTCCGGCACTCTATTGAAATAAATCATCTCCCAAGACCAAGATAGATGTATGTGAGTGTATGTGTGTATGCGTGTGTGTGCATGGGCTTGTGAGACCAGTAAGGGCTCCCTCATGGTGGTGATGGGTGTTTTGTTGTGAGCATGGCTCCAGAACTGCCACCCTGCTCCCATTCGTATATATGTGTTTGTATGTGTATATTATTAATGCCTCTGGCTGTGACCTGCCCACACTGTTATCAGCATGATTTATGCTCTCCCCCTCCACTCTATTCTTTCAGCTTCTTGTCCTGTTTCTGGTCATTTGGACGCTTTGCCTTATTCTCCTCTTTGACTCAGTCGTTTTCTTTTTTTGCTGGTCAGTGCATCTCATGATGAGTAGATGTTTGTGTGTGTGTGCGCGTGTCTGCCCATGCCTACGTAGTGTGTGTGTGTGTGCGCGCGCGTGTGCATGCGCTCGTGCACATGCATGCGTGTGTGTAGAAATAAGCCATAGCCCTTTTGTGCTGTCCTTGGTGTAGGTGATGCAGCATTAGAGTTTAAACCAGCTCCTCAATCATGTGGAGGCTTGTCCTTTTGGCCCATTTTTATCTGGTATTAAAAATTAAACGCATACGATGATGCATGGACACTCTGTCTCGATGAGGCACGACGATGTGGGATATCGGACCATAAGTCCAAATATACCCTCCCACCATCTGAGGGGAGCATTTTTCTTAAAATTCCACTGGATTCAGGTTTTGTTTTTTATGTGTGCCGCCTCCTCTTTCTCTAGTGTAAATTGCTAAGCTGTGCTGAATACTAACTGGCCTTTTGTACACACTCAAGATCAGTGATGCACCAGTGCTGGAGCCTGCAGGTGGTGCTTACCACTCCATTTACCACTCAACCACAGCCAGTGATTGCCTGAGTAACTTGTCCCAGAATTTCCTCTTAACATAACAACACTTTTTGGCAATAGTGTGGTTTTATGTAAGAGCTTGGTGACCAGTGAAGAGTGTAAAATGGTGGCTAAGGATTTATTATACAATTGAGTATTGATGAGACTAACATGCTGTATGCCCCCAGTCAAACTGAAATTTAAATTCGCCTCACTTTTTGTTTAAGGACATACTCTATGTCCATTTTATTAGGTACGCCCGTACAATCTTATGCAATCCATTACAACCTTTCTATTTTTATGATGCCTAAGATATTATTATTAGAGCTAGTTAAAGGCTAAAATAAAGAGATTTTGAGCTTTTTTTAAAAATACTTAGTGAGCTGGCCTCCTTGATATCTATAGCTATAGTTTCATAGCTTTGGGCTGTAACTGACATATTAAGAGAAATAAACATAGGAATGAACAATATGATTGATTTAATGATTTCTGACAATTTCACCAAAAACTGAACGTTTTAAACTTTGTGATGGTAGAAAAAATGTCAGCTGTTGTACTGAATTGAAATATATTTTTACAGGTGTACCTAATAAAGTGGCCACTGAGTTTATAAATAAATTAAAAAAAAAAACATTTTTGGACATATTTCTGGGAACATTTTTCTAAGCTTCAGGCCTCGGTGGGTGGTTGGCACCTTGGCAGCGGGTGACTGACATTTGAAGGTCGGCGTTGCGAGGTGATGTGCTGGCAACATCCACAGTGTGCTACCAACAGGAGCCCGTCGTAGCCCTGTAGCCTACGAATGTTGAAACAAAATGTTTTTATCCTTTTTCAATAAGCCCACATAGTGCTGGTGATGTATGATGTACTGTACTGAAATCTTTCTTTTACTACTTTCAACACCTCAGTGGACCTGTTGTGCCTCTGTACTCCACTCAGAAAGGGAAGATTAGCAAGCTATCCTATGTTGATAAACCAGCCAGGCCAATGAGCTGATATTATCTTATTGCAGATGCATCACTGTCTGTGTAAATGTGGGCCCAAAAGTATGAAACTGCAGTGTAGAAATGTCAAACTAGGTTTGAGGGTAATTAAGAAACCTTGACCTGTTTTGCCCAAGTTGGTTTTTCAGCTATGAAATATCCCACTTAATATGTATCTTTTTTTTTTTTTTTTATTATAAACGTGGCTGATAGATACTTTAAGGAGTTCACTCCAAAATTTTGGTATTGGCCTAAGAATCTCAGTATCTGCAGTAGCTTCCCCTTGGAAAGTGGATGTTGGTTAGCCTAGCTTGCTAATATTAGCACTGATACCCATTAAATGTTATAAAAATTAATAAAGTTGAATGCCTTAGTGTCCCTGACAGTCCGCTGCAATGCTGTTGGGTGCTAGAGAGGCAATGTTACAAAACTGACTGAAAGCTTTGCATTTTTAATGTTGCATATTTAAAAATCGAGTAGGAGTTACTTTATAATAGGTTTACAGAGTGGAGGTGGTGATCCAGCTGAGGGTGGGCTGAACCTTGTGAGCATTAGGGCCTATAAAGGCTGCACACAGGCAAGTGGCAAACTCTAATTTCAAGGAAAAATCTAATTGTTTCCAATACTGCGCAGCAGCAGTTATATAACCTCTGCACATCCAGTTCATATATACAATCACCATATCACATTGGGCAGCCACCTGATAGTGACCTAAAACTGAACACGTTTGTGATACCTAGAAGTGTTTTATAATTTAAATGGTTCTTTATAAAGTGATGTGTGTTGGATGTCTCTGTAAGAAAGGTGAAGCCTCCCACTGCACAAAATAAAAGTTAAAGGTAGTAGAACCACTAGTAATCATTTGAACTACGACTTCATTGTATTGATTCAATAGCTTGTGGCAGTTTTGCTATGGCCTGATGCTGCTGTTAAACTGTGCAGTGTTTCTTAAGGACATTAAAGCTGTGATGAAAATATTCTTAATTAAAAAGTTTCCTTATTATATATCTTCACATATAAGAGCATATAATGTTTTTTTAATCAGGTACTCAAACTCAATATCATTATCTAACAATACATACTTATTTTAACAACACTTTTCTATACATCTACACATACAATTTAATGTGCACTAGAAAAAAACTGTTATTTTTGTCTACATTTTTTCCCATAGGTATTAATTAAATACTTCAATGTATTTGTACAATGATAAAACATAATGTGTGAAATAACAGAGAAAGAAAAACTACAAATCTGCAGCAGGAGAGATGAAAAAAACCCAAGCGCCTTTTTAAAGAAAAAAAAAAAGAAAATCAACCAAACTAACCCCACCACAAACTAATGAGCACAAATCAACATGACGAGCAGAGACACAACTGAATCGAATAACATAAATCAAAGGATGATAAAATACAATAAGAAATGCTGTAACAGCCACAAAATGCACCAACAACAGGCTCGATAAATAAATTGGCTCCGGTTCAAAAAATGAAATCATTTTTCAGAAACTGTTACTGGAAGGAGAGTGAAGCCTCCCTGCCTCCCTCTCCGTCTCTATTGCGTTGCGGTGGTTCGATACTTCGGTGATATTGCTCTTTCTGTTTTTCACAGGTGGTGCTGAAGATTATCAAGCACTACCAGGAAGAGGGCCAGGGCAGTGAGGTGGTTCAGGGCGTCCTGCTGGGCCTGGTAGTCGACGACCGGCTGGAGATCACCAACTGCTTCCCCTTTCCCCAGCACACTGAGGATGATGCAGACTTCGATGAAGGTAACTGAGTGTGGGCTCCCCTTTCTCTTTATTGTATTGATCCTCTCCCGCAGCTGAAAAAATGTACTCACCCACACACATAATATAACATCACAACAGAGATGGAAATGAATATCTGTGAAGTCCAAAATCCCAGTAAAACATGCCTTTAAGAGTCCGGAGTGATGGGGTATAAATAATAATAAATATTTGAATGGTTTGATAACATGAAGGCTTTGGTATTTGCTTTTTCTCACATTTTGAAACTCTCTAAAGATTGCTTTTTTTTTGTCATTTAGTGTCATGATTAATTGCAAATTTTGGAACACATTTTTAATTAGCACTGGATACCTGAATACCAAATGGCACTGAAAATATCAAGTTAAATCATTTTTGTGAAGAATGTGTGTTGTTTTGTTGGTTGGTATTATGTAATATAACTGTCTTTGACAAGTGGACTGTAAAGTCAGTTTCAGACGGTGCGTCAAAATGATTGACTGGAAAACATTACGAGTATGAACAGAGGGTCCTTTAATGCCATCCGGAACTGATTCTTGAAATACAGCAAAACTGTGACTCAGAACAAATGTTATCTTGACAGGAAGCAATATAATGCTAACTTGTGTGTTAGCTCTGATGATGTGGTTTTGAGAGATTCGCTGGGGGTCACCATTCTCAACCCATTCTCAATCGCATCAAGAGGTCATTGAATGTCTGTTGTGTTGTGTAGCTTCAAGCAGTCAACAGAACATCCTTTTTTTTTTTTTTTTTAAAGAGGTGTGTGTGCGTGAAAGATGTCTCCAGGCATAGTGTTAAGGACAATGCCGACTTTGAACTAAGCTAACTAGGTGCTGGGTGTCCTACACTGTCAGTGCCAGGGTTGATGTGTGGGGGCAGTGGTACAGGGGTGGAATGGCTCCTGTGTTTGGCTTTCAGGTGGGCGGTGTGAACGTGCATGGGGTTTGATTTAGTTTTCATCTGCACTTGCACGCGGCGCCTTTCCCCTCCTGCCTCCCGTCAGCATTCATATCAAAGGATGCCATGTCCTCTGACCTCAGCCTTCCCTCTGTCAGGCCATGTTGTTACCTGATCCTTGTTAGCACAACAAAATCCGCCACAAGTCAGGCTGAAGGATGGGTAGGTGAGCAGATGCAGGGAATGGAAGGAAAGGGAGAAAATCCTGCTCTAACAGGCTTCCACTGCTAACGAGCAACTGTCAAAAATTCTGCAAGAGACACAAGCGCCAATGGTGGCTGAAGGTTGTTAGTGGCAGGAACAGCTCACTGTAAGCGTGTGTGTGGGAGTCTGTTGGTGAGTGTCATGGCTTGTTGTACTGTTGACTTTTGATGCATTGGATTTTCCTTCTGTCACTCTCTTAGTTAACAAGGGTTCAGTGAGAAGTGCTTTGCCATGAACCATTGGTAAAAATGCACAGAGCTACAACAAAAGTCCTCTCAAGGTGACAGACTTCAGGTTTTCTGTCACCACAAAACCAAATTCCAAACGGAAATGTGTTGCTAGTCAATCACGTTGTGCGTGCTGTTTGTTGTCGAAATTATTATGGATTGAGAACAGTACAGCATAAAGGAGACAACTCTGTAAACTGCTGAATGCCTCTGTCTCTCCTCACAAAGTGTGTTTGTGCTACACACAATTTCATCTACTAAATCACAGCAATGGGAAGAGAGTAAGAGAGGCAAAACATGAAAAATGGATTTTATGCCTGTACATTTGGTCATTTTGTTTTCATACTTCAGCCTAAATTGTCTACCCACGCACACAGCTGACCAGCCAGACCACTCGTCTCTCTCTCTCTCTCTCTCTCTCTCTCTCTCTCTCTCTCTCTCTCTCTCTCTCTCTCTCTCTCTCGCTCGTCTACCCTAATTGTTAGTGTTTTCATCTGTGCTGATATTGGGGCGGGTTGCCTCGACCTACTGCAGATGAACAGCACACAGAACAACAGATTTTGTTGCAGTGTGGGAATTGCACTTTGAAACAATGGCGTCTCTGTGGAGGATCTGTGAACTTAATGTTGGAGACATTGAGATTCTTCTTAAGATCCAGAGCTTAACTGTGCCATGATGATGCCATGCATATCTAATCGGTTGATAAATCAATTCACATTTTATTTATTACCTCAAAACCACATGCTTCCAAGACACCGTCTACTGGCACATCAATAATGACGAACAATGGGCAGTGACACTCTGTTTGCTCGTAGAGGAATGCAGTTCTCAGTGAAATACTGCAGAACAGCAATATCAGGGTCAGTGTCATCTGCCTAAATCCTGTATTTTCAAAAGAGCTAGCTGGCTGTAAGTACTTGGCAGTAAAACAGCTTATTGCCTCAAACCAGGAGTAGTTACTGTAGGAGCCAGTGTGCTTTGGAAGTCGTTGCTCCCACTAGCGTTTTTGTAACTTGTGCTGTGTCGACTGCTTCTGGGAGTAATGTTTCAATCAGCTCGCTATTATTCTGTTGTTTTTTTTTCACACACACGCACGCACACACATACAGTTACACCGGACACTCATGCCCACACTAGAGGCCTAGGAGGAAATTTGACCAAAATCTGTTTTTGAAAAATTGATAAATCTGAGTTTGGCTGGATCTGTGTTTTTTGTATAACTGTAGTCCTATCTCTGACTATTATATTGACTTTCCGATACATATCAGTTAATTAGATAAAGCTCGAGATTTAGGTGTAGAAAGACTGCAGAGCTGCAGGCGCTCTATTCACCTCCAATCAGGGACCCTGAGCACGTTTGGTTTCCAAGGTCTGCATGTGTGGGTATCTGTCTCTGCTGTGTGTTTGCCTAAACCAGTATTGTCTGTGTGTATGTACCTGACTGCCTGCTGGAGGCCCCTCAGATCAGAATTACTTCTCCAATCTATCTATAAAAGAAAGATGGACAGGATTGGCAGGGACGTGATATTGTGTGCACGTGTGTGTTTGAGAGAAAGCAAGTCTTGTGTGTGTGTGTGTGTGTGTGTGTGTGTGTGTGTGTGCGTGTGCGTGTGCGTGTGTGCTATGCTCCTTTTTCATCAACAGGTGCCAGTGTGGAGCTATTCTAGCAGGAGAGTGCATGGCAGCAAATGTGACCAATATGAGTGAGAAAAAGGTAGAGAAAGAGAGTAATCGAGTGAGCACAGCAGAATCAGCCTCAGATAGAAAAGAAAGAAAAACCTTGGCTGAACCCCAACCCTCCTATCGCCCATGTCCTTGCATACACTGTCCTTGTATCGTTGGCAAAATATATGGAGAGATGTGTAGAATTGCAGTTAGTTATTCTCTAGGCATTTTGTGCAATAGGCACACAAGTAGCATTTTAATAATGTGCTTTGGCCCTCCTCTTTTGTTGTGATACCAGCAATAATATAAAGAGCTATCCTGAGTAGTCTCAGACTTTTGGACCCCACTATCGAGAGTTTATGAAAGACAAGCAAGAAACTTACATCAGATCTTGCAAGGTAGTAATTGTGACCCTCATCATCTCTTACAGATACAAACACATAAAAAAAAACTTTTCAGCATTCTTTTATGATGCCTTTGTGTGAGCGTGTTGCTCGTATTGCTGATTCCACTGAGAATCGACATCTTACTCTGCAGCTTTCAGCTCATTGTTTCACAGTGCCAGCCCATATGGTGGCCTCCCCATGGCTCTTGCCAACCTCTGCACTCTGTCAACACGTAGTGTAAGTTTATTGAAAATGTCACTGCACTTCAAGTTTTGACAGTGTGTGGGCGTTTACTTTTTCTTGTTTCATCTGTGCATGCTCTGCCATGCACCTGTCTATTCTTATACAGGTTTACAAAGATTTGTTTTCAATTTTTTATACTCTCACCAACTGCTATCATAAAAAACAAAAACTGTGGGCAGCTGCTTCCATCTTACATGCTCATGCAAATAGATTGCACACTGCACAGAGTCTATTGCCCATTTCCAAATAGCAGAGAAATGACGTACGTGAAGTAAGTGGCTGGAAAGAAGAGCCTAGATATTTTTCATTGGAGGTGATGCACTCTGACCAAAATGTTAAGGAAAGTACAAAAACAATTCAAAAGGTAAATCGTTATAGCTCATGACATTAGAAACTGTTTCTTTAATAGGTGATAAAACAATGCAGTGAACCACAAAACTGATTCTGTTTTATATGCAATTAAATCTGGTTAGATCTGACTTGAAAGTGGGTGGACAGTAAAAAAAAAAAAAAAAAATCATTAATATCAGTTAATTAAACATTTGAATTGTGTCTCAGTGCAATTCAAGACTTAAAAAGCCTGTTTGACTTGTAAGGAGGGATTGTATCACACTAACTGTTGCTCAGTACCAATTTTGGGAAGAAGGTTTGATATTCAAGCCATGTCACTTGTATTCAGCAGCAGGAGGAAGAGGTATCCTGAAGGTAGAACAAAATTAGCCTGTTCTTTTTTTTTTCTTTCTTCCTTTCACCCTCTAATACCTCTCCCTCTTTTCCCCTCCGTTTTTTCTCTAACTCTCTCTAACTCTAAGGTAAAAGAGCTGCCTCCGCCCTTCTCCTCCACCATCTCCCATCTTCCTACTCAGCAATCACTGACGCAGCTTCCTTGCTTTAGTTCTTTTCACCATCCTTTCTTTTATCATCCTCTTCCCTCGTTCTCTTCCGCATTGTTGTTACCTACCCCCTCTACCCTCCTTACGTCTGTGCCACAACCATAGGAGAATTAATTAAGCAATATACTGTTGGAAAGAGAAATTATGTAAGTACCCAACCAATGTCCTGGTGGTAATTATGTCCAGGGAATGAAGCATCCATTTTATAAGAATTATGTACTTAAATAGCCAGGAAAGGGTTTGTGTTTTTGTGAAGAGAGCAGTGCATCAATGACAGCCCAAGAAAATTGGACATTTGAAGTTATGACTTTGTCTCTGCTTTGAGGGAATACCCGCACCACAATGAAGGTAACTACTACACTAACATTTTTTAAAAATGTCCTTGATACTTAGACAAAAAAGGCTTTTGAGGCAGTTGTTATATTGTTCAGATAAATTTAAAATAATCTCCCATGCATGTTTTGTAATGAGATATTGACTTCATATAAAATATGTACATATAAATTATTATATGCATATGTGCGTGGGTTTTTTCCCCTTGAAACTAGTCTTTTTTTTTTCTTTTTTTTTTTTACTGCACAGCACTTCCTTCTGGCTATCCGCCTGCCCCATGCCAAGCCACTAGCTTTCTGCCCAGCACAGGTGGCAGGGGCTGCCAGGCCCCCTGTCTGGGCTCATGTCTTGCTTCAGATTGGCCCAGAGAATGGGAACAGTTGTCACACTGGTGAAACAAACAAGTTTTAAGGGTGCTTGGTTTGCGATGTGGTCTGATTTAATAATTAGAGATTTAATTTTTTTTCGCGGCCAGGCCTCTTAAATAATGCATGACGGTCTTTTCTTAGCCAAGGAGCATTTCATTTGGACATTTGACATGACAAGATATAACAAGGTTGTTGCTTCTACACCCCCAACAAGACAGTTAATTAAAAAGAGAACAGAAAGTTACTCTTGATGTATAAACAACCTGTAGTCATTAACAAAGTTGATTTTGCTGATTGGCACCCTCTTTTCAGTTTGTTATTTGTTGTTTATGTCACTCCTGCTGCCACTGTTGGAATTACTCAGCAAAGCAATTAGCCACACAACTTCAGATTGAAGTGAATATAAACCTGGCTGGTGAGACTAAAGCCCTGAAAGGAACTGAACTGAAATTCACACATTTAGGGATATCTAACATTGAAAAGGTACTAGACTCACAAAAAGTATGTTTGAATGTAAAATCTGTTGAACCGTGACACCTGGATTCTTCAAACTGTCTAAGGCCCTTGAAACGGCTCCATTAAAGACCTCAGGTTAGTTATATCTGTCCAGTTGCAGTAAAACCTTTGCGTTCCTCCGCATTACTGATAGTATGTCTTTCTTGCTAACAATATAAAACAGCCTTTGCAGGAAAACATGAATATGACACAGTCGCTCTCAATTAGCATAAATAACACCTTGGAAGAAAAATCAGTCTTCACTTCTCACAACCCGTAAAGTCTTTCTGTTCTTGCTTTAGGGTCATTTTATTTTTTAACCACCACTTTTGCTTGTAGAATATGTCTAGTTGAAAAGATACTCTTAGGTTGTCAGGTAACATGCGCTGTGTGGTCTCTACCGGTTTTCTTCTTTAATTCAAGACTGGACATGACTCATTACGAAGCATGTTAAGGCTCATCAGCATCCAGCCATGTTTCAGCTTCTGTACTTTGACATTAATACCAGGGTTTGTTGGTCCATTCTTTCGTCTCTCTGAATAGTACACCTCTCTCAGAGCTAATATTTGGACTTATCAAACACAGGTGTGACTAATAACGGTAATCACGGCCGCATTCCATTTCTAGGAGTTCCAGGTCTGAGGCCCTGCAATTACGTGTGCTAGCTCGCTGGTATGGTGTAGTGGAACCTGAAAGGAACAGAGCACTCGTTAATGTTATTAGTTACACCTGTGCTTGTCCTGCTGCGACAAGTCAAAATGTCTGCTTTGAGAAAGATCTGTACCTCCTGTGCCTCTGCCTGCAGAAAGACTCCAAAACATAATAAATCCACTGCAATCTTTAACAGTTTGTGGAGTGTTTTTTTGTTTGTTTGTCGTTGCCCCCCCCTTTTTTTTTTTTTTTTGCCAGCCATACATTTTGTGATTGTGAGTTTTGTTCCGTCACTCTGCAGCACTTTGCTCCAAAAAGCCTCTGCTTGATCAAAGTGTGGTGTAGCATACTGAAGGCAAGGTTGCTTTCTGATGGTACTACAATGTGGATCCTGTTAGTGCCGACAATATTATACTATGAGGGTGTACACTGGCTGAAAATGTAAAAATGTATCTGGTTACTTTATATGTCCTTCTAAAATGCTGGCTCACTCTAAATTAATATAACACTGAACAAACAATTGTTGTGGCTATCTAATATCTGAATCAGATTTCTCCATAGTACTCTACTGACCACAGTATCTATACTGACCACATGGTCAGTATAGTACTATAGATGTTACTATGAATGTGGTGCAGAGGCTGAAGTATTTTCTTTTAAATCAGCTGTGGTGCAATAAATACCTTTTCAGCTGAAAGAAACGACTGCTCTTCAAAGGGTCAGCTGGATCAAACTAAAATGTTTGACAGTAGTGAGTGTTAGGGAGGTGAAGCCACCTCCTCACACCATTCACGGACAAAATTACATCTCAAATGAGGTGAGTATCTATTCGACATAGTGATTCTCATACTGGTTTGTGCGTTGGCTGATCTATTCAATGAAAGCAAATGATTAAATTCTGTGATTTACCACCAAGCTTAATGAAAACAGGCATGCCTAAATTACTGTTACATATCCCCTTGTCATTCATGGTGTGCTCTTAAAGACAAATAATAAGCATAACCTTTCTATGTTAGAAAACAAAAGCAATTTTCTGGGTAGAAAGGTCACTTCATGACCATGGAATAAATTCTAAAATTGATATTAAACAATTGTATAGCCTTCAGTAAATATAGCCTCGAATAGAACTAGTTAATCACAGCCTCCCCTTAGTCTTTCAGTGAGTGTTCATGTTGTAATAGTGATAGAGGAATAAACAGCAACTGGTGGAAGGAATTCTTATTTGGTGGTGTGGAAATCTCCTCTGCTTTGACTGTGGCTGGCAGGAGAGCTGCAGCACCTGCTTCAGATTCTTTTGGCACTTCTCCATCCATCATTGTCCATCCAATGGTCCTTGACACCTCCACTGAATATTCTACATCTCTTGAGATTGTAGTGGATCCCAGTCTCCTTGCCTTCCCTTCATCCTCCTTCCCTTCATTTTCGTCTGGCCCCCTTTGGTCTGCAGATGTTTTTTATTATTTATAAGCTAGCTACCTTGCTCTTCCAAGAAACCAGATTTGAAATGGACTCAAAGCCAGACTGAACTTAAGTATATTTGATCAAGACTATCCATGCAGTTGTTTTGCTGCATGGATAGTTTAAAGGTGCTCATCAGTGTTATGTTGGAAACCAATGTTTGTTTAAGCTTTGACAGAAATGTGTTTGCTTTTAGTGATTTGGTACTACGCAATAAGAAAAAGACAAATTTGTCTTTCTGAAATTGTTTTTCAGAAGTAGGGCACCTACATCATAAGGCTTGATTAATGCACACCTGCAGAGGGGATTTTCTTTCTCTTACCCCCAAGTGACTACGCTGAATTTCTCTCTCGATTAACAGAAAAGTGATCACATAAAACCCCTAAATGAATTGTATTCTCAAAGCACAACCAAGGTTTGCTGCAGTCCCTAATGAGTTAAGATCGTACACAAGACAAACAGCACAGGGTGAGACATGAAATTGTATGTAGTTAAAATATTTTCCAACCGTTTTCTCCAGAATGTTTTGCTAAAAAAAAAACAAAAAAAAACAATAATGAAAGTAGTTAGCTACAGAGAGATCATGCTGAAAAGTGTCCACTGGAGGGGATGTTTGTAAAAACAAATAAAAAAAAATCTTAATCTTCTTAAACCAAAAGCAAAGAAATGGAAGTGAAAACACAAACAGAACTAATTAAGGCCAATTACATCAGCATTTTCCTCTGGTAGGGTCTGCAAGGTTAGTCCTCGGTTTTGGGAGCTTTAATTGTCGTCTGTGGCAGACATTTTCACGGTGGGTTAATTGAAGTCAGGGGGATTAAAATGCCTCTGCCAAGATCTCTCTGTTCCTCGCTGTAAATACACTATTCAGTATGCAGTGAGATGTGTGTGTGTGTTTTATAAAAAAAAGTTGGCTCTCTCCTGTTCTGATAAGGTCTTCCACGGGGTTAGCCCTTCAATAGATCACTCTACCTGCCCCAAATGGGAAATTGATTTCCTCCGTTTTTCTTGCTCTCCCTCAGTGAGGCTAATTAGAAATCACTTGGCAACCCACCTTTAAGGGAAATATATAAACACTAAAGATATTATGTGCACTGTTATGTATTTGGATTTGGGGGGCACCTTTCCCAAGCTCTAAAAGATTCTCATTCATTGTCTTTTGCTCCTTGTCCCCAGTCTCTCACCTTTCCTCTCTCCCCCTCAGTGTCTCTCTCCCGCTGTATTGTAGATCTGAGACTGGCTGTTAGTAGCGAGCTGAAGCTGTATCTGCTTTTGAATGCTCATCCGGCATTATAAATCAAGAGTGTGGGTCCCCCGGGTGCCGTCACCATTGCCATCAGTTCCACTGTTTTATTCATCTGCTCCTTTGTCTCATCACGATTCTGCCCCACATTAAATTTTGTGTGTGTGTGGAGGTGGGGTCAGAATGCATTACTGCAGACTGCTAATAATCCAGGTGGGCTGTAGGGAGTAGGAGTAGGAGGAGGGTAAAAGGTAAGGACAGAAGGATGTGCCAAGGATGAGAGAAATGGAGAAAAAGGCTGAGGATGGCAAGAGAAGAGGGAAGGGAGGTTTGAGGTGGTTATGATGGGGGGGGGGGGGGGGGATTATCAGGGAAAATGAGAGCAACCATGCAAAAGATTGAGAGTTGGGGCAGGAGAAAGTAGAACCAGGATAAGATAGACAGCACAAGTAAACAGCTGTGAAAGAGAAGCTGGGGCAAATGGGCAAACAAATAGTCAGTAAAAGGTGGAGCAAGATGGTGAGGAAGAAGAATGGCGATGATGAGTAACTGAGAGGGGCAGTGAAAGGAGTGAGGGTTGGAAGCCATTTTCAAAACTGGTAGTGATTAAAATGTAGGAGACCAGTGTAGTAAGGGATTCATTTTTCCTGTATAGTGGAAATTGAGTTTCTTTAGACTTTTTATCAAGAAAACAGATTTACTAAAAAACAAACGGCAGTTTTACCTGTAGAAAACCCGAACGCCTAAAATACCCCCTCCAACTTTGCCACTCCGTTGAGCTGTGTTAATCACCAATGGTCCTGCATTTACTCACGCGAGTCTGGCAGTTGTAAAGTTGTTTTTTTGAACAAAGGTAAGGCCACCTAGGATATGGATGAGACAAATGATGCGCTGCAATTAATTGCCCCAGTGGTAATTACTGAGGCCTGTATGAGAGAGGCTAAAGGACCTACATCTGTGAATAATTGCAATGATTTTAGCTGCTGCACCTGTGAATTTAGCCAGTGGGGAGATGAGGGATAACTGATGGTGTTTAAGGAGAAAACATTGGCTTTAATAAGAGTGATTAAAAACACAGTCATTTGTTAAAAATATGTTTTTAAGTAAGGGATTTTGAGTTGTTTTGGTAGACCACATTGGCACATTTATACAATTTTTGTGTTTCATACATTTGCCATTTATGAAATGTAAAATTGCCTTTACAGAGTTTTTTTTATGGAGTAAATATGATGACTCATACATTTCAACAGGCCACAGAAGTATGGTACCCTCCATTATTATACACTTTTCTTCCTACCTGATGTGAGCATACAGGCTGCTAAACTAAAGTTGACAAGGAGATCAAATGAGAATTCCTTTTCCTCCCGTTCAAAAAGACAGACTAGGATATGCACACATGTATGCAAACAAATACACACACAGTATTTTCCCTGCTACATCATGTCCCCATTCCCACTGTAAAAACAAAGCCCCGTGACAAGCGGCGCTGTCAAATGTGCATATGGTGAACTCGTCAGTGTGTTATGCACACAAAGCAGCTGATTCGCTGTGCCCTCACCCTCTCCCGTGCATCAGCTCATCACTGCATCACTGAGGGTATTTGCGTGCCTGTTTGTGGCCCAGCATGTGTGTTTGTATGTGCATGCACGTGGAAGGGAGACAGATCTCCGCAGGGCTTGCTTAACTAAGATTAATTGCACCTAATCCAGTGTGCCAGGTGGAACATGGACCACGGTGGGTGCACTCACACACACACACACACACGGACGTACTCACAAATAGGCACACACATCCCATTATAGCCTCGCTGCTGAAAATTAGCCTCGTGCCTCTCCTGACACCTTGGACTAGACCACAACTCGATACCACCATTTACTTCCCGACAACTCGCACATTTATCACTGCACCCTCCTTCCGACAGATGAACGCGCGGACGGACAAAATGCCATGACAGGAGGACTAGCTATCTGCTCTCTCACATCAGCACCAGCTGACCTTGACAATATGTAGGAAAAAAAAGTGTGTCCTCTTTTCTCTTTAAAGGAGGAGAAGGAAAGAATGTGACTGAACTTAGTGTCTTTGACAGGGTTATCCAAGATACGTCTGTAGGAACATGCGCTGTGAGGCACATGTGAGTCGGGAAGGGAAGTAAGATGAGGTTAGCAATATGCTTACTGAGCAAGGTGATGTTAATAAATCGCTACATAAATTAACAGTAATGAATTTCATTAATTTGTTATTTTAGTCATCTGCTTAGCAGGGTACCCTTGAGAAATGCTGATTGACAGTGCCATTAAGGTGGTGTCAATATGCCGGAAATGATGGTTTGAAACTGGAGTATGCTTGTGAGTCAACTGAGGTGTCTTATTTTGACAGGGAACTTTTGCTAAAGGTTTGCTTCATTCAAGCCTAACTTAACAAGCAAAACTCATTTTCTCCTCTTTACCTAGTTTTTTCAACAAACAGTCATTTTTTTAGCTATTTTCAGTATTTTTAGCTTTCTTTTAGCTTACACTAGATTCTTAAGGAACAACACATACCATTAAGGGTGTTGCAGACGTTTTTTTGTTTTTATAGTTTTTTTTTTGTTTTCAAATTGTTGTGATACTTAATATCTTTCCATGTATCCTCAGGGTTAACGTACGCTTGGTAGGGAATCACTGCTCTGCACCTTAATAGAAACTGCCTCTTAACATGGGTGGTTCTGTTTCCTGGTGTTAATTTTGTTTTGTCACAGTTCTTAAGGGAGAGGGGGATTTAGTGTGAGGGTTTGTGTGCATGGTTATTTTCCATCTTTTTTAATCTTGGTTTGTCTTTAATATCAGCTGCAGTAAGTGGTGCCTGGAAGCCTGCTCTGTACCTGTGGAGAAACAGCTGCTTAGTCAGCCCTTTCTTACAAACCAACTGTGTGTGTGTGTGTGTGTGTGTGTGTGTGTGTGTGTGTGTGTGTGTGTGTGTGTGTGTGTGTGTGTGTGTGTGTATTCATCTATATGTGAGTCTCTCTTGGTGGCTGGAAGCAAAAAATTGTTGTTTTTTTTTAAGAGAGACAGAAAGAAAGTGAGATTGAGAACAAATAAAAGAATCAATCCAAGGTTTATGTAGGAAGCACTTAGGAGCTCACTCAAGGGCAATGTCAGACAGCTCAAGGCCTAATTGGCATATTGTATTGTGCCAGTGGGACAAAGGAAGCACAACTTAACGAATGATACTTAGACAAAATCTGTCAACTTGTTGAAGGTTTTGTCCTCAGCGGCTTTTCATGAAGGAAACAGCATTTTAAGACATTTTCATCCATGCCTTTTTCACGTTAAGGGTTCTATTTTAACAGTCCAAAGTGCGTGGTCTAAAGTGCATGGCACAAGTCCGTTCAGGGTGTGTCCATATCACTTTTGCGATTCTAATGGCAGAAAAAAGGTCACTGCACCAGGTGCATGGATCAAAAGTTTTGTACTTCGCCTCTTAATTATTCATGAGAGTAGTTTGGGCGTAACATGCAATAAAACAAATCAGAGTGTCATCTCCCATTTCCTTTAAAAGCCAGCCATAATTTCACCATGGCACATTGCTATCATAATGGCGCAGTGTTTCTCACAGAATTACATTCTAATTGTGCACAGAGTTCATTACATGTTGTAACTGGCCAATGAGCCCCGTCCAGACATACGCACACACAGCACAGTCTGTGTGACCTTAGGAGCTGAGCAAATCAACACGGTGACCACAGTTCTACAGTGAAGCAACGGAACAAAACACAATATTTTATATTATGAAAAGTGTAAATAAACCTTCATTATCAAACTCTGGTGGGATAAATTTAGTCGAGGTGATGAATGGGAAACACAGTTTCCCAAAGCCTCATTTATGTCCCAAGAGACGTCCATGACGCATGACAACGTCATTGAACAAACATTATGCCACAAAGAATGCTCCGATCTTCCGAAACTTATTTTCTGTACGCTCTGCTTGTGTGTAACAGACAGGGTGAACACATGTCTTTCACCCACCTATGTAGGCACATATTACTATCTTGATCATGCACCCTTAAAACAACAGTGAAATAATGCACGATTGACCTCAGGCCAGGTTTTTATTGGTCAATCGCTTTCCGCTGCCTCAAGATACCAATACGCCGACAATGCGCCTGACCACACCTCATTTTAAGGCCAACACACCCATGGGAGCTCAGATAGGCGCAAGTGTATTTGCTCTTCAAACAACCTGAGCGCTGGACGGGAAAATTACAATTGTGTCGGTCTGAAAATGGCAAAGACACTTGCTTAGTGTCGGGTGTAAGATCAAGCACTTAGTCTCTGTTACACTAAGGCAGTGTGGGGTGGACTCGAGTGGGAAAGGATACAGACAACATTGTGTATCTTGAGAATGTGGCTGTAAGAATGTAGAGAAAGTATTTCTTCTCAGTCGCACACCTATTTAAATGTCTCACCTCAAGGGTGCAGGGCACAGAGAACTGTGTACATTTGATGATGTCAGATCTTAAGTGTTCTTGAGAATAACTTAGCATCCTTTTTTTCTAGTCATTGTGGAAGTATCATTTTCACTTTCTAGCCTGATTACATTCCAGTCCATGAAGACTCAGCTTCGCCCTCAAGAATGAATTATATAGACCCAAAATGTACAGGGCATCAAGGACACGCTGTGTCTTTGGGAACCGAGAACTCAGAATACTGTTGATTTGAAATGATGAACAGACTCAGAAGAGTGAGAAAAGCGCGTTAGTATCATCAGGTATACTTTGTCCCTGTTTAGGGAATCCAGAGGAGTAGCACGGTTAAAGGAGGGAGGGTAATTAGGAAAAGCAGTGATAGAACAACAAGGCAGAACAGGCGGGTAGTCACAAGGCCTTCAAACATCGAGATTCACTTTGTATGTAATGTTTTGTTTGGTTGTACGTGGGGTAAATTCAAGCCATCTGTATTTAAAGAAGCTTAACAGGATTGCCACAGTCTTTTAAAGACTGAAATAAATGTGTAAACAGTGATGGTGAGAACCACTCTCTATTTTTACCTTACAAAACAGCTTGGTGTTTGTGTGGAGCAGTAAATGAATGTCAGAATAGAGTGCAGAGTAAAAGTATGTTTTCAGCTGTGTTGAATGAATGGGTCAGGAGTGTGGACTCATTAAATTAGACCTGGTGTGCCGTGTCCTGCGGGTAAGATGAAAAAAACAGAGAAGCCGTGGAACTACCTTCTCCACTGAACAAAACACTCGTAGAATGAGGCGTCTTTAAGTTATAAAGCACCTCAACATTAGTTTTGTTTTTCTCTCGGCTCTGAAGTAGTTATGAAATGCCAAGATGAGCATGCTTTGTTGCCACCACTGAGCACCACAGGCAGTATATGAGGAGTTAGTCATTTAGAGCATCCAGCAAAACTAGCAGCCCCATCAATCATTCAAAATGACTGTTTTCTGTGTGTGTGTTTTCAGTTTCAACTTTGAGAGGATATTGATGGGTCATCAAAAAGTAAAATTTTTTTTTTTTTATAGACCGAGTAAGTAGTCAAGAAAGCACCAATCCCCACTGCTGCTCTTTGGAGTGCAGTTCAATTGCAGCTGAATATTTTAGTTCTAAAAGTAAGCTTAGTGGAGTTTTTTTCTTCACATTTCTCATAAACTGTCTTTGATCAATGGTCCATCTAAAGCTCATCATTTTACCTTCATTGTGAGTAAGAGAGGGAAAGTCTTCGACAAAGTGTAATCAGGTTATTTTTTGATAGAGGGCTGATTGGCTCATCTAACCTCAATTTAAACTATTCAGAATTTCTATTCACCAACCTCAGGAAGTAGGGGAGGGCAATGGAGGGTAAAGGAAATGGAGCTCACAAAGTTTCAGGCATTTGACACCATTTTATTCTATTATTCATCTGCTCAACTTGACATTAGTGGATATAAACTAAAGCAAGTGCGTGCGTGCGTGTGTGTGTGTGTGTGTGTGTGTGTGTGTGTGTGTGTGTGTGTGTGTGTGTGTGTGTGTGTGTGTGTGTGTGTGTATAAAACCACAACAGACTTTTCAGGCAAGGCCCCGTCAGCCTGTCAAGGTGGTGATTAGAATGTGTTGTGACACACAGATACGTGCACCCTCACATTCACAGACACATACACACTAACACACATCTCGCTGCCTGTGCTGAGATGTTGTGGCCTGCAGCAGCATGCAAGGTCTGATGCAGTTCACCTCTTGTGTCATTGAGTATTAAGAGTATGGACTATCTGTCTGGTTCATTGCGAAGACACGCACACACATACACACTGGTAGTGCCTTGTTGATTATGACTCTTAACATTACTGCCCATGGTGTGGAGTTTAGCTCCCAGCTGATAAATACCTCCACTCCACCATACATAACACACACTCTCGCTTTAGATGTACAGCATGCAGTACACCGCAACCTTAGGCTTCAAACATCTCACGCACTCTCTTTTCAGCACGTTTTCCACACATTTAAGCACACCCACCTGCTCATGCACAAAAACACATTGCAGCTTCCACACATTTTGTGCTCTCGTTCAGCATCACGTCCTGTTCTCTTCCTCATTTTCTGTTTCCCTAACCGAACTCATGCTTTCATACATACTCTTTTAAACACACATTCATTTTGTCTCAGTCTTACGCACGCACACCATCCCCTCTCTTCTCCCTCTCTCACATACAATCAAGTGGTGCTAAGGGAATGGGCAGACTCATTCCCTGTCTGGCCCCGGGACCCAGATTGATTGATAGGGGAGGCGGCAGGGCAGTAGAAGTGAGTGAGGAATAGCAAGCGGTGGCGCACGCTCCCCCTCCGTGCCTTGATGATATTGTTAAATTGGCTATTCTCTGGCTAATGCTGCCTTTATGTCCACAGAATATTACCATCTGTCTCGAAAATCCAACAGTGGGGAGCAAGAAGTCCAGTTTTTGTCCTTTTTGAACAGAGAATATAGACGCCTTCTAAACTAGCTTGTCATACAGGGGCCTTCATTTTTTCTAGGATGGTTGAGTCTTTCCTGAGCAGGATCCAGACATCAAAGATATTGTTGTAATTATATGATGAAACATGTCTATGACCTGTGGTGGCTGCTAATATCGTTTTAGAAAGAGAGAGAGAAGGAAAAGCACAGATCTGTTGTAAACTGGTACCTCACCTCCAACTCTGATTTGCTTGAGCTGCAGATCAACGTCCGTCTTCATACTGACAAATATTTGCTAGTGTATTTTACTTTCATCAGGATCATCAATGTGAGGAACATTTGTCAACGTGTACACTGTGTTAGACATGTCTGCGCTGCCCTGCCAACAGCTGGAGCATTCGAGTCTGTAAGAGTGGCTCCATTGAAGCTCACAGTGAAGTACTTTGCTTAAGGTCACCTCCACCTCAGTGGTAGCTGAAAGAACAGAAAACATTATTCATTCATGTACCACTATTCAGATTACCCTAATCAGAACACATGCGGCTACATTCCCATCACACGCCTCCGTTTCGCCATCTTTGAGTACAAAAGATTTTCTTCTCTCTCTCCTTGTCATGTTTGAATCAGTCTGGAGGTCATCCGATGGTTCCAGCTTCTTAATTTTACTATTAAAAACACATGAAACATTTTTTGTTTTGTTGTTTTTTCCCAGTTTAAATTTGTCATTACTTTAGATGATTTCATGATTAATTGCTTGAAATGACACCACACGAGAGCTCTCCACATATTCAGAGGCTTTACTACTTCACTCTACCATGGAGTATACACACACATTCAAACACCAATGTCTTGTGGCCACACAATTTGTTCCGCAATTTATTTTATTATTTTTTTTCAGCTGTAGTTCTTGGTTTATGGACAAACAAGGTAGTGATCCTGTGGCATTTACTAGGCTCTGTGCTCTGTATGAAATCTGTGGTGTATGAGCTGACTGGCCTGCCACTGACCTATTGTCTCACTCAGCCATCTGAATCTCAGTTTAGATATCAGGCAGCATGTCAGGTGGTTGTTTCCATGTGTCTTCTATCTATTTCGTTCTGACCTGGGTACAGCGCGTTGTAGTTTGTTTGTAAGACCGCCTGTCTGCTCGAGTCTCTAGTGGAAGCTGAGTGTCATCCAGATGGGTAGGATACAAGGCAGTCTCCTCACAGCCTTCAGAACATATTCAGTCCCCTTGTGTTATTTCTGTACATGTTTAAGCTTTAAAGACAACTCCCTACCTACAGTATTAAAGTCTATATGCAAAGTCTTCTTGACACTTGCTTTTAAAGTAGTAATCCCATGCAAAAAATTGGTATCACTTTTAATATGTGTGTTTGAGTGTGTGTGTGTGTGTGTGTGTGTGTGTGTATATATATATATATATATATATATATATATATATATAATGTGTGTGTGTGTGTGTGTGTATATGGAAATTGGAAATTCAAGTAACGTGTGAGAGTTTACCATATTGATGTATTTGGCTGTTTCCCTAACAAATTAGAGAACAATTTGTGAGGCGCTACATGTTGCTGTTCTTGAAGAATGATCTTTTCCTTTCTGCTAATAATTCCCATCTCTGTGTGCATGCTCCTCTGGGTCTTGGTCACTTGTTTGCTCTCGGCTGCTCAGTTGACCTACCAGCTCTGGGGAAACACTGCAGCATCCCATGTTCTTAGATTTACTTTTGAGCCAACTCTGAGCTTTTGATATTCTCAGCACTTCAGAAATGATTGCATAACCTTCCCCAGATCCATGCCTTTTCACAGTTAAGTCTTTGAATGCTACACAAAGATTCAGAGTGAAACCAGTTATAAAGAAGTCTCAAGGACATTGAGAAGAATTTGGAGATGGCTTAAAAAATATCACGAATCTAAACTTTAACATCAGATGAAGTCGTTGACTCTGAGTCTTCTTGAATGCACCGTAGATCAGGAGGTTAATAGAAAAGCAAGGCAAGTGATTGTGAGTTGTGCATAGTGTCACTTACGAGGGCATTGCCGTGTTAACTGATACTACAGCCTCAGTATCTGTTCTCATAACAAAAAACAAAATGCCTCTAGATAATAATAAAATGGATTAGAATTTATATAGGAATTAAGATAACATTGCCACACTTTGAAACGGGAGTTAGCAGAATTAAAGTCATTGTATCTACTTTGGTCGACACAGAGTGAAGCGAAAATGCAGAGATAAGTTTCTATGCAGGCAAACACTCCACACAGATCTAATCTACTTTGTTAGTAATAATACGCGATTGGGCTAAAAAGGAAAGTCATCATTTTATAAAAGAAACTGATGTGACACTGCACATAAAGACATGGTCCACACATTAAGATTGCAGAGAACTGACAGGAGAGTTGAGGATTGTATGAGGCGGGAGGGATAGCTTCTTGGTTTTCCTGCCTCTGTTGTCAACCCCACAGGCTTCAGCTTTCACTTTAGAGACAGATCACTTTGTGCACAATTTGCCCACTAATGATAGGGTGTCGGGGCAGGTATACGCATCAGTGGCACCTGAGCGGTAAGTACCCATACTGATTGGCATAGAAGTGCAGAGGCAGATATAGTAGTTAGGTGGCAGGCTGCCTTCCCTCTCCATTCAGCTCTGTGTGTCTTGGAGTCTGCTGCTAGCCAGCCCCTGGGCAGAGCCACTCTCCAACAGACTATCCCTCAGTTTATCACAAACACTCTCTTTTTTCCTCTTTTTTGCTTCCTCTCTTACTTGTCTCTCCCATCCCATGTTTTAATTCTCACCTACTTCTCATTCGACACTACAGACTTACAAAAAAGACGCTTGAATCTTCTCCCACCTGCTACCCCGACCAGCTAATTTTTCTCTGTGAAATATATTATACACATATTTCTCCTGTGGGTGTGCTACTGCACTTAAGAATGCCTGCTAAGAGACACACACACACACACACACACACACACACACACACACACACACACACACACACACACACACACACACACACAGCGCCAGACACCACCTGACACATCCTCCTCCTGTGGTTTGTCACAGAATTGCTGCACGATCTGCTATCTCTCTTCCCCCTCATATCCCACCCTATCTCCCTCAGTTCGTCTCTTCCCATCCTCCTCCTCCCCCCCTGTATTCTCCCGTCCATCTACTTCGCTTGCTTTTGTCTCACAGACCACGTCAATCATTAAAGAAAAGCCTAGATTAAAAGTGAAGATTGGTATGCAGTCCAGCTCTGCAGGACGGGCTGTGAATAGGGTCACTCAGCCTGTCGGTGCCCATCAAGTGCTCCAATCCAGATGTTGTTAAAATTCACTGAGATTTTATTGTCAGGAGGAAGAGACGCCTCAGCCAAACCCCTCCAGGAATTGAATGTTTAATTGTGGGCAGACAATTGCCAATTCTTTATTGATTCTGTGTGTATTTTGTACACCCGAGACGTGGAATGAATGACATAGATGGAAAAGTGTGTGCGTGTTGTGTGACTGAGGTTGGTTACAAATTACGTAAGTTTATACAGTCAAATCAGAAAGTATCGTTTGCTTTGCTTCAGACTTTGCCAAACCCCAAACTGCAGCTCTGACTCTTTTTGTGTGTGCGACATGAACTCTGTTAGGTCAGATGCCTAAAGTGACCAGCTGCAATGTTAATGTATTTTGACTTAAGTCACTCCCTGCTTTACATAACACCACCACCAGGGGTCGAATTCAGGCCGTTAAAAGAAGCCAAAAGAGAAATGTCGTCCTTTTTTTTCTTTTTTTTCATTCTCCTCCCTTTTCTTTCTGTTCCTGTTCTCCTCTCCACCCTTTCTCTCTTTTACTTATTAGTTCCCTTTTATTCAATTTTCTTCTCCTATCTTTAACACCTTCTTCCTCTGTTACCTCTGTCCACAAAGTTTCCATCTTTTTTTTTTTCCCTTCTCCTGCCCACCCTCCCTCTTTTCAACCTCTTCAGTTTGTTCTTGTTAACAGCCCCAGCAGGAGAAGGATGTGCTCTACAGTCTGGGGTCTAGGGGGCCACAGCTGCCCAATAACACCCTGATTTATCAACCTCCCCCAGCTAGCCTGCATGGAGATGCTGTTTTGCTCGCTTGCTTTGGTTGTTACTTACCGCCGGCCAGACAGGTTGTTTGTATTTCTGGCTGCGTGTCCTTAGAATGTGTCTGGTGTAATGAAATGGGTTTGCTCGTAATGTATCTAGCCTTCTCTCCAGAAGCTGAAGCCTGTCTGTGTATCTATCCAGCCGTTGTCTCCCGACCAGGATACATTTACTGACATAAAGAATGAGAGGGTGACTTGTGATCCCAGTTGATGTTTGTTTTAGAAATCTCCACCACAACCACTTGATAACAGAAGACAAAGCCTTTGTTTTTCCTCTGTTTCAAGGAACTCCTTCATATCCTTGTTGGGTTTTGTTTTTTCATTGTGTTTCTCACATCTTCTCCCTCTCTTGCACAGACCATACACCATGTCCAGTTCCAGATGGAGACCAGATATTCACAGATCCAAAAAAACAAAAAAAACAAAACAAAATGATTTCATTCTAAATTTAATTTTTTTCTCTCTCTCCCTCTCTGTCCCTCACATCTCTCTCTATTCCTATCCCCCTCTCTCCGCCTCTAGTCCAGTACCAGATGGAGATGATGCGTTCTCTGCGTCACGTCAACATTGACCATCTGCATGTGGGCTGGTACCAGTCCACCTTCTATGGCTCCTTTGTCAGCCGAGCGCTGCTTGACTCCCAGTTCAGCTACCAGCACGCCATTGAAGAGTCAGTTGTGCTCATCTATGGTGAGTAGATCTACAGAGACGACTGTGTAAAGACTAGGTTTTGATTATATATTTCTTGTCATGTAAACTACCATCTACTATATTACAAACAAATCAATTAAAGGGGCAGTTTACCACACAAGGTAGCTACTACACAAAAGTGTCTGTGTGGGACCTGTGGCATCAGATTAAAGAACAGGATGGGCTAGCACCATTAGGTTAAAAGTATTTTATTATTCCATTGGTGTTACGCTCTTCTAGACGTCCCATGGTTTGCAATCAAATTAAATCCATAACAAACTGGAATTACCACTTTGTGGTTGTACGCTTTCGCCAAACAGTCAAGTTGGCATTTATATCCATGTCTGCCCAGATGTAAAATATCATCACCTCGTCATTTTATCTGATCAGACATTAGTGTGAAATTTTGCTACGATTTGCATAGGAATTCTGGAGTTAGGGTTAAAAATGTGTTTTGTGAGGTCACAGTATCATTGATCTTTCGCCAGAAAATTCTAATCAGCTCATCCTTGAGTCATCGTGAACATTTGTGACAATTTTCAAGAAATTCCCTCTAGGTGTCACTGAGATATCACATTCACAATGCTGAGGCATAATAATTAAAATTAGATTTAAAAGAACGACTAATTTTGTTTGTAACACCAAGCTGTGTTACAAGATAAAAAAAGCAATACCAAGTTTCTATTCATTATTAAATGATATTTAAAAATGGTTTAATGGTGAGCGCCTTTATCTCATTGGTTATTTAAAATGTAAACCCATGCTCATTAAGTGTGTTTGAATAACCAAGGCTGGTTCAACGGGCGGTCACTCCTGGGAATGGTCACATGGTGGTCTCGTTCTTCGCCAGTCTGCTGCCATCACTATCAGGAAATGTTTAATTGACTAAGCTGTAAAGAAACAAGTATGCAGAGAGCAGATCCGGTGCCGTATTGAGTTGATTGCAACCATTTATGGTTCATATTCATTTAGGTTTCAACCATGTTTAAACAATCACAAGTCAAATTTGGTGTCTTTAGACAATATGTGTCCAAGAATAGGACAGCAACTGAGAAGTCTTCAGATGTGAGTCACATTCAGAGTCTCAGCAGTAAATCAGTGTGACACATGTAGGAAAAGATGAGTTTAGCTTGGCACAGATGTTTAAAAAATGATGGTTAGATTTAGTTTTACGTTGCAGGATACATTTTTCCATTGACATCAACTACATATGAAATAAACGGAGGAGCCTGAAGAATATTTAGAAATGTTTAGAAAGATGTTTTCTTTATAAATAGTACATTACATTGTACAAATTTAGATTTAATCAACCTGCTATCACATGACATCAGTGCGTGCACAGGCGATGTAGAGGTATTTCCCATCAATCCTTACCGAGACAGGAGCAGGAGGGAAAATTAGGCAGGACTAACAAGGTAGCTGGTAGCAACTAACGTACAACTAATGTACATCATGTGCCTGCACCTGCTTCACAGTAAAAACCATTGAGAGCTTCCCATAATTATTGCACCACAACTGCCATCCCAGATGGCTTACAGTCATCTTTCAAATGACAGCAATATTAAAACCTACATGACAGCACATTAAAACCTGTCACTATAAAAGGGTCTGCATTTAACCCCTCAGTGTCTAACCAAATGATAATTCAAGTCCCTTGAATGGGATAAGTGGTCTCAGACTTTTGGGCCCCACTGTACGTGGTGTCAAAATGGGAGTCGCACACTCTAAGGATATACAGTCAAATATTGACATGTGGAAACGCCAGATAGTATGAGGACAATATTTTCTGCCTGTATAGCAGATTTTATAATGTACTAAGTTTACCTCCCTCTGTTTTATGAACTGAAAAATAAGAGTAAAATACAACCAGGGTGTTAAAAAAAAAAAAAAACTTACGATGAAATCACTATCTCTCCTTAAATCAGTTCAGTGTTTATCCACTCACTTCAAGTCAAGAGAGAAGCAGCAACTGCAAATGTCATTTTAATAAATGATGAAAACGGCTGTGAATTTCATGAATGTTTCAGTGCCGGTGAGTTTAAAGGAACTCCTCCCTGTTCTCTTCTGTCCCCTCTCTACTCAGATTCTACAAATCTGTGATAGACAAAGATTAATTTTAACCATCGAACACCCGAACCCCTCTGATGTAGTCCTGCCATCCGGCAGGCCACTCAGGCAGCCAGTCGGTCAGTCAGTCAGCCAGCCCTCTTTCTTTCTAAACAAGGTCTCCTGTTAATGTCAATCCATAATGCAGGGCTTAATGGATCAAAGCACCTCAAAGGAATTGACATTATCTCTGTTTAAAGTCAAAGAGGAAGAAAATTGATTCATTTTTTGTTCTTGGTCATTAGCTCAGTGGTCATTTTATGCCAATGGATGAATCGATCAGATGGCCAACCGGCAAGTTAATAGCATCCGCCCAGTGACAGCTCAGAGTTAGAGCAGGTTGTTGAACCAATTGGTTGAATGTGTTCACCATGGCGTGTCGAGTGGCGCAGTGGGTTGAGCAGGCGCCCCATATGTAGAGGCTACAGTCCTCGCTGCAGCCGGCCCTGGTTCGAATCCCGCATCGGACGGCCCTTTACTGCATGTGATTCCCCCTCTCTCTGCCTCCCCATTTCCTCTCTCTCTCTACTGTGCTATCAAATAAAGGCATAAAAAGCCCCAAAAAAATATACTTAAATGTGTTCACCATGACAGCAGTTTTCTAACAGGAGGTGAACAGGTGAAGATCACAGAGCTGACCTGCAAACAGCTCTGTGCAGGTCCACAGCTTTTAAGGCAGACACATGTAATACAACCGATCAGGTACAGAACATTAGAAGTGATACTATACTCCTGTTTGTAAATGCCATACAGAACTCAATAATCTGTTTGATTGTCTGAGGACGTGTCGATATTCTCTTTTTGAAGTTGGAACATAATTGTTTTAGTAAATTGATCACAATTCTTAAAACTGACTTTGGATATCGGTTCAGTGGAGAACGGCCGGCACGAATTGACATTGGCTGTCGATTGTTAATTCTGTTTGGGATTTTCTGTTCTGTAGGCAAATGGCTTCTCAGAGTGGGCTGTTGGGAAGGGAATAAGTCTTGAGTAAAATTTCTGGTCGACTGTAGTTTAGTGGCTGTCAGCCTGTCCAGTCTGAGCCAATATTCCCACTTTCTCTCTGTAGCGAGAAGCAGAAAAGCATATGAAATTGAATTGGATGACAGAACAATTTCTCAGAGTTGGTCTAGGTACTTTTACCTTTTTTAACTGTTACTTTTACACGACTCTCCAGTTTATTAATTTATTAAAAAAAAAATAATAATAAAAAGAAAATTGCTGTGCAAATGTCATTTTACAATGCACTGACCAGTAGCTCTTCCACTCCCTTCCTTCCTCCTCAGACTTGTAAGCCTGTTCAGAAATGGATGTTTTTCATCTGTAAAATGGACAGAGTATGATTTCAATAAAATAAAAAACCAACTAGAGACTAATGTGCGATGGGATCACACATTAATACGTTACTGTTCCGATCCGACTGATTACTGAGTAATTATTACTACATTATTACATGAGTAGTTCTTATTGGTTGCACCACACCCATCTTCGATCGCAGCCTTCATTTTGACCTCAGATACACACCTGTAAAGTTTAATTACTGTATCTTGCACAGTTGCAACGCTATTGTGGAAACAAAACAGACATATAAACACCTGCCAAAGTCTTCAAAACCTCCGCTGTGTTTGTTCCTGCTACAGTATGTGTCTCAAGGACCACATTTTGCCATCAAGACACACACACACACACACACGGGATGTAGCTCCTCTCCAGGCAGCACCTTTTCACAGTAATTTTTGTTTTTACTTGTTTTCAGGGGGACCCTTGTGATTTTCAGATCAGTTAGATTTCTTTTGTGTTTGTAAATACTAACCTAACACCTCTGATAGGCGTAAAAATGAAGAAAAAAAAACACATCATGAAACAAAGACTCTTAATTTCAGGATACCGCTTTCATTTTTAAAACAATGTGCAGTCTGAATTAGAGACAATATTGTCATTTTGTGCTCATGGTGTTGAGTCGTACACACACACACACACACACACACACACACACACCACTGTATTCTGTAAATGGAAAACCAGTCATTTATCAAGTCATGTTGTCATGTGATGCCAAATTCCATTTGCAGATTTTGTGGTTAAATTTAGCTTAGTTTATTGGCAAGAGAAGAGGAAGGGAGCCGGTGAAATCTCTGTAATTTCATCACCAGGCTCTCGGTTAAACAACATCTTAAGAAAATTGTTTAATCTTAAGTTAAATGTTCACTCCGCTCTGAGGTGAACACACTATATTACGTTGTTAAATCCTTTTCTAAGGATGTTGTAGAATGTGAAAAATTACCTTTGACTGTTCGTAGGATTATATTCACTCTGCATACTTTGTCCTTTTCATACAAAGTTTCATTACTCTGAGGGAACAACTTTGATAACCAGATGCAAATTAACATACAAGAAGGTTTGGACTTTAACTGTTAAGTTGATAGCAGTGCCTACGAGGGTGAAAAAGGAGGCCTGCAACGAGAAGCTTTTTGACGGGGAAAATGTGGGCGGCAAAAACTGGATGACAAATGTTCTCAACTCATTCAGTAATCTTTAAGCCCCTGAGCAAGGCGCTTAACCCCCAACTCCTTTAGTACGCGCTCAGAGGCCAGCAGTAGAGAACCATGCTACATTGTGATTGCACTGTGCTGACTCAGGACCTCCACTGTGTGTCTGTAGATGACTGTAAAATTTTACATTGTACCGATTGCTTGGGATCAACTACTATTTTCATACATTTTAGAAAACTACAAGAAGTTAGAGTTTTCATTTTGTACATTTTTGAACACCAGCCTTGTTGTTTGTTGAATTCACAGACTCTCATCTCTCTCTCTCTCTCTCTCTCTCTCTCTCTCTCTCTCTGTCTCGTCATTCTAGACCCTATAAAGACAGCCCAAGGCTCCCTGTCCCTCAAGGCTTACAGGCTTACTCCAAAACTCATGGAGATCTGCAAAGAGAAAGATTTCACACCTGAGGGGTGAGTAGCTCATAGGGTAACACACAAACTTAGAGACACGGCATATGGATCAGTGTCATGATCGCATACACACAAAAGTGCAGTTGTCACAAATCACAAGTCTTGTGTTTGTTTTTGGCATATGTATAAACACTGACACTGCTCACAGGAATACAGGATTTAAAATTTAAGATTTATCACTCTCTCACTCTCTTCATTCACTGGCTGCAAAGGAGAGGCATGAGTGGCATTTAGTAGCAGTCGGAGATGGATGCTGATGATGATGATTTATCAGCGTGTCCTTGCCCGTCAAACAAATGTACCATGTTTACGCTTTTCTGACCCCAAGCCTTATCGTAATTGCTTTTAAATTGCAGCTAAAAATGAATGTAATGAGGGGGCCATTTTCCAGCCAGATCAGGGTAGTCCAAGTGCACAGACTCGCACATGCATAAACACACGCATGAAGACACATGCACATGCCCTGACAAATGCAAGCTTAACAGCTCAATGAAGAAGTCCCAGAGGCATCAAATTGCTGTCCATTCAGAAACTTCAGATATACATTTTTAAATCCACTAAAAGCAAGTGTATTTCCAGGGAGAAGGGACAATTTAACCGCATCATTACATTTCGCTTTCCTATTTCCTCTGTATTTCTCCACCTGTGTGTCTCTATTACCAGCCATTCTGTTATTGACCCAGTGTGTTTGGCCCAGAGTCAGGATCCTTCTCATTCTGCAGCTTTTCATTAGTTCCTATGATTTATTACAGCTCCAATCTGTGGATATCAGAGTTCCAAACAAGCCCATGATTGAAAGAGGGCAGCTCAGAGCAGGAAAGGACAATATCACCACATTACAACAATCTTGTTTCTATCTGCTTATTTTCAGAATAGCCTAGAAATCTGAATATCCATAATATTTCTTTTTTTTCCCAATGATACAAAACTTCAAAAGTATTTCAGTTTTTTTTCCCTCCACTGCAGTGTGCAGAAAAAGCAGTCTCTTTCATGTTGGTGTATTTGATGTTACATAAGCTTGCATATATTGTGCACCTTTTTGAAATGAAAGGCAGGAATGGATGAGTGCTGAATGGACCCATCTCTTTGAACTGCCCTCCAAGTCCACCGGACTATGGAGGCAGTGGTCAATAGCCTCCACTTGAGCACACAATCTAAAGCATCAAATTAGTCCGCCTGTGGAGTCAACCTTTGGCTTTGTCCAGCGGGGCCCAACTTGGAAAGAGCATGGCATTAAGTGCGCCAAAGTCCAGTAGGGTTGAGCAATTTGTCCTGCCTAGAGTGTGCTGTCCTTCTATTTCCTCATAGACGCCTTTTTATATCACTCTGCAGGCATCTGAAAAGGTCATAATGTGCAGGAAATATTTTAAGGCACTCCTGATGGATAATTGTGCCAATATGTATAACAAACAGTATTCATATCCTTATAGATTTTCCTTATAGACTGCTGTTATCCATACTGATTTTTATCCTCCACACTGACAGCCTGAGGCGGGATTGTCCACTTCCGCTGCCTCCAAGTCTCCTCTTAAAGTTTGCCTGAGGAGGCGCTCTACTTGGAATACAAAACAACATTCATCAAAATGACCTTATCAGAATCAAATGATGTTCCACAACCCTATTTATCACACAGACAAGCATGGTATAAACATCTCTGTTTCTGGTACAGTGCACATGGTGGATTAATGCAGCGAGCGTATTGATCCCATAACAAGCACGACGCATCTAACGAGCCAACATTAGACATAGGCAGACAGTAGTTTGTAGCTCATGCACTGTGCACAAGTGACAGGCTGAACCAAGGCAGGCAGTCAATGCCATTGGATTTATGTGAGACATTAAGCAAAGTTTGAAGTTCCTTTTGTGTTAACAAGCCCATGTCAGAGAAAGAGAGAGATGCAGCTTTAAGATCCTGGGGAGCAAGAAGAGGTAGTTAAAAATCACCCTGCTTTGCACAGTCATCAGCAGAGCCCGTAAAAAAGTCTTTAAGGCTGCTGTGTCTAACATGGCTCGGGATAGGCAACATGCATAACATTATTTGCTGTTATATGGCTGAGGTAGGGGTTTGACGGTCTGGCACTGATCTTTTTGGGTAAAAATCGCAGTCCACGATCTCAATCAAGACCTGCATTCAGATTCCTCTCTTGTTTTATTGTGAAAGTCTTGACTGGAAGTTGTGATTTGTATCTTTCTGACGTATCTTTTTTTTTTTTTTTTTGATGTTTGTCTGCTTGACGCTGTTCTCCACCCAAAATGCTGTCTTCTGTGTACAAATTGTGTCACAGCCAATCTCACTTTTTGCTTTGTTCATATGGGGTATTCATTTTGATGGTTATTTATTTATGAGGTGCTATATCTAAGTGTTTAGATTTGAAATTTCACTCGCTGCTGACCAGCTAACCCTGGCTTGTCCCGCCCCGGGTTGTCTCTCGTCCCGCGGGCAGACTGTCAATCCACTGTCTCGGACTGCAGCTAGTGACGGTGGTTCTCTCGGGTGAAGAACTGGTACATGTGAAGCTACACCAAACTCTCAGAGGCTGCAGAGCAGAACAAGGCCTGCGGTCTCCAGCTGCTGTTAGTGGGCGAGCTGTTTAACAGTTGACAGTGGGCTGGTGAGCAGCGACTGAACTTTTGAAATGGAATATCTAAATCTAGCAGCTTTTAATGATGCGATCTGAACGATTCATCTGAAGAGTAGATCAAATGCCAAAGTAAGATTGCCCGTGATATAAGATCGTCAGGTCGCCCACCACTAGGCTGAGGTTGAGTTTACTGAGTAGAACAAGGAAGGTGGTAACAATACAATACTCCATTTGCAACTTGTTTTGTAATAATAAACATACGCCTACATACAGTAAAACATGGAAATAAGTCAGAGGCAGACCTGAGAGATCTCTGCCAAAAAACAGATGTAGAGGCAGAACAACTGTTAACTCCACCCACTCTCTGTTCACTTAAGAAATATGTTTAAAATGGCCACGGATCAGCTGAGTGCTGGGTTTTTCTTGGAACAAGTTTTGTTTGTAACTAATATCCACCACTGATTCACACTCGCTCTTATGTGTTGTGTCTTTGTGCATCAACAGGCAAGCTGTCCCCTTAAAACCACTCAACGTCTCCGACAGAAAATGAAAGATAATGTTCCCTCGGGTTTTAGTAAACTATAGCTATTTGTTCACACAACAGAAAGAACAGTGCTGTCACTTAGGCATGGAAAATATGATTATAATTCATACCAGGATATTAAGGGGAATTTTACAGTAGCTCAGAATGTGTGTCATTGAAATCTTTTCTAGTCTTATTGGAAATGCCACAAACATTACAGTCTACAATAAACATGTCTACATCTCCACCGTGAAGGTAAATTGTGTCTTAACCTTTCTTCTCCCACCTCTGTCTCTCCTGTCTTGTCTCTCTCTCTCTCTCTCCAGCTTGAAGAAGGCTAACATCGGCTTCGAGCATATGTTCGAGGAGGTGCCCATTATCATCAAGAATTCCCACCTCATCAACGTACTGATGTGGGAGCTGGAGGACAAGTCCACCGTCGCAGACAAGCACGAATTGCTCAACCTCTCAAGCAGGTCAGCAGCCATTTACCAAGAGGGCCTAAGACCAGAAACCTTGGTTGTAAAAACGTTAAGAGTGAATGCTGGATTAACTATGTCACACAGGGTTTCCTCAAGGGATCGACATTTACAAGATGCCGCTGCATCTTGTGGGAAAATGTGTATGTTTATCAACATCTCTCCTCTGTTTAAAAAAAACAAAAAAAAAAAACAACCTTCAGTCCGGCAGTAAATTTTCTAATCTAACACTGACATTGCAGGGAACTCATAGGTGAAGTCATTTGCTGTTGATACTCAGGAGGGATTTAGGTCTCACTCAATTTTGTGCATATAGCTAGATACTTTTAGTCCTAGATTAGAATCAATAAAATCAATCTTTTTGTTTATTTTCAAGTTATCAAATCAAGTTATAATGTTCCCGTGAAGAACATACAAATTAATGATGTCATATTGCTCTTGAAAAGACCTTTTGTTAGATCATAATTGCAGGAAGCTTTTCAATCTTGTGACTTATGAATGTGAAATTGGACTCTTGTTTCATGTTGTCATTACATTACAGCATCTTCTGTTTTTTTTAACGCCGCCCGCTTCATGCTGTTTTGTAAGCACATGAGCAAGATCCAACATGAAAAGAATAATGACACAATAAGGTTTATCAACAGACCTCAGTGACTATCATCAGCCTCTGTAAAATTATTCTACAATCAAATCCAGGAAATACAGGTTATTAGCAAAGTGTCACATTAATTTCATTCATTTGCACTTGGTTGCATTAGTACTGTGAATGCATATCTACTGTATCTACTGAAGAATGCAGTCACTTCTTAACACTGTTTTTCTTTAAAGGTATCTTTTAAAACCTGCAGGCTGCTTTCACAGACAAGAGTTAAAGCTACTTCTAAATTAAAATTGATTTGACATTAGGGGACTCCTGGACATTAATCTGTGTCTTCTGTGCTGGTCCAAACTGTACCAGGTGAGAGGATGGACTATGAGGCGTTTTGTCTTCATGCTGAGTTCATGCTTATGCGGCATTGTCCTCCTAAATCTATTAAACACAAATAAAAGAGCTGTATTATTACATTGATTAACACATTCCTTCATTACAATGAACACAGCCCAATGTAGATATTCTGAAGAAACACCATAAACATAAATTGAATTCACAGCTGACAGCACTCATGAAGAAAGAGTCAGATTTGGTGGACCATCACAAGCTGGAGTATTCATAGGGGAAAATACAACACCGAGCTGAATAGCATGAACGACACCGTCCCTGTTTGTTGTGATGAAGAAATATATCACCTAGTGCAGCTCTATGGCTCTTTTGTGATTTTAATAGTTTTCAGAGGCTATTGGAGTTATATGGTGCATAGGCATAAGCTGTATGAAACTCCACAGGCAACACTTGTTATCAGGATAAATTCTCTGTTGGTTTTTGGACTTTTCATGGGATTTGTTGACAATAATAAAAAGATTCAAAACGTCAGCCTAAGTCTTTAAACCAGTGGTCAGCAAAGAATTATGAGCTTAATTCTGAAAAGTACTGACATGAGGTTCCAAAGATTCTGTTGTTTGCTTTACAGACCTTTTGAAATAACAAACAAAAGTAAATCAGTAAATCACTCAAATGTATAATATGTGACTGTGGGCCACAGCGCCACATGTGATCAGTTACAAAGCAAATTCCAGTTGCACTTTTATCAATCAATTTCTTAAATTAGCCTTTGATTAGGTTCTTGCTCGCCATCTAATGGATTAGAAAAAAACTGGCCCCAGGCCAAACTTACTTGCCGACCCCTGCTTTAAACCCTTTTTAACCACCTTGGACTGCTGTATCAAGACATTTAAATTGTAGCGCACAAAGAACTCACAGTCCACTACTTTTCTGCCTTTCTGGGTTAGTTTCGGGTGATTGATTAGAATATACAGTCTAAATTGAGGTACAGTAAATGCCACCTCTAAATGTCAAAGCATATTTATTCAGAAATGTCTCCAAAAGCAGACTTTGCTGCCAAACTTTGTCTTCCATTACTAATGAGCACAATATGAACAAATATCACCCCACCATATCAACTCACAGCCGGGCTCTCTAAGTCTTGCATTTAGATCTCAGAGGCTCTCAGCATCAGTCTCAGGAGAATTTATCAGCAATCATTTATGGAGATAAACCGCTGCAAGTGGAGCAACAGCTGTGAAGCTGCTAATCAAAAAGCTTCCCAGGGGCAGGTGTGAGAAATTAACACAATAACTACTCAGAGTGCTGATTTGCACTCTGTTAGCGTGCAAAATACACTGTGCTTAGTTATACACTGCAGTGTAGAACATCAGAAGTTGTGATTCTCATCATCTGTGTCCTGTGACACAAGTAACCCATCAATTAAATTAATTATTCTATGTATAGGATGTGCAGCCAACCACGCTTCAAACCAGCACAGTCATTTGTTACAAATTGTCAAATACACTGAAGGAGAATACCTCGTTTTTCTTGCATATTGCTCCATTTTCCAAATGACTACTCAGAGGGTGAAACATAGCTTTTGATATGACCTGAAATGGGGCAGAAGCAGCCCTGCCCTCCCCATAGGTTTCCCGACGTGAATGCTGATGGGATGTCTGGCTAGATGAAATTGTTTCCTGAAGTTGTCAGATTGCGTCGCTGCTCTGTCCTTGTATTGGATTGTAACGTCCATCTCTCTACATCTTCTGCTGACAGCCCCACCCTTTTCTCCTCATTTCCACCCCTTCAAAAAAAGTAAACGATAATGGGTTTTATTTAATGTTTTTCCTTTTGTCTCATTTTCCAATCTGCTGCCCCATTTGTCAATGTCATCTATGTCTAAGGCTGAGTGAATGCAGTTTCACTCCAGCAAACAGGGTTGTTCTTACCACAGATGATGATGTTGATCGTGGTGATGGATTGCATGAATGTAAATTCATTTATGTAGCTTTTCCCCAAACAGTCTTGAAATGCCTCTGTTTGCACTGATACGAAGTAGTCTATATTCATGTTAGGCCAGAAAGCTTTTCCTGTGTGGGCCGTCTTACATGGTCTTCATCCATCTTAAACTGTCCCCACTGTGGAGTAAATCATCCTTTAAACCTCATATTTACTTTTTCTTCTGCAGAGTGAATGGGCTGCTTGGTCTGATTAATGTAATTGGCTTTCTGTACTGTAATATAGGACAATGTAAGGATATGTAAACATAGCTTTCTGCTCTATAGGAATATCCTGGTGTCAGACTTTTGGACCACACTGTATGTTCAATATAGGAGAAGTGGATGGAAAGAGGACAAGAAGTGTAAGACTTTATTTGAGCTGCAGCTGTAGACAGAATGAGACAAGTGACGAAAGTGGGGAGAAATAACTGGAAATAGGATCACAAAGGAGGTGGTGACAGTAATGTTGCTGTGAATGAAATACTCTTTGGAAAAATGAACCTTGACTGTCAAACTTGATCCAGTAAGATGGACTTTGAGGAAAACTGTTTTGATCACCAGCCAATAATAGTTCTTTTTATGATAATGTTTTTTTTTTTAATTTCTTCTCCTTAATGGAATAATGATGACTGCTGTAGGCTACTCACTCGCACCAAGATTAGCTGGAAGCTGTCTGAGTCTGCATGAAAATATAGTATAATATATGATATGTTTTATGCATACTTTTTTAATTTATCTTTTTGCCACTGTAACACTACACACATATGTTGGGACAATATTAGATTTGGGCTGTTTCTTGTCCTCCTTAAAACATATTACTCTGCTACAAAGGCAAGTCAGCAATCCATATTTTTGCCCCAGTCCAACAGTGAAAAAGGCTCCATCAGAGTAAAACACTCATTGTAAGAATGGAATCCACTTCCTTGGCAGCTTTGTTAAACAACTCCCCTCTGAACTTTCAATTTACTGAATGTCAGCCCATTTTTGCTTGCACATCAATACAGCTTTAGCGTTTGTCCTCCATTGTCCCGTGTGAATCAGAACCAGATTTATTGACCATGTGTCTTAGCTCACACGAGGAATTTGGTTATGAGTATGTAGGCCTGAGCACACATACATTATGAGCTGCCATTGAACCTGACTTAGAATCTGTGATGATAGGAAATCCCTCAACAGGCTTTGATTTCTAATTCAGGATTGAGGGGGAGGCTCGCAGATCCGAGTTTATGGCCAGACGCTGTGTAGTGTAGAATCCATTATTCAGCATGCATTTTTTATCCATGTGTAACCAGTAACATCACATTTTTTTGAGTTTGGAAATGCATGAACTTTTAGTGTGTGTTCCTTATGTAAGACATTGAGTTAAGATTTTCTTCATTTTCATTTTACCACTTAATCAAAGTTGTGTTCTCAATTCAATTTTGGTAGATCAAAGTAATAAACAGTGTCTAGATCAAGTATATTCCTAGAACCCTTCATTACCAAGCATGTATTGAGAATTTAACACACAGCAGCCATCCAGATTTAACAAATTCACAATCCACCACAAGAGAAATGATGAAATACAAACTGACGACAGAATGAAATAATGTTCAGTGCACTGAAACACACACACAAACTTGTTTACTAATTTACATAATGCATTCCTTAGCCCCTTACCCTAACCTTAACCATAACAACTAAATGCCTAACCCAATCATTACCATAACATTTAATGAGCTATTGTAAGTTTTGCTAGTGCTACATAGTTAGCATTAGCATTAACAGCTGTTTACTTACCAGTCTTGAAGAAAGGTTGCGAGTTCAGCATCAAACGTCATTCCTTTACTCGCCAAGAGCTGTCTCCAGGGGTGAAAAGCAATGCCAATGTTAACTCTTGTCTCTATCATGTCTTTTGTTCTACTGAAGTTAGCATGCTAACCAGCTAGCCCCAGCCCCTCAAGCCTCCAGCCTGCCCTGAATACGTAGCACTGCTCAGAGAGCGTATTATAACTACTTGTATTACTTAAGATAACACTCGCTGAAGCTCTTGTCAAGTGACAATTACCACCACGCGCTCCCAGCAACAAGGCGACAAGAGAGAACTTACATATAGCCCCTTCAACCAACCCAACTAAATTCATAACCCCAACTCTAAAACTAACTCTTAGCCCTCAAAAAGGAGTCTCTAACTGTGGGGACCTCAATTGCTGTCCCTACTGTGACATGAGTTCCCATGGGTCAGTGTGTATTCAGATTGAAGTCTAACCAGGATAAGAGAAAAAACAAGCCCTTCACATACACACACACATACAAACAAACACACACACACTTTTCAGTCTAGCTCAAACACTTGACACATGCATAAACGACAGATGTTTTCAAGGATCCTGCTCTGACTAAATGATTTCCTTTGCATACATTATAACTGCACACCACACAAATTAGCTACCATCTAGCTTGATGAAATAGTTTTAAATGGGTTTTCGTCAGCAAGAATCAATTTTGACACAGTCAGGGGGACACAGTGGGGAAGTGTTATGGCGAGATTTGGTCCTGGTCCATCAGTTTTCATGTTTACAGCTCTGACACTGCAGTGCAGGGTTGGCAAACTGATCACACAAACAGTCCTCGGAGGCAAACATGATGTTACTGGAAGTGACTCAGGCAGTCTAACCTATGGAAATAATTGTTGGGGCTACTGAACATAATAAACTATTCACTAGATTTTTATTTTTTATTTTCAAAAAATGTCTTTGTGTTCTCGACAGTTAAATAAATAGTGAATGTAATCGAAATCCCATTTGCAGTATTTGTACACAGGCACTGTGGTAGATCATCGTTTACAATTACACACACGTAATGCAGCTGCCCGGTAGTGATATGGATAGGAGTTTTTATCAGGTTTTAGAGCATGTGAGAATAGTGTTATAAATCAACAACAGTTCATCAGCAGTGTTAATACAGTTATCTGCATGCATGTGGTTCCATTCATTTTCTGTGTGTAAGCATGTTCACATGTAATTGTAATGAAGCTGTTACCAGGCGATCCTTGGTTGATGAGATACGGATACTGAGCTTAGATGATCAAGATGAGTGTGTGCATATATTTTACACATGTATGGTTACTTAATTTTATGCACATGACTGTGAATGTAGTCCCTTTAGTTTCTGTTCTGAGTGTTTCGGCCACCGACTTTCTTCTTCTTGGCATTTTACTAATACTAATATATAAATACTTAAAATGAAAACACAGTAGAACACTGAGTTTACATTCAGACTTTTTTTCCCCAAATAAGTAATTGCAGAAAGTAAGTTATGTTGCAGTTTGTGAATAATTCAATTCTATAACGATTCCCTTTCTAATTTAGTTTCTCACCTTTTGTAGCATCAAAAATACAAAATACAAAGCTGTATTGTAATGAAAGGTCCTTGCAAAATCTTACAACCATAGTTTCAAGTGGCTCAGGAGGACATTTCCTTGAGTTGTCGTTGGTGATGAAGCCTGTAGGCCCACAGTGACAAAGTGAAGAAGCTCCATTTGATATGTTGGCAAAGTAGCCTTGACTACCACATGTGAGGAATTAGATACAAAAGAAATAGGCACAAATTGACAAAGTTTTCATTGGAGCTTGGTTTCACAGGGGTGCCAAATCCTCTCTATCAATATACTGAAGAAAGGTATCCCCAATCAATATTTATAGAGATAACAGCTTCGGAGATTGTTGGTCGGATTTCTATTATTAATTTCAAGACTTGTAGAGTCTAAACTGGGGGTGGATAAATTATTTCTTGACAAGATGATTTTTTAGCTTCCAACAGAAGATGGAGAGCGGGAGGAGATAAGGGAGAGAGAGAGAGGAATATTGATTTATAAAACTGTTAATTGAAAAATCTCCCAGCAGAGAAAAAAGTAACTAAAATCACGGAAAACTCTTTCCACTCTGCCTCCACATTTGCACAGAAACAATGTAACACGCACATACACACAAAACAGTTAAATCAGCACAAGTGCACACAGCAGCCAAAGTACACACAGTGCCGGCAGTCCTTGCGGGTACAATTGTCATTTAAATAAACAGTCAGAATCTGTTTTCCCACAGTACATGCTGCATTATGTAGCACCCAGCCATTCATAAATGAAACAATATAATTCCACAGAGAAAAGTACAAGAAGGGGAAGACTTGAAGTGGAGCACTGCAGCCTCGCCAAGGTCGAACTTAAGGCAGTTGTGAGACATCCTGTTAAAAACAGGGCTCATGGGAGGAGAGAGAAAAGGGAATGATGGTAGAATTGTGTATTGAGTGTTGTCAGCATTGTCAGCACAGCAGTGTTGGGAAAAAGATGAGGGATATGAGCAGAGCAGAGATGTAGCACAGGGACAAGAGGAAGGGTCCTCAGGTCAGAGTACTGTCAAACCCCAGAACAGAGGTTTGATGTAGGATGTCTCTCGGGATACATAAGAGCAACATATCTGGTGTGAGGTGAACTCGGAGATTAGGTCAGGATAGATGGCAGGCATTGAGCGTTTAAAAAAATGTCAATGTAGCATTTTTCGACTGAAACCGGGAGAGAAAGCTTTGAATGTCTGATGTTTCTGTAGTTTAGTGGCAGAGGAAGGGGGATCTGTCTAAGAGAACATTTTTGAGATTATCTAGGAATCGAAGAGTGAAAAGTCACTAAAAAACGTCACTGACATCAAGTAGTACTTGATAAATAAAGTAATAGTAAATTTCTTTAGTAAATAAAGTAGTACTTGATGTCAGTGTACGTTTGTGTGATCTGTATAAACGTGTCTGATCGTAGGCTTTTCTATGTGCGCCTGACATTATTAAGCTTTCTTGTTATCTCGGTTCTCTACATTGTGTTCGTAGCATTAAAATTGGCTAAGCAGAGGTGGCATGTTCCAGGTGAAGTGATGCTGCTCTTTCTAAGCTTTCCCTTACGTTGGAAGGGGTTGTCTGTGGTTTTTTGCGGGGCAGTAGTAACGGTAAGGGTGAATAAAATGAATGACATGCTGACATTTTTCTTCCAGCAACCACTTGGAGAAAAGCCTTCAGCTTCTGATGGACAGAGTGGATGATATGAGCCAAGACATTGTCAAATACAACACCTACAGCCGCAACCTGAGTAAGCAGCAGCAGCAGAAGCACCAGGTAACTCTCACAGTCACACAGTCACACACAAGCTTTAATGAACCAAAGTGCACACACCACCTAGAGACACAACGAGCAAGCAGCAGAAACAACAGCTTACCAGCACATATATGAGGAAAATAGGTGCAAACACACACAAACAAAGGCATTCACACAAATCAAATCAAATAAAGTTTATTTAGATAGCAAGTTTAAAACCAAAAGTGCTGCACAAATTTTAGTTAAAGTAAACATTAGATCCAGCGGGAATGCACCTAGGGATGGGTACAGAAACAATATTAAATGGGCCCTGGGGCAAAGTTTTGAAAGCCCGGAGTATCAATAAGCTCCAACGTTATCGGTTCTGTCTGTGACGACAGCTTGAATAGGGAGATGGACTGGTCATAGTAGGATGACAGTAGGAGGGGCTAGTGCTGGAAGTCAAAGCCAAATGGAGAGGACTGCACCGCATGTTATATGTTGGCAACTAGCATTCGTCTGCCTGGTTCGTTTTGGTGAATTCTGTCTCTTAAAGAGCAGATTAAAATTGTCAGTAAAACCCACATCGTGAGTCCTGCATGCAGACTGGACACAGTTATTAAGGGTTCTGCTGAAGTGACCGGCACCGTGGCCCAGTGTGGGAATGGGACCTGAGATAAAAACAGATTTGCTACATTGTTTTAGAAAAGTTAATACGGTTGTTAAAAACAATTTTGGTCAGCTCTGACTGGTGATGGACTGTTCCCTCTGGAACAATCACTCTTTTGATGGATGTCAAGAGAGAAGGAAATGGGTCCTGGCACTTTTCCAGGATGACGGAGGCCGTGGCACCACAGACAGTGTATCACTTTGCGATGAGGAAACGTTCACTCCTGATTATGAAATCTATCAGTGTAGTACTGGAGAAGAGCAGGGATAGAGACGTGTTAAAGAGTTTTATAGGAAAAAACAGTCCATGTTCACTGACCACGGACTGCGGCGGCGGTCTGCTCGCTCTGGGCGAGGGAGACCTCCAGACTGCCCTTCAGCATCCTGCGACGGGAGGAGGAGGAGAACCTCCATCATTTCTCAGCTGTCCCGTGATGGACCAACCAGCTGCCCGATTCATGCCAGTGACAGGTGGAGAGAAGATAGTGGGACCTGGCATAGCCAGAGTCCAGGTCAGATGGTAGCCGAACCACAGGGGCATCTGCCATGGGGTAAGTCAGAACCACCGGATGGGTGGATCGGAGTGTCGTCAAACAGGGTCACATAGCGGTTGGAGAGGCTTAGGCAAAATGATGAGACAGCCCCATCTGAGTATCTTTTGTGACCACAGACCACCACTTCAGCTCAGGATGACTGAGGGTTAGGTGTAGAGCAGGAGGAAAGCCGTGGACAAGTGTAGGGGTCCCACAGGGCTGTGTACTGGATGGCTGCGCTGAGAGAGGCAATATATCTGGATTGTGCAGCTGCCATGTCCATAATGCCAGATAGAAGAGTCTTTCTTCTGCAGTTCACCAGACGGCCGTGGAATATCCTCCTCAAGGTCAGCAATCTTTCTGTGAACTTCCTGGAGTAGCACACAGTCCTCGCAGGGCAAGAGTTGGCAAGGTTGTAAAAACCCTCAGTAAAAGCGACCGGCTGGTATAGCCACCAGGCTAAAAATGTTACAGCGTGTGAGACATGCTGAGTCACTCAGGTACGATACCAATCAGCCAAAAAAGCACGTGTTCCAATCCCAAAGGAAAAATATTTTCACCCCCATGTTTTCAGATACACCTACAGCCATAGACTCAGCTGGAAAGCAGCAGGTATATTTCTCTCAGACATGGACACAACCAATTGCAGCTATAATCACAGCAGGCAAGCAGCAAAAGCACCAGGTAGCACAAACACACAGACACACACCGAAATATGGTCTACCAGCCTCACACATTAATGTACATACACCCACTGAGAACACAGAGCTCTTACTACAGTAAACAAGAAAGGTTGAGGATATAAACATTAACTATGATCTATATACGTAACATATATACAGTATGTTATGATGGTGATTTGAATGGCAAGGGTAATTGGGAATTGGACATGGGACTCAAATTGGGTGTGCTCTAAATTATATTCAGTCTTATCAGGTCTGGTAGGGTTCAGTTGTATTGCTGTTAGTTCATATACCATCAAAAAAAACAAAACATACAGACTATAAGACCAGAAAACACACAGTACCACAAACACTGCTTTATCTGATGAGGCTGCATTAACGTTAAAATGTAAATTAGTGGGAAGCAAATGATTCACCACCACTGATATGACTACTAGGAACTTCAAGCAAAGACACAGACAGAGGTTTAAAAGTAATTTCTGTTGTTTTGACCGGACACTGATGAGATTAGAATGACGAATGTTAATCTTCAAATATCTGTCATAGTTTTATCATCCCTCACCTCACTGCAGCTGCTGAAACGCGCCCACTGCAGATCAGCATCACTTGAATTTCAGACACGCTTCTCCTCCATCTGCTGCACTATTTTTCATTTCACAGAATTGTTCATTTTCAGCACTACAAGGGCTACTTCAGCGATAAGTCATTAATTTATCCTTGTGTCAAGAAAATTTGGTTCAGAAGGTTAAATACCATGAGTCATGCTCAGACAATCTTCAAATACCGTTGGAGCCAGGGGGCAGCTGATGGATACGGACACAAAGCTGGTATTAATGAATGAAGTCTTTCTTTTATTTTAATGAATAAGTGAAAACCTCTGTTTTTATTCTTTTGTGTACCAGTGAGGTACATCACAAACTCAAACTTCATTTAAAAGCAGAAGCACTTTGTAAAACACACGTACTCTGTGTGTAAAGACTCAAAGACACACACACCTCCTACAAGCACAAACTGAGCCAGAAGCACCAAAAACACCAGAATAAAAGGTACACACACTGACTCAGTCACTCTCTCTCACACACACACACACACACACACACACACACAGAGAGAGAAAGACTTAGCCACGTACCATCTGCAACTACAACTCACCAGATGCATCATAAACATCCGGCAACACATGCAAACGCAAGCAGTCAACATTCACACACACACACACACACACACACACACACACACACACACACACACACACAAGTCAGGAAAAATGGAAGCAAAGAGGCACAAGGTGTGCAGTGTTGTGCAGTGTGCGTGCGCATGAACTCACACCTACGTTCAAACAACTACATTACTCTGTCTTTATTCTCTGTGGAAATGACGAAATGTCTGAAGTATTAATGTTGATCCGAGCTGAGTCATCATCATCAGCAGACTTACAACAAACATGCATCTGTGACCACAGGTAGTCGTCTGTATGCACACAAGGCATTCACAACTTGGACTGTGAAGAAACACACACCTACATAACCACACATCCTCAGGCCAATCACCCACACTGCAGCCATTATGATCCATCATCCTCCACTGCCGACCTTCTCATCATCACAACCCCCAAGCCGCACCGCTGACACACACACGCACACACACACACACACACACACACACACACACAGGCATTCATGTCATACGCAATATCACACAGACAAGCCCCTTTAATGGTACCTACTTTTTTCATGTTTCATGCGGTTCTCTACAATGAACAAACAATGCACACAGAGAAGAAGAAAGTGAAGAAAGTGAAGCTCTATTACACCTTTCAGACATCTACAGTACTCGCTGTGTGTAATCTTGTGCTATTGACCCTGCTGCTTCCCGGACAAATGGAACCTTATTAATCATCATAGAAAGTTGCAAAAAGGCAGTGTGCTGAGAGGGCTCCATTTTTCATTTATACCTCTCTGAATTTGGTAAATAGCAGGTTCCCAGGAACAATCTGTGGCCAAGTTAGTCTTTGTACAAGGAAATTTATGTCTCACTACTCCAGATTTATTCATTCTCTATTGTCCTTCCCAACCACAGAAGCAGGCAAGACTTTGCAAAAGATTAGGTATGGAGGGGTGTATTAATCTTATGAACCATTGAATCATGATTTATAGTTAATAATACAATTCAGCTACAATTACATGATTTAGCACCAAGTCATTATTTCTGAACCATATAATTATTTTTTATGACAGATTAAACAGAAAATAAACACATGACAGGGAAGCCAAATCATGGCTGAGAGTGTATTTGACTGTTGAAAGTGCTGAATAGATACATAGCCACTATGAAATTTATGGTTGTTGAACTCCAGAAGCTCGCCCAGCATATGTGTGTGCCAAAAAGGCAGCAGGGAAACTGAAACAAAGAGTATGAAGGTTTAACTGTCTGACACAGAGGTCTTCATTTTGGACCAGATCCCAAACAGGCCCATTGAAACCACATGTGCATGTCTTTGACCTAATCCAAAGAGAAGCCAAGGATAATTAGACCACATCAGTAGATATCAGTAGATCCCAGCAGACCACTGTAATGAGACCAACACAATCAGCTACATGATACAAGCAGTTGGGGAAAAAAGAAAAAAAACTGTATAATAATAATAATAATGGCCTGAGAACAAATGTAAAGTTGTAGAAACAAATTCCCCAAATTATTTGTTTATGCTTAAAAGACTAATTTATGAAAAAAATAGCTGAAGTCCCATTTTCACCTCTTGGACCAACAATAACCCAATTTTCTAATATGTGCGAATTGAATTCCAAAATGTAATTAGCATGCATTTGTCAAGCATACATTTTCTACACAGGATACTGATTTACTAATATATGTTCTCCCATGTGGTCAGAAGTGATACTGAGCATGCACACTTGTAGCAGTGAAATGAGACCCCACCCAACCCAGTTTGACTGAGTCCAATACAATTTGGATCCAGCCTGTGAAGCTAGAGAGTAAAATAAATACAGCAAAATACAGAGGAGTCCTGCTGCACCCTGTAAGAGAACTGCGATGTGAGACAGGATTATTTTCCACAAAGACAACAACCTCAGACATAAAGCCAGAGCTACACAGGAGACCAGACCTCAATCCAGTTCAGACTTTGTGGCAGGACTTGCAAACTGCTGCTCCCTCACAGTCCCTATGCAACTTGACAGTCTGAGGAGTTTGTAAAAGAATAACTGAGAAAAATAGCAGCAAAAGGTGCCTCTATTAAATACTGACTTAAAGGAGGATGTTTTATAATTGTACTTAATTTAGATCAATTATGTTTTTTTTTTACTTAAAGGGGGGTGGATACAATAGGCAGTGTATGTCTATATTTATATATAAAACGTGCACAAGGGTAAAACTGTTGTCGCTTGTTTCTACAATTTGCATACAGTCCTACATTAGCATTTTGATTTTTCACAGTGATGCTGTGATGCACTGGCTGGAAAAAAAAAACTCAGGATGGAGGAGTAACGAATAATTTGAACAAATAGTTGTATTTTTCATTTATTGTTTATCTATTTTTATCAGCTTTGTGGTGCATTGTGGGATGTTTGGTTTGAAAGCACTGAAGTTGATCCTGTGCCATTTTTCCTCCTCATCTGCCGCAACCTCCCCTTCCACTGGTCTGTGTCAGTGTCTCCTCCATCTTGCCAAATTAACAAGGCTTTTAGGATCTCCAGAGACCCAGCACCTCACTGATTTACCGACTGTCAGGCCTCCACAAATCACTCAATCCCTGTCAGCACTTATAGCTCTTCTTTTTCTCTCCGTCTCCCCCCTATCTCTTCTTTCATCACCACGTTTCTCTACATCTCAATTCATTCTTATTAGTTTCTACCCATAGTTTCTATTGCCTGTCTTTCTCCTTCCTCTTCCCTTTCTTTCATACTACTGGGTGCAGCTCTGCTCTCTGCATCTCTCTGACTATATTTCTGTTACTTTGCCTTTTCCTGTTCCTGACTTTCTTACCTCATACCTTTTCTATCACTTTCTTTACTCCCACTCCTCACCTTCCTGTCATCATTCTTTCACCCTTTCTTTTCACTTCAAATTCTTATCTGCTCTTTTTTCACCTCCATCGCCCCCATGCCTTCCTCAAATCCTTCTGTCCATTTTGTCTTTTACTTTCTATTTCCTTTCCACATTCCCCTCTCTCTCTCTATCTGTGCTATTTATATTTGTTTTTCTCTTGCCCCCCCCACCCCCCCCACCCTACTGTGGCCTCCCCCACTAATGCCACCACTTTGTCCCTTTGTGTCCCTCCCTCCAGTACCTCCAGAGGCGGCAGCAGGAGAACGCCCAGCGACAGAGCAGAGGGGAGCCCCCGCTGCCTGAGGAGGACATCACCAAAATGTTCAAGCCCCCCCAGCCTCCACCACGCATGGACACACTGCTTATTGCAGGTACGCACACGCATACGCACACACACTGACACAAACACACAACCTCTACACACACAAAGCAGAGACCCCCCCCCCCCCCCCCCCCCAAAACTCCATCAGCTGCCTCTGCTTCCCTCACAGGAGCCCAGGTTCAGTTTTGTAATTATCTACGCCATTATCTTGAAATTACATTAATTTAAAGTTTATTGACTCAATCTCCAACTCCACCGCCCCTTTCCCGGCTGTTTCACGCTGCTCAGCTCTCCTCCACCTTTAGACAACATTCTGATCTTTCCGTTTACTCAGTTCCCTCCGCTAATTTGATGTTTCACTGTGCTGCCCCCCCCCCCCATTCACCTCGACCTAATTGTGTGTATGTTTGCGTACAAATGCACACATGTATGTATGTATGTATTGTGTGGGCATATTTTTGTGTGGGGGTGCATTGATTCACGTGGCTTCTTTCCAACAGGGCAAATTAACAACTACTGCCAGAATGTGAAGGAGTTCACCTCGCAGAACCTCGGGAAGCTGTTCATGGCCGAGGCTCTCCAAGGCCACAACTAGAGGAGAGGTGACAGGGTGAAGAATCTGCGAGAGCGGGAAAGAGAGTACACAGGGGGGGTAACAAACGAGAGATGCAAAACCACTGGGCCAGTTTGTTTTCTAAGAATTTATTCCTTGTTTCTATGCCTGACCCATTCTTGGATACAAAATTGTCTTTGAAGATCTCTTGATTTTGATTGAAATAAAAGACTTGCATCTCTACATCTTCTCCGGGCTCCTTGTATGTTTTCACAGTTGAACTAAATACTGCTTGTGATGTAACTGAGGAATATTGTACTCTAGGCTCGGGCATTGTTTTGCTGTACAAAAAATGGTTAGCTTTGTTCAGAATATTAATATGCGAAAAATGGATCTTGTGCATAATACAAAATAATTATACACTAGAATGGTACTTATACATAATTTTATTGCTACATGCTTTTCGTCTTGCAGTTCAAACGCCAAGCAGGTGAAACCAATTATTAGTGGATTTGCTGAAGTGTCGGTTCACATGGTGGGAACAGTGATTTCCTTGTAAACAGAATTGCGATCAGTGAAAGTTGAGCGTTAAATTGCCAGCTACATACTCGGCCCCCACTGTCTCACTGTGCTCAGAGGGATTTTGATTGTCTTTTTCTTTCGTGAGGAGAAATTACACGATACATCAGAATCTGCCTTTCTTCCACACAGGTAGCAATTAGAACCTGTTTATTTTGGGGATGCAAAAAATAAAGTCCCAGTAGTGAAATTTGGCATGAAACAAAGAATTGTTGAGTTTTCAAGACAACATTTGAAGAAGGAACTGCAGGTGTGCCTGATAACAGACAGAGAAAAACTGTCATCTGCGCTGGGTTGCATTCCTTCTTTAGTGTTGTCTGTAATTGCCACAACCCATAAATCATTTCACCCAATTTTAGAGAAATTACCAACAGGGGAACCAATTAAGTATTTTTGAAGTTTATTACTAAAAAATGAAGAAGCTAGATTATGAGAAATAAATCAAAGCTGCGTAGCTGATGATAATGAACGTGAGCCACAGTGCAGTACAAAAATCACAGGGAACATTTTACACCATGAATCTTCAGCTCTTAAAAGTCGGACACAGGGAAGATTGTGGAGCATGGTCAGGAACAACAGGAATCAAATTCTCTTAGCATGCTACGTTTGCTCATGAGGACTTAACACGAAGTAGTGAATGCTATTTCAGTCCAGCAAACAACGGAATTATTTGTGCTTTCTAAAACAATACTGGTCTGTATACATGTATTAATATATGTATATAGTGCTGTACTGTATTATTAACACAGTAACACCACTTAAAAGTACTGTGTGATGCAACCTTTCAGCCAAAACATATAACCAAGGATGACAACCCTGGAGTGACTGTGGGACAAGCCTCTGATTGTCCTTGAGCGTCCCGACCAAAGCCCAGACTGAGACCTGAAGATGACAGTTCACGGATGCTGCCCATCCAATCTGATGGAGTCTGAGAGGATCTGCCAGGAAGAATGGGATAAACTGCCCAAATCCAGGGTTGCAAACTTCGTAGAGACTTTCCTGAGAAAACTAGAGGGTTTTCTTTTTTAATAAATTAGCATTTACCTAAAAAGACGCTTTCACTTTGTCATTATGGGTTATGTGTGAGTGAAGATTGATGGGCAAAATGGCAATTTTTCCATTTAAAATTAAATCTACAACACTAACTAATGCGGAGAGTGAAGGGCTTTGAACGCTTCTGAAGCCAGTGTAATAACATACATTTAATTATTTCTTAAATTGGAAAAGCTTGCAGAGGAGTTGTAAGTGCTTTGCAGCCCTGAGCAGTGTCTGGAAGTCTCGTTCTCAGGCTACAAAAAAAGAAAGAGAAAATTTGAAGAGTCCTCCAGTCGCAAGTAGAAATTATGCCCGCACACAGCAGCCCTGTAAATAAATAGAAGTGAAGTGAAATTAAAATTAAAATGAACTGGTAAAAATGTCATGAAACAATAACATCATAATTAATTTTGGTCACCCTGCACCCTTCAGGCAAGAAATGAAAGTGTCAACTTCAGCAAACTCTAACTCGCCCTCGTCCAAAACATTACTTGTTAGCATCCAGCGTGTGGATTCATCAGGAAACAGTCCTGTGAAGTGTCTCTGAACAAACACTACATCTGCAACAGCTCGCTCACCCTAAACCCCTTCTGCAGAGCCGCATCTCATGTAACTGTAAGCTGTGTCGGCGTTGATCCTCCGCAGAGTATCGCATATCTTAGATTTACCCCCTCAAGCCATACAAGCTCAGCTCATTTGTGGAGCTTGTCACCGGTGTCCACCCCACCCACCAACAGGAAGCTGAATGATGGCTCTTCTTGCTCCATTTAATAAAGAAGCTGCCAGTGTGCGGTTCATTGTATAATAATTACACTGCGGCTCTATCTTGCTGTGTGCGCCGCTGCTCTCCCTCGACCTGTGGTTAAACAGCATCTTCTAATTCAGCGGATGATGTTATTTGACTTGTCATCAACATTGCCAAGTCGAGTAATAACTTGTAGTGCTCCTGCCTGTCATCAGCACAATGTCATTAACAATAATTACAAGTCAACCAACATGATAAACGTTTATTGGAACGCTGACACTCTAGCCGGAAATGATTTCTTCCCCAAATCATAACATGGCACCCTGACATGCTGGCAGGACGGGAAATATTAATTCACCACAGAAGGCTAGGTTTATATTCATTAATTAAAGTATCTCCTGCTTTGACAGGCACACCTGTGCTCGTGATTGATGTGTCCCATGATGTGAGGCATTTTCTCCTTGAAGGCACTGATGACCTTTTGAGAAGCGGCTTCTACTTAAGGTGAATCTGTGTTGTTTGTAATGCAGAAACAGCACTGTAGGGTGACATTGCCCTTGAGGGCTGACTGGGGTACAGCCTCCCCTGCCCCCTAATCCTGACGCTGTGTGAGGAATTACAAAACTTAAAGTTCCACTAACAGTAGCGCAAGCGTTGTGCGAAGCCGCCGAGGCACCGCTCGCCCCTGCAGAGTGCAAACACAGTGGCAGAGGTTCAGCTTGTATATAAAGTGACAATGTTTTGATTGGAGTGGAAAACAGTTTGGCTTGACTCATGGCAGGGCTCAAGGGCAATAGAGTGGAGGTGCAGGGGGAGTCAAGCTGGTGATTTGCCTCCACATTACTCCACTATCATATAAATCATGACATTACTGTTTACTGTCACTGATACAAACTCACAAAGATAAAGATGACGAATTGTTTGCCATTTATGAGTTTAACCAGGGAAGCACAGGGTTGTCGAAGCCAAATTTTATGGTCTGTTTCATGGTTTATTTATTGGTAACGCTCAACTTTTCAATATATTAATAATACATGGTTTTAAACGCACTATGACAGCACTACCAGCAGATATCAGGACATTTTATAGCTATTATGAAGCCTTTGTAATTGACAGTTACTGACATGAACAAATCTATGTATACAACATCAAACAATGCATACATGTCGGATCATTCACAGGCTGGTTTAAAGCTTTTTTAACAATGTGTTCAACACTCATGAATGTTGAGCTCAGTCCTTGGAAATATTTTGACAAAATATTCTTCACTCAAGGTCCATTCACCAGAGGTTTCCTTGCAAGTGAAGATATATTTCATTAATGAGTCTAAGCACTTGATTAATACATTAAAAACATCATATAATTATAATTTATTAAGACAGTGTTATAGTGTTTGTATATTGGACCACAACTGGCTTCCAAACCTCCTCACACTTGCACGTACTGAGACGTTTAGGTGAGCAAAGGGAAATGTCCCCACTTCATCAGGTGAGAGTGAAAACAGGATTTCTGTTGTCAGACCACAGTGATTCACAGACATCATTCTGCACAGTGAAGCTCAAACAACCAGGTGAAGAAGCAATGAACAAAACACATTTTTAGGGGGGGGTGGCTTTAAAACATAATTATATTTAATCATTATTTATATTCTGTTATAAATGGGGGTTAAAGGATAGTTTTGCTTATTAAATTTGAAAGTTACTGTTATTCATTGCCATTCAACAGTAAAAGTGAGTTATTCCTCGGAGCACATTCATCGTGTCATCTTGAGTGCGTGCTGTAGAAGTGCAACGGAGAGATTCAGCTGAAATACACTCATGTCCATCTATATGTCCAGACACTTCACCTTTTGTTCCCACTCGAAGTTTTGATGTGGATTTCAAAGTGCGGAGCGGCTTTGCTTCATTGTGCTACTTGTTTTGATATGTTAAACTGTTCGAAAGAAAGAAACCCACAGCAGCAGCTGCATTTGCGATTTTCTCTCCCACACTATGCTGCTCAATTGACCGTGAGGCCACTGTGAGTCAGTGAAAATGAGAATGACATCCTCAAACAGGAGACAAATTTTTTCACCCACGAACAATGCAGAAGCCGAGCCTGTGGCCTGCTGAGGCAATACTTAAACTTTCCACCTCTTCCTCTAAAGTGATTTAATTTGATCTCATAATCATTTTTTTTTCATAACTTTCTGTGATGTCACTTTTCATTTGCAAAAATTACCCTAAACTACGTGTTTGAACTCAGCATGGGAACTGAATGAGGGCTTTAGCTGTGTAAACAGCCAGGCGTTTTGTACGCTGCAATAGGAGGAAATACTTAATTAGGATTATGGGATTTGTCTCTACACCTTCAGATTCTTGAGAAGCAGGCTGGGAGATGTCAGAGGGATATAAGTTTGGTCTCATTTAATCAGTGAGTACGGCCTGCACAGCCCTGACCCCAGCAGTAATTTATTACTGTTCAAACACAAACACGAGCCCTTTCACTGTGCCAGCCGTCACCCTGTCACTGGTGATAGAGAGAATCAGCTGGCTGAATATAATGAAACCAGTTATTTCCCTGTCAACTCTGAATACTTTTTTCCTTTTTTCATTTTGCTCTCTCTCTCTCTCTCTCGCTCTTTTTTTTTTCTGCCACAAATATTGCCATGGCAACTGTGGATCCTGGATGGAGTAGCTGTTGAGGATGTAAAGTAGTTCCCGTGGAAAAATAATCTTGCAAATCCCCAAAACAAGAGCAGAAAGGAAGGCAGATGCAGTTGTAGGAAGAGGTGTGGGTATGGTTGGGGAATTTAGCATTTATGGGATTATACACACACAAGTCCGACACCACCATCGTAGGAATACATTTCTTCACATAACAAAGCTCTTACCTGTCATTGATGCAAGTCTATATTTCCCTTATCTCTCCTTTTTCTCACGGTCAATAGATCTCCACTGTGATTGGCAACTGTATGGATTCAGCGTTGTGTTCTAGTTGCAGTTCGTCTCTGCCTGCCACCCAATTTGATGGCTGTCACCTGGCAGTGGCACAAATCCCACAGGCCATTATGAGGCTGGTTTAATCCCCACAACAGCAGCAACAGAAGCCTTTCAAGAAGGGTTTGGGAGCACGATACCCTGTCTGTCACATGCATCCGTGGGCTTCAGGCAAGGCTACAGTGCATTGTTGTGATCCCACTCCATCACTAATGTCTTGTCTTATCCCCCAGCCACTAAGACAAATGTACTGGATGTCCTCCTTCTGAAGATCAATCACATGTTGCATGTAATCTTCTCCCAGGCTTTGTCTCTTTGCTATTGATAGTCAGATTTTTGCATTGGCTGTTGCGAATAATAAATGAGTTTATTGATGTCTTGATTTTGCAGGTTGAGATGGATTTGTAAATGAACTTCCTTTTGACCCATGTATTTAGTTTGTGATTCAAGGGTGCTTGCTGGTAGGTGTTGACCTGATCTATATGTAGATCTACTTTTAAAAACTCCCCTCAATTATGTCTGGCCCATGCCCAAGTTGTCGTGGATTTTAGTGTGATTTTGGTAGTTTGGGAAATACAGACTTTGGTGAGAAGATCAATACTGCTTTCATGTCTGTGTGGTAAATGTGGAGGCAAGACCAGGAGTCAATTAACTTATCTTATCTTATCTTAGCTTAGTTTAGCTTATCTTAGCATAAAGACCTGAGGTGGGGGGGAAACTTTCGCCAAAGGTCGAAAGTACACCTACTAGCACCAGCACCTACATATGAGTCAATGTCAAATGGATTCTGTAGCCCAAGGTTGAGAGACTCAGTATTTACAGTATTGACCTTGTGCAGCAGGGGTTGCACATCAGATGCACATATATTGGCCATCTTCTTATTAAAGACAGAAATGTAATTGTATTAATTTGTTTTTTCTGGTGCATACGTATAAGCTTGTTGCTTCTTATTCAGTACAGGAAGTATTGTTATCTGTCATCTTTGTTGTACCTTGAATTTCCGACTCTGCCATTTTTCCTTTTTTTTTTTTTTTTTTTTTGCTGGCTTATCATATTTTCCCCCTGATGAAGAAAATGAGAAAATGCGAAGCAGAGTAATTTATTATAATTCATGATCAGCTTCCCTCTCCTCCTGAAAGTCTGGAGATGCCAGGTTGCTCGGGGTACAGTGATTGATGGGATGCTTGTGACCCACAATAGACAGACCCACAATTAAAGCATGCTTTATCTCCAAGCTGTGAATCTCAAAGATAAATGCTGATAGCACACCCCCCTTTGATGTTCAATCATGCACTCCACGCCTTTGTCTCAGCTTGTGTCCTTAGAATGACTGATGTGCATTTGAATATTTCTTTCTTGCAGGTAAACATTAACATTCAGTTCGCTCATTCGTTCAATCTTTCTCACCCTAGGTTCAATGTAGTCTGCCTATTTCAGAGGCATTCTCAGGGAAAACTAGCACTTAATTTAAGTGTGTTTATTTTCACGCTGTGCACCAGTAGGACTAATGTATTGAACATGCTTTTATTTTGGAATTACTCTGCAGTTAATAATGGAAATGGATGATATTTTCTCTATTTGCTTCTCTGCCTTCTCTTTATTTTTATTTTTCCTTCCTTATTCTTCACCTGGCTCTGTCCTAAGTCCCATATTTTGTAACCATATCAAGTAGCAGTGGAAACAGCCACCACAACTTGTCTTTTTTTTTACTCTCCATTGGGACATAAAGTACTGACCACTGCTTACCATGTATTCTAGTCTCAGGATACATGTTCGGCCTCAAGATTTTTCTCCACCAGCTTGGTTGTTTTTGTGTGCACCAGATTTTCTTTGGACAACTACTGCAAGTTTCCTTTTCCCAGGTGGAGCCCATCTTTAATACAGCTTATCGAATAGTTTCTGGTGCATGGAAATTGTGGCCAAATCAACACAGATGTCAATGATCGACCTCTGAAAACACACTTTTTCTGCTTGTCCTATTATACAGGATTTTATTGGGGAATCTATATTACCAGCACAGTCATTTTTACTCATATAACTTCCCAGGCATCCTCCACATCCTCCAGGGTTTGACTATTAATGGCAATAGATGCATCCACAGAGGTGTTGTTGCACACGGTTTTAGGCTTGGAGGTGCTGCTGTCAAACGCTGCATTGTATCGTGATTCAGACTGCTTGGCTTGAGTGGAAAGCCCTGACATCTCCAGAGTTTCTAAATGAAAAATGAGGCAAACTTGATGCTTCTGTGTTTGTGCGATGACGTCATTCACAGAAGCCAGTCGATGGTTATTAGGAGTTTGAGGGATAGAAGAAGGCAGCCGATTTGAATGCCTGATTTGACTGGGAACCACTCAGAGAGGAAACTGTCAATGATGATATTTGGTTCAAAGTGGTAATAAAACTGCTCTATCAGTGTAACAGTCTACTGGGGAATACTATATCATCTTATGATCTTCTATAATGTTTCAATGCACAGTGTGAAATGCTTTCTGAAAGTAATTTAAATGGCTGTATAAGGGTACATTCCATGCTTCACTGTTCAATTATGTACATACTGTGAAAATTTGATCATTCATTTTTGATTCCTTCTTGTTTCTCCCTCAGCTTATTATCTATTTTTTTTTACTCTAATCACACTATGGTAGAGTTTACTATATGAGCAGCAACATATCCTGTCAATCAGCGGATGTAATATTTCTGATTTTGCCTCTGTCTGAATATAGCTGCACAGTTGACTTTTAACACTTCAAATGCACCAGCATTGAAATAAAATGAAACAGCAACAACAGAAATGAAAATTTTGCTTACTGAACTGTTTCTAAATATGTGTTTCACACTGTTAAGTACAGGTGCAGACTGTCAGGAGGCACAAACATGGCAGCTGTCACTGACGTTTTAGCAGTATGAACTACCACATAATCTCCCAGCAGGCAAGACAGATTACGATAAATATTAAATGAATAGAAACAATTTTTTTCTAGATTTTGTTGCATTTTTCACCTTCAGATTTATTTTTATATATTTTGACTGGAACAAATGCTGATGCCTGGGCCTTGAACCTTGTCATTTGGTGTCCATTTATTTCCTTTGAGGGAAGCAGCAAGCCCACTGACATTCAATCACATTATTTTGGCACACTGATTCGCTGCCTCCACCTGTGACCTGAACCACACATAACACAGTGCATGACAAGCACTGTGTAAATCAAACCACCAGGACACATATACACGGATGCCTAACTGAATCTCATGGTGAGAGCCTGACCAGCAGCAGAGATGACCGCAAGTGCATCAGTAAACAAAGCAGGCCGTGGTGGACATCCAGGTCAGCACTTTTACCTTCTTCTACAATATTTTAATTCAGTTTCTCCCAAGCCATCTGCAGGGTGATGCTGCAACTGCCGGCCTGTTATTGCAGGAGTGTGATAGAGAGTAAGCTTATAGCAGCCATAACAGGCTTTTGTAAGGGCATGATGGCCTGCAGGTAAGTGATTTAGAGAAAATCAGGTTGATGCTCTCCAAACCCTCTGCTACGGAGGCACAGGCCAAGGCCAAGCAGTTGTAAATTTTCTCAAAGTGTCAGCATTTTCCACATCGCTTACCTTAGACCCACCTGGAATAAATTCTCACACAATTTTCAGAACTGAAATTGGTCATTCCTTGTGCATCTTTTGACTCCAGGGCCTCGAAAACTGTCTGAGGGTGCCATTTGTTGGCTTGTCTCACTGTATTTGGCTAGGCACCTGATCCATACGCTCAGTAAAAATAAATTTCTGAATCTTTCACCCAATTTAGGAGGAATTGGTTATGCTGCACAGGGCTGATTTGACATGGTCTGTGCACAAAAAGGTTCAGGCTCACTCCAACTGGATGTCTAGTCTAAGTGTATAAACAGGTACCACTGTACACTGGAAGTCAGTGTAAAATCCCCACTTGCTGTCCATATCCTGTATAAAATTTCACCGTGGTACGCATGCACCATTATTCACATCCCATTTACCATTGTGTAACATAGGACCATTTAAATGACAGATTATGACCTTGTAGAAACCCACACAAAGAAAATTGGTACAGTGATTGATGAAGAATGTGTTAAAATCTTGTAGTTTATAATATCTAAAATGAACTATCAAAGAAACAGGGAAGATACAAGTGTTGAGAAATGGAGTGAAATGTTGTAGGTCTGTCATTGAAAAAGATGTCCTTTGTACTGTATGTCTGACAGAATTTCAAGCTAAAAGGAATTATGTAAGACACATTAAATTCAAGTATAACCAATGCACAGAATGACAACTTAAGAGTTCAGTAGCTTAGGAAAAATTATACGATAATATAAAAAGCCTCAATTGCACCATTTTCCCACTGTGTCTCCCATTATTTCAGATTTGAAAAGGGAAAATGGACAAGGTTTTTTTCTGAAAGAGACCATGCAGAGTGCGTCACATGTTAAGTGTGGGGGTGAGAATAAGCTGCGCTGTGGGTCAATCTTCATCACATTTTGACAGTTGAACATATAGGTCTGCACCATCACTGGCCCTGACATGAAGGCCAGTGATCTCTGAATCTCTTTAAATCACTTTTAACAGGAATCAGGGGGAAAGATGGCAGCTTACTATTAAAACTGACTGAGAAGATTGACTGTGTGGATTGTCTAGACAGTCATACATAATGAAAATGTTGAGAGGACCTTAACACTGGTTGCACATGTTTAAGGGCATTTTCTACCATTTACACATATTTGCTGTCCACTCATCAGAGTTAAGTGTTGCATGTTAATTTCCTTGCTACTGACATTGCATACAGTGCATTCAGAAAGTATTGATACCCCTTCATTTTTTTTACATTTTGTTATGTCACAGCCTCATGCATTTTCCTCAACCTACACTGAATACCTCATGACAAAGCAAAAACAGACATTTTACAAATTTATTTAAAACTGAACTGAAATATCACATTGAGATAAGTATTCAGACAGTAGTCAGAGAGGTGTCCAAGAATCCCAATAGTCACTCATGGCTGACCTCCAGACATCGTGTGTGGAGATGGAAGAAACTTCCAGAAGGACAACCATCAATGCAGAACCCCCCTGAACTGGGCTTTATGGCAGGGTGGCCAGAAAGTTTGCAAAAAAAAGCAACTAAACGTTTCTCAGACTGTGAGAAAGAAGATTTTCTGTTCTGATGAAACCAAGATTGTTTAGCCTGTTTAGCCTCAGTTCTGTGTGTCATCTCTGGAGGAAACCATTTAAGAGTTATAGAGGCCACTGTGCTCTTGGGAACCTTCGATACAGCAGAAATTTTTTGCAGCTTTCCACAGATATTTGCCTCGACTCCTGTCTCTGAGCTCTGCAAGCAGTTCTTCCACCTCATGGCTTGATTTTTGCTATGGACACATTTGTGCCTTTCCAGATCATGTACAATCAATTGAATTTACCACAGGTGAACTCCAATCAAGGTGATCAAGAGAAATGGGAGGCACCTGAGCTAAATTTCAAGTGTCAAGGCAAAGGGTCTGAATACAAACGCGCAAAAACTGAAGGGGTCTGAATACTTTCTGAATGCACTGTATCTACTGAGCCCATCAGGGGGTTGAATGTTAGAAATAGAAAATATGAGAATGTGCATATATATATGCACATATATATATATGCACATTCCCCCTCAGCATATAGGCTATTTGTACACAGCGCTACGTCCTCAGGGCAGACTGGAGGCTACAGTGAGGGGAAAGTGACGAGACGGGCCGGGGCTAGCTGGTTAGCGTGCTAACTTCAGTAGAAGAAAAGATGTGATCCAGACAAGAGTATGCCATTGCATTCCACCGCTGGAGACAGCTCTTGGTGAGTAAAGGAATGAAGTTTGATGCTGAACTCGCAATGTTTCTTCTATACTGGTAAGTAAACAGCTGTTAATGCTAATGCGAACACTGGCTATGCAGCAATAGCAAAACTTACAAATAGCTCCTTTTATCCTCGCATATAACAGCAAATTACAATTTGTATTTGATGACTCGACTCTTGTTAGCTTCTTTGAACACACTGATTCATATAAATGATATGCAGTTATAATAATTATGGGGGCCAGTCTTTGCTGGAGCTGCATCATAATAAGTTCAAGTGAAAAGTAGTATTTAAATGTTAATATCTGCTGTAACAGTGTCTTTCTTAGTCAATACATGTGGTGCAGACTCAGGCAGCTGCTATGGTCAGTATGATTTCATATGATCAGCAGATATTGTTTCTTGCACACCTGATAACCTATTGGCTTGTTTGTGGGCTTTTGCTGCTTTAACAGTATTAAGCAATCTGACACCTGACTGAGGGATTTAACTTCAGCTGTCATCTGGAACCTGGCAGGTTATTATTTGTTTTTCCTTAAGTTTGCTGCTTGCCAACAGTCAACAAAAAAACCTATCTTGAGCCAAGCAGCTTAAAGGTCCCTTTATTGTGCGGTAGAAAATTTGATGGTGTAGGTGCAGGTGAAAACCCATAGTGTTTATCGACTGATATGAGTGATACTGATCTGAAAGCAGTTATTTCCTCTCCACCAGGCTGTCATTTGGCTGGCTGAGTGAATCCAGCTTGTGCTTTAGCCTATTCTTTTACTGCCAGACGGCTGGGTGATTGGTGCTGTGGCGGTCTGCTGTCGGCAGTTCAGTGCTGTTGCCTGATAAAGGGGTTAGACTCAGCCACACACCCACCGCCAACCCACCTTGCACTTGGGTAGTAGTCAGTTTCCCGATGGCCTGCTTGCAGTAAACAACACCAGGTCACTGTCCCACAGCACCAGCACCAACTCTTCTATAGCCAGCCTCCCCTATGAAGCACATCGCCTTTTGCTACTGTTCCTTGTTGGAAAGCATCTCTGCACCGGTGCTAAAAAACTCAGCTGATTAATCTTTGTCAACATCAGAGCCAGAGAGCCAACAATGCAGCCTCTCTTCATTGACTGGAGAGGAATCTGAGACCTCACAGAAGAGGGCCAGAGTTAGTTAATTGGGTATTATATTGAATAGAAGTAGTTTAGAGTTGAAGGAGAAAATAACTTTTGTTGGTAACGGTGGAATTGCAGCAACATGGCGAGATAAAATGGATGTGATTCTCCCATCAAAAAGTAGGTTTACTGTGTGTAGAATGGCCTTCTAAAAGGGATAGAGATTGGAAAAAGAGATGGGGTTTTCATCCTTTCATAATATGATTTGCTACACTGATATATTTTCTAATCAGATTTCACTGGTGTTTGAGAGTTGTTTTAACATCAAATCTCTTAAATTAAAAAAAAATCTACCTTAAAGTGAAATTCACAGGCAGATGTAGCTAAAGTCAAAGTATTAAAGGGTTAGCTGCCTTGAAAATTGACTGTTGCTTGATCCCCGTAAGATTTTTGTGTGGGAAATGCTGTAGTGCAAATGTAAGATGAATCAGAGGTATTGAGCTCTGCGGGGTATCTATTGGAATTTGATTAGTTTAGTAAAAATCTCTCTGCATTTTCAAATCATGAAACACAAAGGGAAAATGTGCAGTACACATAAAAACCTGAGAGGTCATGAGTTAATGTGTGTGTATAAATCCAAACACAAAAATCTACAAAACAGTGAACTTTGAAGCTCTAAATCCTGTAACCATCCTAAAGGCAACATCTTCATTCACAGCTAAGTCATTATTACAAGCAGGGGAAGTTCAACACAGTGTAGCAACATTTAGAAAATGAGCAATTATGGCATCCACAGAGAATGTGCAGAAGCCACTGCAGCTCACCTTGAAGGCTCCTGGAGGGTCAGCAATGGGATGCTTTTAATCTGTTAGTCTTCACATCCTTGTCGCCGCAACTTTGCAGACACACCATGAATTTCATTACATGCTTCTTACCTTTGACGTGACAATGACAATTACCGTTAGTTCGCTGTAGAAGTTTTCTTTAGGCATCACTCACAAGCCGGGAAATCCATCAAGTTACAGGCCCATTTACCAAAAGAAAAATATTACTTTCAGTTCTGCTTTGAGATTCAAGACTCAGACAGAATTCACTCAGATGTAACTCTTTTCAGAATTCATTTTATTGTTTCATTTTCAATCACACACATACACACACACACATGCACACAGACACACACACACACACACGAGCTCAGTTCCATTAGTTTGGCTGACTTTTCAGAGTGCATTGCTAAGCATTATCTGAGACTGCCTCGTGGTTGTTGCTAATTGATGCTGCAGTCAGTTCATTATTTTAGTCTCCCATGGCTGCTCAGATATCTGATTCATACATACACCCTGCATTTAATCAGTCTGATCACACAGTCATGCAAGTGAACATAAGAGGCTTTGACGAGGGATTAAGACATCAAACCATGCACTTGTAGGCTATTAATAATGTGTAAGGTATATTACAAACATATTACAAAGTCGTTCTTTTTTATCAATTAAAGAAGAATTTCATGGATATTTTTTTCTGACTTATTATTTACCAATCAAAAGACATTACTATTTATTTAAAATACTCTGATTATTGTTAACTTCTGCATCAGAGATTCGATTTAAGACTCAAAGAAGCAAAGGAATTTGCATATCAGATTTTCAAATGTTGGAGCTGCAAGCATGTCCCAAGAGTCACTAAATGTGCATAATTGTGTATAAATGTATGATGTATGAACTGACTGCGGTTTGCGCACAGTGCTAAATCAACAGCTGGGCCTCATTTATCAATCCACAGTTGTGCTCAGGAGTTATGGGACTCAAATACTGTTGCAAATGCTCTTATCCACAATAGGCCATTAGATCAGGGTCAGTATGTTGTTGGATATCATTGCCACTGTTCACACATGGTTTGCACTGCTTGATCGGGAGAGCGACAGTATTACACTCACCCTCCTCAACAACCAGATATTATCCCATTTGAGCTTTTACTAGTCAACATAAAAATGGAGTACCAAGGTGATTACTCAGAATTATGATTGGTCATGATGATAAACATTTGCCTTGCCCACTAAAGAGAAGCAGCCAATGGCAGAAACAGAAGCCATTACAGAGCAATAAATGGCGGAAATTCCTCAGCTAGTGGGATCCCACCAAGCATATCCTAGACAACCTTTATTTATTCCTTCTGTTGATAGTTTGCTCAGAACATCTATCAGCTATCTAAGGGACATCCAGAATTACCTTTCAATGGCAGACGGACCGAAATTACCTCATTTGAATGCATTATTGTGTTCATAACTCCCACAAATGATGCATTAAAATGCCATGATCAACACGTAATAGACCTTATGCCACCGGCAAAAATTCACTCAAGCAACAGAGACTGTATGCCTCTGATAAAAAGCATACAAAAAGAAAGACAATTAGGATGTGAAAAAGAAATTACCAGCCTCATTGATGGGACTGAATAGAGTCCCGGAGGAGGAAGAGGTAAAATGTAACGCTTCGACAAAAGGACATTAACGCAGATCCCTTCATTACTTTGGGTATAATGACCCTCCCCCACCCACACCCACAGTCTATCCACATGATCCAGCACGAAAAAGAATTTATAATGGTTTAGTGGCAAAGAATATTCTTCAGATACATCACTGCTCCAGCCAGATATTGTCAGATGAAGAGAAGAGGGCTCAGATGTCTCTAGTGTTAATTAATCCTTAGACATTTCAGCGCCTTGAGCTGGTTGCATTTCACTTTTCCTAAGTTCAGATTTAGCTTAGTTATAAGGCAAGTGTTTACTGAGTATCGCTGAAGCAAAATAGGGTGTATCACACCAAGTAGGTTGTCCATAGAGATTAGTTGTTACTTCATATTTATACACAGTAACTGCGAGTTGTAACGAAGCTAACAGAACATTTTGACAAAACTAACCATAGCGTGCTAAGCAGTTCATGGCTCATGCTAAAGTGGATTTCACAGCAGCCAATACTTGCTAAGATATTTCTTAAGTTTTAGTCGTGTAAGAAAATCACACAAATCATCTAGGTTTAAATTGGCTAGTAGTTACCAAGAACTGAGAAAGTCTGCAAAGTCTGCAAATCTGCAATCAGCTTTATCCTAAAGGCAAAGATGGAATCCCAATAAGCACTTTAAAATTATTCTTAAAAGTATTTCTTCTTCATTTTTAATAAAGTTCTTGAATCAAAGTTCAAGTCCAGCATGTGCTTTTGGCTGCCGTAGCGCTTCAATATTGAAACAACACAGAGTTTACTTTCTGCAAACACACCAAGTACCATATTGATCACCTTGAAGGCAAATATTAGAGACATGAAGCAAAGTTTCTCATTACAGTGCTCAGTTCATTGAATGTAATTACCACAGGCACTTGAAAAGTTATGCAGCAATTAAGCCTAGTTGCATAATGAGAGCTCAATTATCACAGCGCACAGACAGGCATCCATGTGGAGATACAGTGAAAATTATTACATGGTTGTACCTGTTCTTAACATTGGTCACGTTCAGAACAAGAGCTGCTGCTGAGTAATTAATGAAAGAGTGAATTTAATGAGCAGAGGTGAGCACTTCAAATGTAAATCACATCTTCACATAAGCTACTAATGATGTTGGAGTTAATTTCAATAATAAAGAGATGTATGTTCTTGAATCATGCTTCGGTTACGGAGGAGGAGATTTAAAATTTGAATAGACAGTTAAGACAGGATGGTGTTCAAGCCGATCAAATATTTGAACGAGTTGTATGAATATTTGATCTGTAGAAGTAGAAGTGAGTGATGTGTGGGTGGAAAGTAAGGCGGGAGTTTTTATTTTATTTATTGTTTCACTTCTTTTAACAGTTACTGTCACTGAATCATTGAAGACAATCCACTGTCAGTGAAATCAAAGAACAAAGATGACACAAAGTATAAACTGCCATTGATTTCATGATATAGCCCACCTCCTTATTTTACTCACGGGGAAGCGAAATAAGTTAATGTCTTTTTGAGAGTATCCAGCCATTAACAAGTTAACTATTCAGATTTATCTGAGTTTTACCTGAGGATAATTTTAGAGCTGGGTCTTTTCTTTTTCTCTCTCTTGTGATAAACCAGCCAACATATCGGGCTGCTGTGTGTCTGTGTCATAATCCTCTCGTACTAACCTTTTTCTCACTTGCCGACTCAGCCAAAGCTCAAAATCTCTAATGATAACCTGTTATAGCCTCAACCAAAGTCCTGTGGAGCTGGATAGTTCCCTGCACAATGGCTCTCTGATGATGCTTTGAAATTTTAGTGCCACTCAGAATAGGGATTTCGGGTCCTTGATTCTTATTGTTGTCAATTTTTCTCTTATGGAGTTAGTTGATGTGTACGTCACCGACATGTGTAGTCATAATATTACCATACACTCTTGCATGTCTCTCCTGAGCAAATACTTCTCCAATAAACTACTCAGAGATTGGGTTCATCGTCGACTCTAATGATAGAGGGAGGATGTGGAGCTAGAGAGAGCGATGGAGTGAGAGCAAGGTAGAGGACTGGAGTGCCCTCATGGTCCCAGACACAGATGGACAAGATGAGAGGGGAACACAAGCACAGCTGAGGCCTTGCAGCGTGCCGTATTATAAGACCAGGAATCAGTGAGCCCCGGCTCTGCACTGATGACACTGGCTTTACTGCTACTCAGTCATTCGGCGCCCTCACCAGCAACCCCGGGGATGTGACTCGCTGAGCACAGTTGCATCAAGATTAAAGGCACTTTTCCCCTCTAAGATCAAAAGTTTTCTAGGCTCTGCCAAAAGTGTCTCCAGTGGAGTTATGATGGTACAATCTGAGAAGTACACAAATGCCCAAAGCCATTAGCAACAGGGAAATGAAACTCAACTCAGAGCACATCAGAATGATGTGCATGTTATAATTAGGCTGAGTTTGTTAAGTATGTCTTCCATCTGTTTGGTCAGAAATCTTTTGGCTGGATTTCGTTGGCCAATATCCAAAGTTTGAACCAAAGTTTGAGTTATCGACTTTGACATTTTGCAGCTCCAAATTACCATAATCATTAGGAGCTTTATATCAGAGCTTTTCATAAAGAGTGTAGTTTATGACAGATGGATTGGTTTGACCTATTGTGACTGCCATCCTTTATGAAATTCCTTAAGGCTCATGCATAAAAATCATGTTTGTCAGAACCTTAGACAGGGACAATAAATTTAATCCTGTAATGGGAAAAAGAAGAATAAAGGTATCTATTCAGGCATGAACGCTTGTTTTGCATTCTGCTTAATATATGCTGTGTTGGATGAGTGTATCCGCTAAATGCCTAGAATGGAAAATCTGAAAATTGTCGAAAGTTATATCTCTGGCTTCACAGTCCCTGGTGAGATGAAGCACAAAGCATACTGTACCTGAACTCTTTGGAGCACAGAAAGACTAGTAATCTTCCACCAGGGCTTCAGCAGGGAGGAAAAGAAAGCACACAATAGCATCATCCACTTCTTATCCATTTTGTGAGGAGAGAAGAATGAGAAAAGAAAATGAACACATCTCCTCAACCTCAACCTCACATATAGCAGACGATGGGAAAAGAAGTGAAGGAACAACCTGCAACTGAGAAATTCTTCAAAAGTCCACTCGTGTGGCTTTATGTGAACCACTAATGCTATTGGTATGTGAACTGGGAAGTAGACAAGATGCTGCAACATATGATATTCTGTTGTCAGAATAATCTTTAGATCCACAAGGAACAATCAGGAAGGAAAAAACAGAATTGATGGAAAGAGCAGTTCTCACCTCTGATCCTTTCCACCATCACCTCATCATCTTCCTCTCCTCTCATAGAGGGAACTTTCAGGTAGGCAACACAGAATAAAGTGACTCCACAGACCTGAGCTGGTTTCCAAGGTAACAGCGAACAGGCCCACTTTGGATCGAATGGCTATTTTCCACACCTGTACCTTCACCGCAACTACAGAGCTATGTATATTTCAACATGCTCTATGAATACTTGCCTGAAGTGAACATCTGTGACAGAGGTGACTACAACATAGAGGCTGAAACACCAGGCCGACACAGCGCCCCCCTCATTAGTAGTATCACACTGATACGGATGCTGGCTTTTTTTTTCTTTCTTTGGCTCGGCCATCACTGCCATTTCCCTGTGTGTTATGTCATCCTGTTCTTGTTATTCCTTTCCCTTTCTCACTGTTGTCTTCTCTGTGGCTGGGTTTTTTCTTGTGTCTTTCACATGCTCTCTTTTCCTCTCTCCCCATCCCCCATTGGAAATCTCTGATTCAAAATGTCCTCAGATGACTCTTTTCATCCCCTTTCAGTCTGTCAGTGTTCTCGCAATCTCTCAATATATAATTAGCACACTGTCCTGCTGAAAGTGTGGAGTTATCTGACACCACCTGTTATGTCCTGGTCTAGGGGTATAGGAACACAACATAAGGAAGAGAAGCGGAGAGCAAAAATTGATGCAAAAGAATGCAATTTATTGCTACATGCAGTGAGCGTAACTTCAGTCAGTGAAGCTGGAATTCAGGGTGAATCAAAGACAAAAACAATAAACAAAACCAACCTATTTTCCTGACAAGAGTTATACCTACTCCCAGTAACTATTGGCACAAGCAAAGGTTGACTAAACTCACCAGTCTTAAAGCACAACTTTTTTGCGAAGTTTTGCAAAAGTTTGAGGCCAAGGAGGAACGAGGCTCCATTGTGGGGAGTCATACTTGCGGCTGTGGAGGGTCTCTTAATTAAGGGAGAGGGTATAAACACAAGGGCAAGCTTTGGGAACCTTTCTCCGACAGAAACGGGACCCAAAATATTTCAGAAAAGATATTGTAATTAAATATTTATCAAAAAGATAAATATTATACACAGCATTGACAAATATGTAGGTGTATGGACAATGACATAACATTCATGGCATGGTAAGTTTGTGAAAGGACAATTATTAATTCAATAAATAAAAACTCACTCCCACACTTCTTTGGCAGCACTTCTTTTTTGTTGAACATTTTTTCATTTGCCATTTGTAAGCTGATATATACTTGTTTTTTCCATAGTTCCTGAAATTATACAACACAAGTAAAAAAAACAAAAAAACACAGGAACAGTTTTCTTGGTTACACAATGGCATGTTTGTTTAAAAATACAATGTAACCTCTAACTAACTAAACTAAAAACTAAAAATATTCTGTTAAATGTCTGTTTGAAGTGACAATTTCCTTATTACTTGTCCTTTGGAAGTAACTGCACAGAACTTTCATTTGTAGTTATTCAGCATTTCATCCATACCAGACCAGACTGACAGACTCAGTGTTGGAGGGCTTTATAGCCCACTCCCACGTAATTGGTTTAGAATGACATGTGACCCTCCACGCGAATGTGCAAATGGAATGGAGTGTGTAGGGGTCAGGTGTAGGGGTTGGATGGAATTGGGCCCTAATTTCCGTTTCACCTCAGACAACCTGGAAGTTAAATAGGCCAGACTCTGGATGAGCTACTCTGCTTGAGCAGTAAAATCTGGTTACATCAAATATTGCATTGATAAGTTTTCTTAATTCCTAAATGACCAGAAAAGTTGTCATGGGCAAGGCTAAGAACTTGGGAACAAAGGTTTTGGAGTCAACCTCACTCTCTGTAGGGTAGTAAGGGAACTCAGACAATTTTCCTGCTTACATCAAACTGCTCCAAAGGACTGGCAGGGAAATGCATATTCACATGGTGGACATAGTCCGAGGCGAAACGTCTGTCCAGCTCCTATGCGGAGATGCATTCACTCAACCTTGCAGGTTTTTGTTTCAAGCTCCACCTGTCTCAGGCGGAGGGACAATTTCAGATCCTTCATATCCACCCCAGCCTTTATGAGCACCATCGGATCTGTCCTTGAGACCTGAGTGACAGCAGAGGGCTGTGTGGTCATGCCAGCTGCCGTTCCCACTTCCCCTGTCCAACCCTGCAGGTGCACTAGCTGTCTGAAGCTTTGCTTTTGTACCTGTACCCCTCTCCACCAGCTGCTCTGACAAACAAATTTTGATCTCCCCCTTGTGTGCATTCAAAGGGACAGAGATATCAAAGAAATTAGAGATTAACACCAAATCTGCTTTTGATCTTATATCCAAATTATGAAGGGTGCAAACTCATCCATATCAAATTAGATTTTATATATCCACGTGCATAGAAAAATGACTTGAAACAACCAACCTTCCCAGTGACAGTGAGTGCAGGAAAAAAGAGTGGACTAGCCCCCACTTTATGTCACGTCCCAGTCTAGGGGTATAAGAACAACATATAAGGACAAGAAGTGGACGGTTAAAATAAATGCAAAAGCGAGCAATTCATTGCTATGCACAGTCAGTGTTACTTTCAGTCAGTTAAGATGGAAACTACAGTCAAAAAAAGTTAGCAAACCCTATGCAATTACTTGGTTTTCTCAATTATAATTAATAAGTCATAAAATGTGATCTGAACCTCCTCAAAGTCACAAGTATAAACAAACATAATATGCATCAGCTAATGACACACCAACAATTACAATCTTTCATGTCTTTATTGAACATACCCATTAAATATTCACAGTGTTGATGGAAAAAGTAAGTTGACCCTAGGATTTAATAACTGGTCAAACCTGCTTTTGCACCAATAACCTCAAACAAGAGCTTCCAGTAGCTGCTGATCAGACCTGCACAATGTTCAGGAGGAATTTTGCACCACTCTTCCTACAGAACTGCTTCAGCTCAGCCGTACTCTTAGGATATCATGGTTTGAGTGACTCTCTTCAGGTCATTCCACAGCATCTCTATTGGGTTAAGGTCTGGGCTCTCACTGGGTCACTCCAACAGATGGATTTTCTTTGTTTGAAGTAATAATGTAATAGATTTACTTTGATGTTTATGGTCACTGTCCTGCTGCATCACCCAACTACTGAGCTTCAGCAGGTGGACAGCCACCCTAACATTATCCTGTACGATACCTGGATAAACTTGGGAATTCAATTTTCCATTCATGACAATGAACTGTCCAGGCCAAGAGGCATTTGGGATGATGTTTTCATGTTTGTATGAAGGGCCCTTTTTACACCATACATAGCGCTGCATGTTCTTCTTGAACAATTCAACCTTAGTTTCATCAGTCATGACACCATGCTCCATGTAGCCATGCACCATGACTTGCGTATGGTAGATTCATGAGCATAGATCAGCTCCAACGATTTCTTGAAACCTTTAGCTGTTACTCTGGACTTCATTATTACCACACTGATCATTCTGCCTGTGCCTTTGGATTCATCTTAGCTGGACACAGGCCACTGAGCTAACTTGTCTCCATTTATAGACAGTTTGTCTAACAGTGGACTGAAGAATAGGCTATCTTAACTCTGACTCTAACTCTGTGTTTTGGAGACGTTACGCGATGCTGAATTACTTAAAAGATACCGACTCAATCACGAGGGAATAATGATTGTTGTGAAGTTTGTGAAGGATGCAATCTCTTACCAACCAAAAAAACCCAATCAGTGTTGAAATGAAGTGTTTGGCAACGCTGCGTTACCTGGCAACCGTGAAAAGCCGATATATCAACCAAACAAGGAATGAGCTCAATTCATACGATTTCTTTTAGATGTTAACAACTACAGGGAAATAAAGCGGCTTTATGGCGATAGCCGGTCTACCCGCTGTGATCGGTGCCAGAGATGGAAGCATGTAAAAATTATTGCACAATCGCAAGACGAGGAGGTATTTGTAAACAGGAAAACAAAATCACACATCAACACACAGGCTGTATTGGATTCTGCCTGTACAACTGTAGACATTGTTGTAGTGTCCAGGATCTACACACGATTCATGGGTCTAAATGGAGAGTGACCTGAGGCAGCTGTTTGAAAGGATCGTAGTCCAGCTGGATGTCACCTGGTGGGGGACAGGGGAAATCTCCAACAGCTACATTACAACAGGTACAGGTACAACAGGCTGTGGCTATTAGGCTGCCAGGTTAGTTAGACAGTCTAGGACGGGTTGTTTTTTGTTGTTGTTGCACATTCATTTTCACCGGCACACACCGGTGTCTTTCATCAACCAATCGCTGTGGTTCCTGCAAAACAGCTTACTAGATAAAAGGAAAACAAGTCAAGTCTTGACATTTGCAAAGGCATGACCAATCAGCGATCGTTGTAATGATCGTCGATCACCGATATCATCGTCCATCGACACAACCCTAAATTAGAGGAAACATCTCAGAGACTCAGCCTTACATTTGAGCTTCAGTCAGGCCCAGACTCAGGAGTTTGTTGAGGAGTGAGAAGTTTGTTGTGCAACAAAATCGGTGACTAGAAGGTAAGTATATTAATTTGTTTGTTTGTTTGTGGCTAACACAATGTTAGTGGTTGTGCTAATGCAAATTCTTGCTCTGTGTACTGACAAGCTTACAGAGCAGTGACTGGTGACAGAGCAGTGTGTATCAAGATGTTGTGTTGGAGGAAGCATTGGAGAGACTCAGCTACATGTTTGAGCCAAGCTAGCCGACATATCAGAACTGTTAGCATAGTTAGCATCTTTTATTTGTTTATGTTGTTTGTTAGTTCACAGTGGCTGTTCATAGTCGTACTAATGCAAACTCTATCTCTCTTTACTGACAAGGATTTGGAGCAAAGAACGTGGAAGTTAAGTAAGCAGGACTCTGGATCAGCCAATATGCAGCAGTCACATCACTGGAGGTTAACCAATCCACGCTGGAACCAGCACTGGTCAGTTAACACACAGATCCTCTCAAGGAAAAAGAGCTCTCACTCTTCAACAAAAACAGATTCATGCACCACATGAAAATACAATTTAAATACAGCTTGGGCTGCATTTTGCAGATTAGTATAGGACCCCATTATTTATGACAAGAAGGTTAGAGAGAAAATAAGTTGTCATGTACTTTAATTTTCAAAGAATTTGGCCAAAACTTTTGTCAAGACAGCTTGAAATGAACTTTGTGGAGGGTTTTCGTTGAATTTTCCTCAGGTTGAGTCTCTGTCCTCCGAGGGCCAGTAGACAAACAGTGTAATGGCATCGCAGACGTTGTAATTTGTGTGCATCCTAATGACTGTTGCCCCGAGCTGTTTGCACAGTTTCCCAGCAAGCCCTGTGAAGGTCAGCATGGCATCACAGCAGACGTTAAAGACAGACTCAATTGCTCACACAAATGTTGTCAGACAGTGACACACACACACACACACACACAGAGAGCACTCCTTTTTTTCACCAACCTGTAGCTGTTTCTTTCTCTCGCTCTCTCTTCTGCTCTCTCACACACATACACATACACACATACACATCGGCATGCAGCACATGCATGTTCAAGCACAGACGGCACAGCCGCTTGAGAACGTGCACATGCTGCATACACTGCCATGAAAATTGTTAATGTGCATCTTTCCCATATTGTTCTCCTTTCATCACATTGACAGTTTGCACATCAGTGAGGTTATTTTCCTCCGGCAAGTGAAATATATTTTCTGTATCAGAAAGTACTTAAAGCTCCTTTTCATTTCTCTGACATGTTGGAAACAAGCATTTCAGTGGGAAGCCTACAGTATTTGTTGTTTTGTTGGCTGTTAGCAGCATTGACACTGCATTGAGATGCTGTAAATTGGCTTTTACCGCTCTGAACATGGAGAGTCAGTCAAAGTGATATAAGAGTCAGACAAATCATTCCACCGCACTTCCTTGTGTTTAAACAGATGCCATCCGTAGTTGTTGAAAATGAAAGAGTGCAATGAATGCTCTCCTCAGAACAAGGCTGCCAACACTATTTCATTCGCATTGGTCTTTTCTTTCATTCTGCTCATAGTATTTTTCTGTTATGATCGACACCAAGGTGATTCAAAATCAGCATTTCCACATGGCCAGAGGCTCCATAATCAAGAAGGACATCTTGGAATTTGATATGGAAGTGCTGGGGTCAAAACTAATCTCATATGGCATTTTTTAATATTCAAGCAGGCCAATTTAGATTAAGAACATAAAGACCAAATTAAGAACACGGAGGCCAAAGTCACAGATGGAAAATTAGCACGGACGTGATGAAACTTCTTTAGTTTAATTAATCCTGGCATAATCTTCATATTCTGAATGCACTCCATGCCCTCTTGATGAAATAAAGACACACCCTTGCCTCTGTCTTCTGGTTTGAGTGAATACACAATCTGTGACTCATCAACAACTTTGCTGAATTGGTGAATTTTTCTATTTCTTCAGTCCAGGGGGACAGTATTTTATAAACCTATATTCAACATTTTCAACTTAATTCAAGAAGGACCCACAATAAAACTCTGTGATGATGTTGATGTGATTGTTACTTAGTTCTTTTGCAAGCTGAGCAAAAATACAGCAGTCTAAATCTATGGTGCTAGTGGCTGCATGTTGCTTGCCTCGGTCAAGCTTGTTGTACATTCTGTGGGCAGGCTCTGCTCAGCCTGTGGACACATTACAGTCAGCTGCGTGTTGTGGCGGGGTCTGACTAACAGATTAATCATACAATCAAATGACTTTCATGTTACACACCTTTTCAACCACTGTGAGATTAGAATTCTTCTCAGCTCCCTTCAATTATTCATTGAATGTGTTTGGACCTGAGAGTCATTGAGTGTGACAAAAGGCATGTTTTCAACATTCTGTGAGATTTATTCCACCTGTTAAGATATTCTCACCAATTTTTTTCCTACTGGAAAGGGTCTTTATAGCTAAATTGTCTTACATTAAATGGCTGTGATGTAATTTCCTCACAAACCTTGCATGGTGTTTCACAGAAAGAGAACCTCAGAGCACTCCCTAGGGCTTGGGAATGAATCTAGAGACACAGAGCCAAGAATAAAGGAAATACAGTGCGGTACAGTATGTCAGATGGTACAGTGGAAGTCAGAAGAAGGCGCAAGATCCTCACTGTAGGTGAGCTATGGTTGTGGCTGTGTTCCAGAGCGAGACTGTTAACTTTACCTAATTAATTTGCAAGAGATGAGATTCACTGTACACAAGGTAGATTTGTATTTCTGTGTCGTCTGACAATGCACTCAGTTCACTCTTTGGTTTTAAAACAGTATGCTTCATTTTGATAACTGATAATGAATTTTTGCATGATTTTCACTTTATACAAATACCCTAACTTCCTAACCCCCTAAACCTGACCCTAACATACCCTAACTGTAATGAAAGGCACAAACGAATTGGCTCGATTCATACCATATTCTTCCATGCAAGCTCGCCACAATATTCTCAGACACCATGTCCTCAGCAACTGACATATCTCCTGCAGACATGTACAAGCAGCTCTATGATCTTCTAACTGCTGCAGCTGTAAGTCAACACATGAATTAAATATACATTTCAGTGATTCTCTTCCAGCAATGATTTTCTTCCATAGGGGAGGTTTTAAAGCCAGCGGAGGCTCACTCCTCTATCTTTTCATACCCCCCAGCACCTAAACACTTGTCAGTTCAAAGTCATGATCAATAGAAAATCATGAAAAAATAACCACAGCAACAACGGAAAACTTTAGTCTTGACCACTGCAAACTTTGCACAGTTTTCTGTTCTGTTCTGTATTAAATGGTATCCTTTTTCCAGAATAAAGAAACATCGTCATTCAGTACAACAAAATGTACCTGGTTAAAGCAAATGTGTGACATTAGATCGCCCTTGCTTGCATTGTAATTTAGGATGAATAATAGACATTTCCACTTCGAATGGTTTCATGGCACAGGACAACATTGTAAAGGATGTAAAATCTGACAATACACAGGAAGAACGGTGACCAGGAGATCTTGCTCACAATACCTTGCTTTCTTCTAATGTACATTTTTCTTTCACACATATTCAATAACAGATGTCACATAATGGCTGCTTTTAAAAAGCAGCATTTCATTTGTTGGTAGTGAAACCATGTAGAATCAAGCATTTGGGAAAGTGTGTGTATATGATACAGGGTGGTGATCAGACATGGCTGTGTACCAGGTGCGTTTACTTATGCAGGGATTGTAATTGCAATGGGTTTTGGAGACAGGGTAGAGAATGCAGCAATCTAAGCAGGTGAATTGGCAGCGTTGCCATGGCTGTGCTGAGCAGACTGCTAAATAAGGTCTTCTCTTGTCCAGGGAAGGAGTTGGGACTTTGGCAAGAAGAGAGAGAGAGAGAGAGAGAGATGGGAAAACGGTTACTGAGGAGGACCAAGGGCAACACGGAGAGGGAGAGAATGAGCGAAAAAAGATAGGGAGGTGGGGAGGAAGATAGACGGTGAGCATGGAGCAGTGAGGACAATGGAGGGTAAGGGAGGGAGCGAGTATGAGACAAGCACCTTAGAAAATCAAGCAGCCAGTCGATTCCCCAGAGAGGCAGTGAGGCTGGCTGTGGCTGACTGATCCAGTGCTGTGCTGCACTGTGTGAAAGGGGCCAATAACAAGCTGAGTAATGGGATTGTACCACTGCAGATTGTGTGTGAACAGGTTGGGTCCTTGGGTGTTCCCACACGTCAGGTTAGCACTGGCCTGAATAAGACCGGACTGAACAAGAGCCAATTCTGCCTGTATAGGCTTGCTATTTTAGTTTTAAAGGATAAGGTTGGGAATATTATTTATTTTTGTTATTTTCAACAAATTCCATGAAAAGACCAAAAGCAACAATGAACTTATCCTACTAACAGGAATTACCTGTAAAGCCCAAGCCTGATAAAGCTTATTCCTCTGTGCCACAGAGCTTTCATGTTGTCTAAAAAACTTTGAAAACACAGCAGTGAGCCACACTGTTGCACTGAGGGACACGGTCCTTCATTAAGACAAACATGGACACTGCCGTTTAGTATGTCTATCTGCAGCTACTACACTATTTACTCCTTCCACTACTTGTTTGCTAAAAGCTACAGTGCCCAGTTGTGTTAGGTAATTACACAAAAAAATGAAATGGAAAAAAAAATAAAACAAGAAAAATGAGATCTCATATTTATTTTATTTAAAATAATTCAAAGGCAACACACATAGCCTAATCCCTCTGATAATTTTGGTGCCTCTGCTGCCACTATAGTGACAGGCTAACAGCTGAGGTCAGCTTTGTTGTTGTGGTAATGTTATTGTAAGGTAGCTGGATTTGACAAAGTCAGACCTTTTTTATATGCGCTCAATGAGTCAGACCTTAATCCATGGCATTTCCATCTATTGTATCAAATCCAAAAGTCTTCTAGCTAAGAAGAGATTCTTATTTCACTTGCCATTCGTTTTAAATGATTTAATTTGTCATGGTTAATACTATATTTTAGTATTTTATTTAATTTTTTCCCATCACCAAATACACTTTTGTTCATTAGATACACCCAACCATAGCTAATGGTGTCTGATACAGCAGTAGTTTGTAGTTTGTGTCACTGTTGAGTTGTACTGTATTATAATGAGAGATACTTCTAATATTTTGTCCATTCTTTATATGAATCAGCTAAACTCTATTGTACTTTCCACTCCACTACATTTATTTGATAGCTTTGTACTATTTACTTTAATGATGAAGATTTTACACAATGGAATATAATATGTTATAAAAATATAACAAGCTTTTAAAATACAACATATTATTACATATTAAACCAGTATTTTCCAACCATTTTTGGCTCCTGACATCTTACAAAAAGCATCTGTAGTGAGGGTGATGTTTCAGATTTATGAGTTGTTAACAGATCCACCAAGTAGTGGTTTTTCCCTCTAAACTTCTCACATGGTTACATTTCAATAAATGTTTAAATGATCCAATATATTACTAAAATCAAAGATTTGAGAAAGTCATTATCATCTACAAAATGCAGACATTACATTAAACAAGCAAGATACTGTCAGTTCATTTAAGTACGTGCTTGCACTGTACTGGGTTCTCTTTCGCCCCTGATTGACATTGTATAATTCACACTCGGGTTGAAATGATTTTGTAACACGTGAATTTTGGATTCAAACAAAATCATAGCAGATATTTTATTCCCCATGTAACTGGGCATTAAATGGTTATTAAGAGGATATTGTATCTGTGTATGTTGGCCTGTCTTAAAGGATAAGATCATCTTCTGAAGTGAGTCAGAAGGCTCCATATTGATGTGTGGTTTAGTTAGTGTAGTTCACACAATGTCAGTCTGGATTAGAGCCTCCACTGCTCAACGCCCCCCACCCCCTGCTTTGAAGCCGCCTCGCTCCACGTCCTGCCGCTGCTTTAACTCACATTTAGCACGTCCCATTGCATTAGTCTCACTCTGTCCCTCACCTTGTGGCTCAGCTTGAGTTGCTGCAGCCCAGCCATTTCCATTTCCTAGTTGCATCTTTGTCCATCACATCAGCCACTCGTACTTGTGTGTGGGCATGTGTATGAATGCATGAGCGTGTGTTAGAGTGCAGGAGTTAATTGTACCAATGCGATGTAGCTCTGCATACCACTGTGCACAGTGATTTTTTTTAGTAGAGAAAAGGTGTTGCTAATGCTTGGCTCGAAGCAAAGATGAAGACAGTGGCGTGCAAACAGCCCAACAAGTGCCAAATAATTTAAAGCTGTGTGCCATTTCTACACCAACACAAAATGCATTCAAGGGTCCACACGATGAGTCAGAGGCAATACAAAATGATTTTTATTTTATATGTTTTTTAGAGAAATTTTAACAGTATTGATTTAAGATTATTCAAATGAACTTCCCACTTGCTGTAATATAAGTCATTGGCGAGCAAACAAAGCCGTGATTACTGCTTGTATTTTGCTTTCAAACTGATGTAGCAATCTTTCCATGAGGAAACAGTCTGACTCCAACTAGAGAGCACTCTACAATTCCCACAAAACACCTTCATTTTCCAAAAATTTTCAAGCCTCTGACATCTCATTACTGTGGATTAGCTAGTCACAAGTGCCACCTATGACAGCAATCAGGGGGCTACAGATGATCGCCTAAGGGGTTTATTCAAACCCTGTGGCACTATGTTATCTTACCCTGCCAATGGTACTGAGGGAAGGAGAAGAGTGAGTGAACAGGAGAGTTTAACTGGCTGAGACTGCCTCACACCTGATTCCAACTTGACCTTGAGCTTCTTGTTTGGAGTAAATGTGTTTTGTCTTTTTACATTTAATGTCAGAGTCATTAGTACAGCTGAAAGGTTGCCTTCTCTGTGCTTAACGTTGCATTCTGCCACAGTGTAGTTTGTGCATGGAAAAGTGGAAGTGCTGTATCCGATGGGATTTTGCTGAATAGAGTTGGTTAAAGTCACTGCTCAACTTAATACTCCATGTAAATTACTGTAAAGAATCCATGAAATGGGACCTTCCTGGAAAGCTGGGGAACATTTGTATCTTCAATGGTGATCTGCTGCTGCACTCGTAAGCATGACCAAACAGTCAAACCAAAAACAGTTAACACAATCCCACTTATCTCTTCCCCTTTTAAATCAAACTGCCTCTATGTCTCCATAACCAAAAGCCAATTTGTTTTCACTTAAGCTTGAGCTTTACCTGTATTATGTCACATTACATCCTCCTATTTTAACAGCAAAGCTATTACATTTAGGTTTGACTGGAGCTTTAACAGATAGATGTCAATGTACAGTACTTGTACCGCTAAACATGGTGTGTTTCTGGGAACTGGGTGGTTGACAATTGCTCCAGCCATCGTTGCATTTACAAGACGAGAGGTTATAATACCCCCTCTCAGGAGCTACGTCTTCAGGACAGATTGAAGGTTACAGTGAGTCGCTATCAGAAAGTGATGAGACGGGCTGGGGCTCATTAGCGAGTTCACATTAGCGTTGCTTTCCACCACTGGAAACAGCTCTTGATGAGTAAAGGAATTAAGTTAACTGAACTCGCAACATTTCTTCTTGACTGGTAAGTAAACAGCTGTTAATGCTAATGTTGGCAATGTAGCAATAGCAAAACTTATAAAAGAATCAATATTTTATATGAGCAATGGCGTCAAATGTCTATGTCTAACATTTAAAGTGTCACTTGATGAACCTAGAGAGAACTTTCACCTGCTAAGCTCCATTCAGATCTACAGAGCCTTTTTTTTTTTTTTTTTTCAGTTTCCTGTTTTGATTCATTCTCACTTCTCATCAGTTTGCAGACACAGCAGACAGCTGTTTTCAGTGATAAATAATAAACAAACCATCTGAACTGCCCAGGACCAAACGGCAGACACAGTTAGCAACTAGCTAGTGAACGTAGTGGAGCGTTCAGCTGCTTAAGAGAATTATATTTCCCCTCACCAAAAGTGGAGCTAAAAGAAGAGTAAATATTGGACTTACATTTGTCAAGTGGCCAGAAACATGATTCCAATGAATCCGAATGCTAATGTTTTTCGTATTGGCTGGGAAATAAATGGGAAACCATTTGCTAACACTGCCGCTATAACAAGTTAAGGGGATAATATCTCAATGTTGTGTTGTGTGTAGTTAATTTTGCTGACCTCAAGTGTCCGAAAATATTAACAGGTTTAAAGGGGCTCTCCCCCAATTTTACACATCAAATTCAATTTACTAGACATGAAGAGTATTAAACAGCCTATGAAAATATCTATATAGTGTCTTCTGTGTGGGAGGAGTTTTGTCAAGTCTGAGAAAACTACTCAAGTGACATAACTTGTGTATGCAGCTTGTACTTGGAGAATAATTTTTTTACAAACATCATTTCATTTTAAAAGACACCAATGTTTAACCACTAACACAGGGTCCAATGAAAGATGTTATTCCAGTTCATTTTGGGAGGTGAACTAGGGACGTACAGAATGTGGATGCCAGTGCTGCATCTATTTTGACGATTCTTTTAAAAATCTATTCTATAATCTATCTCTTGTGAGACCAAAATAAGAAAGTGCAGTACTACCATAAGTTGCCTGAGCACTGTTGTGATTATAGTCATTACTTAACATGCATTTAAGGCTGGGACAATAGATAAAACAACATAAATGTGTAGTTTGGGCCAGAAATGAGACATAATCCACACTGTAGTGGACTGCTGCAGTATGGCAGGAAGTATGACTCCAGCAGCTAGAGTCGGTGGTAATTAGGCTGGTAGGTGGATACATTTCATTATGCCCAAAGAAAGACATGGCTAAGCCCTGTGTTCCCCTGTAATCCTTCCACTGTGCTGCCCGTTATGAGTCAGCCCCAATCTGCTATACTGAAAGTCATCACTTTTCTCCAGCCACAGCGGGGCAGATGAGCCAGGTGCCTCAGGCTCACTGACACCAGCCCTGTCTCTGGTGACTGAAGTCGCCTCTGCAGCGAGCCAAAGTTTCCTTGTCTCAGGCTGAATAGAGCTGGAGGGAGCACCGTTTAGTTCCCCTTGTTTAAAGATAAGATGAGGCTAACGACTGTAATAGCTCCTCAGGGAAATAGATACTCAGGATAATAGAGATCCACTGTTCCTATCAGTCCAGGTATATTGGACAGAGCGGAGGTTTTTGGCTGCATTAAAAAAGCCCAGATGAGCTCTGCTTTGCATTACAAGTCACATTAATGGCAGAGGTATATCAACTGTAAACCAACACGGTGAGGAAAAATTCACTCCCAACCTCATTTGATTTTTGTTCCTTACCACCGTTCATCACTCTTTGTTCAAGTTTTGTTTGTTGAAGGAAAAAATGAAAAAAAAAAAAAAAACTCCAAGACAGATGATGAAACTTAAGAGTGATTTTGATGTGTGTAAGTGTGTTTTTTTTCCCCCGCTTTTTTGCAGTCCAAAACTTTTGTGGTCTTTTGTTCTTTCTCTTCATGAATCTTTCATGGAGAACAAGGTTCATTCAGCAAAGTCAGACTCTTCCCAACAGTTTTGTGCAGAGACTCTTAAGGACACCAGTAAAACCTAAGACGAAAGCATATCCCACCAAATGCCAAAGGGCTTGGAGGGCATCGTGCCCATGGGAGATATTTTACTTTTTAAAAGGTAATTTGAAGCACTGGTTTCAGGTGGCTTTTGACCAAAGAACACTGATTGCCAGCCCGCATCCATTTTAAAGGTGCCATGAGACTGTGTGGTCTTGTTTTTGACTGTTGATAAAAAATGAATCTGCTGAATAGCATCAAATAACCCCATTGGAAATCATCACTCACACCCTGCTTGTTATGTTATTCTAGAGGGTACACACACCTAAGGCTATATCCAGTAAGAATATTGTTTTCCACAATATTATATCAAAAGGTCCAAAGGAAGACAGCAGAATCAAAAATCATTTTAGCACTTTGAGATTTCCCTTCAATCCAGAAATGCACAAATCACCAGTATTCTGAACTTCTTAACGATAGCATAACATTAACAATTTTCACTATGATCAAATCTGTAGCAGCAAATAGCTGTCCATCACAGGATTGAGCGTTAGAGGTAAATGAAAACGTAGCAGGTTTTTTCTTTTTTCATTATTAGGCCTTTTTTCTTGTCTGTGTGTTATTTGAAATCCTGGACATTTCCCCTCAAATTGTTAGTTGAAGGCAGACGCGATCGTCCCCTCTGCCCACACCTTTTACTTCATGTAGTCAAAGCTTGTGTGGCTCCCTGAGGCTTTAGTATACCACCAACCAATTTCAATTTTGGCACTAAGATAATTTGTTCTGGGTTTGTACCACAAAAGATCATTGTTGAACACTGACTTTGACATTTGAAAGGGCAAATTATTAAGAAAAGGTGCTATTATTTTATATTCATTTGATGTCACAGCTGCTGTCTCACATACTTTAATAAGAAATAGGCATTTAATTGGATTCAGTTGAGGATACAAAGTAGTGCAACTAGAACAGAACTTATCTATCTATCTATCCATCCATCCATCCATCCATCCAGACCTACTGTCGTTGTTAAATTTAGACCATCTCTCTGCTCCCTTAGCTTGCTGTCTCCCTGTCTCTGTATCATCTCTGGAGAATTGCTATATTATTGAAGGTTTACCTCCTGCCATTATACCGGTCGCCTTCAGGATCTCAGTGGCTTCCTCCATCTTTTTATAGCTTCTGCTACAGGATCTCTGTGTCTGGATTTTTTGGTGTTGCATGATCCTATTACAGGTAAAGTAGGTTTTGTTCACTGTGAGCATCTATTGAAAAGAAGTAGCCTTTCAGAGTATTGAACCAGAGGCAACAAGTGGCACCATGGGACATGCTTTTTGTGCCATTTGTTATGAATGGGTTAGTACATCCACCCATACGCCATGATCTCATGAGGGCGCATTATGAGATTTGTGTGTTTTCTGCTTCCCCACCTTTGTTTCTGCACAAATTGGAAAGCCTCTCTCGACAGAAGCTTGGCCAAGTGAGAAGAGCAGGAGTGGTTCCTCTCTGCCCTGTTGGATAAACACTCAGAATAGAGCACATTAACCTCCACTTTCTTTTTTAAATATTTCATTCAATTTTTGCATAATATAAAAGATTAGAATCCAGGTCTAACTAGTAATGACACTTAGATGAAAGTACTGAGTATGTGTGTGTGTGTGTGTGCATGTGTGAATTATTCTGCATGCGTGTGTTTGTGCTCCAAACAACAACAAATCTGGGTTACTGTGTTCCCAACCTGCATATTCAGGCTGCTCACTGTGGAGTGAATGTCAGCACTCTGTGTCAGTCTCAATCTGGCATTTTGTGTCTGCAATTAATGTCCTGGCATACAATGTCACTGTAAAATGTCCGAAATGACTGCCGTGCAATGACAAGCAAATACTGTCAGGGAATCATGACAAAACTGGGCAGATGTTCCTTGAATATCACACCCAGCTGCACCTGAAGAAGTCATTTAGCTTGCAGAAAGAGCACAGGTGAAACAAGCCTCTGTTTGGTTACTCTCCTTTCTTCTTCATTTCAAATTGTCTTTGGCACCATGCAGCGCTGCACCACCAGGGACACCGCAACACAGGCTGGGACCGGCAAATACAAGCTTGGGGCTAAACAAAATTTCAAAATGAGTAGGCACCAACATAAAGGCCAGGTTATGGAACTGTAGTCTGTGACTTGTAATTATGTGTTGCTGTCTCTTTTCTCCTCCAAATCAATAACTGCGATTCCTCCTTGGTCAGAAATTTCTGTCTTCAGCCAGTCAAAAGCCATTTTTCATCCTTCATGGTGAGCACCACTTTTTTTTTTTTGTGTGTGTGTGATATGTTAACCGTGATAAAACATTACCATAGTAATTTTGAATCAAAAGTATAATTTCCATTCACAAACATAACCACAACTGAGGAGATTGGCAGGTTCTATTACACACTATATACTCAATCAATCATTTCACTTCCGTCTCTGATCCAACACTGAATTATCCTCTCCTACATGCTATAGAGCCGATTTCCTGTGTGGAAATGGATACACGCAGCCCTGAAAACGTAAGATGTTTTCTACCACTCTGTTATCGCTCACAGATTATGACTGATAACTCCCATTTGTTGCTCATTATCAACAGGCAATCTTTGTGCAATTGACTACACCTCACTGGCTCACAATCATTTACACAAAAAAACTCCCTTTGGCTTTCTTTTCTTTTTGAAACCTCAATCATTCTGCAGAACTCTGCTCTGAAACCTGCTCTTACAGCACATAGTAACAAATACCACACTTTTCTCCCTGCCACTTCAGTCTGCCCAGCCTGACACAAGTGAGTAATAAAAATCTGTAGAAGTGTTCAAATTCATCCAAATTGCAGCTTCAGCCACTATCACATGCTTTCTGCCACCCTACAGCTGCTTTTCCAACAACACACAGGCCTGACTGTGGCTCATACAAATGAAGGTGAAGATTGGCTGAGTGACTTCAGATTTTTCATCATTTTTGACATTTAATTGTCGTTTTCTAATTTCTGCTCAGCCTGTCAGCTAGTTTGCTCTCCAGTGCCAATCCTCAGTTATTATTTGTCTGGTTGTCAGTGGCAACAAGGGCTACCCAAATCTTACTGGCAGCTATAGGTATCCAACAACTGCATTCTGAAAGCCACTGTTTTTCTGAGTCTGTCTCCCACCATAGCTGATCTGACCAGCATGATTAATCTCAAATGTAATGACTAATATGTCTGTAGAGCACCAGCTAATCACGTTTCAGTAATTTGGAACTTTTGTTTCTTTATTATTATAATGCTCTTCTATAATGTGCAGGACATTACTAAACCTCTGAGCAAAATGGACCGCAAGACAAATCTCGCCTTTCGCGTCTTGAATCCTAAAATGAAGGCTCCACAAGAAAAGATAAACTTTTCTCCACCATTCCTCAGAATCAGCCTGGGCTGTGGATGCACAGACGTTTGTCCCATAAAAAGCTTTATAAAAGGCTCTAAGTGGGACTGGCTTGGACTGATTGCTTATGCGCGACCAGTAATGGTGAATTTACTTGGCCCACAGGGGAGTGATGCTCCCTGTGTGTGTAATGCTTTGATCACCACAAGACACCAGCAGCAATGGGCATGTTCCCTACCTTTTACTCACCCAATGCCACGGGAATACATTAGCATATTTTGCTTTAAAAGAGCTGTTGCCTGTAATCGCATGGCTCTAGGTTAACAATGTCTTTAAAGTAGTTTGTTTTTCTTTGGTTGTGTGGAACTATTGGATGAAAGCTTGACGTTGTTGCTCCTAATACTGTAGCAGCTTACTGTCATCAGAGCATTGTTGTGGTAAAAACAGCACACAGGAGCTTAGTGAATAATAAGGACCTTGTGCCATTTGGCAGACCTTTTTGTTACTTTTCATAAAAATTCTTGCAGCTAAGTAAAGGACTGTTATTTACATGTGAAAGGTTGCGGTGCACCATACCCACTGACTTGACATCCAGCACCAGACACTGGCAGGAGATGTGATTCTCAATAATTCACATACTGTATATATGAATACATTAATCCCAATGTTGCATTCATAAATATGTGAATTTTGGAGCAAAAATCTTCCTTTGAATGCACCGCCTTAAGCAATATCAAATTTGATAGGCTTTGTTTTGAGTGTAAAGGTGTAAGGTCTGCACGCAATGACCAAGCATTAACTTAACATTTGTCAGGCTTTGTTTATATCAGGTCTAGTCTTGTTAGGGTGTTTGAGGCATTTGTGAGTTCTGAAAAATTTAAAGTTGTGCCCACGTTGCAAGTGCAGCACGCAGCAGTTGAGAGGTTCTTGAATCGCTTTACTAATGAGTCCCTTTGCAAGAGAAAATATGTCTGAATGTCAACAACATCAGTCGTGAGATGTAGCCTTAAACACTTGAGGGATATTGACCTGATGGCATTTTCATACATGTGCATGAAATCTCTGGCCTGTGATGATATGATAGATTTCACCGGATTTCATCACATCCTCACAAGTTATGCTTTTGTGCATGTGTCAAATATATTATATTTCACAACGTTTTTCATCTCTACCACTCAGCTAGAATAATTTGACGCTCATATACCCTGACGTTGTTTGCTAGTCAATATTTCAAGCATTTTAAGTGAGAAGAGTCAATTGCAAATTGGACGTATTCTGGGTTTAATCAAATGCTTTAGTTCAGTGATGGCACTACTCCTGCTGTGAGACCATTATGCTTGCACTGAGGAGACCACAAAAATATTCATTGCCACACAGCTCGCTGCGTTTGCACTTGAGGACATTGCTGAATCATGCAATTATGGTTTGGATGAGGAAAGTCGATAACTGCCTCATACTTGTCCCCGGTGGAGACGTGGAGAGATGGCTAAGGTCACACCTGTAATCATGTGGGAGCAGCACAGTCCATTGACACAATGATGAGAGTCTACAGAAATTCAGGTAGGATTGAGATAGGGGTTGACTGTTCCTTATTGGAAGATGGATCCAGGCTATCTTGAATGGTGTTGTATCAGATGGAGAGATGCACCAGTAGTCACATGCTTGCTCAGCTCAGGTGTGATATCCTGTCTGCAGGACTTGGCTCGGTGGGTCAGATGTATAAGTGGCCTTGTAAACAGGCAGCGGTTGGGGGCAGTGCACCAATTGAGGAGAGTGTTAAGTGGAAATGGGAATAACTTAACTGTTCAATTTGAACAAGAAACTCTTTATAAAGGGTTTATAAATTGTATGATGAGTATGAGTTATAGGTTATTAATAAGTTTGGGTTGGCAGATTCGGAAAAATCACTTTGATTGACTGGATTACTATTATTTAAGTCAGGTAAATGTTAAAATCACTGCCATATAAAGCATTGGTACAGCCTACCCTATTAAAACAAATGGTACCTATATTTAAGATAAAACACTAGAGCACATCTCTTTACTATGTTGAAACATTGCAGATCCTCTATGTAAACCTGGTCACACCAGCACTGCAAAATGGCAAAGATTGTCGCATAAAGAGTGTTGACCTTTGAGGAAGCTGAGAAGTGGAGAGTCCAAAATGGGGGAAACTATTTTCATTAGTGTTGCACCATCCACTTTTACTATACCCTCCTCTGTCAGAGCATAAACGGCTCCACAAAACAGGAATGGTTATGAGCCTGGAATAATTGATGGTACAAATCCATCTTTTTAATAAACTGTATGAACTGTACCATTACTAACCGACAGTTAGCAAGCAATTAGCAAGCTCTTTAACTTGGAAAGAGTCTGCTTCCTCTTCAATAAAATCTTTTATTGGCTGAAATGATGTACAATCTCAAGAACAGAAAGCCAAAGGAGAGTAAACGGCACAATGCTGAGAAAATAAGAAGCTTGTGTAGCTAGCACAAGCATTTTTCGTGGCTGGCTAGCGTGTTAGCCGTTAGTTCAGCAGCGACAGTAGCTCACCAACTAGCTCTGTGAGTCTCTTAAAGGCCAAGGTTCTAGAAGTAAATGCTTCACAAAGTGGTTACATTGGGTGGTAAAATACCTTCAGCTGTGTTGGGGAAAATGTTTTGAAAGAAGTCATTATTACCAAAATCCAAATTCAGTTTGTTTAGTTAATAATGAATCAAAAACAGCAAGATTCCCCTTCAGAAAATCTTTATGTTCCTAGCATCACCCTGACTGATACATCCCATAACATATTACACATTTAATGAGACACCTTTGATAACCCTTTGAATGCAGCAGGCTAATAATAAGAACTGTTGCTACTGTGCTTGACAGCTTGCTCTAACAACATGCCACATGGACTTTACGCACATAAGAAATTCACACCAGTGAGTTGTGTGTGAGCAGGTACCTGCTCTGCTGTAGCCTCTCGTGTAGATGATTCATTAGATGGCACCCAGGTTTTCACAATGCTTCTGTGTCCACTTCACTCCAATTATTCTTAACAAGTGCTCACTCAGAGGTCATCATTACGCCGAACCTCCTCCCAACCCCCCACCCACCCCCACCCCACTCGCTGTCATTTCAAGAGCCAGAGCAGAGTGCTGGAACATCATTTGCTCATCCTCATGCAACTTTGTCTTGGCTTTTTCTCCACATTTGCATTTGCTGAGCCTGATCCGATGCAAGATCACATTAATAAGAACGTGAATCTTCTGCTGATAATCCAAGCTCCATTCTCTCATGTTATTGTGCTCCCTTCTGTTAGATCTGTAACTATCACAGGACTGTACGATCTCAGTCTTCTATACCCGGAAGCGGCACATACAGCTGAGAAAAGAGGTGGTGGTTAACTGCCAAAATCATTGAGTGTTTGGCTTCTTCATTTGGACTGTGGAGGCAGTCAGTACTGGAATCCAGAATCTCCCCACAATGTAAATGAGAGCCATTATAGCAATGAAAAGACATTTGGCTGCATTATTCTAATTAGGTTCGGTTGAGTTCTATAATGTATTTTTTTAAGATTGCAAATGATTTGTTTGTGCATAAACTGTAGCCTATATTATGAAGTCAGTGAAAACGCTATTGTTTACCTTTTCTCTTGGGTTGCAGACAGTGCAGAGCTTCATTAATTCAGTTTGTACAAAAATAGGTGCAATAAGAGAGAGGGACTCATCAGAATATCGTTAATAGAATGTGACTCAGTGACGGTGGTCTGGTTCAGCTTATTAGCTTGTTAGTGTGTGTTTTAGGTGTGTGTAGCCTCAACAGTTTAAACATCACATTCCCTCACTACTGCCAGGTGACAAACACTGCAGGCATGATGTGTTTTGTTATACTAACTAGCTCGCTATGTGAGCACTGGCAGAAGCATGCTCTCTCTCATAACGATCACTATCAAATTTCACTGCAACAATTATTTCAGAAAAAACTTGATTTGTTTATGCTTACTCAAATCAAAGGGATCCATAAGTAATCCACGGCAGGTGTTAGATGCTTCCAACAACCTAATTGTATTTTTTTTTTTTAATTGACTCTTATTTATTACACATGTTTGTTAGCCCACCAGAGAGTGCCGTGATGTACTTTACAGCTTTGGCAGCCGCACAACAGTGGAAATTACTTAAATTTACATCAAGTACAGCTTGCTTGTTTGTCATTTTTCTTTATCAAAATGCTGTCATGTTCTATGTTTGTTCAGCTCCTATGCCAAGCCTTTATCTATTATCTAAGCCTTAAACTATACTGAGCAAAAGGTATGGTTGGCTTAACTGCCTGAGACTAACGAGCATATTTGAGGTGCGGTTGTTTCACTCGGAAGACGGTTCTCTTTTGATCTGAGCAATAATCTGTCTCCCAGAGTCTGGGAGCTATTTACAGAGGAGATTTATTTCACTGATTCTCTGTGTACAATGAGGCATCTGCTCCTGCCAGCTCAGGTAGAGAAGGGCTGTTTCAGACAGCAGCTCACTGATGCTAGTTCCCCCCTCAAACACAAAGAGGAATAAAATCTATTAATAGTCCACTGAGTGTCCTCTGTATGCTGGTAGATGTGTGTGTAATGCTCCCTTCAACGAGTTGAAGCAGGAGAAAAATGTTCATTTCTGTGCATATCCCTCCTACCACCTTGTCAGTGCTGCAGTAAAAAATACCACAAGAGGAAACTTCTGTCCGTTTTCCATCAACAGTGGACACAACAGTGTTTTCATCTGCCCCACTGTGACTACAAATAAAATAAAAGCGCTACGAGTGGAATTTTCCATTGGATTTGTCTTTGCTTTTTATCTCCCAGCTACAAAGTGAATTACAACGGCCCTGAGCTGTGCCTGGCAGGCCATGAGAGTTTCCCAGGTAGGAACAGTAGAGGTCAAGGTGTGAGAGCAATGCTATAAGCATGACTTAAAATTCTGCCGGTGCTTCTTCTCCCACAGGCTTGCTCTCACTTCCTCTCTTTCTATTTCTCTGTCTCTGTTCGTATCTCTTCCATTTTCCTTTTTCTCTCCTGTGCACATTTCCACTCTGTCCGTCTGTCTCTCACTCTCTTTCCCATTACTTTTTAACACCTCTTTCAACTCTTTCTCCTCCCCCTCTCCTCAGCTCTCTCTTTACAGGTGTAGGAGTCAGTGCAGTCACACATGGTTCCTGTAAAATGAATTAATATCAAAGTGTTCTTGTATACACATGTGCAAATATACTCATGAAAACAATAGAATAGGGATGGAAATTCTGTGCAACATTCACTCTTGATTCATATTCAAAGAGGTGACTTTTATCCATCCTTTAGAAGTCAGGTTTACTATAATGCTGCATATTTAGAAAGTCTGTTTTCTCTTGTCCACATAAGATAATGAAAGCATTTAAACATTTTAGTATCAGGACCACAGCCAGGATTTTAAGAATGCTGACGTGATTCGTCCAGACTAGACCTCAGTAACCTTAGTGGAGGCTTTGTAAACTGCTGCTTGGTAAATTCTTTGTAAACTTACCAAACCTCTACATATGATTCCAGTATCACATTGTATTGTATTTACTTGTTTATATTTTATGTAATTTTGGTTTGTCTGATAGAGCCCATTAAATCCCAGTCAGTCCAATAATTGACCATGTAAAATGTCACAGTCTAAATTAATTTTATCTGACTCACAGTGAGTGTTTATTTGCTTGCATCTAGGCCTGTGTTCATGGTACCTGTCCTGAGACTCTCCAGGTAGCACATTCAGCAAGATTGAAAAGGTGCCACTGCTGGACAAAATTCCTCCTGTATACAGTGAGGACCACTGGGTGCATGGACAACATGAGCTGTATAAACTGAAGCTTGAAGGTCTCCATCAAACATATTTTACCAGCATCCTCCAGCGTGGCCACTGTAGAGGAAAGCCATGACAAAGGATTAAGGGAAGTCAATATCAATTTCTAATGCCTATGGTAAAGAAAAACAGATTACTGGACCATGAAAATCTTTCTAATGCTTTTAAAAGGCCATTATGTACTAATCTGGAGGTGCTGAAATGTGCAGTGTAATCATTTTAAAATGTATATTAAAGTTTCACAAGTATTATTATGGATATCAATCTTGCCTCTTATATTTATCAGACATGCTCAGTATTGGCTGAAAAAAATATTATTCCAGTCAATTTCAGACTGTTGCAAATTTTTCTACCATTCAATATTTAATATTCATTGCGAAACCTGTGAACCAACAGGAGTGAAATATAATTTGACTTTAATATGTAATACAATTTAAAAAGTTTGTTACTATTAAAGAAACTGAACATATTAATTTCAGTGTCATTAGCTCATATTACAGTATTTAAATAAAAAAATTAAAGTATCTAATATTTATTTAATAGCCAAGATGTTATTTTGCAGGCAGCTCTCTGCACAGACGAAGTGAATGTGCTTGCATTATAGACACTTTTAAAAATTGCAGAAAGTGTGTGCAAAAGTTGCTCTGTATGTATTGGGTTAGCAGCTCTAATTGGAATAAATGGGTCCACTGTGTTTGGGTTCATCTTCTCCGTCTTCCATTTATCATCCAGTTGGTGTCACTGGATGTGTGGGGATTCATATCATCCCCACAGATCTCACCCTCAACCAAAGCAGTAATGTGGCCACAAAAATATGATCCCTCACTGGCTTCCCACCTGGCAACAAATGTTGTGTTCACTGCTGCTCTGGGAATTTTTGTGTCTGAGTTCCACATGTCCCCAGCACATTGCAATTACAGCATTCAGGTTGAAAATCTGCAGAGTGACACTCTACTGTGTTAAAACCTTGCCCTACATTCTATTTTTATACTACAGCTGCTACCTTTTTAATTTTTGAAGTTTTATTGCATCATATCACGGCACAGCCTGCCTAATAACTGTGCCATGTGCTGTGAATTATATGAGGTGCTCAGCAGGAGGGGACCTCAGTGCATGTGTCTTTGTAATGCTAATGAAAATTATATGCTCTTCAGGCCAGCCAGAGCCACATGTGTGAAAAAAAATACTGAGTGTGCTTGTACACCAGCCAGTATGGCAGAAGCTCCGTGTGTTTGTATATGTATGTTTGATATTAGGGTGTATGGGAACACTGTTAATTTAGCATTAAAAATCTTTATATATCGATTATGGTGGCTGTATCAAATATGAGAACCAACATGAGACACATCTTCGAAAAATGTGGTGAATGCTACAATTTGAAGAATAATTCAAGAACAACTAAAATCAAACAGTATGGTAGCAACAGTGACTATATTTCAATGCACTCAGTTCTGTGTTTAAAACAGTAAATGCAAGAAACACCAGCTTAAACTATCAAAGCTCCAACTGTGATTCTGACAAGCACAGTTAAGATGCCTGGCACAATGCAAAACTAAATGTCAATCTTGTGCTTTAAGAATTTGGCATCTGTGCAAACTCTCTGAGTCTGACAATGACCTGTGGACATTTTGAGATCAAGAAAAAACAAAGAAGTACTAGCATTTTTTTTTTTTTTTGAGCTAGCATATCATTTCTTTACTTGCATTTGAATGAATGTCTGTCAGTGAAATAACGAGGCATGCGTTTGCTGATGAACTGTTCATCTGTGTGACCACCACACTCCAAGTGGACACTAATATTCTCTAGACTGGTTTATTCATGAAAAGAGTGAGAGTTTATCAAAGGTGCGGATGAATAGCTTAATCTAGATCTTAACCAAAACACGGCAGATAAGTGTGTTGTTCTATGCAGGTAAATGTTACCACAGAAAGCGTGTTCAAGTCCAACTATGAAATATTCATGCACTTGACCTGCTGCATGAGAAAATACTCCTTTACTTCAAAGAGAGAACGTAGTGATCCACGGGGGGCTCCAAGAGGGAGATGTGTCACCAAACATTTTATCCTGTAATTCCTCTATCAAGTCAAGTTTGTTTGTATTATTTTTCCTCTCAAAGAACCAGCATTTTCATTTCGAAAAAATGAAATGAAAATGAAATGAAAAAAAACTGAATAAGGAAAACAAGTAAAAACCTAAAAAAAAAAGAAAAAGTCAATTAAATTAACTAATAGAAAGAGCGAGAGCTATGGCAAGATGAGTTAATTTAAATTGTAAAAACAAAAAAACACTCATGGAAGCATAATATGGAAGGAAGCTGTGGGTGGTTGCTCAGTAACCATATGCCTCATGCGTGCCAGCTGTTGCAGTGATTCAGCACGGTCACAGTAACTAGTAGTGTGAATTTCAGTTTAGCAGTTCATTTATCTTGGAAATTGTAGTTTGACAAAAAAAAAAATCATAGCCTGAGGTCCACTTACTGAAAATGTTCCTGGATAGGAGAGCAAATTAATTCCAGAAACAAACGGTATCAGCTAGCGGTCACAGCAGCTGGAGAGAGCTCAAGGATACCATTAACATCCGACGCCAGAGACCATCTCTGGGCAGAGGCAGAGGATATAAACCCCATATAGGACCGCCTGTTATAATGTAGGGACCAGTAACACATCAGACTTTAATCTATATTTTTTTGACCATATACAGCAATTCTACTCAGTACTGGTGAGGACTATAATTTTCAGATTCAAAGAAGTATTTGATAGCTTTTAATCTTTGTTCTTTAAAAAATGGTAGCCAGCCAACAGTTCAGACAAGTTTCACTATGAATCTCATCATTAACCCTCGCTGATAAGGAGCCAAAGACATTAAACATCTTGATAGTGAAATACATTTGGTTATCCTATTGCTTTTCAATTTCTATTTATTTTTACATATTATGTTTTGTGGAAGTCTAAATGCTTACTGGAATACCTCATGAACTCCACGAAGATGTTCTCATATATCCTGCTGTATGAAATTAGAATATATTACTAACACTATTATAGATCCCCTATGTAATATAGGTTAAGGTACAGTTCGCTAAAGCATGCAATTTCTAAATAGATATAAATTAATAACATCAAAACATTCCACATGAACAGTGTAGGTGAAGAGAAGGATTCGTTTCCCTCCTTCCCTTTATTATGAGATACCGTCCTTCACATCAGTCACTATGTACATAGAAAACAGGATATGTTTTAGAACTACAGTATTGCAAATTATAGACACTTTTTGTCAATAACATTAATAATTCTTCCATTTGTGCCCATCTATTTAGTAATGTGATGGAATTACTTGGGGAAACCAAAGCCATTTAATTGTCTCCTGCATCCTTGTTCATACCACATTCTGCTCTAAGCTATTACGTCCAATTTCCACCCTGATGATTATTATGTAGTAGATACTAATAGAATAATGGTGGAAGAATAGGAGAGTGCAGAGGTAATTAGGAAGCAGTGGGTCATCTGGTTTGCCCAGAGGAGGATGCAGAGGGAATTACCTGGTCCACAGAAGAGACGGGAGAAGCGACGACGAAAGGGAGTGGAAAGAGAGAATATGATATAAATGTGGGGGAGATGAAAGAAAGAAAGAAATAGAGAAAGGAAGAGAGAGACTTGAGAACTGGAGTGGGATGGAGACTGAAAAAGAGAGAGGAGGGTGACGAGAGGAAAGAGAAAAATGAGACTTGTTTCATTTTGAAATGATGGAATGTGTTCTCACCCCAGAGCTCTGTTCAATAAGCCGCCTTCTGTTGTCGAGCTATGGAGGAGACAAAGAGGAAAAGAAGGGAAAAGTAAAAGAAAGGGAGCAAAATGGCCATGTGTATGTGTTCATGTATATGTGCAGAGTATGTGTATCCAACCCATAATTCCATAAGGAGCATTAGTCCGCGTACTGTGCTGCCTGATGGATCTCTTCAGCCATACATTTAAAAAGAAACAACTAATATGCCGATGATGTTCCGTTATTCTAGCCAAGTTTTTTCTGTTGTTGTTGTTTTTATGTTTAAGCAATTAATAGAAAACTTTCTACAACTTTCAAAAAAATGTGTTTAGAAAATTAGCATAAATATCTATCACTGAAGTGCCTTTATCTCTCGAATGGCACTGTATATAAAAAAATAAAAATAAAAATTTATAAAACTTTTTTCGCTTATCCCTAGTGCGATTTATACTGATACAGTTGTTTTTTATATCCCAAGGTTTTGCATTATCTACCTGCCTCCTCTCCAGTACAGTGATAGTGAACTGAATTCCATTTGTGCTGCTCAAAGCGCTGAAATAGATTTGCAAAACACAAAAGCCTCTTGCCTTTCCAGAGACCAGAGCTATGTTCCCAGTCTACACACTAATTCTACACAGGTTACAAGTACATCATATTGTTCACACCAGAAATACTAGCTACATCCTATAAGGATATAAAATACAATATTCCCTACGAAAAGAAGCAAACAAAGGAAAAGCAGCGGCTTTAAAAAGAAATATGTCCTCAGTCTTATTCCACCTTGTAGGCCATTTGTCTCGAATACAACTTACTGCCGTGCATCATCATGGCAGCAAGAATCGTCACAGTAACAACAATTAAGACAGGGCTAAGGTTATGGAACTAAATTAAATAAATAAATACAAGTGGTTTCGGTTTCCTGTGTGAAAGCCCCTCCCAATTGCAGACTTTGTTGCTTCATATACTACACCACCTGACTTCCTCCTTTTCCCCTGTTATAATTACTGTGGCCACTAGAGGTCACCTAGCAACAAAAGTTCCAGGAACACCTCAGAAAACAAAGTAGTTACAATTTATATTTTTTGGAAAAACATTTTTCTGCCTCTTTGTTAAATTTGGGCAATTAATGAATAGTATCAACGTCCTGTTTGTCTGAAATGGTAAATATGTCGATTTCTTGTATAATAAGTGCAAAACTATACTAAAAAAATTAGTACATACCTGTAGTGTATAGCGTTTACAACTGTTCATACTTATGTAGTATAGTCCTCAGAGGAGAACCAGGCACAAACGAAAACATCTGTGTGGGTGGACCCCAACTTGGTCTGATACCATGAGGGATAATTAAATATATATACAGGCATCTCCAGATAATTATTAGAAAAGAAAGCTCTGTCACAACATAAAAATGCCTGAAATGTGAATTCACTGCTACAAAAATATAAAAGTACAATGCCACTTTTCTATTCAGCACCATATTTATAGTTGCAAGAATGTTATTGCATATTTATACTATTATAGCTATGTCAGAAGTTGTCAGATCATAACAAATAACCAATAAGCAAAACCTGATCAGCATTTACTGTCTTTTACTATCAACATTTTCCAGAGGAGACATGTTGAAATATCACAGTATGGAAAGCACAGGTGTAAATAATAAGGTGAATGACAGCTGAATTGTATGCAGCTGCCTCAGTTTCAGGGTCCATATGGTTCATGCTGGCTCATTGTCACACTGTCATGGCTTACTGAGACACTTGAATAGATCCTTGATATTATTAGTAACCCCTGTGCTTTTCCTAGCATGACAAGTCAAAATGTCTGCTGTGAAAAAAATGTCTGTATGAGGCCCATTAAGTAGGGAAATGTATCTGTGTTGTCTCTGAGAATCTTATTATATAGTCAAATAAAAACTGAATTCATGGTGATGTAAAGTCATTGATCTGGGTTTGAGGTCATATCAAAATTAAATACTCTATTCATGTTTATGTTTATCCAGAAAATTAATGCAGCAGGAATTTAACATTTTGATGACTGATATTTATATTTGTAGTAGAGTATGTTACTAAAATCTATTCAGTGACAGTGATCATCAAAGAGACCACAAACCCTGCTCTAAGTAAAACATAGACCCTAATTAACCCTGCTGAGATAAGATTCCAGGCTGCCAGTCCTGCATTATGTATCGTAACATTTAAGTCATCAGAAATGTACCAGCTATAAATGGCAGCCACAGCTGCTGAATCCATCATCACTTCAACCCTCCACTGAGGTAACAGTGTTGCTCTCCAGGTCATCATGCCTAATTCTAACGGCACCATTTGCTCCCTCTGCCCAGTATCTACACCTCTCTTTAAATCCTTTTTGCCCATCTTGTTTCAGTTCATCTCCACATGCACCAACAAATCTTTGCAGACAGGAGCGTTGCCTGCTGCCTTTAAAATAGCAGCTCTGACTTCAATCCTTGAGAAATCTAACCTCAATCAAGGCTCTTGTTCAGACTACACAGATCCATCCCCAACCCTGCTGTTTCCCACCAAAATGTTGGAACATGCTGTTTCAGTCACAGCTCTCCACAAACGAACTTGATAAAACATTTTAGTTGCTATCGGTTCACAGCAGCACAGAGATTGTGGTGAATGAACCTTTTCCACGACTGACTAATGGCAGCCAGCTCAAGTCATTTTTATTACTTACCACAATATTCTCCTCACTCCTCACTGTGCCCTGAAATCATTTGCACTCTTCATTCACTCTACATTTTTACAACATGTTTATGTGAACAAAGCACCTATAGAAAATGTCAGTGTGTGATTTTCACATTATGTAAGATATAGTGTAGGGTTTTGTTTTTTTCCATCTGCCTTAGTCTAAAATCAATAAAAATATGACAAAACATGATAATGTGGCAAACATAAACAATATGAGAAGATATGTGTTTAATTATTTTTGTGTGTTATCTTAGTTATTCTTGAAATGTTTCCTTCGTTATTTGTGAAATAGTTTCTCACTATAATTTCACTCTATCATTTGGCTCATGATTCTTCTTTTTAATTAAATTACATTTCTGCTATGTCTTGTTTGTAGGAGTCTCTTTGTTAAACAATATTTATTCACAGCAATGGCAGGATGAGGAAGAAATTCAAAAGGAATTTGGGCATTGAAGATATTCAGGCGCACACAAAAACTTTAAAATAAGGGGCAAAACTACATAGAGACGTGATGTGAAATAACAACAGCAGACAAAACACAATAAATGCAGGAAGGCAAAAGAAAAGAGGAGGCACAAAACAAAGTACTCCTTTTTTTCTCAGAGATTTGAGGCAATCACAAGGAAGCACAAGAAAAGCCAGAAGCAGAAAAACAAGGAACCCTAGAGTGATCATAAACTGAAGATAAGCTCAATTAGGATAACAATGGAAGGCTGTGTGGCTGGGAAACAGATCCAGATGTAAGTGATCATTTTTCTAAAGCTGCTTGCTTGAAACTTTTTTTGCCATTCCAGTCACTGGGTGCCACAGGCTGCAACACATGGAGGAAACTGTCAAATTCAGCAAATTCATCTGTGGAATTTATTCCGTGTATGCCGCCTTATGCCTTTCATTGACCCAATCAAGCACGAATAATTGCTTCACAAGCTCACTTTCTCTCAGACTTACAATGGTAAATGCCCTCTTCAGTTTGATTTCAGAAAGATTTGGCAAACTGTCCAGCAGCCATATATGCTCAGTATATTGTGTATCTCTTTTTGACTGGCTTGTTAATCTTATATTAGTGATGTACACTCTCATAAAAGTGACATTTTGCCTCACATATTTTATATAATGTTTAGTCTAGTCTAGTTTCCAAAAGTTGTTTCCAGTTTCCAGAGTTTGTCCTGTAAAAGAAACCAACTGTACATGTTATACATATGTTCTCAGTACCTGGGGGAGATAGGAGAGAGTTTGGCACCCAGCTACTAACACCAAGAACTTTTCCTATATTTCCTTTTCTCCAGTTGTATTAAGAAGTTTTCACTCTTGACTCTTTCATACACACAATGATGAAATCCAAAACAACCACATGTATGTCAGGCAGCTCCACACACACAGTTATTCATCAACCTCAACGAGTCTAAATGGTCTTTTAAAGGGAAGTCACAGTGGGAGCGTGGAGATCAGGTCCTGATTGCTGCAATCTGGTAATTAGGCAAAGGGAAAAAGGAAAATGCATATGTTTCAGAGCACCCGGATGAATTGCATTCAAATGGAATTCATTCATACTCCACAATCAATGTGCTTTCTATTTCCATACAACTAAAAACAATCCGAGCTGCATACCCACTATACCTTCAGTTGATTGTGGTCGCGAATCTGTGCGATGAGGTTAATCTTAGAGTCAGGAGATTCCAAATAATGTCGTTAAACAAAAGGTAATTTTACAAATTTTCATGTCAGACAAGAGAGGAGATATAGGGAGGAGAGATAAAGTTTGTCTCACACCAGTGTATGAGAACTTGTCTCATGAAGGGCTGCATATCACCTTCCTCCCTGAATCATAGCCCTCCCCTTCTGACTCTGATTGCTCTCTCAAAATATCCCTTCTGTCTCTCTTTGTTCGGTGCTTATTTTATTTCTTTTCCCACCATTTCAAACCAGCAGGATCATTTTATGGTCACACGTTATTGTAAGACCCAAAAGGGCCCAACCTTTGCACTCCTTAAGTTTGGTTGCTTGTTCTTAAGGGGATGTGGAAATTGAGGCTTATTACAATGTTATTTCATTGTCATTTTCAACTCACCCTTGGTAAAAAATCTAATCTAAATACTCAACATGTAAAATGCAAATGTAAAGCATTGAATCCAAAATAATGTCTATGAATTGCAATTTTCTATGCAATAAACAGATAGTACACAAACAGGTGTTTAAGTTCAAAGCCATATGGGGAGAACAGAGTAAAGGGATCTGCTTTTCACATTTTACGCTAGCACAGCAAAATAAATGTACCTTCACCTCAGACAATAATTGCTGTCTGTAATTAAGGTTGCTGGGCATCTGTGCAAAGTAACACAAAAACATGAATTTAAAGCAGTTCTCGGAATATGACCCATTTTCAGCACAAAGCTATGAGGCAGCATGAGGTAAAATGTGCGACCAGAAAAAAAAAGAACATAACAGGGTGTGTGTGTGTGTGTGTGTGTGTGTGTGTGTGTGTGTGTGTGTGTGTTGTGTGTGTGTGTGTGTGTGTGTGTGTGTGTGTGTGTGTGTGTGTGTGTGTGTGTGTGTGTGTGTGTGTGTGTGTGTGTGTGTGTGTGTGTGTGTGTGTTTTGGCCATTTCGCTAGAACATGCTCAGGGGCCACCTGTTGGATATCAGGCACAGATGATTTGTATCTTCACAAAATGTCCCAGTTTTTCATTTGTAGGTTCTAAATTTAGTTTACACCAACATAATGAGACACAGCTTGACTCAACAGGTCTGTGTTGTGTACATCATGTATATGTACAGTATACAGCAAAACTTGTAAAATGTTACATGATTCAAATTTGCGTGTCTTAAAATAAAAGTTATGTCAAGTATTTTGGAATAACCTGTGCCTACCGCAGCTTTCTCAGTTTTGGCTGGGGTTGTGTCAAAGGCAAGAATGACTCCACATGGTAAAGAACTGGCTGAACAAGTAAGAAACCAGATTACAGACTTCACAAAGATGGGAGAGGGTGCAAAAGGACCACAATAGGTTGAAACACAGCTGCAGTAGTGGTTAGGAGGTAGAGGAAAAGACATACTACCAATAACAGTCGGCGCAGTGTTCGTCCTCGAAAAATGACAGCAAGCAAAATTTGCTATTTGCACAACCTGGCATTAAAAAACAGACAAGCCGGTGCTTGTGATTTGGCTCAAGGATGATCTGTGGAAACTGGTGTTGCAGTGACTGATCAGATAGTGTGAAGGACATTGCATGAAGTCAACCTCTACTGACAGTGTCCAAAAAAATAAAACATTGCTCACAAAACGGCACAAAACTGCAAGATTAAACTTTGCCAAAGAACATGAAAAGACGCCTAATGAATATTGGCAGTACATTCTGCGGTCAGACGAAACCAAAATAAATTAGCTTAGATCAGATGGGGTGTAGAATGTTTGGTGTAGACCCGGCCAGGACCACCACAGTGACTGCATAGTTCCAACCATTGAACATGAGGTGGAGTGTGCTGATACGGGGCTGCATCAGTGTAGAGGGTGTAGGGGAGATGATATTTATAGATGACACTATGAATGCAAGGTTGTACACCCAAATATTGATCGAAACGATGACTCCCAGCCTAGAAGCTTGGCAGGAGAAGAATTTTCCAACATGACAATGAACCTAAATATACTGTAAAAATCACACAAGCATTTGTAAAGAGCCCAGCCATGTGTGTCCCTTGACTTGAGTCCAATAAAATAACTTTAGAGGCTTTGAAGACAGAGCAACAAAACCCCTCCAGCAAAGACCAGCTGAAAAGAATCAACAGGCATCATCCATGAGCAGGAGGATCGATTCTGTCATGAAAAATATTAAAAAACCTAAAACAATGGAACCTTATTAATGAAGGGTTTACTGACTTTTGTTGCAGTTGGTTCTTTAATTTGGACCTTTCATTATTTTTTAATTAGTCAAAATCATCGGACACATGTAGAAGCCTACATCATGGAGATTGATCCCTCGCCTCTGATCAAATCATCATACATCAGCTCTGTGATCCCACTTGAGCAAATCTTTATTAACTTAAATTAATTTCATTAGAATATAAATATGATCACATAACATTAGAAACTGCCCCACACAGCAAATCAGGTCCGTGATTAGTTAATAAATTCATAGTGTATATAATATTAGAGTCTTGCATGTATTTAATTCCATTTACAAGCATAATCAGGGCAACTTTATATGTCCTATGTGTTCTCTTCTCTGCCAGTCACAGGAAATGAATTAAACTTGTGATCACATGGATATCTTCTTGTAATGTAAGTGGTGAGTCATCTAACCCAGCAGCTCATCCTACCCATTTTCAGCTCTGTGCAGCACAGCGGCTTTTGGACAAAATGGGCTTCGTTTTCAATAGAAAAACTGATTCATTCTTTCATTCCCTTACAACACAAGCTGATTTTTTGTTTTGTTTTATTATTTCTTTCTTTTACACACCTATTCAAACATGAGAATTGAATAGAAATTGAAGTTGCTCATACATGAATCGTTTGAGGGAGGATTGGCACTCCAAAAGATAGTTTGTGTGGAGAATAGCTCTGGAGCAAGAGTTCAAAGTCATGCTGTACATAGAAAAAAAAAACCCACTGCTCCATGTGTTCTTGCACAGACTGTGAAATTATTAATGTTTTGTTCTTTGAGACCTATATCATAAAATAAAGATTTGCCTGACTAGCTTATTAACCTACTTTTTGGCCACCTCACCTTCATTTCATGGTACATAAATTTGTTACCCATGGATATGTACACTTTTAATTTCATAATGAAAAAATCTCAAAAGCAGAGTTATTAATGTTCAAAATAAGCTGATGCAACATCAAACCGTGTTTCTTGCTGAAGGCGAAGAAATATATTTTTATGGTGTAATTTAAATTAACTATTGATTATTTTCATTCCTGCTTTAGAATGCACAGAAGCTGAGTCACAGTGGAAAAAACAAAGGCGATGACAGGTGAGAAATGGAAAAAGCTTATGAGCAATATAGTGAGAAGATGGCTGCAGCTCCCTACATGCCCTTCAACATCACTTGAAACAGGAAATGCTCAGTCTGAGCCTCAGGTAAGTCATTGACCTACAGGGAATATGCATTTCACCTTGAGAGAAACACTAAGTGTTATAGGACCTACTAAGCTGCTTAGCAGGGAACTTGTTTTGCCTCAGCCTTGCACCATGCTCTGCAAAAAGTAATGTTAGCTCCAAAAAATAAGTGATCTGCCTCTTTTTCTTTTTTTTTTCTTTAAAAAAAAAAAGCTCAAGCACACTGTATGCCATGTTCTACATACTGTAAAATGATTTTCTAAAGTGTTAATTGATTTTTGTGTCTTGGCAGTGAGATTCTGACAACATTTAGAAATAATGTCACGTTCATACTACTAGTTCTATGCAACAGATTGCAGTTTTGCTGAGGAAACAAAAATACACTATTTTAAGGGGAATCAAATGGGTAATATTCTCCTCAACAGGGATGAAAATTTGGTAATATGGGTAACAAGGAACAAGCGCATTAAAAAAGTCTTACAGTTAAGGCATACATTTCAAACATTTTTAAACGTCTTTATTGCCTCAAAAGGATGTGAGTGTAGCTCTTAAAGCTGCTATTTAAGCATTGCAACACTTTAGTGTAGGTAAGTCTGGTATTTCACAGTGTGATTAGCCTAGGCTGTCATGAAATCCAGATTATGTTGTGGACTGTCAGAAAACCTCTCACTCAATAACCCCAGCATATTTTTAATACCACCAGCACATTTCTAAGTCTCTCCTTCACACGTACAATCAAACATGCCATTTTACTCTCAAAAAAGGTGTTTAACTGTTTTTTTTCCCCCTCTGTGGAGTGAATCAAAAAGCTGGCGTTTGCTTATTCTCTCCTCCTCTCTCTCAATCAGCAATATTTCCCTTTGATCATTTATTCATATGATTAAGTCTGTGTATTGCCAGGCTGTTCATTCTACATTTCAATATATGATGAGACCATCTTTGAAGTTGAGTATGCTGCAGTTGCTGGAGTCACTTTGGCGAGCAACTGTTTCTTTTTTTTTCTCTGTGTAGTTTCACCAGTTATTGTTGGAGTGGAAACTGTTTCCAGCCTGTTAATTATCCCATTTAAATGATTTGACCTTAAGTGTAAACACACACAAACAGTTGTTTGAGAAGTATTCATTGAAATGTTTTCGATTAAATGAATAAAAAATATCGACACTTCCAAGGTCCGCAGCCTGTAAATTAGCCATTGTTTGTTTCACCAAATCTTCTCTATCTTTTCCATAAACACATTTGTTATCCAGTTAGATTCACTATTCATCAGATTTTCTTTCTTATTTTGGCTTCTGTGCTTCTCAAATCTATTTTTTTCACAATTGCTTATTATAATGCTTTACCCTTGCTCCTCTCCGCTGTCTGCCTCTCTTCCTTTTTTTTCAGTGCCAACAACCTCGATTCATCCTCATTCTGCCCTCCTTTTGCCTGTTTGTCCTTCCCTGTCTTTCGCTCACTCTCTTCAACTCACATCGGTTTTCTATCTCTCACCTTTATGTTTGCCACCATCCCTCAATCAATACCTTTAACCCTTCTTTTCACTCAACTCCTTGTTCTCCCTCCCTTCCACCCCTCCCCCCTCTCTCTATGTGTCTCTACTATTTCATACTTTTCCTCTGAAGATAAAAGGTTTAAGAATGTTTAATGTCAGATATGTGAACAAAGCACATGGGCAGGCTCAGTCAGCGGGGCTCTGACTGAAACCTATATAGAATTTAATGAGAAAAATACAGCAGAGTGGTAAAATCACATGTAGCGATAAGATGAAGGTGGTGAGATTTCAGAACAAGAGGGAGTGAGATGAATCAGGGTGTATGTATTCAAGTGTAAGCAATAGGTCAGGTAGGGGAAAGACAAAATATTGTGTAATTCATATTTCATGAAGCTTTTCGTAGAATAAAAATGGATCAAAAATGGTTTTGATGTCATGTCACTTTTTAATCCATATTTATTCAGACTGAACCATTTGCCATGAGTCATAGCTCAGAGTGTTGCCCTGAGCTAAAGTGCTAGCATTGCGCTGACGATGATCTTGCCAGGCATGTCAGTGAAACTGTCAATGCATATTTTTGTCAGTACACCACCATGTAACCTGCTACAGAATAAGGTGTAAGGGTGCACTTTTGTGTAATTGTAAGATCCATGTTAGATTACACTGCACATTGGATTTTGCATAAAGGGAGCCCACCCCACCTCTCTCTCTCTTATTTTCTCTGCTTCAGTAATCTCCAGGCACTAGATTGGACCAAAGATAATCTACACCAGCATGGTGACTGAATTTATTTGAACATAAAATACACACGAGCATGAAAACAAACAAATAACAGACATTGGTTTGGACTCCACCAGCTTGAAAGTTTTATTTGAAACATCTTATTTGAGCCCTGAATCCCCTCAATTAGACACAAAAACTGATTCCATCCCCACCCCCCTCTACACCCGTACTCATGTGCACAGATTTTTTTTCCCCTCGACCCTTTTCACCTGCCCACACTTTCACAGTGCCCCTTGGGTGCTGTAGGTAGCAGACCTAGAAAATGGAGCAGCAGAACCCAGCAGTGGATTAGCGGCAGTGTGCGGAAGAGGCCAGATCCAGACACATTCCTCTGGGGAAGTCAAGCCAGCTAATCCGACCCCGGTGCTTACTCTATCAACCCCCTACCAGCTGCACTTTGCCCCGGCATACAAACAGACATACACACAAACAAAATATAGCCCAGGCGTAAAGATTTCAACTCAGATGCACGCCAAGGAATACAGCATCACAGCACGTGTACATGCAAACAGGCATACACACACTTTAGTGTATATCCCTGAAGGGCCCACGTGTTAGATAAACACAAATATTCTGACACTTGTGTTCACACATGTGCATGCGCTCGTGAATACTATACACATAGTATAGTATGATTCCACCCGTCTAAACCCCCCACAAGACCCCCTCTAGGGAGACAGAGGACCTTTGGCTCCTGTGTGACACAGAAACCTTCCCAGGTGTCAGTCCTCATACATGGTCTCTGCTAATCAGAACATGCTTCCCAGATTCACAAGTACAACAGCCTGAATCCCTGAGGGGAAGACAGAGTCGGTGCAGTCACTGTAGCAGTCTGACTGGCTGTTCAGTCGGCTGGCTGATTATCTGGCTGGTTAGTTGACTGGTTCTGTTCTTCTTGATGCAGTGGCCGATGCATAAAAGTACATTCAACACATGAATTCCCTTTCAGTATGAGTAAACATGCCGCCATATACACAGAATGCTCAACCATGTTTTGCACATGTATGCATGTGCAAGGGCATGTTCAATTTGGCATGCATGAATAGTTCATACATTGACGTGGACACACACGCACACAGATGCACACAAAAACAACAGGAGGATCAGGCAGGAGGCATTCTGATTGCTCATCAAGCAGCAAGCAGGAGCTGGCGAGAGGCATCAATACAACTGAAGCCCACTCTCCTGGGTCCACCTGTCGATTACAGTGGTAAAGACAAGCTGCCTGGTGCCTCAATCCATTCCCAGCAGCCTCCACTGGGCCTGTAGACACCTGACGAATTCTGATGCCAAGAGGGAATAAGGGACCTTCCACTTCACACTGGCAGATACGCAGAGGTTTGCCTCTGCTGCATAAACCATTGAGATAAACAACCCTACAGAGAAATGGAGCAAGGATACAAATCTATTGCTCATGTGGTAGCAACTCAGTTTGTAAGGGTACAACGAGATAGACCTGCTATCCACAGAAACATGTGAAATGAGATTTTCACAAAGTGTTATAATACATTTCATTGATTCATCCATTGTAAAGACACAATAAATAAGGAATAAAACGTAATTCACAAAGTACAAAGCCCACAAAGTGCCACAACTATTTACACAGCAACAATTCCAAATAAATCTCATGGCATTACAATTATAAATGCTACATTTATCACCATTTGGCTTCCAGAGTTAAATTATGTTTTCTAAATATTTGGCCAAAGGACAGCAATCCCATTGCCCTCTGCTGCCTTGTAATTAGATAAGATTAGAACAGGATCAAGCTGTTTTCTCCCATTTCTCCTCCCTAGGGACAGCGGGATAGGAGTGGGAGGTTTACCCTGTTTAGCCAACTAACCTTGTAAGAGAAACATACCAAAAAGATGATAATGTGGAGAGCAGATTTGCAATTTGAGGTGGAATTTTAAGGTGGGGCGAAGTTGTTTCTCATCCGTTTTCTTGTCTAGTCAATCAATTAACTGACTGAAATACAAGTATTAATAAATCAATAACATATTACCCTGGTGTACAGTGTTTTTTTTTAGAGGTGAATGATGAAAGCAGAAGTCAGCTTCCTTTCAAACGCTTTCAGCACCATGGACAGCTCTCATACTGTGGGCTACTGAGAAGCGCCTTTTCGGCTTCTCCTCAAATACAAGAAGATTTATGAGGTTTCCCTGTGACCTTACCCCGCTGAGTTCACGCTGATAAATCTCACCAACATTAAAGCACAGGATATTGATTTCTATGCAGCTAATTCCAACTACAGTTATTAATCGGGCAATATTCAAACCCGAGGCTAGGCTACACTGTATGTTGATGTAGACCTCACCTGATATCCAGGCTCTTTCCAAAGCTGCTGTGGAAACTTTCATTTGTCAGACAGCTATAACAATCCGGAGACTGTGTTGGTGAAATAGGGAACCAAGGCCACACACAACAGGATCAACAGCTCTTGGAGAAGCCCTATCTGAATGTGTTGACCGAATGATGTTCATTCTATGTGCAATCACAGTCTCTCACTTCACTGATCCCCTTTTTCAGTGCGTTTCAAAGTAGAGGTCGGTGACTCTTCCGAAGCTAGATGGCAGAAGAGGCCCACTGCAGCTGAGCTGCGCTTTGCGCCGTCATCATCCCATCTTTGCATTGCAAATTGCCCAGCCCATCACTCCCAATAACGGCTCCGCTCGATCTCCAAAATGAAAATCAGAGTTATGGTGGGATTGCCTACCGGGCGAATTTCTTTCATCAGCTTTCGGGACGGGATGCTGCCTGTCTGAGTCTCACCCCCCCCCCCCCCCCCCCCCCCCCCCCCCAACATCACCTCTCTCTCTCTCTTTCACACACACACACACACACACACACACACACACACACACACACATGCTGTCATTAAGAGAGTTCATTTCTTCCTCAGGATTTACATTCTGCCCATAAAGACTTCCTCCTCCCTTGCCACCCACACCTCACTGTTCCCACTTCATGATTTGTTACCCACACATCAGCCACATCATACTTACACAGGACACCTCTCCCTCTCTACACCCCCTCCCCACCACCACCAACACCAACACCAGCACCACCTTTTCTCTCTCACTCTGTCGTGGTTCAATTGCCGATCGATAAAGGCAGTGTTGAAACTGTAGGCTAGACTCCTCTCAGTCCTCAGCCGCTTTATAGAGATTCAAAAGAAAAATGTTGAACAGCAGACGCAAGAGCGCACCACCAGAGATCCTCACACTTGATGCCCCTCTCAGCAGAGATGGTTGAGCCCTCTTCCAGGTTGCTGTGGTCCTCTCCTAAAATTCAGTCTTGCTCACTTCTCTCCTATCAGCTGACATCGCGCGGCGGACGGCTCAGCCTGTCTCTCCTCTGAGAAGGCAAAGGGAATCTACTTCAACCCCACAGAAAGAAAACATAGGCTGTAGGTTACATGTGTTAGTTGTGAACATGAAGGGGATTTACAGAGACGGATACTACGACGGATCTATTGAACTACGGGACGTCTTCAACAGGAGATGCGTTAAATGTGGCCGAGGGGACTTTGTTGTTCAAGCCAAAACGATGAGGATTAGGACGGGGATTGTTTTTTGGAATCTCATCTTTTCACTGATGTTCACTTGTGTGAAAGGTACGAGCCACTGCAGCAATGCTCCGTGTTTTTTTGATGCGCTTGCTGTGCCTGTGTGCGCGTGTTTGTGTGCGTGCGTGCGACAAATCAAAAGCTTTAACGTTACAGACGTGCGCAAAGAAAAAAATAACGCTAAACCAGGGTTTACTGGATGGAGTTTTAAGGGACGCATTTCACCGGTTTGGCGCTCAGCAAGGCTCTGAGCCGCTCAATAGATATTCTTGCGGTAGCCTACGCTCCCTCTAATAGCCTACGTGAGCTGCTTTGCTTAGTAGGCGAACTAGTGAATTGTTGAGGCGCAAGTGCATGCACTGCAGATTTCCTATAGGAGATTCTCATTTATTTAGGCTAAAGCCGTTCGCGTTTTCTCTTTTCTGAGTCGAGTTTTCAAGTATTTATGTGGGATCTGCGGCAGGCCAATTCCTCGCCAGAAATGTTAGTAGAGCCATTCAGGGGGGTCGAGGCAGTTTGTAGTGTGGAACCAATTTGTCCACTGGTGTTTATCGGACTTGCTAGTGCAGGCAGGTGTAAGGTGGGCTTGTTAGTATTCTAGTGGCTCTTTCTCGGGGTCTGTCCATTTGAATACTCTGCTTTAGCTGGTGAGGTAACCCCTGCTTCCATTTTTCCCAACCTTAAACGCATCAGCTAAATGTATTTAGACCACTGGGAATTCCAGTGACACGCCACTTTTCTGATACTGCTTTTCAAATTATTCTTCAATGAGAATATGTAACAACAAAATCCCCTGATTTAGCTGTCTCACGCCCTCTGTTTTTCTTCCCCTTGTTCTCAATAGTAATTTGATTCATGATATTTCTCTACTACAGTTTCAAATCAGTCAAATCAATTGTTGCTTATTTACCACAGAGCAGTGACCATGTGCTCATCCATTGTCCACAGCATTTCCAGGAAACAAATAAAAATCAATCTCTCGCTTCCTTGCAATTTTAGTTACATGTTGATCATAAAGACTGAGCGGAAGTATGTGTGCGTGTGTGTTTGTGTGCGTGTGTGTGTGTCATGTCACACTTACTGTGGGAAATTCTCATTTCCAGCTAAAATTAAAGCTGAAGGAAAAAAAAATCTAATCCAATATCAGCTCTCTGAATGTTTTTACCTCTCATTGTATTTGTGTGTGCGCACATGTATTCAGGGGTATTGTGTGTGTGAGTGCATGGCTGTTCATCTGTTCAGTGCATATATGTGTGTCTGAGTAGGGGCACTCAGATATCAATTTACATGCAGATTGTTCACCCTGTGAGTAATTCTCATGTCTGTCTATTGGGGGTGGATGAAATGTGCAGCATGCAGAGTACCAGCGCCCACCAAGAATGAGCCAAGTCGAGCCAGGCAGAGTCGGTCACAGTTGCTGTTTCATCACCACCCACATTGTGGCAATGTCAAACCCCGAGGCCACTGCCAATCCTCCTAGTTCTGTTACTTATTAGGGAGCCAGCCAGCCAGGAATTGGGGAGGGAGGAAAGGAGGGAGGGAGGAAAGGAGGAGGAGGCCTGGGTCTTCACTTGGAAAAGAGCAAAGGAAATAGTGACACAGAGCAAGGCGAGGAGGAAGAACCGTAGAACAGCTGTTGTTCGTATGCTGTGACAGTTGACACAATGTTTGCAGAGGTAAAAAGAGATCTACAAGATCTGGCCTGTGACTCACTTCTCCCGCTAAGATAATGATGCTGTAAAAAAAAGCCCCTATATAGCAAAGTTTGTACAACGCTGCTTAGCCATAAGTGCTTTTCCATTGACTAGAAATTAGATTATTTTTGAGCCAGGATCCTGTGCGTGTGAGTATCACAGTGCTGACTCTCTGTACACAAAGTTACCTCAGTTACCTGTTTGATTCTTGGCGCTCTACACATATCATGAAGTGCTGTTTAGTGAATTGCAGCAACAGTGACGTTTGAATTAAAAAAAAAAAAAAAAAAAAATGTTCTCATTGCAGCAGTCCATGACCAAACAACTGAGGAAAATCCACTGCAACTGTGTCACCTAATCCTCAGGGAACTTATAAAACTGCTTGACACAAACACAGATTTAGGAAGCTCAATTGCAGCCACTGTGTTTTTTTTTAAACAGAGCAGAAGACATGGGTCAAATGCAAATTGAATTCCTTTACACTGACAGTGAGCACTTTACTGTATATTCTCTTCAGTACAGGAGCTGCATTTGCATTTTTATCTTATGACAGTCAGGCTGCATCCATCGATTGGACAACGATCAATCAAGTTCACAATTACAAAACGGTCACAAAGCTGAGTGCACCCCATTCTTTGTATAAGCAGTGGATCACATCATGTGAGAGACTGGTGATTTTCTTAAAAGGAAAGTGGAGAAGTTCCAAATATGGCCACAGCTTCCTGGATCTTCCCTTTAAATTTATAGCAGTTTTTAGAATATATCTTATTGAAACTGATGAATGTTATGATTCTTTGCAGATCAGGATCTACTCACACATTCAGTTTCTGTCCTTTGGGAAGTCTCTATACGGGACAGTCCTCAAAGTGACCTGTATGAGAAAAGTAGGAAGCGATATGATCGTCATGGGAAGCTGAAGGGACACCACAGGAGAGGACAAACAGAACACACTGGCACTGTTCTGTATCTCACACTGACATTAGCACATCAAACGACAGTGAACGATTAATGATAGTAAACAGATTGTTGAAAATTGGCCATCTGTTGTATCCTACCAATTCTGTTTATTGTGATTACGGCTGTATTTCTCAAATTTTCTTCGAGCTTCCATATTTTGTCAAAAATTTTATCTTTTTTTTTTTTTTTTTTTTAACTCCATACCAGTCGGTCACTAATTGCTGGTAATCAGGTGGGTTCTGCACAGACAGTAATCTGGCCACTGAGCCCTTGATGAAGACTTTCTCTCAATGTGATTATGTAAACAGGCTGGAAAGGCTGCTAGGGCTAATCAGGATTACAATTTGTCTGTGTAATTACACACTATCTGCAGGGAATGGGGGGCATTATCCCACTGCCCCTCAGGTTCTTGATCTCCACAACTGAAGAAAAGTTGAAGTGTGAGAAAACAGTGGACCGTCTCCTGAAGAATCACTTGGGTCCAACTATAACAGGAAAGAACAATATACTATTTTCCAGGATACAGGAACTTGGAACACCAACAGTTTTATTCCCCGGATTCCTGATGCCTCTTTTAGTTTCACTGGGTGGTCCTACTGGTCTAACAAAGTACTACTCAGCTCACCAACTGGCCTCTTGCTCATGGCTTTAGGCCTGGGCCAGGTTCTTAGATTGTGCTGACAGATGCCTGCAAAGGATGGATATAGTTTGCTGGTTCTGATTAAGTCAGTTCTTCTCAGGTATCAGTTTTAATATAAGCAGTTCTCTTGGGGGAGAAAGATTGGCAATATCTTGTCTTCAGGAAGAAAAATAGCTCACCGTTTGTTGAGATTAAATGTAATAGGTTGAGGAGAAGCAGCTTCCAGAGTCAAGGCTACAGATTCAAGCCGGACTGTATGCACCTCAGGTGCCATTTTCAGATGGGATTAAACTCTGTTAACTCTGCCTGGAGGCATATTCACTGATAAAAGTGTATGCATTTATTTGGTTTTATCCATGCTGAGGTTAAAATCTAGAAAAGCTGACAAGTCTGTCTGTTTACTAACATTTATAAAAAGGGATTGTAGATGCGGAAAAGCAGGTTTTTTAAATGAGATTTCCTTTAACTAATTAGCCACTAACTGCATTATATGAAACCTATGTGTATGTCCTATGTGTTCATTGTAGCACGACAGCCTCCATACATTTTGGTGTTTTAAAAAAAATCTTGTTAATAATATTATCCACAGTATTTTATATTTTCAGTATTATTCACTTTATAACCCACGTATCTTCCCTGAATCTTCCTCTGCAGTGCCCACTGCTCTTCTTGTTTGTGTCTGTGGCTGTCAACTGGAGTTTTGATGTGTGACAGGGGAGCAGGCAGGGGTGAAGAATGGTCGGGGAAACAAAGTGGGGTGATGTGAAGGTAATTGAGGAGGTAGTCTGCTTAGTGGAGGTTGATGTGATTCCATAGCATATTTCAGTGGCAATTAAAATGATAGGTGGGGCAAGCTTACCTCTCACCTACACCACTTTGCTATCAGTGTTGATGAGGCAGCTCTGGGGGTTGCATCTAGCCAGAACATACAGACCTAAACAGACATAGGCAAGTAGAACATACAATCTGAATTGCCTGTGAGAGGCTCTTGGATCAGCTACTAAGGAAATTATTGATTTCTTCATAAATGCTACATTGCTGTTAATTCAACACTTGACCTGACTGTTTTTCTTCTAGGAATAGAATAGTGTAAATGTGATCTCTCATGCAGGGTTGGAGTGTTTTTTCAGGCGAAAAAACAAATTCAGGCCTCTGCTGTGCATGCTGAAAAAATCATTGATTGACTAATCATCTGATTTTAGGGTTCCCTGCTGTGTACATTGGCCTTTGGTGCTGGCCTGTGGAGCCGTATTTATTAACATACCTATTCATTCATCTTTGTCTCCTCTCAGGTTAATACCAGTGATTTTGATCATAAAAGCATCAACAAGGGCATGCGATTTGACTGTTACAAAGAAACTGAACCTAGGCCAGCCAGTATCATCAAAGCACCGGCAGTTTAAGACCTGGACAAAGACACGCAAAGTAATAGCCACTTTATTGTGCCACCTACAGGCAATGAGTGTTACAGCTGTAGTGTGTTTTGTCTTTTCAATACCAGCTGTGTGTGTGTATGTACTTGTATTTGATCTTCTATATTTTACAGTTTACACCTGCAAAAATCTTTTTTATTCTTTGTTCAAAGCCTTTCTTTGTTACACATGATAAACGTGGTACGTGGAACGTTTGGAACATGGCAAACAGATAGTCTTTGGTTCTGTTGTTTGAATAAAATAGGATGTCTGAAGACATCATCTTGGGCTGTGGGAAGAGTTTACAGGTATTTTCCACAATTTTCTGACATTTTATTGACAAAATGATTACTCGAGAAAATAATCAGCAGACTTACGTGTCACTGAAATAAGTTTTCTGTGGCTGTGTCAGTATAATTTTTGTGTCGAAGAATTCTCTTCACTACTTAACACTTTGGTTTAGTCTGATGTTAGGACCAGGTTATAGATAGTTAAAAGGGGAGATAAGTTCATCATCCACCAGCTGAATTGTATTTCTATTTGAGTATTTCATATGTTTTGCAGGTTTGTGTGACAACGTTCGATCTTATCTGCAGGTTCAACAGGTGTTAAATTGGAAACACCAAAAACAGAGGCACATGCATGAAAAAGGTTTCAAAAGACTCAGCTGTAATCAGCCTGCAGGTGGCGCAAGTGAAGGAAAGAATAGAGCAGCTATTACTTTTCTTTCCTGGAGGGGCCACAGGTTGACATGTATAGAATTAGTCAAACAATTTCAGGAGAATCTACCGCCTGCTAAATGTCAATGAGACATTGTGTGAGTTTGTGATTGAGTTTCAAGTGAGTTGCTTTGCATCTGAAAAACACATCCTCACTATGTGAACAGGCTGTAAACTGAAGGAAGACTGTTTACTTGGAAAGCGAAAAGCAGTCAAGTGTTGTATCAGCCTCTGTTTGTTTTCAGATAGAAAAAGACAGATTCTTGTTCTGTGCTCTTCTCCTTTTCCTTTTTCGGGGGAAAGTGAAGTGTTGATGTTATTGTTTGTTTGGAAGATTGGAGGCTAGAGAGACAGGCGTCCTATTAGATGTGTTGTTGGCTCGCAGTTTTGTGTTGTACAGCAGCTCTCGCAGTGGTGGCCTGGCATCAGGTGCAATATGGCTCAGTAGCACTTTGAGGAGGTATTGGTGTCTAGCCATATAAAATACTGTATCTGCTGGGAAGTAACTTAAGCACCAGCAGCATGCAGACGTTGAGAAACAGTTATTATACTTGGCCACACAGACACACAACCGCTGTTATTTCCTTGTGCAATGGTGTGCGTTTGGGGTGTGTATTTGTGCATGTGCCAGCTGTGGCAGTGTATTTGATTTTAGTATTTTTCACCTCAGTGGTTGGCAATTTAAAACCACCAAATGGAATATTTCAGAGCCCTTTTCCAAATTGCAATGACACACTCATGAGGTAATAGTCATTCTCTAGAAAGCCTCTTTTCTGTTTCTGCTGTATGGAGCCCATTTGCCTTTCATTAACCATGCAGACAAGCATAGTGAGGGCCTGCGATTATGCACATTCTATCAGTATGAATTGTGAAGGTGCCGCACAGCCATGCAGATAAAATCCTTCTCTTTGGGAACATCAATTTGAGATTTCTGTCTACTAAGGTTACTGTCTGGGCCCCAGCAGTCATCATTGTTGTATTCCTGCTTGTGCTGATGAAAAATTATTTTCTCTCCAAATTTTATGTCTGTGGCTCAGAGTACAGCTTGTCATAGATCTGAGAGAAAAGTGCTTAGATTTCTAAAAACAAAATTACCTCTAAATATAACTCCTAAGCGCTGCAGCAGCTCTGATTTGATATGGTGCAGACCCTGAAGATTCATGATGTGAAGGTATGACAGCACGCACGCAACAGAAGGTTATTTTTTTCTGTCCTTTGTTCTTTTCCTCTAATCAATGGCAACATAATCTGTAATTTTAATTTGCTTTCCTTTTTTTTTTTTTTTTTTTTTTTTACAAGTTTCACTCAAGTTATTATTAACATAGTATAGGAAAATTATTTCCCAGAGCTGCACCCATAAATTTCCTGAATTCCAGACTTCGATTAATACCGAGCAAAACCCAGGAGTGTCTCGGTGTAACACTACTGTCCCTCTTTGTGATGTTTTACAAGGGTTGGGGATATAACAGTGAGACAAGAACTCCGCAGCAAATGAAGCCCACTCAGATGTTTGTTGACCTATGTTTTGCTTGGTAAGGGCTCTATCTCTCCAGTCGACGCACTGTAACCAAGCCTTGCTGATGGATATCTCTATAATGGCTGACTCACCTTTGCGGTCAGGTGCAAATCAATGCAGGTTTTTTGTACTCTCACTTTGATTGCTAGGAGTGATGCTGTTGCCTCCCTCTTTGTTTGTGATAGGCCATCATCATGAACAATGATGATTTGCCACCCAGAGAAGGAAGTGTCCTTGAGTAAACATATACTAAAGTTAGTCGCGAGGAAATGGAGTATCAAGCAGAGAGAGAGAGAGAAAATAATACATGCCAAAAATAAGTCAAAAAGAGAGGCTTGAAAGCACATAGCTCAGTAGGCTTGTAGATACTGGGCTCAGGATTTGTTTGAAGAGAGATACTGTGATGTATGAAGGGTGAAGGCAACACACTATTCATGCATAGATCGACTGGTAGTGCAAGTGTTCAAAGCAAGACTCGAATTGCTGTGTTATTTCGGAGCAGCGAGAGTATTTGCATTTAAGTCATGCAGTTAATTTACTTGCAAATTTTTGATAGGTGATACACTGACCCTTACATCCTTATACAGCCACTACTGATAACACATAGAGTTTATTTATATTGAAGTATTTATTTTCTCCTTTTTATTCCCCTTTCGCATATACAGTGTATGTCAGCCAATGTATCTGGCTCTGAGTCTCAGCTCAAATCTCTACTTAACATAAAAAATGCCAGCTGTATTGGGTTTTTAAATAGCAGGTACTGGTTAGAAGGTCATTAAAAATCCTAAGTGAAGTTTAAACACAGTAGTCATAACGCATAACAACTTATGTTGAAAAGAAAAAAAAGGAGAAACCAGTTCACCTCCACTGTCTTTAGTGTTTTGGCTAAGTGAGTGATACATGACTGACCATAATAACAGCGGCACTGGAGCATTTTCACATGTGATACATCCAGGTGCATCAGTAGCTCAGGTTGTAGAGCATGTTGGCCATTGATCATATGGTAGCTGAATCCCAAGCTCTTCCCACTTGTTGAAGTCTCCTTGAGCGACAAACCCCACATTGTTCTGGATGTGTGTGCATGGGGGGTAGGCGGTGTAATGACTGGAATGTAATGATATGGTTTGACATTGTCAGTGCAGCATGCTTTCATCTGACACTGTAGACTTTTCAAACTGCAGACCCTTTATAGTGTCCAATAGACCCAGCCAAATTCCCTCACAAAGAGCCCTGCAGCTGCAGCTTGTCCCCCTGCTGCTTTGTTTGTCCACACATCAAAATGAAGTTTAGACATGTTTCTAATGAACTACCCAGGACCAAAACTCTTTGTGTGTGATGTATAAATGCTGCTGCAGTGCTGCTGTACTGATGCACAATGTTTACACTGACTGGCACCAAAGGGGGGCGCTACAATATTTGTTTAATTGCCACAGTGTAGAATGACATTAATCAAGGCACAAAAACTTCCAGTTCGATATTAGACTGTGCGCTCTAAGCTATAGGATTTTGTTAGATTAGATCAACTTTATTGTCTCACTGGACAAATTACTTTGGACGTGCAGGCTGCCACATAAACTAGGGACAATGGACAGCTGATAAAAGACGAATACAGCACAATAGACAGCAGATAAATTCAATACACTTTAAGGACAACATAGCAAATGGAACACAATAAATTTGCCAAACTGAGCGCTGCAGTCTTTCATCAGAATTCAGTTTCACTGCTGGGGGAAGAAAAGACTTTGTCTAGCAGTTAATTCTGCCCTGCAGGTTCCTGAAGCAACTACACGAGGGAGCAGGTCCCACTGTGAATGTTTATTATCCAAGCCTGTTTAATGGAGGTCTGTTCAAAAATAGTCGATTAGGATGGGCAATTTCTCATACCCATCAACTATTACATTATCAGCCATTACCCAATGGTCTGTTTGTCACTCATAATAATCTGAATGGCGGTAAATGACTCCTCCTCCTCTCTCCCTGATTACATAAAAAAATTCTCTTCATGGCCTACCTATAAATCTGCATTCATGGCAGAAGGCCACATATTGGCTGTTTTCTTGTTCATACACCAGTCCATGCACAGGAAAGTCAAAATGTTGTGAATCATTTTCTTCCATGCTTAAAGTAAACCTTAAATAAGCAATTTGCCTGCCTGCAACAAATTTGTTTGGGCCTTGAAAATAATAGGATACCCTCTATGATGCATAATGTATTTTGTTTACAAAATCAATCTTATTTTCCATCCACACAGGGTACAGCACTGTGGCTCATTAACTGGATCATTCTGCCCAAAATATCTGTATTCACTGGGATGGGATCGGAGAATCATCCCCAGCAGTCTTGCTTTCTGTTTGCATTAGCGAGTAGCAGCGCAAGGCCAACATCACATACAAATACGAAACACCTCCAGAAAGATCATCAGGGTGGAAGACGACTGCCATTTTCCTGTCTGTGTTTTGACCAACAAGTATGACAATCAGTTATAAGCACCAAAGGTGTGCTGCAGTGAAAAATGTGAAGTATGTGTGTATATCCAAAAGGCCAGGGGTTATTGTAACTATTTGAGGAACAGCTGGGACCATTCTTGAGCTATCTGTCAGCCGGCTGCCTGCTGAGGCTCCTCTTTCTTCCAGACTGGTGTGTTATGATACTGATTCATAGTTCTGAACTGCATTTCCCCCACTGTGCAATCACAGCATGTTGTTAATTTGGTTTCTCATCACAATTTATGGTCGGTGTTGCAGCGTGACAATTACATGCGTTTTACAATTGAAGTGATGATGGAGGTCATAGCAGGCAAATAAGCGGTCACAGTGGAATTCAAAGGAGGCACGCTGTAGGTCTAAGTGGTAAATGGGTTTAATGCATGTCCTCTCTCCTGCACAAGGAAGCACATGTCATCGTGTTTCCCTTTGAAGTAACAAGATGAATGTTTACAATGTTCTCTTTATAGATACAGCTTTTATGAAGATGACAGTGCTTAACATATTACAAGCTTGTATGATTCACAGCATTGAAAAGGGGGATTCTAATTCATAATGGATAGCTTATAGAAAAAAAGAGAAAAACTAGGAGGGCAATAGATAGTGGGTGGAGGTGGGAGTTGTTGGGAAAATGAGAGGTAGAGTTGCAGAGCAGGAAGAGAGAGAGAGTGATGAAGAAAGATTCTGGGAACAATTGGCTGAAGAGGCAGTGAATGAAATAGGTGAGTGAGACGGAGAGAGGGTGAGAAAGGAAAAGGCTGAGGGAGATACAAAGAAGGGAAAAAAAACACAGATGGCGTGAGAGTTGCAGGGATAATGAAGGATGAAAGGAATACATAGATCTGAGAAGGAGAAAAGGGGGGGGGCGAGGAAGAAAGAGGGAAATAGATATCTTGGCAATGAGCATCTGTTCTGTCATCCCCAGGACATCAGAACAATCAGCCTCACAAACACTGCTAAGCAGTTCACACAAATAGCATTACTCTGAATAGTTTGCAACATTAGTCATCTAATGCTCGACAAACACTGAAATATTTCTTGGACTAATGCAGCTCTGTGGGTGCTGTTCTTGCTGTAGTTACTGTATAAACTGGGTGATACAAGAAAACCTCAAATAAAAGCAGCAGCACTTGACTTTAGTTGCAGAAGATTGTGTAGGTCTAACTGAACCCAGCAGAAGATTTATGGGCTTTTTCCTTTGCTCCGTTGATATCCATCTATCCAGCCATCTGACCAGGATTGCTTCAGATTTCTGTTATCCTACAATGTTTAGCCACAGTTACACAGTTACAAATCTGTGTGTGGTTAAATTACCACAACTAAGATCTAGTTTACTTCACTTGCATAACTAATGGTTATGTAGCAGTGTTTTAAACTGTATATCTCTAGTTTCATATATTTTTACTTGGCTGTCTCACTGTAACAGATATCAAATCAAGAAACGTGATGTTATCATTCTGTTGTAACATTTAAAAGGTCATTAAACACTACTATTGTCATTCCGATCAAGTTAGACGACTCACAAGAATTCTTCAACATTTCTTTTAAGAAACTGTCAAATTTGATGGAGCAGAGGCCGAGATCTCCTCGTTTTTAGTCCCTGCTAGGGATCAAGTTCCAAAACTTGCATCCTACACTTTCTCATTATGTAACTGAATCCCATCTTTCATTAGACCCTCCCTGCCTCCTGATTCCAACCCCATAACTCCACTCTCAGGCTTTCTGTTAAAATTTTTAAGTCTTAAGCCCAGGCCGAGATAGCCCTGGTGACATCGTCTGAATTACTGTTTCAAACTTTCTAACATCAGCAGAAGATAGTATATAAGTTATTTTACCAGAAGCAGAAGTATTTCTCGTGATAAGTAAACTGAACTTCATGCGTAAAAATGGTGGCATGTACCTTTAAACAAGCAAAGCTTCAATATTTTCATGTTAACTTTAATAATCTCATGATTTAGACTAAGATCAATATTGCAGAATGTTGTGTAGCATTACATTGTTTGCAGAGTCTTTGTTGCGCCCAGTCTTAGCTGCGTCATCCTGTCAAGCTAACCAGGTAAAATTAAACTTTATCAAAATGTTTTCATAATTATGTTCATAGAAATGGAAGAGGTGACTCCAAGATGAATAATAGACTGAAGCCGAACATTAGTATTCAAATAGCATAACGTTATGCATTTCTGCCCTCATAATTATCTGCTCCCGCTGTTTTGACTATAGTGAATTAAGTCTAAACTGAAACTACAACCGCACAACTACAGGTGGCCTCACCTTCAGCAGTGGACAAGGCTCTCTAAAAATTCTTTTTCAAGGCCATTTTAAATGGTCAGCGTGGATGTGGACCATTCTGTCTTTATGCCTTCTTCATCAACTGTTAATGTTAAAATGTATGTCACATGTGCACCCAGTCTATTTATTTCTTTTAGTTGGAAACACAAACAAATTGTGAAAATGTTGGTGGCCGCTTTGTGAAAAATGAAGACAAACTGGATCAGATGTCTAACAGGGAGACCCAATTTCAGTTGATTAGATTCAAGAATGTGTGACAACTTAAAGTAAATCATTAGTGAAACCAGAGACATTCAACAATAATCTATGTACAGACCAAACAATAACAAATACAGCAGTTGTCGGTCAAACAAGCTGTCACACTGCAGTTCCTCATCTGTAACAAAAATCTACACTTTTCTACTCATACTCAGACTTTTTTTGAATCCTTGAAGAGGGCTGTCCTGGTAATTATGATATTCCCGAAAGCACTTGAAAGCTGCAACGATGTACCGTGTCACAGGTTGGATCATGTTGACCCTGTAGGCGGCGCATCAATGCTGCAAATTTGCCGTGATTACCCTGTTTGCTCAGTGGTGGCGGAAATAATTTCAACTTAGACATGCGACAAACCTTGGCGGGAATTTTTCCCACTGCATTTAGAGCAGCCGCTCATCACAAGACACAACATCATGAACCTGCATGAGCATACTGTATCTATAACTGTATCTATATAAGAAGGTCAGGCCACTTGATGATTGGATGCAGGAGGAGTGAACTGGTCTGGTGAGTGCAGGTCAGTTATCTGATGGTCAAGTGGAGATGTACTGTAATGTCAGGGACTCTGGGTCAGGACCCCTGTGAGTATGATATCCGCAGTGTGTTGCAAGGCGTAAAGATTGTGGAAAAATGTTCCGGTGGATAATCGTGTTTCTGATCACAGAGTTGTCTTTTGTGGAATGTAAACAGCTGCAAGGGTTTGTCCAAAATTAATGAAATGAAACAGCTTGACAAGAGGGAAATTAATGATCAGTTTGTGTCACAGTTTAAGATATTGACTATTTGCTCACATCAGTTTATAAGAAGGCCTACATATTATTTACAAAATGTCCACTGTCTGTCTAGTTAGAAGCCATTTGATTTGCAGAGCTGCCAAGTGATCCGTGTGTTTCGCCTTTTTTTCCCATACTGCAGTGCGTGTGTATGGCTGACCTATGCAAAACATCCTTTACCTACAGAGTGTGAAAAGCTAATTACACCAGGAGTAAATTGCGTGGGTAAACCATGCATCTTAATAAAGTTTGCATTTCATTAGACAACATTCAAGATAGCCTCAAATAAAACAGCACTCTCCTCTGTGCACTGAAACACAGTGTATATGGCAACATGTTTATACATTGCTTGAGTGTGAGAGTGTGCTGGAAGTGGAAGAGTGGAAGAACAGGTGTGCGAAAGAAGTCCAGTGTAGAGTGTTCATTCACATTAACACCACAGAGGTGTAGCCAAGCTATGAAATGATTGTAGTCTGACAATGATGATGCTTAAATACACCATCCCATCCATGAGATGCTTTGGCCTCGGTTGCGCTACGTTAGGTGTGTTTTGGTCTGTACTAGAATCAGTCTTCACACAACCTTGACAAATTATACATTGTTTGAAAGCCCTAAGCCTCCTGATTTTCTCTGTGCAAAGCTTTTTATGGTCCCCATATCACTGCAACTGCTGTTGACACAGAATTGGTCCAGACTTGGGGCAATGGCTCCGATGTGTTTTCCACATAAAAAGTACAACTACAGGCCGTATTTTCCCATTTTTATGTCAAAAAAGCAAAAAAGCAAAAGGCTGTACTATACTTCTCTGTAACTTTGGCTCAGTATCTCTTATACAGATTGTGACTTTTTGTTTGTAAAATTTAAATAGTTACCTTTCAAAGGAGACCGGGCTTATAACTGTAATCACAAGGGTTGAATGGTGGAACAGTAACATTTTTATTTTGGGTACATTATTTTCTGCCTTGTGCGCAAAAATGGGGGTGTCTGGTAACAGGTTAACTGAATATGTCAAGGGTATTGATTTTCAGTGAGCCAGTGTACCAAGGTGCGAAGATATATTTCGTGTGGGCTGTGAAACATAATGTTAAAGGCTTGTGGCATCAAATTGGCAGAGCTTGCTTATTACTTGTCTCTGGGGCTTTCTGACCCACTGGAAAAAATTGGGCAGTAATAATGCATCACAAGCGCTTTGTTCAGCTTAACACTAAAAAAACATCACTGAAGTCCTCAATTATGCATTTCTCTTCCATTATTACAGCGTTAGGTGCTACAGCCTATTCTTTTTTTTAATTTGGAGGGGGAACTGAAAACATAAATGGAAACACAAAACTTGTTTCTTATTCAGCAGGTTGCCAGATTTCCCTCACAGCTTGTGCCAGCTGAAAACAATGTGGATTTTCCAAACAATTTGTTCTCACTGAAGATATATTGCACCTGAACTGTACACGGTGCATGCAGTTGTTACAATAAAAGTGATACTTGGAATAGCATCTGTACAGGCCTATTGAAAAATGTTTTAAAGGCATTGGTGTTATTTATTGCTGCTTGGATGCTTGCACCAGGCAAATTTAAATATATTTTCTGTAAGGACCTCCATAACTTACTCCTTTTCTTCAATATTTTGAAGTGCATTTTACTTTTTTTGCCTCCCCACAACTAAGAAAGTTATTTACTCACTGTGTCTGTATGCATCTGATAATGACTTGGTCTTTTCTTTTGTTTCAGGTTTCATCCACACTTGCGGAGGCACTTTAAAAGGCAGAAATGGGACGATAGAAAGCCCTGGGTTTCCATATGGATATCCTAATGGAGCGAACTGTACCTGGGTGATTGTTGCTGAGGAGGGGAACAGGATTCATATAGTTTTTCAATCTTTCGCTGTGGAGGAGGAATATGACTTTTTATCTTTGTATGACGGGCATCCACACCCGGCTAACTTCAGGACAAGGTAAGGGAGCTTCCCTGAAGCCACGCACCTTGAAGGCCGTATTTGAAGGCTGGCAGGCAGGGACTGAAAGATGTGAGGGAGGAAAGCCTTCAATGATCACTTCAGATGGAAAGTTCATCTTTAATGCACACATGACATAGACTGCTTATTCTTGTCAGGGAAGTGTCAGGCAAGTCAGCAGCAGTGTGTGAGGATTGTAGCGTGTCTTCCCTTTTCTGACATGGTTTCGTGCAGAGTTGAACTGCCTTCAGAAAAATGCAGACGGTTTTTATTGGGAGTTTACATATGAAAAACTAAATTTGTGTTTTGGTTTCAAAGGAACCATCTTGCAAAGATGCCACACAAAAATGAGTCTAAATGTAACATATTTATTTGTTGTTATGCAATATTTCATTATATATATGTTTGTACATATATGTGTGTATATGTATATATATATATATAGTATTTATATATATACTGTTGCCCATAAAGTTGGAATAATTTTGTTTTCAGGCACAAACCTCTGTTTATTCCTATTTAAATGCATCAGTAATCACTTTGGAAGAGATTGACTACTAAAGTTTTGAGAAGATATACACTTTATCTGTCAAGAATAAATCACATTGTCACAATCATTTCATGGAAAGAGGTAAAAAATATTTTATTCCAACTTTATGAGCAACAGTGTAAATATATATATATATATATATATATATATATATATATATATATATATATATATATATATATATACATACACACACACACATATATATATACACACACATACACACACACACACATACACACACACACACATATATATATATATATATATATATATATATGCACATACACACTGTATATGCAGCATATACAGCAGCAGTAAAAGTAAAATACAATTTCTTTGTGTGTTTACATACCAAAGTGAAGAAACCTGAACGCTCTCGCAGGATCTCTAGCATTTATTTCTGATGTTTACCTGATGTTGTGTTGGCTTCAGCGACTCATTGGTCAACTCAGTAACCACTATCCTTTATTCAAATGCTCACTGTAGGAGACAGAGGAAGAGAATGCATCAGACACAAAGATTTTCCTTTTTCACGTTTTGTTTTGTTTGTCACTGAACAGTCAAACTACTGTTTACTCAGGGTGATTTCTACATTCTAACAATAGCCTGACATTCAAGTGCTGCGGTACAATTTTCCTGTTTCTTTTTATTATTGTTTTCTCCCTCTCTCCACTGTCTCTCTCCAACAGAATTATTTGTCTCACAACTTATTCTTGATTTTGACATTAAATTCACAAAATATAGGCCTAGTTAAGAACAATTCAATAATTGAATTTAGTAAAGAAAACTGATGATGTCATGTTGAGATGACAATTCCTCGATTTATGCAGGTTGAGAGGCGTACTGTACTGAACCTACATGTAAGATATTATTAGGGATGGACATAAGATGCTGCTCCAAATAGATAAAGACAGAAGAACATTTTTTTTCTAGGGTACCATTCTTGATGTTTTTTGTTTTTGTTTTTGATGGCTATTCAAGCTATTCAAGGATTTTGATTAATAAATAATTCTGATGTCTTTTATTAAATGCAATCACCAACATGAGCTCAATCAAACCGTCGAACCTTGCAAATCGGTTTACAATCCAAGCCAATCATCAATGACATGCCTACTGAAAAAAAATCCTTAAAAATAGAAATATTTTGTTGTTTGGCAATAAGAAAAGAAGGATACAGTATATATGACTGACTCAGAGAGAATGTGAACTGCAGCATCCTTTGAATATTCTATTTATTACTTTCCCAAAAGAAGCCTGCTTTAAAGAATCATTTTGTGTTTGGATTTCAAAGCGAAAAGCTAGGTTTCACATCTTCCTTGTCAAACCAATTGCTCAAAATAAACCCACTCTTTATAGATAAGTGTACTGTGTATTATGAGAAGATCATCATTTGTGTGAGGATACACACCACATCAGTTTATATACAGTATATATGTATATATATATGTGTGTGTACATACCTACATACATAAAAACACCTGGTGTCTAATCATCCACTTGTATTAATAAGCAAACTCCTTCATAGGTGAAAGTGAGGTCCAACATTTCTCTGTGAAACATTCAAAAAGCCAGTGCCAACATGATTTTTCCTGGCCCATTTATGTGGCTCAACTTCAGTGGAAATGGACCGAGGTCAGGCTAATACAATGGTGGATGTACTGTATAGCAAAGAGTGGTAATGAAGGGGAATAATTCAAGAGCTGAATCATTGTTGATACTTTAGCAACTGAATCACTTTAGATACTTAAAAGATTATGTTGCATAATGCGGTTTTCAAGGTCAGGCTTATGAAAGGTTTGTTGCCCTGATGGTAGATTCCACACTGGCTGATATCACATATATAACCACAAATATGGTTAAAAACCTGAAACATATTACACCTTTTGAAGTCTATGAGTAATTATACAGAAATTCCTGACATTGCTATGCCTCTGTTGTCACACTGTACCCTCCAGAAGCTGGGTACATAATTGGCAGCTTTTGTTCTGCTGCTATACTAATGAAATCTTAGTTGCACAAGTAGGCTACAATGAAACAAAGCCAAATATCCAGCCTAATCACAACCAATTGGCTCAAACCCATGTGTTATAAACAGAGGACATTTTAATACTAGTCATTTAAGTTTAATGCCAGTAAAACAACAACAGTGAGTTATGGCAGACATCATATGCTGAAGTTGCTTCCTATGCTGAGATAAACATATTGGTTGTTAAGTATAACTAGTGTTGTCACAGCGCCAGAATTTTTACTTCTCTGCCAATAGTAACTTTAAAATTCAATGACACTATCAAATCTTAGCACAATTGTGATAAGTCAGTTCATATTTAATCTGTGAGACAGTATTTATAGGCATTTCTCAATCTTATTTCACGATTAGTATCAACCCTAGAATTTATCAATAAATATAGTTAACAAGAGTTAGAAATTATGGGTTTTTCCATAAGACAAAAACATATCACTTTGGGCTTGGGCCAGCCTGCTGACCTTAAAGTGGAGGCTACTTATATACTACTATATAGTCATAGCACAAACCCAATGTAGGCTATAATTCAGTGGCAAACCATGAGTATTAGAGCTGGGCCTTCAATTAACCCCCCGACCCGCACCCCCCTTTTTCTCTTCTGTCACTTCCCAGTGACTACTCACATTTATCTCAGCCTATAATTTTGTACTTTTTGCTATTTTTCCTACATGAAGCCTAAACAAAGGGAGAAAAAAATACGAATGATGAGGCTAAGCTCCCTTAAAACCCACCTGGTCTCTGGCAACCAATTTAAAGCTTGTGCAAAGCAGCATAGCAACACGCATACAAATGCTTCAACTTTTGTCAATATTGATATGCTATATATCGTTAGCTATGATAGATTCTCCACAATTCAACTGTTCAGTTTATTTTATAGTAACCCTGAGTACAAAAGTATAGTTCATTCAGATGTACTTTTCCTCCATTATTTATTATTATATTATTATTTATATTCCTGTTGTCCATAAGGTCACAGATCAAAAGCTTAAAAAGGGTTTTTCCATAAAAGTATTCCATGTTGGGAATATTGTCATGTGAACTTCATTGCAGACAGTCGGGCAACTTCTTAGTCTTCACTTTCTTCCAACATGAAAACAATTTTTTCATGTTCTGGCTAGAGGGCTTTGGGTATGTTTGTTTCGTTGCTTTGTCCCCACAATGTTCTATTGACTTTTCACCCAGGGAGAGGTAAAGCTAACCTTTTCTCCGCCTAGAGACAACAAAAACAATATAACATTTAACATGCTCATATATTTGGTCTTCTCTGAAGGCCTACAATGTCCTCACTGTTCCCCACTTCTGTAATTATATTATGTCAATAAGTTAACAGAGCATTGGTGAGGGGCTAGTGGGGTGAGTTTCCAGTGCATGCGCACTCTCTCTCTTTCTGTCTAAATTAAATATAAATCAAATTTGTGATGAAATGAAATCAAACTTTCTATTATTGATGGCCATTATCAAAAGCAAACTCAATGCAGAAAGATAGGGCTGGCAGTTGCGTCACCACAGCAGCAATGTATGGACACACGCACAGGTGGCAAAGTGGTGGCCCAAGGGGCTGTCCTCACATTGAGTAAAATTTCCCATTATTCCTGAATGCAGCACCACTCTTCCACACTGAAACAAACATCAACTCTCCGTAATCAGAGACAGCTGCGCAAACGACGAGAGTGGAGGTGAAACTAAAGTATGACATCCATGAGTGACTTCAGGTGCGAGGTCTGGCTAACGGTTAGCGTAAACGGCAAAAAGCTGACCGCCGAGTTTTCGTATGCGAGCAACTTGAATACCAACATGCAGACAGATGAACATCATCGCTGCATCTGCTAACCTCAGGTAATTTGCTTTATGTCAATCCATTTCATAGCAACTCCACACTCATAAACGCTTAATGCTGCAGAGTATAGCAAAAAAGCACAAATGTAATTTGAAATTAATGACGGCTTAATTTAATTTATTTCAGTGCCCTGGTATTTTGCACTCTGGCTAACCATCATGTCTTACTTTGACACCTAAACGGAACTGAGTCATAGTTAACGTTATTAGGCACACCTCTGAAATATCTGCTGTGAAACAGTTCTGTTGTTATTGAGACATGTCAGAGGAGATGCTTTTTAAGATTATAAATACACTTGACTGATTTGAGAGTTTTTTGTTTTGTGTATTTTACCAATAGATTAAGCGTGCCAAAAAACTTTGCTTTAAATTGAAGGTATTCTTGTTATTTGTATATGTGTGGGGGTGACAGAATGACATGAATACCATACAATATAGTGCAATTCGAAAAAAACAATATAGAACAAATACTAAAGGAGTTTCGTGAATGTGTTAATTGCATGACTACTTAATTAGGGTTTTATCAGGTGCCAACACAATATTAATGATACTGTGTTGGCACCATTTTACAGTTTGGTCATACTGGCAGTGTTTAAGCACAATTGTGCTACTACTGTATTTATCTTGTATTTATCTAAAGTTGGCCTGAGTTAACTTCTTGTGAATGAAATGAGCATTTGAATTTGCAGTTGGAAGTTGCAGGCCTATTCAGTGACAGCTGCTCTAAAATATGTGGTTAAATATAAAAGGTAGATTTTAATGTAAATACCGTGGATGAAAGTAATTGCAGCTGCCCAGGTTTGTCAGTTTTTTGTCAGAACTAGACTGGTATGCTGTCAGAGGTAGCTACATTAATAGTTTGTCTGTTGTTGTCTGGCAGGCTTTAGATAAGTTAAGGTCGAGGTCATCTTTCAGGTGATGCTTCTCCTGTCTTGTTCTTTTGTTCACCAGCTGTAAAATTATCCTAAAGTAGAGGGTGTAATTTGACATTTTATGTTCAAGAGGTGGAGTTGACGGTTATTATGTAAAAATTAGTTTTAAGTTTTTAACCATGATTTAATGTCTCCCCATTCTGTCTTTGCCAATAGATCACAATTTTTTTTCAATCCTGTTGTAACTGAATCTTAATATTCTACCCATTGCAACATCAAGTTTTGCACTTTTTCTTTACTTGGATTTTTTTTTTTTTTTTTTTTTTTTCCAAGCAAATTTCTCTGCCCTTCAGCTCTCTGGTCACATTTGCGTTTTTCGGTCTAATTATTCCAATTAAAGGAACTTAATTTCAGTTTAATTTCGTTGTGATATAATTGCAACACTTCAGGGTTTTCCTTGGCTCAATGTGCTGTTGTGGTAGTATATGGATGGGAGAAGGTATGGGAGGGTTAGAGTTCTTGCAATGGATTTCAAACTGGATTTCCCATCATTGTGCTGAATTACAGAAAAGACTGATTAGTAAATGTCTGTTTTAGTATTTACTGTCTTTCTTCTTGTATACTATTATGGTCGTGTAAGACATGTTTGAGAAGTAGCTGCGTGTTACCTTTCACTTATGTACGATCATTGGACCATAGCGCACTAATACTATATTCACATCTTTAAAAAACATCAAATCTTTATCCCAAACCATACTTTATTGAAGCAACAACATTAATTTATACATTTTCTGCAGTTGAAAGAATATTACATAAGATCCAGTTAGAATGTGTGTATATATAATTAAAAATGATTTAGTAAGAATATGGAAATGTATCACGCTCGGGCTGGGTGAAGCAAAATCACATACAGTATAAGAGAATCAAGCTGGTGTTCAGTGCAATGAACAGTTTTCCAATGTTACAGTATATACATTACCTCAGACTAAACATGTAAGTCATTAATTAATCACATAATTATGTAAAGTCATAACATGGTGTGATCACATAATCCCAATCAAATGTGATAAATTATGGAGATAATATTTTTTATTGCCCAGCCCCATAAAGTGAACCATTTGGAATTATCTCCATTTGTGTATAAATTTGTCCTAAAATATGGTCAAATCTTCATCCAAGTTACAATTATGAAAACACAACCTATTTAAACTAACAATACACAAATCATTGTATCATTCTTGTCCATATTGAAAACATTCAAACATTCACAGTTGTGGTGGAGGTTGGCTGGAAAAAGTATGTGAGCCCCTCGGCTAATGGCATTAACGAAAGCTAAGTGGAGTCAGGAGTTCTCAAACGAGGAGTCCAATCAATGAAACAAGATTGGAGGTGTGGGTTAGAGCTACTTTGACTCATTAAAAAAGAAAAACCCCAAAAAACACTTAAACATTTTGAGTTTGCTGTTCACAGGAAACAACTGCAGATTTGAAACATGCCTTACAGAAAAGGAGATCTCGGAGGACTTATGATTAAGAATTGTTGATCTGTATGAAGCTGAAAGAGTTCAGATAATCAGTTAGACCAACTGTCTATAAATGGACACGAGTTGGTTCTGTGGCTACTCTCATAAGAAGTGAGCGCCTAGCTAAGCCAAGATGAATTTGAAAGCACAATGCAGGTGAACTCATTGGAGCTGATTAACATCTCTGTTCATGAGTCTACCATACGCAAATCATGGTGGGTGGTTGCATGAAGCAAGCAAGAGCACCTTCACACTCCACAACACTACTGGGAAAGTGTTTTGTGGACTGATGAAACTAAGGTTGAATTGTTCGGGAAGAACATGCAGCGCTATGTATGGTGTAAAAAGGGCCCTGCATACAAACATGAAAACATCATCCCAAAGGTGAAGTACGGTGGAGGGAGCATCCTGATTTGGCATTTTGCTGCCTCTTGGCCTGGACAGTTCATCGTCATGAATGGGAAATTGAATTCCCAAGTTTATCCAGGTATCTTACAGGATAATGTTAGGGTGGCTGTCCACCTGCTGAAGCTCAGTAGTTGGGTGATGCAGCAGGACAGTGACCATAAACATCAAAGTAAATCTACTACATTATTACTTCAAACAAATAAAATCCACCTTCTGTAGTAGTTCAGTCATAGCTCAGATGTTAACCCAGTAGAGATGCTGTGGAATAACCTGAAGTGAGTCACTCAAACCAGATATCCTAAGAGTATGGCTGAGCTGAAGCAGTTCTGAAGGAAAAATTCCTACTGATTTTTGTACAGGTCTGATCTTCTACTACTGGAAGGTCTTGTTTGACGTTACTGGTGCCAAAGGAGGTTTGACCAGTTATTAAATCCAAGGGTTCACTTACTTTTTCCACCAACACTGTGAATATTTAGTGGGTATATTCAATAAAGACACAAAAAATTATAATTGCTTGTATGATATTAGCTTAGGGACACTGTTTGTCTACATTTGTGACTTGGATGAAGAGCAGATATGACCAATCAATGCAGAAAACCAAGAAATTGCAAAGGGTTCACATACTTTTTCTTGCTAGTGTATTTATATATGATTATGTGGTTCGGGGAGGACAGTTCTTACTTTGGCCTTTGATTATGGATATTATGTGTAATTGTAATAAGAAACGAAAATTATAGATTATGTATAGGTATATGACAGCTAATGTCAGGCAATGCATATCAGCAGATTGATGTCTATATATATCTGTTAGGATAATATGCTTGTAGTTTGACCTAATGAAACATGGTTTGATGTTCAGCAACAATGTGAATGGAGATTTTGTGTGAAGGCTCTACTAGCTGTAGACTTAGACCAACTTTGAACGTGGTTTACATTAATCTACACAAAGCTATTGTTGAATGATGACTATCACTAAACAGATATCATCAGCGGGTATTTCGCAATAAAAGCCAAACACACTTCTCTTATGTGGAAAGCTTTTACTGTGAAAAGCATTTATTGAAAATGTTCACGGTTATAGCAGTAACTGTTTATTGCTCTGTATTTCTGGTTTCAGTTGTTTCTCCAGCATCACTGCTTTGTCCCCATAATGCAGACGATCAATGATGATGGAGATGGGCACAAAAAAACCTTGTGGTAGATTATTAAACCAAACACAACTCCGCCCACACCAGTACATCTTTCCCAGAATGCGGGAATAAATTAGCTCCATAAAATGCTTCTTTATAAAAGAAAAATAGATATTTATATAACTGTACACCTTATCTATATATATGCAATGCTGTATGAGCTGATGGTATTTTGGTCATTAGTATGTAATATGTTGAAGATTTGGGCTCAAACTTGATAGTTAATGCAATACACTTTTTTTTTCAATTCAGTGCAGCTTTCCACTTACGGTACACAGAGGTGTTCATAGAGATGTCGGTTCGGGCTAGTGTGACAGATGGAGACTGCAATGTTATGCAGTGAAAGAAAACACAACAAAGCTAAAGATAGGGAGGTGGCTGTGCAGAGTCAGTGTGTGACTGTTTTATCTACCAATGGTTTACTCAGACTGTCAGGTAATACATACAGATGAGTGACAAATGAATGGAAAAACCTGAAAAATGATTGGAGAAGCAGAATGACAATGCCCTCATCCGTAGGGCATGAGGGGTCACTGAATGGTTTGATGAGTATGAAAATGTTGTGAATCACAAGCTGTGAAGCTGTGGCCTTCGCAGTCTCCAGATCTCAACCCAGTTATGGGAGATTTTGCAGCGTCATTAAGAGATCCACAGTTCGCAGGATGTGGTTGAAATGTATCTATCTGAAGAAGAGGCTTTATGTACCTGTTCATACACAGTGTAGCCAGTGCACTGGGGTACGTTAACAAGGCACATTACATCTTTTATTTCTTGAGATGCGTCTAAACTGTTAGTCATGTTAAATAGAAAGTGCATTAATGTAACTGCTTTGTGTTCATTCGTAATGTATGCATGAATGCTTTTAATAATGCAATTTACAGCATTAGTTCTCTGAGAATCTCATTCATATCCAAGAAACATTGATGTTTTAAGTGAAATATCTCTAACTGATTTGATATCGAATCAAATCAGGACCTTGTGAATTGGAATCGAATCGATTCAGGAAATCAGTGGCAGTACCCAGCCGTATTTGACAGTGCTGTCCACCACCATCATCAAAACATCAAATGAGGGAATATCTTTCGGAAGAATGGTGTTGATCCCTCCAGTAGAGTTCAGAGACTTATATGATGAATGCCAAGGGGCATTGAAGCAGTAACTAGTGGCACCTGGGGGCAGAACATCTTACTAAGACTCTTTATGTTGGTTATTCCTTTAATTTGTATATCTGAATTTTTGAGTTTAGGCATAATATCTGTCTTGGATCCAGCAGAGAGCTAATTCTTATACCAAGGCACTGAAACAATTGAATACACATTTTATTTTTTCCCAACAGTTTGTAGCTGCATTTGCAGAATAACATTCAAATGTCTTTTCCTAGTTTTCTAGCTCTTGAGATTTTTTTCCCCTTCCTGATACTAGTCAGTGTTGTCAGTGTCCATGGAAAAAGTTTTATTTTTTATGAGTTGAGTCTAGGGATGCACTGATCAATCTGCTGGTGATCGGGAAAAACAGGTTGTTGTTGTTTTGCCAGTGTGATCGGCTATGTTTGTGACCGATTCCATGCTGGTCTTAGTTACACTCATGTACCACATGATGGTTCATGAGAGAGAGAGACAGAGAGAGAGAGGGAGACAGCACCCTGCACCTATAGTCAGTGTTTGATTATGAACATACAATTGAATTGTCCATTAAAGAAAAGTTACAAAATGATTGTGTATCTGACAATTATAGTTCTTAAAAAGAAAATTGTAATCGACAGGTCAGACTTAAAAAAAGGGGGAAAAAAAAAAAGTCATCAAATCATAAATGGCAAGAAAAGAAAATTGTGATTAGTGCATCGTTTGAGTCGTTTACCATTTTAAAAGAATGTATAGGTGTTTTGTCAAGTCATTGCAGATTAGGCTGTGTCAAGTATAGGGTTAACAATTGGCAAAACAAGAAACCAAAGATGATATTTTACTTAGACTTTTTAAATTCACATGGCGGTAATCCTACCATTCAGAGAGAAGTTGGAAAAGCACGACTTATTCTTGCTATGAGACAAAAGCAAATGGTCCAAATCTGATGGGTTTTTCCAGATCCAACCCACACATCTAAATAGAAATGTTTTCTTTGTGTTTTAGTTACACTCTTGTTTTTTCCAAGTGGTGGATATCCACCCAACATGGCACTATGTTGTGTGGGCCAGAAAATAATAATTCCATGACAGTCTTTGCTGTGCCTCCAGGGCCCAAAATGTATGCTAGTAGAATGTCTACTCATAGACAATTAATTCACTGCAAAACTAAAACTCACTCAGAAGAAAAGAAAAGCAAGGATTCCTACTTCGCATTTTCTTACCTTTAGTTTAACTTTGTCAAGAAAGATGCAGCACAAACTTTCCCAGCTGCTCCTCCAGCATCTTGTTCTGAAAGATGCTCATTTCCATATGGCAACACCTGAAGTTGTTTTTATTTTTTGTTTTTCCTTCCTTCCTCTGAATGCATGTTGATGTGTTGTTCGCTCAGGTTTTACTACAGCTGGAATGATTAAGAAGGTGAACATAATGACAGGCAAACCTTTGCTCTCCTTTTCTTCCCTCTTCCAGGGTAATTATAAATAGAAACCTTGATAGAGATTAAAGAGGCCTTTAATTTATTAATGCTATTAATTAATTAAGGCAGAAATTCAGAAGGGAGCACGACAAAAGCGACAATGAATTTTTTAAATGAAAAAGAATCGATATCCCTGCGATGGACCTGATTAGTGTGTCTCCCTATTGATCTATGTATTCTCTTTGCTCTGTGAAGTTTTTCCCCTCATTCCTCTTACTCTGTGCTGCACTTACAGTACGTTAAATCCCTCATACCTGAGAATGATTGGTTGAAGCACTCATTATTGTGCTGAAATTATATGTTGAGGATGGTAGACGACGGAAGGAGAGTTAGGGTAATAAAGTCTTTTATTCCACCGCTGCCTTGCACAAAAAAAATGACCTCATTATGGAGATGTTTTTGCTGCTGTCATTATGCAATTGCTATGACAAGCAGAATCATGTTTTCTTGCTGCAGCTTGTGAACTTGTGATCCCTCCATCGAGATCAACTCAACTCTGACCGAAACGCTGTACCCATGCATCAGCGAAAGTTTTGCAACTGTAATAGAAAGTTTAAAAAAAAAAAAAAAAAAAAGAGGCTCTTTTCAGGTATTTAAAGTGACAGTCGAAGTGACAGTTTGAAACTTGACTCAGGGTCTGCTAGTATATTTCAATATTTAATATTCTAGTAGTTTTTTTTGTACTTTCCATATTATAACTTCAACTGAATCAACAGCTGTTACTTTACTATTATTATAATAGTAATAATAACCCAATAAACTGGAATAAAGGCTTTATTACCCTAACTCTCCTTCCATCCTCAGTTCTTATGTCTGAAAGTGAATATTGCACATAGTAATTCAATTACTGTGTTTGCAGTGTACAGACCTCTGTCTGCTTCCTCCTTAGCAATTAATGAGCTAGCTGATCTTTTAGTTCCATATAAAAATTCAGAGATAATCGTTTTAGGGGACTTGAACTGGCTGAGCTTTACTTCTGATTATCTAAAAGACGTCTTGTGAAAACTTCTCACAGTTAGTTTTAAATGCAGACAAATCTCAATTTGTTTTTCTCCAGAGCCCAAAATATTCATTTGAATAATCTCATCCTCACCACTAAGCGGCACCAATATTGAAAGTGTCATGGTATACAAATACCTTGGCATCTGGATTGATGAGAGGTTATCCTTTTAAAAATCATGTATCAAACTTGGTGCATAAATTAAGGCAAACGATCAGCTTTTACTTTATGAATAAATCCTGCTTCCAATTGCATTGTAGAAAAAACCTTGTTGAGGCAACTTTTTCATCAGTTTTATCTTATGGTGACATCTTGTACAGGCATGCAACTCTAAAGCCCCTTGATGCCGTCTACCAATCTAAAGGTTCATTACTGGTGATTCTTGTCACTCATTGCATCCTGTGCAAAAAGGTTGGGTGGTCCTCTCCGTCTGAGAGGTGCGATTTGCATACATATTTGTTTTTTTACAAGGCCCTTTTTGGAAAGCTGCCTTCATATATTACTTTCATGTCAGTTTGGTTCACTGGACCACATTACACCAGGACTAATAACTGGCTTATGCTCTATGTCCCTCAAGTTCACACTTAGCTTGGAAGAACTGCTTATGCACCAACCACCTTTTAATTGATGTACTTCTTTCAAGTTGCATTTTTATTATTTTGTATCTACTTGACATCATTGTAAATGAGGGCTTCACCCTCAGTGGTTTTCGAGTTTAAATAAGGACATGATAATAAATAATAATAATGAAAGTATAATATTTCAAGGGTAGTTGAGCACTGTTAGAGTAAGAATTTCATTGGTTTGAATGTTTATAGTGGTCCTCTCTGGGTGGAGGTTTCAGGTAATTTTAGTATGTGTAGGTTTCCTCCCATTATCAAAGAGACCAGAGGGAACAGGTCTCAAGCACTGCTCCTCAATCTTACTGAGGAACAATGTTTGCCATGGATTATTAAACTCTTGCCTGACGTTTGCCTTACCTGGCAAATAAGTCAGAAAATCCTTTTTGGGATGTTGATTTTTTTTTTTTTCTATGTATCCCCTGAATATCAAACATTATACAGAATGAGAAAAATAAAAGGAAACAGAAGACACAGTAGGTATCTGACAGAGGTTGTATTGTAGTTGTGGCAGGGAAGGGGGAGTGACATGCAGCAAAGGGCCTTGGGTCAGACTCGAGCCCGTGCCACTGTGGTGAAGACTGAGACTTTATGGTATGCACTACCAGGTGGGCCACCAGGGCGAAAGCAATTCTTGTTTTAATTTCTGCTTCAGTTAACAAAGCTGTTTCTTATTATACAGGTTTAGTATTCTTGTTCATTTTTGTCAACCAATGGTAGAAATATTTGCCTGCTTGTGTTCATGCAGTGTTCTGCATGAGGTTTAGTATTTGATATTCTGACAGTTTGCAGCTTTTGTCCTATTATCTGTCAGACATATCAAAATCTTTGTCTCTGTCCCTTTCTGAAAATCCTACTGTGTTCTTTCTGGTCGTTCCCCTCCTCTGAAAAACTCCAAAATTGTATGTTATTTTTAAGCAGCCACAAAATGTGCAAAAAGGTCACAAGCTAGGCATGGTTAGTAATTATCCTTTTCTCCTGCAGCTTTGCTTTCAAAGTATGCCAGGCTCGCACTGTGTGGAGATCTGTTGTCAAATGTGAATGCAAATGTCACATTGAAGGTCAAATTTAGAGACATACATATGTACACAGCATAGTTTCTATCTAGAGCTTTAAATCACTTTAGATTAAGTTTGTCACCAATTCAAATTTAAAACATCTAACAAATGTTTGAATAGTAGACCAGGTGAAGCTCATACTATAACTTCTGTTACTTCTGAGGTTACATTGCATGCATAAATCGTACCAAAGTTTTATTTATCTTTTTGGATAGCTGACAATACAGAAATAACAGAAGTTAACTCGACTCAGCCTGACATTCACCTTACATATTTTAGCACCCTCAAACCTCTGAATCAATTTTCAGGTATCACACAGACTTTTAACTCTTTAACTCCTTCAACTCTGTGACTCTTAACCTGTGTGTTTCATATATTGCTACTCTCTTGTTATGCCCTGTGATAAAATCCTTGAGCCTGAACAGTACTAGTCATGGAACAAGTGGTGCCACTAGTGTCAAGTGGCTGGGTCTACATTGTCTATTCTTACACAGAGAACAGAGTGCAGACAGTGGAAGTGCAGTGCAGAAATATTATGCCGCTGGCTACCGTCAAGTTAGATACTAAAGAAAGAAGGTTGTTTTGTTGGCACGTAGTGAACAGAATTGTCTATAACAGTCCAAGTGGAGTTGTTTGACACAGTGAGAGGGTGGAGGGTATTTAAAGTAAGCGATAAACACTATTAAATGCATAAAAATAAATAACAAAATTTCTAGGCCATGACTCTTGTACTTGATAAATATCACTTTCCAAATAACTGAAAGTAGCACAAGGTTTTATGAAATAAAAGTGGTATTAATGGTTGTTCAGTGCTTTTGTTATTTATCTGCCCCAGCCTTTGTCATCTCCAACGTGGATGAGCTAAATCGAATCTAGGCTTGGTCTGTCTTCTCTTCTTTTCCCAAATATACTAGAACACCATATAAATGGTTGAGAAATAGAGGATTAATTATCCTTTTAATTACCTTTTTTGTCAGCACACCTGTGAACAAATTACAGTTTTTGAGTTGAAATCCTGGCTTATATTTATCCCAGTTTTGCTTTTGCATTAGGCACCAGGCCTATTCATGATACTGTAGACAATGACAATGAGATACTGTGCAAACCTAAAACATGAGTGGCACACTAGACAGAGAGAGAAGGATATTAACTTTCTGACCATTCACCAGACTTTCTCTATATTACATTTCCTTTGCAATTCAAGAAATTACATTTATGTTCATTCTTCACTCTTATTGGACAGAGAAGAACCAAGAATGAATTAATTGATGGGATGATTTGACCTTTATTACTGCAGTTATTAAAAAGAAATGTCAGAATCTGTGGCTGCTTTAATGAGTTAGGACATGTCAGTGCAAAATAAGTCTATTAATCATCCCCTGCTGTTTTTCCCTTTGTTTCAAAGAGACGACCGGCAGGAAGGCCTTTATTCACCGTAGTAAGTAACAAGCCTTACTTTGCTGTGTCTAACAATAAACTAAAGGCGAGGGGTTCGCTTTAATTGTCACGACTGATCTTACCAAGTAAGTGACACTTAAGTTCTCCTCCCCCCTTTGTTTTGGTTCTTTCGTCTTGTGTCACAGGATCCACAAAGAGGCTAAGAGCAGTGTAGCAACAAGGAGAGGTGGTCAGAGATGAACAAAGAGTTTCAAAGAGGCAAAGTGACACAAACGGTGAATCAGTAAGACAAGAAAAGTAACTGTGAATATGAGCAACCTCATGCAACGAGAAAGTGAGTGAAGAGCTAGAGTGACAGGAAGAACTAGTGCAACACAGAGGGAAAGACAGATGGAGGTAGAGAGACAGCGAGTCAGACAAATAGAGGTACATCACTCCTCTCTCTCTCTCTCTCCTCTCTCTATGGCACGCCGCTACTGTGACACTCTAATCAGATGGCAGGAATGCTTGACAGCTACCTTCGGGGCTGATGTAGTGTCTTCAGGTGGAAGGAAAGGCTGCATCTGTCCAGGCAATCATTTGCACTCTGTTCCCAGGCACATGTAGTCATTCTGCTGCCACTGGTGTTGCTTTGATCCTTAAAGTGCGGGTGCCATAGCTGCTCAGACTGCAGGCATCTCTAGACCCACTCTGACATTTTCGGTTGACCTGTTGGATTCCACTACAGATGCAGAACACCTGTTTTCTATGTGACTCACGCTTGTAGCACTTAATTTGTACTTGTAGAGCTGCGTAAAGTTTAATTTAGAATGACTTTTTTTTATGAATAGGCTTTGATCAAATTAAAAAAAGTTCCATATTACTCATGCCTGAAGGAAGTCATAATTACTGTGCTGTTGTGACTTCACAAATGTTTGTTTTTGAACAGGCTTTGATCAAATCCATAAAATCATGTTCGTGCAAATAATTTTGTTCCAACTCTTTGTGACCTCTGATGCACCAGCTGTCACCATGACAGGTCAAAGCAAACAATGTTATTGACTGGCTAAGAGTGAGACTGCATTATTTACAGTGGATGACCTTGTTTTTGCTGGATTTGAAATTACCGCACCAAATTATTATATATTTTAGTCCAAACACTTTTCTGTACTTGTTAAACCATTCCCTTTCACCCCAACATAGAGTAGCTGTATTATACAGTTATACATGCAGATCTTTTTAAGCTTCAACAGTGGTTTTGTCTCCTTAGTTTGCTTAAATGTAACCTTATTCATTGGATTTAGTGTACTCTTAATCCTCTTTTCCTCATGTGCAAATTGTCTACCACCTTTTAAAAAAGTTATATATAGCAGGTCTGTGGATGTTCTTGATTAAAATTAGCTTTCCTATCAATTCACACCATATTCCAGTGAACCAACAAGGGCTTTTGTAGTGAGCTAGAATAAAAAGTAAATTAAATGCAAGTGTGTGTCAGATTGCCAGATGGGTTAGAGAGGTTAAAAATGCTATTTCTACGGTTATAGTTTCAAACACACTTATGACAGACATTACAGTGTCTGTCCTTTTTACTAAACTTTTATTTCTTGTTGCATGTTCATCTTGACTGTGATGCCTTAAACTGCTGTATTTCTGAAAATGAAATTCCCTTGTGAGTCTGGCCTACCTCCCAAAGTCAGATTAGGGCATAATCCGGTATTTAACAAGTCTTTTTTTATACAATCTCAAATGGAAGTGGGATTTAGTTTGTAGACTTGTGTCTCATATCTAAGTCACAAGCTCCTTGTGTCTGAGAAGACAGCAGGCCCCATGGTATTTATTTGTTAATGACATTTTCCAGCCATTCACCTGATGCTCCTGTTGCCAAAGCAACAGGCAGCAGTGAATACCGGATGATGGAGATCTCTTTGTCTCCTCTTTGTCAGACATACTTAGGCAGAATGTGCGTCTTTATTTAAACAAATTGAGAAAATTCCTTCTAAAAATTTTTTAGGAAGCTCTTATATAAAATAGTATGTCCATGTGTTTTCCAAATGCTGCAGCCAAGTCATACAATGTAGAAGACAAATTGTTTTTTAGGCAGCCGTACATTGTCACATTCCATTGATTGTTCAGATATTGTTTTCAGGTTTTAATTATTCCTGCATCATCCTGACCAGTATGACTTAAGACATGACCTGTTTCAATCAGAAACAAGTGTGGGAGTACAGACCAACTCTGTTTAGTCTGCCACCTCCTAATCCTTCTCACTGATAGCCTGAGAAAATATGTCTTCCCTTCATGTAGGCCTTCACTAACACCATGACATCCTTATTTCCTTGCTGTTTTGTGCTATGATGACAACAGTGCAATCGAGGAAAGGATTTAGTCTGGTGAGGCTTGGAACATGGGTCTGAGTTTCAGTTTGGCAGAGCTAAGCTTTTTCCGGAGTCACCTTGCTTGTGGCCATGAAAAAATGTTTTCTCTTTATTTCAGGTGGTCGTAGGAAAAGAAATACCTACAACTTTAGTTCATCAGGCCTAATTCTTCACATTAACCTAATATATGTTGCCATAAACACTTTATTTACTATTATTTATAATTCCTCTCCCATCTTTGTTTCTCTGTATAACATGTTGCCATAGCAGCATATATTATGTTCACTGTCTTGATTGTCAGTGCTGCAACACAAAGTGAAGAGTTTCCTCAACTTTTTGATTCATGGACAAACTAATCCACTATTCATTTGTCCCACTTCTTCAGTAACCATTTCAGGTCAAAGCTCTTTAGTGTTATTATGCAACTGCATTGCACTCATCTTGATGGGTGCCATCGACCTCTGTGTAAGGATGTTCTCTACAGCCACTGATTGTTCTGCTCTTTTCTGTTCAGCTCAGCCAATAATTAGTTTCCCCATGGATCCACCGCTCGCAGACTTGGGGTACGCAGGCAATTCTAAAGACTACCCAGCTTGACATCAAGCTATGATTCGTTGAAAATATATATTTCCTACAAGCAAATGGCACTGTGGACCCCTTTATTTCCCTTTCTCCTGTTGGAATGGCACTGAGACATAGTTCTGTTGCGAAAGAAAGGTTAAGAGCTTGTTTGTTACGTGCCACAGCAGCAGGCCAGAGAGAAAGGCCAGGGTCACACACTTGTCTTTTCAATGTGACTTTCCTGAACAGAAGCACAGAACAAAAGTCACACCAAACTGACTTGTCCACACCTGACATTTTCATGTGAACTCTGACTGGAGCTATGTTTGAGGTTTCTAATAATCCCCTAAGTGTGAGAGAATCCTTTTAATATTTTGCTCGTTCAGAATGTTGTCAGTCCCTGTGCAGAGAGGAATGTTTCCTATAGCTGTTTCTCCACTCTCAGACTCCCCTCTTACATTATGACTAGTTTGGATATTGTCTAACCAAATGTCACCAACCGCTCAAAACAATAAGTTAAATGATAAAAAGTGAAAAAAATAGTTTCAGTGCTACCTCTCTCCCCTGTTTGCTGTTTTTTTATTTTTTTATTTAAGCACTCCAACAAAGACTTTTGTTGTGATGCACAAGCTTGCCCTCATTTTTAATTAACCATGATAGCATGCAAATTCAATACAATGCTCTTGTGTGTGATTAAGCTTTTAACAAGGTCACAATTCAAGATCTGTTTCCTCATAAATGTATTCAAAATTTCATCATGTGGCAATTGACTGCTGTGCTGTACCTGTGACAAAGGGTAATTATTTACTGCAAGGACCAGCACAGTTCACAGTGCTGTAATTGGAAACTCTATTGAAGCTGTAAATACAGCACCCTCTTCTTTGCTGTCACTGGGGGAATTTCAGTTTCTGCACATTTGGCCTACTACAGACACTATTCACTAGGCTTATTGTCAAGTAGAGGTTCAGTCACACAAACAGCCCCAAAACTAGCAATGGAAAATAACAAGAGAAAATGAGACAGCAGTAGAAAAGGAGACATTCTGTTTCATGCACAAGTTCTGTTCATGCCACACTGCCTGGCTTACAGCAGTGGAAGGTCGATAGAACATCAGCAACTGCCGCTGAGGAATGGTCAGCAACACATCTTGTTTACGACGTCGTGAAAGTAAATGGATTTGTTTGGATCTGCACCTAATTTGAAATGCTGTAATGAAGCAGTCTGTTACAATGCAGCTGCCAGCCCTCAAAGACCATCGAACAACAGAGAAGGTTCTCGCTTGGGTTTTGATTATATAGTACACAGTATATTATTGGTTGACAAATTGTATTACAATTCACAGAGCAGTTCTGTTTTATTAGACACAAAATGCTACAGCGCACAAACTCTCTGGTGGTCTGAAGTTTGAGGTCTTTTTTTGTGAGAGCTACGTTGGCCAACAGTTTTATCTTTGCATTGCTGCATTTTAGTGCACACTCATCTCTCAACAGGAATTTATAAATTTGCAGTCAGCCACTTCATCTGGTGGCCTGTCTGATTTAAATAGAGATTCGACAGATGTTTAACAGACCCAGGTAGTGTTTAGGTTTCTGCCTCACAACTTTTCAACTGTGTTATCTGTTTGAATCATTATAATTGCATTGCTCGAGGTTAAATGCTCCTAAAATTGTGTGCATGTGAAATCCGTAAAAGGCAATTGTTTTACAACAGTGATTATTTTACAGTTTACAACAAAGTTCATTATATAGATTTGACTAAAACATTTGTCTTACATTTAATAAGGCTCAGGTACAACTGCATGTAATGTAACTTTTTATTGTTATTAGGATATAAATGGGATGGTATAAATGAAACCACACGTTCAGTTTTGGCCTCTCTTTCTCTTTTTCTGCAGGTTAACAGGATTTACCATCCCTCCACCTGTTACCAGTTCTGGTTCCATTTTTTCACTGAGGCTTACCAGTGACTTTGCAGTAAGCGCTCATGGATTTAAGGCAGCTTATGAAGGTAAGGAATAATTATTTTTTGCTCTTTGTCTTTTACAGTAGTACATTAGTAATAGCCATTTTTATGATGTATGAAAGAAATATGGAATTTAAGTGAGAGGCTATGATTAGGACAGCTCTTCATAAACTGGGTCTTCACTTAGAAGAAAAATCCATCTGCCAGGAGAAGTAGACACCATTTATTCTTAAGAGAGGTATGTGCGATCACACTTACTCCACCTGATTTCCTGTAGGACTTCCACTGTTGAGTTATGGAAACATTAGGTACCTCAATTAAGCAAATTAATCCCATATTTTCCAAATCAACATCCCTCCCCCCAAAGTCCTGAACCTTTTCTGCGACTCCAGAGGTGCATCTGAAATTGCATGGCAGATGGCGATGGGAATTAGTTGAACTAATGGATGTACCGAGTTATCTGTGTCGAAGTAGAGCTGGGTGCAGCAGGGAGCTGTCTAAATATGAACTATCCTTGTGTGACCATCTCGCTCACCCCTACTCTTTTCCCCTCTGCTTTTCTTGTGAACTCCTTCTCTCATCCATCTCTCATTCATTTTCATCTTTTTATGATATGGTTTATGTGTTTTGTCTTAACCTTTCCGTTCTCATTTTATTTTCCTCCTTTCCTTCTACCTCCTATCCATTTGCTACTTGCCTGCACCTCTCTTCCTCTCTACTCCCAAGACCCTTCGGTTCTTTCGATTTCTTTACTTTCTGTTCCCATACCTTCTCCCGCATTAACAGGCTGACTCCATCCTCCAGGCTTGCTTCTCCTCCCTTCCATAATGTCCTTTTCCATCCCCCTTTACCCCCCCTCATCTTTCCACCTGCCCCAGACCTGGCCAGACCAGGACCTCTCCCCTCTCCATCTGCCCATTTGCGCTCTTTCTCTATGTCTTTTGCTCCGTTTCTCTCCCTCTGCTGTCACCCTCTCTCTCTTTCTCCCCGAGTCTCCAGTGGGGGACTTGGTGGAATTAGCCTCCATCTTTCAACAGAATTTCATGCTGATTTGGATGTTAATCACATTTTGTTACACATGATGCACAGATATATTCCATTACTCAGTACTGAGGAGTAATAAGGACAGTGGAAAGTATTTTCCAATAAGGACAATAGGGGATGTTATAACAGCACAATTTATTTTGTGGCCATCCAGTTGTGTTGTTGTATTGTCCCATTTTAATGTGTGGGTGCTGCATGGATAAAGGATTGTAGCCAAAGCTGCGGTGTGGTAATACCTAGATCAAGCATGTACAGCTAGGTTTCTTATGCCTGTCATTCATTCTTTAATAGCCTGATGTTACAACACGGTGCAGAGCGCACAGCATTAATATTTAAACAACTATCTAAGTATGGTATTGCTTACTCAAGCCTCTACAGTTGTTCCCCCAGAAATCTTGGTATGATGGTGCTATCAATTTTAAAAGTGTATTAACAACATATTGTTGTGTGTTCTATAGGATAATTGCATAAAATGTGAATGTAACACTCTATTTTGGATGTGCAATGATGGTGCAACAGTACATTATGGTGGTGGAATTTAATAAGGATTGTCAGTAAGAAAGTAACTCGGTATCATCGCCATCTTAACTGAAAACCCAACGGCTGGACTATCGTTATAAATTTCCATTATTTTCAGTCAGTGACCTCTGTGACTGACGCATATAAAACATAAACATATTCAATTCACTTATCCATAATGTATTAATTTTCAAAGCATTGCATCTCACTGCCACCACTGTATATGTATCTTTCTCTCTTGTTATGCTGATATGGTTAGCTAAATCTTACACATGAATATGTATGTGCTGCTCATTCTCATGACTGAAAATGCGTGATGCTTGTAGACTCTCACAGATGATTGAATCATGACTGCAATTAAGTGGATTTGAATCTGCATGCATATGAAGGACACAGTGAAGGACGCAACAAGATGGAATCTAATTTCTGGATGGCCTGTCAATCTTTTGTCAAATCTGTTGGACTGAAAATCCAGTTCTAACGTTCTGTGAATTTTAGTCCTTACTAGTGCCTACTTTCCTATACTGTCATGACACCTCTAGTGTGATCCTGCAACCCTAACACTTAAGCATGGACGGAAAGGGTCAAGTTGCATAGGAACAGAGATATGGGGGGGCTTTTATACAACACAGCCATCAATAGCCAAGTGCTTGTAGCTTTCCAATGGATCGAGTTGTGCTGCAGCTGTACGCCATACATGTACCAAGCCGGGGGTATTGCTATCTGCTTGCCCCTTTTGTTGAAAGTTGTGTATTTGCAACAAAAACATGCCTATCTAAAACCTGCCTCTGTCATTTCAACCTGCCCTTGTTTTTGGAAAACTCTTTGAAAGACAGCTGATCCATAAAACATAATTTTATCGTTTCTCCCCAAATAATTTCATCTGTCCCTCTGTGGCAATGCAGTCTCTCCACTCTGCTGGAAAAGTACTTGTATGCGTGTGCGTGCGTGCATGCATGCATGTATGAGCATGTGTTGTTTACCAGATGCTTTGCCCTGTGGTCTAACATGGGTTCAGTCAATACTCTTTTTCCTGCCTGCACGAAAATCCTGCTCAGCAGCCAGTCAAGCAGCCAGCTAGGAAGCCAGACAGGCAGTCTACACAGGCGGCTCCTGTGGGGAAAGTGTGATGCTTGTGTGCTCACAAACACTGCCACTCCGTCAAACTTCCATCTTCTTCAAAGGGCTACAAAGTCATTAGATATACAGGCGAAATAAATAGCTCAGCCCCAGAGGAATCTTGCACCCAACTACCTCATTTACTAGTTCACATAACTCACTCGTTACACTGTGATGAGGGATAAAGCAAGACAGTGTCACTCCCACTGTCTGAATGCAACTGAAGGTAAAAATTGTGGATGCTGGCTTGTTATGATGAATCCTGTGGTATTTTCACTTTTTCTGTGCATGTTAGTTTTCCAAGAGAGTGTATGTGTTGATGTCCACATTTTTTGTGGCGATTGAAAACACGGAGCTGTTTTCTACTCCTTTTTAGATCACAGAAATGTCAGATTTCACTAGGTTGAAAGACTCTGCAGCATCATGTAAATGTTGTTTGTATGTAGTTTACTTTGGCATCCCAAATAATATTTGTTATGTATTATGATGTTAAGCACCATATGCGTTATTTTGAACTAAGGCTATATTTTGCAGATAAGGTGATTCTTTGTTGGATTAAATAATCCACCGGCATTGTATTAGTGTTGTTTGCATCTATTTTCCCACCCTGAAGTCAAGTTTGTACAGGTTTTCATTAGATTTAGCTTCCGCACAGCCCCTGGTGTGTTTAGGAGCAGCTTTTTTCCCAAGGTTCAGTTATATCAACAATTTATTTAGGGTCCTCCAGACAGCAACACTTGTTAGCTCAGGGCTAACACTGTCTCTAAAACACTTGATTTCTGTAGGGGTTCTTCAAACCCTCATAAAAGTAGAAATCCTAATTCAGTGTTAAGTACAGTTATTCAAAGTACTTCTTTTCACCACTTTCACAGTCAGATTTGCAGCTACTGTAGCTGCAACTGAAGCACAGTTTTATTTTGCCCACAATGAGAGGCCTTATCCAAAATTTGCTTCAAATATTTGCAACACATCCTGTGAATTAATGCAAGGGCCATGTCTGCCTGAGACATTAGTTATGACTTTCCATACACCAAAGGGCAATGAGTCAGTGCTGCTATAATTACAGATGGGATGCATCTGTTACTTTTTAATTAGTGACCCAGGATGAGTTTCTCAAAACATTTACTCGCAAAAGCGAGTATTTTGTTTCTCTGTGTAGTTTGTACGACAGCTGCCAGAAAGTAATGATTGCAGCAATGAATGCATGATCGTTATCATAAGTTAATTTGATGGTAATATTTTGAATGGAGGTCAGGTTGGGGAATCTGTAAATCAGAACCACCATGCACATGACCTTTCACTAAAAACCTGTGCAGCATGCTACACAATTAGTATTGTGGTAGGTAAGAAATTCATATTTCTGCTTAAGTCTGAGCTTTGAATATATCATACCCTTGAACAGAAAAACAATATAAAGGGCAGTTATGTTACTTAGAAAATGTGGTGTCATCCTGGAAAATAATTTATGTTATCACATCTGCCTGATGTCCCAGCAACATCTGGCAGCTGAAATTAGAGCTCTGTTCAGGGGCAAGCTGAGGTTCACAGTGTACAGACTGCTTGGTATGATGTGTAACACCCTCAAAAGTGCATGAAGTTCTGAGTGTTTGACTTTACTCTAGTACTTTAGTACTTGTACTTAATACCATATCTCAGATTGGAAAAATAAATAAATAAAAAAATTTCAACTGAAGTATGGAAAACAATTCAAAGACGTTTACATGTTCTTGCAAATATTCATGAAAGAAGAGATGTTACCAGTAGTTTACATCAAAGCCACCTAATAGGTACAGACACTTCACCCTCTGCTAGTTTTGTATTTTTAACTTTGACGCACTGAAGTTTTTTGGCGGGGCTCCATTATATTTGTACTGTGGTAGTAAAAGGAAAAGGCAGTGATTTCTGTAAATAAGTGTGCTCTTTCTGAGTTTTCAATTCCAGGGTCACATATTTAACATATTTCTTTTCCCTCTATGGTTCCCTAAGCTGAAGTGGTTCCATGGTCCAACTCCACTTATATTGCAAAAGTTGCTTCCTGTCCTTATATTATGTTACGGAAGATTTGGATTTCAACCTCTAGAGAGGAAAGCTTGCGATATATAGATCCAGATTGTTTTTCAAAGGCTTAACCATGCTATTATATAATACAAATGCTTCTAATAAAGTACATGAAGAGTCACTGAAGTGTTTGATATAAAAATTATTGAATTGAATCATATGCTTTGGCCTTTGCAGTCATCAGATCGCAACCCAGCACATGTGTTAATAGGATTGTATACACTATCAGAAGTGCTTGCTGGACGGTGTAACAGCTTCACAAACCTCACACCTTTCTGAGACTGGAATTTTTGGGGGGACTGCCTCCAACAATTTCTGTAACTTTCTGAAGCGTCAATCCGATATTCACACCCACTTCACGCAGTGACTGGACAGCTGTGCAGAGTTGAGAGAGGAAGCAGGGTTTGAACTTCTCTCTCAAGATCTATTTTTTTCATTCCTTACCCGACTATTTCTGGCATTTTTTTTTTTTTTTTTTTTTTTTTTTTGCATGTACAATGCTATGAATGATGAGATGACTGACTAAAAATTACCACGGTATTTAAATTATTATTTAAATCACTTGTATATAAAACACTCAAAAGCTGGAAAAGAATAGAAGTACTATCATATTGTTTCCACCCAGTTTGAACTGTGTGTTACAGTGAACTTAAGCCCAGTGATTTGACCAAAATAATAAGAAATTCCATTATGCATCTCTGGGAGATTTCCTAGTCAACATATTTTCTCTGCTCCCAAGCCAAGCCATTTAAATTTGCACAACTGCTGTTTTTTTGTTTTGCAATATAGGTGCAGAATGCACTAACTGTGCATGCTTTTAGGGGTGGGCCACAAATTTGGTGCAAATGTTCTCTCAAAACATGATTGTATCTCTTTTCATTGGCAATGTAAGAGAACATATCTAATGAAGGCAAAAAAAATAAAAATGGGTGTGTTTATTGGGTGAGAGGAGGAATGAAGTCAGCTATTGGCCTTGGCAACTTGTGTTTTGGGAGAAGCAGCCTGCCCCATAATGTTAGTTAATTAGTGTATGTAATGTGATTAGTTTTCAGAGTTAGTAGGAACAGCCATGCTGCTGTTTTGATCTGTGAGTGAACTATATTGCAGGGCAGTTTAAGAAAATTGAGAATTACATCTTTGAAAAAAACAAACTCTAACATAATCTTTTACACATTAACCCACATGAAGAAACTTACACAAAATGCCTCTTGAACACAACACACAAGCCAAATCCTGGTCTGTAGTTGGCACAAGTTCAGACAGAGTTGAAAAATTGTACTTATTGTCATGCACACTATTAGAATTTATACAGAAACTGCAAAATGTGGTGGTTAAACAAGAAAAATACAATGTGACATGGGGATGTTCTGCAGTACCACAAAATGTCTAACCAACATCCATTATTTTAAGTCATGCATCACGTTAAGTCAGCACTCCGCAGCACTGCATTAAGTCAAGTTAGCCTATCGCCTGTACGTAACCTGTGGGTGTGACAAACAGTGGGGTCCACCACCCTTCTCTTTAGCTGTTGGTATGACAGCATTGGAATTGGTAAACCATGACACTGATTATTTTGCTAACCAAAGAGATGGGGAATAGTAGATCAGCTATAGTACGTTCAATCAAAATATAAGATCATACCTAACGTGTACAGTACAGTATATGATGAATTGCTTCTGCAGTATCTGACCTTATTTTCCTCTTAACATCATTGGCACAGTTCTCCACAAATAAGTAATCCAAGAAAAGTTTTGCAACCTGGTTCAGCAGCCAGGCTTTTGCTGAGCATGTTTTTTGGTCTATGAGTGCTAAATAGCTAAAGCACAGTGTGCCTTTTGGTATATGACTGTCACCATCCTCATATGGTATATGTCCAATAACAGGGTATTTGTAGGATGGAGGGATTTTACTGGGACATAGTTTGTGGTTAATGGGAATAACATGTGGTTGCACACAGCACCAGTCCCTGACCAGATGATTTTCTGTCTTTTAAAGATTTTTTTGAATGTTTCCAGCTCAGCAGTGTGTCTGACATTTTCTGCATCAAATTGTGAAGGGTTGTTGTGGCGAGTTTGTAGATATTTAGATTGCCTTTGATGTGCTTTGTCACATTTTGTTGAACTCCACAAATTTGATATTTCAAACAAATAAATTTCAATTTCACAGGCTCTCCGTAACTCCCATGGAGACATATTTGCTGTTTGTTGCCAAGGATCATACTGCGCCATGTAGGGATGCATATATTAATTTCTGGCTGCAGTACATAGCTGCATTTGATAAACATTGAAGCATGGCTACAGAATAATACAGCAGATCAATAGAGATTAGATAATTTTTTTCATGTATGTAGGGATTGATCAACACAGACTATGATTATTGAGATTTTACTGCCTTACCCTCAGGGTTTTTATGAACCAAAATATTTAGGTTGGTATTTTGAATCTAATCTATCCTTTTAGAACATATAAAATGTGGTGACAGCCCTGAAGCTTGTCACCATCTGCCATGGTTAACCTTTAACAAACTTTGTGTAAACAATAGTTTGCATATTTGCTAATGCAAAGTAATGCAGCTTTTATATGAACGTAATACTTAGTAGTCAGGCTGTCCCTCCTCACCACTGACCTCGGCACTGGTCAGATGTCAATGCGTGGAATCTCAAGTTTGCCTCTCACTCTTCACCCCTATATCGGTCAGGTATCATTAGTGCCGCGCTATATGTGACTCAATCATCGGTCATCCCTCGTTTGCACATCTGTCACAAAAGCATTGCTCAAATAGGCAGGTAATCATAAATTTCCATTTGTATATGCTTTTTCTCTGACCTTTGCGAGTTTCTTGTGGAAGATGGCAGTGCAATTATAAAAAATATGATAATTGATCATACATAAATAGATGAGAAACCCATTATACAGATTTTACTGTGCCTGTATTTTACCTCACAAAATTTGTAACACGGATTTTTGATTTTCGAATGCATTAGACTGTCACAGCCAATCGAAAGCCACCAAATAGGAAGCGAGGTCATACCAGCAATGCTTTTATGGATAAAAGCTAAACTTTGTACAGTGACTGAGCACCTGATCAGGAGGTAATTCAAGAAATCTGGTGTGCTTTGACCTCTAGGGAGCGCTGCGGTGAGAGATTTGGCATTTTGTATTATAACTGTTCATGCATTTGCCTTAAACTCTAAATTCCTCTTTCTAGTCTTAACAAAAATCGACAGTTGTACTTAAAACCAGGACAGGCTTTCCAAGTAACTTTTTCTTTGTTTACACTTGCAATCTTTTATTTTATAAACCAGGTTAATACCAACAGAATCAGTGCCTCAGAATATATATATATATTTTTTTTTTTAACTTTTTAAATCTTTATTATGGTTTCACTTTAAAGATTTTTGAAGTTTTTTTGGCTAATCTAGCCGATGCTAAAAGTTATCTAGCAAAAGTACCACAGTTAGTGCTGCAATTCAGATCAACCCACAAGAGAACAGGCAGATGACACGATCTGCCCGCAACTGCCAACAGAGAAATCCACAGTGGTGCCTTCTGGCAGACTGATGGAGCCAGTTGTCCGGAGACTACACTTTGTATCCAGGGTAACAATCCCATAATCCATTGTGAAGAAGTTTCTGGCTTTCAACACCAGCTACTGTAATTTTGACCAGCAAAATCTCCAGCCATGGCGCAACTCACAGTAGGCAAGACCTGCTTTCTTGCTCATGACTGAGTTGATGTTGAGATAAAAAAAATATTTGAATCATCAAATTTCGTTCATAGACATCTCAGTATCAATTAGTAATATGGCTGTATCGTAAATGGCCCAGTCACATTCTCTTCCACTGTTGTGGAAATAATTCGTTTTTAAAAAAAAATCTTTTATCAGCTATTGATTTAACACTGTTCTTTGGCTCTACTTTGCATCTTAGTGGTGACCAGACATTGCATTTACCCTGTACTAGTAGTTGATAAAGTTCTTTATTTTGACTGAGTCATTGTCGCCATGTTCCTTTTTGAAGTCGAGATTTGAGATCAATTGAATTGAGAAGTAACGGCTTCTGATATTAGACTGATTGGATACACTGTGTTAAAAATATTTTTGGAGGTGGTGCCCCCCTAAACAAGTGTGTTTGAATAAAAATCCAATACACTCTACAAGTATTAGGTTTGTTTAGTGTGTGTTAGCTGACACTTTCTGTACTATACATGCTCGGAGGTTTTCTTTCCTCTTTTATTCCTGTTGCACTCTGTTGTAATTTAATTTTGCTCATAAAGATAAACAGCCGTAAGGATTTATATGGCATTCATTAGAAATCGTATGATGAGCTCACATACACATCCCTCATACATGCGTATCTGCAGTGTAAAGTGGATTAGTAATTGGATTTCAAAAATTCCTGGAAATGAACATTACAAAATGTGACTTCACAGATGTGTCTATTAACGAAATCTACTTCAGGATCAGGGCTTCAAATATACTCCTCCATATCCCTCTCTGTATGTCCATGTATCCATCTATCCATGGACCCATGTAACACACAGTTTATGTTTGTGTAAAAATGACTTTCTGTTTCCTGGCTTGCCAGTTGGAATAATTAGCTACAGGCAGATGGCACATATCAAAAATAATAATTTAACTTGACTGCATGATCAGCCTCAAGCTGTAGGACCGAAGTAAGTTTTATATTCCTATCATGAGGACAACTCTGGATCTAATCAGACTAATTGGGTTGTATTGATCATTACCCACAAATTCAGTTAAGCAGTGTTCTTTATCACAAAGCTGAGTCAAGTGTGTCTTTGTAATACACCTGTATTTGACCATTTTAATGAAATTATGAGAGTATCTGCTGTTTTATATTGATTTAAGTCTGGATGGTTTTTACAGAAATGGTCTCGACAGATATACCCAGATAAACTGCAAAATTAAAACCTCCTGCCTAATTTTGCATAGGTCCCCCCCTGTGCTGCCAAAACAATTATGACCCGTCGAGGCATGGACTCCACTCCAATTTGTAGGCCAAGTCAACACTTTGAACTTTTTATTATGTTCCTCAAACCATTCTTGTTGTCGCTGATCGGTTGTAGCTTATGTGAAACATTCACCTGTGAATTGATGAGAAGCCAGAGGTGACTAATCATGAAAGTGTGGCGTGCCATTTCCCATTCCCTTTAAAACCCTGGTGCACTGGCACCTTGGCGTGTTGCTATTATAATGGAGCAGTGTTTCACATAGAATTAGATTCTTTGTGGCGAGTTCATTACATGTTGTGACTGGCCAGTGAGCCCAGTCCTGACATACACACACCGCGGCTCTGTGCGCCCCCAGGGCAAGAAAGGGCTGGGCGAAAGCAATGGCACAAATCACAACGGGGACAGCTTTTATATTATATTATGAGAAGTGTAAATAAATCTTCTGTTCATTATGAAACTGTGGTGAGATAAATTTAGTTTAGGTGATGAATGGGAAACACGGTGGTGGATTTCAGGTAGTAAGAAAGACTCCTTCTCTGCAGAGTCTCATTTGTGTCCTAGAGACTTCCATGATGCATGGCAATACTATGCGTCACACAATATGCCATGAAGAATTCTCTGGCCTTCCGAGGCTGTATTGTAATGTTCCACCTGACCTATCCAAACACCTGAAATGAATTTTTAGCACACTCAACTTGTATGTAACAGGCAGAGTGTATGTGTGTTGTGCAGCTGCCTATGTAGGCGCATATTACTATCTTGATCATGCACCCTTAAAATAACAGTGAAATAATGTGCCATTTCAGACCAGGTTTTTGTTGGTCAGTCAAGCAATTGCTTTCTGCTGCCTCCAGATAGCAATGCGCCTGACCACACCTCATCTTAAGACCAACACACCCATAGGTGCACAGAGGGACGCAAGTATTTTTGCTGTCTAAACAATGTTGGTGCTGGATGGGAAATTGACAACTGCGTTGGTCTGAAACTATCAAAGACACTTTCATCAGTCATTTTTAAAAACTAACATGTAACTCCTGAGGCAAAAAGAAGCCGATAATGTGTGGTCGTTCTGTCCTGTAGCTTGAAATAGAAGCTTCGCTGTTACATTTTGTGCAGGCTGGAAATGTGCAAGGGAATTTTGTCTGAGATTGAGTTATGGTGCTCTAATAGAGGAGAGAAATGTACCGGAAGATATTGTTCAACCAGAAGAACACAGGATTGAGCAGCCCTCCATGGCTGTTTATCACAACTTACAGTAGATATTTGTAAAAATTCTCTTTCAGTAGTTCGCCAAGGATTAAATTGATCATAAACACTGTTGTCAGTGCATGATCACAATAGGATGTTGCAAGTAATTTCTTGGAATTGCTTTCTTGTGGATGATATATAACTTCAATATGTCATCTTCAAAAATGTGTCACATGCACTTCTTTACCTGTGATATATATGTTTGTACCATAATTAGCAGTTATAGTGATGGATACACACAGGTATATTAATTACAAAGTAAGATAGGATAGTGAAGGAGTAGACATGAACCTTGAAAAGCTGTCAGGTCATTCTGTTAATTTAAATGTCCACTGCAGATTTCACCATTTCTCTTGTACTATTTTTCAGTGTGTCTTAGAAAAATGGGAGTTGTTTAGGAACGTAAATGGAAGGCAATCAGCAAGTAATTTATGTAACATTTTAAGGGATCCATGTCACCGGAGGTAATTTGACATGTGTCATTAACAATAGATACTCTTGAGTCTGGTGCACATTCAGTGCTGTGATGTTTTTTTGTTTTTTCACCCTTGAATTTATGAAAATAATTTGAATTGCTCCTTATATTACTGTATAGTCTGTAGCTTCTTCTTTCGTGTCTTGCTGCAATCTTTTTTTCATTTAGGCTTATTTCTTTGTACATTGTGCTAATTTACTTGCTTTTCTCTGCACCTCATTGCTGCTTCCAGCTACAGATATGTTATTTAGTGAACTCTTAACATAAAGAGATGGGTAAGACATCAGCGTAGTATTTCAGTACTCCTTGGGCAGTAAATTTTATCATCTCATAATTATTGCAGCTCTTAAGTCATAACTAGGCATCTGAGTAGCAATGGCATAAAATTCAGACTTGCATTGACATAGCTATTAACAGTATATGTAGACTCTTGTACTTAAGTCAGGATCAACAAAATCATATGTAGCATAGAAATTTTCGGCAACCAAAATGATGAAAATCAAACTTAATGGCTTTGCATGTATGACTAGAGACAAAATGAAGGAACACTGGTACATATCTTATATAGCAACACATTGTTATTCTTAACTATTCCTTTCTTTCCATTTTCCAGAGCTGAGAAGCAGTTCATGTGGAAACCCCGGGGTCCCACCCAAAGGCATACTGAATGGAACTCAGTTCAACGTAGGTGACAAGATCCGCTACCGCTGCGTCACCGGCTATGTCCTAGACGGACATTCACTCCTCACCTGTGTCAACAATGCAGCCGGTGTGTCGGTTTGGGACTTTCCTGTGCCAATCTGCAGAGGTGAGGATGTTTTATTACAGAAATTAGTTAGTTTATGCATCATTTTAATTGCATGTGATGACTGCTGCTTTTTTTAAGCCCACTTTTTCTCCCGGCTGTACAATGTCATTAAACGGGATCATGGACAATTCATGATGTTATCTACATATTTTAGCAGGTGACTGTTTTGTCTTCACCTCTTGTCATTTGATTTCCATGAATTGCTTAAAGTTAATTGCTTTTCAGTGATTGACAGTTTGATGGCTGTATGACTGGCCTGTGCCACAGATGCAGTAAAATGTGGTGCAAGTCTTCATTAGATATATAAATATATTTTTAATCTGATGGGATGGAATGATTTTAATCATGTTGCAGAAGTTGATTAGAGCCTCAGTGGCTTGAAAGGTTAATTAAATATTTATGCCTGTAGAGGAGATAGCTTAAATACATTAATGCTGTAAGCATGAGTTGCACATCCACTAGATTTTTTCTGCTCCATTTCTGCTTTAGTTTTTCTCCATTTCCATTGCTGTGCTGTGACTCTACTGGAGACTTGGGCACCTCTTCTTTGGAATGTGTATAGGTCTCCCTGATCCGAACTTAACAAAATATGGTATTTTTGGGATTTGATGACGTGTCAGCCCTGCTGCCTCAGTGAAGTGTGTCACCTCGCCTTCCAGATTGCATGGGTAGCAACACAAGCTTACACAAGCTACAAGACTAAAGGCACACCACATCTGTTCTTTCTGTACAAAAGTGTCGGACAGTGAAAAATAAGTCCACCCCGAACATATGTTTAGGCAGCCTGAACATATGCACAACAGGGAGGAAGACCATTGTGGCAGTCTGGATGATTTGAAATGAAAATGTAACATGATTCAGTCATATCTGAGACTTGTGTAAATGTGGTACTTACTGTGTACCTTTTTTTTCTCTTGCCTGGCAGGTTGAATATACTGGGACTGCTTTTGCTGGTAGAAATAGATGGTTTTGACTGCTAACCTTGTGGCACATGAATGTGAAAGACGAAATAATTAGTTTTGATCAATGATGTATCCATTAGTGAAAATTCTCTGTTGCAGATAGGAGATGCAGCATTTTACAAGTCTGGGATTTTTAAATACTTTAGGTTTTAATAATATAGCACCAAACTTAAACATCCCTTTAGCCCGAAATACCATCCAGTAAGTGCTGCTGTTATTTTTAAAGACAGCCACCACTTCAGTACCACAAGGACAAATAAACTAACAATTGGCAAAAGCTCAGAAGGATAATGATTGAAAGCTGTTCTGGCATACAGATCATTTCCTTCCAATCCAACATTTTGCTTCATTTAGCTTTATAGTAATAATAAAAACATTTCTTACTATAAAGATAAATTACCTTTATAAACTTTAGCTTACCTTACAATTATTTATTGAATCAAAAATGATTTTCTCACTCTAGAAATATATGTAATAGGCCTGTGTGTACTTTGTCTTGTCTTTACTTAAGCAGTTCTGACTCATAGTTTTATTTATTGAGATGAAAAGCAGGGAACAACTGCATATCTTAATTAGATTTTTTACATTTTCTTGCTTTTTCTTTTTCTCAGACTACTAGGTCTCAGATGTGCAAAGTCATCCAAACAAGAAATAGTATATACTCGAGTCAAAGTTCTCCCCCCTCCCAATCTTTATATGCAATCCTAAAGCCAGCAGAGCAAATTTTCTCATGCCAACTCATTCTATAATGCAAGGCACAGCGAAAAGAAAATGGTTCAGCATATGGTTGAGAAATGGCAAGCTTGGAGGAAACAAAAAAGCTGCAGATGGAGGGCCCCTCTCCATTTAAGGATGGTGTTAGCCTCTATTGCCAGAGGCCAGAAACATCACTCCTTTTCAGGCCTGGCCACTGCTTGAGCCTCTCTCTCTCGTGTGAATCCGGCCCGGCTCCTGTATGTGGGCAGATGGTCCTTTGATCTTATTTCCTCAGAGAACCTGCCCTTTCTGCTCATCACCAAGTGTTTCACACTAAACACACAGCAACATAAAATCTCTTCCCAATCCACTGTCCACCCCTCACTGTCTCCCAACACCTTAGTCGCTTGTCCAGTCACCTCCTTTTGTTACTATCTGTCTCCTTTTCATCTTTTTCCCAGTTCTCTTCTCTATCCCCATGTGACTTCCAAAGTCCCTCGTGTGTGTAGGACTGACAGAAAGACAGACGGATAGAGGAGGAAAAAGAGAGTGCAGGAAGACACACAAACACTGTTTGATAATGAAGCTGTTTGGAAACCCAAGTTTGACCAATATTAAACGTCATTACTAATCCGTGGAATTCTCAGACATAAAGATCTTTGTCGGACAGAGTTGTCAACTTTCATTCAATTAAAAATGTTCACCGCAGTGTTTACCCTGGAGGCCGAGTGTGAAAGTCAGTACGGATGAAGTGGTGTAAGTTAGCATTTTTTTCCCCCTTAGTTTGTCCGTCTATGAAACAACCTACACAAAACCATGAAGTTTAATTATCTCTGTTATTGAGAAAAGCAGTTTTATGTGGCTTGGAGTAGCTGTCAGGGAAATAGGAATCCTGTGATAATTCTGTAGTAACTATGTAGTGTACTTGCGTTACTGTGAAGCTAACATAAGGCCAGGTGTTAACCCATTTTACATCAACCATAAACATGATATAAATATAATATTACACCATAAGTGTAGAGTAAAAGAGACTCAAAGACCTAACGCAAAGAACCAGACAGAATCAAATCCAAGCAGAAAGGCAGTGAGATGGAGAATTAATGGTTATTCTAATTGTGAGTTGCTGCTGCCTCTCACAGGAGCCCGTTTCGATTCCTTCCATCTAAATTGTCTCTGGACATTCATTAAACCAGGCAGCGAGACAGCAAACAGGGACAGTGTGGTAACATGAGAATATGGTCTATTGATACACTGTCATTCTTGCTGCCAGCCACTGTCCAACAGAATAAGAAAATTAGGCCACAGAAAATCCTTGAGTCTTAAAACATTTCCATGCTCAGTAGTGTGACTGGACTAAGCGCACAGTCCTCTCTGCAATGCCTTTTCAACTCGTTACAAATTACAAATTCAGATTTAAAATCTGAAACTTTGACTTGCCCACTTGCCAATGGCAAAATGTTTTTGTCCAAGTGAGTGCTGAGTTGTTTTCCAAAGATAGAGCTGATATGAAAATACCTGAGTGTTTTCATCAAGCTAGTTCTAGAAATCCTTAAATTAAATTCACAAGTGTGAAAACAGGCGACCATTTTAATAGCATTTGTCTTAAGAATTAAGTTACCAGTGCAAAAAGAATAATATGTTGTGAGGATCTTTCCATATTTTATAAAACAGAAATGATCAAATATCTTACTGTAATGTAGCATTCTGATTGGTGCAGTGGTACCTTATCTCTCACTGAATCATCATCGTCTTCCAGGCTCTGAAATGATGGAGAGATGGTCACTATGGTGAAGTGATCACCAGAAATATGCATGACGCCATATGAATTGCATCTCTGCACCCATTACAGATCTCCGTACCATTCCTCAACCCTATCAATGTTTAACATGACTTGTGGCTCCACAAATGAGGGACTTACTGTAGACATAGTCACTGCCTTTGCATTAACACAGGGATTATTACAAAGGAAAAACCTGAGGTAGTGTAGAAAATTATACATGAGTTCCTTCCCTTCTATCCTTGGGGGTGAATATTTCTAAGTAGAAAGACAAGTGTTGTATATCTGATCAAAGTCAAGGGGAGAGAGGCTTAATCCCTCCTCAAGTAGCATTAGATTGCTGATGCTGGGGATGTAAATGAGCTCAGCTAAAGCAGTCCTAATCCTCACCACCATCTTTTTTTTTTTTTTTTTTTTTTAACACTGCCACCGTTTTTAAAAGAGACAGATACTCCTTCTAAATCCAGAGCATGCTCTAATGATTTGCTAAGAAACACATTGCCCAGCATTCAGTTTCCTCTTTTATGTAACTAAACCTGGTAAACTGCACCTGCTGCCATGCAACCCAAATGAAACAGTGCATGTGGATATATATATATATATATATATATATATATATATATATATATATATATATATATATATATATATATATATATATATATACATGGAACCTGTAAGGCATTATCCAGCTGAAGCCATTTAAAATTCTCAAGCTGCAAAGCATTTTTTGAGCCTCAGACAGCAGTTTACTGGTGCATGATTTACAGTACCATGCATGGATGCTTCTCAAAGAAACGGCTAAGAAACCTGTCTCAGTACTTATGTACAATAATGAACTGCTCCCAAGCATCTAACTAATTTTCCTGTGCAATTTAATTGGCTACAACTGCGGACATATTAATCAGTCATAAGTGAGCTTATTATCATTAAATGTGGTTGTGGAAATCGATCTCAAGCCTTTTAGGAAGCCCTGTGCTGAAATATTGGTGATTAATCCATAGTACACAAACCAGTAAACAACACTGAATTTTAGTTTGGATTCTCTGTTAACATGCCATTAAAAAAACTACCATGCTTTTTCTTTTTGGCTGCTAATAAGTCTCAGTCCACTTGTTGATCAGACTAGTCAGATCGATATCAAAGCTGTTTAGTTTGAGTCTGTCCTGTTAGACCACTGTTGTGTTCCTTAATCTACAAAGATCTTTGTTTTGTTGGTTCCAGTGGTTACTAGTGGTAACATTGACTACATGCTCATAATATATATGTTTTTTTGTATCCAAATTTGCTTACTATTTTACTGTTTCATGTCAAAACACAGTGGTGGCACTGTAATTCTCACTGACAGTTGCACTGTATACCCAAACTGACACAAATTATGGACCCCCATCTGATAAGACTTTTGCTTTTAGATGTTTCATTACAGTGAGTGTTTGAAAGCTATAAAGGATTTTAGGTGTTGCCCCAGGAACAAAATGTATTGTTGACAGTGGAGATCAGGAACATGTTCTCCATAATCTGGTCTGTTGGACCTTTCCTTAGAAGAAGAAGCACCACAGTTACCACCCCAAACTTAGTCGCATGTACAACCGCAACAAGTGTATTGTCTGTTTTACTTGGATGATGATGATGATTCAGAAAGTAGATGAAGAAAAATAACAGTCAGTTCATCCTACTTCTCACAAAACAGCACCACTGCAGCTACACCAGTCAGAGCAGCCTGAGCAGCTCTGGCAGTTACTGACCAAATCAGATGTTAGCTTTGAGAAGCCTACCCGGCTGCAATAAATGAAATACTGTTTGAGTCAGATTGATTCAGTAATAGAACATCTGATGTGTTGCCGGACAGTTTTATTACCAGAACTGCAGCATGATTTCACCTAACTTCCATCATCCACTCATCATTTAATGGTAATTCAAATAAAAATGTTACTTATTTTAAAATAGACACTGTTTGGTGGATAACATACATGCCAAGTTAGCTAGGGAAAAAGGAGTGATATGCATTTTGAAAAAAAACATCATTGTCAAATATCTGAATGTATTTACTCATTAAAAACAATTACGTTTGATGGAAGCAAATCACAGTTCAGTAAAGAATGAGCCAATTTATGAAAAAAAGAAAAAGTTAGTGTGTTCAGCTGATTATCTGAACCACAGCTAGTGAGACAATGATATTACCAACAAATAGGTATTGTACACTCTGTTGCCAGTTTATTAGGTACAGCTAAAACTAATGGAGTCGAACACAACAGACCTAAAATAAATCCTACCCTCATAAATGTTACAATGTCCAGGTACATATCTCATGAAAACAGAATTTATTGAGTGTATACAGCTTCACTCTACTTTGTGTGATGCTGATTTGGTTAGTTTTTATATTACATTTATGATAGAGAAGTGCAAGGTAAAGAAAAACGAACGGCGATTAAATAATGATTGAATTATAATACTGAATACTTGAATTTTGGTGTTTCAACAGTGACCGAAATTGATAAAATTCAGTATTGAATACATTAGAATATTTCCAGCACAACTCATAATCATACTAGATTAAATACTCATAATCGTCAAGATGGAATTTTGCTTTAAGACAGGGAGAGTATAAGCAGTTGTCAAAAATGTGATTTTTATTTTTTTCAACTTGGTATCAAAATCCAAATTCTGGTATCATGACACTATCAGCGGGGAATGACTATTCAGGATTTTAGTAGGCTGAAAATTAGGTATTGAGGCATTTAATCTCTGAATGAATTATAGGAGCTTAAGACTTGTACTTCAGGGTGCAAAGCAGGTGATATTTGCGACCATTTACACAGGAAGACTCGAGCTTGAAGAGCCACTTATAGATGAGCATGGCTCCTACCTGGGAAGGTGTTTGTGTTTCTGCTTACCTGCAGAATTTTCCCCCCTGACATTTTTCTTTATTTTCTTTTCCATTCCTTTTATCTCTCTTCTGTCTCTTTTTTGTTGTCTATCCGTCGGTCCCTTTCTCACGTACGCGATACCTCAGGAATGCCTTGCAAGGATTTCTTCAAACATTCTCTTGGACTCGAGAATGAACTGATTAGATTTTGGTTTTCAAACGTCAAGGTCGCTGTGACATCACAATACACGGTTTTGGCCATAACATAATTCTTACACTAATTAAATACATGTAATACCTTTTTATTAAGTTCCGTCAAAGTATTCACTACATATATTACATGAGTCTGGACAGACATGGATATAAACTGCAACTTGACTGGATGGTGGGGACATACAACAGTGAGTCGGTAATTCTAGCTTTTGTCTTATCTGTCTAATATCCTACACTTGCCTCCTCCATTACTTACACTCAGGACACTTCATGCTGCCCTCCTGTCTGTCATGAAGTTAAAACGTTATATTGCTTCTCTGCAGCATTTTAATATCAATTTAATTTCAGCCAATTACTCTACAGATCTGCTTGGCACTCTTTAAAATGTCATCTTAAATGCATTGATGGGATATATAATTCTCAGGATAGGTTTTTGTGGTGAAGACTATGATAATTTAAACCAGAAGCAAATCGTGACTCCACATGGTTTTGTTGTTACAAAGCTGCAGGCATTCAACAAATGAAAGCCTGCCCTTGATGTAGTCTACAAGTGAGAGTCTGCCCTTGATATGAATCATATATGTGTGGACATCATGTCTCACACTGTATCATTTTGCCATCTCTGCCCTTCCTAAAAAAGACTTTGATGAATTCCTATGCTTCCGCTAATGTGTCAAAGGACATGGATCAAGCCAACTAGCAGCTCCTGCTCTCCCATCTTCTCCTTCTTTTTCTGTATCTTCTTTTGAATTTCATACATCCGCTTCCTTGTTCCTTGACCAATCGTGTAATGCAGCACACAGGAATGTTCCAAGGCTGGCAGCTCTGACAGCCCTGAGTGGAGCGCTGAGCCATCAAAGGTTTCAGCTGGCACAGCTGAGTGTCACATTTTAGTCTTAAATGATGTGAAAACTGTGAAAGCCCTGCCATCATTAGAATTCTTAAGGGAGAAAAACGAATACAGGGATAGAGGGAAGGCTGGTGAGTAATAGTAGAAAGATCTGAGAGGGCTCGGAAGAGAGGAATGGAGAGAGAGATGGAGAGATATTAGAAAGGGTGGGGGAGAGAAGGGAAAAGGGACGTGGAGTGAAAGAGAGCAAGCCACTGTTATGGTAAAGTGCATTAACATTCAGCTGGCGTGCCATGCTCCCCACACTGGAAAAAAAAATATACAATTTCACAGCATTATAAGCCCTGTTTATCACCATTTGTTTGTTTCCTGAAACATGAGGGGGCTCCGAGGACATAATGATGAATTACTGACTCTTGGATGGAGGGAAGAGACATGTTGTGGAAAAGAGAAAAAAAGCTCAAAAGAGAGTAAGGACTTTTCCTCCCACATATAAACTGCTGAAGAAAACTGACAGAATTTGTACACAGTTAATTGGTAAATGGTTCTGTCCATTGTCACTTGTATGAATGCTTCACGATTCTTGCTATTGTGACGAAAACACAAGCAACCTTTTAATCTTGTGTTTCATAGTGTTATCAATCCTATAATTGTAGCTGTAAATATTGGGCTTGACAACTTATGGAAATGTGACAAAAACAAATAAAATAATGTGTTTAAATGCCCTATGCAGCTCTACCATCAGCTTCCACAGTGGTCTGTCTCTGGTTTGCATTTATCTGAGGGGACAGGTACAAATGTTTTATGCCTGCAGCCACTTTTTTCCCCATGTTGAACTTTGAATAACATCTCTGAAATAACCCAGAGACTATGTGTCTGTTCTCCGTGCACCCTCCCCACCCTCCTTTTCTCTTCGGTGACTGACAGCGGAGGACACGTGTGGTGGCACCCTGAGGGGCTCCAGCGGGCTCATCTCCAGCTTCGATTTCCCCAGCGGTGACTCCCCTGGCGCCGGTGGAGGTGGAGGTGCTGGAGGCTTGGGCAGCAGTGGGGAGTGTAAGTGGACCATCCTGGCAGATCCGGGGGACACCATCTCCCTGGTGTTCACTGAATTTCAGATGGAGGAGAAGTCGGATTATCTGGAAGTAGAGGGATCAGAACCGCCAACCATCTGGTGAGTTGAGCTGTGAGGAGGATTGAGGGTAGTGTTTGTATTTGATTAGATAAGCATTAAACTGTTACATAAATAGTTTTAATGCAAGTGGAGGTGGGTGTGTTTGTGTTTGTATGTTGAACAGTGTTGACAGGGTGTTAACAGACAGGTGAGAATGGTGTTAGAGGAGGTTGTATAAGTGGAGATGCAGGTTTGTTTTTTGAAAATGTGCAATAAATTCTCTCAAGAAAGTGATTTTTAGTGTTATGCTGTAGTGAACTGCAACAACAACAGGCTTTCTCGGCCTACAGTTGCAGCTCCAAACCCAGACCAAACACTCTATGCTTAGCATATAAGAAAAAAGGAGAGAGATGCAAAGAGATCATTTTGATGGCTTGGGGTGCAACAAAGAGCTGTAGGATGGAAAAACAGCAACTGCAAAAAATGAACAGTATATTGTAATAATTAGTATAATGAATCATAACCATGTAGTTAAAATCCAATAATAAGGTTACATTTGGCTCAGTAATATAACCAGTCTGCCTAGCTGAGTAATTTATGCATCCTAACGTAGAGACAGCAGTATAATCATAACAAAAACAGAAGGGAATGGGCACTCATAGAGAGAATAAATAAGTTTCTTCTTTAGATTTATCTGATCGCAAGAGAGTTGGCAGCTCTTAGTTTATTCCAAAGAGGGGCGGGGGCTTGGTTAGACAAGGCCGCATTGCCTTAGGATTCTGTCTTAGTTCTTTGGATAACGAGGAGGCCTGCCTGCTGAGATCTTAAAGCATACAAAGGAACAAAGGTTCAGTATGTATGGTTGAGCATGACCATGTAATATCACATAGGAGTAGCACTGTAACATCAGCTGCATGTGTTTGAAGATACGGTAATGAGAAAGGACCTCTGAATTAATTTTCATAGACAGTTGTGTGCAGAAAACATTTGAAATATGCTTTGTGGTGCTGATTAAATTAAAGCAATTCACAGAGAAGGCACATGATAGTAAAATTCAAATGAAGGTGCTAGGAATGGGATTTTATTGATACCAATGCCTTTATCAGTTTTATTTATCGGTCGATTTTCTATCGATTCCCATAATGATTCAGGGAGCAACTCTGGGTGTTTCAAGTCATAGTTTCCAAAGGTCTCTGTTTTTGCCCGTCCAGAGTGCGTCCCAGAGTTTGTTTTCACTCGACACACATCGTGTGTCACATCTCAGCGACAACATCCTTTAAACGACATGGTTTGCGAAGGCGTGGCCTCCGAGGTTGCATAGACTACGAAGGCCAAACCGAAATTAAAATTCCTATTCATCCTCGTCTGCTGTTTTTAATTGTCAAGTTCGCCTTATTCTCTTTTTGGAAAGTGATTAATCACTGGTACATAATAAATTTTGGGATAGGTTGAGCTGTGCAAGATCCACCTGTTGGATCCTTTGTTGTCTGGAAAATGAAGGACGCATTTCTCTGCCACATTTGAAGGAGCCTTAGAAATGGAATTCCCAGTTGCACCACTGTGACACAAAATGCAGCTTTCGAAAGGATGCCGCCCCTGAATTGAGACAAGAGGTAAAGTTTTACAAACATAGCAAGAAAAAGACATCCATGGGACTCAGGTGTTCAAAAGCTCCAGCATTTAACTGCAGTTCATATTTGGGGTTTTTTACTCAAAGGAAAAACCTGCTAAGTTTACCTACATGGTGCTAATGTTATTATAACACAGGATATTTACCGTTGGTAACTGACGTACTGCTCCCTTGGGAAGCAGTGGCACTGGTGTGTCAAACATATGGTATTCCTGGAATTTATCACAACTAGCGCTGTCTGTCTTTGTGAAATGAAAGCACGGCTCGAGCCATTTCTTTCTCTCCACCATGACCATGCTCTTGGTGGGAATTGTTGGCTTCTCTATTTGAAAAAAGCCTTAAGAAAACTTCTGTTGTGATTTGGCGCCATATAAATAGAAATGGACTCGACTTGACTTGACCTCTTTTTTTCATTCCAGCAGCGTAGATGTATGACTTTCTGTATATGCTTGATGTAGAAGTCACTCCCAACTGAAACAGGGATATATGAAATGGGTTTGACCCCCAACCTTGAAGCTAAGGTTATCCATCTCCTCCATGTCCTGTGTGAATGGGAGCATCAACCAGGTTTATGTGATCCTGCTGGGCATTAATTATAATTGGCTGAAAGAAGCTCTAATCAATCACTGAGCTATGAGCTTTGTTGTCCCTGAGAGTTGTCATCCGGAGTTAGAGGGAGAGAGAGAGGCAGACACTGTGTCAGTGGGAGACATAGAGTCAAAAGGAGAGGTGCTCTGAGTGTGGTGATGACTGCTAAGTAGTGTATGTTGACGTAAACAAAGAGAGTGCGAAAGGGAGTTGATATAGGATGACACCGATGTGTTTTGACAGACCCATCAGGTAACCCTCCTCTCGTAGGTGTAATAGCTCCAAAATTAACTCTTTTACTGACAGAAATGCATCTCGGTCAAAATGCCTGGGAGCCCCAGTGGCATATGCTTTGTGTTTTGATTCTACTCCTGTACAGGATTAAACACAAATGGCTCTAAGCGGTTAAACATTTACTTATATTTTATCACTATTTATTTTGCCTTCTGATTAGAAAGCACACAAACAGACTCAGCACCTCCTGTTTACATATCACTAAACCTAGGAACAAAAAACAAGGCATTCTGGGCTGGCACTTCCTTGCGACTTCAAAATAAAAGCATGTGTATATAATATATAACTCAAATTAAAGTATATATTTGTACACCGACCATAGTAGTAATGAGCCGTTCCCATTAACTTGTTTCTTATAAATTCTTATACACATTAACTGCACATAATGTAAATACTATATTTAATATTCAGTCAAAAAATCTAGTTCGAATTACACATGAAATGCATGATTGAACTAAATTACAATGAGTGCTATGAAATGCATTACAAACACAAATTGTCTCCCAAAATTCAAATGCCTCAGCAATTATAATATTATTTAAATTTAAGTAGGCACATTTTTGTATTTACCTTTCAAGAGTGTGACAGAGTGGCTTCGTCACTGACTGTGGGTAATACACACACACACACACACACACACACACACACACACACACACACACACACACACACACACACTTCCCCATCCCTTCCGTTCTGGTTAAGTAGTTGGCAAAGTCTGCTGCCATTCGTTTTCCCTTCGCTGTTTCAGTAGGGCAACCGAGGGTGCACACTTGGTAGTTCTATTACTATTTATGCATATTTGCACAAACATTGTGTTGCTTACCCTTTGTGGAAGGGCGTGGCATCAATGAGTTTTGTTGGCAAAACGGGGATGTAACATTTTCCTCTGTTAAATAGTATGTTCTTACACGCTTCATGGTCACGTGAACTGCATAATTATGTTTCCTGTTTGTAATATTAATTTTTACTACAAATAACGTGTAAATGTTAAGCCTTGTGTGAAGGGCTACAGGTTTAAAAGATAAATCACACCAGCATGCTATCTTCAGACTTGATTAAGGGGTAAGTAATGTTTTTAACATAAAAAATGTATATTGGTATATCACTGTTACATTTACCATGATCCAGTCTGCTATTAGGCTACACTTGTGGTACAAAAATGTGACATCTTCTGTAAGTTTTTTTTTTTTTGCAGTCCAGCATCTAAGTAAAGGGTTAAAAAAAAAACACATACTGTGTAAAGCAGTTTAAGAAGAAGTGCCTCTCTGTGTAGGAGTTTTACTTATGTGCATGATGAAAAGTCACCATGCATCACTTGAATGCTTTGAAACTCCAAGATGATGTTATTATATGTCACCAAATGTCAGAGGCTGTTAGGCAGAGTTATCATTTTAAGCCCCACAATCCAAGTGGGACCCAGTGAGCTTGAGTGCAGTGGGGCCAGAATTTTAGAGAGATGGCTTCAACTCGGCCAGGTAAACAAACAGACAAGCATACAGACACGATTCAGGGCGACCGATTCCCTCATGCCCATAAAATTCATTGCTCTCGTTCCCCCTCTTTTTTTTTTTTTTTTTTTTATGAGTGTCTATGACCATGTACAAGGCCAATGGGCAGCTAAACTTTCAAGTATCCTAACATATAACACCAGTTGCAGGCAGAGACAAGCAAACTGTCAATTTACCCTTGAGGTTTAGAGCTGCTTAACAATGATTGACAGCCTCGAATCTCGAACTCAGTCAGATTTAACATCTCCTCTTAGCCTTTTTCAGGCAAATAGGCGTAAAGCATGACCCAGTTTAACTTGTTATCCTCTCAACCTGTGGTAATACAGATAGATATCAAGTGATAAACATGAACAAAACTATGGATGGAAAAAATTAGTCACAAATCAAGCAACCTTTATCCCTGGAGAATAAGAATTACAAAATAATTCACAGTATAATTCACAAGACAGTACAGTCCACAGAAATATATTGTTTATATAATTAATAATGAGATCAACAAATATATTCCTCATAGATGTAATTATATTTGAATGTTTAATTTATTCCAGCAAATGTAATAGTTGTTACAAAATGGAAAATCTAGTAAATTTGAACTGATTGATTTGCGAGCAAGTTTTCTGAAAGTAAATGATAGACAATTATAAATACTAAAAAACAATTCCTGATGGGGGACGGTCCAGGGCTATGGGGCAAGAAAATATGTTTTGCTGACACCTCATAGCAGGTTTTATCCTTTTATCAACTGAAGATTTCTATCAGATCTCTGCAAATGAGTTTATTGATTCCATTGTTGTCACGCTGGTGAAGTTTGATGTGAGGCTACACATCAATCACTGTGAAAATAGACAAAAAAAAACTGTTTCCTTTGACAAAAGCCAACAGTGGAGCCTGGCTAGACCAAGAAAAACATTTTTTTGTTATTCCTGTGACCTTTCCTATGATTGTACAGCGCTGTTCACAAAGGGCAAAAACAACAAGCTGTGGATTACGTGTCACTCATTATTTCAAATATGGACACAGAGCATAAAACCTAAAAGGCTTTGCAGATATTAGATACACTGTTTTCCTTATATACCATGAAATTTAATCAGAAAATTTTATATTGTTTTATTTTTTCACTCTTTTCTCTCTACCGTTGTCGTATGTTTTTGCAGATTCTTCTCATTACCTACTGTAACATTGATTCTGCATGTTGTAAACATATTAAGAAAGCTGAGAGTCGAGAATAGATTGTTACTTTGCTGAGCAATCTGGCAATATTTTGCTTGGTTCACTGAATATGAACAATCCTTTTCCAACAGAGTGGCTAAATGGTTGTCATAGGAAGATTACAATATTCAAAGCAGGTTGAGAGCAAGAGGTACCCCGCAGCTAAATTACCAACGTTGGTTAGATTACCATGTGTATTAGATTCAATTTCTTCTTTCCGGGATTTATTATTGATCTACCCAGGCAAAATATAACCCATCAGATTGTCTCCAAAAGCTGTGCTCCACTGCAGTTAGAGGTGGAAGAATGCAGTGTTTAATTGAAGGAATGTGAATTGACACTTGACCCAGGTATTTCACTAGGGCAATTAATGTAAGAGGCTACTGGGTATACAGTGACTGGCTGACTGTTTTCAGAAGCCCAGTAGATTGGCTTCTAGCAAGCACAAGCACCAAGCAGTATAAGTGCATCTCCTGAACAGTCTCTGAAGAGGGAGTAACTTGATGAGGGATAGAGAGCAGCGGCTTCTTCCTTATCACATAAAATATTCTAGCAATTACTCCCTCTTGTCAGATTTTATGGAATACGTGTGGGAGGAAAAGACAAAATAACCTGGCCCTATCTTTTTTGACAAATTTGAATTGATCGCTCATTATCTGGGGTGCACCTACATATAACCTGCCTCTGTGTGAAACTAAGTAGAGACACCAGAGATTTCAGCTTATCGCTCTGGCCTCAAGGCCACGTTTGGCCACAGTACCTGCACATTGGGACTCATTACGTTGGTATTTTGATGAGATTGCCATGCTCCCTTCAACCCCTCACCCTATCAAATTAGCCACATTTTGCTCAGAGAATACTACGAGCCTTACAAACCTATGTCAGAATCTACCATTAGTCCATGAGACGCCCCAAATCAGTGATATGAAGCATGCATTCTAAAACTTGGATGAAACCAAGCACATAAAAAAACACTCCACTCATGCCAAGAAGTAATCTCTGAAAAGCCATATTGCATATCTATGAAGGAACAAATAGACAGCCTAAGTGAGTGTAGAGATAGACTGGCAGTGCATTATGTGAGGAATCCGTTTTTCCAATTGGACTTTCTCATCTTTGTCACTCAGTATGCACTAGAAGAGATACAATAAGAAAACAGTAGACAGCACTCACTTGCTCTTATCTATTTTAAGAAGACTGGGCAGCCCACTTTCCACAAGTAATGTATTTTTTTCCATGACAGTTACTTTGACCAGTACCAGTGACACGCATAAATATTTTGTGAATTGTCCATTCAGCTTTTCCTAAAAGTCACAAACTGGACATACAAGGACAACATGAGAAACAAAACAATGAAATAAATACTATATTCTATTATTAGTCATAGAACATTTTCCCTGACATGCTGCTTTGTCACTGTGGTGCACAGTTTACATACAGCATTTAATATCTTTACCTAAGAAATCATGAGAACATGTTGGCATGCAAATCACCAATTTCTCAGGTCACATCTGATGCAGTAAGTCTTCCTTCTCTGCCGGCTTCCAGCCTATGAGCACATTTGTGTTCATTTGTGCATCTGCTCTTACCAGGAGTACAGTAGCTAGAGGGAGTATTTCCACTGTGCAAGCCAGGCGTCCCAGACACCATGTCACACTTCAGTTTATATTTCTTCACTTTGAACTTGCATGTACCTGGAAGATTTTTGCATGCATATTGTTAGTGTATAAATTAATATAAAAGTTTTCTGCACATTGATACAATATAACCATTAGAGTAACTCCTCTGTATGCTATCATTAAGGATTTATTTACTGTTTATGGCACATCATGTTTCACTTGCTCTGCCATACTTTGCTGTTGTGACAACAGTATATTCACCTCCGCCGGTCTTAAATTTCTAACATCGCTCCTGTGCTGCCTGGAGCATCTGAGCATCTTCCTGATGGGTACAGCTTTATTGTCGCTATCCATTTTCTTTTAGACTTCTAGCCGAAATCTTGTGATAATTTGCAGCTTCCACTGCAGGAAACATGTGGGCAGTTTCCTCTAAATAGTTCGGCTGCTCTTTTTCATTCTGTCCTTATATTGGTGTCATTAGCGTTTTATCAGTGACACAATGACAGAAAAGGTCAACTTTTGTGTGAAAATCAATTACCTTTTAGTTCCCTTTTTAGGAGCTGCAATCATCTCCCCTTGTGATTGATAATTTGGAACACAAATGCCAGTATTCAAAAATCACATCTGGTTTGCTAATCAATTAACAATAAAACATGCAACTGCCTTTAATCTGCCTGATATACATATTTTAGTCTCTGCGGTTACAAATGTAATATGTAATCAAAATTAAGCAGGAATCCAATGTCAAGTAGACTCTATTGTATTTCTTATATCTGCAATGACCACCAAGGGAAAAAGTCACAGTTTTTGTCACTCTTGTTGGTTTCTCGCTATCACTCATTTCCTGTCTTTCTCTTTCTCCGACTGCCACTTTCCTTTCTTTCGTTTTGCTTTTGTCTCTCTGCCCCTTAGGTAGCTCTGCAGTAAATGCCAAATCATGCCAAAGAAATTACATAGAAAAACAGACCTTAAACACGACTACACACATCTTAAGACACACAGTAACACAGACATGCATACATGTGAGCACACATACACACAAGCAAAAATAAAAGTTAACACATTGTTTTTTTATCCTGAGCTAATTTGGGAACACAAGGCGTAACTGCACCATGCTTCTTTTCAGCCTGTCCCAAGCCTCTGTTTAATAGCTAGAATGGCATTGTGCGCTATTGACTGTGGTATGACAGGGCATTGTGCAGGGATTGCAAGGCAATAGAAAAAAAAGGCAGAGCTGGTTAGCCAGACAAATGAGAAGGCCGCTGGCAGCTTTAAATCTCTACAATTATAGAGCGTCCCTGATGCTATGGCCACACGCTGAATAAAACTTCTGATCTAAAACACTGACACAGACAGTAAAACAGATGTGGTCCGAACACACGCAGAGTTGACAGAGACAACCTCACACACAGCGATAGATGTCTGCACACACTTTTTCTCTCTGTGTTACTATTTGTTTTCTCATTTCCCACACACACATTCATATATATGCAAGCACAAACCCAAACAAGAACCTGCTGAGTCAAAATAAGGTGTTTTTTTCTTAATATTTATCTACAAGGTTTTCATTTCCAGGTTCTTCATTTTACTCAATTATCTGTTTTTTCTGTTTTTAGGTAATTATGGCAACATAAGAATTACAATGACCAAAAAGCTATGTAGTTGACATAAAGTTAAAACGGATGACACGTGTTTTCTTTCATTTGTGACTCTTTCCACTCAGGCTAACTGGAATGAATATTCCAGCACCCATCATCAGCAACAAAAACTGGCTACGGCTGCATTTTGTGACAGAGAGCAACCACCGCCACAAAGGCTTCAGGGCTCAGTATCAAGGTAAGACATGATTACTTAATTTGCACATCGTAATAGAGGGCCCCCTTCTTGAACGAAAAGAGATCATCGTAGGAAAAACACACTGTAATTACAAAACATGTTTTTGATCTTTCTTAACTGAATATTAAACAGTTTGATTAATACCCCCTCTGTAGAGGGCACGGAGGCTTTTTCTGCTTCAAACCATTGACTTCAAAGGGCTTTGTTAATCAAATATTTGAGAGATAAATACTGTATATACTTTTCCCCTTATAAAAACTCAGCTCTGGCAGCTCAATAATCCATTAGCCTGACATTGTTCTCTGGCATGACTTTAAAGTCAGCGTATGTGCTGCATATACTATACCACAGAAACTTAAAGCCTGGCTCCAAGCCAGATATGAAACCTGCAACTTCACCGTAAACAGCTCTATAAAAACTTTGAGTAACGTGCTTGTGTAGCAACTCACTGTAAATGAAGACATAAAATCAATAGCATGAAAAATCAAATTTCTCAACTATTGCATCGCATTGTCGTGCAAAGGTTGAGCTTTTATATGTTTTTATTTTTAATGTAAAGGGCAGATAATTTTAAAGCAAAGACAAGTACTCAGGGGTTTTATTACGCAGTATGTTTTTGAGCATATAACCTTATCTGGTCACTAAATAGATTTGCATCCTAATTGTGTGTATAACAGCTTGAATTAACTAGTTGACCTACAGTGTAGTTCAAAAGGAGGCAGTGTCCCAATGTTCAAATTGAAATAGCCTTGTTTTGCTTGTTACACCATTCATTGCTTTTGGCTATTCAGTTGATACTTCAAAATTATGACAGCCGCTTGCATCACCTGGTTTTTGTGTGCAATCTGGCCCCTGCTGTGTTTAATTAGACTGTCTTAAGATATGTAGAATTGCAGTCCTTGGGCTGCTCTTCGATTCCACGTGGTATTTCCCCCTGCAAGCTATAACCATTAAATCTGCTCTGACCAATCAATTTCTATCCACTGTTTAATATCTCTGAGTTATATGAACAGATAAACATGAAAAACTAATTTAGGTTTTATAGAATTGCCAAGGTAACCCTTAGGAATGCATCAGAGCCGTTTAACTCATTTCTTTTGAAAAAGAATGCACACCAGTAGCAATTACATGTTGATGTTCTTCATAGGAACAAGTATTATCCAGAGAAAGAAACACTTGTACTGTATCTTCTCACATCTAATACTGTAACTTCTTTTATCTAATGAACTCTTTCTATTGCTCTCGACCAGTGAAAAGCTCTGGAGAGCTTAAATCCAGAGGGGTAAAATTATTACCAGGAAAGGACAACACTAACAAACTGTCTTTGAGTAAGTCTTTTATTTTTCTTATGCAACTCTTTTCATTGTTTGGATTTTTTGTTTATGTAGGGCTTGCGTTCGGGGTCTTTGTTTTTTCTTGTCTTTTTTTTTGCTGCATCATTTGGTGAAGGAATTAAGCTACAGTACTAGATTTTGTAGAAGTGCAGTCTCTTTTTCTTTCTGATGCCCTATTTCCTCTGCTGTTCCGGACTTCCTGTCCTGACAGAAATGAACTCAGGTAGATCAGGCATAGTTATTTGTATTGCAGCAAAACTTTAAATTTGACCAGTTTCAGATGCTCAAAACTCCCTCTGTAGCATTAAGCGGTACATCAGATTGACTTATGTTCATTGAGTGTGTGATCTACACACACAGCAGTAGTCAAGGTTGAGTGACCACTCACACTGATGATTTGTGTACTCTCAGACCAAAGTGAATGCATTGTAATTGCTTGCAGAGCTCTGTCATTAACGTAAATCTGGAGCACAATTCCCTTTAACTCCACAGTGTGCTAAACACTTCAGTGATAACAGGTTGTAATCTTTATTACTTTATGTGTCACAGAATCGGCATTGCATGGAGACATGAATAATGCAAAGGGCTGTAATCTTTTCCACAAGACAATACTGTATATCATTTAAAAGACTGTGAAGAAATGCTTTATATGCCTTGTGGATTCATTGCATATAATTGAACCCATAACTGTATTATAACCCGCAACAATTAACTTCAAAGCTAATGAACTTCCTGAAAGAAGTTGAAGATGAAAACACATGCCGGTAGAACTTCTTGCGATAAAATGGAAGGGTCTTTGTGTGTGTGTGTGTGTGTGTGTGTGTGTGTGTGTGTGTGGGTTGATGTCTTATTGCAAATATTACAGCAAACCTTAAGGATAATTATGATACTACATATTTCATGAATTTCATTTCCAGTGCATGCAGTCTTTGATTTACAGAGAAGAACGTGAGGGGGAGATGAGACTGTTAAAAACTGTTTTCTTACTGCCAAGCCATCTCTCTATGTTCCTACAGTAGTAAAGGCTGTGAAACCATATCTACAAGGCTTTGTGTAGTGTACTTAAACTATTGTTATGTATGGAGAGACTCACTGAGTGATTATTGTAGCTCCTGCAAATGATAGTTGAAAGTTAATTAATCCTCTTAGTCCCTGCTGAGCCCAGATACATTTCCCTTTATTTTGTCTAGCTCAGGTAAGAGAGTTGCATTTACCCATAGGCACTCACTCTGATACCACCAAACATGAATGTGTGTTCACAACAGCGCTGCCAAATAACTGGCAGTTGAAAGTCTCTGACATTGAGAGATGAAGTTGATTTGTTAAACTACATTTGTGTTTCCTGGAACCAAATTCTGTCACCTAACGTAACCATTGACTATTCAAACAGGCAGATTTATCTACTGTTCAAGTGCTTTTCACTGCAGCGGGTGTTTTCTGAAAGTACGAAGCTTTGAAAATTAGAGTGTCTCTCTCACAGCGTTCTTGGTCCTTCTCTTTTTCACCCAGTGAATGAAGGAGGAATCAAACAGGTGTCTAATTACTGCCCTGACCCAGGGGAGCCGGAGAATGGCAAGCGGATTGGCTCTGACTTCAGGTGAGTTGCCGCTTCTGTAGCTCAAGTGAAGGAGCTCGGATTATTGTCGAGGAGAGTTGAGGAGTAGGAAAACGTGCTTCCTAACCCATTTCTGTGTTATGACATCCAGTAACTTTGTTACACTACTTCTTCTTGTTAATACTGAGCAGTGTAGTTCATCTCTTAATAATATGCATATTATCCATAGCACACATACCGTATCACTTTCAGAAAATTCATTTTGACATTTAGCAGACTTTGAATACCTTCAGGTTTGTGTTTTGCATTGTACAGAGTGTATTCATGCAGCTTAAGAAACCTTCTCTCTACTAAAACTGAGCCCATTGCACGCTGATATTTAGTTACCTTACACTGTTAAGTCCACTCTTTGGTCCCTGTACAACTGAGTGTTGTTTCAATGTCCATGTAGATGACTCTTCTCTGGACTGTTAGCTAGCTTTTCTAGCTCTAATGTATGAACAGAAATCATTTGTGTTTTTTGTTAATGTGCAAAATATTTTCTCACTGCATTAAAAAGCATCATTGTTTGTTTTTTTTGTTTTTTTTAATACATTGGACATTTGTAAATATGGAAAATGAGGCCTCTTAAAAATTAAATTAACACATTCTCCAGTCCATCTACTGAATTTGATATATTGGTGCACTGTAACCCTGTAATGAATGACATGAAATGGATGATGAATTTGATATTTCATCGAAAGTAATTTTTGAGGGATTGATTGCTTTTTCAGGCGTTAATGGTGTTTATTATCTTCTCAGTATCGGAGCAACTGCTCAATTTACCTGTGATGAAGACCATGTGCTGCAGGGTTCCAAAACGATTACCTGCCAGCGCGTTGCCGAAGTCTTCGCTGCTTGGAGCGACCATAGACCTGTCTGCAAGGGTGAGTAAGGCTTCTGAAAAGCTAATAAAACAGTTTGATTAAGGCAGTGCCTCTGGATATAGGCTCTATGCAGATAGAGGAAAGTTCATTTCTGTTAATTATGTATGAAAGCCTCTGCTGCAGCACTCTCCTTTTTAATTCCAAAATGCTCTGCCTGTTTTTCTATGTTTCATAATACCTGGAGCACCTTTTAGAATTTGATTAATGGAAATGCCGCTAATAGACCTTCTCTCTACTTGTGCAAACAATACATTTCCTTTCTGTCATGTTGTAATACAGGAATTATTACCCTGCCTTCCGAGCACCCTTTGCATCAATATTTATTGTAAATTTTAAATTTCTAGGACTGACCTCTAGGTTTTGTAGAGAATTTATACTATGTACACTGTATTCTATATTTTTTTTAATGTTCAAAGATGTTTTGAATCTGTCTATCTGTGTCGTCATGTTTATCTTTATACTGTTACAGTGAAAACGTGTGGGTCGAATCTACAGGGACCATCAGGGACCTTTACGTCCCCTAACTTCCCTATCCAGTATGAGAGTAACTCCCAGTGTGTGTGGATCATTACTGCCAGCGATCCAAACAAGGTATTAGAACAGAGTCAGGGCTCTTTTGTTTTTCTAGCTTTGAAGTATTAGCTTTTGGACCAAGTCTAATGAAAACCCACAGCTACTGTTGTCATGTGGGCAACCACCACTAACTGGCCTTTGCATCCTAATTAATTTTTCTCCTCTTCAGATGTCTAAATTGAGCAGTAAATGGGGATACAATCCACACAGTGCATAGTTACCATGAGTTTTGTGTCACACCTTTTCACATCGGCTTTACAGCATAAATAAAGTTGTTTCCAAGATTAAAAGGCCACCTATTGTAGATATAGACTAGAGGTATGATAACCCGTGGTTACTGTTAAACTTGGTGAAAATAACAATCTGACATCAAAGATAAAGTGTTTGCCATTGTTACCTGCAAAGCCCATTAGGAAGTAAATTTAAAAAAAATTCTTTTAACTGAGTGTAGTCTCTTTACACTGTAAATATGGTATTTATAAAGATGATAAATAGCTTTTTATTTTCTGTTTTAATATATTGAAGAAATCCCAGAAAGGACTTAAAGAAGAGTATAAGTAATATGGTGTGATGCCCCAGTTGGGTTTTTTTCTAAACATGTGTTCCTCATTACTGTCCAGGCATTTCCTTCCTGTATCTGTATTTATGAATGCATGCTTTATTAATTGCAAGGGCAGCCCGAGGTAGGAAAAGGTTACATAGAAAATGCAGATATTTTGACTTAAGTTCATTGTTGCTGTCCCTCATCAATATACGTAGCTGCAGTGGATTGCATTTCAGTTCTCATTGGACTGCCAGTTTGACCGTGACTGTTGGCAGTTGAGCGATTTGCTTCATTCATCTGGGGTAACAGAAATGGAGAGAAATAATGATTGAATGAGACTGGCTTTTCCCCAAAGTGAAGAGGTCAAAGCTGTTTTCCTAATGGTCATTACTGCTCTTCTACATCAAATTTGTCTCTATTGGTATTCTGTCCAGTGAGTCATATACACAGGGGTGTCAGCTCAGTGCTATCCTGCTAATAAACAATAACCAACCAAGTAACACTCATTCAGAACTCACTACGATTGGCAACTGCCATAGCTTTGTGCCGTCGTGCCCTCTCCAAGGCAAACAAGCCATTGACTTGGCACTGAAACTTGGTCCATTAGTGTTATTATGGTAATTATGCTTATGTGTGCATTGTAATGAGGCTGTTACACATGGATAATGTGCAACCATTGCCCTCCCCATTGCCAGAAAAGGGGATGCAGAGGATGCCATCATATGTTTGTCATCAACAGATAAAACACTGATGCCTGATGCCACATCCATACATTCATCAATAATCCATGCAGGCAAAGTGTAGGTTGAGATAATGTAGCTTTATTGCATAATGTCTTTGCAGTAGACAAAATTTTCCATGATGATGATTATTAGTGTAAGCAGATGTTGCCTGTTTGATTAGTGAATATGCCATCTTTTGTGATGTTATATACTTTTAAGGGAAAAATTGTATAACTTTTGACAGCTTGTATTGCAAGGGGTAATGTGGACAGGCAATTAATAATTTCAGACTCTTAAAATTGCTTCACTATGATTGGTTCTTAGTATTTAATTTGCTTCATTGGGGTCATCAAGTGGGCACCCTCCTTCATAGGGGTTTCGATTGACAGGCCCACAACACCTCCAGAGGGCTCATCGGCAACATCTGGCGTCCTAAGTGCGCCCCCCCTCTGCTTTAACTCCCTCTACTCACCCTGTTGCTGCCGCTGTTGTTTAGGGGTCCAGGTGATGTCTCTCCTCTTGATCCAGCGCCAACGACTAGCCTGTTCGGCAGCACTCCAACGATTGCCTTGCTGCATGTTAGCACTTAGCAAAGAACATATTATAAAGGCAATTTATTTTGTATTTCACAACAGGTTATTCAAATCAACTTTGAAGAGTTTGACCTTGAAATTGGGTATGATTCACTAACCATTGGAGATGGAGGGGAAGTAGGTGACTCGAAAACAATAATACAAGTGTAAGTATTATAAAACCTCATTGGATATATTATTCTACTGTAAGTCAAATGATGCAAAGCTTGTTAGATGTACATTTTTGTACATGTACATACTGTTGTAAAGCAACATTATACCAAGAACCCTGATTTAATTGAAAAACTGCACCATTTAAATGAAGGTCTACTTTTTACATACAGTGCATTGTGATGCTCTATGGTAACTTTTATGCATGATTGTTTAAAGTATGCATCAGTTTTTTTTCACTTCATTTCATAAGACTTGAGAAAGTCTCAACATTAAATTGCATGATGAGTTAATGTTAGAAAAGTGTATTTGGATACCTCAGTGACTCTTTTGTTGCCCTGTCTGCAGGCTGACTGGAAGCTTTGTCCCAGACCTGATTGTCAGCATGTCCCACCAGATGTGGCTTCATCTCCAGTCTGATGAGAGTGTGGGCTCGATTGGCTTCAAGATCAACTATAAAGGTACGTAGGCCTTTAGTGCTGATATCGTCTCTCACTGTCTGTGTTCATATCTATGTCTGTGACTGTCTCATTCAGCTAGTCCTGTATGCATTTCTGTCTGTTTGCCTGTCTCTCACTCACTTCCCTCTCTCCTGGAAAAAAAAGTCCTTAACCAGGCTCTCACACTCTTCACCTGGACCTTTATAGATAATATTAAAGAAAAAAAGTACCTCAAAGGACTTGGCTTGACTTAATCCCCACCCATTTCCATTCCTCCCCCCTCTTCTTCTCCTCTCACCCACAGAAATTGACAAAGAGAGTTGTGGTGACCCTGGTACACCTCTGTATGGCTACCAAGAGGGTAGTGGCTTTTTAAATGGAGATGTTCTGCGCTTTGAATGCCAGTTTGGATTCGAGCTCATCGGGGAGAGGATGATAACCTGCCAGAACAACAATCAGTGGTCGGCTAATATCCCCATCTGCATATGTGAGTCCAATACGGGATTTTTTTCATGACAGCTAATGAAGCAATTACTTATGCGTTTGGAAAGTTCACAATGACACTAAACTACTGGAGGATTAATTACGGTGTTGTTAAATGACCATGCAGTGCATTGTGTGTAAACAGCAATATACATAATATAAAATGTGAAATTGATAGCATATGCTTGCCTTGTTGTTTTGGGTTGATTTGAAAAAGTAGAAAATAGGATACACACTGCTGTACTATACAAATACTCTGGAGAAGGAAACCCTGCATAATACTGGACATTGTCCTTTTTTCAAGACAATGTAAATCCCTCCTGTAAGTTTCACTATACCTAACCCATATCCATAACAAAAACCTAGTCTTCCGTTTCTTCAAGTTAACTGTGTCCATTGGGACAGTGTGCAGTATCCCTGGCACCTATATTGTATTTTTGTACACTACCTATGCTCCACTCTCTTAAAATGTTTCATGTTTCCCCAACTACTCAGCACCCATGGGACCAGTGCTGTCTCATGATTGCTGAGCTAGTTATACAGTGCTGACATTGTTCTATACTGATCTTTGAGCCTGATCCTACCATGGCAGAATCCACAGTGTGGATTGTCATGTGATTGTCAAAGTTGCTGTAAAGCAAATTGCCTCACCTGGGATTTTTGGGAAGTTTTTATCATTGCTAATATATTTTTGCACCCTCCATCACACAGTCCCCTGTTTCTCCAACTTCACTGCTCCCATGGGGACGGTATTGTCTCCCGACTACCCAGAAGGCTATGGGAACAACCTCAACTGCGTGTGGCTGATTATCTCTGAGCCAGGCTCCAGAATCCACCTGGCGTTCAATGACTTTGACCTGGAGCCTCCCTATGACTTCCTCACAATCAAAGATGGGGACCAGTCAGGAGCCACAATACTGGGACGCTTCTCAGGGGCCGAAGTTCCTTCACACCTGACATCCAACAGCAACGTACTGCAGCTGGAGTTTCAGGCTGATCACTCCATGTCTGGAAGGGGGTTCAATATTACCTATAGCAGTAAGTGACTATTTGATCTGTTTAATTCAAACAATCATATCATAGTAAAGCATTTTTAAACAGATACATGAGTCCATCATTATCTTTTTAGGGTTAGGAATTAGTGGCATGATTAGTAATTTATCTTAGACTGACCGTCCGACCTCCTGAATTTGTACACTATTTAAAAACAATTTTCTAAAGCAGCGGTAATTCTCTTTAGAAATGTAATTAATCTCCTAGGACCTGGTGTCCACATATGTGGACCTCACATTTTGGGTTCTCTAGACCACAATACTAACTTTTTCTCAACAAGGGCCTGGTGACCACATATGAGGATATTATACTGCCACTCAGTAATCGAAATTTAAAACTAATGTCCTCATATGTGGACATAATTTTTCTCAGGTCCCAATCAGCCTAAATAGCAAAGAGAAATTAAAAATGCACGCCATGCAAGAGTTCGGGTCTTAGGAGGTTAATGTGGACGCCTCAGTGGGCACCGTGGGCACCTCACCTGGTAGAGTGCATACCACATGGGCTTAGTTAACCGCAGTGGCCATGGGTTTGAGTCTGAACCACGGCCCTTTGCTGCATGTCATCCCCTCTCTCTCTCTCTCTCTCTCTCTCTCTCTCTCTCTCTCTCTCTCTCTCTCTCTCTCTCTCTCTCTCTCTCTCTCTCTCTCTCTCTCTCTCTCTCTCTCTCTCTCTCTCTCTCTCTCTCTCTCTCTCTCTCTCTCTCTCTCTCTCTCTCTCTCTCTCTCTCTCTCTCTCTCTCTCTCTCTCTCCCTGACTTTCCTGTCTATCTCACTGTACTATCAGAAATAAATATCATTTAAAAAAGATTTAATTCATGTGCAAAGTAGTTATATTCTGTATGTTATGAATAATAAGAGGAAATTAAGTTCAACAGTACTTGTAATTTTTGTCAATGTTCTTCAAAATCGATACCATAGTCCCTTTCATGTGTTTGTTTTTTTTTCTCTTCTTCTTCTTAGGAAAAACTTTTTTATGTACTCTATAGGGACCTAAAGTGCATTTATGACAGTGCACTCAGTGTTTAACTCTCATGCCTCATTGCCTATTAAAGCACCATTGTATCATTGTAATTCTTTTTTCTCCTGACGAGGCACAACAAGTTCTGAAGACAGAGGCTATTGTCACCCTCATGTGTGCAGAGCAGACCTCTTAGTTTTTAAAAAAAAAAAAAATCTCCCAATGACAGCTACATTCATTTCCCTTATCTCCCTACTCCTCACAGACCCCATTCCTCATTCACACAAGAGCGTTTGTCACTAGATCTTGTTCTCTTTCTTCTCATTACAAGCTTTTGGCCGTAATGAGTGCCCTGACCCTGGCATACCGTTGAATGCCAGGCGCTTTGGGGACAGTTTCCAGCTGGGAAGCTCCATCTCTGTGGTTTGTGAGGAGGGCTTCATCAAAACGCAGGGGGCTGACACCATCACATGCCATCTGGAGGAAGGCAAGGTGATGTGGAGTGGACTCATTCCCAAATGTGAAGGTACTGAATTGGAATAGCTAATAAATGTGATGTTGTTGGGCAGATAGGTCAAAAACTATGGAGTCAGGAAAGAAAAAAGAACTGAAGGAATTTTGATAAAATAGTGAGTGGGTTATGTGGAACAGCTCAGCAGCTCAGAGTCCACCCAAACTGGGCTACATTTATCTTATTTTCAGGTGTTTGTGTAACTTGAGTCTTTTGGTGACTCATCCTATATTCATTTTATTTTTTAGCTTTTTTCATGTTGGTACAAAAAGATTACTGAGTGGTATCCTCTTTAAAACAGCTTTTCCTCTCCATCTTTTTTCCTCCTCTCCTCTCCTTGTATTTGTTCTGTCTACCACCCTCCCGACCCTTCAATCTATTTATATCTTTAATTTATATCTTTATCCTCCCCATCCTTCCCACCATTCCTCCACCTCTCTGCTCCTCCAGCTCCTTGTGGGGGCCACTATTCAGGGCCATCTGGTGTCATCCTCTCCCCGGGGTGGCCAGGCTACTACAAAGACTCCCTGAGTTGTGAGTGGGTCATTGAGGCCGAACCAGGACGCTCCATCAAGATCAGCTTTGACAGGTTTGTATGACAGTGCTGCAACAACTCAGCCGTGGAATCAAAGATACACACACTTGCACAAAGTCACAGATAAAAACTGAGACGGCATGCAATCCCTTATGTACGTACGTCCACATACTGTACCTCATGTGTTTACTACAGGCAGATTTACATGCATACTGTACATGTGCAACACAGAAGTGATACCATTAATCCTGTAAGCCATTGAGTTAGAAACAGAAAGTCATAGGAGGTGGAATGCAAACCTGGACCTATATTCCAAAAATGTTGAAAGCCTCGAGTAATTCTTTATTTCGCTTACTTGCTCTCGCTCACTTCCTTAGAGTGCTATAATAAAAAGAAAAAAAATAGTTTTGCTTTAAGATGTTTATTTCCTAACATAAAAAAGCAAAACCATAAAATTATCATATTTTATAATCATCACATTGTCCGTGCTGAAACATTCCTTTGTATGGAAACAAAGAGCTACTTTCGCTGTGATATTTTTGTGAAATGGGCCAAAGTCTTTTGCCTCTCCTTTCCTTGAAATGAGCCAGTTTTCCTATGTTTAGTTCATGCAGTTCATACTGGCATTATACAGGAGGTAATACGTTTCTTTTTCTAAGCTCTTTACATCAGTAACATAAAGAGGCATGTCTGAAGGTGTTTTTCCACAATAGTAATAGTGATATTGGAACTCTGTGCAGATGTCACTTGTTTGATGATGTAGAGACCCGAGGGTGACCACAGATCCATACCATGTCAGATTTCCAAGAAACTCATTGATCTTATACTATTGCATTAACTTTCTGTGTATGCAATGTCTTCTTATTTATCTCCTTTAAGTAGACTAAAGGAGTTTTTTAAATCGAAAACAACTGGACTAGGTTATTTGTCTGGGAAGACGTTTCACCTCTCATCCAAGAGGCTTCATCAGTTCGTGTACGCATCTGACCAGGCTAGGACTGGTCCTACTTTCTGGTGTGGAGACCCAGGTATTTAACCTCTTGTGGGCGTTCACAAGGATGATGATGATGTCACTGGTTCCCTTTTGTGCTCCAAGTGTCAACGACAGTCGTTTGCATGACTGTCGTTGGTGGAAAATTGGTTTCGACTTCGTTAGTGCTCTATTGTGTTACAACGACAGTCGTTGGAGTCACTCGCCACTTGTGAACAGTTGTTATTCTTGGAGGCTAGATTGTTGAGTCTCCTGGGAAGGGATGAAAGGGCAGCATTGTAAATTGGAGATAGGTGGTGTCTGAGACCTCCTCAGACACCACAACACCACAACATTTTGTGTTAGGGCACATTTTTGTGTTGTGTTACAACTGTCGTTGTAACACAATAGAGCACTAACGAAGTCGAAACCAATTTTCCACCAACGACAGTCATGCAAACGACTGTCGTTGACACTTGGAGCACAAAAGGGAACCAGTGACATCATCATCCTTGTGAACGCCCACAAGAGGTTAAATACCTGGGTCTCCACACCAGAAAGTAGGACCAGTCCTAGCCTGGTCAGATGCGTACACGAACTGATGAAGCCTCTTGGATGAGAGGTGAAACGTCTTCCCAGACAAATAACCTAGTCCAGTTGTTTTCGATTTAAAAAAACACCTTTAGGATACTATGACCTGGACAAATGAGAATATACACAGGCTCCTTTAAGTAGAATATTTTCTCTGTGGACAGAACAGGCCAAATAGCTTCAAACTGTTTAATCTGTCAAACTACAGGTATTGTTACAAATAATCTACTACTGTAACTCCCTCTTTTCTTTTCTTACTTTTAAGGTTTCAAACTGAACTCAGCTATGACTTCCTGGAAGTGCATGATGGCCCCAACCTGCTCTCTCCTCTGATTGGCTCATTTAATGGCACCCAGGTCCCTCCGTTCCTGTTCAGTAGCAGTAACTTCCTGTACCTGCTTTTTACCACTGATAACAGTCGATCAAACAGCGGTTTCAAGATCTTCTATGAAGGTGAGTACACTGCTATTCTCCGCATGCAGTGCAAAACTAAAAGTTATGCATGCAAAATGTCTTCAAACAATATACGGATATTCATAGTACTTAATTAGTACTTATGTAGTAGTATTTATTTCATAGTATTAAAAAAATATTTAATTAATTTCAAATTAGATATGTTAAATTAATTAAACTAAGTATACTAAGTAAATTGTGGTTAATGACACTGTATTTACTTTGGTCTGCCATTCTTCTAACACTTTCATAAAGTTTCTGAAACTATGTGTCAAGACCAAACTGTTGAGGATGTGTTTCAGGTGAATTACATGACAAGAGCACCAGTATTATTATAACAACTTGGCTCAATGAGCTTTGGTTCTCGGGATGAAATTCATTTATTCACACTTGGTTTTGAGATAAAAGTTGAAGATTGAGACAACAGAATCTTAAACACTGCTTTTGGAGAGAGCCCAAGCTCAACACAGCAATTTTGAATGTTATGTTATCTGTTAACTGATGTTAATTCATCACATGATTACTTCACTTTAAAAACCCCACTGTTAGCATGTTAGCAGGACCTGTTGTGTGAGAGGTTAAGACTTAAGACTGCTTAAGAAAATCTGGGCTAGGGAAGGGAACTATTAATGCTCTCAGGTTTATAATCGAGTACCCTTAATAATTACCCTCAGGGTTGCACTGGCCGTTGGGCATACCGGGACAAATCTTACATTCTCATGGGGGGTTTGTGTCTTTTCTTTCTCCCCACTTCACTATACATGGAGTTGTAGTCTTTGAAAAATCAAATAGAAAAAATACTCTGGACATAGTGTGATATATTTTCACGATTGTTTGCACTACCACCATTACCCTTGTCACTCAGATGTGATTCATAAGACAGAGTTTGTTATTATGTCTGTATTATTGACTGAAAGCAGACCACAAGTGCCTTTGTCTTATTATGTTTCACTCTCAAGTGCATTTCTCTTTCGTTGATGAGGCTATCGAAAAGCAATAACAGTAAGATCATATTAGCTTCTTCCATTGGAATTTAGGACATATATTACTGCTGAAATGCTTTGGGGAAACCCAGCCTAGTTCATTTGTAAAATTGGTCTTACGAAATAGGGTTATAGTGAATTATGCTGTGAGTAAACTGAGGCACACAAACACTGCATCATTCCAATTGTATTTAATAGCTATAAGAGCTAGTCGGTTACCAAAAATACTCCAAAATGTTATCAAATCCTATGTCGACTCACATATTCAGTTTGTTTTCTCTAACTTCACTCCTGGCCATTGTATTTTTTTATATATTATTATTTTAGCATATTTCTTGTTTGTGATTTACAAATATATGAATAGGGATGAATGGGGATGATGAATTTTTTTCCACCAAATTCCTGCACCATAGAGGCCAGTACCAGCAGTGATCAATGAGTGCTCTACTTCTCTAATATGTTTATGTAACATTTGTTTGATAAAATTCATACCCATTCCCGCCCATATGTATATAAAATTCATAGGTTTTTTACTTTCTAAAATAGTAGTATTTTAGGAGAGCAAGACAAGTTTTCTATAGAGACTTAGCAAAGGAGCCCTGTTACTGCACATGAATAATCATTCAGCCTGGGCTGTTGTGCGATTATTAATGTTGATGACTGTAAACTATAGCTCACAAACCATATAGTATAACCAAGGCCATTACTATACACTGCACATTAAAACTATATTATTTTAGTGCGATTTCACATGGTAAAAAGAGAACCTGGGCAGGGCCTTTAGCATACCTACATGTCTCCTAGTGGACTGGAATTTATTTCAGAGTGTTGAACCTTAGATCTTACAATAAGCCCTAATTAGGGCTGAACAATAAGCAAAGAAAATCATATTTGCGATCATTTTGGCAGATATTCTGCTTCTGATATGAGTCATGATTATAATTTGGAGGATTTTTGGCATGAAAAAATAAAATGATTGTGATTTTTGTGTGACACATTTTAACTTTATCAAAAAAAATGCAGCCGTAAGTATCAAATATGTATATGAATTATTTATTGTTTAATTTATTAATTAATTAATTATTGTTTGTGAAACAACACAACTAATTGAGAGAGCACAATTGAAAAATAAAAAAATACAGTTTCTGATAATGCTCTTTTAGAATAGCCTACCCACTTATGACCTGATGACTATTTACACAACTGTTGCTAATCAGGGCCTAAAATCAGCATATTTTTAGTGCATCAAGGGAACCCCACTTGGAAGATATCCAAACAGCAGTCCTGGAAATCACAGGGAAAAACAAGGGCATCTCTTTGCAGTTTGGATTGCTGAAGATTAAGATGAAGCCGGCACTACAACCAGTTCATTCTAGGAGCAAAACCAGTGTAAAAAAATATTTTTTATGACAACCAGAAGTGGTGGTCCAGCACATGTAGGAAAGGAGTTTATGTGTGCAGTTTCAACAAGGTTTTACCAACTGTTCTTTCTCCCCATGAAACTACTGCCCTGTACTCCTACTCACAGCCTAGAACATGTACTTTTGACCTTCTCTCAGTGGGTGACTTGCTTGAATTTAACAAAAAAGGGAAAGCATGAAGATGAAACCAGGTTTTCTTTAACACTAGAGGAACTGACAAATCTATCAAGATTATTCAGAAAAAACTGTCAAACATCACAGCAGTCATTGCATTAGTGCATTTTTCTTCAAAGTCTCAACTGTGTTGTTTTATAAAACAGCCTTTGCTAATGTGTGAAATGTCACTTTTTCTGTGAAGTGTCTTGTGTTAATCATGTAAAATATTTTTCCCATTTTGAGTAAGCATGCTCAAGCAGGCATTCATTTTTAAAGTTAAAAGTCAAAATAAAAGTCAAAGTAAATTTCTTACTTTCGAAAGCTTTCTCTATATTGTATGTGATCTGAGACCTACCTACCTTTGTTTTGATGATTGTTATCGCATCAAAGATCCTGTCAGCACGTTTTTGTATGAATGTAGCTTAGACTTTTTAATGATTGCAAAAACAGAATTCCATGTTTCATTAAAGCTGTATGATTTACATATATACCTCAGTAGCTCAACAGTCTTAAGAGCAGGTGTCTACTGTTAAAAAAAAAAAAAAAAAAAAAAACTCAACAGAATCTGACATACTGTGTGTCAGAGTGGCAAAACATACAGTCACTTGCAAAATAATGCTTTAATTATTACGTACCCATATTGAAAACATGTGGCCTGGTCATCACTGACATACTAGAAAAATAAAACTCAACAGTAGTTAAATTGGGTTTCCAAAGCAGAGATGTACATTCGTCTCAAAAAACATTCAATAAATAACTGTTTGTTCTTAATTTCTTAAGTGGTTACATTGGACACATACTCCTGTATGGATCCTGGTATACCAGTCAATGGCGTACGGCTTGGCCACGACCTGTCCATCGGCTCCACAGTCTCCTTCCAGTGTGACCCAGGATACAGGCTGAGCCATGACGAACCACTCGTTTGTGAGAAGAACCACTTCTGGAGCCACCCACTGCCCTCATGTGATGGTATGTATACGGAAGTGTTCAATTTGGTGTAGCGCATTCCAGCACTGGGATCAGTGACATATATGAAATCAATTCAGTAACTTTGCTATTTTGATAAGTGAATGATAATCATATTTTTAACAGATGTTATTTAATACTATTTTGTTTTTTATGCTCTTAAAATGACTTTGGAAGACACTGCATGACATGATATGGTTCTTTTGAACACCTTAGAGCTAAATGACCCTAAAATACAAAGACCAACCTTCTTGTCCTTGAAGCACTCCATGAATGTGACAAGTCATTGAAAGTCTATCTAATAATTGACCTTATTATGACTTGAAGTCCTGATTGAATTTTATACATCACTAAATTTTAGCTCATTAGGATGCCAGCATTATTTTGAGAGAATTCAAATAAAGATTCTGTTTACAGACACAGTAAGTATACAAAGCCAATCTAGCCACAAATACTCATGGAAAGCTGCCACTAGTAACTGCCAAGAGGTTTTTAAATTAATTTTGCAAAAGGTAACTCGGTTCTTAGTGCAGCTTCTCCCAATGCTGTATTTATTCTCAAACCTAATAAAGCAAAAACAAACGAATGAACAAACAAAAAACATGGCCTTGTTGGAAAGAGATAATGGCACAAGTGTAAGTGGCTATGGGTTGTCCACAGCAGGTCTGAATGGCCAGACAGACGCTTTTCCAAATGCTTTTTATTCAGCAAATAGACTTCAGTCCTTGTGTGAACGACTTACCTGGAGTGTTATGAATCTTTTAATGCGGAAGACAGAGTATGCTCAACTTCAAAGCATGAAGTTCAGCATGTTCCTGATAGTTTTGATCTCTCACATAATCTCCCTTTCTGGGTTGCCTTTGTACAGTTTTTGCCTTTTGTGCCAGTTAGAAGCACACTGAAGGACAATTGTGGCAATTATAGCTGCAGTGTACAAACCGTAAATGATGTCCTTTAATCACAGATCACTCAGTTGAAAGAATGTAATGAATAAAATACATGCAACCATGCATATGATACAGTGCTGTGTTATCCAGCTTCAGCCCAATGGTTGTCACGAAATTCATTTTATATCTTGGAGCCTTTTCTTGCCTAGGTATGTGCCAGACTTGTGCCAAATGCCTTGGCGCTCTGCCTATGGAGCCTCTGAAGTAGATTGTTTGCCAAATGTACTCATCCACTTTTAATGACTTTATGTAATTTCGGCTTATTAATAAAATATTTGATATAATTTTGTTGGTGGGTAAGGATTCAGGCCTTGATGTGTTGTGCTCACTGGAGGGCCCAAGGGTGGAAGGAGAGAAGAGAAGAGGAGGGTGGATGTGTGCAGCTGTGGAGCCTCAGGCATCACAGCGAGCCTCCAAAACATCATCTGACATTCATTACTTTGAAAATATATACATGAACAAGAGTTCTACTGCTAATATTTGTCAGCAATTTCTGTTTTGAGGAAAGCATCCGGGCATTTGGCTGCAATGCCACGCTTAGGGCGTTCAGGCCGAAGAACATGCATGCGCACACACACACACACACACACACACACACACACACAAACACAAAGAGTTAAAAAATGAAGCTTGTCAAATTTCATAAATGCTATATTTAAAAAGCAGTGCCCTTTATGTGAATTGACCTTTTAGCTGAAGCATAATGACAGCATGAGAGAACGGTTGCAGGTTTGAACAATATCCACTTAGACCAGTTAACCTTCAGGCGGATCTAGCATTAACCTCCTGATCCCCAGCAGCCAACAAGGGTAGAGATCTATCTCATTAACGCCCTATGATGAGATAAGGAGCTTTCTGGCAGTAAATTATATGTCAATAGTCAACATGCATGAGAGTCATATTACTGAGGTGACATTAGTGTTGTTCATTTAGACAACGGTCCTTATCACCTCATCTGTAACTACTCTGCACAGTGGGTTGCAACTGGATTATCTTTCCAAACTGAAAAGTAGTTGGACGCTGTGCGGAGATGATTGTTTCTATTTGGGAAAAAATGCTAAAACACTTTCAAGTCACAATCAAAATAAATCCAGATACTCTAATTTGATGAATATACTTGTTAGTTGTTGTGTATTGTAGTTATCTTTAATGGGTTATCATGTTTTTTGACGACATTCAGTTTAAGATACCATAGGAGAAGAAAATGTGGATGCATAACTGAATTAATGAATAATTTATTGTCCTGCTAGGCAGCTGGGCTGGTTTGGAGAGAGGGAGAGAAGAAAAAAACATTATGTTGGCAGAATTACAGGTATTCATAAAAATAGCAGGACAGGATGTGATATGACTCAAATGCATTATTCATTTAAATCGCTCCTCTGTCTTCAGGTGAAGGATTTATTGGTTCATTTACAATTTTCATTTTTTTCAGCAACAGTTATCATTCATTATCTTCCCTTTCTATTCAGCATCATGCGGTGGGGATATCAGAGGACCTGGAGGGATAATTTTATCACCTGGGTACCCAGAGCTGTATCCTAACTCTCTCAACTGTACATGGACTGTAGAAGTCAGCCATGGAAAAGGTAGGAAAACCCCACTAATTACCAATGATACATTCAAGTGTACATTCAGTGTGTACTAAAATAACTTTTTTTATTTATTTATTTATTTTTTATTCACATACTACACATCAGTAACAGAACATTTATCTTTATAGTCCTTACCAAGCTCTTAAAACACTAAGCAGTCCTAACAATGGCCAAATTATGAAACGATAAATTAAAACGACACACCCTCATCAGGTTCCAAGAACATTACAAGGATTTATTATTATGAAGTGAGAAGTGCATATATTTTACTTGAGCAAAGATAATTTAAATGCAGTGACTTTTTTCATCATGGGCAGCTGGCCAGACTGTATGTAGGGATAATATTACAGTCTGAGGTGTTCACTTATTGAAAAATTAACTGCTTTTTTTTTTTTTTTTTTAAAGTGTGCTCTACTATCAGAGAATGCAGTTGAATTTGTAGCTCCTCTTTATCAGCAGTTGTTCCACTTATTGTACTTATTTGAGCAAATGTTGTGCAGTAGGGAGCTTCATACATTCCCCATTTGGATAGTACTTTACACTGTCAGGCGAAATTGCAGTTTATACATTTTTCTCTTACCTCATTTAATGAACAGCTTTGACATTTCAGTGGTTCACCTAGTGAGAGAATTCTGGTATCTCAGATTTATTCACAAATTATTCTTCACTTTATTAGTTTTATTCTGTTATCACTGTCTGTCATGTGATCAGTAACCAGTTCTCCTAGACGTTCATATTCATTATCATTTGAAAAGTACACTGAGCTTATCTCAGTGCCCCAGCACTTAACTGTATTATCTCTGTATTTTACCGTAGTGTTTCTTGTTATCCTCTTCTAAGACCCATTGAAATGCCATATTGTACTCTTTGTACATTGTCAGTTGATCCAAATCTAGCATGTCTAGTTCCTTTAAAGAGTCACCTTTGATGGTTGAAGTCTCACCGTCAGTAATCCCTCCACTCTGAATAGTTTGACACCATAAAAATAACATTCAGCAGTTTTTAATTTCTGCCTCAAATGGTATCTTATTTATGTTTAAATCCTCCTCAGTTCTTTTTCTTGCTATATACAGTGGTGAGAAAAGTGTGTGAATAACACACAATTATAATATTTTCATGCCTTTTATAGAACAACATTTATATTGCTCGTAAAAAAATTAAGTGAAATCATTTTAGCTGGATGCCTGCCTGTGGGGAATGTAACCACATTTCCACCATTTCCATTTATAGACAGTTTGTCTTTTTGGACTGATTAACAGGGTTCCCACAGTCATGACATTCCTGGAAAAGTTAGGAAATTAGAAAAACTGTTTTCCAGGCCTAAGAATGATTTGGAATTAACTGAATGTTTTGGAAAAGTTTTGCATAAACACCGTTTTGGCCTATTGTTTAAAATATGTTGATCAGTCCCCTTCAGAAAGTTGCAATGTTGTGATTGCAATTATTAATGCAAATTCAACCAATCCCTGTGAATTCTGCTCGACCTTGCATTTTTGTCCAATCACAGCAACTTATCCACAATTTCGATAAAAGAATCATCGTAGTTTCCACCAAGTTGAATCAATCACCACTCTCCCGCAAAAACTTGATGTACGTCACCAAACTCACTTCCCTGTTTCTGGTTCTGAAGCATGTTGTGAAGCTGCAGACCTGTGTGACATGCACGTCTCACATTTACCAACAAACATTACTGTTAAAGACCGTGTAAAGCAATTCCCCGATGTTTTACATGAAACCAGGGTCAAATTGTTTTGTACCGTGTAGAACATTATGATGGAACCAAAGGTGTAGAGCTGCCGGAGCCACCGGAGCGACTAAAGAGTCTGTCATGTAGAGAACTAACAAAACAAATGAAATGGTCAAAGTTGTAACATTGACATTTAAGGTGTATTGATTGATTTCCAACCATTAATCATGCATCAAGCAACACTCAAGAAGACATTCCACCCTAAAAGATGCCAGTAGCTGTATCATCTTGTGAATAGCAAATGCAAAAATATTTAAGTGGTTTTCTTTTTTATAAGTAGCTCTAGCCCACACCTCCAATTTTCATTGACTGGACTCCAGGTTCACTATCTCCTGATGTCGATTAGCTTTTGTTCATGTCATTAGCCGCGGGGTTCACATACTTTTTCAAACCTACACTCTAAGAATGACTTTCAACAATAAAAGGAGGCATGAAACTCAGTTTCATCAACAACCGAAGAATGATGGACAAGAAGAAGAGAGACAACTCTGAATGATGAAAACTTCAAACTAATTGACTAATTATAGTCAAAATGTATTCAGAATGCCTAATGAATTTAGTGTGGGGCAATCAAACTTCATTTACAAACATAAATTGCAAATTGAGAAGGCTTCTACATAGACCTCGCCTATACATAATAAGCTTTTACACATTTTTAAAATTATTTTAATTTATAAATAAATTTTGAGTGTAGTCCACCTGTGGCAAATTTACTCAGTAGGATATGATTCAGAAAGGCAAGGTCTCATAATTCAGAGAGCAAGTTCTAGTGAAAACCAATGAAGTTCAGGTATCACTTCTCAGACCTTGACATCGAGAGGTACCTCTGATAAGAGCACAAAATAATAGTCAAACCACTGAAGTTCTACTCTGGTTTCCATCATTTTACAATGGAACATTTTTGAAACCTATGAGGTTCCCACTAAAGTTTCTCATTCAGCAATACTTGTACAAGTACCGGAATGCTGGGTTAGTGAACTAACCAAAAGCCATTGTACTACTTTCAATGTCCTACATAATTTATATATTCTTTATATGGGTTTCATTATACTCATGTGTTCAGATTTCCATCTACTCTCCCTGAAACACTTCTGTCATCAAGCTTCTCTGCTACGTGAAGAAAATTATAAAGCTCTTGCTTATGTAAAAACAGATGATACATTTTTAATCATGGCAGTGATTAACCTTGTGTATTTTTATCCCGTGGCTATGGACTAGAAGACAAATTCATCTTTTGGGATAGTTTCTATATAACTATTCCACTCAGTAATTGCCAACATCCCATACCTACTGTATTAAAATTTTGGGATGTCCCCTCATGGGAATGGCTCTTGATTAATTGATCATTTGCCTTTACTCTCTGTAATATAATTGCTGTTTTACAGAGCATAATCAATCATTTCGTTTTGCTATTTATTTTATGACCATTTGGGACCTTTTTTTTATCAAGTGAGCCAAACATAGTGAAGGACGTAATACAGTCATATTGAAAAAGATTCAACAGATGGCATTAAAGTGGCAGCGCTTATTGTACTGAAAAGCAGCCAACCAGCCATCATGGATGAAATGATGATGTTACTGGGTCTCACTGTTATTACAGTAGGAAAATAGAAGCAGGATATACAGACCTAGATCTGGTTTTCAAGCCTAAATAATAGTCTATTTGATAGAAAATTCAGAATCCTTTTGACCAACCTGGACACAATTAATAGACTTTATTTGCTCTTGTAGCAGATTTGATCATGTTCTCTCTTCTCACTGACTCATGCTCATGTACTAGTGGACAGGCTGTGGTTCTTCAGTTACATAGTTTTTTTAAAATGAAAATGGAAGATTAATGGAAAAAAAGGCCATCAGTGCAAATCAAATGTTCAATTTTCACTGTTTTACTTTTCACTTTAAGTTTTCTATTCAGTGTGCACTTTGAAAAAGCTTTTCATCTTTTTTGTGTCATTTTCTGTTCCTTTTTTCTTTTTTTTTTTTTAGATGTAATATTTTCCTTTTTTCATTTTAGAATGATAATTTTGGCAGGATTCGTTTCAGTATGCCTGTTCCTTGTCCTGCTGTGGATTAAAGCATCTATTATTTAATGAAAAGAAAATGCATTCTGTAGATTGATGTTTTGGCAAGCTAAAACTAAATGAATAGTGTATCTTTAATCATGATAATGACATTTGAAATTATAGCTAAAATTTAAATTGAATAGTCACATTAGTCTTGAGGGCATTGCCTTAAATTTGCAGTGCTCTACAGTATAATTATATTCTGAAATGGATTTTTTCTTAACCTTATGTGGGTCAGTATGGACATGAAAAAGTCAAATTCATGTATTGTTTATTCTACTGAAAGCTCTCCCTGTACCTTTATCCGTGATCCTTTGTATTTTCTTGAAAACCTCTAAACTGTTTTTTTTTTTTTTTTTTTTTTTTCTCCTCCAAGGTGTCCAATTCACTTTTCACTCCTTCCACCTGGAGGACCACCATGACTACCTTCTGATAACAGAAAACGGCAGCTTCGCCCAGCCACTGGCTCGACTCACTGGCCCTGAGAGGCCAGCGCCAGTTAACGCTGGCCTGTATGGGAACTTCAAGGCCCAGCTACGCTTCATTTCTGACTTCTCCATATCACTGCAGGGATTCAACATCTCCTTTTCAGGTACAAGGTTTCTGTGTGTAAGAGGAAGAGAAGGGGAAGTATTGGTAGCTATATAGCCAAGAGGGGCAGGGAAGGTTTTTAAAAGAGGAGGGGGGGAGAAAGCAAAAGTGACAACTCATTCAGTGATGAAATCAAAAGTAGTAAGCCTCTCTAAAGTGTGCATAAAGTAACGTGCCTAGGGCTGCTCCGATCAGAGGAGGATAATTAAGAGACAACAAGGTCACGCAGGTAGAGGGTGTCTGACTGATAGGAATGATTATCAAAGCATGCCATGTGGGTCAGACAAGGTGTCTGTGTGTGTGTGGGGGGGGGGGGGGTACAGAAATAATGGGGCCTCCATGTAGAGACCAAGAAATGGAGAAATAGAGAGTGGTGGAGATACAAGGTTTAGGGAGGGAGATGGAGAGAAAGGAGATGAGACAGATGGTGATGCTGAGTGAGCAGGGTTGATGGAGAGGGCGGGGAGAGAGCGAGAGAAAGAGAGTGTGAGGGAGAGGGAAAGAGAGAGACAGTAAAGTTGAAAAAGGGGAGAGAGAGCCTGCTTCATGGGCATTCTGGCTAAATGTTTGCCTGCTGTTCGCTGAAGTGAAGCACAACTTATGCAGCCATGAATATTCATGAAATTTAGTGTGTGTGTGTGTGTGTGTGTGTCTCCTTGCTCTGTAATTAGCATCTATAGATTTCCTGATTAGAATTCATTTTTTAACCTTTTATGACCTTTGATGAAAATTTGCCAGTGCTGTCAGGCCACATTCTACACTAGGGTGCTGCTGTAGCGTGTTGCTGTGCTGTAATCAATAGGCCTACATAGCTGTGCATACTGCCAGATACAGACCGTGAGAGGAATACTGCTGGGAGTACGACCTTATTCTTTTTACGTGGCCAGAGTTGCATCTACATTTGAAATGATAAGGCCACCAACAACCCATATATAATAATACTACACAGAGGGTGGCCTAGTTTTTAGAGAGCCCATCTTTCATCCAGACATCTTGGGTTGAAGCTTTTGGCATGTATCCCAACCTGATGAAGTGTCCTTGAGAAAGACAGTTCATTCCCAAAAGCTCTGATTATTATTTTGTTTTGGCTGAATGTGTTTTCAAAGTGTTTCAATGAAAGGAGCATGAGAACAGACTGATTATCAATACCGAGTGTACATTAATTAACAACTCATTGTAATAGAATATTTGTAATATATTTCTGTGTGCCTTTTTTTATTTTTTGCAACTGTTTGTGTTCTGGCTATTGTCTTTCCAGAGTACAATCTCGAACCCTGTCAGGACCCTGGAACACCTCGGTTCGGCTGGCACACAGGCTCCAGTTTTGGAATCGGTGACTCTTTGGCGTTCCACTGCAATACAGGCTATCGTCTACAGGGGGCGAGGGAGATTGTGTGCTTGGGAGGTGGCCGCCGCATGTGGAGTGCCCCTCTGCCAAGGTGTGTGGGTACGTGGTCAGCTGCTTTTATTCTGTTTTTCTTCCTTGTTTATGTACAGTATTTGTTTTGCAGATTTACCCTGTTAGCCAATCTAAGGTTTTAAATGAATTTAGCACAGACATAAACATTTTATTGGACATCCAAGAACTCAGTGGAATTAGATTTACTTTAGTAAAAGTAAAAGCTCAGGTCTGCGATTAATACTGTGCTGAACTGCTAGGTTAAAACTATCCTGGGAGATCTCTCTTCCACTGAAAGGTGCACCAAAGGCAGGTACAAGTGAGAGGAGTCATAGTCAAGGCATTGTGTCACCTGAATTATTCCCATAAGTCCTGTGATGGAGTGCTTAACATGTTTTTGCACAACCCTGCCTCTGGCATACCTGTGTTAGAAAAACAGTGCTATGATGACATGAATTTTACATGATAATACTGTTTGGATTGAAATAGGAAAAATATTTATCTAGGGTATATAGTGACTTTTAGTTGCTAGTGAGATTTAAAGTCAGTATGCTCTTGTTTTAAAGGACAAAAATACATAAAAATTAGTGTTTGTGTGCTAGGTATTCATAAACCATGCCGAGAAATGCAAAGCAAATATTGACGTCTGTTTACGCGCTTATGCGTTTATTCAGAGTAGCTAAACGCATACTAATGTTTTAACACTGTGTGTAATAATCTACTCAACATTTCACAAAGTGTCAGTGGCTGCTGATAATGGTTATTGTAATACTAAAGTAATAAAAGAAATGGTCACTTGGTTGAATCAGTAATAAGGATCAGCCAAATAACACATATGGATTGTACCTTTTTATTTTTAGTAACATGCAAATTAATTAGTTATATAATATCTCTTAACTCCAGGGTGTTTATTTTATTCCAGATCTAGCAGAGATTAGGAAGTGTTTTTGCAGAGCCTCTTGTTGGTTAACTGATCCTCTCTATGTGTGGATTTTCTTGCAGCGGAGTGTGGGTCGACAGTCTCCAACAATGAGGGAGTTCTTTTGTCACCAAACTATCCAATGAACTATGACAACAGCCACGAATGTGTGTACAGCATTCAGGTCCAAACAGGGAAAGGCATCAACATCACTGCCAGCACCTTTCAACTCGCACAAGGTGACATCCTCAAGGTAAAGACACAATACAGTTGCGCCTCTTTGTTGACAGAAGATAGACAATCAACAAATAAAGAGAGAGGGCATGTGTTAAGAGCTAAGTCAAATCAATTTGTCTCATATTTTAGTTTGGTTCAGTATTTGAGGCAGATCCCGGTGCTTTGTATTATCTACAACATAAGAAACTAGAAGAAAAATGTTGTGGAGAGCACCAGGCAGAGTGCAGAATTGTTTTGCCTTGAAAGGATTTGTTTCTTTGCTCGAGGGCATTTTAACAGATTTGGTAAGCACCACAGATGTGATGCAAATGACTATGTAGTCCCCCCTTCACAGCTGGAATGCACTCTTTTTGGGATGCAGATGTCTTGCCTAATGCTTCAATTAACAGCATTGTATCCTGCTATCTGTGCTTTTAGTAATGGAATTGTGTAGACAGCAATCTCCTGTACTCAGTCATCTAGTGAACATCTGAAATGTGGAAAGACATGCTTTTGGAGCTAAATTGACTCAAAGAAAAACAAAACAAAACAAAGAATGCCCCAGTAGTATTTAAAGGAAGAGCCCAAAGCCTCGTCTTTCATTTCGTTATTTCACAGATGTCAGTCAGAAAAGATTATATATATACTGCTCGAAATTCATAGACTACTTGTAGATTTAAAAGGAGCATCTTCAACAAATAATTTACATGAGGTGCATGGTTCAAAACCTATCTGTGCTAAAAAAGAATAACAAATAAAGATTAAAAATGCAATTGTGTTTTGCAAAAAAACAATGTAAGCATCTACTCTTTGCTTTGAGACTACACTGGTTTTAATCCCTCATTGGATTTTAGTATGTCAATATTGAGTAACATCATTATTATTCACTCAAAGCAATTGATGAAATATGTCCAATATCATAATGTAAAAAGAATGAGTATTCTTTCACACCTTCAAAATAGTCGGCCTGGATTAATTAGATCAGAAGATGCACAGTATCAAATCAATGGGAGGAATTAAGGTCACTCCAATCTAATTTTCAGGTCTCATTTAAGACATTGGTTTTGCAATAGAGGTGCCATATAAAACAGGATATACAGTATTAATTGCTTCTTTTTAATTGTCACTCTCTTTCTCCAGTATTAATATTTAATTCTCAATATTATCAGTGTACTTTATTGTAGGTAGTACATCCTCTATAAGCAGCAAAACTTTTCATCATGTCCCTCTCTGTCTCGGATCAGGTGTATGATGGTAAGGACGGTGCAGCCCCACTCCTTGGCACCTACACAGGCACGTTGATGCAAGGTCTGTCCCTCACCAGCACCTCCAACTATCTGTGGCTTGAATTCTACTCCGACCAGGAGGTGACGGCGGCGGGATTCCGGCTCATATACCACAGTAAGTCACATCTCATTTCCCTGAAGGAGGAAGGCCCTAAAGCCTTTCCAAATGAGTGAATTTAGCCTCACTTCAGGAGCCAGGCATTTCAAGTAGCAGAATTTAAAAGAAAATTTTAATTGACCCTCACCCTGCTTCACTGTGTCTCTCACTGTCAGGGTATCCATTAAACACAGCATGACGTTTCTGCTCCGTTCCTACAGGAAAATTAGCTTTTTCCTTTCTCCCTATCTCTCCCTCTTCCTTCCTCTATGTGAATCCCTTCTCTTTCTTTTCCTTTGCTCTCCACTTCTGCAATTAACGTCTATGTCTGCCTAACTGAGTTTGAGTTGCGTGTGTTAACAGTGTATATGTACATGCACTGTAGATGGTGTGTGCCTCTACATATGAATGAGTGTGTTTGTATTGATAGTTTGGGTCATTGCTATAAGTGGGCCAGTAATAGATGGGGTTTAGTTTCTCCCCCTAATTGGCTTGCTGGCTGTGTACTGTTGCTAACGGATTGTAATTTATTACTGTGACGAGAGGATGTTTTGGTGACACTGCATTTTCCACTCCAATTTAAAGTGTTTTTGTGTTTCACCTGCAATTGAGCTCTCTGAATTCTTGTTGTTTACCAGCGGGTTTTGTAAGGTAGAATTCAACATAGTTAGTGAGAAAGGCAACAGTACAAACTGTTTTGACTTGAATATTATGAAAACCAAAAAAAAGTTTTTAGCAACTTGCAGTGACTAGGCCTATACTAGCAATTTTCTTTCCGTGGTAATTACTCTAAACATGCCAGGAACAAACAGTTATAAAATAGTTCAAATAAAATACAATTTTTATGATAAAGTGCAGTTTGCCATTACTCATGAACTGTTGGAGGGTTTAGATCCTGGCAAAAATAATGATAAGATATACAGTAATCAGGAATGTGTACTCATTTACAACAACTAAATAAATTGGCAGCAGCATTTAAATGCAACTACAATTAGTTCAGAAGAAATGATATTTTAATTATAAGCTGCCTTTTGAGTTACAAAATTACCCATAATTAAGTATCACATAAACAGATTTGATTTCAGATTCTTCCAGGGATGTGCACAAGGTAAATAGCCGAATGTACACTAGCACCTTCTATCCATCTCAAAGTGCAGTCTTTACTCTGTCTTTTCAACCAGAATGAATAGCTTTTCAACTTGGAGAGGATTGACTGATGTATGAACAGCAAGAGGGCAAGGGGGAAGGTGGGGCATGGGCAGCTTAAATCTTGTCTGAACATGAAATCTGATCATGTTTTCATGACTCTTCTACCAAAAGTGCTAAGGTAATTTTCTAAATGTGAGGAGTAACTGCTGGAGATTTATACTGAGCATGACACTTGTTATACTACCCTAACATCTGGTATGGGCACGGACCTCACTGTGAGAAGAGATCATAAATCAGCAGTGCTGGGTTTATGTGCGGCCACTGTTGCTGCATAGCAGAACATTTACCTTTTAGTACCTGAAAGAGACGAACACGTCTAAAGGCCATGGTCAAGTTCAAACATGGTGAGCTAAAGACTTATCGCAACATTTTCTTGTTTGTGGCTTGTTTGTTTTGTTTCTTTTGTAATACCCCAAAGTGTTACGAGCGGATGGGCTGTTTCTCAATCGTGGTAAATGTCCACACTCAATTTAACATTTAATTGTGAACATCTAATTGTGCTCTCTGTCCAAATGAAATCTTTCACTGCCAAGTAATATAATGGCACTGTAAGCCCCGTCCTCATTTGTGCTCAACCGGAAATTAATTCTCAAAGCTCAATCAATACCTCTTTACAATACAGATAAATGGAAGTATGGTGTTGCTTTATAGAATGGCTCTCTCCACTTGACTTGGTTTTAAATTCTGGCTCATAATTCTGTGTTTGTATGTGCTCATGGTCTTCATATTATCTCATTCTTCAATTCATATTCTTCTCTAACCTCCTCCTCTCTTCTCTTTTCTCTTACTTGTCCAGGCTTTGAACTATCCCACTGTGATGATCCAGGTGTGCCGCAATTCGGCTTCAAAGTCAGTGACCAGGGTCACTTCGCTGGAAGTGCCATCACGTTCGGCTGTGATCAAGGTTACACCCTGCACGGCAGTGGCATACTTAAGTGCATGACTGGAGAAAGAAGAGCATGGGACAACCACCTCCCATCATGTATAGGTAATCCTTGCTGCCTGTGTCTATATGTCTGTCTTTGTCCCTGTTTCAATTTTTGGTTCTAGACGTTATGTTCATCTCACTTTCCTTCCGTGGTATCTTGTATTAGTATTCAGGCCAGGTACACTGTCAGTATTGCTCAGCTAGGTGTTAATCCCAAGGATTTATCCCTACATGATTTCTACTTAATTGAACTGTGTTGAAAGAAAATACGCTGCTTGTCATTTTGTAAGAGAATAGAAACAGCTCTGATGTTTTATTGTGAATCATTGATCTCTCTTTGTGTTCTTGATGAAAAACTGGGTGTATAGAGCCATTAAGAACACTATATTGAAGCAATCTGAATTGCTATTGAGCTTTCAATGTGTTGCTCTGTCTGTTTCACTCGTAGGCTATATAATTTAAATATGTTAATCAAAAAGCAATTGATCAGCCTTTTTCGAGAAGTAAAGGCATAATTATCAGTGCACTCATATCTGATTGAGTCCTGGACATAATGTACAGTCTTGGCTTTACTTTCATATTCAGAACATGCTGAGGCAGAGAGACAGAAATGATAAAGCTATTACCTGCACGCTGCTAGACTCTGGAAGGTGTTGTGAGGCAGTGTCTGTTTCTTGATGTCTAGCAGTGATGGATTAGGGTAAAAAATGATTTACAAATTCTGTACGTGTGCAGAATTGCACTTTAAATGCCACTGTGTCCTATAGCCTATCTCAATGAAACATGGACACATGCTTTTTGTTCCTTTTTCAGTAAAAGGGCTTCAGTCTTGCATTGTGGCATTTTTTATACATTCACAAAAAAATAAATAAATACATCAGTCCATTGATTACCTTTGTAACAGTGCAAGATCATCACTAAATGGTCAACACAAAAAGCTTTGTATCTATGAGCTGAATGTGAAATGGGATTTCCAGCCACTTCTCTAGGGCCACATCCTGGTTCCTGTCAAGGACTTTTACATTTGCTTGGCGTTATGATGCTGTTTATAGCCTACCACTGTGGCAGTCTAATGCAATTTTCCTATTAATTAAGTGCCGTTTGTTGTGTAATATAGATAGCAAGACGATAACCAGGGGAGAGACATCACAGATTGGATGATAAGATATTCCCTCAGTCAGTAACATTTGTAGCAGTGTCCTCCCTGCAGTCCAACGGCCAGCGTGCATATTCTCTGGACACAGTCTTTTTAAAGTTAATTAATGACATCATTAGGAGGCATACTTGGAACCCAAACAAGTACTGCATCTGTGAGTATATCTCTGGTCAGGCAGGAAGCCCTTGATGCAGCCCCATTACCTGTTAGCAGAAAAAGAAAATAGTTCATTTTCAGCAGAGCTTAAACTGTTGCTTCTTGGTCCTCATTCTAGACTCTGAGCTTCAGTAAGCAGTTTGCACTCTGACAGCATTTTTTCTGTATTTTGTTTCACCACATGCACATTTGCTTGTGTGTGCATGTGTCTGCATTTCCTGCTGTATGAGTTTACATTTTTGGAGGTCTTCATGTATTTTGTAACCGCTTGTGTGTGTGTGTGTGTGTGTGTGTGTGTGTGTATGCGTGTGTGTGTGCACACACATGCAGCGGAGTGTGGTGGCAGTTTCAAGGGTGAGTCTACAGGGCGTATCCTCTCTCCTGGGTATCCCTTCCCCTACGACAACAACCTGAGGTGCACCTGGACAATTGAGGTCAACTCTGGCAACATTGTCAGGTAACTCAAGCTGCTATTAACATGGTCATATGTTTATAGATGCATATTTATGCATTCAGTATGAATGAAAAATGCTTTGCTATTTTCTTTTTTATAACTCAAAGCCCTATATAACTTTTTAACCAAACCATTATAATTTAAAATATTTGAATTAAGATAGTTAATTAAGACAAATAGTTGGGCTTTAAAGAAAGTAATATATTAGGCCTAAGTTTAAATCAACAATTGGACACTCAGTAGATTTGTGTAGTGAAACTAAAGGAAATCTGATTGATGTTATCAAGAGACTGCAGTTTATATAGAAGGAATTTGCCAGAACTGAACTGATAGGAAATGGGAGTTGATTTACATACATCTTAAATTAACTAAGGTCCTCCTAACTTGACCTGATCTCAAAAGATGAAAACAACATAGAAATGTTTTCATGAGATGTTCTAAAGTTCAGTCAAGATTTTCAACATGAAAAATTCTCCTCTAAAGCTAGATGTCATCAAGAGAAACAGCCTGCAGCAGCTCCATTAACAATGATTGGGAGAGGGACTTTGTAGACACTGACAGCACCCTGGGGAATTTACCCGGGACATGGAAATGTTCTTTTTTTTTGGGTTGAGAGCTTCTAGTATTACTGTGAAATAAAACCCATTTGGGCTTGGAGGTCGAAGTAAACATGGTATGATTTCATAAAGTCAGCCACACATTCTTTGTCAGAGAAGCTGCTTCAGGCCATCTCTTGATGAGACTGCAGATGAGGCTCTGCTCTTGTATTTCTAACTTTGGCAGAAATTGATTGATGATATCAAACCTCAACTGAAATGCCCAAAAGCAAGGGGACACTGTTTCTAGATAGATCTCTCCTTTGAACTGAATTTAATGTTGACAGCACCCTTTACGCTTGCCTTCTTAGGAAGGGTTGTTTTTGTTGTAATTGTGCAGGTGAGCACAGCCATTATTAATTCAGTTAAACATGAGTGAATAAACAGCCACGTAGGCTGAATGCATCTCAGTCTCACTGATCATACTATATGTTAGCGAACTGACTTGACTTAAACTGAACAAACTGAACAAACTGAACCAACGTCAAAGTAACAATCTCCTGTGTTCACCTCTCCCAGTCTCCAGTTTCTTGCATTTGACACAGAGGCATCCCACGACATCCTGAAGGTGTGGGATGGGCCTCCTGAGAACGAGATGTCTCTGAAGGAGGTTAGCGGCTCACTGCTGCCTGAGGGAATCCATTCCACTCTCAACATTGTCACCATTCAGTTTGAGACTGACTTTTACATCACCAAGTCTGGTTTTGCCATTGACTTCTCCAGTGAGTATTTCCTTCCGAGACTTTGATGTGCTGTGGATGTACACTGTCTTTTGTTTGCTCTAAGTGAGAGTTCCTCTAAAGAGTGGAAAAACATAGGATTTATTACCCAGTTTATAGATTAATGTACGGTTATGTAAGGATTGTTTACTGCCTGTAGAAACAGGATCAAGTCATGATAAAATCAATTTTTCACAGTTTAACAGTATTTGAATTATTTTGACAGATTACCATATGTTAACCAGCAACGACTGCTGCTGGTATTGCTTTCACAGATTTTGTCACCATGATAGCATCACAATCCTGCAACATACAGTCCAGAAACTTCACAGCTGTGTACTGGAGATGAATTAAGTACTAACTACTCATGTAATGATGTACTTTAATTACTGAGTACTCATGTGTCAGAACATCAGTACGTAGACAGGCATTGTGGCTGGTGTGATCCCATCACAATGTGGTCTGTAGCTGCAGATTATCAGCAAGTGTTGTCACCACACTGCGTGTTAAGCATGTAAGGAGTATATTGCTGACTTCTAATCAGTATGTCCCCTCCCCTAATGTTATCAGGTTATCAGACCGAATGATAATGTTTGTTCATGTCATGTGGATCTCTCTCCATTTTATGTAATTTTTAATTATGTATTGATGAGCAGTGAAAGCCCCATGTATTTCACTTTTCCCTGTACAATGTCCTGTATAGGGAAAGTGTTTGCTGCTATAACACTAATGCTGTCATGTTCTACTGATGCTTCAAAACTAAGCACCTGAGCGTAGCAGTTCCATAACACCTCATATATGCCATGTATGATGAGTTTGTTAATGTTTTCATTCTCTTAAGTATACAGGCATGGCAGCTTAATGTTAAAATCAATTATATTGGATTCACTGCATGTGTTCACCCAGTTTGCCTGAGGCAAAAAAGCAACAACACAAAACTGCAATATACTTAACTTTGTTAAGTCTCTCAATAAAGTCTGTCACGATAGGAATATTTGAAGAATCCATCAGGTTTTACCAGATCAGTCTTGTAGCTATGGGCTGCTCCACAGCTGTGGTTAAGGAAAGCAGATTAGGAAAACACGGCAGGATTTTGACTGATATCAGTTAGTAATCTGCTCTGTGCTGTAACTCTGTTTGAGCTGCAGTTTCAGCTTGACAGCTGTCTACCATACGATATGAAACAGCGTGTGTATGTGTGCTGTTGTGCTTATTGATTCCCTGTACATTGCAGGTGCACATGGCTTTATGTGTGAGTCACATGTGTGTTTGCCTTTCAGGTTCACTTGCAACAGCCTGCAGGGATCCAGGTATTCCCATGAATGGCAGTCGCAATGGGGAAGGGCGGGAGCCCGGTGACTCGGTGACCTTCTCTTGTGATCCGGGATATGAATTGCAGGGCGAGAGCAGAATCACCTGCATCCAAGTGGAAAATAGATACTACTGGCAACCCAGCCCTCCAAGCTGCATCGGTGAGAGAGAGGGAGATAGTGTGAGTTAGACAGAGAGGCAGGGATGTGTGGAGGAGATAGAGTGAGGTTATATGGATTGAGGGAGAGAGGGAAGCAGGGGATCAGAGTGAAAGAGAGATGGTGAGAGGAAGAGGGAGCAGGGGAGTTTTTCTATTAACTGGCTGCACTATAATTCTCTCTCACTGATGTCTTAAAAATATGTGGAGGATAAACAAGACTCTTCAGATATGTTTGAGTTTTTGCCAACCCTTATGTGGACAAATCCACTTCTGTAGTCAGTCAAAGACTGAGTACTCTATAGTCTCCCAACACATTGCCGTATTAGAGCTTAACAGCTAATTACTTAACAATGCAATTAGAAATAATTACACTAAGTAGGTCCAAAGAAACCTAGATGCTCTTGAGTTGCTGCCAACTGGTCTGAGTTTTTTTTCTTTCCAGGGAAGAGCTAGACATTTGTAGGTCTTGCAATGCAATTACAAGAACACACAACTCGACATAATGTAATGTCATCAGAAGCAAGACAGTTCGAGTCAAAACCTGATGTAAATGTCAGCTGTCCTTATACTACTTAGCGTTATCACACTAAATAAGAACAATATGCTCCTCAGTGTGTCGCTCATACTTTTATTAGTGAAACTGACAGCTGTTACTTTATTTATCAAACTCACAAATGACAAGTGAAGCCTTTTATGAGGCTTTAAGAGTTGGGCACAAAGAATATCCTCTGACATGCTCAAGTACCAAAAATCTCATTAAAAAAAAAATCACATAAACATAATGTATACAGTAAAATCCTGGAGCAAACATTTCCATATTAATTCATTGATTATTATGATAATTAATACCTTGTTAATTTCATGTGTTTCATACAATATCTACTTCATCTTTGGGGTCCCATAGAGACCCAGGATCGGTGTACTGTAGAGATGAATTGTGGAATACATTATTAAGATTATATGAGATTTTTTTTTTTTAGAAGCAGAGATGCATGTTGTTGCTTGAATAATTTATAGTAAGAAAGTTTATATCGTATATCTTTATCAAATTTTATTCGTGCCTGAAATTGTATATGTGTTGAGCTGACCTGTTCAATGCTGAGTAAACAACACAGATTAATTGGGAAATGTGTGAGAAATATCCAAAGAATTGCCAGAAAAAAAATTAATGTCATCATAATGTGGGGAAATGATGGTATAGTCTTTCTAATGTCCTAGTTTTTGGTCTGATGTCACATGAATACCTGAATGTTGATGATAGAGGTTGACAAAGGTTATAGAATTTGACACAGTTATATTATTATTGTAACCTACAAGTGCTCATAGCTTACCCGTCTCAAACAGAATCCAGGTCAGCTAGAGACGTTTGCAACAGGAAAAGCACATTCAAAGAGTTTCTTTGTGATCGTTTGTATGTATCTTTCTCATTCACTTCTTCCTTTTTTCTCTTTCAAGCACCTTGTGGTGGGAATGTGACTGGATCTTCAGGATTCATCCTCTCGCCCAACTACCCACACCCCTACCCACACAGCAAAGACTGTGACTGGCTTATTGCTGTCCACTCTGACTATGTCATCTCTTTGGCTTTTATTAGGTAATATGAGAGGCTATTATGTCCACTTTGCGTTGTGTAGTTGCTTTTGTTAAAAACGTGAAGCAAAACAACACTAAAGGGAATTGAGGGTACACTAGATGCCTGTATGGCCAAGTGTAAATAAAAAAAGATAATTTTGTCACAGTAGCATTCTGTTTTTAAAACACAGGGGTTTAAGTTATTTAAAACAGTTACTAATAAAGAAAAGCCATGAATTTAAAGTGTCTGCAGAATGAACAGTGGATCTGATAAAAAGAAAAAAAGAATAAATACTGGAGGACAGCGAAAAAACAGTGTTGTCCCTCATGTACATGGTCCAGTGGCTTACAAGATGAAGCTCTCCCTAAACCTGTGGTATGTTTGTAACCTACCTGGAACAGAATGGAGCAGGTCTCAGTGGATGCACAGTAGCTCAGCCTGTGCTGTGGAATTGCTTTTTTTCTGCAGTGGAACCAGCTACAACATCACAGTATTGAACAAAGCTGGTGGTGTGTGTTAAGCAGAGAACCTGAGTTTGAGCCCAGGTGCGTTGGGAGATAGGGGAGAAGCAGCAGTGCTTCTAAACACCTAGAAGGCAGGTATTCCTGCCACTTTGCTGGAATGTGGTGAAACAAGATTTCTGGTTGAATACTGTATATTGCAGGCGGAAATGTGATGTGAGTGCAGCTCATTTCCTACGCTGAATGATACTCAGGCTGTAAGCTTTACATTATTAATTGCAATCTAAGCATGTTGCAGCAAAACTGGAGGAGCAAACTCTTAGATGGGCCTCAGGGCACTTTTCATGGGATGTCCTATATTGACTGTTAAGTATTATTTTTATAGTCGTTTCATGGAGGGCAAGAGAAGAAGCACAGGTACACTGGCTCTTTCCACGCTGCCACCCACTTTCCCTCCTCCTGAGGTGAAGTAGAGAAATTCACCATGTTTCTTTTTCAACTTTGTCCTTCAAAACAAACATCTAATAGAGTTAGCACAATGCTGCTTTCTCTCTTGGGAATGCCAAATGAAAGGATGGAGTTATGATTTTAAATTGGAGTTGCCTTGATCCAACTCAAATGCAATTATCTCCAAGCTATTTACATTTTTGTCATAAACCACGCTCATTATTTTGAAAACAAATGCTCCTCTCTCTCTCACTGCGGCATGTGATTTGATATACAGTGCTACAATATGAAACGATCTTTTCACACTGCATTGCCACTGCCGTCTGGGAAGATTTTGTGCCACCGCAGTGTCACAACAATTTAATCTCTTCTCACCTCTTGGGGGAGATATCTTTTTTTATCTCTTTGTCTGGAGATGCAAAACAAATCGCTTGGCATGACTCACTTCTAGCTCTGCGGTGCACACTCTCATTTTGAAACCCTAATGCATTCTAAATCTTTCATACAATCTGTACAATTTAGTGGTTAAGACTTTTCAAAAATAATAACTGTTTTATCTCTCATTTGTCTGTTTCTTTCACTTGTCACAGCTTCAGTATTGAGCCCAACTATGATTTCTTGTATATCTATGATGGGTCAGACAGCAGCGCTCATCTGATCGGCAGTTTCCAAGACAGTAAACTTCCGGAGAAGATTGAGAGCACATCTAACTTCATGTACTTGGCATTTCGTAGTGACGGCTCTGTGAGCTACACCGGTTTTCATTTGGAATATAAAGGTACTCTAAAAGCCTGTGCAAGCGGGATTCTGTATGCATTTTCGCAGAATATGTTAATGTATTACAGCAGGGGACTTTGTTTGATACATATATAATTGAATTAGAAAATAAAGTGTTTGAAGTATGCTACTGGTCACAATTACCTTTTCTAATGTTGATGCCAGCTGTGAGAATAGCCTCTGATTCACCCTTATCCATCTCCAATACGATTACCTTGTTACTTTTTAAAAAAGCACTTTTGTTATTTCAAACAGCCCCTTGCAGCCTGTAGAAGAATTTATTCTTATTTCTGTTTAATTAGAAACCTCTCTCATTTAAGACACTTGTCACTGTTCTAAAAGCTTTGTTCTTTTGATTGGCAGCAAAACTGCGGGAGGCGTGTTTTGACCCAGGGAATGTGATGAATGGCACTAGAATGGGTGCTGACTACAAACTGGGATCTATGGTGACATTTCATTGTGAGGCTGGCTATCTGCTGCAGGGCTACTCCACTTTGACGTGTGTCATGGGCAACAGCAAAAGACCAGAGTGGGACAGAGCCAAACCAAGCTGTCAAGGTGAGAGGCAACACGCTGACAATGACAAAAGCCCTTAGTAGGAGCAAACTGCACTCCAGCTGTTTGGTCAATATTTGATACTATGTGATACCAGAATTGTGCTGTGAAAAGTTGACGTGTGGTGCACACTTCTCTTGCAAAATGCAAGAAAAGTAAAGTCGGAGGAGAGAATTCTCTTTTATAGATGTCGAACACTGAAATTATTGCAGATTACTATTATTTTTAATTGGTGTAAATATATTTAAAAAAAAAAAAAAAAAAAAAACCTGTGTAGAATAGAAGAGTTGTTCAGCACTTGTGGTGAAGTAGACATGGGGAACACACTATATCAGAAGGTTATATCAAAAATGTTGCTATGTGATGTGTTAAAACAATGTGGGTTCTCTAGCCTGGTAGGGCTATTACCAAAATGAAAAACAGGACTCCAAATTTAAAGTGTAGACTGAAATACCATTAAATCTACCTCAGTGCCCCATATCATAGTAAAACTATGTCTGTATTGATTGACAACAAAAAAGAAACTACAATATTATACATATTTGAGAAGCTTGACAGCTTGAAGTGTCCTAATACTGTAACTTTAAACATTTTGACAATATCTTTACAAAGGCTTTATTTTCCCGGCTTTAGCAAATTGAAATTGTTCAATTGTTTATCAGTTTTCATACGACTAGCCCTTCTCTGCAATAAGCACCCAGATGCCAAGTATGGTTTCTAACAGCTATACCCTATTGTTCAAGTCAATCATTGCCCTTTCAGCACAATCAGCTAACAGCAGGATCTCCATATGCACAGAAAATTTCAGATTACCAACTGGCCTACACATTAAACAAAAAAAACTGAACTTAAACATAAAACTTGCAGCTTCAGTTAATCTAAAATGTAATATTAGCTTGAAACAAAAGATGGGTGAATGAATGATATGCATGATCCTGACTTCACAAGAAGTGAGGAAAACATTTCGATGGCAGTGATAAAATAGAATGAATGAATCAACTGACGTATAAATGTTTGCTGAGTAGCCTGAATTAGTTTATGTTGAAACTAACAGTAGTTGAGGCAGTCGTATAAAGTGTTGACATAAAGTAGTTGAAATTCTAGGGCATTGCATAGTTACTGGAATTTTATAGTTTTACAATTTCACAGTGTATTGCAAAATACATGATATACCAAGTACTGCGTGTTTATTATTCAAAGCCAAATCTAAAGTGTAAGCATTTCATAGAGCTTTGCAGCATCAGAGTAATCACAGTGTCAAGGTGAGAAGTGAAAAAAGATGTGAGGAGTTTCAAGATAAGTACCCAGCACTCCTCCCTCTAGTAGCATTACACCATTTTTAATACTCCTTAAAGTATTTAATCGGCCAAGGCTGAATTAGAATTCAGCTTTCATTTTCGGCAGTGAGGAATGGGGGCACCCACTCTCACACCAGGGAGCTGTTCATTACTTTTACAGTTGACACTGGGGTAACTTCACTGAACAGCCCTGAGGTTCATCAGCACCACTCCATTTAGTATTTTTACTTTGAGACCAAATCTGAACTGATTACTTAACTCACTGAAGGTGAAATCTAATGGCTTACTTTATATTATTTAGTGATTAGCTGAAGTTGATAGTATTTCCCAAACAAGCGAAACATGCAGTTAACTTTAAAAAGTCAGTGACTGTCAGTATGACTGATTCCTATTGAATTTTTTCTTGTTAAATTGTATTACAGACAGCAGCAATACATTAACATGCTAAAAAGTTTAGTCGTTCAATTACTCAAATCCAGTATATGTACGAATGATGGCCATTTCAGGTCATGGATTACATCCCAACTGGAGCCACATGGGATTGACTGACCGATAATAGCCAATAGTAATATCAGTATACAGTGTTGTATTGGTATAAGCGCATACAATATGTTGTCCAGTAAGGTTTGCCAAGGATATGTCACCATTGTACCATATTGTCTCTTCAGCACAGAGAATTGTTAAGTTTATTCCTCGACCCTAAAATGATCTAATCAGTCTGAATCTTCAATAATTGAAAAACCAAATTTAAAGATGCCGAGTGGAGTTGTTTAGCACTAGTTGCTCTATGGAGCAATGTTTTGTTTTATGCATGTGCACATGGATACTCATACATCTGTGTAATGCAATTCACATTCCTACTGCTGGTTTTACACTATTCTGCTGATAAACAGAGGCAGTGACAGTGATTTAGTGCAAAAATACATATTAATGCACCAACAAAGGCAGTGGAGAAGAAAAAACTAGTAAAAAATGGATGTAAACAATGGTTGATTGTAGATATTTAAAAAAATGGCTTTCCAAATCCAATATGTAGAAGTAAATACATTCAACATGTTTGCTAGACCTCCAGGATACGTATGAGCAACTTTTGTTTGCACGTAAACACTGCAGGGCATCTACAATGAATCCTTATCACAAATGTGTTATGAATAATAATGTTATTTATTTATGTATCAAAAAAAGAAAAGTAAAAAGAAAACTATGGGTGTACACATAATTAATGTTTTATTTTTATTCTTGAATACCGATATTGATATAAGCCTCTAGTGTTGGTTGGACTTTAGTTGTAACCCTTGGTCTGTTTGTCATGTTTTATATTTCCTTTGAATCCATTGTCATCTCACGAGTACGTTCAGTATTTGTTTCATTGTGCTGTGATGGTTCCTTTAGCTCCCAAGTAGTAGATTGCAGGTCTAGGTCGGTATCTTTCAAATGGAATCAGTTAAAAGAATCTAAAACCAAAACCATTCTGTTTGCAGTTCTCACATATTTAAAAATTCCACATATAACAGCAAATTATATGAAAATGTTGGTGGTATTTGCATTTTGAAGATAATCTAAGCTTTTCTGAAATGAAACCTCATATGATGACATCTTACATGGCATCCTCATTCTCAATATCATCATGTGTATAGATTTAAGTAATAACTCTGGGCCTTTAGCTGATTCCCACCCATCTGCCTTTTACAGTGTTTCCACTTCTCCTTAGCACCACACCTACCTGTCAGAATTAAACTATTAGAGCATATCTTGAGAATCCCTTTCTTTCCTTAGTGCCGCTCTCAGCTTCTGTAGATCGACAGTTCAGTGTGTCCTCCTTCCCTCAAATTTCTCACCCACCATGGCACTATGGATCCCATCCTGTCTGACCAATCAGCTTGAATTAGAGTCCCACTTGCCATCACCACATATGTTTTGATTACATGCCTCTTGCTACTCCAGCAACCAAATGCGGACAAACTGCTGATCCATCTTTCTACATTAGCACCTCTGCTCACTTTTGTTCATCCTCTCCTGTGCTGATCAGTGAAACAGCAGTGACATGTGCATTATGTTGGCCACAGGGGGTTCAGAGCAGCTGGTGACAGCTTCCCTCTGACAAATGAGTGTGTGTTTGTTTACAGTTGAGGCTCCCCCACCTGATGGCTTGGTCCGTGAGGTATGAGGCAACTGCGTTAGAGGGCTTCTTGGCAAATTAGGTACATCATTAACAGCTTAAGATTGGACTCTGAGATGCGACGCAGGTGCAGGACAGGACACAGCTTATATTAATGAACCTAGTCGCCAATTGAATATCTGCCGACACTATGATGACTGTGCAAGTATAACTTTATGAGCTACAAGCATGCAAAGATATGATCTTTGTTTGGAGATAGGTGAGATTACAGGTGTTGGTTCCCCTGGTGTGGATGGGGTCTCCATACATTACAGTGGCTTCGGTAACACAAAATGTGCAACTGCATACCAACTTAACTGGAGAGTATTTTCTGATGTTATAATCAATTAAGATAAGTATCAAGCAACTTCAAGCAACTGGATTCATGTACACAGAGTGCTGACAGAAAGCCTGTTTTTGCCAAAGAGTTGAATCTTAAGTTTCTCAAAACATGGTGCTGGGCGATACAGGCTGATTAAAGTCACAGGCATGTGAGACTTTTGTGATTGTGTGTTTTGTTGATTGATGGTGTTTTTCTGTATTTTGAAGGCAAAAAAAGTACTTTTCCTCGCTGGTTGTTTCCCTTTTGGGTTTTAACCCTGTGAACAGAACTCAGGCTTCCTTTTCTGTCTGTTTATAGCTCACTTTGAAAATGTCCCCAAAGTGTCTCTCAAATGTCAAATTATTTTGGGTATGCTGGCCAAAATTATATTTGTCAGCAACTGAAAGTTCAAAGGTGACTTTTCATCTCATTTTGTGATATGAAATGCATACTTGTGCACTTATGCCAGTTAAAATGGGTTTGCTGATAGTATGTTATTGCTTTATGTCCCCAGGTATTGTAAGCTGGTTGTTTCACATTTGTTAACTCTCCTTCTCTGCTGGTTTCTTTCCCGTCCCTGCAGCTCCCTGCGGAGGCCACTTCACAGGTTCAGAGGGAACTGTACTGTCCCCAAACTATCCACATAATTACACCAGAGGCCAGAGCTGTGTCTATGACATCTTTGTCCCTGGGGACTTTGGTAAGCATTTCAAGCATTATTTTCACCGAGTTGCAGAAAATAGTTGCTTAAGAGAGATAATTGTTTTTGTTTTCCGAGTTTTCAGTTAATGTCTGTGAAGAAATGCTGGCTTCTTCTTCAAGCTGGTCATAGGTGACAGTGTTCTACCAAACAAAACGTTCAGACTTGCATAATTAATTTCCCAGTAGCACTTAATTGTGTGTTTCATTCATTTCAGTGTTTTGTAAGTTTGGATTGGTGTGGGTGATGGTTACTTCAACTGACAGTTTCTGTAGTCAGTTTACATGCTTGTCTGCTGCTGGATTAATTTTCATTCCCTCTATACTTGCTTCTTCTGACAGCTGAATTGTCATGATATCGAGCCAATGGTTACACAATGAATAGACAAAGGTCAGTGTTGGCCACTGCTATTGCTCACAGTGGCGCGTGTCTGATGGAATAACATTTAATCAATACAAATTGTTTGAATTCCATACTCCTGTTGGAACTGCTGTTACTTCTTTGGCTCTTTCCCACTCCTATGTATAAGTTGAAAAACAACCTGAAGAATGGCAGTATTCAGGCTTTAGCAAGAGGTGTGAAAGCAGAATGAGATCAGGGCCAACAAAAATTGATTAAGTTGACATGAAAAATGCTCCGTAGTGTAGGTAATGGAGAGGAAGGTCAAGCAGCTGAGATGTGGGGAATAGATGGAGCAAGCAAATGCACGGATGCTCAGTTTATCAAAGCCCCTCTGTATATACATAATTCAGCAAAGATCTCTAGGAGACCTATATGCGCTTCTGCTAAATATTCCATGTTAGTCATAAAGAGCTGCTGAAATCGTAGGCAGGGCTTTTATTCTGTAAAGCCCTGTTCTTATGAAACACAGATTAATCCCCTGTGTGATGATCCAGCCCGACAGTTTACATTCTCTGTTGCCATCTTCCACTGTTCATAGAGTCCAGAAACCCACAGGCCTTTTTATTTTAATAAATATTGCATGCAAATGCAGCGTTTGCCTAAACTGACTGCAAAAGCTTAATGGAGTGTGGAAGTCGCCAAGCAACATTCCCACCTGGGCCTGCAAATTTATTCCAGGGACTGCAAACACAGAGGCTATTGAAAAATCCTACTGAAGAAGAGCAAGACTGTTGTGGCGTGGCTTGAGGGAAATATATTCTGGGATTCACAGCTCGGCTAGAGCAAACTGAAAATGTTGGGAGTACAACTCTATGATGTAACAAGAAATCCTAATTTATCCAAAGCATTTCACTAGTAATATGTGAATCTCACCCGCCCACCCCCACCCCCACCCCCACCCCCAGTTGTCTAAAACATCCTCTCCAGTTTTTGCTGTAATGGCAAATGAAAAAACTGAGTTTATCTGTGTATGTAGATGCTGGTAGAAAACCGCAGAAATTAAGGATTAAGTACTGTATGAGGAGTCTAGCATTTTAGTTTTGTTAACCTGCAGATCGATCAGTATGCAGAGAAATGTTTTCTCTGTACCAGCTTTGCAGCTGAGTTTAGCCTTTAGCCAGCATGATAGCAGAAAGCACATTTCAGTGTCTAGTATACAGGTAATTGAAATTTGTAAGTGCCTAGGGTAGAGTATCAAATGTGTCTTGGTCTGTCCCTCATATGACCGATAGTGTACGTGAGCCTTTGAGACATTGTATCAACCAGGTTGAACTAGCAGGGAAAGGTCAGTGGGGAAAAATCCCTTCATGACTCTTGCCCAATGACCTGAGGGTTTTACACCTTGGGGAGCAGCATTATGTGGGTGTATATCCTTATCTGTTTTGCTGTCAAGGTGTAGCTGCAAGTGTTAAGACAGACCCTGTTATAGACATATGTATCGTAAAATGTCTCTGAATATTTGAAACACTGCTGTATATGCTGGAAAAACATACTGTGTTAGTTTCTTGTCAGAAAAGTGGGAGTACATTACATTTAAATTGATTAAACCATGTGCTTTTCATGATTATTTGTAGGATATTTGATAAAGTTAGTGCTGGTACATTGCGTGACATTGTGTTTGACTAATGGTTGTCAGGAATGGTAACCAGCCATTGCCTGAATGAAAGCTATGTTTAAATTGTTGATCATCATAAAATGGATTTCACTGAAAGTGGCTTAGTGTCGCTAATAATGCATAATAAAATAAACAGTGATAGGCAGATGTTTTTTAATTGCATATTTACAAAGTAGACGCAAGTATAATGAGGTAAATTGCAATAGAGAAAATAATTATCCTCTGAAAGCCTGATCAGATTCGTACCTTATCAGTCATATCACAACTATATTTGATCTGGATCTGCAGTGTTCATCATATTTGAGGAAATAATGAACATTTTTTTAGGGATAAATTGATTTTTCTATTACAATATGCAATGTTGCCATGTTCTGAGGTCTTGGCAGATATGATGATGAGATAATCACATGCTGTGGAAATTTTTTTTATAATTAAATATTCGTTTCAGCTATGCCATTTGTGACATAGAAATATGTTTTTGACCTGTGTGCTGATGTTGACTGTGTCCAGAGACATTATGTTTTCGGGTTGTCCACTCGTATGTTCACACATCCATACGCCTGTAGGTCACAAGTCTCATTCTCGTGAACGTGGTATTTTAGCAATGCCTTGAGTGAATTTTTTCAACGTTCACTTGGACTTTACTTGAACTGATTTTATAATTTGATGGTCAAAGGCCAAAGGTCACTTTGTCCTCACAAAACATGTTTTTGGCATAACTCAAAAATTCATATGCTAATTATGACAAAATACCAGTTTCTTCATAGTCTTATAGTCTCCATATATGAGTCTGGACAGACATGGATGTAACTGAAGCATACAATGATGAGTTGGTAATAATAGTTTTCACATTTGGTTGTCTTGTTGCTTAATCACCTGGCTGACTGGTGTAGTAGTCACAAGAGTAAATAAATGCAACAGGAGCACTCTCAATTTCTTTCTGCACCAAGGTGAGGAATTCACCATTCTTTGTTGTAGTTATTTTGTTGTCAAACCAGGTTGATAGTGGTAGCCTATAGATCTTGTTGCCTGGGGCAACTGGGCAGCTGTTACTCTCAGGCCCTGCAGTATAAGCCAATATCTACATAGAACTTTTATTTTTTTCCAACTACAAATCCTTTGCATGCATACATATAGGACTAATGCTAATGAAAAGTTCAGCTACATTTTGTTGTTTTTGTTTTGTCATCTGCTCCAAGTTTTCATGAAAGCACAGGTTTACGCTGTATGTTTGTCATTGTCATTGCAAAGGATTGTGACAGCTCAAAGTATCAGGGATGTTTATACATGTGTTAGATGTTGGCAGATATCTTGTTCAGTGGTATTATTGTACAGTTTGTGTAGATTTACTGTACTTTACCCAAGCTGTCATGATTTCTGTCTCACTGACTGGTTGCATATTTCCCTGTATGTGCCTGTGTTTTCCTGTGGGCCGCATTTTGCTATGCCACCCTTCGAACCTAATAAACTGACATAACATATGCACATAATAAACATCCATCCATTACACCATAATGCACTGCAGTGTAATCTAGTACAATTCTGCCTGAAACATAACCTCAATCACACAAATACATGACTCATATTTACAATTTGGACCGCTCTGCTCTTATCCATGTGCATACATGTTAATATTGGCGTTTATTTACTGTATGGCAGTGGATGATCATAAAAATGATAATAAAAGCTAGTGCTTAAAGCACACTGTGTGTATAGTCTATAGTAAAAAAAAGGCTTTACAGTCATTTGTGAGCCATCATTTTGCTAACTCAGCATTCACTTATCCTGTGTGCGTAGCTTATTTTACTTTGCACCATTCAGACATTATTAAGGTACAATGTGCATCTGTCTTGCCCTTTAATGTTTAATAATTCTATCAGAAATAATGGTGGTAGTCATATTTCAAACAATAACTCTGCTTCTCTTTTAAAGAGATAAATTATTCATGGCACTCAACCTTTGCCTTGGGCACTGCTTGTAAACATACAGTGCCCCACAGGAATTCACTCTTGTTTACACCAAGATCACTGGCTAGTGTTTAACGTTTTTTGTCCTGTACTTCCAGCAGGATATGTATTTTCTTACATAAAAACTGACTGAAAGTCAAGATATTTTGACAAAATAAAACCCCATTGTGTGCTTGTGTGCACTGGTACACAGGGAGAAAAAAGAAATTAAAAAAACATGTGGACGCATATTTATCTTTGACAAAAATGCCAAACTGTGCTTCAAGGTAAATTGATTTTTTTCCCAGCCTAAGTTTGTATACTTTGTATTTAGCCTAGAGGATGCGTTTGTTTGATGTAGCCTCCGTCGTGAATGTTTGATGGCTTCAGAGGTGAGTGAAATTCTTCCAATTAGCAGGACCCTCTGTGATATTTCTTTCTTATTTCTTTTTTTTTTTCTTCTTTTGCCATGAGAAATGTGCTTTTATTTGCTTTGCATTGGATCGTGCCTGAAATATTCCCAAGGATATGTAGCAACATTTACTCCAAGGATCATTAACTTTGTAGATAATCTTTTGAAAATCACGTATGGATTTAAAAATCTCATTAATAGCGAGATGATTGTCAGAAGCCATTTACACGTCTGGAGTCAAAATTGAGTCTAACTATGTTTTTCTAATGCTTTCCTTGCAAAACCCTGCAAAAGCATCACTATATATGCCTCTAACTCTCAACCTCATTTTTTCAAGGTTTTATAGCAGATTGAATACCCACTATAACACATATTTTTATGTGTGGTGTTTGTGGTTAACTTTACACAAGTTTCATTTCATCCTGTGGTAGTCTCTCACCGGAGGGATGCCCATAATGAGTCGTTAATGAATCTTATTTCATTGACACAACATTCAGTCACCTCTGTCTATCTGCCTGAGGCTTTTTACAGTTCCAGTGTATATGTGTGTATAATACTAACAACAACATATGCATAATGGTTGCCACAGAATGTGTCAGGAGGCGAGACAGGAGCACTGACAGATTGCAGTAATAAATCTGGGCTGCAACAAGATGGACAGAGAATGAGAGAGAGAGAGAGAGACTGTGGAAGCTGCAAGAGGTAAAGGGAGTGAGTCTAACTACGAGAAAGAGGCACATAGATCTTAGTTGAATGTGAAAGTTTCAGAACAAGTCGGATGGAGAGTGTGATAATGAGTGAGAGAGTTGTAATGAGCGAGACAGGGAATGAGAGAAGAGAGAGAGAAACAGAGTGGTGCTGAGAACGATCATAAAAACATTGACCCTGGGGGCTGATTGTTGACTCATCAGTGATGTTTGCTGGAGAGTAAGATTGTGCCTGAGGCCACCTTCGTACATGTCTAGCTGCATCCCACACAGAAACCATTAGCTTGTCTGTCTGCATCGGTTTACAGTATATACACAACCCTCACTGTGATTAACCTTATATGAACTATATACTCTGTCCCCACTTTGACTCGAAAGGTGTTTTTGCTTTGGGGGGCTCCACAGGTACATATGTTCGTGGATGTAGTAAGAGAATTTGCCGCTGTCAAATTTGAGTGGGTTGAGCACTCAAGTTGGTTTTCAAATTGATGACATTGTGGGTACCCACTGATATATCCCTTAAGAGTACTGAAACAACTATATGCTGTTTCAAGAGTCAACAAGTAAAAACAATGATAAAGAACCAAGTAAATAAATAAATATTTAAGATAAAAATAAAAAGAGTGCTGCTAAATCTGGAAGTAAAAGATGTTAGTTATATATCTTTGTCCTCTTTCTCCTCTCTCTTGAAGTGACCAATACTTACAGCCTTCAATCCACAGAAGGGAGTTTTTACCCAAGATAGAAGCCTAATGGACTGGATGCAGTTTGCGCCAAGGTGCAGCCACATACTCCCTGCCAAAAGGGCTGATGCAATTTCACTGTGATAATGGGTCATTAAAAATATATGTGTCTGTGCTGTCATACAATCCCTCTGGTTTCTGTAAATGAGGCTTGTGTATGCTGTCACAGTCCAGAATCTCAGAAGGCCTGTGCCGCCACAAAGTAAAGACGGCAGGTAGCTCTTCCATAATTCATAGCCAGAAGGACAAACATATGCTGCCATTTTCCTTACCTTTTCCTATTGCCTGTGCTGAGAGTGTCTTTAACACCTTATCTGGGCTTTCTACATATTTTACCTGAAGGCACATGTATCTAATGCAGTGGCTATAGGTAAAAAATAGGATGGCATTACATAACAATTACATTAATGCTGTCCTGAACAATTGCTTTTTACTGCATGGTCCAATTATAGTTTATCTGAGTGGCTGTCTACCAGTATGAACTTCAGTTTCCAAACATATGTCATTTCCTGTCAACACTGTCATGTAGTTTGTTTTTTTTAATGTGACTCTCTAATTGCAAACATTTTGTAGTAATAACCTAGAAAATTGTTTACACGTAAGCAATGAAAAAAAAAAGGAAACAAAAGGAAACCAGGATATCAGTGTAAAAATGTCAACTGTAACTGACAGATCAGTAAATTCAAGTTTTTCAGTGTGACACAATAAGACAGAATTCAAACTCAACTCAAGACTCAGACAAGACATAAACCATATACTTAAAAAGCACTTTTCATAATTAGAATGTCAGTCAGGCATCCAAACAGCATCAAGCACTATACAAGAACAAAAAACAAAACAACAACAAAAAAAGCTGAAAAATCTCAACAGCAATCTCATCCACATAAGCTGTTAACAGGAAAAATAACTGCAACTTGCTTGTACACAACAGCAGTTATGAACCGTGAGAGTTCTCCTCGAAAGAGATGCTTTTTTTTTTTAATACAGACAGGTAGCTGGTAAATGGGTAATCAGCTTATGGAAAGCGAATGTCAAGAACTGGATACTTGCCAAGGTTGCCTAGAGGGCAGTGGATTTATAGCTGAATAAGATGGACATGCAGATGATAAAGGCATTTCCATCACATCTTGGCCGAGGTGGTCAAGTTGACAAATTGGTTAAGATGCGCAAAAGTGTGATGGGAGCAGGGTTTTTGTTTGAATAACTGAAGTTGGAGGACCTACTTCTCGTTGACAGTCACAAAATCCCTTTAAGACCTTTTAGACAGAGGCAAGGGCAGAGTGAGATAGAGCCCCTGCAGAGCTACTCAAGGTTTACTGATTAGCTTCCACGTGATACCTGAGAACTGGAGCCTGTTATCTGACTTTATAGTCCATTTTAGATAAATACTCCAGCAAAACTGCTTTGGCACTACAGAGAAGTGATGTGCCAGCAAGGTTTTGTTGAGTTTTAGCCATACAGTAAAATGGAATAAATTTGAAATGCTCCCACTACTGTGTTCAACCACTTAATGTAACCTTGACGATTTAGTGCATGTCAGCATGAACATATTTTTCTCGAATCTTGTCACATGAAGATGTTTTCAAATGAGCTGTTTGGTAACAGTAGCCTCAGCTGGCAAACGGTCCAGGAGGTTGGTCTGTCTCACAGTAACAAGTGGGACCTGTGAGGTCATAAGGAACAGATTGTGCATGACTGACTGATGACACAAAGGAGTAGACTCAACCAGAACCAGAGGAGGAATTCCTGCCACTGTTTGCTGGTTACTTGTGAAACGACAAACCAGGTGTAGCTTGAGTCTGTAGTTTCAGATGGATTACAGTGATGCAAGTATAATCTGACCATAGCCTCTCTTTCTGATTTTTCTCCATGTGTTGGGGGGGGGGGAATTAAACTGACATAACCACGCTTAAACATTTAAGTCTGATTTTGTATATGCAAGAGGAGAAAAGTGGTTATTTAATACCAGTACCTGCTGATGAGTCATATCTAACAAGCTGGCAGTCATCTAGCATGGGTGGGTGGTTAGCCAGTTGGTTGGGTAGTTAATTATTAATCTTTTCATCTGAGGCAAATATACTGTATAGTTTGCAGTTTTGTTTTTAAAGCAGTAGACTAAGCAATGAGTGTATTAGCTCCATAACTTTTGGTGCCATAACACTGTAATGGTACAGTTAGTGAGTTTTTATATACAATTAAGTATTAATAGTGAGTCACTTTGTTTTTATACTATGTGCTGCATACTAATTTGACCACATATTCTGAAGTCATTCTGACTTGTTTGTCTTTTGACTGCATGAAAAGACCTTATGAATGTATCTTGTTGCGAAGCAACACTGATAATCTCTGAGCTCTATTTCTCTGACTAGAGGTAATACTACAGATAAACGTATTTCAAAGGCAGTCTGGGAGCAGATTGGTTTGTTCAGGTTAAATAGCAACAGAGAAAAAAAGTCTGACACCCACAGGCATTACAGACTTGTGCAGTTCAAAAAGGACCCCTAACAATTATACTCATGTCTCTCTAAGCAGCAACATAGAGGCTTACAGAGACATTAATTTGCAGATGCTGGTAAGCAATTAAACATAATGAACATCAACATTTTCTAGACAGAAAGACTCAGCAACTCCTGAATAACAGCTCTTTAAAGAGAAATACCTGAACAATATTTCTCTCTTTCGACCTCTATATACATGAGCAATATAGTACGCACAAGGCGATCTCACCCGTGCATTGTAGAATTTCTTGCCTGGCTGGCATGCATGAGTTTTATCATAATGCATCAACTACACACAACACAGAAGTGATCCAGCGGGCCACGCTCATTCATTCTGTAGGAGAAAGATCAAATAGCAGAGGGAGGAGAGATGGAGACTGAAAGAGCCTTTCTAAGATTATGACATTTCTCTTCCCTGCTGTATTGTAATGATCCTATCTGCAGTACATGCCCTTGTTTTTGACAGGGGAAGGACTCCATCCCAAAAGCCGAGATGATAAAGGAGCCAGATGAAAACTGAAAAGTGCAGCCAAAGTTTACAGTAGATGAGCTGTAGCATTAAGCCAATCAGACATATTGTCTGTTCTCAAGCCTTTTCTGCTCTTATTTTCTCTTAATAGGGGAGCCCTTGCAGTTTGCCTCAACTTTTCACACATCATCTGGTATTTCTTAGCTCTTTTCATCAAATCGCGGGCCAATCTTAAAATCCACTCTTCAAGCTGGCCAAACATACTTATCAGATTTCAGTTGTGTGTCGACACAAATCTCGCCACAATATGGAATTTGCAATCACAGACATTTGTTCCCAAAATTTCCACTGATGTCCCTTTGATTAGTTTCCTTTACATACAGGTAAGGAGGAAAGTGGGTCATCTGGACAAATTGGTCATTAGAACAGCAAAATCGTATCATATTGTGTCGTGTCGTGGGGTGTGGCACAAACACTCTGGACCAGGTTTTCATTTAGGATATAGCTGTACTTCGCTCCGCTCAGCTTTTTCTCAACCCTGACTAGTCCCCCTGTCCCTGCTGCTGAACAATACCCCCACCGCATGATGCCGCTCCAGCATGCTTCACTGCTGGGATGGTATGATTGGTGATCATCAGGCTGGAGGCTCTTGTTTCTCACCATCTGAGACTCTTTTAGGTGCTTTTTTGCACACCTCAAGAAGCTTTCATGTGTCTTTCACTGAGGAGAGACTTCCGCCTGGTCACTCTGCCATAAAGCCCAAATCAGTGAAGTGCTTCAGTGATGGTTGTCCTTCTGGAATTTTCTCCCATCTCCGCACAGAACTATGGAGCTCTTGGGAGCCTACAATGCAGCAGAAAGTTTTTGTAGCCTTCCGCAGATCTGTGCCTTGGCTCCTGTCTCGGAGCTATGCAAGTAGTTCCTTCCTCCTCATGGATTGTTTTTTGCTCTGATCTGCATTGCCTTTGAGAACTTAGACAGTTGTGTGCCTTTCCAAATCATGTCCAATCAATTGAATTTAATCAAGGTGTAGAAACATCTCAAAGATGATCAAGAGAAATGGGAGGCACCTGAGCTGAATTTCAAGTGTCATAGCAAAGGGTCTGAATACTTATGTCAATATGATATTTTAGTTTTTCCTTTTTAATAAATTAACAAAAATCTATTAATAATTAATAATCTATTGAGTATAGTTTGATGAGAGAAAACAATGATTGATTTTAGCATGAGACAAATAATAAAAAGTGAAAAAAGGGAAGGGGTCCGAATACTTTCTGAATGCACTGTATATTGGATGGTTCTGTCTAATTAGGGTGTATGGTAAACATTTAGCATGAAACATGTCAAATGTAATTAATATGTATTCATCATGGTAAGATATGTTATTATAAACACACCAAATGCAAACTCATTTTAGTACCAGGCAAAGAAACTGGAGAAACTGGTGGAATCATCTTGCCAGGTAGACATGGTACAGGTTGGTTGTTGTAGTGTAGTGGTGTGGAGATGTCTTCTTAGCACACATTGCTCCCCTTAGTACCACCTGAGAACCATTCAGACACCACAACATACCTGGACATTGTTGCTGACCAGGTGCATCAGTGCATTGCCACAGTCTACACCTTTTCAAATGGAAACTTTCAGGAGAATAACAAGCCTTGTCACAAAGCACTCCTCATTTTAAAATGGCTCCAGGAACGTGACAGTGATTTTAATTTTCTTCACTACCCTGCACTTTCTCCAGGTCCCAGCCCAATAGAGCACCTTTGAAATGTGTTGGTAAGGGCTTTTCACAGTGTGAGTGCAATGGCAAATATATGCAGGAAATATGTGTTTTGAGTCAGAATGAACCAAGAAATAGGAACCATCACTTTATTGAATCTTATTGAAGGAATTTAGGCTGTTTTGAAGCAAAAGTGTCCTATGAAACCCTAGTGAGGTTTATCTTATCAAGTTAATTTCAAAGTGTTAACTGCATATTGCTGTGTTCGTCTTACAATACCTTCATTTTCTGTAAGTGATTCCAATGTATGATCAACCAGCCTTGATTGCTTTAATCACGTGATTAATTTAAACAGTCCCCTGAATCCATTAATTTCTGGCAGAAACCACAAAGGATAGCAGAAACCATCACAGTCTCTTGTCACATTAGGGAAATTAGATTGTCATCACATGAGAATAGGCTACACCTTTAATAATACATTTTTGCATTATCATTGCCCAACAGGCATAGTGATGTGAAATACAGGAATGCACTAATATCACGATAGTCGATACCCAAAGAGGTCTGTGATTTAAGCGACTTAACTGCTTTGGGATAATTCAAGGTCAACATGCAGGCATGAAAATGTTGTCTATTGTCCAAGTGCATTGCATTACACTCCCATGACTGGGCCCAGAGGACAAAAGATTCATCATAGTCCTGCATAAATTAGCGTAACAAGTTTACAATGATTTATTGACTTAAAATCTGGATGCGATTACAGCAAAGGAGCAGATTGTAGTCATGCATGGCTGACTTTGGATTAGAGGCAGAAATGAGCGACACTGTACTTGTGAGAGTATGTATGTGTGTGTGTGTGTGTGTGTGTGTGTGTGTGTGTGTGTGTGTGTGTGTGTGTGTGTGTGTGTGTGTGTTCACAAAGGGGGAGTGCAGCCTGTTCAACAAAGCACGGTGTTGGTATGCTAATACCACAGCAGGGATGTGTCCCTAAGGGTGAAATCATCTCTTATTCAGCCTCTGCTTCAGCCATAGGCATTCTCACTACTCAACAGATAAAGAAACAGGTCTGCCTGTGATTCTTTGTGTAAGTACACATTTTTGTGTGTACAAGTGTACGTGTATGTTTGTGTGTGTACATTTGAATTTTTTTCCTTTTTTTCGCTTTGTCAGTTTTAGGGGCTGGCATTTGTCTTTGGCTGCTTTGTGTGTTTGATCTATTTTATGTCACATAGAGTAAGTAGCAAGGCGCCCTTATTATAAAAACATAGAAATTGTTACATCCGTCCCCACATTTCCTCATTCCTGCTCGCTCCATGTCTTCAGTATTGTCATTTGGCTGGTTGCTTGGCAGTCGGTCCAAACAACCATCTCTTGGGACATAAGGTGCAGCGTTGCCTCCAGTGGCTGTTGGGGGACATTTAGTCTCTCAGATTTGTTTCTTACTCTGCCTCTCATTTTTTCACTCTTGTGTCTTTGTTGGTTATGTGGTGGGTTTAACGGTGTAGCCGTGCTGTACTGTGAGCCTACATGCCAGAGGAGATCTGTACTGCTACAAAGTGAAGATGACAGGAAGCTGCTCCATAATTCATAGCCAGAAGGACAAACATATGCTGCCATTTTTTACCTTCAGCAATTGCCTCTATTACCAGTATTTTTGTACACCTTTTCAGGTGGATCTTGTGTGTATTTTGCCTGAAGGCATGTGGATGTAGCTAACACATTGGTGAAAGCTATTACTGGGTGAAAACAGCCTTTACTTGCTTTTTCTTTAGCTGTTTCAGCTATTTGAAATCTGCTCTTCACAGCATTGCCCAATTATAGTTAACCTGCATGTCTGTGCACCAGTTAGATCAGCCACTCTCAACTGCTTTAAAGCTTGTTAATTTATTTCATTACATATTTAACTAAGTTCTGTTGACTGCAACTTCTACAATGTTGATTAATTAGTAAGAATTTCGTTGAGAGCGCTAAGTTATGAAAAATCATGGTTTACTGTTTTTTCTTTTTTGTTTTCTTTTCAATGAACATCAACTTGGAATATTTATTTACAAAACTGCTAAAAAAATCAAGATAGTTCTTTGAGATTAATGCTTCATATAGCCACAAAAACTAAAGTATTTAAGTTGATATCTTTCTATTTAGAAATGCTGTTTTCCGCAGATTAAATCCACTTGCCAAAAAGGAATGGTGGAATTGCATTTCATACTAAGGTCCTGGCATTAACATGCATCTCGGGTGATTTGTTCCCAAGTGAACTGCTCTAACCACGTCAGTTCACACCCTGCATTAAAATGCGTCTCGAGTGAACACTTGTGATCGGATCTCATTTCCCCGCTTTATATGCAAATAAACTGATGTGTTGCTGTGTTTGGCCAATCTGATTATGACAGGTGGGTCTGTTGTCAATGTGTTTGTGTATGTATATGATAGAGAGAGATATAGTGTATGAGCAGGGCAAGGAGAGGTTGAGCAAATCAATTCACTGTGCACAGCTGTGGTGGACTAGACTGGCAGAGGATGTCTGTTGATGTAGGCGGTCCTTCAATGTGGCCCAGGACACATGTGTTCACACTGCTAAAAGAATGTGACCTAGACTGCCTGTGGTCTGAGTGATCGGATCTCAAAGGCGTCCTGGGTGCGTTCACACCTGCACTTAAAGCTGTCCACTTGTGATCTGATCATCTGAGATGGATGTTAATGCCAGGTTGACATATAGTACTATGTGTTTGGTTGAGATGAGAGGAAAAACATGGTTCTACTGAGCTGAAAATAAAGTTGTTGTGGTAATGCGTCGATCTTCATCAGAAGGAAGAGCAAAGAGAGAAGCAGACGAGAGGGATAAAAGAGCATAAAGAATATGTATCTTTCACAAGATGCGTTTGCAGCAGAGGGCAAGACTGAGGCTGCAATCTTATCACTGGTAATGTACATACATACAGTACCAGTACAGCATAAGATTGTTTACCCCTCCTTCCTCTCGTTTGCCTGCTACTACCAGGTCTCAGCCTGCCAGCTTCTGTCAATCGAACACAGACAGAGACACGCTCCCCAGCTGAGAGAAAAGGAGTATTTCTGATATTTCCCTAAAGAGTTTTTTTCCCCCTATAATGATAGAAAACTATAATAAAACATTAAAAATAATAGTGACGTCATTTGAGTCTGTGAAAAGAGATACTAAATGGGATTTTAGTTTGACTCTAAGTATCACGTACTGCATTGTGTGAAGGTTATTTTCCATGTGTTAAATGCCACAACACACCAAAAAGAGATACAAAATTCGAAGGACTACGTCATTATTTGTAGTTAAGAAAATGTTGCGGAAAGGTTTACTGCAGGTAAGCAGATAGTACTTTGCTTGAGGGAATAGTGACCTATGAAGAGCTACCGTACAGAAAGCATATTGAACCAAAACTCACAATTTTCACTGCAATTGTTAACGTTTCTTAACATTGAAGTGAAATGAATAGATATCTTGAGGACTAAACGAGCAAAGACCCCGTCCATCCACGCACATGATGGTGATATACTGAAGGTGAACAATATCTTGAGGAAAGAGCATTACTTAAAGGTGCAATGTGTAAGATCTGGCCAGTTAGTTTAGAATGTTCAAAAAATGAACTAACAATATCAATAGTATGTGAAGGATTTTCCATCTATTGTATTTCAGATATCTACTAAAATGAGCACATGCTAACCAACTAGCTGCGTCCTGCAATGTGTTTTAATACCACTTTATGACACTAGATGCTGTGTGAGTCAGTGTAGCATCTACTCTGCACTCAGTCCCACGAAGAAGAAGAGCTTCTTACAGAGTTTGAAGTTATACTACAGCTCCTGACTAGAAGAAGAAGAAAAAAAAAGCATCACAGAAATGCAGAAATGGCTGAAGCTCCTAGAAGGCGATCCTCTATCTCCATACCAAAGGACCGCTCTGAGAAGAAACCATGTTCAACGGCAAAGAAAAGAAGAAAACACGAGTACATCCTGTTGTGGCTTTCGACCGCTGGAGATAGCTGCGGTCGAGTAAAGAGATGCAGTTTGGGAGCAGAATTCCAGTCCAGTCCTCCCCAGTGAAGGACCAGCACCTGCCTTTTCTTCTGCATCTGGCCTCATCAATCGACAACAACCACATTACAGTAACACCTTGGAGTATTATTCCTGCACATAACAGATATTGTCTATACTGTGATCTTTTGCACATCCTGCTCAGCATGAGCTTTGTCAACTGTTTTGTACATAGTTTTTTTCATTGTTGTATTTTTTTAATATGTGTACCTATCTATATTTATCTTTTTGACTGTTGCAGTATTATTTGTTTTTATTGTTATTTCCTATAAATGCGTTAATTGTATACTGCACCAAACATCAAACCAAATATCTTATAAGTAAAAACCTACCTGGCAATTAACCTTACCTTCTGATTCTGCGTTTGTGATGATGTCATTATCCCTTCCTCACGCTGCTGTAGCCTGACACCCATGTGTCATGCAGTATCCCCTTGCCTTCATATTTTTATAGGTAAATAAAAACATACTGTACTACAAGTACTCATAATTTGTTTCAGTGCTATCATCAATTTTAACTATCAACAATAAATGCACATATAAATAATAAATTCTAAGGAACATGGGGAAAACAACAATATGATTAACTGGACAAGGGTTAGGGTTAGAGGTGAAATGCTGCCCCATATGGAGGTGGAGCAAGTCACACGATCTTACACATTACACTTTTAAGGAGGTCATAAAATCAAAAACATCATTAAAACTAACCAGCCTAAATGAAGGTTAAATTTGAACCAACATGAACAAACATTCACTCATTTAACATCAATAATCAAATTGCTGTTGGTGAAAAAGAATAATAAAAAAAAAAAGAATAGCACTGGTTTTAATAACACTGAAAAATAATCAATAGTGAAAAAGTTATAGTGGACTGTACAAAGTCAAAATAAAAGAATCATGATGGAAAGTAAGTATTCCCAGTATGGGAAAGTGATTGGTTCATTGACCAAGTGAGCAAATGTGCCACCATTATATAGTATATCAGCTGTGTCTTTAAGTGAATCATGCAAATCAGATTTTTAAAGTTGAATTTACCCCAGAAAATGTTTACTCCATAAATTCTGCCAATCATATTTTATTGAAAGTTTGAGTGTTATGACATGTTGGTTTGGTAGGAATTTAGCCATTGTGCCCTTCTGGGGAGAGAGACATGCAAATTAGATTGCATACGTGACCCCAGTAAAAACAACATTAACCTCTGTGCTATTGGTTCAAGGTGGTTTGGCTTTTTTAAAACAGCAGCCAGAAATATAATAATTTTAATACAATAATAAAGACAATAAAAAGCACAGTGAATGGGCTGCTAATATAAAGTATAATGTTTGGTTGCCACAAAATCCGTCATAATGTTTTGATTTATTTTCCTCTGTTCTTTGTCCCCTACCTCTCTGTTTTTTTGCAGTGCTGTTTGGTCAGTTTGTGGTTTTCCAGACATTGACCAGTGATGTTGTCGAGATCCATGATGGATCCTCCACGGATTCAGCCCTTCTCTCTTCCATATATGGATCACACTCAGGTAAAAATACATAACTCTGCAGCCCATAAGCCTAGTGTCTTATTTTATAATGATAGTATGAGATGTTATTTTTTAAGTGACTTTAAAGACACCCAAGGACACTTTGCAAAGCAAATAAAAACATCCAGAAATAAGATAAAGACAATATATGAATGAAAAGATTAAATATACACAGTATACATACACATGCATACACGTACATACACGTGTGTACACACACACACACACACACACACACACACACACACACACACACACACACACACACATACACTCACACATACTCATATACAGACATAATAAAGCAACAATTACATAGTGTACATTTCACAGAGCTCCAGTAAAGGCCACCCTAAACAAGTGAGTTTGAAATTGCGACTTCAAAGAAGCAACAGATGTGCAGTATCTACGTTACTAGCTGACAGGTATGAGTAGTTCTGTCAAGCACAACATTTTGCACTGTAGGCAAAACAGCACATCCATCTCTCAGCTCAGTTAAAATCAAATAACTTTTTTTTTTATACAAATTAAAAGTGAGAGCAGCTTATTGCTGCCAAGTATAAAGATTTTCTCCCTTCATACATTTCTGTAATGATGATATAATGAAGCACAATGATGATACATAATACATTATAATTGCATTTAAATAAACTCCTGAGATCCCAATTAAAATAACAAAAGCAAACCAGCTGTTGTAAATTGTTGTCACACTCACTTGATTAGACTGTAGCACAATGTAAAAGCATTCAGATGAATCTGATCTGCTATTTCAGCTATAACACTAAGGATATACTGTAGAGCAGGTCAGACTGTGCACTTAAATCACAAACAACTGCATGGTACATGGAAAAGAATCAGCCTTTTTCCCCTTTCTACAATCTACAGATAGTAAGGGCATTTTTATGTTTTACCCTCATAATTGGTCAGTTATTTGTTACTTAGTTTATATGTTATCTCTAAACATTTGTAAACTGCCTCATCTATAACAGTCTTGATAATGTTTCCTTTGATTGTATAATTTAGGCGAGACACTTCCTTTAAGTTCGGGAAACAAGATAACACTCAAGTTTACCACAAATGGAACAGAAACAGCAAAAGGATTTCATTTTGTTTACCAAGGTAAGACTGCTTTTTCTTATATGTTTCCAGAATTTTGAAGTGGAAACTTAGTTGGTGCATTTGCTTCCTTTTAGAAAAATGTACTTTAGCCATGCACTCATCACATGAGGAGCTGTTCAGCAGAGTGCCATTGGCTGCGGCTGGGCATAGCTGAGTAGAGCTGGATGATGTGGACTCAAAGAGCCTATCATGGCAGAGCAGATGAAAGTGACTAATGATGTGCAAGGAGATTCACAAGGGCTTTACCATTTATTCTCTTCCTCCTTTGTCTTGCCATCTCTCCTCTCCCTGTTGTCTTTCTGCTTACCACACCCACCCACCCAGTCTTGGTCTTTGTATTTCTTTCTCTCATTCTCGCTTCCTCCCCTCTTATCCCCAGCTGTCCCCCGGACAAGCGCCACTCAGTGTAGCTCGGTCCCTGAGCCCCGGTTTGGGAAGCGGATAGGGAACGACTTTGGAATCGGTATGGTGGTCCTGTTTGAATGCAGTCCAGGTTACACACTGCATGGCTCCAACGCCATCAGGTGTGAGGCCGTGCCCAATGCCCTGGCCCAGTGGAACGGCACTGTGCCCACATGTGTCGGTGAGTATCTTCTTCCTCCTGTCCTCACTTCACCCTCCTGCATGCATTCTCTGTGTGTGATACACACACACACACGTGCACACATAGCCACAGAGAGATCCAAAAAGATGGAGCAGGTGCACAGAAATGGTTGGTGTCTGCTTTTCCCAGTCATTATATATTCTAATATCTGCCACCCATTGCAATACATCTGCCTATCTCTGGTCTTGATAGTTTAGACAGGAAGAAAGAGGCAAGGACAAACAGAACAACAAAGTGTCACATAAATTTTCTACCTAGACAAGGGATTTCAGTTTCTGTGACTTGCCAGACTAATGGGAAAATAAATAGCAGTGGAATGTGAATATGTCCCAATAGCAATACCCACCTTCACTTAAAATCTTTAAGTAACTTTTTCTGTGTAGCCCACATCTGTAATGCATTATATACACTCAGTTAACAGTTTATTATCTAATGCAATTCAATGCAACAGACCTGCAAAAGAACATTGTCACCCATTACTGTATGTAAACAGAGGTGTAAAAAACATTAAAAACACCATTATGATTTATGGATGTGATAGGATATTGTAATGCAGTTTTTGAAGTGCACCAAACAATCTAATAATAGCCTTCAAGTCATGTGCACAGCACGCTGCAATAAAGCCTGGCTTAATGAAGCTAAGCATCACACCTAATACTTTGCAAGGTTAAAGCTGCTATGATAGATATTTTTATAATTACAGTGTATCAAGGAGTTTCTTGTACTGATGAACCTACAGAGTTATCACCCGAATCTGCTCCCCTCTACTTTATGGAGCTTTGAACCGAGTTTCACCTCATTGCTTAACTGTCCAGCTGCAACTTTACTGTTTTGGTTCACTCTCACTGCTCTCTTTGCGTTTTTTACGGTGCAGCAGACAGCTGCTGATTTCAGTGGAAAAGCTCTAAAAATTCACTGTGCACTACTTTCTCAGCACTAAACAGACAGACACAGTTAGCGACCAGAGTAGCTGGTGAACATAGTGCAGCATTTAGCAGCTAAAGAGCCAGAGATTTCCCACAGGAACTGGTAGAGACCAAAAGCAGATCTGAAAGTGAATATTGGATCTCCATTCGCCAGGTGGCCGAAAACACGACTCCAAATGAACGATAATGTTGCTATGTAACTGCTGGATGTATAAATAAGCACCTGTCTGCTAACAAGTTTGCCATATCAACTGAAAATGTGATGATAATCTTGTGTTAACAAGTGCACAAAAAAATCTGTTATTGCATGTTTAAGCACCCCCAATCACAAATTGGTTACAAACAATCTCACCACCATAATGGATGTCAAATGACATTATGCCTTTATAGCAGTTTATTGTCTATAATAAATGAAGTAAATAATTATGTATTGTAGATAAGGACTTCATTGGAAGTGCTACCTTCTTCATTACCAACATTTAAATTTGCTTAGGTGTCTTAGTAGTCTTGACAACACAGGGAGGAAAAAAAAGTGAATCACTGCTACTGCTGCTTTACTGTCTTAGCCTTAACAAAATCAGATCAGCGTAACACAACAGTTATTTGTTAAGATTTTCTGGGGGATGAAGACAGCAACTTACCAACAAAATTAGATATGTGATATCATTATATCACACAATGTAATTTTTTTGATTTTTTTTCACGTAAAATAAGTCAAAATGACAGGTGGACAGGAACCTGAAATTACATTTATTTTGACATTGACAGAGAATAAAAAGAATTGGGCAATATCCAGCAGCATTTAATGGTGTACTATTGAAGGGAACAGCATCTTTATCTCTACATGGTTCTTTGGCTAGCATACACAGAACCATACACACATAAATATACCTTCATAAGTATGCATAGACATACCACATATTTTTTCACATGAACAGATTTACATACTCGGTGTGCATACACTGTTACCCATACATATTTAAACATGTAGAAGGTCATGCACTTTGCCTCACAAAGACACCCACATGTCTACCTTGGGAAGATAAAGAACTACCGATGAAGTACGGAGAAATCTATTGAAGTCAGGCCTTGTGCCAGCCAACAAATAGTCCCAGCCAGTGAGTGCCGAGATTTCAAGCCAGGGTTCATCCAAGTTTACTGCCAAGTGGTAAGGGAATAGTGGTGGCACGCGCAGATCCATTTTAAACACAGTGATTTTTATCTGGAGATTGAATCTGGCTGCAGCATCTCCCCCAGCGGCTGTGTACTCGCCCAGAATAATGGATATAGTTTCATGGAAGCTTCAACAAAAACACTATGCTCAATTACTCAAGCCCTCTTTATGGAATATGATGGTATCAGACACCGCTCTCCTGTGAGGTACCTGTGTTTCAGAAGATACATTTGTCCAGCTGTGATTGACCTGGCTCATCATGCAATCCTTTTGCTTTTGATTTCACAAACACAGAGCTGCTGAATTAAGGTTTTGCTGTTCAGTTGCGCAACGTTCTATTGTGATTTTATTAGCCTCGCCTGAGTGGATGCATAATGTTTGGTGGCCTCTGTTGAATTTTATGAAGAATAGTTGAATGAATAGATGTTTTATTGTTATTTTCCAGATGGAGTTTGACTTGAAGTACTTTACAGTGAGCTTACACTGAGCTAATGCAGCTGACCTCATTTTTATAGTGTTAAGACATCTTCTCGCTATTGGATAGTGGAGATTAACAATACAGTAACAGTAAAAGTAAATACTGATAGATGACAACAATTTTCTGTTGGTTTGCTCCCTGCACAACTGAAAAGGCAGCTGAATTTCACACACACACACACATACACACACAAAACACACACACACACACACACACACACACACACACACACATACACACACACACACACACACACACAAAATCAATTCAGATTGTAAAGGATCATGACTGCCTAGTATTACATAAGATCACAGATTGTCATGATTCATGACCAGTATGCCCACACCATGGAATTCACTGTTGGCCTAAACACTTTTTTGAAGGTGTCACCCAGTAAACAGTGTCGCGCTGAGCTTGTTTTCTAACAGTGGATTCTTGTTTTGAAAAAGCCTCCTAAGACCAATTAAAGTGTCCCAGTCCAGGGCTGTGTGGTAAAACCAGGCCAGAGTGCCTCTGTGGAGCAAGATGAGCTACACTTGAGGTCGTGCTACTTTTGGGAGTTTACTTAAGTTTCTGAATTGAAATTGGAAATTACTGCCAGTTTGACTAACCGTGTATTTAGGACTGGTTTTTCTATCAAGAAAGTAAGCAGCACAAATCCTAGTGAAACATATTTAATTTATATTTTAAAACAAATCTCACCACCCACGCTTCCGAAAAGAGCGCATACAAAAAGCAATCTCTGTTTTGTAAATAATTTTTAGTCGTTATACTGTGATGTCTTTCCATTTTGCTCACAATATTATCCATAATAACTTTAACCCACTGGCTAATATGGGCCATTTCTTATAGCTTCCAAAAGCACAATTTGGCCCTGAGAATAAGAGCAAGAGCATTTTCTCCACATCCAATTCCAATTAAACTGTCCCACATAATTTTGGGAGAGCTGACTTTGCAATAGTCGTCTGTATAGCCTTTCTTGAAACAAACTAACCTTGATAAATTGGCAAGGCTGTCAGCTTTGTCAGAGTGATGAGTTAAACTCCACTGCTTATAGTGGAAAGAAAGGTCAGATGCTGTAGGAGAGATATTATCGGATATGATTGTTGTATGCGGTTTACACATTGTCACATTGTGTTGGATAAATTAATTATCAGAGAATTGACAAAATGCAGTTTTTGATAATGTCCAAATGAATCTAATGTAAAATGACTTTAACATTTGTAAAAAAAAAAAAAAAAAAAAATGTGTATATCCTAAAAACCAAAAAGTATGATGAGTCATTTAGGAATATATAATAGAATTATTACATTGAAGAAGTGCATTTTATTTTGATTATCTTGATTAAAACACTTTAAATTAAAAGTCGCTGTGAGTTCCGTGCATCTCAGATGGTGAAGAATGGTGTCTCATAACGTGTGTGGTCCCCACACTTGTCTACCTGCGGTAACTCTGACATATGAGCCTTCCACAGATTGAGATGGGTGGCGAGCATTCATGCTTTTATGAGTGTCATGATTTCTAATCTCGCTCGACCAATTACATTAACTGACAGCTCAGGGGACTCAAAGGAGCTGTTAAATTATGCTGAAATACTGGGTCTTTCCCTGGAATGGCTCTGTAGCTTGTTGTGAAGATTGTGGTCTCCTGCTACAAGACTTTCTCAGACCTTCGTTTCAGCAGTAAAGGTTAGAACTGGGAAAAGTCTAATGATGAAAAGCAATTATTTTTATACTATGTTTTGCACTCAGTTTTGTTTAAAAGAGATTAGGAGAGCCAGCAGCTACTGATTAAATAGAAAACAAGGTTACTGACAATGAGTCTGGTTACTCTGTCACTCACCATGTTATGTAGTGTATAAACTTCGCTACAGTACAGATTACTACGGATTTCATAGACCTTGACCTTCATTTTTCATTTGCAGAGCAAAATTCAAAACAATTACACAAGCTGTTTCCTCTTCAGTCATGATGCAGAAGTTAATCAATTTCAATACTGCATACTCTACATGTGACACGTGTTAGCTGAAAATGACATGACTGGTGCCGTGATTATATGAAAGCGTGACTGCTCCACTGTCTCATTGCCGTGAGGTAAAGAGACAGTAGAGAAGTATTTTTCTCTAATTTCGTAGTTGGAATGAAAGGAACAGAGTTCACTTTGGCACAATTCTCCAAGCATGTGAAGCAGGGTAGATATCACCTCTAAAATAATAAGTTTGAAGTTTTGACAAGCCGATAGCTAAAAGTGTATTCTTTTTTTTTCTTTTTCTTGTCTGTCACATCGAACCCTCCAGTGTCTGATGGATATCTAAAATAGTGATTCTCATTGACCTGTACTGGGTAAAACCTTGTCCTTGACAAATAGCATCTGTTTTTTTCTTGTGAGAACACATTGTACTGCTCTGCTGAAGGACTCCCTCCCCCCTGAGTGACAGCTAGGCTCATCGTCTTACACTGTGTGAAAACTTTTACATACAAATGCTAGGTAACTTTGAATATCAGGGGGCTGAGACAGCAGTTACTTGGTTGAATAGAAAAGAAGATAGAAAGTCTGTTGTTCCTGTAAAGTTCAGTTATATATTTAGAAAATCTAAGAAATGCTTGTTTCTATGTGAAGCGCAAAGGGAAAAAGAATAAAGGCGTTGATACATTTTAGTCACTGCATTTAGATTAAGACTTTTATACTGCTTCTTTTATACAGTATACCGTATCTGTCATTAATGATGAACTAGAAGCCATGGCTTAACAGATGTCTGACAAACACATTCTAGCTGGTGACAGCAGAACAATGGATCTCAGTAGACCAAAGCAACAACAAAAAGCAAATACACGTCTGCATCAGACTTTTCTGCGTCAGACTCATTGTGATGGTGTAAAAGACTTTGCTGGCTCTCTGCGGAAAACTCATAACAGCTCAATAGGTCACGGCTTGTTTCTGTATTAGCCAGCAGAACTATAGTTCAATAGGAAGGAAATACATTTAGTTTTGTGTTTTGTTGAGTGTAATAATCCAAAGGATTGTGGTCTGCAAGGCTGGGTTACCACAATCCTTAATGGACAAAAAGTGGAGCCAAACACTATGTAGAATGTGGCTGGCTGGATATAAAGCCAACTGGCACCCGTCTGAAAAGCAATAACGAAATTGTAGCTTTTTTCATTTTGTTTTCTTTATCCATGCTCATATATATATCACCGTGCCTGACAATGTCAGCATAAAAAGGCCAGTGACTTCAATTCAGCATTCATCTGTGAGCTGAGAGGCTTGATAAATATGTTACTTGTGGCACTTGTAGAAATAAGGTGCACTTAGACATGGATAGCGTTCACAATTGAAAGATGTGATTTGTGTGGCCTGCAAGAGATAGAATAACACTTTGCTTCTGCGTAGAGCAAGCAATAAGTGTGGGCTGCGATGTAAAGCTCCACTGGGTATCGCATGACGAAGATATCATTTGTACACGGATGCATATTCTAGTTAAAAACTTAAAAAATGAACTAATTAACATAATATACTGCAATTAAAATCTGTCATTATGAAACTGTAACCTTTCCTTGGAGCCCATAGAGTCGCCTAACATGAGGTGACTCTACAGATGGTCATTGAAAATTTATGTGTTAATGGTCATTTATGATAGGTGGAATTATGCTTTTAAATACTTAACAGTTTGCTACTTTCCCCACTGTGACGCCTGCCCACTCCTGGCTCTGCAGGTGCGTGCATGGGCTTATCATCTCTCAGCCTGATCACTGTCATGACTCTCTCTCTCTTTCGTTTTTCGTTCTGTCTCTGATGTCCTTTGTCTAGTTCCCTGTGGTGGAGTGTTAACTGACCGCAGAGGCACTGTCCTCTCTCCTGGATACCCAGAGCCGTACGCCAACTATCTGAACTGTGCCTGGAAAATCTCCGTTCCTGAGGGAGCTGGCATCCAAGTGAGAGGACACAGATGCAGACCGTAGTAGTATCATGTTTGATGAGAGATAAAAAGATTTGATGGATGGATTAAAATGTTATACATATTATAAATTATACATACATTAAAACTATTTTGCTGCTGTTTTTTGTGTTTTCTGTATTTTTCATGTTCTCTTCTACAAATCTTTCAGATTCAAGTTGTGACCTTCGCCACAGAACACAACTGGGACTCTCTGGATTTTTTTGATGGAGTTGATGGCAATGCTCCAAGGCTCGGTAGCTACTCAGGTAAATCTGATACAACTGGATTTTAGTTTTCAGCTCCCTCTTGAATTTCAGTCAGACTTCACAGGGCCCCAAGCAGCAGACAGACGTGGTAATGGAACAGATGACATTTGGCATGTCCTTTGAGAATGCTGTCTAAAAACCAGTTAAAGAAGTCAGAGAAGAACAAAAATATCCCTTTTCCTTCACACAGTGTTCTTGTATCTGCTGTAGGGATCTTCATAATCTAGCCCCTGTTTCAGTCCGGAATTTTACAAATGTAGTGTTGCCTTAGGGCTCACGCTAATGAAAATGGTGCTTTTGCCACATGGTAACCTACTAGAATCAAGCCATCATATAATTTTAGATGCTGAATCCTAGTGTAAGTGGGACTGGTATAGCATAATGACTTCTGCCTTTATATCAGCCGAGTTTTATGAGACTACATGTCAAATTTCTCAAGTGGCGGATATCTCATTTTGGAACAAAACTCTTTACATATTGTAATAGCTCCACAGTACAGCTCTCACTGTGCAGGGCAGCACTGCAGCGTGAAAAGGGCGAAGCAGTTTAATTGGCTAGAAATCAATTTTATTGTGGGCTAAACTGATAAAGGTGATTATGATTATATGTAAAAGTCTCCATGCAAATTGCAGAAGACGTACGCCTGGAACTGAGAAAATGATGCCACACACAGAATATTCTGCAGTGCAAATTCCCCGAGTTACTGGGCCATACTTGTGTTCATGGTTGTGATTTTATGGGTCTGACTGAAGGTCCAAAGGAGGAATGTTGAACACAGATTAAACCTTAAAAATGTGAAACTGGGACATCATGTGTCATCCTGGTGGTTTAACCATCATTGTTCAAACATTTTTAGTAGAGACATTAGCAAATAGAATTTGCAAGACGGAAGATTGTGCAGCTGTCTTGAAATTCTAATCTATATATCATCTGTATATTTAACACTCCACTTATATTTAACAAAACTAAAACAGAAATATTACTATATCTGAATTACTGTCTCCACTGCATATTAGTAAGGTGCAGTATATGTTCATGTGTTGTACATGTCCACATGTTTTCGGTGGTCTTAATTTTTTGAGTATGGACCGAAGATGGTTTTAACTGTCTCCTGTATTTTGTATAATCCAGGTACAACAATTCCCCAGCTGCTGAACAGCACATCCAACAATCTGTACCTGACCTTCCAGTCTGACATTAGTGTGTCCGCTGCTGGCTTTCACTTGGAGTACACAGGTATGAGGAGAGACGGCTTGTCTGGCTGCCTGTCACTCTGTCTGTTGTCTGTTTCTATGTGTCCATCTGCCACTGGCTGCCAGCTGCTGCACAGGGATATAAGAAGTAAGAGGGACAGCTGGTCTGGGTGGCACAGTTGGACAGAAAGAGTGTGAGGGAGTGAGTGAGCAAAGTTCTGTTCGTCTGTATATCTTCTAATTTTCAGTCTTTGTATCTGCTTCTCTGGCATTTTGCTTTGTATTTCCCAATGGTGTTGTTCTTTAAATCTTCCTATAGCTTCAAGTTAGTGGACTCACATCCTTTTTCATTTAGCTACTGGGTTTGCTCTTCTCTCAGCAGGCTGTTCACTTAGGTATATTTGCTAAACATTTACTATTCACTAAAATTTAAGACGTGTAGCTGGCCCCAGTCTACAATTTATCAAGTCCTCCCAATCAAAAATTGTATAAATAAAAATAGAGGTGATGATCTGCAGGTGATGCATGCAGCTCTGCTACAGATTTGTAACCAATTCCCCTACTGTTATTTACATCTGAGGCACTTTCCCTTTGTCTCTTCTAATGTAAGGGTAATTTTTCTGTTTTTATGCCTCTGTGCCGGCAACAGCCGTGGCTGGACCCGTCTGTCCATCCGTCTATCCCATTCTTGTGAATGAGATATCTCAGAGAGGTCTTAAGGGAATTTTCTCAAATTTTGTGCAAACGATCACTTGGTTTTAAGGAAGAATTGATTTGGTTTTGGTGGTCAAAGGTCACTGTGACCTCACATCTGTCTCATTTTTGCAAACGTGTTATATCAGGAACGCCTGGAGGGTATTTCATTACATCTGCCACAAGTGTTCACTTGGACTCAAGGATGAACTGATTAGAATTTGGTCACCAGAGTTCAAAGGTCATGGTCACTGTGGCCTTTTTTTGCCATAAATCAATAATTCATACGTTAATCATGACATAAGTCCTGACATTTTATGTCCAAATCAACTTTACTGCGACATCATAATGTTCAGCAAAAACCCTTTTCTGGCCATTATTCAACACTGTAACTCAGGAACAGAAGGAGAGATTGTGACCATATTTCCTGCGACTTGACTGGTTGGCAGAGGCGTACAGCTGCAATGTGGTAATTCAAAGTTGTTTTTTGTCTCTAAGGTTAGATCAATTTTAAGCTGGTGCCTTCTCTGTCTCCTCCTCACATTTGTCTTCCTGCTAGTTTTTTACCTACCACTCACCAACACATTAAAGCAATTTACAAAAATATGTGGCTGTGGGAGACCCATCTTCACACATTTTCTGTGACGTACATCAAGAGTAGTGAAAAAGTGCAACCACTGGGAAAGTAAAAGTGTAGAGGACATGAAATTCATAATAAATATAAAATAGGAGGATGTGGATGGCACAATGAAAAGAGAGAAGAAAGATAAGCCATGTTAAGAACTAAGCTAACGTATTCAACTTTGGCATCCCATACACAATGGGAATAAAGAACAGCATGTTTTTGAGTAAAATCAGTTCAAACTAACACTCAGTTCCCACAAATGTGTTTCAAAACAAAAGGAGCATAAAAAACATTGCTGTCACTGAACCTGCCCTCGCTGTCAGTCGTGTCAGTCCACAAGCATCATACACACTGTTGAGAATGACTTCACAGTCATGTTTCTCACAGTCAGTGCTTCATTTCCACAGCACCCTCCTCTTGTTTGGATCCTCTCCGTAGCGCTGTCTCTCAGTGGGCTCTTTTCTATCTGCACTAAACGCCTCCCCCACCACCCCTACCTACTGCTGAGAATCACTTCAGTGCCATGTCTCACAGTCAGACTGTCTTACACATTACCACTGCTGCCCTTGTAAAGTGAATTTCCTCATGCTTAGTGTAAACCAGGCTCCAGCCAAACTCCTTTCTTTTTTTCTTGATGCTATTCGTTTTTTCTTAGGTTGCCTTTCATATAGTCCCACTGTTTAATGTTTGTGTGTGTGTGATCAAGCTATGTTGATTCTCTATGGTACTGCTCATTAAGTATTTCCGCTTTTGTGGTCTGTTGTTTTCAATTTTGTGATGTTCTAGTCTACTGCTTATAGCAGAGTTCAGCTTCGGATTTATTTGGTCAAATTAAAACAATCCTCTACTCTGTCCTCTAGCCGGTTGTATCTTTGTGTATTATTTTCAGTCTTTGGTTGGCTTGAACCACACTGCAGTTTTTAGCTGCAAATTAATGCTCTGAAAGCTCAGTACAGTGGGAGGAAAAAGGCAAGAGGGATTGATACAGACCCAGCCAGCCAACCATCCGTTTTAAAATGTTTCCTTTGGGTGATTGTTGCAGTCCATTGAGACAGTCATAAAAATCCTGTATACAACCCATCACCACAGCTTCTTAAGAACCAAGTATTTAACCAGCTCTCGTAAGACAGACAGTGTGCTTTCGTTGTAAACAAAATTTGCGCTTTTTTTTAGAGGCAACATGGTGGTTTGCATCCCAAATAAAGTCCCACACTGAGCTTCTGTCGCCCCAGTCTGCAGAGGCCTATATTTCAGTCACACCACTTTAACAACATTATTGCACTTTATGTAAATGCTGGGCGGTATGACCAAAAATCTAATTAAAAAAAGAAAAAGCACTGGAGTCTTCTCCATACATTAAGCTGGACTGCCTTCAGATGTTGGTCCCATATTCAGTTGTTTGGGCCACCTGCCTCTCCTCTTCCAAACCCCAATTTAAGGGCCTCTCTCAAGCCTTGTGCAGTTATTTTTATGGTGTGGCCATCCGGAAATATGACGTTTGCAAACAGTGGTTCTGCGACTCCCTGTCATCACAGTTGAAGTGCACCGTTATGCTAATGAATGGCTCTGTTGTGCAATTTAGCAATGGGTCTGTTGTTGTAGAAAAGTGGGCGCCTGTACATCATGGATGTATTATGTATTCTCATAATACAGCAGACACAGCTCCTCTCAGTTTCTTCATTCTCTATCTCTGTTTTCTGTTCTTTAATGTCCCAAAGCGACGTAAGTACATGTTTTGCCCTGTTAAAGAGAGTAAGTTGTGGGTGATTAATTTTTGTGTTATAAAGTTATCACTGTTACTCACAGTTAAGAGTTTCTAGTGGCGAATAATATTATATAATCTGCAGCCTTTTGAAGCCTTACAGCTGTTGTCACAGCTACGCTGCAGTATGACAGTATATGAAAAATTCATACATATGGGAAATTTAAATTGATATACTGGATAAACTGATATACTGCCCAGTACTACTATATATGGTAATTACAGTTTTCTGTAAATGCTAATCTAATGCCAGATCACCTTGATAATGCACTTTTCAGGTAAATTCTCATCATATGTATTGGTCTTAGAAGACCAGATCAATGCTGCATCTTTACATGCATAATTATTTATAACCAACGGCAGAAGTCACCTGGTCAGTGCCTGTATTTGATTACTTTGAAGCAGTAATTATATTGTGTGTTGTGTTGTCAGATTGCGCACTGCAGCTGAATATAAATGACTGTGCTGCTGTCTTTCTATCATTTGTGTCTGTTAGCATGTTCTATACAACTCTTCTGTTCGCCTCTAACTAGCCAATCATGTGACAGCTGTGCATTGTATAAAATCATGCAGATGCAGCTCAGGAGCTTCAGGTAATGTTTAACAAACATCAGAATGGGAAATAATGTGATCTCAGTGACTTGGCGTGATTGTCGGTGCAGACGGCCTGGTTTGAAACTCTTGATCTCCTGGGATTTTCACATGCACCGGTCTCTAGAGTTTACTCAGAATGGTGTGAAAAACAAAAAACATCCAGTGAGCGATAATTCTGTGAATTGTTGATGCGAGAGGTCAGAGGAGAATGGCCAGACTGGTTGGATCTAACAGAAAAAAAAAAAAAAAAAACAGTAAGTCTCTGCTACTGCGATTCTGTGCTACTGTGGTGAGCAGAAAAGTATCTCAGAATGTAGATCCTTGAGGGAGAGGGGCTACAACAGCAGGAGACCATGTCGGGTTTCACTCTTGCAAGCCAAGAACAGAAATCTGAGGCTGCAGTGGGCACAAGCTCACCAAAACTGGACAGATAAAGACTAGAAAAATGTATTCTGGTCTGATGAATCTGGATTTCTGCTGAGGCACACAGATGGTAGGGTCCGAATTTGGCATCAACAGAATGAATCCATGAAACAATTTAGGCCCCTTAACACCAATTGTTTGATTGCTACAGCCTATCTTAGCATTGTTGATGACAATGCATCCCTTAATGGCCACAATGTACCTTCAATTTTAATTTATTTACCTTTATTTACCAATTTACCATATTCTAATGGATACTTCCAGCACGATAATGTCACAATGTTACAAAGCAATAGTCATCTCAAACTGGTTTCATAAACATGACGATGAGTTCAGTGTACTGGGTACTTGGTAGAACAGGAGATTCACAGCATGAATGTAGAGTCACACTGTATAGGCGATCTCTCCGTGCTGGTGGCATTCTGAAAAAAATAATGAGATACATATATAAGATACATATGAGTAATATTTGTAGTGGATAACCTGAAAGAATGGACAGACAGTATTGTGTGACTGTGGAAAGGATTTGGATTAGGACTTGGATCTCCACACTGAACACTTCCACCACTCTGTCTGGCCTATTCTGTCCTCTATTATCATACTAAAAGGGATCCATGCATCCGTCCCCCCAGAACATATGCCTGTTGAATTATTCAGGGCCAGGTGAGAATGGTCTTCAATGTGGGCATGAACAAAGCGACAAGCATCCCCCAACCCATCCCAGAACCTGTTTCCAGTCTCCTAATGCAACAAGCACCTATTGGGCAAACAAGATCAGTAAAAATGTTTTATTTTAAACTGATTAGATACAGATCCAGTGTTAAATGCTGCTACAGATTCCAATAACAAAAGCAATGAATTTATTAAATTCTGGTCTAAACTAGAAAAAAAAACAAAGAAAACACATGAGCTTGGAGGACATTTTGCAGGTAGTGTGAGTTCAGGGGCAGATGACCAGACCTATAAACACATTCTATCCAATAGCATTGTGAGGATAAACAATAGGACCCACTGACTATGAAAATGTGGTTTTTAGAAAAAAAAAACATTCAGAGATCTTTTTTTTAGGATGGTTAAATATGACGTTGTAATTTTGCAACAGTGGGCCTTACAGATTAATAGTGTGTGGATTTTAATTATCTTATCTGATCCTACACTATATGACATAACACAACACTGTAGGTACACAACCTTTTGTATTTTTATACACACGTCCTCAGGATATGTACTTAGTTCAGAGACACCTTTCCTCCTGTACCACTGTATTGAAGATGATGAAAGAAACTGATATGATTTATGATTAATTGAATCCCACACTCGACTCCACCTGCAGATATCTCTACAATTAGTGTATTTATCATGATGGTAAACTCAACAATATTGTTTTTGTTCTCAGTTAACGGTGGAGATCAGTTGGTCGTCCAACCGACTAGACTGATTCTTTCATTTATTTATGAAGGTGGCAAAATTACAATATATTAATGGTTAAGGATGAGAATGATGATGATCAGCATAAAGAGAAAGATAAAAATGATGGGATGTTTGCGATTTTAATTATCACAATTCATAGTTTGAAAATTAAAATACCATTAGCTATTAAATGACTGACGCAGAAACTCTTCCTCACTCTGTGTATGCCACCACCAACCTAAAGCATGTCTCTCTTATCTGAAACTCTCAGTTGACTGTGCTGTTGACAGTGTATAACGTCAGTACTATGCTTTGTGAGCTTGAACCATCAAATTACTGTGGTATTTTTGTGTAACCTTACAAAGAGACTTCTTTTACACTCAGTAAACAGTTCTGTGTTGTGTGACCTGCATGTTTTGCTTCTGCATCAAACCATTGTAGCGCACTTGGATTTATCAATTAGCTATGAATAATATTTTGCAGCTAACCTTGTCCTACTTTTTTCCACTCTAAACTGTTTTCTTTGCAGGTCCAACTTAGAATTTTTTAAAGATTATTAAAATAATTAAATTTATGCTGATTCACATTAAATTGAAAACAAGAGCAGATAAAACTCTCGGCTACACTCGGAAAGTGGGCACACATCAATAGAAACTGGTGACAAACTAGTAAAACTGCATTGGCTAGATACAATCAACAAGGCATCTTGTTGAAAATATCAGGCATTCTTGATAAGGACGGGACTCCTTCCAGACGCAGTTTCACATTCAGGAACATTGGGTGCCGACCTTCTCACAGCAGGGTGACAACAGTCCCCGATAAAATTTGTATTCTGACAGTGACTGGAACCCATCTGGAGCACACTGGGAACCAGTGCCGTCTGTTAGTGGGCACCCTGACCAGAGTGCAAAGGTCTATTTGTGCCCAGTTACGATCTGGCACACTTCCCCTGGCTGTGGAAACTGGACCTTTACTGTGTATGTTTGATATGACTGATAAATGCAGGCTTTAGTATATTCTTACCAACAAAGTGTTTTACTGTGGGGGTCGGTGACAGCCTACTGACATTTGTGGTGTGCTGCGTGTGACGTATGAATATATGGATGCACATTTACACTTTTTGTTTTGTTCCTGTATATAATGCAAGCAGTTGTCATAGCATCCTGTATTACAATATTTCACCAATAATTTATTATTTTCACTCTTTGAATCTTGAATCCTTATTTTCCTTCTCTCAATGAAGAAAATGTGAATGCACTTCTTTATTAAAGAGTTTACTCATTTCATAGAACGCTGCAAGGGGAAGGTTGATTGTTCCCTACAGTTAGGACACATGATTATTTCATGAAACTGTTTAATTTATAGCTTAATTTCTCTTTGATATCAAACCTACTTCATGGCAGCCTTACACTATAGCAGCAAACACCGCTTAATGAATCACATTACCAAATCTCCTTGAAATCAATTAACAATTTCAAAGTCATTCGAATTTGTCGAAGTAATACTTTTATTTAAACCCAAAGCTTCACAGCATCAAAGAATCCACCCACCCCACTAGTATAGTAACTCTTCTTTAGTTCTGTCTGTGGCTGCTCTCATACTCAGCTTCCTGCTCTTCGTCTCTTAGATTACCGTCTCCTCCCACTCGAATACTCTCTCTCACTTTCACTAGATGCAGAGAGGAGTGGCCACTCCCCTTATTCTGAGCTTTGAAGAGTTGCCTGTGAATTGTTCTGAATCTTGTGTGGACATTTCTGCTGTGTTTACATTCATCCACCCAACTATTTGTTTGGACCCGCTAACTCTTTGAGTGGGCTTGTGTGTGAGTGTTTGTACATTTTCGTACATATTTTTTCTTTTGGTGAGTGGTGTGAGTATGTGTTATCTGTGCCCCCACATAAGTGGAGATACATCTGTCTTTTTTTGTGCTGCTGTGTTTGTATATCTTCCTTCCCACTACTTCTCACCCCACCGCCTGCTTACTAGTAATGTGCCAAAAAAAATTATGTATGACTGTACTGTATATGTGCTTTTCAGAGTCATTACAGTTGGTTTCTCTTGTAGTACTGCTGGAGGAGTTCAGACTATTTTAATGTAATTTTATGCATCCAAATAAGCATTCTAACAACCTATTGACAGATGACTTGTGTCAGTTGGAACACTTACAAAATGAGCTTTAATGAAGGAAGTGTGAGATGTGTTTTTCTCTGTCTGCAAGTCTTTTCTGTGTATTTAGTTTAGTCACTTTTAGGACAAATGAAACTCAAACTTTTCTATTCTTCTGTGATTTTTTTTCTGTGGAAATGAATTTAACTTAAATATACCTCAGATACCCAACATTAACATGCCCCAAAGCTTGGATAACCATTGCTTTTATACCATAAAACACAATATCAGACCTCTCAGTACCTGGCAAGTGGCACTGTAATCACTTTGTTCCAATGGAGCTCAATGCTTCTGTCAAGTAATACTTAAGGGATTGCTTTGTAATTTCACTGTGATTGCTTCAGATCACAGTCGGAAGGATTTTGCGATTACAGCCACCAGTAGAATAGCTCTGTGGCTTGTCCCAGTTTTTAAACGATATGGGGGGTGGACGCAATTATTATGCAATTACAAGCATATTAAAATGAGGCACTGTGTAATTACATGTTAAAACATTTGGTTTTAATTTAATTATTCCCTTTTCTCCATAGGTATTGGGTGATTAAATGTAAATGATAACATTAAATATACAGTGGATGTTCAACAATGAAACAATATCAAATGCTTTGAGAAGAATGCAGGTTTTGATTGTATACATATTATGCAGAAGAATGATCGCTGTCCACACTTGTGTGTTGTGACTCTGTCCTAAGCAATAGGTTTGGATTCGTGCCCAGAGCCGCTGCCTCCCAGTAACGGCCAAAAAGTGGGAGACCGCTACACCGTGGGTGACATGGTTTCCTTTCAGTGTGATCAAGGCTTCTCGTTGCAGGTGGGTGAAAGCATTCAGAGCTAGTAAAGCATATGAGTCTGTCAAAGCAGCTCTCTTATATTTATGATAAGTGAATCATATCTACCTGCCTGGAGTGACAATTTCAAGGAAATACCCGAAAGGATGAATGTGTCAAAGCAGCGTTACAAAATACTTTCTCTATGACATCTGTGTTTGTGAGTAAGTGCACGAAAGTGGGGTCGGTCCGTGTATTAATGCTTGCATCTTTATTTGTAAGTGTGTGCGTGTGTTTGTGTGTACTTTGCTTGTGTGCTTATCTGCTTGGATATTCGTGTGAGTGTGTGCTGTTACAAAGCAGCTTTAACGTCTTCCAATCCTCCCCGAGTAGATAGTGTAGTGGTGGAGTTTTGAGCTGTAGAACTTTCCGAGGCCATGGGCAACGGATTGTGTTAACAGTCACCTCACTAATCCCCCACCGATTTTTCTTCCCAGGCCTGGCCATTCACTTCTTCTCCCATTCTCTCTGGACCAACCAGTAACTTCATACACACATCTTCAGGCTGAGAGTCTGAATACTAGAAATAGACTGCAGGCCATTGTGAAAACAAAAGCACAAGTATGAGTCTTTTGAGTTCAGTTTGTACTCTAGTTAGCAGCAAGAGGTCCGTCTCCTACTCTTGATACCATCAAATATTTACAAATTTTGGGGAATAAAAAAACTCTGACTTTTAACAAATTCCAAAGATCTACAGGACAGATGTAAAATCTGCTGCAAGCACCTGTCGGTTTGATCTCTTGGTGTTCATTTTCTTTTCTTTTTTTTTTCATTGTGCGATGTTTCGGTGAATGTATTGTTTTTGTTTGTTTTCCTCAACAGGGTAATGCATATATTACCTGCATGCCTGGTCCCGTCAGAAGATGGAATTACCCTGTACCTTTGTGTTTAGGTAATGTGTTATTTTCTACGGTTTGACATCAGCAGCATTCAGGGTTTCAATGAGGTATTATTGCAGACAACAAACGCATATTTGTTGCATCACACACAGACTCACTTTTTTTTTTTCTTGTCTCTTGCCATTCACCTTTTCTCATTGACTTTTTCCTTGTTCATCCTTTCTTCTTCCTTATTTCTCCCATGCCAATACTTTACTCATACACAGCCACACAATAGATCAGTGGCGTCACAGAGGACTTGTTATTGTATTAGCGAAAGCAACAATTTTATTGTAGGATCGGAGAAGGGGATGGTGGGTGGGCGTGGGCGGCTTGAGGTGGGGGGTGTTATGAATTTTCTGCTTTCCCCTCCAGTTGAGGGCTTTGCACCATCTCAGTGTGTTGTTTGATTTTTGATACCCCTGATGAGAGTCTCTAGCCTCCCCTGACACTTCTTCTGAAGTTGATTGCCACTGTGATAGATTCCAGAGATTACTAAGGAAGTGCTCCACTTTCTGTTTTGACACCTCACTGTTTTGTTGCCCCCAATTACACTTGAACACAAAACCACACACATACTAGTGCAAGCACACCCTTACAGTACATATAAACACACAGAGATAGACGCTTTTTCATGCAACCACACATTCACTTTGCTCTTCATGTAAATGTTCTGTCCCTGTGGTTTTCACAGTTCACTGCAGACATAAATCTCAGCTTTACTGTTGACAGGCCTTTTCTTGAATGCGTGTGCTCGCTCGTTAGCGCAGCTCCTCGCCCGTCTGCAGTGCATACGCTGATCCCAACACCCCAGGATCTGTATTCACTTTGTTGCTGATAAACTCACATCAAAGTGGTTGCATGCCCCTGCACAAACAGCATAACATCCTCATAAGTGCTTCTCCTCTCCTCTTTGCTTTCAATTCATACACAAACAGGTCAAGCAGGTTTCCCCCCACCAGGAGCACAATCAAATCCCAAGATAGTTTTTCCCCCCCATTCTGGCCTTGTTTCATGGACCCCAAAGAAATGGCGGCAATACCCCTTTCGTTTCAAACCATTTGCTACATAAATGGGCCTGTTAAGATTGGGATGGAAAAAAGAGGAATGATTCAGCTACAGGTTTACATTGATGCCTCTGGTGACTGTAATTGTATTACACCTGGGTGTTTATGTAAGACTAGGGCATATGCCACAGGAGGGGAGGGGATGAGTGTAACCTTCACAGCAAGCTGAAGTGTTCTCTAACGCACAGTCAAAGAAGAGAGGTGGCGTGTTGCAGGGGGGAGGGTGAAGTAATCACTGCCACTGCTGAGCACTGTGGTGCTGTGCTGAATATTGACTCCCTCATTTATTTTAATTTAAAGCACCAACAAACAAGGAATGTGCCTCAGTCTGTTATGTTTTTCACAAATGCCCTTATGGAGCATAATCCACACAGTCAAGCAGAGATGTACAAGCACATTTCACAAACATGCTCAAACACAGAGACACACCCAAAACCAATCTGAAGCTCATAAAGCACCGTGCAGGACTTCATTCTCTCTCTTGCCCCTTGTCTAGTCTGCATATAAACGCATAAGAACATACACATGCTTAGGTGCACTTGTGGTAAATGCACACAAACACAGCACCACCATTCTTTATCTTTCTTGACCACATACCCAGCATTCATGCATGTACTTTAACTTGCACATACATACACAATGCTCTTTGCCCCCTCTGCAGATTTGCCCCCATAGTCATTGTTTTTCTTTGTTTTCCCATTGAGCCGCTCTGTGGAGAAGTGACATGTTCTTTCTCCTTGGTTGGTCTCCCTCAGCTCAGTGTGGCGGGTCTATGACAGACTTCAGCGGCGTCATCCTCAGCCCTGGCTTCCCAGGGAATTACCAGAGCAGCCTGGACTGCAGCTGGAGAGTTCAGCTCCCTATTGGCTTCGGTCTGTCATCCCCCCTCTGTCTTTTCCTTTCTTCTTCTCCTCTCTCTTTTTCTTTTTTGTTCTGCTTGTTCTTCTGTGCTGCTCTCTTCTGCATTGTTCTGCTTGCTCCTCTCCTCTCCTCTCTTCTCCTCTCCTACTGTTCCTAAGGGACATACACATTCACTCACTGACTTTATTTGTATATTCTTTAAATTTTCTCCTACATTAACCCATTGTTTCTGTTTTCAGGGATCCATCTGCAGTTTCTGAACTTCTCAACAGAGCCTGTTCATGACTATCTGGAGGTGCGCAGCGGGAGTCTGGAGACGGGAACAGTGATTGATCGGTTCAGTGGCCCCGTGGTCCCCAACTCCCTCTTTAGCACAACCCACGAGACCACTCTCTTCTTCCACAGTGACTACTCCCAGAACAAACCCGGCTTCCACATTGTCTACCAGGGTGAGGAGGCAAGATTGGTGGTATCATAGCAGCAGCTGAAAAAGTATAAGAAAGTTGAAGAGCGGTAATGCTAATAGAACACTTGGAAGACTATCAGTCTGTTTTTAGACCAGGAACCAGCGATTAGTCCTGCAAGGCAGATGCTTCCTCTGAGGTCGAAAGATTAAAAAAAGTTTAAGAATAAAAAATCAATACTGACCTCTGTTGATACATTCAGTAGCACATCCTTGAATAGTAATAGTGTTGGCTATGTCAGCGAGGTGTTTTGGTTTAGAATGTAGAAGATAAATATTAGTAATAGACTGGCAACACAGTTTAGAATTTAAGTTTTTGGACAGAACCTTGCTTTGGAAAAGTTGGAAAAGAAACCAGACACACATTTTTCAGTTTATCAAGGTTTAGAAAAGACCTCAACCACCATAGGAACGAAGGAATGTGAATATGAAATGAATATGAAATATTAGGAATATGGATATGAAAGATCATATAAAGTGAGCGTGTAACTTAAATAATCTGTATTTGAGTTCTTAGGTTTTTACCTTGGCAACCTGAACAGATTTTTACCACTGATGCAAGATTCACAGCTCTTAGCAGGCCACAAGACCGGCTTTGGTTCTTTGAGGTCATCATTGCTGTTGGAGTACACAGTATTATAGTGGCAGGGTCTTATTATTTGTTTTCTGGAGTCTTATGTTCCATAAACTTCCTCTGCTCTGTATGGGTTTGATGTTTCCCCAGCATATGAGCTACAGAGGTGTCCGGACCCACGACCGTTTCGTAATGGCATAGTGATCGGTCAGGACTACAGTGTGGGGATGACTATTTCCTTTGAGTGCCTCCTGGGTTACACTCTGCTTGGAGAGCCATCCCTCACATGTCTGCATGGAGTCAGCAGAAACTGGAATCACCCCATACCGCGCTGCGAAGGTGACTGGCTAGTGTCTTTTATAATCACAACAGGTGTTTTCCATCTTTTTTGTGTCTGTGCAGAAAAAAAAAAAAAAACCTACATCTACAGAATCAGCAAATTATATTTATCAGTCATGAAATGCCTTTTCTTTGATGTTTTTCTGTCACTGTTTCCCCAAACTCATTGTGGAAAATCTTTCTAAAGTCCTCTAGAAAGTCATGCATACTACTTTCTGAGAAGCTGACTAAAGTAAAGACAGAAATGCTTTTCTATCATCATTACCCACTAAAAAACAGCTCTTTGAAGTTATTTCAAATAGAAGAATACATGTTTTTCAGTCTGCTTGTTGTCACGTCCTTTATTCTGGCACTTTAAAGCGTCTGACTCACTTTTACCACCAAAGTACAGTGCCACCACTTTACTGAACTATAAACTGATACAGCCCATTATAATGATGTATGGAGCATTTGAAAGTCTTTATTACAAAGCTGATTATGCCTGTCTCTGTTGTAAATTTCAAGGAGACCTCTCAGATGTTTCTTTGGTATGATAGATTATGTCTTTTCTCTCATTAGTTAAGTGAAGCACTACCTACGAGTTTGGCATTTGAGGGAGAGGAGTAGTTTTGTTTTGCTCTGTAGACGCCGTATTGTCCCTGTCGAGTTTACAGTTCTTTTTGATCTGGAGGGCAGCGCTTTGGCTTTGACTCCTAGTTCAAAGTCAAATTTTAGCACATTCCCTCTGATGGGGCATGATGGGGGGAGTTTTTGTGTCGGAAATACTCAGTGTCATCAAGTTAACAGCAATCTAGTAACCCTCCCCCGCAGTCATATCAAACAGGTGCACCCCCCACCCCCCCCACAGTATTTCAGTGATAACCCAATAACATGCAGTTATGGTTTGTTTTATCAACAGTTAGTGGTGACATAGCCATAAAAGATTTACAACTTGAGGTAAATCAAAGACTGGCTTTCTATTTTTATCCAGCCTCTTTGACTTTCTTCTCTCCCTCTAGCTCTCTGTGGTGGGAATATAACATCCATGAATGGCACTGTTTACTCTCCTGGACACCCAGCCGAGTATCCACACTTCCAGGACTGCATGTGGACTGTCAGAGTACCTCCTGGGTATGGCATCTCCATCAATTTCTCTGTTATAAATACAGAGCCAATCTACGACTACATCACTGTGTGGTAAGTTCTCATTTCTATCTCAGTGTGATGTTCATCATTCATCACTCATCAGCTTATGGCACACATCAAACAGACAAAGCTGCATGCAGACTTCTGTTGACAATTGTCTGGGGACAGTCCTCCTGAATTAGAAGTGATGTCTGTGGGATTTACAAACATGTGATGCAGATTTTACAAATAATACTAAGCAGTAAGCCACATAATGTGTCTATATCCTCGTTGCAGTTTGCACCATTTTGTACTATATATACACAGTGCATTGCAAATGGAGCAGCTCACAAAAGGTTTGATAAGTTGTATTTCTTTTCTTAAAGTTCCCCTCCAAACGTTTTAAAGTATGTGAAAATACTCTTCTACTACTACTCTTAGTCGTTGTGCTAATGCAAACTCTTGCTCACTGTACTGACAAGGTTATTTTACTCCACCTCAAATTGACAGGACTGGTTCCTTATGTTTGTGATGTGTGAGTCCCAGGCTGAAGCTAAAAACTTGATTTTCATCAGAGGGGGTCTCTCAACTGTGCTGTAGGTCAGAAATGTCACTGAGGTTTTAGGCTGTGCCTTTGTTCCCGTATGAGGTTTATTTCTCTGTTCAATATTGTAGATATTGTGAACTCATTTTTTTGTTCTCCATTTGTGGCTTGAGTAAAACTATAAATACTGACCCAATTGTCCTAGAATGGTAAAACAGGTATTGATATTCTTTGTATTGACTTTGCTCCATCCTCTCGTTTCCCATCTATTTATTAACTTGTTAACATATATGTTAACATGGTCAAAAACAATTGAAGAATATAGATTTTCACTCTGTATGGAATGGGTCTTTCCCTTACTTGTCACAAAAGCAAACTCAACAGCTGCACAAAATGTTAAGGCCATAGGCCAGTTGGACAAGTTCTGCTCACAGCTTTTGGTGTGACACCCATATTAGATGAGCCAAGAACCATCCAGGTATGTTGACCTTTGTCTGGACATTTGTGGATTCATTTTTCCCCTGAAAACTTATTTCCTTACGGCCCCCTGCTGTTTTTCTGCTAAAACAAAAAAAAAAGAAAAAAGATTGTGGTACGTGATGAAATAAAAGAAACTGAATTAAAGTCTGAGTCACTCCGTCCCTGTTCCCCTATTCACCAAAATTATGGTAGATGTTTAACTCCAGATCCCCAGTGTGAATGTTGCATAAAAAGACATAAATGTGTATCACAGTGAAAACATTAATTTGGAGTTACTGTGGATGTTTGTTAGTTATGTAGAAACAATAGAAACTGTCTCTTGACAGAGAGTAGCACAGTTATACTACCTGCCTCCTATCACTCCAGCAACTGTGTCTCTTTGTCTACCTCTACCTTTCTGTAGCCTCTCTATAGTATAGTAAGCCTTAGGCAGTCATGGAGCTGCCCTCATGGGTGATGGAGGAGGGAAATGCCCTCCAGCATCTGGGGCTACAATTCATAGTATAGAAGGAGGGAGCTACTGGCACTCCTGTTTTCAAATGAAACAGCGCATAAACAATCTGTCCCCTGGTAGCAACATTTCATTTCCCTGCCTGACTGCCACCTCCCATTTTGCTGATCACTCTGAAATGAAACTGCAATAAGACTTTTTTTTAAATTTCTAAGATATTAAAGGTATATACACATACAAAAAGGCATTTAGACTACATCATTCAGGTGAACAGGCCTGGAGCTATCTGAAAGTGCCAGTAATGAAATACTTCTTTCTTGTACCAAACTAGCATTTATACACAAATAAAAAGTACTGTCTCCTCGCGTTAATCTGTCTTTTTATCCACTGAGAAAAGCAGCATTTAAGATATCCCCACATGCAACACACAAAAACTCTTATCCAACTTATTTAGGCAACTTATTTCAGATATAGATCATGACAATGTGCTTACAAGGTTTTGAAAGTTCTCTCCTGCTCTGATTAGTGGAGGTGCTTCTGTGTCTTGCAGTCAGCAGCTAATGCATGCTTCATAAATGGCTTCACCGCTAATGACAAATTCTATTATCACCCCACAGCCATCCACCCATCCATCCATCCATCTTCGGGTGGGGGATATGGATGAAATGTTCATGGTTTAATGTTGCTATAGTGATACATGTGATGTAAATTTCCTGAAAAATATCAATTCAGAAACAATTTATATATATAAAATAACCTGTGGGAATGCCTGTTTTTTGTGAATAAGATACCCGACAAATCAAGGCACCTCATCACAATACAGATTAAATCCTATAAATTCAATATTGCCATCGATTAGTCCTACAGCATTGCTCCTAATCACCCAACAGATGTAGAAATATTATAGGGTTAGAATAGCTACCCCAGCAGAAATGGAACAAAAAATCTCTGTCTATCCATTTTTAGTCGCTTCCTCCCAGCTCCACCTAGAGGATCCTGAGGTCCACCCAGTCCACCTGAAATATCAGAATATGTTCTGGGTCTGCTCTCAGTGTCTCCTCCCAGTCAGATGTACTCCATGGGGAGCCACCCCAGAGACATCCTAATTAAAAGTCTGTGCTACCTCAACTATCTGTTTTTAGGAGGAGCGGTGGAGCAGAAGGTCTGTTCTGAGTTCCTCCCAAATATCTGGATTCTCACTCTATGACCCCAACCTGCACAGGCAGCTCATTTCAGCTTCTTGTGTCCATAAATCTAGAACTTCACCTTCAGGCTTAGCTCCATTTTCAACATGACATTTTAGTACTATGCCACTTGTCATTTTCACACTTCATTGTACCCTCATTCAGAAGCAAGGCCCATAGATACTTAAAGTCTTTTACTTGGGGCCACAGCCCCAACTGCCAAATGTTTCTGTCCAAGAGACGTGTCAAACATGACAGGCTGACAACATTCAGGGCCTTCGGCATCTCAGGGTGAATCTCATCCACCGCTGGCATCATGCCAGCAACTATTTCAGTGACCTGTACTGCTGTAACCTCTTGTCTTTGTATCTGTTTTGTAATTTAAAAGTGCCTGAAGGAGTTGGTAGACTTGTTTCCATCACTTGAAACATATTACCATTATCACATCTTTGCCACCTATTCATTGTGCTATGACATTTTGTGTAAATCAAAGTTTGATTTTCTGGGCCAGCCCTATGAATGCGGATGTTGCTTGCTTGCTGACTGACTGACTGACTGACTGACTGACTGACTGACTGACTGACTGACTGACTGACTGACTGATAAAGTTACACCATTGGTTGGCCAGCAGAGTGTTGGAGTGTGGATCTTCATTGGTCATTGCTCTTTCAAAATGATTGGACATGAACAACCAATGTTGCCTGTGAGATAAACCGACTTTTCAGACCACTTTAGCAACTTAAAAAAAAAAAGAAAAGAAAAAAGCACCAAGTGACAAATCCAATGACTTTTTGGACAGACCCTCGCTACTTTCTGTAGAAGAGAGTCTTCAATATTGCCCCGCGAGGTCGGGCTTTCTCTCTGCAGGCACATCTCCCTATGCTGACTGTGTGGCAGCTGATGTGAATGAGCTTATAACTTTGTCTCTGGGTGATAGTTTTAGATGTAAATATGACAGAAATCACACCCCAGCTGCCTTCTATAACTTATGTGTTAAGTGATTTTGTCATATAATGTCACAGTTATAAAATTTGAATTTTACCAGTGCAGAGAAGCAGTTTGGTAATGGCTTGGAAGTGATTGCTGGTTAACATGTAGTCTTAATGGACCATGTTTCATTCTCTATTTGATACTTCCATTGTCTGACAACAGAAACAGAAACACATGTAAATGAGAACAGCTTCATTGGGAATTCAGCTGTATTAAAATACTGTCTACGTGGGTACAGATTGTAAGAGAGAAGATGACAGATAAAGGGCTGAAACTGACACTAGGAAGAGTGCAGATAGCTTATGACATGGTCCAGCCATACTCTAGGTTTTGACCTAGTTTGACCTAGTCTTGTTGAGTGTTGCCATGTCATTGAAGTGAAGATACAGCAAGCTGACATGTGCTGCACTGACAGTAATGTAGATGTGGGTTTATGCTCCCATGGACATATCTACCCTTCACAGATAACAGCCTACTCTCCCTGCTCTCCATTAAGGGTGAAAATCAAAAAGGTCATTATAATTCAATTAAATTTTGATTCCCAGGGCTACACTTCCTCATACTTCATGGTATTCAGTTAAGTGTGTAAGAATTTTGTGATAAGCGTCCATACATTTTCTGTAAGTAACAAATGCTTTCATCCTTGCAGGGTCATGGGGGCTGAAGCTTAGTGATAACCATACACCCTCATTGTGTATGCATGTACAGAATGTTAACAGTCCTAACTAAATTTAAATGGCTGAAGAAAAACGAGATCACAAAAGCTCTTGTGGATTGTGTACATTGTTGCAGAATGTATATATTCCACCATAACCTTTTGGAATTAGTTTTAATTTTAAATTTCTGTTTTTTTAAACTATTATATTATTTTGTGTCCCATTAAACCATTAACCATTCGCACTGTAAGTGAACCCTTTGATTTAGCAGGAATTTTGCACCACTCTTCCTACAGAACTGCTTCAGCTCACACATATTCTTAGGATGTCTAGTGTGAGTGTCTTGTTTCATTGGGTGAAGGTCTGGGCTCTGACTGAGCCACACCAACAGGTTGATTTTCTTTGTTTGATGTCATTCCGTAGTAGATTTGATTTGATGTTTATGATCATTATCCTGCTGCCTCACCCAACTTCTACTGAGCTTCAGCAGGTGGACAGCCACCCTGACATCATACTGTATGATGCCTTGATAAACTTGGGAATTAATTTTCCCTTTGATGCTCTCCAAGCCCAGACGTAGTAAAGCCCCAAATCATGATGCTTGCTCCACCTTACTCCACCTTTTGGATGAAATTTTCGTGTTGGTTTTCAGTTTTTACACCATATACAGTATAGTGCTGCATGTTCCTCCCAAACAATTCAACCTTAGCTTTATCAGTCCACAAACATTTTCCCAGTAGTTTTTTCGGGGAGCAGCAGCTTCCTCTGTGGTGTCCTGCCATGGTCATGCCATGCTCCATACAGCCATGCACAATGACTTGTTTATGGTAGACTCATGAACAGGGATGTTAACTAGCTCCAATGATTCTTTTAAGCCTTCAGCTGTTACTCCGGGCTTCATATTTATCACGTTGATCATTCTGTGTTGTGCCTTTCATCTTAGCTGGACACCCACTTCTATAGGGAGAAAAGCCACAGAACTATCTCATCTCCATTTATAGACAGTTTATCTGACTGTGGACTAATCGATATCTGAAGGCTTTCAAATGACTTTGCAACCCTTTCAGCTTTATGCAAATCAACAATTCTTGATCCTAAGTCTTCTGAGATCTCTTTTGCGAGGCATGGTTCACATCAGCAGATGCTTCTTGTGAATAGGAAAATATTTTTTATAAGTCAAAGTAGCTCTAACCCACTCCTCGAATGTTGTTTCATTGTCTGGACTCCAGATTTACTCCTGATTCAAGTTAGCTTTTGTTCATTACCCGAGGGGTTCACATGCTTTTACCCAACCTACACTGTGAATGTTAGAATGATGTATTCCATATGGACAAAAATGATCTGTGTGTTATCAGTTAAATATGTGGTGTTTGTTCGAAAACACAAACTAAAACTTAGATCAAGATCTGACCACATTTCATAACAAATTTATACATAAATGCAGATAATTCCAAAGGGTTCACTTTTTCTTACCACCGTATATAACATAGCTGGAGGGGGCAAAAGTTTCAGCACTACACTGCCTTGTAAATTAACATATACTCAGCTTCCACTTTGACACTGCTGATTAATGTGAAACTTTTTCTCAGATCGTCAGAATGACTGTTAGGTTCACTAGACTACTTGGGGATAACTAGACCTGCTCTTTGATCCCAGCAAGTTATTACTGGTGTTTATTCATAAATCATTTGCTCTCTCTCTCTCTCTCTCTTACTCTCTGTCATCCTCCTCCCTTTACTCTTTCAATCTCTCTTTCTTCCTCCTCCCTCACATCTCGTACTCTCTCTGCTTCTCTTTATGTGTGAATAAGGGATGGACCTGACCAGGCCTCACCTCAAATCGGTCAGTTCAGCGGCAACTCTGTACAGGAGGGCGTGTCCACCACCGCCAATCAGATCCTCATCAAGTTTCACAGCGACTTCAGCACCAGCGGCTTCTTTGTGCTGCATTATTATGGTAACCTCCCCTTTGATACCATCTAAGTAAAGACCTTGTTCCACACTGCTGTAATGACCCTTATTCATTTGATGTTCAGTTCTCCACATTGCAGGAACCCTGCTATAGTAATTAAGATCACAAAAAGAACAGAAAGAGATTGTCCTCATGCTTCTACATCGGAAGGCCTTTAATTTTCCCTTTTTTTTATGAGTCATTATGTGGCCTTTCTCATTTTGCTACACGGTATTGCTTCCAGTTCTGTGTAATGATAAATGATGAATGCCTTCTTATGCCTATTTTTCAGCTGCACTATTAAAACGCCCCCTCGAAAAGAAGTTGATTAATAATAAAATGTCCTCCATCTCAGCTAAATTAGTGATTGGTTTTTGATGATCATGAACAGTGATAGGTGGCAATTTATGATCTAATCAAGTTTCAGTATGATGAGAGAGTAAAGAAAGTGTTGCAGTTGAATAGAAAACACACACACACACACACACACAAACTTTCTATCTCTTACTTCAGTGCTCTGTTGCAGATTTCAGCATTTGTCCTCTCCCCCACAGCTTACCAACTGAGAACATGTCAGCCACCCTCTCCTGTCGCCAATGCCACTATCCTAACTGATGATGACGAGTTTGAAATAGGTTTGTCTTATTTTATTTTGCTTGTTTACTGGCCAGCGACAATATATAATAAAATAAATTTGCACCAGACATAAGGTAATTTGCTTGGACAGCCATGGATGGAGAGAAAAAATAGGAGTAGACATATCAAATGCTTGTGGTCATTAATTAATTAGTTAGTTTATTACTCGTTTGTTGAAAGCATTGTTTCTATGTCTATGTCTTACCTTTTTCGTGAATTTCTTAATTCATCTGTCCATTTCACATTTTGAAATAGCTTTGTAGTACATTTTCATTTGAACATATACATTTTTCTATGATACAGATACTGGGCAGATATGTGGGTTTTCTTTTTTTTTGTTTTACTACTTTTACTTCCTCATTTCATTTGCAACGTGACTTTGTTTCTATCTTTCTCTTCTTTTTTTTTTAATGCGTTTTGCTTTTCCTTGTATTTCTTCCCTGCCTCTTGAGTGTTTTCCATGTATTCATGCTTCTTGCAATGAAATATTAGTTTGAGGGCAGGGCTAATTAACTCTCCGTATATGCTGTTAGTATTTTCAGTGTTCAGAAGTGATTAGCAAAATGAAGTGGAACTCGTGGCTAGTGGCTGCCTTACTTTGTGTCTTTGAAATTGAGTGTTAGTTTGATTTCAAATGTGTGTGTCTGTGTGTGTGCACGTGTATGTGCATGTGTGTTTGTGTGCAAGGTTGCAGCTCTGTAATCTAGTGAAGTGCCTTCAGTACTCCAGCTAGAGGATGTCAATCTTCATTAGAAAATGTGTTGTTGATTACTGTTTCAAGTGCTTGTACTGAGGAAGCTTTTACTAACATAGCTCTATGGGGATGTGTGTGTGTGTGTGTGTGTGTGTGTGTGTGTGTGTGTGTGTGTGTGTGTGTGTGTGTGTGTGTGTGTGTGTGTGAGAGTGATTGCGTGGGCGGATGAATGGATGGATATGTTTTTCATGTCCACTCCCGGCTCATGCGTGTGCATTTTTGCGTGTGTGTGTCTGCATGATTGGGGGTGTAAATGACCTCACAGGGGATATTATTCGGTACTCGTGCCTGCCAGGCTTCACCTTGGTGGGCAGTGAGATTCTGACCTGTCGTCTTGGAGAGAGGCTACAGATGGATGGACCCCCACCAATCTGTCAAGGTTGGTTTATTCAGTGTGTGAGTGTATGAGTCTGTGTTGTTTTTGTGTGGCTTTTTAAATGTTCTTGTGTTTACTTGTGTAAGTATTCCTCACAGTGTGAATTCAAATGTTTGCATTTGCACATCCACCCACATTTATGTGTTTTATGCATTCATGTTCGGTTATGTGTGCCTAAATTTGTGTTTACTTTGCTAAGGTTGGTTGCAATCAGCAGCACCTACTGTTGATGCATCATTTAACAGACTGCCAGCAGGGCCCCCTCTAGCAGGTTCCTGGTGGCAAGCAGCATCTCCATTCTAATTCATCAAGGCTCAGAGTTAGAATGCTACTGACCCAAGATCACAGACCTCTGCTCCCTTACAAACCAACACTTGACTTTGAAGGCTGAGTGTGAAACAAATTACAGATCAGCAGGTTTCATATACAAGTTGTTTTTTTTCTGTAGCAGTGTAAAAAGGTAGAAGGTGGGCGATCAGAGCTTCTTTTTTTTTTTTTTTTACATAGTAAGAGATGGGAGCTTAAATTTTACCCTCTAATCCTGCTCAAATGGCCCCATGGGTTTGATTGATATAAAAAGTCATCCTATCCATGTTCTTTCAGAAGATGGATTTTCGAACAAGAAGCAAAGGAAAAGAAGTGTCTCTGTTGTCTGGATCAAAGATTTTAGACCAAAAAACAAATGCCATCATCCAGCCTGTCGTGCCAACACATCTTTTCTGAAGACAACAGAGCGCTCTGAATCCTTCTTTTCCCTATAGATAGCCATCTTTTGAAGTGCCCTAAAGTCCTTTCTCTACAAGTCTTGAGATGATAAGCATTTCTGTCTTTTTATTTCCAGAAACTATGAGTAATCACATAGGACTGGTGATCAAGGCATGATAGATACTCAGCAAACCCCTGCATTCATAAAGCACCTTAGAATAGGATTAGCGATTTGGAACCTATTGTCTCATCCCTGGCTGTTATTATTTGATGTCTGACTTGATATCTTGGTTCTCACCCTGGAGCAATTTTGCAGCTGACATTGTTTTGCTCTTACAAGTAAGAAGTTGGCCAATTTCATTTTATATATGGAGAGTGTCATAAGTAAAGCAACACATAGTAATGGCAATGCTTAAGTCGAGTGACCTCATCTCTGATCCAATATCTAGAGGCTACTCATATTCTTGTACTTTACATGCAGGACTGCCAGTGAATACTTCTATTAGTGTATGCACAAAGGTCAAAGAGACCAAAAGCATGGCAATATGATAAAATGCGCATTGAGGTAGGTGTGTGTGTGGGAGTCCTGAAAAACAAGGCCTACCTTTTACTTTTGCTGCATTGGGCCTACCTAACATTTTTCAAAATTAAAAATGTATAAAAACAAAAGGGATATGACGTCCTACAGAATTTTATTAGCTTGTTAGACATTGCATACTAAAGAGAGATAGAAAACAAAGGAGAGAAAAGTTTCATTGCATACTCCGTCATGATGGTCTGGCATGCAGATATACCATCATTTATAACATATCAATCGAATTGTAGTAAAATGCTTTTCAATGCTCAGTTCTATTGTTTGTTTGAACGTGACCAAATTAGCAGATCAGCAACAATAGGAGTAGTTTGGAATCGTGTTTCTGTGCCTATCGAGGGCAGTGAGTCACCTGAGAGTAGTGGAGGATATTTGAAGCTTTTTCTTTTTGTTGATCTTGCCAGCTCACCTTCTCATGTGTTTCTGACTACACAGAGCTCTGCTAAGATCAAATAACTCCTATCACCTAAAACTCACATACTGTACTGAAATAATTTCACTGGCTTCAATGTGACTACATTAACCTGCCAAAGCCAGATGGCTAAAGTATGTTGGGACTGTTCTGGTAGACCCTAACATTGTTTTTCAGTTGATTTCATTGTGCAAGGCAATCAGTCATATACTAGCATTTGAGATGTTTTAAAGGACCTATTTGTAAATTTTGTTATTGCTGCATAGCCAACATTAGCAGTAACAGTTGTTAACTTACAATTCTACGACAAATGTTGCAAGTTCAGTATCAGGCTTCATTCCTTTACTTGCCAAGGAGCTGTCTCCAGGGGTGGAAAGCAACGCCAAATGTTAACCTTCTTAACTTTCAATCTTGTTTTGCTTCAATTTCTATCACTTCTTTTTTTTCTCTTTGAATTAAGCATGCTAACCAGCTAGCCCGAGTCCGACAGAACCATCTCGTCATTTTCCAATAGAGAGTCACAGTAGCGTCCAATCTGCCCTGAGGAAGTAGCACTGCTCAAAGAGTGTATTTAAATCTCTTGTCTTGTAAATGCAACGATGGCTGAAGCTCTTAGCAAGAGACCACCACCATCCGCTCCCGGCAAGAAACCATGTTAAGCAGCAGAGAAAACGCACATTTTAATGTTTGACAGCACAGGCTCTCATACATCATAGTAAATTGTGTTTTACACTGCGATGGGTCTTCTTAGTCAGGTCATGCTAAATTTAGGCTATATAAAAAACAAGCATAAGAGTCCAATAAAGATGTTGCACTTCCATATGAGCAAGGACTCAGAAAAAATACAGAACATCCCCATACTGAAATGAGTCAGGTGATTAGTCATCATATATACCTTGATCAAACTGCTCCTTAAAACCTGCCTAGAGCGTTAAATTGGCATAGTTAGGACTACATTTTTAAATCATTATTGTAGTCAAGAAAAAAAATTTACATTTTCTTTTGCTGGATATGTTATGTCCTTGTGCCACCTGTAGCAAGAAACTAATTGCTCTCCTTGGGACACGTAGAGTTGAACTTAATTTGAGTTGACCCGCTATTCACATGCAAGAGGTTGCTAGAGTAAGCTTGTAAAGGGGCCATTTCCTGTTGGCAGCTAGCCGATAGGGCAGGAAAAAGAATTCTCCTGTGTTCCCTATTCCGCTTTTGTTTGCTGTCAACCCTTCTGTTAATTGTCATTTTAGGCTTATAAGATAACACTGAAATGCCCTTGCATGGCTATGCAATTTCACCCCTAAATAACCCTGGTTGTTAAGATATTTCCCCAGGCTCACTCCTTATGAAAGCCTTTTGACGAAGGTTATGCGGAAGCTTGGATCAAGGATAGAGCCACAATTGAGCTGAGTGCTGTATGTTGAGTGCTTGGTAAACCATCTGCCGCACTGAGGTTGAGTCTAACCCATTAAATGTCGTCGAATAGCTCCTTGTCTTCACATAACCATTGAGTCTTTGAGAAAATCTCCTGAAAAGCAATTTTTGCTCTAACTTCATCTTCGCTGGATCTATTTCTCTGTAGTCAGCAATATGTATCGTTGTTGTGATATTCTCATTACATACACTCCAGTGTGCTGAGTTAAAAAAATAATAAACAATCGGTTGTTTGCACGAGGAATAACCAAGTCCCATCTTGCAGTGTTTGCAAGATTTAACATTTGCCACTGCCATTTCTTTTTAAACCAATCATGTTGGAATGTATGCCATTTTAGCAAATAACCTATACGTTAAAACCCGGTGCTTGATATCAGTAATTTCATCACTTACTTTGCTGTAACTGGATGAGGATGGCTGGTCAGTATACCAAGTAATGCTGATTCCCTTGAGATCAGATGGGTCTTCTATCCACAAGATGAAATTACAAAAATACCAGTAAACTATATTGTGTCATGTTTACCAGCTTTTTTAAACAATTGTATTTAAAATGTGATTATTTTTTATTATTTTTATTGATTTACTGGATTTAGCTGCCTTTAATTTGGGCTATATTTTTCACAATATTAAATGATTTGAGCCAGTATGGTAGTAGTATCTGTACTTTGCATTTGTGTTACACTAAGGTGCAGAGGTGTAGATTTGTAGTGTAGGCAAATAATCATATAACACATTGTAAGCCTAGGTCTGCTCTCAGGGTAGCTTCCTATCCTTATCATGGTTCTCTAAAAACTCATCCTAAAAAGTAGCAGTATTGAGGTGTCTGAAACAGTTTTAAGCCTCTCCTAATTCATTTTTTTAATCCCTGCACCTAAAGTTTGAGGCAAAGCAGTTTAAACCATAACTGTGCTTACTAGAGAGACTTGTGTTTGTTGCCTGGCAACGTTAGCTTATTAAACAAGTACTTGGGGCTTCATGATTTCAATAACAAACTCTTACCAAGTAGATGGCTCTATTTGCAGTGCATTAGATCTTGCCAATTATATAATATATACATAAAATCTTAAAGCCGTATAGTATGGTGACATGCTGCAGGGAATGGGAATCTGTGCAGTGCATAAAGGGTTTTTGGGTTGGTAACTCCAGTATAATAATCTGTAGTAAAGAGATTTAGAATTGAAATCAGCAGTTGTTGATAGCAATTACTTACAAATTTAACACATTGTTTAAGGTGACTTTGTACAGGCTGTATGACAAATATTCCCACTGGCATCAGTAAAAGCAAAGGCTCCTGCTGATGACAGAACTGAGGAAGCAATCGTGTGAACTGCTGCAACTGCGCCAACTGAAGACCCCATTCTGAACTCCATCATATTGCCAGTGAAAGTCACAACTCTCCTGCTAAAGCCAAGTGCAACAAACCATGTTTTCTTGTTTTTCATCTCAAATACAAAATGAAGTCTCTTAACTGTGTAGAAACATGCTCTTTTTCTCTTTTTGAAAGTGTGGGCTTTAGAAAGCAAAGGTCTTGAATAACTAACTGTTTAAAAAACTCAAAATTTAAAGTGTAACTGGCTTGAAATGACCAACCAACTACTGACCTGACCTACTACCATCCACTGCGGTGCATTTTATGTTTGTGTCTTTGTGGCCTGTAAAACATACAAATATGCAATTTTGATATAATTAGTTTCCATGAACTCAAAAGTGAAAATTCTTGAAGAAATTCAAAGACATTCCGTGCACACATTGCTCTTCAACTTTGGTCTTGCATTTACATATGTACAGTTGGGAGCAGGTCAAAATTTTCTATTTTCATTATTGAGAACATAATAAATCAAGAATATACAGTGATTGGAAATAAATAAAAATCTATTACTGCTTTGAGAAAAGCAAAAAGCATCCGGTCAGGAAAACATTTATACAAGTATGCAAAGAAAAATATTGATTATGTTACTGAAAAACTGTCAGAAAATTAAATTGTTATGTTAATTTATTTTCTGAATAGATCAAGTTGAGATTTGTTGCCTCCCTAATGAACACAGTACAGTGTTTCCATAAACATTGATTCTCCTGTGTGCAAATCCTGCCATGCTTTTTGTTTTATTATTTACATATAAATTTTAGTTGTTGCTGAGATGTTGAAATGTTCTTGACCTCTGTGCCCACACAGAGCTGTTGGTGGACTGTGTGGTAAATGCATTGTCATTTAGGAAATCATTGACTTTGACATTCTGGAGATCATATCTGCCTGTTGTCTTTGAGCCAAAGGCTGTTCAAGTTCAGCCAGTCAAAACTTTTGCGGTGACTTGCCAGCGGGAATATTCACACTGCTTTCTGTTACAGTTCTTTCCCCACAGCTTCTTTTCTTGATATATGTCCGAGTGTTTCTAGTGACCTTTTTATCTGGAACAGTTGTTGGCATTAACCTTTCATATGCGTCATGTTTCTTCACTTGTGTCCCTGAAGAGAAACTTGTGTTACCAGTAGAAAAGGAGAAGAAAGAAACAGCACTGTCATTATTTCAGACATGCCAACCTACAGGAAATTAAGGGAGTGCTCTGAGCTGATACACATGAACTCTCTCACACACACACACACACACACACACACATACCCACACACACACACACACACACACACACACACACACACACACACACACACACACACACTCACACTCACACACACACACTCATACACCATTTTTCCATACAAAGTTAGCTGTCTCACCTACTGAGTATTATTATTTGAGAGATTGATATCAGGGGAGCCTGGTGACAACAGCAGACTCACCATCTCAGCCCTCAGGTGCAGTATCATTCAGGCTGAAATTTTTTCAATGTAATTTTTACTGTCACTGAGCAATCCTGTCTTCTTTTCCCTCACCTCATCTTGCTTTTTTGCCTCTGCTGGGCTTTCACCCCCCTCTTTCGCCTCTTTCCTCCTTCCTCTCTCCTTCCTTCCTGTCATTCCTCCTCCGTAACTTTGTTTTCCGCTAACGTGGCCTCGCCCTTATTCTTTTTCTTACCTTTCTCCCAGTACAATGTCCAGCCCATGAGGTGCGCTTTGACTCAACTGGAGTGATCTTGAGTCCAGGCTACCCTGAAAACTACCCTAATCTCCAGATGTGTTCTTGGTTGATTAACGTGGAGAAGGGTTACAACATCACTCTGCACTTTGAACTCTTCCAGACAGAAAAGGAGTTCGACATCTTGGAAATATTTGATGGTGGGTTTTGCTGGGACTTTGGTGTTTGAGTTCTATCATAAACAATTAGTGAGCAAATACAATAAAATACAAATAAAGCAAATTTAATTAAAGTGGAATCACTGATGGGTTATCTTGTGTATCCTTCCATGTTCTGAATGCTGTATCTTAGATTTTTGGTTTCAATGATGTGTTCAGTAAAATAAATTGTAATGTATGGTTGATGCCATGATTAGTTGCCATTTAGAAATATTACTCATATTTGGTCTGGTCTTCTTTCAGACATATCTTTAATTAACGTTGTTTATTCTGAAAACATTGAAGATGCATGTCTATTCTGTCTAGATTAATGCTTGTTTTTGATGTTGATCTGAGAAACTGTGTGTGTGTGTGTGTGTGTGTGTGTGTGTGTGTGTGTGTTCGTGTGTGTGTGTGTTCGTGTGTGTGTTCGTGTGTGTGTTCGTGTGTGTGTTCGTGTTCGTGTTCGTGTTCGTTCAGGTCCCAACATCTACAGCCAGAGCTTAGCATCACTCAGTGGTGACATTGAAACACCCTTCAGCCTGACCACCACAGGCCACCAGCTCCTGTTGCGCTGGTCCTCTGACCACGGCACCAACCGACGTGGCTTCCACATCAGATATGTGGGTGAGTATCAAAGTATGTATCCAGCTTATAATCATATTCTCTTTTTATTAGTACTATTTGAATATATTTTGTCTTTAAACTGCAGCAAAGTGTTAAAAGTCATGGGTTTACAATTCGGGCAGTTATAATTTAGGCACTGTATAAAGACACTTTTATTGAATAAGTGATAACACTGCATAAGGGCAAATATTCATTGAACCCTCTCTGCTGCAGCTACTGCATATTTCTGTGTACACAACATGACCCCATGATTTTTATCACAGTGTGCCGTTATTGTTTCGGGGTATTATTTATTGAGTTTTTAATATCAGTTAATTTACAACAATATTTTGAAGTTCCACAGAAATGATAATGGCTCACAATAGGAGATGTTTTCATACGCAAAAACCATGAGGCAGGAAGAAAGTCACTGGAAGGCTTGCATGCTGTTTTGCACTCCTTAATTTCAAAAGGTTTTAAATTCTTAATTGGCTCTTTAATAAAGCAAGTGGTGCTAAGCAAGAGTAGCACAGGGAATCTTCTTCCATTTGAAATGCATCAATAATAATGAAAAAAGCACAAAAGACATTTATATTTCATGTTGTGTCTTTCCATTATATTTAATACACGGGAGTGTTACCGTGAAAGCAAGTCGGCATGATGAATTTTGTAAAGACGACTCCTCCTTGACTTGATTGACTTGAACAGGAACTGACTTAAACTCCAGTGCTTGTCTTTTCGTCATAAATCCCTGCTATCTCCCAGTCATGCTGATTTTAAAGAATGTTTGACAGCATTTATGAAGCGCATAGCACTCCTTTGGATTTTCTGTCCCATCAGCTATTTGGTGCTCATATTCTGGAAATCCCATTTATCTTTTTTTTTTGTTGTTCGATGGGCTGTAAGATGAGGGAAAGTAAGGCTATGGAACAAATAACTGCAGGTATCACATGTGTTAACTGAATATGCAAAAGAGATGTGACACTCCTCGGGCATTTTCCCTCATTATCTTTCTGCATTTAGAAAGGAGCCTTACTGTGACTTAAAATGTTCACCTGAGTCTTTTTCCAGAGGAGCTTTGTTAATGCATCTCATCCTTTTCTCTGCTTAATGTCTCTGCTTAACTGTTCAATATCCTTTTCCCTTGACTTCATTCTCACCTTTCTCCCATTTCTCTCTCCTCTCCTTTGCCTTACCATTCTTGCCCCATCCTCTCCCCTGTTCCTTTATTCCTCAATCTATTGTAGCAATGTACTGCAGTACCCCAGACTCCCCGCAACATGGCTTTGTAGTGAGCCAGACCGGGGGTCACCTCAACAGCATGGTGCGCTGGGCTTGCGACAGGGGGTACAAGCTGATCGGAAAGGGCACAGCTGTGTGCAAGAAGACCACCTATGGCTACTACGCCTGGGACGCACCAGTTCCTGCGTGTCAAGGTGAGCTCACTGGCCCTGGCAGCCTTTTATTTCCAACTTCAGCCAGCTTCTTTCCTTGTTCTTCTGGTCACTGCCTCTGGACCCCTACACTCTGCAGACAGACAGGCAGGCAGGCAGGCAGGCGCTTAGGGCAGCAGTGTCTCAGCCCAAGCCCCATTCCTGTGTTGTTAGGAGCTGAACTGAATCCAGCCTGATTGAGAGCAGTATCCTATCAGGTGGAAAGGAAAGAGAAATCAATCCGGCCTTTTTCTGTCAATTTCCACTTCTTCAAATTACTTTGGCTAACTTGCAATTAGCATGCAGTGTCTGCTGTTGCTGGGTCTCACTCAACTAATTGGGTTCTTTGATGTGCACATGTGAATTGTGTGCATTTGGGTGTGCATGATTGCATGCACTAGCAGAGATACACATACTCACACAGGAGCAAACAGCAACAGATGGTGTGCTCAATTGCATTTTATCATGATGCAGTGATATCAAAATATGTATGTCACGTACTTCAAAATGATTTAAAAACACTTCACACCTGTGATTGATTCCGTTAGTTTGGTAATTGCACACAGTTTTTCCAAAGCACATAAACTCAACCATTGCTGCAAATGAACTAATATATAGGTACAGATGCTGTCCATCTGCTATCTGCTAGAGCAGTGTTCAATCTTCCATTTTTTCCAATTCATAATGTATGATAGGTTGAGAATGTACAATATATTAGGTTCTCCTTGTTGCTCATGCATCTCAGAGAAAGAGCGATGACCTAAAATAATGTTTCAGGACCACTGACCTCCTTAGCTTTAATGATTTTAAAGCATTCAGTCTTTCTAAGTCGAAACTTTTCATCTGCACTGTAGAAAAGTTTTTGGTGCTTGAGATTAGTATCTGATAGATTGTGATTTAACAGTACTCACAAATGAATGTTGATTGATTCTCTCATGGGGTGGTGAGGGGCAATGTAATGGCTCCAGGCTATGCTGGCAGATTCCTACCTTTGATGTTTCTCAGTGTGCAGCTACCATCGCTGCACCATTTTACGACGTGTGTGTTTGCATAACTGTTCCAATTTAGTGTGGGCCTGCAGATGTTGGTTTCCCGACTATTCACTCGCTCTGACTTGGCTCCGATGATAAACACCTTGAAAACTAGTTGCTTGAGATTTCTGTCTGGTTTAAGCTCTGAGGCCACAGCAACACAGATTTAGGGGTAAGGACACAGCGCTGCGTGGGAGTTTTTCTGTGTGTGTCAGTACTTCATGCTTCTGCATGTGGTGAAGAGTTACTGTCGAAATTAGTGGCCTTATTGGATGTGCTAGTCACTTTAATGACTTAGTCTTCACTAAAAGTAAATCAGTATTGAGTTTTCAGAATTACCCACAAATGAAAAAAGTATAAAATGTCAATCTAACAAATCCTGTAAGTTTCTTTGACTTCTAATTGCTATTTCCATATCTATTGCTATAATATCTTATAAGGAAAGACCTTATGAGATTTATGGAGGACTTTAACTTTAATAACATACCTCTCTGTCAGATTCCCTCGACTCTGAAGTGGCTGCATACATTTTTCCTCATGGGGCCAGTCCTATATATAATACTTGCATGAATTTTTCTAGCTATTGAGAGCAGTTTTATGGATTCAGTGGTCTCTAATATATACAGTATAAGCAAATGGCCTGGTTAAGTGTTAATGTGACACAAGCCTTTCGGCATCGTTTTTAAATGCTTTAGGTTGGAGTAAATAACCTTGTTTTCTGACTTGATGTTGGCTGTTGAGGTAGGCGTACTGTTTTGGACATATAGCACTTCTGCAGTGACCCTCTAATAGACTTTTTGACTTGTCGTAGCAGGAAAAGCACTGGTTCAACTCATTTTGTTAATGATGGCTCAGTTCCATCAAGTGAACCAGTAAGCCAGCATGCACAGCACCAGGGCTCTGGAAGTGGCTCAACTAAGAATTCCTTATTAATGTTGTTCATTTTACCTGTGCAATTCCTGCTGTGACACGTCAACGTGTCTATCATGAATAGCGTCTGTTGTCGGAACTCTACAAGGCCGCTAAGTGTCAACATAGTGATTATTTCCTGGTGGGTTTTTACCTACTAAAATTGTAAGCGTTTGAAAAAAAACAAAAAACATAACGAATAGCTGCTTGTGTAAATTGAAAAACTCACACAACATTGCTTGTGTACCACAAAGGGGGGTTGCCCTCCCAACACTGGTGAAAACACATGCACACATACATGTGACTGCTATGTGAATATGTGCCTACCTACAATGCTTGTGTTAACCAGGCTTCTCTCTTCAAATCTCTATAGAATGTATCATCTATTGTTCTTAAACATGTGTGTCGACAATGGTCCTCTTGCCACCTGCAGCTGTGTCATGCGGTGTGCCCAGTGCGCCAGTGAACGGAGGTGTGCTTGCTGCTGATTACTCCGTCGGCACACGGGTGACCTACTTCTGCAACAGCGGCTACCGGCTCTCCTCCAAAGAGCTGACGACCACAGTCTGCCAGCCAGACGGCACCTGGAGCAACCACAACAAGATACCCCGATGCATCGGTGAGTTGAGGATTCTGGGGGGGGGGCACTATTGTACTGTGGGAAGGGAGAAGTTGAGCGATGATGATTGGAAAGAGCTATGGAGAAGAGACTGATTTTGGAATTTAGAGAGTTTGAAAAATCCTCTGGAGAAGTTGTGGAGTATCAAACAGTTATAACAAAAGCTTGTATTGTAATGCAAGGTGCAGTCCAAACAGAGACAGGAGTGGTGGTCTACACTAACTTGTTGGGTAGTGATGATAAGATGGACAGATGAAAGGGAAAAAATAGTTGAGAGGAAATTTAACTGGGCCTGGGGTGAGTATTTAACATGCCAGTGCAACTCCTAGTTTGAAAGTTATAACGAGTATAGTATAATGAGTGATTGACAGCATTGTTTACAATTGAGACCAATGTTTATTCCCTACTGTATATGTGTCTCACAGCAGAAATGGAAACAGAGTTTGTTTTGAAACTCATTTGGTGCAAATTCAGAAACAGCTTTGTTGTAGAAGAACATTTGTATAACTGCAGAAAAAGTTTTATTAGTTTATTGTAATGATTTTTTTTTCTTTGCAACTGGCCTATTTGTATTTCCTCTAGACTGCTGGGTTGTTACATATGTTTAGAGGTTTTGACTTAGCACTGTGTGTATAAGGGATAAGAGAAGAAATTGAAACAGAAGTCATTCCATTTGAATAATCCAAAAACAACAATGTCCACTCCCCATTGAATCCCCTCTTCTCTCTTTTTTTTTTAAATTTTTTTTATTTCCTTTTGCCACAGTCATGATGTGCCCCAGTCTCAGCTCTTTCTCTCTGGACCATGGGAAATGGAGGATAGTCAATGGTTCGCACTATGAGTATGGTACCAAAATAATCTTCACCTGCAACCCTGGATACTACCGTGTTGGGCCCGCCCACATCCAGTGCCTGGCCAATGGGGTGTGGAGCTGGAGGAGCGAGAGGCCTCGGTGTAGAAGTAAGTGACTTCTGCTGCAGCAGCATGTCACTTGTTGATCACGCAGTCATTGTGGTGGAAATTCTTGTGAACTGAAGAAAATGCATTCACCAGGAGTACAGATTCAGATGTCTCAGGCAGAAGTATTTAGTGAAAGCTTGATGCATCGAGGAGAAAATGATTACCCACAAGTGCCATTATTATCAAACTACTGCCACGTGTGTCATGTCCTTTGCCTACTTCACTCATCCTTGTCTGGAATGAAAACTTATCTATAAGACCTTGGTTTCCATACTTGCAGAGGGTAGTAGTGGCTCGATATGGACACTGTCAGTCATCATAGAAGCTAAACAGTGAACCCTTGTCTAACATTATGAGGTCTTTATGATCTGTCCTTCTTGGAGTGTAGGTGTGGGCCTACAAAATAAGAAAAGAAGACTAAAATGCAGATCACTTGAAAACTCAACTGAGCCAAAATGAAATGTAATGTAAATATAACAATAGTGAACTGTGAGGCCTTCAACCCCACTCTGCTATCGGGGCTTTAGGCCTTCTGTACCAGGTTTGAAGTCCTAACCAGTGAGTGTGCCAGCTAACCTTTTATCTGGCTAGGCAACAAAAAAATTAATTTATTTTCATGATTTTAGGACAGTAACCCTGTCATTTCTGAGGCAAACTTTGTGATTTTTGATATATGTGTGCTTATTGTCTTAACTGTTGTGTGTTTGTTGAATTGTCAGTTATTGTTCTGTTTTATTGTGTTTTCATGTTTATTAGTATTGTATGTTAGGACCCCCTTGAAACTGAGGCGATGCATCTCAAGGGGTTTATCCCAAAGAATAAACTTGTATCATCAAACTAGATAGAAAATTAGTCTAAAATTATAATTAGGAAAAAATAATTATTAAATAAAAGAGATTAGATATAAGATTTAAAATGCTGATATATTTGGCCTTCTCTGAAGGCCTAGGAGGCCCTCACAGTTCCCCACTGAAATATGATAAATGTAATGTTCCAAGATAATATTTAATCATTGCACTATCATGAAAATAACATCAGTGGATAGACACACATAGCACGTATTCCCATCTCACAAACATACTGTAGGTGTGTTTGATTAGTTTCATAGAAAAGATAGAATGGAAAGGAACGTTGTTATCCAGCCAAATTGAAAAATCCATGTCCCATCTCACCTCAGGTGCAGTAGATTCATAGACTGTAACATTACAAGACTTGAAGAATGAATACCTTATTCACAGCTCACTTAATCAGCAACTCAGTGATTCACTTTTGTACTCTTCACATATTCCCTACTCAGCTGAGGTTAGATATTGTTTATTGTGCGGATGGAAAATAAAAGGTGTTCTATGCTGCCATGGAAACTACTTTTTGAGAAGCAAAAGAGCTGAATAACCTGTGTAATGGCAAAAGGAGATGCCAGTCAGTATGATGAAAGATGTTGGGACAAAGGCAAACACCATCATTATCCTCCCCATGAGATAGCACAGGTCACTCTTTTATCGCATTAAGGTCGGTAAGATGGGTGTAAATGACTGTGCTCTCCCATCGACTCTGAAGATGTAAGCCAACATCCGACTCCTCTTTCTCTCTTGTTCTCTCTCACTCTCCTGGTGTCTTGTTCTTTCATTCCCTGACTCTCCATTTCCTTTGTTTTGTTTTTTTTTTTACTATCCTCTTCATCTTATTGCAGTCATTTCCTGTGGTGATCTGCCCACTCCTCCTAATGGGAAGAAAATTGGGACCCAAACTACCTTTGGAGCATCAGCCATTTTCAGCTGTAACCTTGGCTATGTTATAACTGGATCTACTGTAAGAGAGTGTCTCCTGTCCGGCCTTTGGAGTGGGATGGAGACTCAGTGCCTGGGTAAGCAGAGTCTAGATGTTCTCTTTAACTTTATAAAGGACAGATTTGACCTGGGTCAGACACTGCTGGGGATCTGTTTAGACGGAGCATGACCTTTTTTGTTGGGTCAACATGCCCAGAATAGAGCCAGATGGGGAAGCAGGGGGTGGCTATAATAAGTTTTGTTGCCAAGTGTGTATTGCAATGACGTTAAACATTCAGAAAGAGTTTTTTTGTTGTTTGGTTCATTGAGCTACATCATGCATGCAGGTACTTATCACCGCCACTTGCTCACATCAGACTGTTTCAGACCTTGTAGAGATCATCAAGGGTAAAAGTTGTTGTACAAATGTGCAAACACTTTTGGCAACTACTTTAAGTGGATTGGAGCTGGGAGCTGTACAGTAAAACCTCCAAGTAAGTGTGATTTGCTGTTTCTAAAATGCTAAATTTTAGAGAGCAGCTATAGAGGCACAGCTGGCCTGAAACTAAAAGACATTTGCCAAGCTGTACCAGCACAATTTGAGCTGTTGTTAAGATATATAAACAAGAAAATATGCAACAGCTTAGCTTACCACAGCTCGTCACAGCTCTGTACTGTGGTAGAAAATGAGACATACGTAATTACTTGAGCTGCATTCAAACCCACGCAGCAGCAGAATGTGACGGTTTCCCTGGCAGATGTATTAGTCCGTTTATCAACCCTGTGGCACCAGCACTCCAAGCTCAGCTCAAGATTGGTTCAGTTCATTAAAAGAAGGGCACCTCTCTCTTGTTTAGTGATATGACTGTGTTAACATAGCCAGAGACCTCTCAGGATAGTCGCCTACTTCAGGGCTATCTTCATAGAATCTGGCTCCTCTCAACTGGAGCGTGATAATAAAATGCTCGGCTGAGTTTCTGGGCACAGGAGTAAATTAGGGAAATCAGACTCACAGTCAGTGGCAATTTCCCAGGTTTTAAGTGGCAGTGGAAATCTCAGCAAGATTCCTCCTCTCTGAAAGGGATTTATTGTTGCTGAAAGTAATACGATTACGTGCATGAGTGTATTGCACAGATTTTGAGGAGTTTCACATGCATCTCTCTGTCTACTGTAGATGAGAAAAGCTGAGTTATCACCACAAGTGACGCTGAAGCCAGTGTAAATTTAGAAATAATAATTCAGAGATAATGAGCTGAAAAATGCTTTCCAAATCCAATATGTTTCATGAATACACCAACTAATTTTGTTTGGCTGCATTATAATTCCAGGACCTTTTAAATCATCTCATTTCATTTTTATAATACAGTTGTCAAAATGCAAAGTTATTCAAACGTGATAACACAAACAAAATTGTGTTTCTACCCTGGAACTATCATCCATTAGTTCAGTGGGTGCTACAGCGGACTATTATTCTCAAATTCTAGAAAGTTAAACTAGTATAAGTATTGCACCATTGAATGATTGACTGAGATAATTTTTATAATGCCAATAGCATTTACCTTCCACCAACCTTCCAAGAATCCATCTTGCCATCCTTTACTGCTTTAGCATCAGTTGTATCAGAACTAGAAAGTATTTCTTCACTGAAAAAAAGAGTAGAGAACAGCACTGAAGGCTTTTCTCAATGGAAAAGATATTTTCGCTGTTCTCTGGTCCTGGAAAGACTTTGATTTGATTTACCAACTGGCTCCACTGGTAGTGGAAAGAAAATGTAAAGGATGCAGAACCCGATTGGTTAAACTTAGCCCGTGACAGACAGATGGTTCATCCAATCACCTGTAAAGTATTTTTTTGAAAGTGCCTGCCCTTCTCCAAACAGGTTCCAACAAAGACTCCCCAGATGGGTCTGTGTAACAAACCATCTGGCACATCAGGTTAAAAGTGCATTGCATCTAGTGCAAAAATTGGACCTCCGCATTGGCTACAACTGAATGTTATTCTGACAGCAAAGTGTTATAAATGCCATACACAATAATTGAATTCAATATTATTATTGTTTTTTTTTCCCCATCATCCTACAGCCGGTCACTGTGGTGTGCCAGAGCAGATCGTGAATGGGCAGGTGATCGGGGAAAACTTCGGTTACAGGGACACAGTAGTTTACCAGTGCAACCCTGGATTCAGGCTCATTGGCTCCTCAGTACGGATCTGTCAGCAGGACCACAACTGGTCTGGACAGCTCCCAGTTTGTATCTGTAAGTACTTTAACACAATTTCTTGCTGACTGATTGACTGCAACAAGGGTTGGAGTTGGAGTGCGCAAGTGTCTTAATGTGTCAAGGAAAGGAAGAGAATGGGTGGGAAGGGGGAATAATATGAATGATTGTGCTGGTTTGTTTTTTGCAGGCCTGAGAGAATTTTTAGGTCACAGAGTAGGTCAAAATTAAGATGGACAAGGTGTTTTCCTGCATTTCTGTGACAAAGACGAGCCACTTGTTTTTTTTTCTGCAGACACTACTGTTCAAATGCAAAAGAGCTAATGGGGATATTTTTACTTTCCACTCCTGGATTTTAATTAGATAAATTAACTAAAGAAGGCTAGATAAAAACATAATGATTTGATTGAACTATTTCTATTTAGCATTTCTAAATAATTTAAACATTTAAATCGGCATTAAAAAGCTTCTTGCAATTCCCAAAGCTTCCTGCTCCTTTAATCGGAGAAGGTGAGGTCAATAGTCGATGCATATCCCCATAATGTGATTCTCAATCTCCTATTCACCTATTGATGGACTGAAATGTGCTGCTTAGCCTTTCCCAATTGAGATCATGGCTTGATTTGTAATTCGCCCGTTGTCTTCTGAGGTTAATTATATGATAATTATATTCCTATGATAGGTGTCACTGTACGTCACCTATTGATCATTTTTATTGAATTGTCTCTCCCATATTCTCTCTCTCCACACATTCTGTATTTTTCTCTCCCCCCTCCCCTTTACCTTTTCTTTGTATCATGTCTCCTCTCATCTTCCATCCTCCACCCTACCTCCTCCTTTTACTCACGTCCCTGAATGATGCACATCGACTGCAGCTGTCACATGTGGCCACCCCGGTAGCCCCATCTATGGCCGCACCACAGGTGACGGCTTCAACTATAATGACGTTGTGCGCTTTTCCTGCAACAAAGGCTACACCCTTGAAGGACCCTCCACAGCTCAGTGCCAGGCCAACCGCCAGTGGAGCCAGCAGCCACCGACATGCAGAGGTAAGGTCCAGCCACAGAGCTCCTGCGGCTTGACTGACTTCAAGTATCAGAAGGCTGCACATGTATCTTGACAGTTAAACTAAAAAGCTGCTTGTCTCTGCCAGCATGTTTAGCCAAGGCACAGACATCGCCTCAGGAGTTAAGGCAAACAGGAGTCACAAGCAGGAGTTGATCCGAGAACTTGGCACCAGCAAGTGCATCATATTCATACGCATTTCATTAACCACCTGCATCTGATCTATTTCTGAGGAGGGTACCTCTTAGTGCATCGATACAGCTGAAGGTGTTTTCATTCAACACTTCAACAGAAGCCAATTCTATCTAATTCTGCTTCTGTGAATCAGGCTAGCCATCAGTGGGAGCGGCAGCTGCCAGCAAGCAGAAGTAAAACCCAGCCAAAGTGTTGGAACAGAATGAAATAGCTTTTGCAAGTGCTTTGTGATGGTTCAGGAATCTGACGTTAAGATGCCTGCAAAAATTCAGCAGCCACCAGATTTATCATGATCATTCAGAAATCAGCAGCCATTGACCGCCATCATGCAGACACAGAAGCAGAACTGATAGATGTGGTTCTCACACATCTATTGATTTGAATGAGAAAAGTCACTATCTGTTCTACTTCTTCTACTGAGTTGCAGCATTAAGTAACAACATCTGGAGCCCTGGCCTCAGAATGAATGTGGGAAAACAGCAATAATGAGCTCGCAGCAGAATGTATGGAGAGCGATGAGTGAATGGGGAATTGTTTCCACAATTCTACTGCCAATTTTTTTACCAAGAAGCCTGCTGCAGGGAGTGATTACTTTGAAGGCAAGAAAGCTCAGAGTACATTCAGTGGAAGATATCTTAATGGGTGTGTCAGATGGTGCCTGTGTGTTAGTTGTATCCAATTTTTATTTTGCCCAGGTTAGGCTCATTAGTGGTGTGTTTACAATCAGCAGCAACCCAGACTGGTGTGACCACACCAGAGAAATGTTTACTTGTTTTCCCCAAATAATTTTGGCAGTTTTGACAATAATTTTGGAAATATTTTCCACACGTTGCAATATTGTCCCCAAAATAGAAAGGACACAAACTATAAAGCCCAAATGTATTGTAGACTATGATTGAAGTTTTCAGTTTTAATGACGCTTGGAAAAAAGTTATTTTTCATATTTGCCTTTGAGATAGATAGTTGATGCAGTGTGAGAGATGTGGTAAATAAAGGTAAGTACTTTATGGTCTTAACTCATTTAAAAATCCTATAAATCATGGCAACATATCAGGAAGGGATCATTAAAACATTAAATGAAAAAAAAAATTTATTTGAGTGTGGCTTTAATTGGTCTGCCAACTGGATTTAGTCGGCCAAAGCTAGATTTGCCAGACTTTGCCTATTTAAAAATATCTCTCCTCTTGACATGAGTTTTGTTGGCAGTCAGATGTAAAGACACAATTTCATTACTGTGAATAGCACCGTAGAGACAGACCTGGTAAAAGATCAAAAGAGTAAAATCATATTAAACTGTCATGACTCACGTCAAAATATGTCTGTTTGTTCCAACTAACATTTTCTCACATTAAGCCAGCTTTGTTGCACATTTACATTATTGATTTAATTTGATGTTGCTCTGAACTTAACGTCACCCTCACCTACTTTCAGCTGTCTGAAGCACCTTGTCAGCAGTCTGGTTTTGAAGCATTCAGCTGCTTCTGAAATGGATGCTTGGGAATTTGTGACAATAGATGTGCCTTTTGTTTTCAGTAGGAGGAGCCCAATGTGCTATTATTATTGACAGTGGTTAAATATAGCCTGGACTCACTTGTCTCACTGTTTGTAGAACAAACAGAAGAAGCCACTGATCAGGTCATATCAGCACTTCTATTATTAACTCACAAGTGAACATGTTGACAGATTGCATTTATGCAAATGACGCTTCAACCAAAAGAAAAGACCGTACAGCTTCCAGGAAAGAGAAGTCAGATACCCAGAAATGATACTGGTGGAGTTTAATGAGGCAGATTGCCACATGATTGTTAAGTGGTGTCTTGTTATTTACTCCGTGCCATGTTGAAGTCAAATTGTTTTTGAAAAAATACAACTTGCCCAGATACTGTTCACTTGGTACATACAGTTTACATGACTACAGTTGACTTAATGTAGGCAAAGGCAATTATAGAAAACCCATCACACATAAATGATGTAAGTATTATGACAAATACTTTACAACGTAGTAACTATACAATACTATATGTATAATATCATAGTCTATATAAGAATCAATATATGCTGTAGTTCATTGCCTGCTATTCATTGGCATGATGTAGACTATAAAAATCTTCTCAGAGATGGATTTGGAAATCCTGCCAAGAATTTGAATATTCACTTTGACTTTGAGTAAAATTTACTATCCTGTTATGTACATCAATAATTCATTTACATTACCACAAAAAACCACAATAAACAGATTTAATTTGAAAAGTTGCCAGGAACAGTTCTGTTACCCATTATTACAATATCACAGCACCCTTATCATAAGGAGCATATACTATAAATACAATACTGAATCCATAGATAGACATAAGACTGCACTCAGTGCAACAGGAATACTATGAAAGGGTAAAAGGCCTCTTTTCAACATTCAACTATGGTATCCCAACAGTAATTTGCCTAAAATTACATTGAAAACATCTGTCTTGCTTGAAATATCCTTGCAGCAATAAAAATTAATAGGACTACTGTCAGTACTCTGCTGTCTGCATTTTCCCATTATGATTAAACTAACTGAATAAGTCATGATGACATAACTGTGTTTTTCTTTTCTTTTTCATACAGTGGTAAATTGTACAGATCCAGGTATCCCCGTCAACTCTATCCGGGAGAGTAAGATTGAGCACGGTAACTTCACATTCGGCAGTGTGGTCTTCTACGACTGCAACCCTGGATATTACCTGTTCGGCTCATCGGTGCTCACATGCCAGCCAGTTGGCCACTGGGACAAACCTCTGCCAGAATGCATCGGTACAGGGGCTTCCTTCTTGTTACATTGACCATAAATCAACTGAAAATTGATAACTAGTCTCCTTACAATTCATGCTGTTTAATTGTCTATGCCTGTCCACTGTTCAGTGCATTAGTTTATCCACTTTCTTTGTAACTGGTGTGTTCTCCACAGATTTTAATGAATTAATACACTTAAAATGAAAGGCAAATTAGGAGAAAGTTTCACTCTTGATTGAGTGTCCACAACGTTGTTTGCATTCCCATTTGCTTCTAGAGTTTTTATGGTACAAGTTGCTGAATGCCGTGACTGGGAGCATCTGTGTAATGTTCGGTGCCCCAGTGGCTTATGGTTATGGCTTATGGTTGCACACTGCCTAATTGAGAAATGGGGGAAACTGTCATAGGACCAGTTGTTCAGGCTATAGCTAATGTTCCCTCTGAACTAAGTGCTCAAATTATAACAACAACCATCCATGAACTGTAGGGGTTATGTGAGGTTGTAATGTTGCTCTCGAACACCTGGCTCATTGTACACTCTGCTTTTGTATGAGGCTGCCAACAGTAATGACCTATTTCCAGAGAAATCATCTAAAGTAAACCTCTACACTTTGCACACAGGCTCCGAAAGCGCTTCATTTCATGGTAGAGAGATGACGCACATCATTTATTTTATCAAAATGGAACAGTAATTAAAGAGATACACAGGAGTGTCTGTCTTGAATGTTTATTCACGGCTCCCGGTATCGCTGACACTTGACGAAATTGGCTTTGTAAAATCACAGAAACTTATTTTGCAATATGAGCTGATTAAATGACAGTTCCCACAAACATACATAAAGGTCAAAAGAATAATAAAATAGCAGAGACAGAGTAATGTACCAAATTATATTTGAGTCCCGAAAACAATTAGCATTTAATTTAAGTTTATATACAATGTAACATCTAATCGTCTTTTCATGAGAACAGATTGTGACAATGATGCGGTTCTGAGGAAGCAACCTGATATCTGTTTAAATAAGGCATGTTAATATACTCAGCTTGCTCTGTCTTTCAACACAAGCTTCTCTGCAACACATAGGTTCAGTCAAAGTTGACAGCAGTGTAGATCAGCATGATACTGGACTGGTTGCTGATTTTAAAAGGGCTTCTCTCATTTTTTGCAAACTCACACTGATACACTCTATATACCTTTAGTATTCACTGAATGTTGTACTGATATGATAAATAATAAAAATATTTTTCTTCCATAAAGCCATTTATCTAACAATAGAAAACAATGTGCTGTCCCAGCAGCACCAATAGCAGTGTGAGATGTGATTTTATCAAGTGTGTTGAGGCATGCAACACTAATCCATCCATCCATCTATTCATTCATCCACTGATAATCTTATTTCCTCTCCTCACTCTCTGTCATGCAGAGGTGGACTGCGGCCGCCCAGGAGCACCTCCCCACGGAGTGATGAGCGGAGAGAAGTTTACCTTTGGCTCCACGGTGCGCTACTCCTGCTCTGGAGACCGCCAGCTCATAGGAGACTCATCACTCACCTGTCAACTAAATGGTCACTGGAGTGGTCCACTGCCCCACTGCTCAGGTACACAAATACATACATTTAGTCATGCATACACAAGCATGCCCGCACACTTTCACACTATGAAACATAAGTCTCTCTCTTTCACCCTCCCTCACAACAGTCATGTCAGTATCATATTAGGGACGAGTAGCTGTTTGATTTGTGGAGCATCCTTTCATTTGAACTCAGCCCGTGCGTCCTTGGAGATGCTCTCTAAATGAATAGAATGAGTTGTGTTTCAAGGTTTGGTCACCTAAATCACAAAACACAGAAAACATAAACAAAACATCTCTTTTACCTGCAGTGGTATCTAGCAACACACACAGTTTGTTTTATTTGCTCAGGTTGTCAGGTATCTGTGTGATATCTCTGTGATTACTGCCACCACCCACAAAAAAAGAAATCCCCAAGCTACATCTTTTTTTTTTTTTCCCAGAAACAATCTCCAAACATTCAGTGTCACACTGAGACACTGCCAACAGTTTGAGGACTATTTGTTTGCTAGCAAGTAGGTCCAATGCAAACGGTTCACAGCAATGTCTGTAGATTATAAAGGACACAGTTTCTGGAGAGACAAGTTGATGATGTTTACATTTCTCAGTACTGTATGCAAAACAAACAAAACTTCATTGTATTAGCATTCCAGAAATACAAAAAAAAAATATCTCAAAACCTAGGCATACTAAACGAAAGCTGTCTACATGGCTGAATAACACCGGAGGTAAGACCGAAATTGTCAGCAGAATACTCAAAACACAGCCACAATATGAATACAACACCACAGTGGTGTAGTACCTGGGAGTCCTGGCATTAATGAGATATTTGGTTAGGGCCTGTGTGAAGTTGAGAGAAAACACTCCACAGGATAGTAATCAGCCAACTGAGCCAATTTTTTTTCACTCAAATGAGAGTCCTGTGGAACTCTAGCAGGATTTTTTTAATGGTTCCTGTGTTCCAAAATAATTGACCATTATTGTCCTCAAATTCCCCGTCTACTCAAAGCAGTTTCAGCAATTCACTTTTAGAGCAGGTGCTCTTGTGGTTTGTCTGGCAGTTGGGCTGATGAATTGTGGACCAGCGCCAAATAACCCAAAAAATAACGCTTTACTCATGATTCTTTTTCGACTCAGAGATAGGAAGTTATGACTTCACGTCTCAGCTGAAGAATGTGTAGAAGCAAATGTTGATTCCTGCTTGAAATGATCAATCAAGTGAGAGATATCAGCCCTGACACAGCCTAAATGCAAACTCTGGGAAACAAAGGTTTTAACAGAACTTTTTATGTCTTGTGCTCAGTACATTTAGCTGTGGACTCTCCTGTTGATGTTTTCTGAAAATCTGAAGACAAAAGTGCATCTTATAGTGTATGTCTGCAGAACTACAAACTTTTCCCCTAATCCCCTCCGTGCACTTCCCTCCCATCACATTTAAACATTCCTGACCATTTAAGTGGATTCTCTTTACTGAGTGTTCACTTGGTTTGTTCAAATCCCTGACCCAGAAGTAATGTTTGTAAGCAGACTTGTATGACTGTTTTTTTTTTTCTTCTTTTTTAAATGAGAGTGCAAACTCTCTACTCACCTTCAATATTTTGTATTTACTCAGACAGTTGGAAAATAGTGAGGCAGTAAGAAAGCTAGACTCCTAGGATAGTGAGGAGAGCACATGGTTTCTTGCTCTGTTTTACGAAACAGACTTTGAGGCATGGTGAGGTCTGTTGTTGTTTTTGATGAGCCTTCATAATTATCTACTGATGATTCGCTTAATAGTTGTTTTTAGGCCCAGAATTATAGTCGTACTTTTAATGCTTTTGCTTTAATAAAAATGACAAAAAGGCATAGAGAGATATTTTTTTCTTATTTATCACCTAGTCTTTTGAGGCAATTTGGCATCTTTTATTGAGATGATTTGAGCAGCACCCTGCTGTTATGACAAATGGGCCTCTTTGAAATTGATCATTTGCAATTTTGTATTATATTTTATTTTATCACTCACTCTGAGCCGTGTACCACCAATATCAGCTCTGCTGCGTCTTGTTTGTCTGAAGGACTACAGCTAATATACTCTGCTTTAATCTTGGAAAAAAAACATTTAATACCAGGCTAGATTCAGTCCATTTAATTTAACTTGTCCAAAATCTAATCAGCATCCACCTATCACTTTAAAAGTGAGATAAGTAAAACCAACACAAATCTGTTCCCAAGCATTTAAATTGTCGAAGAGCAAGTGCTGTTTAGAGAGTGAGCCCCTCTGGAGGAATTTAAGCAGCAGAATACGAGTGCTGGGTCAGTGACCAGAGGATTTAATCACAATAAATGATGCTGTGACTCACCAAGATAAAGAAAAAGGATGTGCTGAGGTGAGCTATAGCAGATGATATGAATTTACATGTATTCAGATTACAAAAGTGTTACTTAATCAGCTTTTACTGATATAAAAATCCTTCTATAACACATAGTACTAGACAAATATATGCAGTTGTTTTTTGTTTTTTTTAACTAAAAGGGAATTAATGACACCTTTTTACCTTTTGGAACCATGTAACTAACAATTTATGAATTTTTACATACTTAGAAGAAACAAAGTAGAAGAACAGGTTTTTAGAAAATCGTGACATCTGCGATACGATTATGACACTGTTGATATTGATGTTATTTATAGATAATGGTAATTAAACTGTTAATGTCTCGTCCTCATGTTGTCACACAGGATTATACTGTGCCAGTGCTTCTAATTAACTAGGAAATCAGCAACTCAAAATGGAGTCAATGGAAAACCTTTGTAGATCATCAAGCCTCTTAATGATGAACAAGTCATCATTTTATCATCATCATTTTAGCACATAGTTTTCACAGGTACATTAGCAAAAACTTGTGATGTAGTGACACAATTACAACTGAAGCGTTAGAAAGAAAAATTAACTATCTGGAAAGTGTTAATTTATGTTTAAATGTTCTTTCTTTTTTTGAAATTTCCCTGTGTGATGTCCCATCACTTCTCTTTGATGCTTTTCAGTGGAAGTACTGTATATTATACAGTAGTCTACAGTAGTCTATAGACAGCTTTATCTGTAGGAGTAAAAAATTATTAAAATGGCACATTATAATTCCCAAAATGTTTCATCACCAATAGCAACAAAATAATTTGTGCTATGAATTCCTTAGAAATCTAGCCCAGCATCAGCAACAGTTCTCAGCTATGCATCCATCCATGCATCTATCCTTCCTCTCATCTGTCCTCCCTTGTTAATTAGTAAGACGGGGCTTAAAACTGCTTGCCAAGCCATTCCCCTTTTGTCCTCATCTGTTGCATGGCTGAGTTGAAGGCCTTATTATTTCCTCACAAAGGCAGCCTGGTGAACGGACATTAACTCAGATTCAAACCAAATCCACTACCATCCCAATTAGTGAGATTATAGCTGTCACAGTGCATGCCGAGCCAGGCTGCCTCACCTAACTGAAGGAGACTAATGAAGCACTGACAGCTGCTGTGAGACATACACACACATACATGCACGCAGAAGTGGACAAACACACAAACAGGCAACAAATAAGTATGCTTACTTAACACGCACTTGCAAAGACAAGGCTATTGCAAGTACATGCACAGGAAGACAGGAAGACGCATAAACACTCACATGCATGAAGTGCACTCTCTTACAGACACACACATACAGTATATGCAGTACCAAGGTAGGTAACGTCACACACATATGCACACACAATCATAGTTAACCACAGCCACGCACAAACTTCTCGTCTCCAGCTGTGAGCCTTTGACCTGACAAATCCAGTTTGTGCTCATGTGAGCAGCGGAATGTGTGTCGAAGATATGAGCTTGGTGTTTGTGCAGTAAGGCTTTGTCAACAAGTCCAGTATTACTGCAGCTATTTGCTGCTCTGTAGACGGAGACCAGGAGCCAACATACAGAGAATGATGCACAGTGTGTGTGCACAGCTCAAGGAACAGAATCTGAAAGCCAATAAAAAACAGATCCTTTACAAAGAGACAACATGTACTGAACTATATAGACGGGAACAGCAGCAGATTAGATAACTATCTATCTATATATCTATCTGTGTCTGTCTATCTGTCTGTCTCTCTCTTTGTGTCTCTCTCTCTCTCTCTCTCTCTGACACTCTGCTTTCCGAAGCCAAACATTTTGCTTTTTCCATGGGAGAACGGAAGCAGCAGCAGTTGAAGTGGTGGTTGGTGTTGTGTGTTAATATGCTTTTTTTTTTTTTTCCTTTGCTCTGAGGATGTCCCAAGTGAATACAAAACTAAAAACCCCACCCCCCTAGACTCCATCATGACTCACATACCACTCAGCTTGGCTCGCTGTTCATTACAACATAAAATGTTCAGTAGTCGTGGCACCACCCTGACTCCATACTTGTCATCTCTCTCTGATTTCCTATGGCTTAGATAGAGAACATGTCCCATTTTTTTTCACCCACTGGAGACTGCCCTAATGGGGACATGAAAAGAGAATTAACAAGAGACACAGCATCTTCTTTTTTGAGTTAATTCATAGAGATGAAAGACACTGAAAGTACTGTATGTTCCTCCACAGAACAAAAGACAGGAGAGATAATTCAGGGTAATGAAAATGCATTTAGCTTCAGAGGTCAAACTATATTCATCATTTCTCATAATCACAGCTGGTTGCCTTTTAATGCTGGCCCCACTGTTTTTATGGACAGAAAGCTCCTGGTGTCAAAGCAGTGAAAGGTATTGGTCCTTCAGGTTGTTGGCGTGGTGACAACTGCTCATTGGTGCATTGCACATTTTATAGATGCGTCCTGGAGGATTCAAAAGATGTACAGTTTGAGCCTGAGCCCTCTCTGTATTGTCCCTCAGCTTGACACAGACGAACACCATGTTGTAATTCACTGCCATCCCAACTTAAAAGGGCCCATCTGTGAACATACACATAGATAGTTAAAGTGGATGCCATGTTCACTTTCTTGTTTTCATTGCTTTTCGTTGCTTGTGCGGTTATCCTCCAATTGCAGGCGACACAACGGGCACCTGTGGGGATCCTGGCACACCTGCCCATGCCAGCAGGGAGGCGGGAAACTTCAAAGTGCGCAGCAAGGTGCGCTTCACATGCGCAGTGGGACATACGCTGTACGGCTCGGCAGAGAGGATCTGCTTCCCAAATGGGACCTGGTCAGGCAGACAGCCGTTCTGCAAACGTAAGGGAAATTTTAAAAATGTCTCTGTGATGTTATGAATGAAACAGTTGGAGAGCATAAGAGTCATACAGAAAGGACACACACACATTTCTTAACACACATACACATTGAATGTATATGCATACGGTAACACAAAGAAATGTGTGGTTTGGTAATACTTTTTGTGTAGTGGCACTGGAGGCTTTGTCAGGTCTTGTTTACACAAACTGATAACTTTGTCTTATTTTGTTAAATTTGTGTGTTTACCCCTCAAAATATGTTGCCAAAAACACATTGTCTTGGTATGGTACCAAAACTTTTTCTAACAATAACGAGTCATAATATGAGATAAATGGGCTGCATGCAAGCATGGATGTGCATACAATGTACAGCAATGTGCATCCACACCTACACACACAAATAACTGGAATAGCTCACAAACACAGTACTGCACCAGAAGGATAAGTATCTCTCTGCTGCAGTCTGGTATTTTTCTGCCAGCACATGGTACTGTGACTAGCTTCCAGATTGCAACCAAGAAATTCATTAATTCTAGACACCTAAAGCCAAGTTCTTTTTGGATTGTGATAAATGAATGATTGTGGATTTTGAAGATATTAGTTCACAGAACGCCAGCTCTACATCTTGCATAAATTACCCCCAGGGGTCAACCAGATATTGAGGCACATGTTTGACTGCTTCTGCTCTCCTCTACTTATTGTCCGCCAGCTTGGCACAGCGCCAGTGTCATTTTTAATATGATAGACCAATGCACAGGCCCTCTGAATTATTCTCTGTATCTGCCTTGCATTCCATCTCTCTTGTTCCTCCCTTTTTCTTTCTCTTTTTCTATATCCTTCATTTCCCCTGATGCCAGCTTTTTCCTCTTGCTTCTCCCCTGATTTCTTTCTGTCTTAATCTTGTTGTCTGGCTGCCTTTCCGTCCCTGTCCACTCCTCCCTCTGTCCCTCCTTTGTGTCTCAGCCTCTTTGTTGCTCTACCTTTTCTTCCCTCCTCTCCTTTTGTACCACATCTCTCTTCCACTACCCTTTTATCTCTCCATCTCTCCACTGAACTCTTGATTTAAAGATTGTTTTAGCCACCCTTCCACCTCAGGAGGGAGGGGGCAGGAATTCACTGGAGCCTGAACGAGTTTCGTTGCTGTCTGTCTGTGATCTAAAGCCCTGTCTAATGTTAAAGCCCATCCATCCGTTATCCAAAACCTTTTACAGTCTCTTGAAAACAGTGACTGTGGATATTCAGCTTAATATCCATCTCACAATACCACCAAGGTCTGTTTTGTCTGTTTCTCTCATCATGTCTGTCTTGAATTATTCAGAGAGGAAGCCAAAAGGGCTACTTTACTTTATTTTTGGCTTATGTGTATATGTGCTCGTGTGTGTGTTTTTATGGTACAGTAATGTGAGCATATCGGCACCTGGTATGTTTGGGTATGTGCCTGATTGATGCATTTGCACCTGAATGAAATATGTGTGTGTGTGTGTGTGTGTGTGTGTGTGTGTGTGTGTGTGTGTGTTGTGTGTGTGTGTGTGTGTGTGTGGTGTGTGTGTGTGTGAGAGCGTGCGCGCGCACATGCACATGTGGTAATTGAGAAATCGCCACCACACCTACAGCACGTCTGTCTCCAACAAGAATCACTATTTCATATTTTCCAGGCAATTAGGTGATTGAGAGAGCAAACCAGCTTCATAATTAGACATGATTTGGAGCAGAAGAAAAGCACATGAAACAAATTCTGTCCTTTTCCCTCTTCAGGGATACGTTTTGGTTGCAATATTCTGGAAAGGACATCTCAGTGTAAAAGGCCCAATCCTTCAGGGCTTCCTCTCCAGGGATTGAATGTCTAACATCTAAGTAACACTTTGCATGAAATTCAGCCTCATGTTTGAGTTAAATTTGTGCCTTAAATTGTAAGGAGTGACAATTCACCATATCACCTGCAAAGATATTCAAAATCATAGAGTAATAAGTCTGTACAATTTAATTAGTACTTATTTTTAATAAGATTTGTAAATTAAAAGTTCTGTTATTGTCAAAATTGAGCCCAGAGTCCTTAGACCCCAGCTTGAAAATTTCACATTACTCCCACGATCCTCTTCTTGTTTTAAGCCAGCACTAAATGTCATTAACATGGATGTACTACGGGAACTGCACTTTATTTACTGATGACTCATCAACAGTGTGATAGGGATTTGTGGAGTAATGCACCAGCTCTGCTCATTAGCTTCTCTTAATAAAGCTGTGATGCTGTATAGATTAGTGGTTCTTTACTGGTTTTGTTCAGGATTCTTGAAAAGAAAAACAATGTTTATTCTCATGTTGTGATGTGAGGCACACACACATAATGGGGAACTCTAACACAAGCCAACATTTTCTATCTGCCCTTTGCAGACTGTTCCACCTGACTGCTAATCACACTGAATCAAGAAACTACAAATATTCACTGGGTCAAAAGTAAAACGGCAATTATTTCATAAATAAATATTACTATTCACGTAATATGTTGGGAATATATTTTTCAAAACCTGTTAATCACCTTGAGACCTTGAGAAGTCATCTTGCTGCCACCTCAGGGGCTTCCAGCCCTCAGATTGTGAATCACTGATATGGAAAATAGAAAATCCATTACTATTTTACACCTCTGACCTTCACCTCCTCTTTTCTCTGCCATATTCCAGCGGTACAGTGTGGGAATCCAGGTACACCTGCTCATGGCAGTATTTCCCGTGTGGATGGTACAACCTTCTCCCACTCCATTGTGTATTCTTGTGTGGAGGGCTATTTTCTCACTGGCTCGCCCACACGCCAGTGTCTGGCAAATGGCACGTGGTCTGGCATAGCTCCAAACTGCACAAGTGAGTTTCATATGCACACAAACATGAAAGGAGGTTGGAGACGTGGATCTCAGTCTAGCGGAATACACTTAAATAGCCATTCTGCTGAACAGTGTTATGCAAATAAAATAAAGAGCAATGCATTGTCTACTCACTGTCATAGAAAATTGTGAAGCGATCGATGTCTGACCAATGAGATGTGTACAGTAGCCAATAACAGTGCTTTGAACAGAGAAACACAACAGTTCAAAATTCACTGGATCTTAGTTGATCACATTTATCTCAGTCACACTTACACCCACATTGGCAGCCACTGAATTCATTATCATCACTTTTAGAAATAGAACAAACAAACATGTAAAAAATAGGACGAAGATGACTGGGCACTCCCGTGGGTGTCATGGGTGCATCCAAAATGAAGCGTTATCCTGGTAGTGAGTCACTACTGACCAATTACACATTACACATGGCCACACATATCAGCCACACTAGGTGTAATTGTGTTTGTACAGTAAATCACTCATTGTTCTTTTCTGTATTATGTCATATGAACACATTCAACATATAACTAATACTGAAAAGCAGATAAACACTTCTGAAAAGATTTTTGACGGAGGAGTGAAGATATTTTTACTCTCTATTTCTGCCAAAAGGAGGCGCTCTGAGTGATCAACTGTGGTGCTAAAATAGGGTATCAGATTTCAAATGGCACATAAATCTCTTTGAGCCATCTTTTCCCTGCAAAGCATCAGAACTGTCATGCAGGTTTTTATTGTCTAGAACTCAGCAAATGAGCCTTGCAGTAATTAAGAAGTATGCCAATCTATATTCAATTTGCACCCGGACGACTATCAAACAAAATTACACATTGTTCTTCTCTCTGAAAATCACCATATTCTCTCTTCTGTTATTGAATCACAACAAAAGATAAATGGTATGGGCATAATTTTCAATTTTGGAAGGAAATGAGTCTCAGGAGAGATACACAGGGAGGAAGGAGGAGAGAAAGATTGAAAATTGCATTGAATAATAATGATCAAACATGCAGAAAGGCAGAATAGCCTTCTTGCGTCTTTTTCCCCACTTTGAAGCCCACTTTTCACCAAACTTATCATTGCTATCCTCCTGTATGCTATCACTTCACATTAAATTTTTAGTGGTCAGATCAGGGACATCAACACTTAAGATGCCAAGATTGGCTCAGTGTGCCTTCATTAAGGAGGCAATCATTTTCACGGTTCATGGGTAATCGATCATGTAGGTTAGCAGATCAAAGTGGCACAACATTCTCAAGGTGAGTAAGAAAAGTTGCTCTTTCATTTTTTTCTTCACACTCAATGTTTGATAAATGAAATTTATAAAGCATTACAAGGAATTAGGGAATTAGCTGAAGTGCATTAGAAACGAGAGTTGCTCAGTGTAGTGTGAAGTAAAGCCATAAAGCACTTTATGAAATAAACAGTAAACACTGATTATTCAGGCAGACTATTTGCTTTGTAACATGCCGTGATCCTGTATTTATTGCACTCTCCATTCCTCTCCTCTCTCCCCTAGTTTAAATGCCAACACAGTGGTGTTGGTTTCTCCTTGTGGATGTAGCATAAGGGGATATGATTAAATGAAGACATCAGAGCAAAATGTCTTTTTGCAGATTTAGAGCTAACCATGTTATAGACAGTTTTCTGCAGAAGCCTGTTTCTTAAACATCATTTTCATCAGCAACACAGTATCCCTAATCATAGTGGAGTCCTTTAATACAAAATAATGGAAGTCTGACTACAACTGAAACTGAAATAAGTCTCAGTCCGTTGCACACTATAGAGCCTGATCTCTGGTTGAGCTGTGAGACTTCCAGTGACAAAAATAAGGGAAAAAACTGTTCATGATACAGTGTCATATGTCACTAACATGCCTGCAATACTTAAGCAAGGTTTAAAAATATCATAGAATAAGGGATAAAGAGAGACCTGTTAGCTGACTAACTGCATTTAAGTAAAGGTTTTACTGGAAGCAGGTTATTGCAGTGCGTGTAAAAACTCCTTCTCCGATTTCCTGCTTTAACTTGATTTCTCCCAGTTTTCTTGGGTGCAAGTAAATGTACTGAATGAAAAAGCCGTACTGCTGAGTTGAGTTGTTGAAGTCAATAGCCTGCGGCTTTTCCACATTGTACTGAATGACTGGATTTTTCACTTCTACAGATAGACAGGCACATGTAAACATTTGTATTTATGTGCTGACATGCTTTTATTTTCTCTTTTCTAGTAAGACCACTTTTCCATACTCTCAGGTTTTCAGTTGATCCAAATTGAAATTTTATCAGCTGTCTCTTATTCATGCCAGCTGCTTCTGGCTCGTGTTTGGAGAGACATATGCTTAATTCAGGCTAATGTGTTTCAGAGTAATTTTGGTGGCTAAGATTCAAAATGAATTGAAACACAAACACTTATGTACAGCCAAACAAAAATGCGCATACACATATACTGAGCATATATTTGGCTACAGATCATCATAATAATTAAAGATACTCTGACTCCAACACCAGAAACAAAGCAACCAAAAAAACGTGAGGCAGTTATTGGTCATGAATTATCTGGTAGATTCCATTGTTATTACACCTTTATGTCTAGTTAGGCCTTTCATAAAATATGCATGTGCCCATTAAAAGTATTAGGATTAATAATTTAGAAATGTTTAGCATGCTAAATTTGCACAACTAAGAAGATGAATATAGTAAACATTATACCTGCTTAACACCAGCATCTTGTTGCGTTTGTAATTAGACATTAGTTGAGTTGTCATTGTTAGCATGTTAGCATGTCAACAGACTAATTCAGTGAGTAATTGAGAAGATTTGGCCAGTTTACCAGATTTTTTTCAGTTGGAAAATTCAAATCAAAAATGTCACACAGAGAAACATTTCATGACTTCAGGTTGAGGCTATTTGCCATGCATGTAAACAAAATAAGTTTCAGTCTTTTTACCTTTCAGTGTCATAGTTTTGTGTTCATTTTAGAAATAGATGTTTCTAGGATTCAATTAATTATTTATATTATTTATTATTATTGGAGCAACCAAGAACATACTGCCAGAAGACCCAGCTTCTTCTCTGTACTCAGAATTAGCAGCTCTCATATGTATCCTGTCAGAATACAAAGTTAGTCTCACCCAGCGATGATAAATGTGTCCAAGTGTTGAAGTCCTTTGCTGCAACAGAAAATAAACAAACAGAAATGAATTTAAGGGAGGAGGCGTTTGCAGGGACAGCCATATGCATCAAACTGGCTTCTTACATTAAGGTGAACAAGTCAGGAAAGATTTTGTAATAAGTAGTCACAAATTAGCACTGTAAGATGAAACAAGGGCTATAAAAAAGCAATCAAATAGAGGCTGGCAACTTACCGATTCATCAGAGATACTACAAGGCTAAGACCTGACAATGTAGTGGGCCAACATTCAGCCATCTGTTTACTTTGGAGGAATCAAGCCACGAGAAAAACAGCCAAGGACAGGCAAAAGAAGAGACTGAACAAACAACTCAAGGGGAGGGGAGTGCCCCAACACTATTATCATTTTTACTGGGCCATACTATTGAATGGGACAAAACTGAGCCAATATTTCAAGATCCTATAATCATAGTGGTGCATTTTAGGAAGGGAATATATAAATAAAATATATTTACTGCTATTAGTATTACTATTAATATACAGGTGTCCCTCAGGGGCACAATACAGCAGATGCTATGTGATGATGCTTTGAATGCTTGGTCATAGGCTAATATGGCAACAGCTGAAAATTCAGCCTCTGTGGATATTTAATTTTTCTTCACATAACTGGTAATAGAAGTCATGAAAATCTTTGTGTAGCTATTTTCATTACTTGCATGCTTAATGCTGCACAGAAGCACAGAGTCATTATGCATGATGATCCATTGCGGTTACCTTGATTAAATTATGCAAAGCCAACACCAGGTTGCTGCGAAATCACCTCACAAACATTTGTGCTACACACAATTTATGCTACTTTTTAGTATGGAGGTGTCCAATGGCCTTTAAAAAAAGAAAAAGGTGGTGATTGGGCAATTATGTAAATGTCGTTGCTGTCTAAAGAAAAGCATTATATCCCCATATTTGTTGATTGAGTTTTCTGAAAGACGTGTATATATATATATATATATATATATATATATATTTAATACATTTTCCTATGTATTAAGCAAAAAACCCTCTAAAAACCCCAGCATTCAATCTAAAAAACAAAACAAAGTTGTTTTTCATGAACAGTTGACATTTTAGAGAGACTTGATATTAATTTGATTTAATTGTATTGTTACTACGGTAATAATGTGGCATTTCAATGGAGCCACAGTGTCCTGCCCGAAAGCCACATTCACATACATAGGATGGATTGTACACATAGGACATCATCAACAGTTTAACACTATATCTATTGAATTTGGGTTTAATTACCTTGAATGAAGGACACTGGCTGACAAGAGGCATCTGTGTTTGTTTGGTTTTCAGGCATTTCTTTATTATGATGTGCCAAGTCAGATTTATCAGAGCTTTCAAAAAGTAATTTTCCAAGCTTTAATTACAACTTGGATGTTGACATGAATGCTATTTACAGGTCCATTTACAAGTCGGAGCGTGGCATAAATCCTGTTACCAAGCCCAGTTTGTTTTATATCAAGTCCTCAGTTGGGGTACTTTGAAGTTTTCATGGTTAAAAATTCAGCCAAAGTGATTTCTCCTGTAATAGTCTGAACAGTGATCAACACCACACAGAGGTCAACAAGTACCTAGATCTATCATGTGTAAGAGCAAATAAATGCCCTGTCAAATTCACATAAAAGACGACACCCAGGGATGAGCGGTGCCCGATATGTGAAGCCACTGATGCCTGTGATGAAACAGTTCGCAACTGTTCAGAACAATTTCAACCATAGAAGTAAAACACAGCAAGGAAGCAATTAAGAGTTACTGATGCCCACCACACAATTGCCACACATATTAGGTGACAAACCTCTAATGTTTCTTGTAGCTCTAACTTTATTATCTTTAGTTACATAGTTTGTAGTGCTTGGCAACTAGGAACAGGTACATGCTCCTATCCAGCAAATTATCATTGTAATACGTATAAACTGCTTATCAAGGGTTGTAGGTCGAGGTTCATTATCTGATTCTTTAATGCTACATTTTATCTTCATTATGCACAACTATATTTGGCTCAGCTATTCAAAACTTTTGAAACAAATATGTGCCTGAGAGGATGATTATTAAGGCTGAGAGGATAATTACTAGTCATCACAAGCTCTCCACACCCTTTGTGAATGTCTGCAGCATATGAACAAAAACAATATGTGCATTGTTATGCTCTGATGGCATAGGTGAACAAATGCAAGATTTAGAAACCAACAACTTTGCAAGAGAAGGCTGAAAATACAAAATCTAGTGGACAAAGCAGTCTCTTGTGGTCATTTGATAAGCTCTCAGCACTCTTTCTTCAGCGTGCAGAGGCATAATTGATAATTACATCATACACTAATTATACACCAATTATAAATTGATGTTTTATTTTGGATATACTGTATATTTCATATTGCAGTTTAGTATGCTTTAATCACTACTCAGGATGATTTCTGATTCATGTTCCCTGTGTGTGACAATGCCAGTGATCACCTGTGGCGACCCTGGTATTCCAGCAAATGGACTTAGATTTGGTGATGACATCACAGTGGGCCAGAACGTGACGTTCGCGTGTCAGCCGGGATATGTGATGATACGAGGAGACAACACTGTCACAAGGACCTGCACCAACAATGGCACCTGGAGTGGCACCATGCCAGCATGCCAAGGTAACCACCATACACAAATGCACCCACCTCACGGACACTGCATCGTACACATGCTGCAGTCAGTCAGCCTTGATAACCATCAGAATGTGCTCTAACAACCTTGGCACGCTAGCACACTGTCACATACAATATAAAGTACATGCTTACACCCTGAGATCTAATGAGATAAGCAAACAAGGTGACACTGCACTTCCCATGTGGTCAGATAGTGTCATATTGTTCACTTCAGTGTGCTGATAACTGAAGTGCCAACGATACATTAGACTGGATGTCTGTGAGACAGATAAACACACTCACATATACAGGTGCATATATTTGCATGCATGCTTACACAAGTATACATACTGAAGAAACAACAAGCAATTTTGAATCTGTTTTTCTTCATTATGTTCAGTACATCTCTACATTACAAAGTACTATTTTTTAGCAGGTTCCTAGATAAGAGACAGCTTTGCTCAAGTGGGTTTCAGAAAAAGATACATTGCAAATATTTAGAGCACTTGATCTAGGACACACTGATTTCACCCACACCTGCATCTAGACTTGCACCTGTGGTGGCACAGAGCCAAGGCTAAAAGTTCCTATGACACCTGGTGATGGATGGCTAGCAAGTCCTCTTCATCACAACAAGGATCCCTCTAATTGAACTCCAACAGTTAATCATTGGCTTCCTCTCTCTAAACGTTTACACACTCTATGGGCTTGATTAACATCAAAGTAAGAAAATCCACCAAAAGGACTTAGTTGTTGTACGCCCATCAGCACTACATCATTCAATGATTTATGACGCTCGAGTGGAAGCATTGATGTAATGCATTTCTGCCATCGACACCCAAAAGTAAGTATTGCATGGTAGATTAACTTGTGCAGTGAACAGTTCAAAAGTACACCACGAAAGGGAAAAGCCCACGAGGCAAATGATGGCTCATTGTTGCTAAGGAACTGTTCCCAGGCTGCTCTCTATCAGTTACAGCGAACAGAGCTGCTGTTGTATTTGCCTCTTGAGAAATGGGAAAGGACAAATGAAATCTGAGAAAGAGGCACAGTCTGAGAGACAGACAAACATTAAAAAAGGAAGGTGAAATAAACACAAAAAAGTAATTGAAAGTCAAAGAATTATATAGAATGAAACACACATGGACAAATTCATAGAAAGGGAATGAGTAGCCTATCAGACAAAAAAAACACAAAACCTGTTGATCGTTTTTTTTCTTATGTAAGGGCTGTTTTATGTCTAGTTATACTCCATGTATAAGAGGCTGTTATGTACACAGAAGTAGTCCGTGCCATTGTCATTCCATAGCTCATAGGGAGCTGTGGTTTTAAGCCACACACTACTTACCCTCCTCTGGCTCCCTGTATGACCTTGCCTAGAAGTTTACAACATCCAAACTGACACTGATTTGTAATATTTCATGGGCGTTTCATTATTAACATGCCTTGTTCCGTGGTATGTCAAAGCTGTTGGATGAATTGATGGTCGCACAACTGTTACCCAAGGCAATTTAAATGGATTGAGAAAGAGAGTGGGTGTATGTGTGCACGCATGTGTGTATAAAAGTGTGTGAAGCTCCTAACCTCCGAGCTCTAATCCTTGACAGCTACCGCAGCAGCTCAGGCACTCGGCCCCGATGCTGCTACACTTGATGGGGGTGGTGTGGAGAGGAGCGAAACCCTAGAGCTTAACCTTCCTCATCACACACATGCACGCACGCATGCACACACACACACACACACACACACACACACACACACACACACACACACACACACCACCATGTGTGCATATAATCACATGGTGGCATTCAATTACACTGTCTATCTCATGCATACATAGACAAAGACGCTCACACACCTTCACACTGGCTCCCACCACTGCTGCTGCTGCTGCTGCTGCCTGACTGTTGTCAGCTTGTACTGACCTGTATGCATTAGTCAGTGAGCTACAGGATCCCTCCTGCCTCCTCTCACTCTCTCCGCTGCTCCCACTTTTCCTACAGCACTTATTTCTCTCATGGGGTAAATGAATAAAAGAAAGGCAAAAGAGAGGAATTTGATTACTAAGTGGGTGCTCTATATGAATTTTGCCCCTTCTCAGTGTGTGGATGGGGTTTAAGAAGAAATACATACGTTTTATAGTTTATTTTCTCCTTTTTGCTGTTTGCTCCCTCTGCACTGGTCTCTTTGGAAGACTATCTGGGATAAGGAACAGGGCAGCTTGCTGATTATCACAGTTTTTTATCATCTCTCTCACTGACAGCCTACGCAGCAAGAGGTCTTGGAAATGGACTAAAAAAATATCTATTTTCTTGCATCTGAAACTGAAAACAATGCCTCTTCCAATAAGATTGGTTGTCTTTTTTTATTTTGCATGATTGGGTTCAAGATGAAGGTGCAGCGGTTCAGGGAGGTTGAGCTGTTTGAAATTGTCATGATGCGGGGCATCTGTCATCTTGTCATAGATTTAGTTGATGTGCCGCAGGGATATGAGTTGATATTCCAGGGAGGGAGGGTAAAGGCAGAGAGGAGGAAGCAAGAGAAGGAAAGACGGGGGAACGGAATTTAAGACTAAGAGAGAGAAAGATTTTACGTGTGCCGACTCTGTGTATAATTTTGCACTTAATGCATGCACATCAGTGCTAGCCACAGCATTTGTGTGTGGTGTACATACACACACTGCTGATGACACATCCTAAGCCTCGCCCGGCAAGGATTCAGTCTGAATCCCAGGTTTGGCGTGTTCAGCTAAGAGGCACTAATGCTGCTTAGAACTACTTAGGAAAATGGGGACACTCTCTGCTTCCCATTCAGTTCTGCCTGCCACCCGTGCCTTTATTATTATGATTTTTTTTTCTTTCATTTTTTCAAAGAAATTTCCGATGCAGTCCTTATAGGATTAGTAGGCCTACTCCTCTAATCAGCGTAATTTCCTGACTTGCACACGTACACTTACACATTGTTCCTCCATCTGTCTTTCTCCCCCCCTCTCTTTCTTTCTCTCACACAAATACTGTAGTGACAGACACATACACACCCAAACCAACTTTCTACTTTACAGCATCCAGCTGGGCATTTTAGTGAGATAATTCAGACTGAAGTGTCTTTTTTTTCCTAGGGCACTAGAGCAACAACATGGAAATCCCAAATTGAAGACACTCTTCACTAATTCGTTAACATCAAAGAGAAACTATTTCAAGTGAATTTGTTTCTCCTTGAGAACCTGAGAAACAAAATTAAATTATCAAACAAAACATTAAAAAACAGATTGCAACATCAGTATGGTTTTGCCTTTAAATTTTATGTACTATATATATATATATATATATATATATATATATATATATATATATATATATGTTTTATACTCCTACTCCTGCAAAAAGTCTGTATGGAAATCTTTTTGGATCCTCTGCTAACCAAGAACAAAAGATTGTTTCACCTTGGAGAGAATATCCCACAGTGGCTTGCTCCATATTTACTGTAATTCCTTGTGTAGAAAAAATACAAGTAACTAAACTTTACATGGCAAGAAAGTTGTCCATCTTGTGTCTATTTTATATTAACCCTCAAATCAAAATTGCAGTTTGAAGCCCACTCATTTTAAATTATAGCTGCAGTATAGTGTGAAAACTAGCTTTGAAGAGCTGGTCGAGAGACTGTGCTGTTTGAATTGTGCAAATAGAACTGAAATCCATTCCGTAAGAAAAGATGCTACTGTCCAGCCAGTGCGTGCTGTAGCAGTGTCATTTTTTCCTGCTTTTTTCTTTTTAGATTTAATTTTAAGATAACTTTATTATCTTTACATCCCTTTGTAACCAACTGTAATGTGAGAAAATTATAAGGTATTGGCATATATACAAATTCAACAAAGTCATCATTTGGTTGAAATGCATTTTGTTTTTTAAGCCTGGAACAAGCTTTGTAAATTGGTAACTAAATGATGAGGAAGCAAATAACCTTGAAGCTCAGAGGTTGACTAAAGATAAAGCACATACCCTCTTAAGACCACACAGTACTATTCAGTCATTTATTCTACACTGATTTCCTATCCAGCCAAAGACAGCAGCGGGTGAATTAATTGGCCTCTCCTACAGGAACTAATAAGTGAAATCACCTGCTGTAGTCTTACGTGAGCGTTAAAATCAGCACGATGACTTCTGGCATGCAGTACGCCGAGTTGTTTAGATGTAGACCGCAACTGTGCTCTTAGCGAGAGAGAAGGTCAGCATGCACAGTATTAAGCTTGGAGCAAATTGAGGCAGGTGCAAGGAAGATAGGCAAAGAAGTGTCCAGTGGTCAGGTAATTTCAAATCTAGGACTCAGGTGAAAGCAAGTCCAATCTGCCTTAGCTCAGTCCAGGTGCTTATAATGGTGCCAACTGAAGCAGTGGGTGAGTTTGTCTCTGTTCATGGTACTGCCCCAAAAATGCCCTTAGGGACTGCCTTCACACGGCTGCATCCTGTATATTTTTGTCATGTATTTGCTAAGTGAAAATGACTATGTTGTTGTACTGCCAAAAGACCAAACCTTAACTTGAGAGCCAGGTTTTAACATGACAGTTTAAGTAACTGGATTTGTAAACTAAACATCTGATCTTGCCAGTTGCAAGGCTTGGATAAAGCCTGACTTCAATTTGCAGATCTTTGTTCAAGTATGTTGGCATGCATGAGTGTGTCTAAAAGAAAGAGAGACTTGGGGAAATGATGGGTGTAGAGGGAGGATAGTAATGGTATAAAACAACTGCTATGATTTATTCACATCCTTAAAACCCATATCCCATCTGCATCCCCACGGGTTCATCTCCAAGTGTGTCAGAACAAACTCCAAGCTTTATTATGCATTCATTTATTACATTTGTTGAGCAGAAAGTTTATGGCTTACACAGACACAAGATGTCCCCTCATTTCATACTGAAATTATTCAGTATACTGCAAACATAAACGGCAGAAAAATTGCACACAGTCACAGTCAAAACATAGACCATTTCTCTGGGCTAAAGACCTAGTTTTCACTCAGTCATATTCCACATTATGTTGAAATGGTGGATTTGTGCCACCTCGATTGCCTCTTGATACTGAAAAATAGCACTATGATTTGAAACATGCAGTGGAATAATAAATTTGACAAAGCATATTGATGTTTAACCTGTATGAAAAAGCTGTACGTCTTGCAAAGAAGCAATACTGAGGTGCTGTGAGACATGGACCTCATTTTATTTTATTTTTCCTAACATTTTATCCGGATATGAATGGGAACATAAGACCTGTGAAAATGACAGTTTATTGGGTAAAAAGAATGTTTATAACAATGTTTAATATATTTTAAAATGTCCTGTGACTTCTGCTCAGTCTGGTTTCTGTTTTATCCGATTTTGGATTTACTTGTTAGTCAAATTACCTTTTTTTTAAATTTGGAAATTTTATGTCTTGCTCTTGCTTAGGACCTGATTTGCTCTCAGCTACATAATCCTTTTGAACCTGGTCTTGACTAAAACTTGACTAAACCTGCTTTGTACATCAATTGTACTCTGATAAGCTCATCTTAACTGTGTCCTCACTATCCCCACAGTGGTGTCATGTCCTACACCCCCACCCGTACCTAACGGCCTCCTGGAGGGCTCGGTCCTGGAGTGGGGTACCAGCGTGAGCTACAGCTGCCTACCGGGATATGAGCTGTCCTTCCCTGCTGTGCTCACCTGCACAGGCAATGGGACATGGAGCGGAGACCTGCCTCAGTGCTTGCGTGAGTCACCATTTCGCACTTTCATGATAATTATAGTAATGATTATAGGGGTCTCTAGAGGAAGTTGCCTTGTGTTTAGACTGAAGAGGTGTTGGTGACATTTCAGTCACCGTCTGAAACATGGTTATTTGCACAGCGAGCTAAATTTGGTCTTTTCTCTTTATGTAACCTTTTAAACATTATGAAGCATGTGGAAAGCTGGAATCATTAAAATCTGGTCTACTGTTGCCTTTTTTCTTACTCATCTACTGATCATGATTTCATATTACATCATTGGGAAAAAAATGATTCTATATTATAAATCCAGTCAGGCAAAGTCATCACATTATATACTTTTTTTTGGGGAAGTCATGAAATAACAGGTAATTTCTCCAAAAGATCTTTTAATAGGAATACGCCTGCATGCTATTTTACAACCTGCCTCACACATTCATTACTTTACATTAGTTTTAAGTTGTTTCCTCCAAGGCAAGCCCCCTTACACCACTTTGCTGCTTGCCCCTGTAGAGGTTATCTCAAGTTAATGAAATTAATGAAATTCATGAATAAGTCATGGAATTTAACATCAAGGCCAAGGTGCGAAAACTGAATTAGGATACAAATAGAATAAGGCAGTCTTGCAGAGATGCAGAACAGGGATTATTAGTGTTGCTCTTAGTTACAACATCATGGTGTTTTTTGTAAGCAGTCACTCATACTTAATCCTAAAACCACCTTCAGTGGACGCAAAATGCCTTCTTTTTTTGATGAAATAAATAAAAGAATGTGAAGCATGAGAAGGGCAACAAAAAAAATATATATATATATATATCGCATCATTAGTTCATCAGTTGAATCTCCAATTTACATTTTGATTAAATGAAAAGTGAATTGACCTCTAGTTCTCGAGTCAATGTTGCTACAATGCTGATGAAGATGATTATGATCTGAGTGGAACCAGAAGTCTGGTGTCTGATGCTCTTTGATACATTAAGACCCTCTCAGAATCATCTTTGCAAGCATAATAATAACGCCTAGGATGCATGACTGCTCAAGAGTGTCGCACTGTCATCAGAATCATTCTTGCATTATATGAGTCAGACAGAAATGAAATATCAAGAAGGGTAAAGTACTTACTTACTTATATGTTTGTTCTCTCTGAATGTTATTCGAGACTAAATGGAATCAAAGCAAATGCCACTAAAAATATTCATGCACAACACTCCCAAGTTCTGAAAGGTTGTTTGTTTTTGGTTGAAGTGCTCCATTTTGCATGACACTAATTTATTATTGCAGCTCTCTTGTAGTGCAGGAATCTCTGCTATCAGATATGGATTTTGTTGGCTAGGTGCATTAATTGTGCGTATAGTAACTAAACTGTGTTGATTTCTGAATTTAGGTAGTAGTTAGTTTCTGAACTGGAGTGAAATTTAAGTGGTTTTGATATATTTCAGTACCACATGTTGGATCACAACAAACAAAAACTGTCGGACACCCCGGAGTCTATTTAAAAAGAACTACAATCACTTTTGTGCTCTTTTGTAATTGATGCTAATGACAGCATTTGGTGCTTGTGGCCATATTCAGTCAGGCGAACATGGTCCCATTTGGGTATTTGAGATCTGAGATCCAGCTGACAGACTGCTAGTGCTTGTGACCATGCAACAGAAGCACAGTACCTCATGCAGCCATTTGCTTTTCCAAATGGCCACATTGCAGTTGTTTATTCTAATTCATGTATATCGATGTGAACACTGCTCTCTGATTTATATCCTGCTTAACTATAAAGGATTGCATTTGTCAGTTACAAGCAGATCCGTGCTTCCCTAACTGTGTGTTTTTACTGAGGTGCACGGGTATCTCAGGGTTCTGGTCTTGAGTTGTTATGATGGGTAAAAATGTCATCTGGTCATAAAATGGATAAGGTTCCACTTGGTAAATGTACCATATCTACTTGCTGTCTGCTGCAATTATTACGAGCAGTGTCATCCCTCAACACACCACAATCATTTTTCCACATCAGCAACCCCAAATCTACCTCAGCTTTGTGAGTGACTAACCTTTATGTTCCATGATGTAATGTTAGTTGCCAGCTGTAACAGTGTGGCTGGTATTGTTTTCACCTTGTGTGTGTGTGTGTGTGTGTGTGTGTGTGTGTGTGTGTGTGTGTGTGTGTGTGTGTGTGTGTGTGTGTGTGTTTGTGTCATCATGGCAACACGTGGTCCTTGAGACACCTACTTTAGCAGGAACTACCACAGAGGTGGTTTTGAGTACTTTGGCAGGTGTTTTATATGTTTGTCTGATTTAGATTTTGTCATCACACTAATGTCACAGCCATGCAAGATACAGTCACAAAACTTTACAGGTGTGTAGCTGACATCAGGCTGAAGAGTTCATAGCTAATGGTTACTTATGTAATAATGTAGGAATGACTACTGAGTACTCATGGGTCGCAACATCAACATATTCGCAGGCGTCACGGATGTGCGATCCCATTGCAATATGGTTTTTAGCGTTTAATGTGTAGTAATTACATTTAATAGATCCATCACCTACAACCTAGAGTGCAGGCTTCAATGCTAGTGCACAATTGAGAGCCATACACTGTAAATGTATGAACCTGCAATTCACAACTTCTGTAAAGAACCTGGCTCTCCTAATGATGTTGTTATAGCTAGCCACTCGATACAGCACTGTAGAAGCAAGTCTGTGGTAAAACTCTGAGGTTAACTAAGGTAAATAAATGAGACAAAACAATAGGAACAATGGGAAGAAAGTGCTGATCATACTTGGTGCAGAAAAAACTAAAATAATTATCTATGCATTAAAATGTCAGGAGAGCACTATCTACAGCATTCTCAGGTGCTAGGCTCTATAAATCGTGAACTCATTAAGAAGTAAATCCTTTGTGTCAATGCTCACAATGTGTAGTCACAGGACTGACCATTAGTGTAGATATTTTGCAATATTTTATAAATACATACATTTGTCATGGAGCAACTGTAAATGCACTAAGGCCAGTAATGTTTTTGCATCCATTTAAAAAATGTAAATATAAAGATATTTTCCAAGCATGAGTGAATACATTGAATTATCTTGTAAATTAAGGTTCCTTCAACATTACAATCTGATTGTTTTTTGGCTGTGTCTTATACGTTTGCCACAAATCTATAAGTTTATTAAATTTAGTTTGGTAAAGAATAATTTTGATAATTTTTAATAATTTTTGCTGTTTATTGGACATGTAGTAAGGTTGCACTACTGTATATTTTAGAATTAAGATAATTCATACTCAGCACTTTTTGTTGAACTACAGCTCAGCAATGCTGCAGGAGACGCCATGCATCTGCAGAAGCAAATCCATGTGTGCATTTCTTAAAATCTGTATTTTTGTAAACTTTTGCAGCCAAACAGGATTAAGATGCATATTCATGTTCTCTTTAACAACACATGGGGAAAAAGAGAGCAAGCAGCAAATCCCAGTGTCTGAGAATGCTAGTTCATGTGTCTTCAGGGATGAGACTGTGATCCCAACTTTGAATCAGGCCTCTGCATACTGATTACTTCAAAGCATTGATAATTCATCAAGGAAGAGGAGAGGCTATGGGAGAGAGAGTGAGAAAAAGTTTGACTAGTTTCTCTCTCTGTCTCTCGTTCATCCACCTACACACACACACACACACACACACACACACATATTGAATATGCTGAGCTTGGTTTGGCCTGGGGCCATTTCTCTTATATATCCATAAAACAGCACATTATTTCCCCGCGGCTTGAAGTTTGACTGATATGCATGTCACCTGTTTGTCCTGTATTATCAACCCTCCAAAAAGTCCTATCTGAATACAAAGTCTTACGATGCCATTTGAAAAATGACAAGACTCGTTTTCCGATCCAGCCAGACATTTGCATCTATATTTGTTGTCATATCAGACACGGTCAAACTGTTGGGAACAGGGGGATTGAAACTCACAATGCATAATTTTCAGACGAGACCTACAGTATAGGCAAAGATATTTTCTAGAGGAAGATACGTCTCTGAATACAAGGATTTGTTTCTGAGATAACAGTATTTGCAGTAATGGCTTTATTCAGCCATTCCTGCATGTGCTGGATTCTAATCTCCTCCCTTACTAGATATCTATTATGTCAGGGATTGGCTGTGGGAAGCCCCTGTTGGTTCCTGACTTCTAGGAAGAGAGCAAGCGAGAACTTATCTCTGTCTCCAGACCTCCACACAGCAGCACATGTCAGGTCTGGAGAAGCAGCCTGACTTATTATTGGCTTGATCCCGCAGTGCTCTGGCTGCGTGACTGAATGCTGTGACTCTCGTTCCTGCATATGCTCTCTCACACACTGAGCATCTCTGAACCTCCTATAGCTAACGAGTAAATTTTACTGATCAGTGTGGTTATGGTGGATTAACAAATGTACCTATACAGTAGAAATGGATAGAAAGATATATTGGCAGACTGTAAAATGGATCACTTCTCTCCCCATCAAGCTGCCTAAATTATTCCAGGAAACTTGATCAGAGGTCTATAAGCAATAAATTGAAGGAGCAGCAGTGATTCGGGCTTCATCTGCTGAGGCTGTGGCTGGAGTCCCATCAAATAGGCAATATCATGCAAGAGGCATGGAGAGCAACAGCGGCAGCAGATGGCTCCAGTTGTGTTAACCTCTTTCACTTGCTAATTATTTTGATCTAAAATTGAGTGCCATGACCTCCCTCACTACCTCTTTGCTGCCAAGATGAATATTCTCATATCTACTGTAACCACTCGCCAGTAAGGTTGATTGTTGGAAACAAAAAAATGATTAGACAGAGCAATTCATCCTGAGAGAAGAATGTCAATGTATCTGCCCACATGCAATAAAAAATGGCCAAAGGAATTTGTGCAACAAGCATAATGTCAATGCAATTTGAATAATTCAACCCATGAAGACTTTCCAAATCATACAGAAAGACAATCATTTTTACAGTCAGGTACTGAAATAAATCAAGCATAATAAAAAGCCTATCAAAAACACCAAAGCTCGTAGCAGCAGTGGAAACCACTCTAGGCACTCCTCATCATGGCCTGATCTTGTATGGGAACAGCAGCAGCCCACACAACTTATTATTTCTGAATTGAATGCTGAGTAGTCTACTGAATGCTGCACTCAATTGACTAGCTGCTGCAGTATTCCTTATATGTTATGCACTTGAAAACAGATGAATGTTTGAATTGCAAAAATGGGGCAGATCAATAGGGCATCCACATTGACATGAATGGGAGAGATGGTGCAAAAGTGCAGTGTGATACATTGATGCATGAATACTTGCAGGGTAGTGTATGGTATTGTGTGTTGGATGTGTTGGCTCTCAGCTTATCAAGCCAGCAGTACTCAACATTTCTTCCTCTGCAGCCAGGTTCTGTGGAGACCCTGGTACGCCGGCTAAAGGACGGAGGGATGGACGCAGTTTCATCTTCAAATCGGAGGTGACGTTTAGCTGCATTGCCCCTTATGTGCTGGTAGGATCAACGACACGCATGTGCCAGGAGGGCGGCACTTGGAGCGGATCTCAACCTCGATGCATAGGTACTGAATATTTACTGAATAGCCTTTTTTTTATCATTTCTACATGCAAGAGAGGAGCATTTTAATTTGCCAAGTACCACCGAAATGAAAGAGCATTGATTTGGCTAATCTTCCAAATGATCATTTTCTGTTGGTTCCTTTGAAGTGGCTAACATAAATATTAAAACACGGTTGAAGGTGAACTAGGATCAGTGCTTTGCCATCTGGTTCTGATTTAAAACTAAACCACAATAATGAAATACATTATTTATAATGTTACCTTACCAGTGTTGCTTTATATTTGCAGCCCAGTGGGAATGTTAAATGCTGAAGAAATGTTTTATTGAATAGATGTGTTTTAATTTGAATTTAGCCTCGCCAATTTTTAACAGTCCATATTTCAAAGACTTTTAAAAGCGAAGGAATTCATGGTCAGAGAGCCTTGAGATGGCGAGGTAATTCTGCTCATGTTACCATGCCACTTCAGTAATTGTCCTCTGGTACATGGCACACCAGAGAGAAATCGCATAGTCATTATCAGTGATTGCCTCTCTGTCATATTCTCATTTTTACTCTCCTGCAATCCCTCTGCTCATCATGACAGTGATTTCTTGTTCCAGAGCCCACGAGAACAACGTGTGAAAATCCAGGGACACCTGAACATGGCTTCATGAATTACACAACAGGATTTAAGGTGAAATGAGAAAAAACTTGTAATTGGTCCATTTTACACAGATAAACACAGGTATGTGAAAACATACGTTTAGTACTTAACTAACACAACATGTAACATATGGACTATAATGTACTATATATATTGTGATTTACTTCACTAATTTAATTTAGCTCTGCGACAAACCTCCAAGTGATCTGTATTTGAAGTAGCCTGGCTGCTGTAACTGAGAGGGAGAGGTAGTTGAGTATGAACAAGAAGCACCAAATCAAAGTACCATTCAAAGCTCGCAGCTGTACTTTATCTGTACTTACTCCTATTTCAAATGGACAGTTTCCAATGGATGTTCCAAGTAGAATCATCATCTATTCCTTTGGATGATGGTATGTGGGTGCAAGGATGAAGCAGTGAGGAGTCTATATATAACCATCCGAGGTGGTTGCATAGAGGAAAACTAGCTGGATTTCTCTACCGCTGTGAATGACTGTGCATATCTAGATCTATAATAATGTGCACTGTATCCAGTTTGAGCGGGTATGTAAAACAAGCGATGCTGAAATGCATCATAGTCAAAAAAATGATATCATGACCATTGGTGTGTGCTCAGTAGCTCCCCTGAGATGCTTTCAGTCAGTGTATTTTATTTTATTTTCCTCCCTGTTGCTTTTGGAGTGTCACTTACAAGTTAAGTGCAAACAATTCCTCCACAACATTCAGCAGAATATCTGAAATGAAATTCGTCCCAAATGAAAGCAGAAGAAGCTTATTATTTGGATCACTGCTTGTAATGGCTGTAGTCTTGCATTTTTCTGCATTACTGAACAACTTCACCAATATCATGACACCACCGAATGAGAAAATCCTGTGTCGTTCTCCCTTTAAACAGTCGACTGGGACGGTGGCTGAGAATAAAAATCATTTATTAAGATAACAGAAAACAGTTTGGTTCTATATTTTCACCAGGAAGTCAGCTCCCTAACTCTCTAATGTTTTTGCTTTAGTTGACACCATCGCCTCTAGGAATAGTCTCCATCTGCCTCCACACACTACAGATAATCATTAAAAAAGGAAAAAACTTAAGTGTGCAGTATTTTTTCCAAGCTCTTTAGATTTGATGCTGGGAGCATATTGGCATTTGCATCAGTGTATTGACTCTCTCCACTTTGTGTGCTGTCTGTTTGTGGCCAGGTGGGCAGCAGAGTAGACTTTCAGTGCCAACAGGGACATCTACTGCAGGGCTCCACCACCCGGCTGTGTTTGCCAGATCTCACCTGGACCGGTATCCAGCCTACCTGTATCCGTGAGTGCTCATTCCTCATGCCCTCTCCCTGTATCCGATCACTCCACCTGTCTTTGTTTTTTCACTAGCCCTTCTGGCATCTTGTCACTGTTTATCTGCATTGCTAGCAACTCAGACACTCTCTTTTGTTTTGCTCAGCCCCCCTCCTGATCTGCCCTCACACTCTGTCTCTGCCTCCTTCCAGTGCAACTTCTCTCATGCGCTCAATCCTGCCATAGCCTTTGACCTCCCAGTAGATTGCAGCTCATGCCTCAATCAACCTGCCAGCACAGTCATTCTGAGAGTGAGGTGTTGACCGTGATTGCCGTCATTCTGTCTGAACTACCTGAAATGTCGACCAACACCAAACTAGGACTGTGGGGTTCAGTCCAGTTGCTTTGCCGAGCCAAGTGCTTTGCTAAGTTGTGATGTAATCCTGTATCTCAGTGGAATCCCTTTCAGCTACATCTTTTTTCATGGAAATATTTCCACTCCAAATCTTACTGTAGTCTGCATTTTACTATGCACTTACAGTGTAAACACTTGAGCTATGTGATGATAAGGGGATTCAAATGATATTTTGTAATCTTGATTTCATAACCAACCCAAGATGTAACACCCACTTGAATTTGTGAGAGACATTTGTGCTGAGGAAGCAGAGACATTGTAATACCTACCCTTCATTCTGTGCCTGATCTCCTCCTCTACTCTGCAACACGGCTTTATTTGTGTGTGTGCGTGTGTGCGTGCGTGCGTGTGTGTGTGTGTGTGTGTGTGTGTGTGTGTGTGTGTGTGTGTGTGTGTGTGTGTGTGTTGATTGGAGAAGGGGGTGTTTTACAGGGATTGTGAAACCTTGAATATGTGTCTTTATTCTGCATCCATTCAGTTGCCATTTTATTAGGTACACCTATGTGGAACGAATGCAGCAACATCCCTACATTAAATCCTACTCTCTTGAGGGTTCTCATGTTCAGTTTTTGTTAACTGTTTTACAGAGGTGTTGATTCAACTTAATGGTAATTTGGAATGTAGTTTATAGTTGAATTGCATTGTCATTCAAAGAGGTGTTTCTAATATGTGATTGTGTGCATGCACCAACCATTTATTTAAAAGGCACATTTATTGTTTTATGCATTCATTCAATACTTTTTTAAATGCTGTGTATATAAGTTATAACATTTAGAGAAAATCTGCATGGAATATAATTTGAACTCTTTGTTAGAGGGTATAATTTATTAGATTTTTTTTTATGTAGAAGCACAACATTTTATAATGGAACGCTACAAAAATTTATTCAAAAAACCCTCACTTTCATAGTCTTCTTATCATTCATGGAGTTTATTTTCTAATTTAAATGATCTAAAATGCTAATTTGAACAGCTGACAGCAGAAAAGAATCCAGAAAGCACTCCTTTCTAGCCTTCTGTCACCTGACAGCTCCTCAGCTCTTTCTCCCCCTGTATCTTAAAAAACTGTTGACCCCATCATTGCGTTTACAAGGAGTAATTCAGGAGGTTGCACATCCCCTGTCTCTTTTATGGCGTGGATTGTCAGCACTGTGACAGGTCCGTTAAAATAATAGAACAGTCAGAGTAAGTTTAAGTCAACAGAATTACAGGTAAAAGTTCCACCAAGCTTCCCAGACTGGCACTTACAGATTTTGTTATAACCAGAAAATTGACATCCTCCCTCTGGAAAAGTTTTGACAAATGTGTCAGGTGAGGAAGAATATTCGCATGCAGATAAATGACTGATACAAAGTGGATCATATGCAGTCTCAAAGGTTGAGGTGGCATGGCCCTGTGAGAGATACAGAGCTTCTCAAGAAAAACGAAAATACCAATATGCATGACAATTAAACAGAAATGGAAGATAAACCACTAAACAAGGAGATAAAATTTTAATTTTCCTAACGTCACTTTGAAGCCCTTGAACGCCAGTTCTCTTTATTCCCCTCTGAGAAAACTCAATGCATAATAATGTGGCTTGCATTACTATGCAGATGCATGTGAAGATTCAACCAGTGTTGTTTAAAGGCTTAATATAAGATACTTTCAGGAGCATCTTAGTATACAACTGGTGAGCAATGGGCATCACAAGCTGAGGCCACAAGTCATTAAATTGCAAGGCAAACCCATTCTGTACTGCACTGAAAATGGTTAACATTTAACCTGCAATGTGCTTAAATATGATAATTGACAGCGTTGTCTGACAAAAAAAAAGAAAAACAGCAGCATTAACAAAACTCTACATGGATTTAAACATCAAGCAACTTTGTGAAAGAAAACTTAATTTATCATTGGTAAAACACTAGATGTTCATATAATGAAGAGATATAGTAAACCAAATGATAACACACGTTTATGGCTGAAATTTGTGATGCCACTGAATACTTCACTGTCTTGTGATTTCATTTTCTTACTGTGAATATTCCTGTACTATAAATTGATCTTCAATGAATGGCCTTTGAGAGGTTTCTCTTCTGCACAGCAAAACCAGAAGCCACATTTACTTTCACAGTAGTAAACATAAAAGAACATGTACTTCATGCCCTTTTTGTGTAACCATGATGTTCTAAGGCCACCCACTGAAATGGCAGTCTGACAGCCAGTGCGGATTGAGGCTCAGAGGATCAGAGGCTTGATGTTTTGAAGCTTTTAACTTTCCTGACTTGCTCTGTTCAGCAAGTGCAGTTTCTTTGCCAGGTTTGTCTCTGCTAAGGTTGCAGCATTTCAGGATCTGCTCTCTGGCTCTGCTCCATCATCTCTAGTGGCTTGAAAAATGTATTGATTTTCCTCTGCCCTTATCCTGTCATTGTTAGAGCTGGAATTAAAATAGAGAAACGTTTCTCTGATGATCACCAGATTCTAGCACCGCTTACTTTTAGAATAAATTCTCAAATTTGTAAAATTCTTAGAATTTTTAAAAGTTTAACCTTGATCTAGTTATTATATCATCTAGATCCCAAAATATAGAGCAAAAGGTTGCTGTGGATTTCTGATTTGAAATAAAACTATGAATTAATTTTTCATTTTTCTTCATGTGTAAAATGATTTTTTCACATGCACAGCGCTGAAGGGGGACATATAGACCTAGAGGGCTCAATGGCCAATAATACATTGAGGGAAGACTGTGGTTATGTATATGTATTTGAGTATGAGTGCCTTTGTATGGATCCAACACTGTGTTGACCCTCGAGTCATAAATCCTGTAAAATACCTTTCTGTATGATTAAATGGTCTTATGTTACTGTGAAGCCACTTTAATTGATTTAAAAGTGAAGCCAACTGATCTTGTACTGCTGGTAAAGGCAAAAACTTGGAGGGATTATCAACACAATAAATGTAATAGATGCAATGGACACAAGTCAGGGTTTAATATCACTGGATATTGATCGTGTTACCTTTCTATCAGATTAATATTTTTTGCTAAAAGGCACACACTACAAATCCCCAAATTTCTTATTGAGTTACTTTAATACCTTGAAGCTCAGAAAGTCTACCTAAAGTATGAACCAGAAATATTCTCAAAATGTGGTTAGGAGAAATTGCTAAAGCAGCCAAAACTAAACCCTTCCTGCTGAGCTGTGATCAGCTGCCTCTAACATGACATGACTGACAACATGACCGACATGCTAACATGATTACCTGAAAAAATCTATAAGAAAAACATTGTAAAATTTCAAAAATCAACTTTATCCTTATGACCTTTACCTGCTGTTGCAGCCTGTAGCCAACCCTCCTCCAGAAGAACTGTCTTTGTGTGCTCCAAACTAATGCACTCTGTTTTCCAGAGAGACCAACTTTGAACTAGGAATGTTACATGTTGTTGTTTGACAGAAAAAGTAAGAGTGTCTTTTGAGGACTAGTAATCTCAGGAGTAAAGCCTGGTGTGCTGTTTGAAGTGTAAATAAACACAGCATTGTCAACAGAACTTGATGAGCGATATGACATGTCTTTGATACAACAATTCATTGGCCTTGTAAGTGTCTTCACTATTCATGGTCTACAAGCTCTACAACCACCCTGGACATGTGCTGACAGTTTGTCAATTTAAATGGATTGCGTAGATTTGTGCTCAGGCAGCGAGAAGGGAGTTTATTTAACTATTTATGTATTTATTTATTTATCTACAACTTACAATATGAGGTAGTTTTTCTTCTTTCCTGCAGTGTAAATAGATTCCATAGATGCCAGATTTATGAAGTCATTGAAAAAGTTAATGGTGGCACAAGAAGTTGATACACTTGTCCTTGAGCTATCAGTCTTTCTTAATGTGGACTAAATTGTTATAGTCCTTGTGTAACTGAGTACAAGAAGAATAAGATGAGCATCATGCTAGATTTCAACACTCAACATTCACCTTGATGCACCTGCATTACTTTCTAGAAAACTGACAAATTTACGTTGTCAGACAAACATACACACATATAATGTTACCAGCTCAAACACCAGCAGAAGTAATATCCAACAAGGGGAATTTCTTTCAGACTTTCATAAAGCCCGGAAACGGGGTTTCATCCTGGCATCCCTTCCACACCGTATTGCCACTAATATCATTAAGACACCATGAAGGACCGATTTGGTATTGTGACTCACTTGCAGCTGTCCCCCATTTGACAGCTGGCAACGTATTCTTTCACTCATAAGCTGCAAAATTATTTCAGTATTTTTTCACATTATTGTTGATGCCTCAGAGCCTGGATGTTCAACCCCTCTGTGTTTTGGTGGTGCAAGGTGATTTGAATAAATGTTTCTTTTTGTAGAGAGATTGTTGATGTGAAAATTAAACTAAGTATACTCCCACTCATGAGAAAATGAAAATATTTAATATGGTCTGTGAGAGGCCAGTGTTTTGGCAATACAGCATAACAGCTTTTGTCCCTAGTTTCTGATTCAATTAAAGCTTGTAAACTAAGCTTTTCAAAACTGTCCTAAATCAGCATGCCACTAGCTTCCTATTTTTTGAGATGGAATAATTGAATAAGCTCAGAAAGTCAAAGTCAAGAGAGTTAAAACTGTATCACGCTCATAGAAAATCTTTTAGTGGGTGTTTGCTGGTTTCTGGTGAAATCCAGGACATGGGCTGCTCTTATGAACCTCCTATTGGCCAATTATTTTTTTCATTATTTTTAGTCAGTAAGCATTCTGTGCAGTATCCATGAGTGTCTGTGACATTACAAGCTATATGCACATCCTTGTGATGATTTACAGTAACATTCACTCCAACACTGTTTTGTAAAGACACAAGTGAGCTTGGTCTAGTTTGGTCCTGTCTGAATTTTAATTAGTGCAAGAAATACAAAAACAACCCCCAGTCTTCTTTTTTTCCAACTACTACCTGAATTATAGCCAGTAGTTGGTGCAGGATCTTTCTGTTGCAGCCATACAGAATTATGATTTGAGATACCTGTTGGTTTGCAATAAAAGGCTGTGATTAAAATACTTCTAACAACTGACAGTTATTGTTTTGACTTCATTTAAGGCCTCATCATTTTACAAGTTAGTTCAGTCCAAAATTAAACCGTGCATCTCCCAAGCCACAAGTGTTCATATTCATATCAGAAAAGAAACTAGACATATTGAAGCATCAGTATACTTCCTAATAGCTTCCTGGACTCAATTAAATTGTAAAACAGTTGTGCTTCTTTTTTGTCCTCTTTTTTTCAAACCCCTCCCCACATCTCTCCCTCTCTCTCCCACTGAATACTTAATTATCTTCCTGTCTATCTGAGTGTGTGTGTGTGTGTGTGTGTGTGTGTGTGTGTGTGTGTGTGTGTGTGTGTGTGTGTGCATGTGTATGCGTGCGTGCGTGCGTGCGTGCGTGTGTCTGGCTCCATTTGTATGTGCGGTGGGTGTAGATGTGAGTGTGTGTACTAATGTGTCTGCCCTCTGTTTGCTCTCCAGCTCACTCCTGCAAGCAGCCGCGGAGCCCGGCCAATGCTGACGTTGTGGGTCTGGACCTTCCCTCTTACGGTTACACCCTGGTGTACACCTGTCAGCCAGGTTATTTCCTCTCTGGGGGCTCAGAGCACCGTGTCTGCCGCTCTGACGGCAGCTGGGCTGGCAAGGTGCCTGTCTGCAGAGGTACGTGGTTGCTGGAGGTCTGCAGGGGTAGATGATAGAGAGAGATGGCAGGGTGGAGTAAAAGATGAGCAATATTAGTCATGTGCATAAGGGTGGAAGGTGTGTAGAGGAGTATACAAGTGTATAAACTTATAGGTCAAATAAACACTTATTCAAATATAATGAGACATTCAGATTTTTTAAACCCACTAAGTCACTCTACTGTCATCTAATTGCTATGTGCCTGTCAAGATTCTTTTTTAACTTGAAGTTTCAGCATTGTGCGGATTTGTAAATGTTTGTGTTAGAATGAGCCACTAGAGCTCTTAACAAAGTGAAGGAAAGTTTAATGCAGGCATCATGTTACAGTTGAGCAGTGTTTACTTTGCCAACATTCTCCAGCTGTTAAGCCTTGCTGTGTGTCACTACATCTTTGTGACATACATATTCATGTTCTTCTGCAGTCGGTTCCAAATCACATGAGAAAACTGTCAAACCTGTACCAGGGACACCAAGCCCAAAAGTAAATGGTAAGTTATGAATTGCACAAGCTGTTCAACTGATAGACTCAAGATCTGCAATCACGCATCCGTCTGTTTTTTACCACTAGCATCAGCTGTAGGAACATTTTTAGAGCAAATTCTGTATGTTATGGCATGCACTGTGCTCAGAGTTGGAACTGCAGCCCGCTACCTATCCAGTAGGTTTAGTGTCTCATACAGTGTAATGTAATTAAAATCAGGAAATATTGGTGCAACAAGGTGTCATTGTCATACTGCAATAGAAAGAAATAATCACAAACACTTTGTTCTAAATGTGTGATTGTGTAGGAAATTTTTAATTAATTAATTTATCTTTGACAAATGAATGACATTCACATCAGCCTCACTTGTAATTCTCGTCTCGGTGACTGTAAAAGGAAGTGTGGGTAGTACAGTATTTTGATTGATCAGTTGCAGGAAATAAGCTATAGTAAATAATTTTGCATGGCCTCTAAATCCCCTTTTCATCTCTTAAAAATTAACCTGTTGTGCCAACAATTACTGAAAATATCTAGTAAATACTAGGCAATTATTCTGACTGTTATTAGGCATATCTGTTGGTACTCAATACAAACAGTCACCTTTTTTGCACTGATAATTGCCCTATAATTGTGAAGTAAACAGTTCCCAGCGGATAATGAGTGTGCTGTAATAACAGAGCTATAAAAAGTTTTATCAGTGTATAACTATTAAAAAAGTTCTGCAGAGTTCACAGAGTGAGTCCAGAGTTATCTCTCTCAGAATGTGTTTAATTATCATTAACTGAGATGGAATAAAATGAAATTGAATGAAAAGATTGTTATCAGCAGTTTGATATGTTGATTCAGCTGCATATCTAATTACCATTTTGCAGCGTGGGTGCACGTATTCAGCTTGCATTAAAAACAATATCAATTTGAAGTTGCTTAAAAATGACACATTATATACTTCTGGTTTTATCAGAAGGATAACTTCCACTTTTTCATTCTTATGCTTTCTTTCAGTTCATTTATGGTATTATTTTAATGGCATTTTTTAATGAGTTTTCCTTTATTTTCCTTTCCTTGAAGTTCCTGACGACGTCTTTGCCCCTGACTTCGTCTGGAAGGGTTCCTATGATTACAAGGGCCAGAAACAGCCAATGACTTTGACAGTCACAAGCTTTAATGTCACGACGGGAAAAGTCAATGTAACTTTAAGCGACAGTAGCATGGAGTTTCTGCTCTCTGGTGAGTCATCTATAAATCATCTGTCTTCTACTTCCTCCCTTCCACCTCCCCTCTCCTCCTCTCACTGCCTCTGTGTGTCACTTCCATTTATTCTGAGGGTGCCTCATGTCAATCAGTCAATCACCAAATGATCTCATGCATGAGAGTGGAAATTAACTATTGGCTCTAAAGATGGATGTATTAGTCTGTGCTGACTGACTGACTAACTGCCCACTCAAGAGCCACTCATCTCCTCCCCCGGCTCTTCTCTTCTCTTTTCTCTTCTCTTCTCTTTCTCTTTCTCTTTCTCTTTCTCTTCTCTTTTTTCTCCTGTCATTTCTCCTCTTGCCTCTTGTTGTCTACCTTGTAGGAGTGTACAAACGCCAGGAGGCACGGTTAATGCTCCTGCTGTACCAGATGAGAGCACTGGCCCACAGCTCCTTGAGCAGGATTACTGATGAGACCTGGGCAATGGACGGATTTGTGAGTATACATATGAATTGGGAGCAGCTGGACAGTGATCTTTTAGAAGTAGCCAAGAGCCGTGACTGTCTTTTATTTGATATAATTATGTATTCATTTATTGTTCAGTATGACAGACAAGTAGAATGTTACAGGCAATGCAGCTCTAACCATTTCAGAGCCAATAATAAGCCTTCCTTGGATGGAATCAAGCCAATGTTTCCTCATTATTAGTTTTTTTCTCATCCTACTTGCCACGCCAACAAAGGAAAAAATCACAGTACATGAGAAGAAACTGTGACAACAAGCAGAACAGTAATTTCCTGGCTTATTGTCTGTTTTTATTTACATATATTTGCACTGGCTATAGATCAGATGTACCAGGCGCTCTGTATGAACCATTTCCACACTCCCAAATTGACAATTTGCTGAATAAGCTCAGGCACACACATTACATCTAAAGGAACTGGAATAACTGCAGAACATTTTTTTGGTAGGATTGAAGTTCCTCCTCTAAAAAAAAAACTTCAAGGTCAACTAAATAACAACGTGTGACAGGTGACTGCACACCGCTGAGCTATTGATAGCATACTGCACAGCTTCTAGAGTGTGGTTTCAAAAAAAACAAAGGTGTTATTTTTGAATGTAGCATGACAGAATGTGTTGACTGTCATACTAAATACAGCATATATTTATGTTTTTGATGTGGTGTGGAATAGATGCAGCACTCTCTTAGATGCCAAGAAAAATCCCATTTTATCATGCAGTTGAAACAAAATGAACTATTTCTTGAGTTCTTTGTTATGTTTTTTTCCACCAGGTTTCAGCTGAGCCCGAGGGTGGCAGCTATGTATTCCAAGGCTTCATACAGGGTAAAGACTATGGACAGTTTGGACTACAGAGACTCGGTATGTGTCTTTTCAGACATCGGACAATGAGAACCATAGCAACTGGTTACTTCTTCTCATCTTCCATCTTCTTTTTTCACAATATAATGTTATTTAAACAGCCTTCTATAGTTTGACACTAGAAGGTTGTTGTCATATTCATGTGCTGAGGGAAAATCGAAACGTTCAGCACACGTACACTGAGAATGGCAGAAGAGTAGGAGACCTCTTCTGTCCAGCACTTTAGCTTTTGAAATAAATAATATTTGCAGATGCAAAGATTTAGAGTTTTTCAATTAAGGTGACAAAATAAGATCTTTTAACAAGGTAATGGAGCGTTTTTATGGAATAATCGTATCAGATACTAATTATTAGTCGAAACATTTTTACATGTCATAAAACATCTCTGGAGGGCATTTAGGATTTTTTTTTCATGGCAAATCCAAACTGTAAATAAATCTTACATTGTCATTGTCAGATACTTTATCCTCCTTTCACACACAGAAAACAGATGGGGGCATTTATAAGAATACAGGAAATGTTATGACAGGTTTTGTTTGAAGCATTGTTTCTTAAAATACGAAAGCGGTGTTATGTTTATTTCCAGTAACACCTACTGTTACCATGGCAGTACTATGATGTAATTAGTCCAGGTTCAATGGCAATTTGTACCCCAGTTTAAAAAGATTTAAAACCCTTTTCAAACAATAAAGCTGCATAATATTTGCTCTATATTTGACGGGATAAATACGTACCTGCTGTCAGCCACCTGTTTCCACAGTCACACAGCGTCGTAGATTATTCCCTCACACATCATCATCCTCCCTTTCTTTGTGCTCAACATTACTGTCATCATCTCATGATTGTCTTCAACAAGATTATCACAGTCACACTGATCATTATCAGTACGGTCATTATGATTGTCGTCTTCACCAATTGACTGCGGCGTCTCCGACTTACCATTTTTGTGATAATCGTCCTCTTCATCATCATCATCATCATCATCATCATCATCATCATCACCAGCAGATGATAAGTATCTTTCTGTTATTCCATTTGGTTTCTCCAGTGTTTGTCTTTATGCCATTTTATTAATCTAAATATTTTCTTCATGCACATACACTGTATATTGGCTATTTTCTGTGTTTTTTTGATAAATATAATGTTGTTTTTTTTCACAGGTTTGAGTGTGAGAGAGAATGTTACACTCACTGACCCTGAAACCAACGGCTCCACCAACAGCAGTTCTGTTGCTGTTGCTATCCTTGTGCCTTTCTTTGCCCTCATCTTTGCAGGCCTCGGTTTTTATCTCTACAAACAGCGGTATGTAGTGTATCCTGGTGTCTTCCAATATAGCTTGACACCCAGATTTAGTTGCTACTGTAGTCTATATCTGTTTGGCTCCCACATGAAAAAGAAAGTAGTACATTTTCATGAGTCTGAGTCCCAGGTTGAGTTTTGAAGTTATTTACCACAGATCTGATGTTGAAAAAGTTTCAGAAACACAGATTCATGTAGATGTTTGTAGAGTTGCAGCCAGAGGAGGTGCACATCAGGATGAGGTAGATAGTACACTGTGGCCCACTTCCACAGCCTGCTTCTCTGCAGTAAGGTTCCTCACTGGATACAGTAGCTTACTTGTGAGAGGCTTCAAAGCATGATGCAATGTTAGTCAACATATTACCCACCAAGCCACATTACACAGCAGTGTACGTCAGGTATTAAATGAGAACTACTTTGATATAAAATGTACTGTGCTAGATGTATCGTACAGAGTGTGTGTGTGTGTGTGTGTGGTGTCTAGATAGAGGGATTTTCTCATCTCGCAAAACAGTCATGTATGTAGAGCCTGTCACATGTAAATTTTACACTCATTATGTTAGTTCTCAGTGAACTGGCAATGGTCTCCTCTGACTGCTCTTTTCAACAGTAATTACTGTTAAGCTGTCCACACCAAGATAATGGAAACATGTTTACTGAACTGGAGGGAGGGTAAACAATCGGGATACTGTCTCTCAACTAATATCCACCCTCTTTTTTTTTCCTCAGGAAAACAGATAAAGCGCAGTACACAGGATGTTCTGTCCACGAGAACAACAACGGACAGGCTACTTTTGAGAATCCCATGTACAACACAAACACAAAAGCTGCTGAGGGGAAAGTTGTCCGCTTTGACCCCAATCTCAACACCATCTGCACCATGGTTTGATGTCTACCGAGTGTGAGAGAAAGACAGGAGGACAGAAATACAGAGATGGATAATACAACTTCTCCTTGTTTGCTTTACATGAATATATATATATATATAGACATATTTATATTTTCCCTGTTTCTGACAACATAAAAAAAAGGACACAGAATTGCTCAGAAACATAAAGCACACTTCCAGCAACACCTGCGGTTGCAGCTGATCATATAGAGAAGGTAAACGATTAAAGAAAGAAGGAGGGGAGGTTCCACACCTTTCCAGATCTTCCCGTTGTTCGGTGAAGAGAAGTGTTCTTTACACTCTGTGAGTGTTGGCTTCATGAATAAAAAGAGCCTCTGGCATATAGATAAAATAGAGTATTTTATGCTCTCTAGTATAAATAGAGGGGTCACTTCACAATGCCAAATGAAAAATTTAAACTTCTTTTTTTTCCAAGATAACAGACAAGATGTAGACCTGTTTTTTTGTTTTTTGTCCTAGTCTCACATTCATCTTGATGAGAGTTATTTTCTCTTATGGAGGTGAAGAGCCTCTCAACTGTGAGTTGATCAATGTAATCTTCAGAGTCTGTTTTCCAAGCTGTGGGGTGTGTGAGAGGCGATGGAGAAATGAAAAAGAAAATGCCTCTCTTTCAATAGTGTCGGTGCAGTAGTGTGTTCAAAGTTATATGGTCAATGATACCTCTTAATTGGATGGTACCTCCTACTGGCAAAATCTATGGCCGGGGATTTAATTACTGAAGTGCAGTACAATTTTTCAAATGCCACTGGGAATGCTAGGGCTTTTATTGTTCCAGGTGCAGGTTCTCAGACAATAGAGTACATTTTCTTCAGAAGAGATATAAAGCATTAAGTTTACTATCAAGTTGTGTACAGTGAATTTGTTTTTGACAGGAATGAGACTTGAAATTGCTGACTAGTCCGAGACTCTAGTCAAGGCAAACTGTGACTTTCAGCATATTGGTTATATGGGCCTGTTCTCTAATCATCCATCTGTTTAATCTGTCCTTAAGTTAGTGAAAAGTTGTGAAAACTGGTTTATTTTCAGGTGTTTTATCTTATTGTGATTTTCCTGCTCTGAGTATTTGTATCATAAATGAAGCAAAATGAAGTGAATTAACCCCTAGCCTTGAGTGTGTATATATCAAGAATCTCAAAGTAGGGGCTTCCTTGCTTAATTGTTTCAGGTTTTATTGAATGAGAAGGTTAAGAATGCCTGCAGTGCACAGTGCACAGTATCTGCAGCTGGCCAGGTTTCCCATAAGCCATTATTTAAGCCTGGATGTTGCTAATTTGAAGCGCAAAGATGTCAGTTGGCAGTCTGACATTAGATGAACTCTGTCTTGTTTTATGCTGAAAAAAATTTAGAAATGTAAACTGCCTTACTTTAAAGTAATTCCAAAATCAAAGAAGTGCAACTTCCACATCATCTCTGGTTAATAAACTGAGCAATGTTTGTTCTGTAATTCTTTTGGGAAACCGTGTTTCTTGATCAATACTCCTACTCTGAGACACTTGATGAATACAGACCTTGGCCTATTTTGTTGACTCCGACTGATTCAAGTGGTTATTTCAGTGTCTTACTGAACCATCAGCTTCTGCCAACAAATGTACAGTACACATGAAAAAAATTGCACACTTAAACATGAGCCACCATCAGTATGGTATCACCCATCACCATCCATGTTTTAAAAATGAAAACTGAATTTGACACTCTCATCACATTTGTACATCATTGCAGTGCCTTGAATACTGTATGGGCATATGTTTTTAAAGAAGACATAACATGTATTGCATTAGTAAAACTGTACATCAGTGTAATTTATCTGCACAGTTTGCGATGATTTAGCTGAGCGATGTCAGCTCTGATGGTTTATCTGAAAAGAGGTGTGTTTGAAAAGCAGCTCACAGTTTCATACCTGTGCATGTTGGCAAAAAGCGATCCAGTATAGCAATTGCTGCTATAGTACTTTGTACCACAATGTTGATTCCTGTCATTGCTGTTACATTTTGTACATTTATACAGTTTTGATACTTGATGGCATTCTTTGGCAAGAGGTCTTGTGTTATCAATATGTAATATATTTTGCGAGTTCTTATTTCTTATGGATGAGAAAAGATATGCATCTGGTAAAAACAGTATACAGCAAGTCAGTCTCACATCAGACTCCAGAGTAGAGTAGAATGCTTTTAAATGTACCACACAATTGTTAACCCATTCAAGGTCCTGTGTATATGAATATGTACATATTACAAAACTTTTGTAAAGAGATATATTTTTTATGCAAATAAAGCATTTGTAAGTTATTGAATATGTTGTGTAAAATTCCACATGTAAATGTCATGTAAGATCAAAAAATGTTTTGTATTTTTTCTTTATCAGCAATGTATAAATCCTTAATTTATATATAAAATATGAAATCATGAACTTCAATGTTGCTATTCTGTTTTATTGATACAAATGTAATGGATTGGTTTTGCCTACATGGTGAAACAATACACTTTGCCAGTGTATTTGCAATGTAAGGAAGGTTGTCGGAGCATACTAAGCAGAAAGTTGCTGTGGTTGTTTTATGTTTATTGTTGTCTGCTTCTTCTCTCCGTTGCACCTTTAGAGTTTTTTTAATGAGTTTTCTAGTTAACGACCACTGCTTGGTTTAGCAAAAATAAGCTTAGCACTGATATTATCTCTGCTGAAGGAACACTGTAGATCTTTATAGACTGCCTTTAGCAGCCAGTAATCCTTGTTAACATTTCCATCTGGTTTGAGCAGAAATTCAGTCTCAACTTAAAAAAAAAACATTTTAAAAGAAGTGAAATTGTAGTGCAGTTTGACTTTCCATCAGGCGCATCATCCATCCACACATGGAAGAGCAGTAAAACTGCTGCATTAGCTACTCTGAGCGTCCCTTGTCTTCGCTGTGATCTGAGTCTCATTTAGCCTGCCCTTCTCTCTGTCACTATCAGTGCTTACAAATAGCTTAAATTTACTCTAAAAAGATAAGAGCTGTTCCACAGAATGAAATGACATTTAAATGTACTTTACTTTGCATCTACGATGTTTTACAGAGGGAATTTTTTTTTGTTTTTTGCAAATCTTCCAAGTGAGCGATTTCTATGATTGACCATTGATGGACTGCCTGGTACACGAAGAGCTGGCAAAAAAAAAAATTATAATAATAATTTTTTACATGACTCTTTAAGCACTTGAGGGAAACATGACCCTGTTTTTGCACAAAGAGCAGGATTTATCAAGACATGTATGCCTGAAGAGAGTTTGTTGATGTTAGCTTTTTTTATTTCATTTAAAGTTGAACAAAGTAGAGTATCAGTAATTATAGACGGGGGCAAAACTTTGGCCTTCTAACATCCCTTAGCGACAGACTGGATTGAAAGAGGTGGATACCTGCCACAGACTTGGCAGTTTCTCAGGATATTTTGTAATGAACTAGGATGAAGCTAATTGCAGCAATCAAAGCAGAGATGATCTGCAGAGGAGAGTGACAGAGATCACAGAACACTCAATAAAGAAAGTATGAAGAAGCCCCATAAAATCAAACAACATGCATCTGACTGGCAGGAACTGGTTTGATTTCAGACCCAGGTTAAGCATATACTTTAAAGTCTAAGCCGGGGATTTGTGTATGGATTAGAAATATTTGCCAGAAGGATTTTCCACTGAAGTTTCTCCGAAGCTTCATCAAGCAGATTTTACCCATAGGGTAATGATGCAATATAAGCTGGTGCTACGCCGAGATGCCAAATAGGCTCAGGGTGTTTGTTCAATATGGGTGTACGCTCAGTGTAATACACTAATAGTAACACTGTCTAAACACTGACTTGACCCCCCATTTGCTGTTAGAGCAGCACAGCTTCATTAGAGCTCTGGTTTCTGTGTCGGAGAATCCCTTGAGGAGCCTCTCCCGTGTTCAGCGGCGAGCTTCTGCAGCAGTTTGTACCGTGTCATCCTTACAAATGCTCAATTGAGATCTGGTGACTGAGCAGGTTAGTGCAGTAAGCTGATTTCACTGTCCTGTTCGTGGAGGCATTTGTGGTCTTGTGGCGAAGACATGTGCCTGCTAGAGGAAATCAATTTGCAGAGGTGCATGCAGGGGTACAATGAAGGGATGTTCCTGGCTCCCTCTGATGTCTCGATACCCCTTGGCGTTCCTCCACTTTCATCACATGGTTGAATGTGTACCATGAAATCACACCCCACAACTTCGCCAGCCTGCAATATTGACACATCGCATGATAGATGGAAGTACTTGCGGATTTGTACATAACACTGGTTTTCTCACCAGCATGAAACAACGGGAACTCTTATTGATCTGAAGGAGCACTGTTGATAGAATCCTCTAACAGGCAGAGTGTTTCACTTCCTAGCCTGCTTAGCATAATGTCTTGTGTGTACCAAGAGAGGCACAAGTCGGTGAAGTTGTTGGTTTTCTTCCGTCGCGCGTGTCGACGCATAATGAGTTGTGTTTGCTTTCATGGATCTTTTGGCTCTAATATGCTGGATTTTGTCAGTTGACTAACTAGCCTCTCTCTCTCTCTCTCTCTCTCTCTCTCTCTCTCTCCCCGCATATTCCAGTCTTTCACTAATGAGCCATTTTCAACCACTCTGCTCTCATTGGCCAGATGTCCTCATGGTGGTGGGCTGTTCTTGATTCAGATGGGAAGCTGTTGAGAAAGGAAAACCCCCCCAAAAATACCAATTGGAGACACATTTAAATACAGGTAAAGCTATCTGAATGTTGTGTCTTTGTTGTCTCAAGTCTGAAAAACATTTCTTATTATTGTAGCTCAACATTTTCATCTACATGTTTTAAATCAAGCAGTCAAACCCCAAACCACCTAATGATCTTCCAGATTTTAAAGAGCCCAGGTTCCTAATGATGCGCATACTGGCAGCATTTTCCCTTCTCCTAACAGTGAAATTCATGTGAAGGTTATGTCTTGGAAAATAGACTGGGATTTAAGATTCTGTGGTTTCAGAGAGCAGGACCTAGAAAAGTTATATAGTTTAATACACTGTTTTTAATCTTAAAGTGGATGAATAATGTAAATTACTCCATAACCATTTCAGCAAAATAAATTTTTAACCCGCATTTAAATCACACGGGCTTTGGGAAATAGCTTACAGTAGATTGAGGAAGTCTGGTTGATATGAATTGATTATTACACTGAGGTCAACGATCACTATCAACATGATCAAGAGAGCAACTGAGAGGGCAGCAGTGTGTGTGTCTCTGGTGGAGGGGCACGTTTATTCTCACTGAGGCTGAACACAGGGAGGGTTTTGCAGATTCCAGCAAAATGATTAATTATTAGGCAGTTCCCATCATAAATCATGAGCAGGATCCATAATGTAGCAGGATATTCCCACTGAGCACCTGACATTACTAGGATATTATACATTTGATTAGAATAATGGTAATTTTCAGATGCATACAGTACTGTGCAAACATTTTAGGCACTTTAGACGTTCAGGTTCTTCACACAAAACCATCAGGGAGATGTCAGATAGGTCCCAAATTCATAGGGTTAGTTACATACAACCGGCCATAAAGGAGTGCAGTGACTTCACCAAGTGTTCAGACCGCTTCACTTTTTGCACACTTTAATGTGTTGTAGATTTAATTTTGAATTGATAAAATTTTACGTTTTTTGCCCACCAATCTACACGCAATAACACATAATGACACAATGAAAACGTGTTTTTAGGACTTTTAGCCAATTTATTAGAAATCAAAAAGTTAAAATCTCCCATTTACAAAAGTATTGAGACCCTTTTCTGTAGCACTCCAAACTGCCCTCAGGTGCATCCTCTTTAATTATTCATGAGATGTGTCCAGAATTTCATTGGAGTCCATGTGTTGGAAATTGAATTGACTGGACATAGTTTAGAAAGGCAAGTCCATAAGTCCCACAGTTCACACTGCATGTCAGGACAAAAGCAAACCATGAAATCCAAGGACCTCTGTAGATGAAATTATGGGCTGAGATCAGGGAAAGGCCAACCGGACTGTTCCTACAATCCACCAAACTGAGTAACCGGTCAAGTGGGGCGGTGACCAAGAACCTAACTGCCACTCACACAGAGCTTCAGAGTTCCTCTGCAGTGATGTAAAAACCTGCCAGAAGGGTAACCATCTCAGCAGCAATCTGTCAATCAGACCTTTATAGTAGCACGACTAGGCAGAAGCCACTTTGAGTAAAACGCATATGACAGCCCGGCATTTAAAGGAGCATGAGAGCATGAGAGAAAAGATTCTCTGGTCTGATGAAACAAAAATTGAACTCCAGCTGAACTCAGAACACTATGTCTGGTGAACACTAAGCACCGCTCATCACCTGGCTAATATCATCCCTACGGTGAAGCATGGTGGTGGCAGCATCATGCTATGCTTCTCAGCGACAGGGAGAGTGGTCAGAAGTGAGGAAAGGATGAATGCTGATAGAGCTTGAGAGGATCTGCCAGTGAGAATGGGATAAACTGCCCAAATCCAGTTGTGCAAATCTTGTAGAGACTTTACCGGAGAAGACTCAAAGTGGTAATTGCTGCCAAAGACGCTGAATTTACAGGCCTGAATGATTTTGTAAAACAGAGATTTCAGTCTCTGATTTTTAACATATTTGCATAAAATTTCATAAAAACATGTTTTCACTTTGTCATTATGAGTTATTGAGTGTAGATTGATAGGCAAAACATTTTATCCATTTAAAGTTGAATCTACAACACAGAACAGTGTGCAAAAAATATAGGGGTCTGAATACTTTCTGAAGCCACTGTATTTTCAGTGACAAGAAATAAAAACTGTTATTTTTGAAAGCACCCTCACTTTACTTTTTGTGCCTAAAACAGTGGCACCATACTCAATGTGCTGCTTTTATTTCTTCCTGAACTTAAAAGAAAGGTTTCTCAAAGAACCTTAGAGGAATGGTGTGACATTTTGGGGAAATACACTTTTCCTCTTTCTTTTTGAGAGTTAGATGAGACGATATCAGTCTCATATTTTTTTTCTCGTTGTCACTGTGAGGTTGCAATGCAACTAGCAGACACACCAGCAAGTTTTCTGTAGCTAGCCAAGAAGTAGTCTGACACATAATTTACCAAAAACACCAACTTGGGTTTTGTTGGTCAGTGAGCTTCAGAGCTGCTGGACTTTATGTTAAGCTAAGCTAACCACCTACTTGCTGCAGCTAGATATTTAGCACACAGATATGAAAGTGGCATCTATCCTCTAATCTGGCTGTCTGCAAGAAAGTGAATAAGTGCATTTGTCAAAATGTCAAACTATTCCTTTAATTTACTGATTCCAGTAGGCATACCACTGAGCATCTTAAAACCATTTCTCTTTAACTCAATCAGTTCACTGATCTGGGAGCAAAACTTGTTCCCTCCTCTCATGGCGACTTTTTCTCTGTTAGTGTTTCAAAATACAACATAATGGCTAAATACTTGATTAGGTCATAACATGCTAACAATGTGTTTCAAAAAACTGTAGAACACAATGTGAAAACAGTAAAAAACAAACAAACAAGTGCCTCCTGTTCATAGCTCGTTATCCACTCTTTCCTGGAGATGCAGATCACAGAATACCTGTGAGCAGAATTACAAAAGCCTGCTGGATCCATATGACCTTGATATACTATACCAACCCGGTGTGAACACCAAAGCTCTTCTCGGCACATGACAACTTCGATCTAATTGCTCACAGGGTGTCCAACTTAATAGCCCCCCTGTCTCTAGCAATTAATTGTGGAACTTTTCTAAATTAGCTTCTAATGCCTTGTGACACACTCCTGAAGGAAGCAGATCCAGTCTAATGTCAAATAAGCGGCTGCACACAACAGATTTTTTCTTTTTCTTATTCTTTGAAAAAAAAATGCTTTTGCCCAGCCAATCACATCTGTCACATATGGCGTTTTTCACCACAGAAAATCACTTCTCCCAGAAGACATATCCTTAAGACATCAAACTGAAGCTGGTAATGTGCTCCGCTGTATGGAGGATGAGCCTTACGAAGGACATGAGTGCGGTTTAAAAAACACACAGCGCATTATTGTAATTTCATCAGCTCTCAAAACCTCAATCACAGCAGTCATAAAAACCTCCTACGCTCTCCAAAAATTCCCCTCAGGAAAATCTAGAGAAAAGAAAGCCCGAAACACAACAGAGGAGCCTGCCTTTGATCACTGCAGCTTGTGAGTGAGTAATTCAGCTTCATCACTGAAACAGCACATTTAATATTTTATTCAGAAGGCCAGAATTACTGAGCAGTATTTCTACTCTCCCTCTGTTTTCTTGGACAAACCAAAAACATCTCTCATTGGCTTTATGCACAACATTAACAAAGTCATTTCACACAGCAAGAAGCATCTGGAAAATACAAATTTTTATTTTGCATAATGTGCTACAAGGAGCTTGGCTTTATTGTGATGTTTAGTGCTACATTTGTACAGTATGCACAGTTCTACAATTTATATATAGAAGCCAAGAACATTATGGCAAGTTCAATCAATAAACCATTCAGATTTATTCAACACAGTCTGCTGTGCTCTGTCTGTGTTGTCTGTCTTCTGAAGACGTCAACAGATGTTTTGCTTTTTCTGAATATGAGACAGTATGTTTTTTAGATTCCACCTGTCTGAAACACATGACACTCATTGAGAGAGAGGGATGGTGCCTCTGTGCACTGATCACAATATGTATACTGCAACATTTTGAGAGACACATGGAGGAGAAAAAAAGCTCCTGTTATGAGCCATGAATTAATATTTGACATTTCAGCTTCAGTCAATGAAATGTTTGGGCAATGATATATAACCACTCAGTTAAGGACTATATTATAAATCATAGAATGCTGACACTTTGGATTTATTATCATGCATGCTCTGCAGGAAGTGGAACTCATTTCAGCATTAAACTGAAAGGGTGGGGAAAGTGTGTCACATATGATGCTATCTAAGCATATGATTGAGCTTATTTGTCCTGCGAGGAATAATCACATGGTCTTCTGCTGATCTTAATGTGCCACAGTGGTGCCTGCAGCGCCTTCTCAAAAAAAACGGCTTAAGTTGTCCATTAAACAGCACACAGAGAAAACCCATGGCTGTGCATGCCAGGGATTTGTGTCAGTTTACTGACAGGTCTAAGTACAGGTTTATTTATTTACTTATTTAGTTTTTTTTTTCTTTCTGTTGCTCCATTCAGTGTTTTGGTGACTAACTGTGAACTTGACTATGCCCCGGGGAGAGGCACCAGAAGTGGTGTGTGAGTAGCTATTAAGGGGTGACATGTAATTTTGGTGTCAAGGATCACTGGATGTGTGTGTTTTTGGACGCCCTCCTACCCGCATCATGTCAAAAGGGCAAAAACACAGCAGCACAGCTGCATTCTGGGATTCAAGAACACCTCAGCTTACACTCTTTTTGAGGATAATTTATCAGATTTTATTGGTAATTTATAAATTGAAATCACTCGTAGTAAAACAGACTCAGACTTCATTCTAGCTGTTTACTGTAGATTAGAGGAGTGTATTATGGTGCTTGTATGCAACATAATGCATAAAGTGGGGAGTGAGGAGTATGGAGGCGGCTACATTCTCCTGATGATGAATGACCCCATCTGTCCATGCAGTTTGCTGCCACTTCTGTTTGGCTCTTTTTGTTGAACCGCCTCTTCGTACCAGAGCAACATTCTAAGAACATGTGTTGTCCTCTCCCACTCTCATTTAAATGAGGGTGCCATGTATTATGGCAGTCCTTTTAAATCATACAGAAGGACACAGGATTCCTCTTGGCTTGTACTTTTGTCTCCTTTGGCTGTAGACCATGTAACATTCACAAAATTGAAAGAAAGATTTGGTTGGCTGTGACTAAAGTTAGTCTTTTTTTTGTGTCTTTTCCCTGTTCCTAAACACATGGCGTCTGAGCACAAAATTCCATGACTGAGTGGTGGTGCTTCTAAATGCTTCTAGCTACAGGATGAAATTATTGTACGGATACAGAACCACTTTTTTCTGGTGGAATATTCTCAATTGTGTTATAGTAGAGTGTGGGAAAAAAAACTGCAAAACATGTACTGAGAAAAAGATCAAGTTGCATAATACAGTACGTTTGAAAATGATATGATATACCACAAGACAGGAAATATATACATATAAAATATGGTAAGTAGGTGCAAAACTAACCTTGTATTTTCAGCAAGTGACACCTTTACTGTACAAACTGTGCACTTTCTCAACGTGTCCTTTACATATGCAGACAGGAATGTCTTGATTAGATTATTTGGTAGCTTGCCTCATACCATGACTAATATTAGGTGCAATATAGGCTACTGGAGAGCCAGTGTGTCATTCTGTATGAAGCTTCTTGTAAGCACGGGGAAAAAAAACATAATAGTTCCAAGAGCCAAAAATTTAAAATACAGTCCATGATTTTTTTACTCCGACACTGTAGGAGGGATGCTTTTGTTACCTCACAGTTGGCACGTACTCTTGGTACAAAAGTATCTAAAAACTGAAGTTGCTCCATAGCTGGACTGACTTTCATCCTCTGCTGTGCTGCAGACCAGCATTCCTCTTGTCATTAGTGCATTTATCCTTCCTTTATTCCTCGTCCTGTTGCTGAACTCCAGTCCAAGCAGGGAGAAGCACACCTGATATAACTGGTTGAAAAGTGTAGTCTGCTGTGTACATGTTAATTGGCTATGGCAGCCTAAAGTAGTTTTGAGGGTGCATCGAAGACATGTAATGCTTAGTGTAAAAAATACTATTCCTCTGGGAGTAATAAATCATGATGTTAATTTTGAATCAGAAGGAGCATTGCAGTGCTTTTGCCCTGGTAATGCAGGGGCTTAGGTAATTGCTCCGTCAGCTCCTACATCTGTCCACCTCTTTATCAGTCCAGTCAAGATTCTCTACAACTACAGGTCAGGCAGCCATGGAGTTTACTGTGGGTATTCTTTGTCCCCATTCCTAATGATTTTGGTGATCATCTGATATTTTGTCTGCTGCCATGATTAGGACAGAATTTCCAGTCTACCAAATATTTTGATATTATTGTGTTTTACACTGTGATTGTAAAATAGTTAGATTTCAATGAACATTGCTGACAATAATCAAGATCCTCACAGGATGAGTCGTAATGTGTTTTTTACAACAACGATTAGGCAAAAACTGCAGCACTGCACACTAACATGCCATATGATTTATTATTATTTATTTTTCTTTAAACCAAACAAAACAAATAATACACACTCATATGGTTTCATTAGAGTGTTGTATGTAGTAATTCCATGGTAAGCATCTCAGTGATTTGTAATGTGGCACGCTTCAAACGGTCATTGGACAATCAGAGTTAAAGCCCCTAAACACTTTGTTTCAAATCTTTAGTATCATGTAAGATTAAATATTCATGACTAAATGAGCAACAGTCAATTTTCAGAAAAAAAAAACCCAAAAACATTTGTTATTACATATTAAGAGCAAGCAAAACTTGGCTGGGTTTGAGAACACCACATCCTCTCACTTGAAACAAGCTAAACTGATCTTAGAATAAGGAGATATTGAGACAATAGGTTTTCAAGGCCTTTGGATTGAACTGCTGCAACGTTTTGCATCATGACCCTGTGCAGAAGAAAACAATAGCTCAGACAGTTTACTGGTGATCACATGAGGAATGTTTAAGTGTTGTTTGAATTACAAAGCCCGATTGGCCCTGAGATCTTTCCTTGCATCCCTGCAGATACATTATAAGGCAAAATACAATACATAATTTATATAATGATAAAACAATGTGCATATGTTTATGTTTAATTTATACCATATCCTCTACACAAATAATTCTTGCAGGAGTTCCAACAAATTGAGTGTATTAAAAAATAATTCATAATGCAGATTTTTCATTCAGCAGTAGTGCTCAGCTAATGATGCTGTATGAACTTCCATATTTGAGATCATTAACCAAGCAGGCTGTGTCATGTGGCCGAGAGAGGAACAGGCTGACATTTGACCACAGGATGGTGGCAGCAGTGGTTCCTCTCGTTAGAGCCATAACAGCAGTGAAATGCCACTGTCAGTTATTGTTCTGCGGTTGTCATGGCTTATGTGAAATCCATTTTCTCTGTTTGAATACATTCTGTCATGAAAGAAAAGACCCAAACTCAAATCTTCTCTGCCCAGTTTTGACAGGGAACATCTGACAGCAAATGGCTGCATGGCCTTTTCACAGATGAGACATCCATCTGTCCTTGGACTGCCTGTTGTCTTTCACAATGGCTTCATTTTCTTTGCACTAGTTTACAGTTTCTTTACTCCTATTGCCTTGATCATGTGACACTTTGCAGTGGAGACTGTCACGGTGAGATCTCAGGCAGCCATACACTCCATAAATAAGAACATTGTTTCTGTATTCTATATTACAAATAATTTAACGGTACAAGAATTGCCCTAGATTTCTGGATGTTTCTTAGATGTACAAATGCATAAATAGGTCCTGCTCTGTATGTTCTGTATATGCCTTGCAGGATGAGAGAGAAATTATGATAGATTTATTTATTTGTACATATATGACGCAACTGCTGCCACTTTCACAGTTATAAACCACTAATTTGATCCTGATTTGGTGATGCACATTCCGCATGAAATCTCAGCGTTAGCATTAGCTATGTCTGCAGCAGAAATACATTAGGAGGGAGAGACTTTTCCATGACGACAATTGCTCTCGGCCCTCGGGGATTTCATAGAGCTCCAACCTATATTTGACCTGGCAGCATGTACCCAGCCTGTCAGACACTGCCATGGCTTTGAAGAAACTTTCCCTCAATCCTTTTACAGCATCCTGACACTCCACTCCACTCTGAATCAGCCCCAACATCCCAAACTCAGCATCCTAACATCGTCAAGTGAGCAGTCAGAATGTGTTCAGACATCTGGGATGGTCAGATCTGAAGCGTATGGACTCTAATTAACTGGCTGAGCTTTTGCAGTCTTTTTTTTTTCATGTTAAAAAAGAGAAGCACACAGAACGGGGTAATAATATCAGCTGTAAGTTAAACTGAGCAAGCTTTATTTCATAAGCTTAAATCTTTACCAAAACAATATGTCTTATTTAACTTCAGTTAATTAACTCAGCTATTTTGAAGTTGTATTCCCTCATTTTAACAACTCTTTCATTATTGGAAATAAGATCTCAAAGCATTTACAAATCTATGCAAGTAACACTGAGGTCAAATGATGGGAGCGTAATTGCAGACTCGATGTCTGTGATTCCCTAAAAAACTGTCACACAGCGTTTGGTCTTTGTCAGCTATATTTGTTATGACTGAATTAACTTGAAACAACTTGAAAATTCAATTTGCTTACTCAGCTGTCTGGGTATTGTTGAATCTTGTGAAAATTAGAGGAGTGCTGTTTTATAAGTTTGCAGTGTGAATAATGCAAAACCGGCTTTCATTATTAGCGCTGATGTTGTTATAAAGTTGAGCTTTTCTTGGCAAAGGTGCCACAGTGGTGTGGCAGTTTTATGTTGAGAAAAATAAGAAGTTGATTTAGTGGAGTCTTTAAAGTTATTAGAAGACCCATAATATATGTAGCGAAGACTTTGAAGGAATTTAACAAAATGTATTAGGTGTATTTTTTGATTTGTGCTATATGGTTATATAAATAAAATTGATTTCACATGATTTTGTTAGGCTTTGTTGTTCTTTTTCTGCTGTAGGCTATGTCTACCGTTTTAGTGTGTAAGTTCACTGAAACGTGATGGTATTCAACCAGATCCAGATAACCTTGGCCCAGTACTCAGCTTTATTTATTGATATTTTGCTGTCCTTTCCCATTTTTGTCATGGCCTACTGGGCCAGATTATGTGGTCTTGTCCATTTAGTTTCTATTTGTGCCACACAATTCAGTCAAAGCATTTGTAGGCTTGTTCAGTCTGGTCTGTAGCTCCCTGGCATTTGGTAACTGGCTGCGCGTTTTGCTCCGTTTGGTTTTCAAAGATGGATTTGGTTGTTTGTTTGATGCGTTGTATCTTAAGTAAATTATAAAGACATATGACATATGAGATATCTTGGCCATGTGGTGGGGCATGGATGTCTGGCTCCGGTCCAGTCCAGGTCAAGGCTACGGCAGTTGACAGGGATCCGCGGCCTACAACAAAAGGAACTCCAGAGTTTTTCGGGTTTAGTAGGTTATTATTTTTCCACTGTTGTGTTTCCCCTGATTGAGTTGCTGAAAGCCAAAGCAAAATCCTTTTGGTCATTTGAATGTCAGCAAGCCTTTGATAATATGAAGTCTCTATTGTGTGCTTCCCCTGCTGGCAGCTCCATGTAGATGGCCGGCCATGTGAGAGCAGGTGCTGTCTTACTGCGGGGGAATGACCAGGGGGTGGTGAAATCAGTCAGCTTCTTTCTGAAGAAGTTTAACCACTATCAGCTTAATTACTTGTTAATAGAGAAGGCACTCATTGGGGCTTTGCAGCATTTGGAGGTGTGTGTAAGGCTAGTGGTTGCGCCTATTGTGGTCTATATGGATCACATCCTCTGACCTTTCTACAGTCTCTTAGATGCCCAAATCAGAGACTAATGAGATGGTCTCTGTTTTTGAAGGCCTGTGACCTTGACATTAGACGCAGTAAAGGAACAGTGTCATAGCACATGCCCCTTTTGCTTTGAGCTCTTGCCTCGGTGATCTCTAAGCCTACTGTAATGCCATTTCTCACAGCCTTTTTGACTTGCTCTTGGTCTGCCTGTTTTCTTAATCTGCTTCTCGGGATGGGCGGGATTAAACAGTAGTCCGAGGAAAGGAGGAAGGTTATGTGTATATACTTTTTCTTCCTTCATTGGCTTTGAGTAATTGAAGTGATTATGTTTTGTGTTTGTGGGTCTGTGATAGAATGCCGGTGATTGCCTTTGGGACAATGACTTTATTTGGGGGGGGGGGGGGGGGGGGGTTCTGTCTCCTTGCATGTGCGGTGTGTCAGTTACTACTCTTTGAGGTGGAGCTGATTGCAGTATCCAGCCAGATCCAGAGCACTTGGGCCCAGTGCTCCACAGGATATAAAAGCCTCAGTTCCCAGAGTGGCTTCCTCTCTCCCTCTTCCCTGCCAGCGCCTGCATCTTTTTTGCTTTGCTTTCGTTTTACTCCACATCACCATACACTACACTTTTCACACACATCCCCACAGACAGTACTGATGCCACTGACTAAACACATCTCATCTGTTGCGGTTTAATTTTCTGTTAAAATGAATAGCTTCAGTTTAGTTTAGCGAATAGCATTTTGTGTCCTTTCCCATTTTACCGTGGCCTACTGGGCCAGGTTATGACAGAGAAACAAAAAACAGAGTCAGATTCCTTGTATGTGTTCACCTACTTGGCCAATAAAGTTGATTCTGATAGACAGACAGTCTGTCAGTTGTAGTTGTAGTTATGACGGTACACAATGCTTCAAATATGCATGTTGCTGAAAAGAAGCTACAAATTCTACAAACTCTATCAGTTCAGTCAGGAGTCCAAGTGGACGTCAAGGCATTCCTGAGATATTGCATTCCAGAGTATGAGTCAGACAAACAGACAACGCCTAAACATAATGCCTTTGGCCACAGCTGTGACCGGCGTGAAGAGTTACAATAGAGAGTTAGATAGACAGTATTGCCAAACGTCAACAGCATTTGGAGTTGGTAGGACTTATGTTAGCACTGATTATGTTAGCATTACCGGATAGATATACAATGATTAACCATAAGACCCACCATAAACCACTTAGATTTCTTATGAAGTTCGCTTTCATAGCACTGGTTTTGATGTCACACAATCATTACCCAAAACTTTTATTCCAACCAGTACACAGGCACTCGCCTGTGTACACTGGCCTGTGTAACTGTCGGCCTATGTAGTTCTTATGGGGAGTAGACACTGAGGTAACTGCAAGAAGCAACAATACACTCCTTGGAGACAAACCAGAGTGGCACAAAAATCCACCCATGGTTAATGGGTGCATTGTCAAAGTCGGTTTCCCCATCAGTATGTGTTTCCCTTGCCTAAACCTGAACCAAACCTTATCCCAAACCCCAACCAGTCATCATTTATGTTGCTCAGTTATTTTTGCTACACCAACCGTAACCTAAGGTAAACCTCAACCGCAACCATAGAGGGAAAAATAATTGTAACGGGTCTGAAGGGGGAATACATTTCAATACAACACATGTAAAGATTGGCTTAGCTTCTGACAGCTCACTCATGCTACTCAAGAAACTGGTGCTATGCACGTAACCTAAAGTTATGTATTGCTATGGTTGCTTTTAAAGGAAATGCACTATAAATTTTTCAAATAATTTGACTTTTCACACTTTTTTTTTTTAAACATATGCTGCATTAGGTGTAAATGCATTATTCAAAACTCTTCAAACTGACCTTTTTTTTTTTTTTGATAGATCCAAAATGATGTCAGAATAGACTTTTTTTTATTTCCCTTTAATACAGTTATTTTTAAGATAAATTGTGACAGAGCCACAGATGAAAATAGCTGTATTATCCTGGTCCATTTCAGTAACTGTAGTTTAGGTGTGTCTGTAGCACAGTTGATGATAATCAATCAATTAAGCTCCTCATTGAATATGTTTAGACAGAAGTTTGTTGGAGATTATTTATAATTCAGTAATGGAGTGCTCATTGCAGACACAGCTAATGTAAACTCTGACTCTAATAAGGATAAATTCATCTACAGTTTTGTGCTTTCTGCTGCGGTAGGGTAATATATTAAATCAACTATGGATAACAGTCATTTATTCACTTAATTATATCCATGGAGTTACTTTGCAGCTGTGCCTTTTGTATCACACTCATTTACTAACCAAGATAATACAACACTGATTTGGCCATCATAGTAAGTCAAAATGTTATGTCAGGATTTTTTATTTCACTGAAATATTATTCCTTACTTGACTATTATTGAATAGAACACAGTGCAAGCTGTCTCATTACTTACAGGAAAACATGTAGTCCTGCAGTGAAGTGCAAGCCATTGTAGAGCTCTCTCATCAGCCATACATCCTGCTGAATTTCTCCGGGACAGTGGTAAATTAGAAATGAAGCAGCAACTAGTGACACAGACCTCCAGACCTGCACTGGGGCTCTCTGAGGTCCCACAAACCACCATTTCAGTTCTCGAAAAAAAATCCTACTGTGGCCTGAACGGCCGGGAAGCATTAATTCACAGCTCTATATGGTGGAAAGAGAGACTCACATGATGACTACATTTCTCCTTCTCCAGTGACACCAGAACACTCACATCTGTGATCCTCAGTCCCAGAAGCCCTAAAGTGCATCATAGCAGTCTGACAAAACAGAGCTGTCACAGTCCGTCTGCATCGAGACCGAGGACACACTATCAATCTATCTATCTATCTATCTATCTATCTATCTATCTATCTATCTATCTATCTATCTATCTATCTATCTATCTATCTATCTATCTATCTATCTATCTATCTATCTATCTATCCATACATACATACATACATACATACATACATACATACATACATACATACTTTTTTCCCTCCACTCATCCTGTGTCTCATGGTGTGGACACAGCTCTCTGCTCTGCACACACTCTGCTCCATGCGGCTTGAGCCTCATGTGTTGCTCCTGTTTGGACAATGCAGAGGCAATCAGATCTGTGTTAAATGCGGCCTCACACTGGGCTCCGCACTGATTGTTATGTCAACACAGGCCGGATTTCAACTGCCTGCTCAAATGTGACTTTGTTTGTTGTGCCACCCATTCAAATCCGACTCAGATCTCATGAATAGGTGAAAGCAGGCTCATCAGATTTGAGCAGGCAGTGTTACTCTCACCCATGTTGACACACCAATCAGAAGAGAACAGTGAGAGTCTGGATTTATGACAGAAAAACAGCCTGTGCCTTCAAATGTGGTGCATATGCCACCATGTAACAAGTCTGTTAAACTTTACATATTGTTGTCTAAATAGGAAAAATAATACTTCCTTTTGTTTTAGCAACACTCTGATATAAACGAAACCATAACACGCAATTAGTTTCTCTGGTAAGTGAAAGAAATGAACAATTTGATCCAACAGTTAAAATGAAGAGGTGGCCGGTTCGAGGGAGCTCTCTGGAGGATTTGGTGCTGCTGGTTGGTTGGGGAGGTGGCAGCATGAGAAGGGGGAGAGTCACAACCAAATCAATGCAATTAGTGGAAGAAGCAAAGGAAACTAGTGCCCCCCAGTGTTTGCTTGATATATGAATAGTTTCCATAAAACTGATGTGAAATGTTTGGATTAAAAACTCTCACTCAGTAGAAAGTCTTTTTTTTGGTAATGTACACTAATCCAGTGAATTTGGAATTAATGTTTTTTGATACCAATATACCATCAAACCTTTCACCCAAAATGCTGATATAATAATTTTGATTTGTATGTGTCTTCTGCAGAATCACCATCTCTCAAATGAAAAGCTGGACTTCCTGAGTGTTTGTACGTGAGGCAGGAGGTCCACCAGACTCTGCTTGTTCATCCATGACTTAAAAAGAGGCTGAAATGCCATCTAGAGGTTAAATATCGAATTGTTATCTATCCAAGACATAATCACTTTGAATATTACATTAAATACTTAATGTGTAGTCTAATCAAATTTAATCAATGCTAAGAAGTGGAAATTACAATTTCCTTGAGCTTCATCCTGGACTGGTTTCTCATTCATGGATGAATGTCTTCACTATATCCCTTTCTGTGGCAATTCTCCATGGAGAAGCCCTAAAACTGTATTGACCTACATTGGTTCATGTATTTTCAGCATATGGTATGTCCTCAGCCATTCTTCCTTGATGTGACTCAATATCCATAATCCCTTTGTGTAGGCTGGATTGATCTTGCATTCGTCTCTCTGTCACTGGACGGTCTCCACAGGCAGCCTGCTATCAATGTGTAACCAAGGTAAGCCAGGAAGGTCACATGACTCACAGGATTTCACAGGGAGCCATTGTACTGCATTTTCCTCTTTGTATAGTGCAGGATGAAATGTAACAGACTCATCATCATTCTGGGAAATTCAAATTTAAAACATGCCTTTTTTTCAAAGTGTGTGACAGCACCACTATTAACTTATTCTAAAGGCCTGTGTGAATCGGTGTCACTGAAAGAAAATCGTAAAGACATGATTTGCTCTGACAAAGTGCCAGCCTGGCAGACATTTTAATAACTTCATCTGAATATCCCATTGAGCCTAATGAGGGATACATCCTTTCCCCTGGAGCTAAAGTCCTGTCTCTGTGGGAACCGACTGATAGCAGGTAGACTTTGCCCTGAAGGGGAACCAACGCTACAGGAAGAGCAGCAGAGCAGATTCCTGGCCGTCACAGCAGAGGTAAGACGTTAGAATGGATTAGAGCTGTAATTAATTGATTTATGTGAACAGACTTAAAGTCAAACAGCAATTGATGACTTTTTGAAGACTTGAAACACATGAGGCGTACTTTGGAAAGCACTTTATTCATCATATGTCGCAAGTGATGTTCAACTGTTTTGGTCTATGTAAGTGAACAGAAACAAAGTCCACGTCCTCTCATTCAAATCCTAGAAAATTTGTTTAAGTATATTTGTAACTTTGCTCTGTCCAGTCTGAGTTGAGGAAACTGAAATAAGAAACAAAAGTCCAAATGAGGAGGGAACTGCCTGCCTGCAGAGCTCAGAGACAGGATTGTGTCGAGGCACAGATCTGGGGAAGGCTACAGAAACATTCTGGCCTCATAAAAGTTTGGAACAACCAGGACTCTCTAGAGCTGGCCACCCAGCCAAACTGAGCAAAAACCCCCCGTCACTGGCCGAGCTCCAGAGATCCTGTATATAAACCCTACATCAATATATGGACATAAATGCAGTATAGATGTATATATGCAGTGCTGAAAACTGAAACTGTGTTGTGGCCTCAGTAATTATTTCCTATCTGCACTTAGTGTGATCATTGCTTTACTGCCGTTTTATGTAGTACAGAGTTGGTCATTGTGTAGCTAATAATAACTGCATTTCTTTTATAATTAATGCAAACCAAGGGACCTTAAATTCTCATGTCTTTAGTATAAAGTCGGCCCAGAAGTCTGAGACCACTCTCCCATTGGGAATGGTGGTTTGTATATGCAAAATTAATCCCAGAGTTTACTGTCTGTCTGTCCCTCTTGATGATAACTGAATTTCCTCTGAGATCAATTAACCACAACCTATTTGGCCATTAAATATACATACAGCTCTATTAAATGGAGGCTTAAGGCCATAATTATGGATGTTAGTCATGGATGGCTCTCAGTGTTTGCGTGATGCATCATTTTGTAATTACCCATTTATTTGTTCCACAGTGACATTGCCCCATTTGCCAATTTTGCATCCCTGATGAAAGCACTGACACTGTTCAAAAGGATGTGTTTGTGTCTCAGCCATGACCTTAACTTACCTATTGGTCTGACATCTCTTCTCTGTCAGTTTGGTGCCTCAGTCAATGAAACGATCTTCTACCTTTTAGTAGAATGGACAAAACTAATGGCAGCAGCAATGGTGGATATGTGTCTCACCCTCCTCCATACAACCCTCACGACCATGGAGAGAGTGCTTACACAGGGGTGAGCTATCAGGTTAGTAATAATATTAAAACGTATTTAATTTATATCACAAAAGAGAGGGGAACGAGGAAGTAAGTTGAAGTTTGTTTCTGTCCTGTTTATTTTAGATTGAATGTCCAGCTATTAGTACAGCATCAGAAAAAATCCCACATTACCTGGCTTTGATCATAGGATCATTATAAAACCTTAATTATAAAAATGTCCATAAGCACTGTTTGCACATTTGATTACACAGAAATGATGGATTTTCTTTCATTAATTCATTTCAAAAAGAAAACTCAGACCGCTGTTCAAATTATTTTATGTTTTTTTTTTTTTTTTTCTTTGTTCAAAGGTAGAATTCTCTAGAGGTTTAGTTTGAGCTGTCATGTCATTTGTTTGGGTGACCCAGGTGGGGAAAGGCAATGTTGCAGTGGTCTCGCCCCCTGGCACCTATAGCAACATGGTGAATCCCGAGGGAGCGGCAGCGGCCGGAGGAAACCAGCAGTATGGTGAAGCTCCACCTGTCTACTCTTATGGCTCAGAGGATAGCGGCTTCAGTGACGCTGCCATAAGAAGAGGTGAGGGCTAAAAGAAGGGAGGAACAGAAAGTGAGAGAAATTAATGTTTTTGTTTCCATGGTCAGAGCTGAAAAGGGATAAACAATATTTACTCCTTAATTTGCTTTGCAGTGTTTTCTTAAAATTGATTTGGAATTGCAAATTGTTCCCTGATCTGTGGTGTAGCCTGCCTCAGCTCTCCACCTCCCACACAACACAATCATTTTAAATGAGAGGATGAAATGCAGGTTGGGTGAAAACAACCATTTTGAAATGTGGTGCAGCATAAACAACCCCACCTGCCCGTCTGCTTCGCCCTGGCAGATGTTTTTGTCATTATTATCTGTCTGTTTACCCTGTCTGTCTGTCGTGTCTCACTACGTGTCTGTCTGTATTTTCTGAACAGGTTTCATAAGGAAAGTTTACTTGACCTTGATGATTCAGCTGCTGGTGACTGTCGGGATCATCTGTGCTTTTCTTTTCTGGTGAGGCTCCATCACACAAGGGAATTCCTTCCTAAAAGAGAGGAATCCATGACAGGCACCTATCCATCTTTCCACATTTAGTGTAGTCTGTCAATATTTAGGAGCACCCAACATCAGAGTAGCACAAGTACAATCGTTGTCCCCACAAACACTTTGAGCATGCAGCACAGCACTGCTCAGATCATCATGAATATGAGACTTGAGACAAGTTGGTAGAGAATAAAAGAGCATTCCTACCACATAATATTTTTGCTGGCAGTAGTGTGAAAGCTTTATATGTTTTGTATAATGGATGTGGTAGAACGCTGCTACAGTAATTTCTTTTCATAAATTGTATTCAGCCCCCGTGTGCACAATGCTCTGTCCTCTGTTAATATTTAATAAAATCATTCTACTGCTCCTATCAAATAAATGATGCCTCTATTAAAAAATCCTCTTTTTTTATCAAATAACAGGGACACTCTCAGGGAATGGGTATGGCACAACAACTGGTTCTCCTACTGCATGATGTAAGCTTTCCTAAACATTCAGTTTGATTGTCTAGATGCTGCACACTTTGTTGTTTTAACCAGTTTGACCATCTGCAAATCTCCAGTTCGGTGAGTTACTTGAATGAAATTGTTGCTCATGGAAATCCATAGAAGTAAGTCACAAACTGTCACCCCAGTCTGAATCCAGAAACTGCTAGCTACGCCATGCATAAATAATGCACTCTGTGAATTCTCCCATCGAACACAGTTCTTTTTTTCTTTTTATAGCCTGTTTATTTGCTATTTACGATACACTCTATATTCTCTGTGAAATAGGGCAGCGGTGATGGTGCTCATCGTGGCCTTGTCCTGCTGTGACAACCTCCGTCGTCAAGTTCCCCTCAATTTCATCGCCCTGGGCCTGTTTGTGAGTAGAAGCAGTGCCAGCCAGGCATCAAATTAAACCTCCACCACACCTGCTCTATTTCAGTTTTTTTCTTCTTTGTCTTGTATTTACTATCCATTTCTCTCTCTCTCCCTCTTTCTCTCTTTCTTTCCCTCCCTGTCTCAGACTGTCGCAGAGGGCCTGATGCTTGGATCTGTGGCAGCGTGAGTATTTGATTCCAAGGATGAATCCCCACCTGATGCCGACTCATTTACACAATAACAGCCCTATTTGATCCATATCTGGTAGTGTATTCGATGCCAGTAATGAAGCCATCAAACCTGATAAGATGTTATCATTGCTGGTTTAACAAATTAAAAAGCATATGGAAATATATTTTGCAGGTTTTTGGCAGAAGATAAATCAGAAGCATCACAAACGGTTCCAAACCAATTTTTCTGTACCAGTGTCCGTGTAAACACACGTTACCTTTTCTATCTGGGAGACATTTCTTTTTTAGCTTCATGTCAGAAAAGGCATCAGCTGAGGCCTGACTATCAATAATACATTCAAATTATCATATTTATAGGATATTGCCATAAATGAAATGAACATGGGCAATACATTATGCAATGCATATCCAGTGGGGGTCTCTGCCATCACTCTCTGAGATGTATAATACTGAATATTAAATGGAGAAAATGCCACATTTCTTACAAGAAAGAAATGTTTCCCTTTTAGGATAAAACAGAACCCCACTGTTCATGTATCCACTCTGCCTGCCGACTAGTTAGACATGATAGTATGGGGTGCCTTTCCAACCCCATATCTGTTTGATATTTCTGTCTGCAGGAACTTTGATGCCGAGGCAGTTCTGTGGGCTGTGGGGGCAACAGCGGTGGTGTCCTTTGCCTTGAGTCTGTTTGCTATGCAGTCGAAGGTAAGATCTGTCACACACTCTGAGCTCAGTTTGCAGTGTAGTCGAAAGTGAAATTTCATAAACTGCGGCGACTTTGCTATGCGGTCGCTGGTAAATTTCCATATACTGAGCTGAAAAAAAGTGTTAAGCTGAGCTGTTGGCAATATTTTCTACATGCAGTCACCAGCACAGGCTTAGAACTCTGATGGGTTTGCTGTCCAGGCAGAAGTATGATTATTGCTGAGATCAGTGTATTTGCCAATCAAGTTAATTCCTTGTGTCCAGTGGTGGGACAGAGTTAAACCTCTGCCTGGGCTGGCAGAGCCTCCCACCATAAATCTTGTGTTCAGAAAAGGCCTGGAGCCTTTTGTTATTTACTAAATCCACCCTCTTTCTTTTTTGTCTGTCTCCTTTCACCAAGAACTGTCTAATAAAGCAAACACACTCTGGAATGAATCTTTAAAAAGGCCCTTTCAGGTACACGCTGGGAGACATGATGCTCCTCCAGCGAGATATATTTTAATATTGAAAAGGTCATTTCTGGTGTGTTATGTGCAAGCACTTTAGGATAAGAAAATATAAGTGACTTGCATTCATGATCTCTCACCCACTATCTCATCTAACACTTACAATAATACAGTCGTTGAATGTGAAGAACTCTGATATGAGAGTTTTCTCTTTTTATTTGTATATTGTGTCAGTGTGTACTTTAGGTACTTTAACAGTATTAATCTTGCACAAAGATGTCACTTGTTTTATATTAAGTAGCTTCTGTAAGTAACATTTAAAAGTTTCATTTCAAGTTGTGAATGTTTTATTAGTAAGAGTGAATGTGCACATGTGAGGAGACCCTTTGAGAATCACCACACTGGCAGCTTGGCTCGCTACTTCAGTAAATGGCTCATATTCAGAACAAAAGTTATTTTACAACCAGTGGGATGAAAAATTAGACAAGTGAAATAGACGTGGCCAAATTCAAATTGTGTTTTAAGTCCCTCATGATTGCTTTTAAATGCATTTTGGCACTTCACACATTTTGCCACAGATTACATCTGCACACATTTATTCTTTCTGATTAGATTTGATAAAATGAGCAAGCAGGTGTCTAATGATTATAGTGAGAATATATCCAGTTTTAAATGCTCTTTGCTCATTATTCATCTGTAGCTTGAAGGCATATGCATATGGAAGGTAATACTTTGATATAAATACACCCTCATCCCATAAAAGACATACTGTAGTTTTACCGGAGTGAGTGAACTACCACAAACACTTTTAGTTTATTTTTTTTAACTTTACGTTCACATTCATCTTGCAGCTTCCAGCATCTCTTGCCCTGGAGTTCACGCTGTGCAAAGAGCTTTTCTTGTTTGTTGTTGTTTCTGTCGCTGTCATATAAATGTCATGCAGGCTGCCTTGCATGTTTTGCCGTAGCTCCTCGGGTGATCAGTGGAAGCAGTTCTCCTGTAGTGACTGCCATCTTTTTGCTGTCGATCTGAGCGGGATGAGGGCCAAAAGGCCACCTCCACTGCCCTCCTCTATGCCTGCATGACATCTTGTTGATTAGTTATCCAGGATCATTGTATCCAGAATCGTTTTCTTGTCTTGAACTGCAATATGTCATCATCACTGAGTAATCTGCGGTGCATCACAGCACAGCTGCAATGCAGACAATCCTGACTGCCCTGGCTCTTATGGCAATGATGAGTTTAAACGAGAGATGTTGTGTCTACAGTTTTCTGTTTGAGAGGCTCGTCACATTCAGTGTTGCTCTTCTCCCCCCTTTCTGGCACCAGTGGGACTTCACTGCAGCAAATGGGAGCCTGTGGGTGTTTGCCTGGACCCTCGTTTCATTTGCATTACTTTGTGCAATCCTCCGATCTCAGGTAAATCAAGGAGTCGTTGTGTTAACACCTGTGTTTGCAGTGAGAACAGATTTGAAATGCATTGCAGCAGTGTGCAGTTAAGAGGCAGACATACAGCCTCATAGCTTTTATTCCCTGGATGTACTTGCACTGACCTGTGTGCTGAGCAGACTATAAAGAAGAGAGTGCGCTCTCAAACCTCTCAGGAGTTACACTGATCTCAGACCGATGCATTTAAATGTACACAGCTGTTAACTGTGACAGCTGTTGGTATTTAAGCCTAAAGCAGGGAATCTACAGAAGTAAACTATTTTTAAACGCAACAAATGAACCGGAAAAGAAAATAAACACCGCTGTCTTAAAGGATATTGTTTCCGCCCTCTATCAGCCTTAACCATCATAATAACTGTACAGAACAACTGGAAAGGAAAAAGGGATAAAAGTATGCTAAATTTTCAGCTACGAGTTAATGGATGAGACTGTGTATCTAGCAAGCACCAGTAAGACCGAAACTAACATACATTTTATAAGAGTCTATTAAGAGTCTTTTTTTAACTGCATATTACTTTCATTTGTGGCAGAAATAATCACAAAGCAGTATAAAGTCCTGTTTGTTGCTGAATGCCTCTGATGATTTTGTGTCTGATTCTTTCAACAGTATCTTAACATCATGTACGCCTGCCTGGGAACCTTGCTGTTTTCCTTAGTAAGTACAAACTTTCATATGGTCTTCTTCAACACTGGTTGAAATAAAAACAGACTGAAAGTGACAGTGACAGTTTTTTTTTCTTTTAAAAAAAACATCACCAAAGACAGCTTAATGTTAAGTGAGTGTAAGTGATGTAAGATTTGATCCCAGGGCCAATCAGCCTGCCACCAGTGTTTGTCACAGTAGTTAGTGTAAAGAGCAAGACGCTGATTTCCTTGTGCCCTTTAATTTCAATTATGCACCACATAACAGCAGTGGGCTTCATTTTCACAGCCACCTCTCTGTGTGCCTTTGGCATTAACAGCAAATGTTGTGACCCTTCCCGTCAGCTGGTGGAACAAACTGCGACTGCACACAGGGCTGAACAGGCTGTCAGCAGCAAGTCACAACTTATTTTCAGCTGCATAACTCTGACTACACGATTATTTATATGGCCTGTTTATCAGCACAGTCCGCTCTCTCAAAGATAAGAAATACTGCCCGTGTTTTCTTTCGGACCGATTCCTGTAACCGGTGCTCTGTCTATTTTTTTTTTTTGTGTGTGTGACACAAACATGCTGCACTTCAGATGTCATAGTTGGACGTGTTGAAGTGTCTCATCTCTCTGTGTCTCTCTGCAGTACTTGGTGTTTGATACACAGCTTATCCTGGGTGGGAAACACAGGAAGTATGAAGTGTCTCCTGAGGAGTATGTGTTTGCTGCTCTGAACCTCTATTTGGACATTGTCTCTCTGTTCCTGCTCCTGCTCCAGCTCATCGGCCTCTGCCGCTGACACCGCACCTCCATGACAGACATCACAAAAGCCGCACTGAAAGACTCCTACTCCATTTAAATATCCAACTGTACAACAAAAGTTCAACATGTATGTAGACTCGTACTGAATTAAGATTGACAACCCAATTGAGGCTCACAACACGTGCACTCATATTTAAGTATGAAAAGATAGCTATGATGTATTCAAGATAAAGTTCTTCGCTTAATATTCATTTCTATTAAATTTAACTTAACTATTGTTTTTAGTGTTCTGTAACAAGGAAGTGAAATTTACAGCAGATTTACAGTAACTAAACAGTCACTTAACAAGTAATTTACAGTATTCACCTACTCTGATCTGTGCTGCAGTTTACAAAATATACAAAAAGTCTTGCTAAACTTATGATCACTGTTGAGAGAATCAATTTAAATGAAGCTTAAACTCCATTAAAGAACAGAATCTGTTAGCTTTAGCACTCCCATAAAACCAGCTGGTTGCTCTGTGACATGTTTGTTCAGAATGTAGGTGTCTAAATGACCAATAAAATTCAACAGCACCCGTCTCGGCTGTATGAATAAAAAAAAAACACAAATTAAAACTCAACACATAGTTTATTGGCATCACACATCAAACATTTTTTATATAAAGAGGGAATGTATCAAGTATAGACTATGAAAGTGCAAATAGCATTTCAAGGATTAGTTGCTTTACAATAGAAAATCTCCATGTGTTACAAAATGTTATATGCCATTTTAAAATAAATCACCTGGACATTAGAGGTGAAATACAAAGGAAGTACAAATTCCATTTAGACTTGTACCCACTTCATGCACAGCATACTGTTACACAAAAAGGGCAACTCATGTTATCTGCTGTTTAACCCACTTACATTAACCAAGTTAGCCCACTAATCACATGGCACTCAGTTTCACAACTTCAAGACACTTGTCAAAGCAATCACTACTTTTAGATTTAATGTGGCTCTATACATCTGTTGGATAAGAAAGGTCATTTACTTCAGTCAGACATTAGTCTGTGCAAAAACACCATTAGGTCTTAAATGTAAAACACTGACGTGCTCATTACATATTGGTTATTCACAATCCATTTTTCTTCATGGATCAGTTTCACTTGAAATAAATACCTACTTTATATTGCAACTTTACTCCATTTTAGTGTCTTCAGGTAAGATATAGATACACATACAGTAGGTCAACTCATTCCAAAGTCAATACAGTAATTTTTATTTTCTAAACCACAGAAAAACCAACTGTTTCCAAATGTAGGGCAAGAAGCCCTACTGCACAAAAAGCAGGAGAAATTAAACCTTTTTTCAAAATATTTGGGAACAAGATTTGAAAGTATGACATTACCCATTATACCAAATCATATAAAGTCAGTGTTATCCATAAACATAATACTACTAGAACCAACAAAAAGCCTCATGCTACAAATATTTTGATGAAAAAAAATCAAGAGCTCATGTCTGCACACTACAAAGTTTATGTTAGAGAAATAACTTTAAGGTAACAGGTGTTTGTTTTGCTTACACTGTAAATACTGTGTAATTAGCACTCAGAAAAAATATGTGAAAAAAGGATTAAATAACGGTGATTGACATAAAGGCACTGTATCTCTAACTGTGTAGAGAACCGTTTCAAAAACATGGACTCTCCATGTGTTCGAGATGCAATACACATTCACATTTTCTCCATGCATTACCCTGCAGTCCGGGACATATGCAGAGCTCTAAGGAGGCTTTGCTCATGTTACACTTAAATAAGACCCAGAGATTCATTACAGTGACTTGGGCTTGATTGATTAATTCACCAAAATCTGAATGTGATTGCTTGATTATCTCTCTTCACCGGCCTTTGCTGTTATGTATAAACAAGACTACTCACTGTCTACTTAGTCCATCACGCTCCTCATTCAGCTGCAGTACTCAAACATTAATTTAAGATAAGCTGCAGTGGAATTCAGAATACGCTGTTACAAAGGTATGAAGTGAATGATGCTGAGCAGCCCTCTGGGCCTGTCAGCGGCTGTTGTTGTTGAAGCTCAAAAGACATTTCCTATTGAAAGTGTTATAAGATAGAGGCTTTGAGATGAATTACCATTTTGAAATGTTTTTTGGGCCTCCTCCTGTTCATTTGAATAATTAATCAAAAATGAATGTGAATGTTTCACATAATTAAGTACACAACCATTATGGTCTTAAACTACAGTTTTACAGAGCGCACTACAGCTTTTAAAAAGTGAGATTAGAAAATTTCACTCAGCTGTAATCTCAAAGAAAAATATGGCTTGAGACTTTCACATTAAAGTTTAGCTGACTGGTTTTGAGATTGTAATGAGCAGGCACAATTTGCTTTGAGGAATCCACTTGGTGACTGCAAACTGTGCTTTTGCTAGTCAGTGTTTGGCACCTATAAAGTAGGCAGATATGGACAGTGAGAACAATTTCTCAGCCGGTACCCTACAGATTCAATATTGGTTATTAATCTGCTCCCTATGTACGACACATACAGTAGGCTTTTACTCCAGTGGAAAAATAATACCAGCACAAGGCTAAAGTCTCTAAATCTCTTTTCTCTTCTAAAAAAATGATTTCAGAAAAAGCAACTTACTCTTATATCTATCCGCACAGAATACTTTTAGGAAACATATCACTGAAATTCGTGATCAAATTTAATCTCTCCTTCACTTAGTGGTTTCGTTTCAGGAGGGCTTGTTGATGGGGGTCTGATAATACACTCAACACAGGAAACTGATCTGACTGCAATGGTAGACTAACCTAAGTGTCTAAAAACATCTTCCCCCACTTTCCAACCAAGTATGAACTGACACATTCTTCATTCTGTATACATTCCACCTGAATAGCTACTACTCCTCAACTCTGATTAATTTGCAATCTCTAGTGGTTTTTGGCCTTTCAGAAAAAAACTCCTTCCAATCTCAGCCAATCAGATCATACCAGGTGCACTTGCTCCTCCCACTCAGAGGAGCTGGTGCTGGGCAGCTGGTCGGATACAGAGTCACAGCATGGAGTGTCGACATGGCAGACCTTCGAGCCTCCACGCTCAGCACGGTCTCCACTCGGGTCAAGGGTGGCCATGTAAGGTAGTGGCATGGTGACTAGGTCTAACTGGGTCGGCCTCTCAGCGACGGCACAATCCTTTTCCTCCATGTCACTCAGTCTCTGAGAGCAGAAACCCACATCCGCCATCATTTCCTTTTCATCATCTTGCAGGCAGCCGCCTCCACCTGCATGGAGTGCACCTGGGTTTGAATCGGTGTCTGAGGAGGTTGATGGAAGCAGGGTGATACCTTGAGGATTCATGTCGTGGAACCAGGCCATGATGTTGCCTAGGAGGTTAGCATTTGCGGCTAATGCAGAGGATGAGGATGGGTCATGGCTGCTGCATGTGGTCGAGTCTACTGTGTCACTAGAAGAGGAGAAGAGGCCTGTTGATGAGTTGCTGCCAACTGGAGCCACTGGTATTGGCATGGAGGCCCCGTAGGCCCGGTGGCGACTGTCACAGTGCTGTACAGAGGTGGAAACCGAAGTAGCAGCAGAGTACTGGCTGCTGATGTTGATGTTGCTAAGTCTTGCCAAGTTATCTCCGAGCTCCAGCAGTTCTGAGCTGCTTAGGGAAGCTCTGGGGAGGACCTCTACACCAGGAGCACTCTGTTCAAGCCTAGAAGGCAGGGAGGTGCCAATAGCGCCAAGTGACGCTTCTTTGGCAAGGACCTCATGGCCGGACCCAATCCCTGCCATCCCAGAGTCCTGAAGTGACAGCTGAATGGCCAGGAGAATGTTAGGGTCATCGTCATCCAAGGAACCAAGACCCTGCAAGAAAATAAAGGATAAAGTGTCAGTGATGCAAAGTACTTAATACCCAGGCCACACTGATCTCATCTAGTTACAGAGCAGCAGCAGTTTCAGAGCTGCACCACCTTTTTGTGAGGAAAGTAGTAGAAGCAGCAGCAGCTTCTAACTTGCTGTGCACCATCTACAGGCAAGAAAAATGATGGTTTTCACCTACTGGCAATTGCATTCTTTTTCTTTCTTTTTTTACAGCCGCTGTGCTGCTTTGTGCTGCGTGTTTTGGAGATTTTACATTTCACAACTCCAAAATTGTAAAGGACAAGGCTGGCGACATTGTATATTTTCGCTGTCAACAAATTCCATGAAATAACAGTAATTTAATCTCTGTCAGTACGTTCCAACTTCTCCAGTCAGTCTGTGGCTGTCATTGCCACATTCATTGTGATGAATGAAGATGTCACCTGGTATAACAGTGTGATGTGTTTTTCATCGTTTTTGAACAGCAATAGAAGCTTTCATGTCTAAAATGACAGAAAATTTTACCTTGCTTTGTACATTATGTGCATGTATTTCATCTGTTTATTTTACCAGTCAGAAAGCACAAGATATTTGGAAGACTGACACCAACCATATATATACTAGTCATGAAAAATTTGTCCTGTAATGTACTTGCACCATCTTTCATTTGGATTCTATAGCCCAATTTTCTCTGAATATTGACTCTGGATTTAATATTCTATCTTTTGTATAATTTAACAGTGTGCAAAACTACAGGGGGAAGAAGCACATTAGACTTTAAAAAAAAAAAGATTTTTTTTAAGAATGCCTTTAGAAAAACCAAAAATAAAACTTAAAACTGGTACAGTTAAACTTTATTATCGTGGCAACATCAAGCCACAATGACTATGAGAGAAAAAAGCCCCCGACATAAATTCATCTACACTGGAACTAATGTTGTACATTTTTTTTTCATATCATCTTAAACGTTTCACAGGCTGAAGGCCTTGGATTGAAATAAATGTAGACTCACCATTAGAGGACCTTGTCGTCGTCCACCTCCGACATCCTGTGTGTCTTTGGAGAAAAAGAAATGGACAAAATGCCAACAGTCGAAACACTGTCATTAAATTGAATCTTTACAGCAGCACTGGGATAGCAATTTAACACATTGCTAATCACCCCATTTAGGAAAATCATCTTTATTTTAGAGAACACTGCAAGATGATCACATAATAAGCAACCTGACAGAGCATGTGCCTTGGCAAAACAGAACCTATTAGCTGTCTTGAAAACTGCAATTTCGGTCCAACTTTCACTCCACACGGCCATAAACAAAGCAGCACTGTGATGGATGACATTGATGGATTAGAAATATTGGCTTGTTGAACTTGAGCAGTTGTGATTTTCCAAAGTTTGGGCCAGTACTCTAATTTGGCTCCTGTACATATTAGTGTATCAAAAACTGAGAGCAGAATAGTGGATCAATGTACTTTAACTTAATGTATATTGATAGACCCATGTTTGTTGCTTTTGTCCTCACTCCTCTCATTTCCAAACATTTCTCTCAGTCACTATCATAAAAAGGCAAAACACCAGGAACTGTCCACGTGTATGATATCATCAGGTTATAAAATTGTTTAAAGGTACAGGGTGTAACTTTTTTCTCATATTGTTTTGTTTAATTATAGCCCAAAACATATCTTAATGTAGAGACGCGCTGTCACAGGCTTCTGTGACCCAGACTTATTGAAAAGCCTGAGTGAGCTTCACCTTTCCAACCAATCAGAAAAGGCTGAAGTCATGGGTGGGAGCTCACAGCTGTCAATCAATACATGAAGGTGTTTTCTGGTCTAGTACTACTGTTGCACCAAGGCGTCAAACTATTTCTAGCTGCCGAAAGATGTTGCTCTGGCTGAGTCACAGGCTGGCATGCTCCTGCTTCCTGCATTAGCTGAGACAGCATACACAATGAGGATGAAGCTGAAAGGCTGGGAGGAGCAATTTGCTTTCCTGAACTCTATTATTGTAGCTTTAATGGAGAGTTTAACTGTGCTAAAAAGTTTGCCCACTACCGTACCTAAAGTGCTGTCGCTGGGGTCATCGGGGTCGGGTGTGTTGCTACGCAGACTGGACATGTCGCCTCTCCTCCGCTGCCTATGTCTCCTTCTATACTGGAATTCTGCATACTCCTTAAAACAACAGCAAAAAATTGCGTTTTAAAAATAAGTAACACTAAGTCTACAAACACACTAATCATGCAGTTCATCCAGTCACTATGTCCCTAACTCTTGTCATGAACATACCACTTTCTGACCAGAAAGAAAATTGACGTATATTGCTGATCTGGAGCTACAGCACATTTTCCTTGATTCATGTCCAGGCTTTTTGTTACAAACAATTAATACGTGAATATGTAAACTAGTAACTTTGATTCAAGTGGTGAAGTACTTTCCTTCAAATCTGGTCTGAGTCTTCCGTTCCAGGAAAGATCAGCACCCAGAGACTGCCTCAAAACCTTTCATCTCCAGACCTTCAACCCCTAGGCTCCAGTCTAGACTGAATCCAATTAGAACACACACTCACTCGTAGGGAATTGGAAATTAAGCAACAGGAGGACTGAGGTTCATATGTTTAAAATACTATGTGTGTATGCCCGACTAATCTCAAAGGCAACCAGAATACCTTATCAAAGATGAAAGTGATGTTAATAAAAAAGAAAGTAAATTAAATATTTATTTACTAGCAAGTTTAAAAAAAAAAAAAAAAAAAAAAAAAAAAAAAGTCAGAATGAATTGAAATACATATTTTGTCCAGGTTTAGCTATAATGGCTATGAAATAATGACCCCACCCCAGATGCAGTTTTACAGTACTGCATGCTCTGCATTAAAGGTAGTGAGACAAATGTTGAAATATATCTATTATTATTATGACAAACAAAATATATTGATACAATATGATATTTCTGGCACATTGTCACTAGTGGGAGTTTAAATCACATAGAATCAATTGATACAGACTGTTGCAAATGAAATTACAAAAACATGATGGTGTTATAGGTGTGTATGCATAGGCATGTTTCTAACTATAGGATGTCAATAGATATATTATATATAGATAATAGATAACACCTGAGCCACCTGAACCACTCAGCCACAACATTAAAACCAGTTAACTGTTTTAATGTCATGGCTGATCGGTATGTAAGTGCACATATTGTAAGCTATGACACTTAGGCAAGGCCAATATTAGGTGATACTGTATTTATAATGTATTTATAAGCTCACCATTTTATAAGCCTACATGCCAATAATGCACCAATAAGCCACGACATTAAAACAGGTAAGTGGTTTTAATTTTGTGGCTTCTCAGTGTATGTGCATATCAGGGTTCTTTGTATCACTTAAACAATGTTGACAACAGTGACTGATATGTATCAATAGACTGAGATCCAATTATTACGATCCAATGATATGATGGCATCAGGAGATGAATGATATAATGCAGCCTAATGGAGTCTTCTGAGTTTTACAGGAAGTATATCTCTAGTTTAGACACTATATATTTTCTCAAACTGAAAACAGTAAAGTGTAAAATGTAAAAGTAGGAGTCATAGTTTCAGAGTTCTGGTTCAATCAGATTGTACTGGTCAATTGTCAACTGAATGAAATGTTCAATGCCAAGCTAGTGATAAATGCAAGGCTGCTCTCTGGCTGTGGACCAACATGAAAAGGTTTCATATAATGAACTTGCACATCTGCATATCAATACTTTGGGAAATAATCATTCTGCATTCTCCATTCAATCATCTCATACATTTGCACAAGTCATCAAGTCATATTTTTATAATCAAAAGCCTGTCACCCAAACTCTATCTTTCATGTTTCCACCACTCTAAAAATAGCCCACTATAAAGTGATCTGGAGACATTATAAGAACCATGGAGCAGACCATCTGTAGCTGTGCCTGAGAGGCAGTGTCACCAGGCTTTGATTATTACTATGGTGTTCCCATTAACTACTGCAGCTGAGAGACAGAGGCTCTTTAAGTAGGGGAAAAAATAAAATACCATTTTCTTTAGAATGGTATGGTGTTCGGCTTCTGGTGGCAGCATTTACTGTGAACTTCCTCATAGATACACGTGACCAAAATAATTTGTTGACAATGATAGAATATTGGCAGGCTTGTTTGCGATTTAAATCCTGTATGAGAAATGTGGATGGAGGTGAGATGAGCATCTCACCTGAATTTACATTGATAATTTGTTCTTTTGAAGATAAGCCACATTTTTTTAGTGTGTGCCTAGCTTAATTAAATGATTTAATTAAACTAGGCACACACACCCACGAGAACAGATTTAATATAAATCTGCTCTTGTGGCTTGTGTAGTTGTTTGCGCTTCAATTGACTTTTATATATTATACATATTCGTCAATAATGAAAAATCAATAATACAGTACAGTAAACAAACATATGCATTAAGGTCTGGCAGAGATCAGTCAGCATAAGAAACGGATAGCTTCACTTTTCCAGTGTGATTAGACTAGCAACCAGCAAGACAGCAGATAACCTCACGTCATGTGGCTCAATATTTTATAATTTAAAAGCATAATTAACACAGTGGGTCCAGGTTTGAATATAAAAGTATTTGTCCAGCAGTAGCTGTTAACTCTGTAAACCTTAAGTAAACAAGAGATTTACCTACGCCCCACTGCATGGTGCTGACCAGGAAGAAGATAAGGAGTTTCAAAATGAATGTATCACACTGGCAGACGAGACTGACCTTGTCATTTGTTTGCTTGGCAATAGAGAAAAGTCTGGTTTATGCTGTTGAAAGATGTGCACAGTAACCTGAGAGGCTTAGGTTTGATGTAAGATTTGCATATTTGTGTTGTGTTTTTAACACTTCAGAAGAAAGCGCCACAAAGCCTGAGGAGTGATGGAGCTGTTGAGCTGAGTGAATTTGTTCCAGATGAAAGCCCTGTATGTTTGAAAGCTGCCGCAGTGTGGTAACTGAACAATAATACAAACTTAAGAGTAGTAAATGCAGTGTATTGACTTATGTACCACAATCGAGTGCATGCATCAAGCTGTGCAGGAAAAGCAGACAGGTCAACAATCAAACCATTATGTGGTCGTTAGTTTTATGAGCCTAAGTGTTAAGTACAGACGTCTGTTACTAATGCGCAATGATCAGGAACAACCTGCTTAGGTGTTTGCCAGAGCTCTGTGCTTTAATCATTCCAACTATATGCACAGGGGAACAATGAACCATCTGGCTTCCCCAGTGTGTTGAATAACACGGTAATCTTTGGGTCATCATGGTTTGTCAGTTCTAATAACACAGCCTAAGTCAACCAGCACCAATAAAGATTTATACATACATACTGATGTCACAGATCGGCTAACTGTTTCAAGCACCAATTAACCACCTTCAGCTGCAAACATGGGTGTGGTTGTGTAAGGTTATCTTCTGTAGGGATTAATCCATTCATTTGGCTGCATACTGTGGTGGCAGTGTTATTACCAAATCTGGTTTTGTTAACAATAACTCTCTACGAACAAAGTCAGTAGAGAGTCTTTATTTGCATGCTGAAGTGCAATTCAATTTTTTTGTTTTAACATGTTTCATCTAGAATAATGATTAATGACTGAATTATCTAAGTATTTAGTAAAACAATGATGATCATTTTAGTTTTGACCAGGCACCTTTAACCTGTTCATATGTCATCAGGAATTTAAGATCTCAAATTTGAGAATAAGCATTTGGAGCAAAATCTGATATCTGTCAGGCTACAATATGTGCAAGTGTCAAAAGACACTTTCACATTTTGTCTAACTGTTGGGATCAAGCAGCACAGCTGACATTTTAACTAACAAGCACACTGGAACTTAATGAAGGCTTGTTCTGTTACCTCAGGTGATGCAAAGCCTAAATATTCCCAGTCCCATGTTCCGCCAGCGAAACTGCAATTGAGCAAGAGACAGAAGTTTTTGTTAGAATAAGAATGTGGTTAATTACTGAAATTACTTAACTAATTAGTCTCTCTGATCATTTTAAGTTGAACATTTCTGTTATATTGTAATACAGTTTCTCTCTTCTGTATAGAATAGTTTGACACATTCAGTGTGTCATGTCTGTGTGTTACCTGCGCCTGGGAGCCTCTGGAGAGTCATTGGGGGCCACTCCTCTGGCAACTGAGGCCAGGAACTCCTGCCTCTTCTGCTGTACCAGACACGCCGCACGGATGATCTTGTGGCGCGGTGTCCGTAGGTAAGGCCGGTTAACCTTTTGTGCCAAGTCTTCAGTCACCATCTCCAAGTCGGTCTGAGGACAGAAAGAGAACTGGCTGAGAAATTTTTTTAGTTTATGAATCCACAATTTCAAATAACCTAATGGTCTTATAAAATAATCTGTTCCCAACTGGGATTTTCAAGGAATAAAAAAACTGTAGAAGCAGTATTTATCTACTTTAAAAATGTATTAATTTTAAAAGCCTTTAAGAAATTCTAAGACCTATGGGAGCCTTGCGCATTAATTTTGCAGTATCTAAAAGGCCACAACATAAAAGATGGTAGGCAAGTATGTTTTCTGTCATGTTGTTATGCCAGTGATGACAAATTACATAACACTAGATCTTGAAACTAAAAGCTGAGATGTGCAGGTACAACTGAGGCAGACTGTCAAGATCATGAGGTTGAAAGCTTTAGTCCCACATGTCTAATGGCTCATTTAAGACTGGCTGAACAGTTGTCTTTTTTCTTAACAAGTAGAACTGAAACCTGCATAAGCTCGTAGATCTCTTTCTTTGTGCTTTTGGGCTCCAGAAAGAACCCATAAGGATAAGAGCACTTGAGGATGCGGCGAGTCTTTAGTAGTTCTAGGACCGCATCTTCAATGAATGTAGTGTCAGGTGGGCCTCCTTCCCCTGGGAAAGAGAGTGAAAGAGAGTGTTAGATAACAAAATGAATATCTACTTTACTTTTGTAGAATACATCCCTCATTCCAGCCTAAATTACCTTCACTTCTAAGCAGATCAGAACTAAATGATGAGAAATTCCAAAACTAAGCCTATGAAAGAAAAGCTCCGTTGTATGAAACGTATTGTAGAAACTGTTATATATGACTGTTATATATGAGCGTTGTCTACCAATATAAAACTTGACTATGCTTAACAGGTGGAAATTGCCTATAGAGATGGTGGTTTAAAGGACTCTAGACAAAGCTTATTCACAATATACAGCTTTGTTTTGTTGTAACTTAGACGAGACTGCTGAATAATAACAATACCCACTGTTGTTAATACATTATTAATACACCTTTGTGTTTTTTTTCTCCCTCCTGCCTTCTTCCCAAAGCTCATTATCAAAGGACTAGATTAAGATGTGTCTAAATGTCTAATAAAGAGTGACACTGTTATGGCAGATTGCTCACTCACTTCCACTCAGGGCTCGACTGAGCTGCTCCATCTTCTCTTTGGCTGTTTTTAACAAACGCTGCTCCAGCTATTGCGGGAAGACAGAAACTGTTAGGTTTTATTGTTAGGTAAAAACATCTTGAGAAGACTGTCTGACCAAACAATGAAAAAAAAAAAGCGGGAGCTGTAGACTTTTTTAATCAAGGTATTGTAATGTCTGATTATTGCTGCCTCAACAACCTCCAATCACCAAAAAAGTAGGACAGCCTGCAATAATATTAGAGAAGTGTAGACAACAGAAATACTGTACCTTCATCATTTTACACTATAACACCCATCTACAAGGCCATGTGCCAGCTTTACATTAGCTGACAAGTTCACTCTTGCTACATCCACTACCTCAACAACTGCATGGCTGACATGGATACAAAGCACACATCAATGGAAGGCAAAGCCAGACCTGTTTACCTGATAGCTGTGTTCATGGTTCTTGAAGCGTGTGTAGTAGTGCATAAAACGGTCGAGTTCCTGAAAGCTCTTGTGCTTCTTCTCTGCCTGTAAAGCCATGATGAAACATGAGTCACAGTGAATAATAAACTCCTGAGCATGTTGTTCCCCCTCACAGAGGAGTGGGTAGGTACTCTGGTTGAGAGTAGTACAAAAGTGAGTCCACAGGTGAAATCAGTACTTGTGATTGAGAGGAATGCTGGTGAAGACTGCAAATAAATTTTGATGAAGGCAGTTCAGATTGATTGTGCATGCTCCATGGTAAAGAGTCTAGACATAGGTTGGTTGTTTTTCTTCATACTTATTTAATCCACAGACTGAACTGTTTTCCTGGTAATGTACAGGTTTTGATATGGAGGAAGAATGTGTGGAATAAAAAAGACTGCCTATTGTGAGTCCAGTAATAGAAGTATAATGCAAAATCAGTCGAGTACTCTTAACATTTAGAACTAAACTATAATATAAAAAAAAGCCTGTATGTCAGTACCTTTGCACAGCAGGGGGTTCATGTCACATACCGCTTTGACCTCACATTTTGGAAAAGGGACAGTTAACTGGGCTGAAACGCATGATGAATGTGATGTTAATCAACTGAAGCAGCTCTGCCTCTTGATTTTGTTAATTTGTGGTAGTGCAATGTGCCACCAATCAAATTGGCTGTTGGCAAACAAACACACCAGCAATAGGACAATCTAAAAATAAAATGCTCAGCTCTAGTTTAGGTGTGTGTGTGTGTGTGTGTGTGTGTGTGTGTGTGTGTGTGTGTGTGTGTGTGTGTGTGTGTGTGTGTGTGTGTGTGTGTGTGTCTCTCTCTATACCTCATCAGTCATCTCCTTTGACTGCTCCTCCACCTGCTGGATGACCTCATAGCGAGTGCAGCGATAGTAGCCTCCTGTTGATGAGCTGTGCTTTTTCCACTCCTCCAGACAGATCCAGCAGAAGTCATACTTACACTAGAGGGACAGGATGGAAATATTAGACTTAAATCTTAACTCTGCTCAGCTTTAACAGCAGAAATTGGGTTGCCAATTACAAATTCCAATCCAGCTACTGAACTTCACAACTCAGCTGATGTGGTGTACCTCATAACATTATCAAGTATGGACCTGTGAGAATTTAAAAACCTTAAAAGTCTTAAATAAAAAAAACTGTATATCCTTTTACTGCTCTCAAAATCAGAACAGAATTATAATTAAAGGTGAAGCATATTCTTGAGAGCCCCTAAACCCAGTAAACCTGGAACTCAAGATCTACTTACCCATCTTTGTCTTTCCTCTATCTCAATCTTCTCTTTTTTTTTTCTTCTACAAATGGTACAACAGTTATTTGAACATAGCTGTGAACCCTTAGCCTGCTGCCACTAGAAGGCACTCTAAATTTGAGATCAGCAATTCCCATTGGGCACTATAGAACATCAAAACACTCCAATCCGCAGCCTATTTGAGTGTAAGGGATTTCTTTCCCCATGCCACAAGTACTTCTGTGAGTGACAAGTTAGCCAGCGTAATACAAAACCCTAAAGGCTGAGACCTCTGCTGTCCTGGAAACACTGCTTACATGACACTTCAGAAAAATCAATACAAAATGAAAGAGTGGGGGGATACATGAATGGAAGGACAGAGATACACAAAAAGACAGTGAGAGACTTAATATAAAAAAGTGTGAGGCCACACCGGAGGGAAGGAAATGGCAGCAAAAAAGACAAAGAAATGTTCAGTGGCAACAGAGTCCTGTGTTTCCAAGCAACAGGGGTAGAGCCATTTCTTACCAGGTAATAAGAGGTCAACAGGCTGAGCCCTCTGTCGCCTCTTGGCTTGCGAAAGCTGCTCCATTCCTCCCAAACTAATCTCTATCTCTAGTCAGTCTCTTTAACTAGAATGGAGACAGTGACAGGGCTGTCACAAAGACAGAAGGAGTTTGGTTATGTGACTGCACTGGGCTCCTTTCATGGCCTGCCCTCCAGCAACAGTGGTAGTAACAGAGACACAGTCAGGCAACATGACTGTGTGATTATCAGTGTCACACGCTCTGACTCCACCACTCACTCAGTCTTTTTTTTTTTTTTTATCTCCATCAACTGTGTGTTACTCTCCTTTGTCCATCTCAGTAAGACAGAAGCTGCTGATTGCAGGTCTTACTGGCTTCCCGGCTGTTTGATGGATTGTTTGTGAGCGTGACATAAGCTACCAGATGTAAAAGTAAACTTTTAGAATGATTGCAAACTTGCCAGATAGCAGCTTTAATGTGATCAGGTACATTTTCACTTTTGCAATTACATTACAAAATCATTAATACAAGAGAGAATCTTACTTGCTCATGTCTATAGCATAACGCTTTCAGTAATTCAACAGAAGAATTGCTTCATACTCAATTATTTAATCATTATAATACAAGAAGAGTCCAAGGTGTAGATGATAATCCAACAAACTGATGAAAAAATAACACAGCCACTGGAAAATCTTGTGTAATGAGCGAAGAAAGATTGCCTAAAAGTGAATAACCAAGAGCAAATTCATCAAGAGTGTGGTGAGATATTTGAAAGTTAAATAAGGCGTATCATCACAAGAATCCAAAATAGTGCTACAACACAACAAAGCCTGCCCTACAGGAAAATATCTAATTAGCCATTACTTTAGATCTTTTGTTTCCATAAGGCTTCTGAAGTTTGAAGGTAGCAACTATTCACCAAGTTTCTGAGAAAGTCATCTGTATGCTGCTAAAAGAAAATAATGTATCTTAACTTATCAGTGTCGGACTGGCCATCAGGCCCAATGGGATAAATAGTGGCCCACCGGACCATCGAAAACCCCATAAAGATTTTACGCTCCCTGGCAGTTTCTTTATTGTTGCGCATGAGAGCGTGCTGTGAGTATGTTCTGGGACTGGGGGGACTGGAGGGATTATAAATAATAACTACTCTACTAATAATTAAATGCTATTTTTTCATTTTAAGGAAAATAAGCACTCTAATAAGTCACAAGTATATAACAGAGTTTTTGTAAAATGTGTATCTTAAAGTAAAGTGCTTACTTTTAGAAAACTAGAATAAAAAAATGTAGCTTCAGTTTCCCTTTTTCTTTTTTGTTAACTTAACATCTTAACAGTCCCAGCCATTTTATAATAAGCAATCTTAATAAATCTGAATAACTGAACAGCTTTAACACATCCTTTTCTCCTTCTTTCCCTCTTATATCCCTCTCCCCAACTTTCTGCACTTATTTCTCTGACTGTGGTCTACCATCTCGACTATCCCCTGTGTGCGTGCGTGCGTGCGTGCGTGTGTGTGTGCATCACGTGATCAGTGATGTAAAGGCTAGAAAAGCTGTGCTGGTTAAAACAGAAACACTCTGTCAAAATGTAATAACTCTCAATAATTTATAGGTTATAGGTCCAGGTCTGGACACGAAAGTGTCTAGACCTGGACTGTGGTCCACCTATTATTGACCTTGGCTTTTTGATGTCACTATGCCTACATAAAATAGAGCAACGTCATCTACAAAACTGTAGCCAAATGTAACTTAATAGTAGCACCTGACAACGCAGCCCTGGCTGCACCCACAGAGAATGGTCAAGACGTCCAATATTAATGAAAATACAGTTTCTGGGTGCCCGGTAGCTCAGCTGGTAGAGTGTCCTTAACGTAGCGAAATCCGACCCAGGCACTTTGTTGCATGTCATCACCTATCTATCCCCTACCTTTCCTTTCTCTCTACTAATATACTTTTTAATAAAGCAGAAAATGCTAGAATGCACCCGATTTATTTTAATTTGATGTCAAAACTACATTTTACAGTTTTTATAAAACAACCAATTTTACTGAAGCTACTTATCTGTTTTACTCTAATTATAATTTAGCACATTTAGCTGATCAAATCCCCATGCTGAGCTCTAAGTAAATTACAAACCAATCAGCAAGACCTAAGACTGAAATGTGTCTGTAATTCTGCAACTTTGCAATGTTTTCTATCTCAGACTTTGATTCTTTTGCTTATTTTATTAGTTTAAATGTAAACAGTCGAACACACATGTAACACTTGTGAATTCTTCATTCAGGTAGTTTTCCCAATTAATAAACCATCTACTCATTATGAATTGAAAACACAGTAGCCAGGATAGCACCTGAGATAAAATAGTCACCTGATCATATACTGCACAACTTACCTTTGCACACTGCATGTGGTTGCAGCCCTCATTTTTCTGTATCGGGGACTTGCAATTGGCACAGGGTTTGGAGTTACTGAGCAACCATAAGCAGTTAGCTGCATCCTCATAAGCTTCGCTCACACCAGCCACTTCAAGAGGAGGAGGGGGAGGTAAACAGAACAAATAAAGGCATAATGAGACAGAGTGAGAATGGTTATTACCACAGCATCTAAACAGTCCACTGCACTGAGTGGGAAACTGTCCTGCCTGACTAATGTGTATTCCTTTAATATTTTGCTAACATCTCCCAAGATGCTCATGCCCCCACCCACACACACAGACAGAATAATTGGCTATTATCAAAGCACCTCTGATGTGCCGTTTGAAATGCCAAGATAAAACAGAATCTGGGGAAATCGAAGGGGAAGATAGTTCCAAAGTAAAAGAATTGCTTTTATCTTTCAACTGTCTCGTCAACGAAGTGGCTTGGTTGAGCAGCTTGGGCCATCTTAAATCATCTATTAGATTGCCCACAAGCCAATTACTGCTTCTTAACATTCCATACTTTCAACGAGTGGGTTGTTCATTTTAATTAATAATTTATCATCAGCATGGTGGATTTTAATTGTCTTAGTGCTAAACTGTTTGTAATTACTATGGTTGAGTTCCAGACAATTTAACTCCAAATCAATCACTTGACTGCGAACCAAGAAATTCCAGGCAAGTAAGGGCAATGGCTAATAAACTAAACTGTTTTTACAATTTACCACAAGGTAGCTGAATATAATTCTACTGGTATAACGAGTTAGGTGATGTAGGAATAGATAAAAATAAAAATGTAAATATTCTGCAATTATTCCTTAAAGCCATTTTAAATTACATCTGTAAAAACAGCATGAACTTAGAGGTTTAAGTCAGAACACTGTACGTTTTGTAAATTCAGGTGTATTAATATGTCTGAAAACACCCAAAAACTAAACTAAGTCAATGCCTGTCAATACTCACATTCCTTAGGCCTCATCTCAGTGACTTTATGTAGCCACAACTTCCAGGTCTCACAGTCACAGGGCTCATGGGCCTCACCTTGACACTCCCTGGAATACAAATAAACAAAGATGAAGATTGGAGTTGAAATTAACTATTCGATGCAAACATCTGGCTCTTGCCTATACGTGAAATCAGGTCAAATGATGAACACACCAATCGCACAGTGCTGTCAAAACCGTCAAACCATCATCAATTGGCGATTTCTGCCTTCCTCATGCCAGGGGAACTATAGAAGTTGGACCTGTGTTACATCCAGTTCCATTACTAAATGTCATGTCAACTGGACTCTTGAGTGAACCTGACAGAGGGGATTGAGTCAAGATATGACGTTGGTGTAGCTGTGAGGGCATTCTGCAGGGCTCTGGGAGTATGAATACAAAGGACAGAAGGTGGAGAACTACACAGCATCTGAGCTCTTCTGCACTTGAGCATGCTACTAAGCTAAGAGACTAAGAGAGATAAAATCTGTAGTTACAAATGTGTGTACACAAAAAATGAATCGATACCCATGCGAACAAACACATACAAACAGCATAGATGCTGGAATTTGGCGTTCAAGAGCAAAGACCATGCATGTTCACACCACACATATGAGCATATTGAGTAGCTTTGTTGTGAAAAACTTCTATACATACATACTTCCTCACATCTTAACAAACATTTTAGTAAATATAGATAATTTCAATATCAATCCGTGTCTGTTTGTTAATTATGAAGATTGATGGAAGGAGGTTAGCCTAGCTTGGCATAAAGACTAGTAACGGCCAGATAATGAGTAGTAGATGCTTTTTACCAAAGTGCTTGTTGTTCTGACCTGTTCTGTTCTGAACAGTCCATTTTCTGTCCTATCCGATGATACTCTCAGATTTCTTAAACTGCTGTTTGGCAAACCCCAGGCAGGCTGTCATATGGCTTTCACTCAGAACGGCTTCTATCTAGCCACTCTATCATTTGGAAATATCGGTGGAGTGCTGTTACCAACAAAGCATCAGAGCTCTCTGTTGCAGAGGCCACTAAATTCTTGGTTGGCTCCATTCCTTCCTAGATACTGGGTTTGACTTGATACTCAACTCTCAGATACGTATGAGTGATTTCAAACTTTTTTTGTTTCACAGTGATAGAACACTGGAGAACTTGATTTTAAAATGAAAAAACAAATGTGTTTCCACTTTGTAATTTTGGGGTAGTGTGTGTAATGGCAAAACATGCAGATGCATCTGTTTACACATAAACATCAAGACAGACAGACACTTCTGATGTTTCTAGTTCTTTTCTATTGTAATAAAGAGCCTTTTTGACTCCTACTCAAACTGTTAAAAACATCAACATTCTTGGTTTTCAAAAGTTTTGTTCTCAGTAATCTCTATTATTACTATTATATTAGAATACTGAAAGTTGAAGTCAACAATTAAAAAATAATACACACAATTCCAGAAATGTTTACGTTTCAAATATAAAGGTATGGTACTGAGTACTGACCAGCAGAAGAGGTGGCCTTTGCCACAATCTACTGCAGGGGCCTGAAGGAGGGGAAAGCTAAGAGGGTCTGAGGTGGAGGTCCCTGGACCCTGAGTGTTTAGTCGCACAGCCCTTTCACACCCTGCCACAGGACACCAGCGGATTGCTGGATTGTTCTCCACAAATGCCTGTAACAGAAGAAGCAAAGATTTAAATTAATTGGCAATTCAACAATCTATTGTTGAAGTATAGGTATTTTAGTGACGGTGACTGTATTACACTTTACATTACAACTCTACCACAACATGTCAGTTACAAGTTTGAAGGTTTCTGCCTTAAAAGATCACTGATTTTTCCACTTGGTGTGAATTTATTTTTTTCAGGTTTGAAATGGTGCACACACAAGTGGCTTAAGAATCTGAAACATAACAAATGAAGCTGATAAAAACATGTTGATTTACGCTCCAATAATCCCCTACACTGTGCACGTTTTCCTTTTCTATAACGTTTCTTAAGTGCTGCTCAATTTTTTTGAGTAATTCTTTACCCAACAAGGAAAATAATCGCCCAAATATGATGACTGTGCCTGTGTAACCTAAATGAGAAAATGTTAATGTTTCTATGACAGTCATTGGTTGATAGTTACATCTAACAATCTGTTGAAGGCGAGATAAACAATAACATTGTGGTGAATGAAGCATGGTACACTGGAGAAGCATTGCATGACATGTTTTGTGTTACTGAAGTTCACACTGATCTGTACCTTGCTGTGTGTCCTGTCAAAGTAAGAAATCAGGCAGTTTGCTCACATAAAAAATCCTGTTTCCAAGAATTGATTTCTAATTTATTGAGTTCAACTGAACTTCATGGCTTACCTTTCATGTCCATCTCTCTTTCATCAGTCTTTGCCCCTTTGTGCCCTTCCAATTGGCATCTATATTCATTCATTCATTCATCTACAATTTCAATATTCTGTGTAGAAGGCTGATGGTTAAAAGAAAGGTGTTTAGTGTGTACACATCTGTGTTTTTCATTTAGTTTACCTTGATGTCAAACTGAAGGTAGCGCCTGTCCATCTCTCTAGACACCACACTCTCTATGACTTCCACAGGCACAAGCTGGTAGCAGTCAAAGGCCGGGCAGAAGATGTTATGGGCTTCACCCTCTTGGATCTTCAGATTTAGAAACCTGAGGAAGCATACATGCATTGCAGGGAGCCATTAACTTAACAGAAAAGCACAGATCCGTGGAAGGAAATTAAGGACATCCCAAGTTAATCTACAGAATCTGCAGTACAAGCCAAAATACAGCATACCCTTCCCAGCATGCTCTGCAGAACTCGTGGCCACAGGACATGTCAACAGGTTCCTCAAAAATGGAGATGGAAGACATGCAGATACCACACTGTAAGACAAAAGAAAAGAGATGCAATCTGTTTTAAGGCCATGATACAAATTGTTTCAAGTCCATCTAGATAAATAAAGCCTGCCATAAAAACAAAGCTTCTGAGTAAACTCTGTAGTGGCAATTTCAAAAGGCCCTCCATTACAATCCATCATTATTTTATGTCACACTGAATGAAAACCCAAGCAGCCTTTGAGAAAATCCCTCACAGGTTTTTGCCTAAAATTCTTGAGAATAAGTCGACTGGGCAATCTTCTCAAAATGTGCTGATGGGTGGCCTAATTTTAATATTAAATTGTTTTACTAGGCAGAGAATATTATGCCATAATAAGATGATATGTCAATGTGCATAACTACACACAATGGCAGTTCTTGATGTATGAAAAAAATTTGCTAGCCAAGGCCAGAATGATGACCTCTCCTTAGCATGTGGCTTATTGATTACTGTTCTGTCATCAGATGTATTTTCTCACACCCACAAACTTGAAACACACACAGATACAAATAGGGACAAACACACTCACTCACACACACAGGCCTTGTTACAGTGAAAGACTGACCCTCACAAAAGACATAAAGGACATAGTGTACTTCAACAATGTAAGTATTGATTTGTGAAAGAGCAAAATGTGATATAATCAACTGTAACCTTTAAACAGGCCCTTAAGTAGACCAGGTCGATTGGCACAGTGCACTTCAATGCACGCCTACTCAGAGCCACAACAAAAGATCCTGTCAGACAAATGCAACCTATAATTTCTCATAAAGTAACTGATAAATCAAGTCTGTCAACTTCAGCTATCAACAGTCTAGTTCACACACTGAAACACTGGATTGAAATGTCCACTTAAGGATAAATCATCATCCAAAAGGATTACGTCTTCTGACACCCTCTGACACATCTGATTTTCCGCACAGGCAGCAATGTCATTTCAAAAGCTTAAAAGACCCTGATCAACAATGTCAAATGTCAATGTCATATATAAATTCTAAAGTACATACAACGTCCAAGGAAATGCCACTTTTATGCTTACAGTGAAGTTCCAAAAAACACTTGCTGAGCACTTAGCAACACCATAGCAATACTGTATAGAGCCTTTCTTTGCTTGGCCTGGATTCCACAAGATGCTGGAAACAGTACTTTGAGATTCTGGTCCATGTTGTCATGACAGAATCACATCATTTCTGTAGATTTGTCAGCTGCACATTCATGCTATGAATCTCCCGTTCCACCACATCTCAAAGGTGTTAAACTGGATTCAGATCTGATGACTGGAACGACCAATGAAGTTCATTGTCATGGTCATGAAACCAGTTTGAGACATGGTGCATTATCATGCTGAAAGTAGCTTTTAGAAGATGGTAAATTGTGGCCACAAAGGGATGCACACGGTCAGCAACAATAAACAGACAGGCTGTGGCATTCAAACCCTGATTGATTGAGGAGCCAAAAGTTCGCCAAGAAAACATTACCCACACCATTACACCACAACCACCAGCAGCCTGGATTGTTGAAACAAGGCAGATTGGGTCAATGGATTCATGCTGTTGGCACCAAATTCTGACCCTACCATCTGCATGCCTCAGAATAAATCCAGATTAATCCAGACTACATTTTTCTAGTCTTCATCTATCCAGATTTGGTGAGCCTGTGCCGACTGTAGCCTCAGATTTCTGTTCTTGGCTGACCGGAGTGAAACCTGACGTGGTCCTGTTATAGCCCATCCCTCTCAAGGTTCGACATGTTGAGATGCTTTTCTGCTCACCACAGTTGTAGAGAGTGGTTATTTGAGTTACTGTAGCCTTTCAGTTAGCTGGAATCAGTCTGGCCATTCTCCTCTGACCTCTATCAACAAGACTTTTCTGTCCGCAGAACTGCCACTCATTGATTGTTTTTTATTTTTCACACCATTCTGAGTGAGACTATTGTGTGAAAATCACAGGAGATCAGCAGCTTCAGAAATACTAGACACCAACAATCAGACTCAAAGTCACTGAGATCACATTTTCTGTTCTTATTCCGACATTTGATGTGAACATTAACTGAAGCTCCCAAACTGTACCAGCACGATTTAATGCATTGTACTGCTGCCACATGAATGGCTGATTGGAGAATTGCATGAATAAGCAGGTGTACAGGTATTCCAAATAAAATGCTTGGTGAGTATATAATTACAATACAAGCCATATTATTCATTGCAAACACTCAGCTGTGTACAGAGTTGCTGAGACACAACAAGCGTGAATAGTATTTTTTTGTTGACCTTTAGCATGTTAAAAAAAGCTCATAATACAGTTTTCAACAATGAAATCTAAATGTGCACAATTTTATCTTTAGGCTAAGCACTAATTAGATGACAGGACAGCTGACTTTGCGCTTCTATGCTGCTGACCTCCTCTGGGACACTGATTGTTATCCAAGACACTTGATACCTTTATTCACAGTCTTACATAGTGAGTGGTCAAACAAGACAAATTGCCAACAGCATAAAATTAGCTAAAGGCCAGGTGCCTTTGGCTCTAATTACCTGGCGTAATTGTCATCTTGACAACTCCTCACAAAGAGGACTGCTGAGAAAATCTCCTGCATGTTTGATAATGATAGGGAAATCCCAGACAAGGTCAGGATAAGGGTAGGGCAATTAAACAGGGGTGTGCCAACCCTCTCACAGCTGGGGGCAATAAGGTTCTATGATGACCTTGCAGACATGCAGATTTACAAACAGCAGTGGAAACTACAGCTTACATGATGTAGAGATGTCACACTTACATTTCTATGACTCATGGGACCTGCGGTTGTTGAAATCTAACTAAATATTTGTTTAGTCTTTTTAAAATTACAAGGTGCTAAAATGTAACATTGCAGATCACATTATATAGCTGTTCATGTTCACTGTAAAGTGAAAACAAATAGCAGACAGCCACAGTATCACTTCCACTGCAGCCTTGCAAACACATACCTTAGCCATGTCAGTATCTCCCTATGTACCAATAATTCCTTTGATTACCAATTCTTTCATGTTTGATGCAGGAGGTTGCAATATAATGTCCTTTCTACTGTCTGTCTGCCCCACTGGGCAGTGGACATACACTAATAACATTTCTAGGAAGTATTTTAATACTCTTTTCAGAATTTGCCACACCATAATTAACAATCCACCGACTTTCCTAGGAGTAGAGGAAGCCTTGCTTGTGTTTATGTTCGTGGGGGAGATCAGTGAGATGAATACTAATGATTTCTAGCAATACAAGGCTGGGAAATAATGCAACATTATGCAGAAAGACAGGTGTGGTGGTGAAAATTTAAAGAATTCAGCAGAAACACAGGAAATCTGTGGCACCGTAGGGACTCAATTTAAATAAACATTGGAGTACAGTTTTTATGGGTACACTGCCAGTTACTTTTAGTGCAGTTCCATGCTAACTTTATCCTTTGCTGCTGTAGCAGCTTCTTGGCCAAGAAAACATGCTGCTCCCTGAGGCTGCTTGTTCTGTTGTTTAATTTCATCTGATAGCTCTTTGCTCATGAGTACAGTTACACGACAGACTTCACTAAAATCATGTTCTCAATACCACATCTGCTACTGTCATTTAAAGTTTTCTTAAACCTTTTAACTTAAAATTTCTGGAAAAAAACAATTTTTTTGTGTAACAACTCTTCTTAGTCAAACTTGAATCTAGTGCACTGTGAACCATCGTGAACGTTTTTGATTGAGTAATGAATGTATTAATTTGTTGATACCTATGTGACTCTGTGTTAAAGTTGTGAGGTGAACTAAGAGTTAACAGTTCTGCTGATCAATGCCTGGGTCTAGACTGAAGGTTGACTGTGGTGGGAGTCTCAAGAAAGACTCAGGAAAAATGTTCTGCTTCGACAAACAGAGGACAGGATCCTGCCTGATGTCAGGCACAGGTGGCGGACAGAGGACGCGCCATCTATTTTGATAAATGAGTAAAGTGTTATGAATCATTTCCTCTATAGAAGTGTTGAAACCTTGGAAGCTAGTTCCCTACGGAGGAACTACAACCTTCTTTTTCATTTGCAGGATTGTCTGACTTATGCGGCTAAAGACTGATTTGACTGGTAAAAAAAAGTACCCATTTCAGTTTCTCTCCTGCCCTCTTATTGAATTAATTTGGCAAACAGTGGTGACAGGGAATCTGACGACATCACTCACCAGAGAAGAGTCATCATCGGCAGGCATTAGGCTGATTTGGTCTGGGGAGGTGACGGAGGAGCGGGTGGTGCGTGGCGTCCGGGGTGAGGGCAAGGTGTCCCAGGCATTGCAGCCACTTGGAGGCGGGTTGGGCATCTGTACCCCTGAGCGTTGGCAGCATTCCTCCGCATTCATCATCCAGGCCTCTAAGAGCTTCTCTCTGTCCCAATCTGTTGCAAAAGTAGTGAACAGTGACATAAGTGAAGAGAAAGAAATGTTAACACACAGAAGCATAAACGTAAAAGAGAACCCTATTAGTTTTGTTATGAGCATAAGACAATGAGTTAAGGAGAACTACAGTCCACAAAATAAATAAGCTGAGAGAGGGTAAATAGGTGACTATTACTGTAAGGGAAGTGAACATTGTAGTAAAGGCCAGTGTTTATTAAAAAAAGTTGAGCATTAAGTTAGAATGGCCAGTTGAGTTGGTCTTTTAAAACAGCAAAAACTCTCAACAACAACTTATTTTACCATAACTTTTTTCACCCATGTTATACACAAACAGTTACACAAAGCTTCTAAAAGTAGCACATGTGGATAAACATAAAAGAAAACATATGGCAGAATTTCCATTCAACAAGACTCCTTGTTCTCAGCTAAACTCTCATTTTATCCGCACAAAATTAATTCACATAAAAAGTTTGTTTCAGTCCATCCTGTCTTATATTTAAGAGTGTAAGCTTTGGTAAGCACAATGTCGAACCGACCAAAGCCCACACAAATCCCACTCCAGTGGCAACACTACCACCTAAGCCTTACAAACAGCCAAGAACATAGACCTGCTGCCATCTGGTTTTCTGTTTTAGAATAGCTGTTCGATTTCACATTAGCACAGGAACAGCTTTGAGAGCTTTTCAGTATAAATATTGAATGACTTGTGGACTTTGCCGGAGTGCAAATACTCTGACAAAAAAGTCCTTTCCTAAAATAAGGAACATGACCCGGTCAACTGTGCAATTAGGCCATTATCAGCCTCAAGACACGTTTCACCACCAATCAAATGCCTCCGACTCTAAATGGCCTCGTTTAGATAATGAATATTGCAACAATTTCCCACAGCCCCATTCAATTAAAACTCATCAATGAGTATGACCCTATCTTCATGCCTTTGGCCCTTAAAAAGGGGTCTGAAATTAAAAGTCTTAAATATCAAAAATTAGCTGAGAAATACAAATTGTCAGTAGTACAGAAAGATTGACAAGCTTGCAGCTTCACCATTGTGATAAGAAAGCTGAAAATGTCTAATATGGAAATATAAAAGTAAGGAGTGTGGAAATTTGTTAAGGTTTTTACAAGAAATTAATGATACATAAGTCAAAAAGCCCTTCTCCTAGAGATTAACAAAAATCCTAAAATTTTCCATCCCTATTAAACACACAGACAGCATTCCCATGAGAGAGGTGAATAAATATAGCACCATTCTGAGGTCACTTTCTCCCCTCTAAGCTCCCAAAAGTATGTCTAATATGTAGCACACACAGCTCTACAACCAGCCACTCGGCCCAATGAATTACAGAATAGGGTATTTAAAGACTGAAAATAAGGCAAAACTGTGACACATTTGTTTGAAGTTTACTCTACTGACACATTTAAATTAAGGTGAAGGTTTTCAAAGGTTTAAAATCAAATAACAAAACTTTCTGAAAAAATAAAATTCTTCACACATATTATGTTAGTCACAGTAGTTTGTGAATTGGTGGCTTAAAGGTGCAAATCAAATCAAAACTGTGATACACTTTCTCAGCATTTGGCCAAGCCTACGTTACAAGAACATCAGTGGAGTAATTCAAGAGAAAGTATCTGATGTTTGTGGGCAAAATGAAATTCCTTCTATCTACTAATGTTAAATTGCTTTCAGTGATTTGGCCTATTGGTATTGGTTGTTAGGGGTGTAGGATCAAATTAAGGACTTCAAACTGACTGGGCAGAATCATATGTACTGTACTTTTCTACAACATGAACTGTGTCTGCATGTAACTTGGCTTTTAATCCATAGCTACCATTATATCACACCAATAGATTAAATAAGGAAACTAAAATTTGATACCTAGTCACTCTAGACTCTAATATCATTCTCCTTATGGCATTAAATCTACACGGAAAACACACAGTTTAGATGAAAGAAATCTTGTGAGTGACAAAATAGCAAGCAATTAGTTTCACAGATATTGCATTGCTTTGCTAACATTTTTTATGACTTGACAACCTCAATGTCAGGATGCCATTTCTTAATTGTGGAAAGAAATTAAGCTGCCAGCTTATATTTAGAAATATACAGCAACAAGTAATATATACTTTTTGCAATGACAGAGCTCAAGCGAGCAACTTTCCTCTGCACACTATTGTTTTAGTAAGAATAGAATGAGAGCAAAAAAAAAAGGTACAAATGTGGAGAATACAACTCCACAAACTTACAGTATATTAGTGACAACAATATGGGCAAAATAGCATAAAATAAAAGAGGGTTCACAGCTCGTTTGTGAATGTGCCAGGGTTTTGCTCACATATTTGGTGGAGAGGACAAACCCACTAAAAACAGCATTTAGAGCATGTGACAATGGCACTCTCCACTGAGCGAAATACAAGTGAAATTCTTTTGGATAACAGAGGCTGTTCACATCCTGACTGCACGGAAATCACTGGAGTATGGCAAGAAGTTTATATGAGGCAAGGCCTCTCTAATCCCCAAATACATAAAACATTAGACAAATTTAACAACAAATGCTTTTTTCACAAGTAAACAGCAGAACAACATGTGCAAAGTAAAAAAGATTCTTCAAAGCATCTCTCAGATGAAAAAGCAGTATTTGTGCAGAGCCTTGGTCCCTGTTGCAGTTACATGATATTTGATTTAACCACTAGGTAACTAGGACATTCCCTGTGCCAGTATTTTCAAGAACCAGCAGATACTACCATGTGAGTGACTGAGTTTATATCTCTGTGTGTTCAATAGTACCATGGGCACGTAGCAGTGCCTCTGCGGTGAAGAGCGGGGCCTGCAGCATGTCAGCTGTCTCCACTATCAGCATGTCCTTCAGCCTCCGTAGATCCTGAGGCCGCAGGCCCTCGTAGAGCTAAAGAAAAGGGCAGGGGAGAGGAAAGGACAGGGTAAGCACAGGAGGAAGGGAGGAGGATGACAAGGAGAATAACAGAGGAAGGAATTAAAGTAAGGGGAAAAAAAAAATCAGGCCAGGCCAGGTTGGCAGAGAAAAGTAATGAAAGAGCAGAGGGAGATAGATGTGAGATGAGGGGAATAGAAGGGGAAGGAATGAGGGTGGGAGTAGAAAGAAAGATGGAACAAAGGGGAGAAGAGAATATAAGTATTACTATCTTATAAAAGCCACCTTGCCTAAAATCTGATTTAAAAAAAGTTGTTAAAAACACAAATATGACAAATTAATGTTTTTATATATTTTTAATTTCTACCTAGCTATCTATCTAGCTAGCTGCCATTTTGGATTGATGTCATTGCCTATGTCACGGGGTTGGTTGGTTCTGTAGGCAATTTCTAACATCCATGGACAATCATACATCTTACTACAGTTTTATGGACCTGACTTTCACTAATGTACAGTGTATTTTAGCATATTAAGATCATCAAACAGTATATACTCAGTAAATAGTATATTCTAGTTATGGTTATATCTCCATTCTTATCTATACTATTTATTTTTTCACATTCAAGTTCCTCTACTTCTTTGTATATAATTAAGCCTTTAATTGTATTGGTGTCTTTAACCTACCGCCATGTTTTTGTATTTGATTCATTTTTTCATGAATTTCGTGTGTGTGTGTGTGTGTGTGTGTGTGTGTGTGTGTGTGTGTGTGTGTGTGTGTCTGTCTATCAAGTGGCTGCTGTCACACTAATTTCCCTTTGGGATTGAAAGTGCTCTATCTATCTAGTATCTTTTTATTAATGTCTTGTTCATATTCTGGTCTTTACTTAGATTTTTTTTTGTCTGTATTAGTTGCTGTGATAGGTAATAGTTACTTGTACTACTTTTTAGAGATTGATTATCAGCTGATTGTATTTTTCATGAGGTAACTGTTGTACATCATTGCCGTGCAGGACCAACAGAGGGCTCCAGTGCTGTTTGCATAGTATTTAAATTATTGGTGAATGCTGGTAAGGGCACAGTTGATGTCTTAGTACCTGCCGACTTTTGCAATTTGCTAAATGTCGTCTCTTCCCTGCCTGCCTGGTGTGTTTTAGTGCCCTTTCCCTGCAGCAGACCAATGCCTCTGCACCACTGTTGTCGCGAGTATGTTGGGCGGTCAGTAAAGCACGTTTTAGGCAGTGAAATTGAAAGGACCTTTGCTGGGAAAAGATGTAACAGGTCTTCTTTTTGCTTTCATATGCTTACATTTGTCATGTTTGTTATGTAGTTGTTAAGAAAATCAATTTAGTAAATCATATTAACTTGATTGACTGTTTCATATCCACTTTAAAAGTAAATCAAATAAAGATGATTACTAACGCATGACTCAGTCAGACCAAAAGAGCTAACTGATGATGATAAGAGTCGCATGTCTTTTGGCAGACTATTTTGTGTGACTAATTTGTAATTGTGTGTGTGTGTGTGTGTGTGTGTGTGTGTGTGTGTGTGTCTAACCAAAGCATTTGCAACTACAGACCTACAAACTGACTGTAACTGTTTCAATTCTTATAAAAAATGCCTCTTCTGTTCATTACTTATGGATCTAAAGCTTTAAATAAATGTGAGTTTTTAATTGAGAAAGGAAGTTCCATAATACCCCTATGTGGGTTTGATTTGTTTGGGTTGGGTTGGGTTAGTGTATCCATGACGCTTAATCAAAAGAGTTTTATCTGAAACAGCAATAACAGTGACCAAATGTCTTTAGGTTAAGTTTGGTTGACATATGTTTTAAGTGACACCAGTTGAGGGGGACAAACCGAAAGCTGTATACCCACTGCCTCTTGGTATGTTATTCTCTACCTCTCTTCGGTCGAGGGCTGCGTACTCTGCCTCTATACCCTCTGCTTCAGGGGCAATTGAAAAGACCATCTGCGACTCCAGGCACAGGGCCAGCTCTTTGTGGTGCTGCTTCTCTGCACAGTCACATGGAGTCTCGCGGTTTTCGTTCTCTGCAAACAGGTCCGCTTCTCTCTGCACCAGGGACTGAGCAAGTGAAAACAAAGGGAAAATCCGTGTTTGAATCATGGGTCGCACACTGTATGTAGAAACATGTACAGAAGCTCACTTGTTATATACTGTATATACATTGAAACACCTTAAATTATAAAAACAGTGGAGTACCACTAACTCTGTGATAGTATTTGAGGTAAAGGCTACACAACTATAAAAGGAACGCAAATCACAATAATTTTGTTATAAACTGTGATCATGATTATTATTTACAATTCTCCTGTTTCAGAACCAATAAGTGGACTTGTGCACTTGTGCATCTTATCAGAAATTTAAAAGCAAAATAAATTTAAAAAATAGCAATGGCTGAGCCACTTTAAGAAAATCAAATAAAATTGTACTCTCAAGTATGAATATGTAATTTCAGCTTCCCAAAACCTTTACCGATTAATTATTTTCCATTTTGCCTTTTTGCTACATTTTCCAAATTTCAATGTAGGATTTCTATCTTTATATCACACAGAGGCCCATATCTAATAGGCCTGTCACCTGCCTACATCCAAATACTGAACATTTTGTTTCGTACACGGTGCAAATTGCATTTTGCTATAAATGCTAAAATAAAAAATGAACACTTAACAGTAGAAAATTACATAATTATGAATCATGTAAATGAATGATATAGTGCATTTCAATTTGATTATCTACAATTAGGGAAGTAGCCACAGTTGAATTCAACTGAAAATTGTGGTTGTTCATGTTGTAAACTAAATTATTCATTATGGGGATTACACAGCTTGGTTATACACAAGCCCCATTTCAAAACTGAACTAAGGGTCTTAACAAAGGCACATACTGGATAGCTTAATTCATCTGAGTAACTTGTATGTGATACATTCTGCCCCAGGGATTAACAGAGGTTCTGTGTTGAACGGCATCTTCCCAAAACTCACCAGGGAAGGCTTTGATCAAACTTAATACAGTGGATGTGGGTCTGCAAATTATTGTCCCTTAACCAGGGTCACAACCGGATCTAACACAAGGCGACACACCAGCCACAATTCCACAAATAAGTACAGTACAAAAGGGCAGATATTGAATAATTTGTGTTAACATGAGGGTTACTCTGGCTTATTTTATCTTCCTTCCACTCAAATGCTCCCTGTCTTACTGAGGCTCTTCAGTTTCCATCTATGGAGCCTTTGATCTATACCTAAAACGTCATGCTTGTGAATATTTTACTTAAACCCAGACTGAATTATATCCACAGGATTTTATAATCTCACCTCAACACACGTCTTCATGCCTGATGCAGCAGCATAGTGCAGACAAGTGTTTTTCTTGTTGTCAGTGGCATTGACATCAGCACTCTCATACTCTCCATGGTCCAGCTTTGCTCCGGTCCATGCCAGGATCATTTGTAGACATTCAGCCCGACGGTGTTCATCCTCATATGGCCGTGAGATCCGGGGTTGCAGCGCCCCCTCTGAGATCAAGATCTGGGGCCCCATGCAGAGAAGGTGCAGAGATGTCTCATTGTGCACATTACGCTTGTTAGGATTTCCATCTTTGCTTAAGAGAAAAGACCTAAAATAAGACAAGGAGAGAAATAACAGTTGATTTCAAACTTTAATTCATTGGCCCAGAAATGGCTTGGTATGGGGGGAAAGCCAACACATTTTAGTTAAAGTTTTACTTTTTTTTAGTCCACAAATTAACCTTTTAGGGTTTACAATTTAAACCCTGCATTTTTCGTCTCATTTTGTAAGCCTAATTGGGGGCCCATAACGTTAAACAAAGTAAAAAACCCCAAATAATTTCATCATCCGACAAACCAAAAAATTTGTGAAAATAATCAATAACCTATATCACAGAAAACTGTTTTGAGCTGTACTGTACATTCTAAAGCATTTTAAGAAGTATATTGCAGAAAATTTTTTATCAAATGTACAGACTTGCACAGTAAAGACCCATGTGGAAATGCACATTGCGCTTCAGCTAATTTATTATCGAAATTAGTTAATCAGTCTTGAGTCTAACAATTTTGGTGCTTTATGTGGAAACTAGAATTATCAGAATCATATCCATCCATCTATGCAGCCATATATTTTGCTTCCACTGGGCATTAAGGTTACTTGCTGCCATTTTACAAATCCACCTAGCATGTAAGTCATGTGCGAATGTAAAAGTGAGCAAGGATCATATTAGCAAAGAAAGGATAGGGCCTGAGAAGAGGCAAACAAATGCGAGATTGTTAGCTTGTCGGATAGGAAGCTCTTAGAGCCCCATCCTATTCCACCCCAGCATGTTGCATTCCTGAGAGCTGCTAACAGATGGCTATGTGGAGAGACAGATGGGACAGAGATATATAGAGATGAAACATGAAAATTTTTCTCTTACGATGCAGCAATACAGTAGTAGATGGGACCAGTTGATAAACACACTGCTAAAAAGTAAGAGAAGTGCTCAAATGACAGCTTTTATCTGAACGGGTACCACATAAAAAATACAATTAATAATAATGAAAAAAATCTGTATCATAGCAACAACCTAAAGCTCCATGAATTATTCTTTGATCTATCAACCCTTAGATGTGCATTTTTCCTTCAGCGACAGATGCGGGTCCAAAAATGATGTGACTCCAAATGTGTGCATTACATCTGCTTGTTTGTTTGTCTGATTTTGTCCAGGCCACATCCTGACCTGAGTAGGCGTGTCATGGCGTGCCGGGCAGCATAGTGCAGTGGAGTGTTGTGCTGGTAGGACTCTCCGTATGTAGAGTTGGGATCCAGAGCCTCCTTGAACTGCGGGTTGCTCTCATACAGATGGCAGGCCAGCATCTCATCCCCATTGATGAGAGCTTTACGGAATTTGGTTGCTGTGTTTCCCATCTCTTCTCCTACCGTGGATTCAAGCTCTGACTGACACAGCAGCCTCTTAAGTTGTCTTCAACCTGCTCAAATCCAGCTGACCACCATACTGAAGGTCCTAAAAAAAGAAGAAAAATCGGTTTAATTCCTTTATGGCTTTGTCTGGGTCCAACAAGGCCTTACTAGCAGAAAAATAGTCACTGAGCACGTCTGTCACTGAAAAACTCCAATATAGTAAGCCAGTATTTCTATCACTGTTTAAGGAAAAGCAGCCCTGCGTCTTAAGAATTTTAATTACTTCCACTCCCTCTGTATCATTAAGATGAGAGATGCATCTCCAATGTTGCTCAGGCTGCTCTGCCACAAGCCCCTGTGTCAGCATCACCACAGAACTGTAAACTACCTCCCTGCGTTTGTCTTTTTATTTTTTGTTTTGTATGACCAAACATAATGCCAACAAAGCTCACACAGAGAGAAGGACAAGACTTCCTCTGGCATCACCAGGTGCTTCCGCCTCTCTGTGCCAATCCTGCCCATCCTACTGAGGCCAGGAGTCATTGTGAAGCAAGAGATCCTCAACTCAAGAACAACATGCAGCGAGTCAGCATTTCGCTTCCACCAGAGCACCATATGGTCATGACTGTTTGGCCAGTGTGATACTTTTTTGTATTTTTGGTGAGCTACAGCACAAATCCACAGAAAACAACATTGTCTCCTACAGCAGTGTGCACTACTTCATTCATTCATACCACCATGCAAATTCTTCTTCACGAGGATTTCTGCCTTGAAGTAGGCAAACAGTGTACATAAGAAAAGAAATAAGAAAAAAATACCACTCAAGTGTACAAACCCAATGCCCAACTCTCCATAGGTTTGCAAGTATGACAAAGGGAATGGTAAGCAAATTTCAACATTTCACTTGCAGGACAACTGACCTTTTTCCATTTATGTATACAGAGTCAAGTGTGGATGGAAGTGTCTGACTCATCCTCATCCTATCAGCCAATCTTTACACAATAACAGCAATCTGAAACTACATAAGAGGCTGTGCATGTGTGTAACAGATAAGAGTGGACAAGGAGTTAATTCCAGGCAGTTTTCATAACCCTTAGTCATTTTCCAGGAAAAGGTATTATTCACTGTAATTTGGGAAATGTTCAGTGTTCAAATAACATCACTGACACAATGAGCAAAACTTTGAAGAAAAAAATAAACATTTACATGCATAAATACATTTGGACAATGAAGATTCCATTTGGTGACATTAGTTATTTAACTCTACCAAAGCAATAAGTATATATGTTTAAAGTTCTGAGGTGGTCAACATGGTTCACATACACAGGCAGATACCTGCTTAAAGTATGACCGTAACTTCCCACTGTCAAGTTTCAGCCTTTTAGAAACCCTCTATGAAAAAATCCATTGGAGAATGGAGGTAAGGGGAAAAGGGGGCTGGACAGGACTTTGTGTCCTCCTCACTCTCTAGAACAGACTTGCAATTGGTCACTTTACACGCACTGTTTATTATTTGTTCTTTACCTAAAAAAGTAAATACTGTATATTTATTTAAATGTGTTAAAACATTGCCAATATTATGATCGTGCATAATATCCAGCCATCCTTGCAATGGAACCAATACATTTACATAATATACCACTAACACGTTCAAAAAAGTATTCGTCATGTCAACAGAGAAGGCAGATAGCACAATTTAACTTGTCTTGTAAATAAATTTGTGTCAAGCTTGTGCTATGTGAGGACAGACACGCTCATAACCACATAGTCAGAGGGCGAGACCAACAGACAATGTCCCACACTTGTAAACACCTTATCTTTGAACAGAGTTATATAACCTGGTAACATATACTCCTCGATAAGGTTACTCTCCAAATACATAACTAATTAACCTATCTGACAATAGTTAACGACACTCCCCCACATCAGCGCCAACCAACGATATCCGAGTATAGCTCTCTAGAAGGTAACAGCTGCGTTATAAAATAGAAAAATGTAACAGTTTGTCAGTTGCCACTTGTCACTAAACTCCTTCATGCAGGCCTTTCTCCATGTTGTGTGGTGTTTATATTTTCGCTAGTTAGCTCAAGCTGATAGCAGTGTTGTTGTGTTGTCTTAATGAAGAGTCCGCGATAACGCTTTGTTACATTTCTGGTTAGTGAAAACATTCGCCAGCCAACTGACCTTAGATAACGTCAGCTCCAAACTAGCCCGTTTGTTGGAAGGCCTAGTTTTAATCATAATACACAATCTTGCTTGCCAGCTGTATGTTATTCAAAACAAAAAACATCATGACGCTAGCTTTTGCGTTGGCTAACGTCAGTGCATACGCTAGCGGGTCAGCTAGCAAGCTAACCGTGCTTCTAGCCAACTTAGCTAGCACAGTTGATAAACTCGCTGTAAACAATGAGTAACAAGTATTTCGACTTACACAGATGGTACATCTCGCTGTCGAAGGCCTGACCTTGTGAATTAACTGTCAGTCGCAAGCGCAAGAAAACTAGGGAATATGTGGTTGAGTGAGGCAATGCTTCCCTATAAATAATGTGTGCTCAGAGCAGTGATGTTGTTCCTGTCAACTCTCCGTTGACTCTCTGCTGGCTGCTAGTCTGGTTGCCAGGTTTCAACACAACCCCCAAAACAGGCGGAGAAAGACGGCTTATTCTTTTTTTTTCTCAAACACTAAACGTTCATATACTGCTAAAGCTTATGATAACTCCAGAGACACAGACATTAATTAAGTTATATTTAAACGAAAAAGTTTTATCGGTGGTATCCTAACGTACAATATTATGCACTAGACATGCACTGGCCAACCAAGTGCGTGATTTTTTTAAAAATAAAAGTTCATCTACTTCTTGTCTTCTAATTCATCCTCTGCTCAGGATAATAATTGTGTATATTTGTGGTGCTATGTGGAGATAAGAGTTACATATAGGACAAACCTATGCTATTCAATGTGAGTCAGGTTCCCATGGACAGAGTAGGAATGGGTTTCTTCAAAATAAAAAAAAGTTCAAACTCTGCACTTTTCGGCTGCTGATCGTTAAGAGGAGATTGAGAGGAGAACTCACTATTATGTCAGGGGCACTCAGTCTCCATCACAACTCAACAGGCTGCTATCGTTATTAGTTTGTAATGGCTGTGAGTACAATAAAGGACCACTAGAGTGCGACATAGTCCACAGAACACACACATAACACTTCTGGGAGGACATTAGGTTATGCTCTGTGGCATATACCCTGAACAATTGATTCTTAATATGACTTGTTTTGTGCCTTGCCACTTGTTGTTCATCAAGAAAAAAATATAATTTAAATGAAGTCTTAAAAAGGTGGGTCAGGTCAATTTAAGTGGCTTTATCCTCCACCTGTGCAAGCTATGGGTCCAATGTGCAATGAAATCAAAGTTTATAAATGCATCAAATAGGCTATAACAATTTGAGTAATTACAGACAATCCTTAAGTGGCACATTCATAGAGCAAACAAAAATTTAAGATTAAATGTACACTCCAGTCCATCATATCTAAAGTATGCTATGTTTAAACAGGGGCAAAGGTTAACTTGAAATAATCACTCACATACTCCAAACAACACATATGCCTTTTATTATCAAATATCTGAACATTGAAATGAAGGTATATACAGCATATTATTCTCACATTTAAGAGTGCACAACTTTCATATCAACGGGCCTTCAATAAATAATCTGTAAACACATAATCTCAGTTTAAAGCCAGATACAGTAATGTATGCAACAATAGAACATACATAACACTGTTCTTAAAAATGGGGAAACTTAAACAAATGCTTTGGCACTTTCAGAATAGCAAATACAGAGTTACATAAATGGGGGGTTCAAAAAATATATTGTCAAGGAAAACAGACAAAATAAGCCTACATCTCATGGGGGGCAATGCTTATTATGCCACACATGTCTCATAACCTTTAATGCCATTATTTTTAATGTGTCCATGATATTTCCTTTGCCACCACAGAAGGAAAAAAAACATTTTTTCAACACCGAGACAAATTCCGGGTGCACACATACCAAAAACGCAAAATAATAATTCTTATTCATGGTGGCAGATGAAGAACAACTAAATCACAACATGACGCCGTATCTGTCAGAGACAAATCATTCAAGGGTTTGTGTAAAAGGAATAGTAAGCTGCCATGCCTTTGGATGGAGGGGGCTCCTTGCTATAGGAGCTACTGTTGGTGGCCGCTGAGGCCAAGTCCTCACACTTGATATCAGCGGGTGAGTCCTCTGTGCTTGGACCATTAAGGGACAAACGCCTTCGTTTGCAGGCTGTAGAATAAGAATCAGCCTTGTCAAGGCCAAGAGCTGATGCCTGTGTCTCTGTCCACGAGGAGATCAGGCTTCCACTGCCATTCACCTCCTCCTCTATCTGTGGTTTTACTTTGTCTGAGTCTTCTGGGAAACCAGCAGTGGGACTGGGTCTGGGAGACCAAGGTAGACTCGGAGTCACTTTTCTCTGGTATGCTGCTCTGGACCCCCACCCTGCAGACATGGTGGTGAAAGGAGAGTCTGGGTAGTAGCTGAGAGCGTGGGATGTTTGCATGGACAGGGATTTGATACCATAAGGAAGCAGGGAGCTTGAGTATTCACCCTCATAAGGTGTCAGATCTAGCTTGTTGCTGGTGCTAGTGCTGTTTCCTCCTTGCTGCATGGAGGTGACAAACCACCTCTGCGAAGCTCCGTCTTCAGTCTGAGGTGAGAGGAGGCTGGTAGTCTGTGGTACTGCTCTCTCACTGTTGTAGAAGCGATTCTGGGGTGGGTTGTTGACAAATTGGTCCTGGAAGAGAGGCTGCATGGTGTAGCGGGCACCAGGGACTATCTGGTGGGCACGTGGAGAGTCAGTTGGAGATGGGGTGAGTCGGTCATTCTCTGGTGCTGTGTACATCCTGAAAAACACACGTTCTTATGAACTTGAGGTCAGGAAAGGTCCATGTATAGGTGAAAAAAACTGGTGTGAAAATTTCTATTGAAAGGAGTTGGCACACACATACTACTTAAAATTGATTTGAAGTTTTTAAATAAATAAACTTGATACAATAAAACATCTAATTTGATACATTTATGTATTGTGAAAATATATTGATACACAATTTATAACTTATGAGCACTGCATGACATTGAAGTAAAATACTCACGAATCATAATTATCTCTGAATCCTTTGGCAAAAGGGTTATGATCAATTTTCAGCTGTGTGATCTGAAAGAAAAGCAAAATGGAAGAAAAAGCAACATATTTTTATGCGAAGATACGGAGAGAACAATTGTGAAGAAGATCATTTAACATGCAAGTCTGAGTAAGATAAAAAAAAAAAAATCAATATATTTTCATGCTTACATCCGTGTTCTGGTAGGCAGTGACAGCAATAAACTGGGTCTCTGGAAAAGTGAAGCTCTGAGTCTTAACGTCACTGTTAATGTCCTCCACCCCGTCTTCCGTCACCTCCACGATGTGCAGCCTGGGCTGGTACTTATGCAGCGACTGCAGGACAATCATCTACACACACGGTAAAAAAAAAAAAAAAAAAAAAAAAAAATCATCCGTAAATTATTAAAAACAAGCAAATGATTGGTGCTTAACGGTTATTTTTCTAGAGTTGGAAAAGGCCCTACTTTATCACAGCGTCTTGAGTTTAGTACGTCATTGAATTTTGCACTTGATTTTTTTTTTTTTTTTATTTGATGAACGTGTTCAATTCATGTATTCGATTGCACAACTTCTGATGAGAATAAAAGCGTCATATCCTCCTTGACAGCTCTGCTTATAAAAGCCTGCAAATGATTTTCCCAACAACAATATAAAAACTGAAAATGGCCTTCAGTTGCAAAAAGCCTAAGCCTATATCGTTGATACAAAAAACAAGCAACTAATCACAGTTCAACGAAAATCATTTTTAATATTTCTATTATTCAGACTATTTAAATCATCCATGAGGGTTTAAGCCGTTAATTTAGCTTCATTTATTTCTGAGTTACCTGTGAAGTATTGTGACTGGTCCCTTTGTTGTTGGTGAGTTTCAGTTTGCTGAAGGAGATCTCTTGTCTCATCCAGTGGGCCCCTGTGTTTGGAGACTCTGGATGGATATACACTTTGTTCCCTGAAATAAAGAAAGACATTAGAGACATCAAACTCCCAGCAGCCAACCTCAAGTAATCAGTTTAATGGGTTATTCATTGAAACAAAATGGTTCAGATTGCACACCTATAACCTAAAGGCCTCTGGCCTTATTTTGTTTCGAATATATAGCGAAAATTAATTTTGGAAATAAAAAACGTGCTAATTAGATAATTTTACTAATTTCATTTTTTTTCTTTTTTTTTTTACTGAAAGGTAAATAACTCAAATAAAAATTCAACATGGAACTAAACTAAATATTGACCTTTTTCCGTACCTTGGCTGCTGTTGTCCGCCTTCCCACAGGTGACCCACTTGCCACCTTGAAATCTCCAGTGGTTCGGATCCGCCAGCACAACCTCCACAAACACGTTGTAGTGCGCGGTCAGGCTCAGACCAGCTATGTTGAAACTGAGAAACGGGAACATCCGTCTGCAAACACAAAGCAAAATAAAATCAACAAACAGTATTGGAAACTATAATGCACCTCAAACATAATTATAGCAGGCATTTATAGTAAATCAATGAAATTTGACAGCGAATTTAAACAAAACAAGTGAATAAGAATCGAAAGGAAAGTTTCATTTGCATTATTGCAGACTTCTCACCTGCCCTGCTTGGTGATGATCATCTCGGTCTGGTGCCGGTGGAACTTGAGCCACAGCGGCCGGTTGCAGAGGTAGACCTGGGCCCTCATCCCTGGGCCGCCGGTGGGCAGAGTCATGTTGCTGAGAGCGGAACCAGAGCCGGTGTAGGGCGGGTAGATGCAGCCGGGGCTCTGCCCGAGCTGGTAAGCCGAGCTGAAGTGACTGCGGCCGGCTGTGGAGGGGGAAAACCCCGCGGGAGGCAACACGGAGCCCAAGTGGAGAGATGAGGCGTACCTGCCAGCGCCGGACGGGGTATAAACCGTCCCACTAGGGGTATAGGGGAGGAAAGAGCAGGGATTCGCTGCCTCTGGGTTTTGTTTAGAAACTGCTGGAGGGAGGTAGTACCGGTCAGCACCCATCCCGTGCTCTGTGTACCTGCTGCGAGCAGCCGGGTCATCCCCATCCACAGCTGGAGACTTTCGCCTCTCATCCGCTGCCTCCTTCGTAGAAGAGAAGGTGCTGCTCTCTCCTTCACCGCCGAGCATGGCTGCGGTTCTTCACTCAGTCTTAATTCACAGGTTGATGGCTTTCTCCCCCCTCAGGAATCACTGAAACTATTTTATTTCAGATGTTTTGTTCTAAAAACATGCATCCACTGCAGTCTGAGTCCCTGAGACAGAAACAGGTTAGAGTTAGGGACGATAGGCTACATATCAAGTCATCTGGTTTCCTGAGTCACCAGCATTTGAAAGGCCCGATGCAAGTGCCAAGCAGGGAAAGTGCACGTACAGTTACACGACAATGCACAGAGATGTGTGTGGAAAAATTGACCGTCATATCAAAGCTTCACATCTGTGTGGGCGTATCAGACTATGGCTGTCAAGTCTATACCAAACTTGAAATTTTCAATTTCGGTCTTTGTCTTCTTCCTCGGTCATTGTGGCTTTACTGTAACTTAAAAAGCGGCTCCTCGGTCTTTATTTTCTTTTACTTATCTTTTTCTTCCGTATTAGGATTATTAGGTTTGGGAGATTATTCAATTAAATTTAGTGTAAGGCACTTTGATTTTTAGAGTTCAGGGGCTACAGTATCCGCGATGTGATTCAGGTCAAAAGTTCAAACAAAACCAAGAAAAAATTGTTTTCTATCTAATGCAACTGAATGGGACAGTTGGCTACGTGTCTGGTCAACATTAAAAAATAAATTTTTAAAATGTAGTTCTATTTGGATAATATTGGAGATGATTCGCCTCCAGCTAAGAGCTAGTTTCTTGTAAGTCATCTGACAAACTTGAAGTAATGCACAGATTTTTGGGGGTTGTTTTGTGTGAGGTGAAAGCTCGCCCCCGACTCTTGAAATCCGTGTCATATTTTGAGAGAATCTCATGAAGGCAAATTCTTCGGTAAAAGCAAATCGTGCTATTTATTTGGTTTTATTTCATTTTATTTTTTAACATTTCATAAAGTTATTGACCCCATAGTATTTACAAAAATACATGCATGTCATCAGTTTAGCAAGCCATTTATCTTTATAAAAAATATTTTTGAAAAACACATTGTAAACATATGTAGAGTTACTTTCTTAGTAAGAGATGTGATGTTTTTAATCCTATGTTATTATTCAGAGTTAATGAATTTGCATTCATTCATAGATCTGATGCGGTTCTGTGTCCCACCGGGACACCAGACGTGAAAAAGGGAAATAGCCAATTATTTTTCCGTTTGAAGAAACCTGTGATGTTTCTTGGATCAGACAGTCCGATGTGACAAATGACAACAAACAAATCTAAACTGCCATATAGAGAAAAATGAATAAAGAAATTGGCTACAAATAGCCTACATCTGTGTATAGACAAATAAAATAATTTAATGAGGCTTAATTCCCTGTAAATAACAACATATAAAACACTAAATTCATTGTTAGCTGTATTTTGTGGCAAATAATCTGTTAATTTCTCATTTATTACATTTAAAATAATATTTAATCAGAGAGTGTGATAAAAACTTAAGATACATACATCACATAGGCCTATAAAAAATATATCAAAACGTATAAACTCACCAAGCGATTCTTCCTCCTGGTTCCTTTTGCAAATCAAGTTCAAGGCACAAAAAATTATTCTAACAAAATAAAAACTCTCTCAGGCACCCCTCGAAACAACCTGCGAAGCTGAGCCCATACCAGCACATGACATCATGTTGTGTTTGAGGTCGAGGAGGGAGCAGAAGATAAAACCTGAGCCATGTGGAGGCGGACTTATCTGAGCGTAGAGGCGCACTCCCGTTTTCACCGCTGCTCTCTCCTTGTGGCCATGACGCACAGATAGCAGCCTATTATCAGATTCTCCTCTGATCTCCAGGGGAGGGGCGGGGGATCCTCAGCATCTATCCAAAGGTGCATGAGAGCGAGGCTGCTGCTTCCCAATCCATCCGTGAATTGTTTCCATCTTATCATCCTCACAAAGACATCACCAAAATAACACTCCCATCAGGGCTCAGAGTGTGTCTGTCGGTTTATGGTGACCTTACTGTGCCTTATATTGTTATATAAGACTTTGTAGAACACTGCTCCTTGTCTAAGAAGCCATGAAATCCATTTCAACACAAAGAGAAAAATACATTCATCTTCAGATTTATGAAAGGAGGTGCTGATCTGGATTTAAAAAAAAACAAAAAAACATTTACTTCACCCACAAAATTAGCTCCAAAAATGTATAAAAAAAACAACAATTTGAAAATCACTGCTGGTTTCAACTTTAAGTAGAGAGATTTCATGCTTCAGCCATTGTGATATTTTACCTACAATAACATGTACAAAATGTGTCTGTGAAGTAAGAACTGGGAAAGTAAATGTGCCTCTTTGATAATAACAAAGATATCAAACATTATATTAGTACATATGATTTTTTAATTTTACATATTATACACATATTTAACTTGTTATGACTGAAACTCATCGCAGTCTATAGCTGTGAAAGACGAGTACAGATATACAATAAATATGATCTCACTCATCATTGCTAATGGGGCTGAAGAGTGACGAGCCCCTACTAGATGGGAAAAAAAAGGTAAATACTTTATGAAGAAAAAGATGTGTTCCTGTGTTTATCTTCACAGACACAGAAATATAGACACAATGATCTACTTTAAAGATCACATGACATCGTCAACAACACCTGAACTCACAGACAGACCGTACAGTGTTGATGTCAAACGCTGCCCCAGTGTACAGTAAGATTAGTCACAGACGTGCAAAGAATTCACAGATAATTTTAGCTTTTAAAGGGGCCCATATCAGACTGTTTCTCGATACTTCCCACTTCTTCGGTTCAAAGGAAACCCGTTACAGACGTTAAAATACTGCTACATTACGGTGCTAATGGCATACCTTTTCACAGCTTAAAGACCCGCTCCCCTCTCAAGACCAGACGATGCTCAGCTGCAGCTGCTGCTCGCTTGGAGAAAAGTTTACATGATAAAGGCAGTGAGAGGATTAGTGAAGCACCTCTGAAATAAACACACCGCACATCAAACAAGACAAATCAACTATTTGGGTAAACTATTTGAACAGCAAACAGTCTAAAGCTAATACACTTCTGTTGATTGCACTGATAAACTAATTGAGTTGTTTGATTGTTTCAGGAAGTCATGAATATAGAGTAAGAATTCACAGATCATGGTGTGCAAAGCAGTTTCATTTATCCTGATTTTACTCTGAACAAGCAGCATTTTCCCCTGCTCGCCTGTTTCCATTTTTCGGTATATTAATACACAAATACGTACATATATTTACATACATTTAATGTAAAATATTATAATGGTGACTCTCAATTCAAGCACATTAAACTCTCTCTCTCTCCCTCGCTCTCTTTATTTAGCAAACCACGCATCTGACATGCAAACTCATATGGTCACGTGCTTTGATGGTAAAACCAGTGACTCAGAAGTGTGAATGTGTGGAGTCTTGAAAAGTTTCTATTGCAGTTTCTAGATAAGCATTTATTTGTCCCAGCAGTGCAGGGACAAACACTGTCCCAGCAGCGCGCATTACTGACGTAATGTGCACATAAATCTATTTTGCATATTGCTCCTTCAGTTGGAATTCAGCGCAGAGTTTATGTGCAGAGTTTGACACTAGAGAGGCTGTTCTCACATTCATCTACTTAAGGGGGAAATTTTTGTCTTTGCTCACCTTAAATCTCAGTTAACACGTTTATGTATGAATATGATTTTTTCGTGACATAAGTGCCATAAGTCACAGCCCAAAATGCAAGTCACACAAGTGTAATGTGGAAATTTGAAACCTCGATTGCATATACACTGAGGATCTGGATTTTGAAAGAATTTTTAATGAGTTAATTTAACTTTCTGTGGGAAACCCATACCAGACACAAATTATTACTCAAAGCTGAGTATTTGTATATGATTGAAACATGTCTGGAGAGAATCTTTGACACCTTTTGCCCTTGTTTGCCTTTTCCCCCTGCTCTTCACTTAAAATACATACAGGCATGGGCCCATTGATTGTTCACTATAGCTCTCCTTAAAGATGAAAACATATTTTCTATCTTATATCAGCTTATCTCATTGCCAAAATCATCCCTTTTTTTTTTTTTTAAACCACCTCTATAGATCCCAAAATGCTGTTTGGCTTTTACGTATTTATTGGGCATCCTCTCTGACTGGCCTCACTTCTCACTCTGTCACACTCGATGAGCAGCTTCCCCTAGCTGTGCCTGCTTTTTGACACATCTAAAGGGCTGTTTCTGACATCTTGCCATCCTGCCGGTCACCTCTCCCGCGGTGCTCATGCCAGGCAGGAAAAAGCTGGTGACCTGGCCGTCACCGCCCTGCCCTAGGCCACTGCCACCCTGCCGGTAGCAGAAGGTCTGTTGGTCTGAAGCCATGCCAGGAACTCTGCCCGCCACAGCTTGTGATGTCACGACAGACACACTCTCAGAGGAGTGTTATGATTGGCTCTGAAGGTTTGCCTTTCTCACTTCCTGGGAAATACCCTCTCAACAACTTACAGACATACAAACCTAATTAATTATCGCTTTAATTGAATGTGATCTCAGCTTTCTGCCATAGTAACTGATCAACTGCCTTCACAGATCATAGACAAAATCCAGAAATGTTATTCCCTTATTTCCTTATACGATCTGTCCTGTGCAAAAAGAAAAAGAAAAAAAACTTACTGCCACTACTTGTACATTTGTAATTATAACGTTTACAGCTCATAGTTGTAGTTAGTTACCACTGCATAAAGAGCAGACTTCTTGCCAGATCGAAACTAACTTGCTTGTAGAGTATAAAAGTAGCTATTACATATAAAAAAAGACTTTGGTCATCACATATATGAAGAAAAATGGAAAACAATAATGGACATATCATTAGAACCTTAGAACCTTGATCAATAATTAATATAACCATAATAGTGGCGACAAATTGTGCTTTATGATAAATACAGCCATAACAAATACCGGGATTCTTATTTCACAAACTAATGTTAACCACTGAGAGTTTTTACAGCAGGGCTTCAAATGTTAGGCGATGAAGGCCTCTGGTGATACTCTTCCTTAATCTCCCCCCCTACGCTTACATTTATGGTTTGGTCCTACATCCTGTTAAGAGTAGCAGCAGGAGCGGACCATCACATTTGGTGCTCAGCGTGGGGGCGGTTGGTGAGCTGTCATGTTCCAGCTATCCCATGGAGATACACTTCTGCCTCTCTGCGAAGATTTGGTGTTTTCTCATTTGCATTTGCTAATGAGATCCTGTTTGCATGACTTTATACTGGAAGGCTATCTCTCTGAATATCTCTTTACAAATACAGAAGGCGAATTAAGTTCTATTTATTTAACCTTTATTAACCAATTAGTCCCATTAAGATTGTGGATGTCTTTTGCAGGAAAGATCTGACTGAGACAGTAGCATTATGCTAATGTAATGTTGCAGACATAAAATGACAGATTCAAAAAAACTCTTGTTTTTTTTTTTACAATAGAATTGTAGGTATTTGTAAGTGGCATTTAGCTTCTTTTAGTTTTGTATTTTTCAAATGTTTGTAGATCAGGAAGCACATTGGCCATTTTATGGTATCACAATACACTTTGATTCACTAGTGGAGCAACTCTAACAATTATGTTATATATTATGTATAGCTCTTATGTTGAGATTCAACAAAGGCAAAGCACAGTTTCATGTGATCAACTGGTCCAGTTGAGTCTTTGAAATTCTTTCAAACCAAAAGTAAAACACCCCTTATTTCTCGTTTCTTATTATCTGTATTTGCTACAAGAGAGCATACCATTTCACTGATGATCGAGTGTCTGAGCCTGCCCTCAGCTCACTCTGATCACAAGCTTCACACGAGAGATTTATCTTCCCAGAAGCTTTCCTCAGCCAAGAGCCATGACTCCCAAAATCACTTATCTGTTGGGAAGTTGTAGAAGCTTAAGGCCAAAGCCAATTAAGGCTGTTTAGAGCACTTTTTCGTTATCACCCAATCTGTACTGTTAAGAATTCCTGCCCACCAATCTGCCTGTGGCAGCAGCCCCCCGATCACAATTTGATCTCAGGTCACAGTCATGAGCCTCTGCCTTGATAAAAGCTGATCTTCAAAGATAGCGATGACTCCTAGATCAAACAACAATCGACAAGTGATATAAGCACATGTCAAAAGCTTCTAAAATGTGCAGGTGTAAAGCCTAAAAAACCTAGTTTGAGACTCCAGACTCTAATGCACTTTCTGCTTCATTTTCACCAGTTAGTGGTTAGGATGACCAACTTTCAACCAGAAAACTCAGTTTCCGCCGAAGTGCTACTGAGCAAGTTATTGCATACATTGCATAGAAGTCGTTGCTGACCTCTGACATCGCAATAAGGGGGTGGGAGCATAAGCTGGCTGCAGAGGTTGTCAAAGAGCCAGATCGACATCTGTGTAAAAGGGGAGGCCGGCATTGTGATGCTGTTGTGTTACACGTCACACATCTGTTTCAGGAACACCGGCATCAACAAGTTCCACAATGATATTTTCATTTTAATCAAAAACGATCTCCGTCCAGGCAGCCGTTTCAGCTCTGTATCAAAAACAATCTTCGTCCATACTACCACACCTGAGATATCACATAACCATTCACATACACTGGACATGCATGTGCTCCTGTAAACAGGAAGCAGATTGTTTAGTCTGCAGTTGGTTAGTAGCATAAAATAATAAAAATACTACCAACGAGTAACAGCAAAGGCAGTTGTAGCGTTATAAAATGCGGAATTTAACTGCACAACAGCTGCTAGAAAAGACAACAAGATCAATAATGCTTGTAATTTGTTGCATTCACTCTGGCAGTCAAGGCTGATAAGACCCCATCAGGTAGCGAACGTGGGTCTCTACGTCATTGTTTTCAAAGGTCTCAGTTTTAGGGGCTTGAAACTCCAGTAGTGTAGAAAAAGTGATGTGTTTTAAAACGAAAATGCATCAGTGTGGGTGTAGCCTGAAAATCACACAATGGGGCGGCATTATGGCGGCTTGTTATAGGGGGTCGTCTTAATGACAATATTGGGATCTCTGTATAAAAGAGGTTTTGGAGAAAAATCCCTACAGGGTTCATAACAACATAACATTGTATAATCAGGACAACACTGGATATAGTAGGTCAGCTGTCCCTCCTCTGTGATACATTCAAACAAAAAATTCATTTCAATAAATCTGAGTATATCAATCACTGTAATGTACCAATTCTCTCAAAGAACAAATACATATTTTATGTTGTTTTGAAGAATATCCCTTTGTCCAGTGGGGTGGAAAGAATATTTTCTGCATTATGTCCCCTCTCTGAGCAGATAGGACCCCGAGCATATTTTTCTCATATGGGGAATCTGCTGACTGTGGTATCACATTATGATTAACAATTTAACTACGATCCCCTTCTTTCCCATTGTTATTCCACAGATGACTGTGAATAAGAGTGAAATGCCAGCGATGGCACGCAGGCTTCATTAGATTTGTTGATTGATTTATTGTTTTCCATGGTTGTAATCACTTCCCCCAAGGTAATTTGTAAGCTCTTTATGGTTCAGAGGTATAAGCCTGAGAGTTAATTAATCGGCTTTGTTTAGAAGTTTGAAAGTAGAAATGCCCCTCTGAATTGATAACCGCTTGGAAGGCAACAGCCTCTGTGACAGAATCTCTTCTTTAACCACAACAAAACATCAAAGCTAAGCAGGTAAACAGACGTAATTATGTCTGGATGATTTGGACTAGATGTTTTGCATTTTCCTTAATTTCCTTCTTGTCGAATTCAAATTCAGGATTTTGTCATGTTTCAGGAAACAAACTCTTCGGCATCTTGTTAAAAACTCCAGAACAGTCATTAAAAAGTTATCATTCAATCCAAAAATCCAGTCAGTGCTCGCCAAACAACAAACAATCTGAGAATACACATAAACACTTTAATACCTAAATTGTTTATAAAATTGACATGCAGTGAGATTGCAGAAGGAAAACCTAGTATTTTCCAATAATTATAACAAAATGCATTTTACAGTGTACTCTTACCCACATTGTGCTTTTATTCTTGTGCTTGCACCTTAAATCAGCCCTCTTCATCCAAATAAAGCAAAAACATTATTACTTTCAACTGAAGTAAAGTATTATCACCTCAGAATCAGATAATTCGACTTTTATGTTCTGTCCCAAATTTTTGCTCTTGGCAGAAGCTAACATGACACACTGTCCCTGCTCCCCCCAACCCCCAACCCCCAAACCTAAAAACCCCTGATATTGTCTGGCCTTTGTCAGGCTTAATTGAAGTCCCCGGCTTGCTTTAATTGGCTCTTCGATGGTATGTGAATGGGAATTGCTGTTTATAGGTTAAGTGCATCTTGATCAGAGCTTTAATCCAGTCATTAACAGAAAAACATGAGGTGTTGAGAGCAGTGAGGAGAGGTTGATAATTGAGAGGCTGCTTCTTTGCTCCCTGTGCTATGTGTGTATGTAGGCTATGTGTATGTGCATGTGTATTTGTATGCATATACTTACTTTAGGAGTGCTAGGAGTCATGCAGTAGAAACTGCCAAGGCAATATGAAGAAGTAAAATCTTCCAAATATTTGGCAATGTGACAAATGGGACATTTTATACACTGTTAGTAATGACAGAAAAACAGAAAAAACACAGTAGCTTTTCATATTTTACTATACACACACATTTTCCTCATGTTTATACAAAAGATTACTGTGGGTCTACACCTGGTAGAACAAAATGTAAAGGATTCAGAGATCAAAAATACGCTCTCCACAGTGCTGTCAGAGCAAAATAGAAATTGCCTCAGAAAACATTTTTAAAAAAAAAAGTTTTCTTTATTTCAGACCCACACCTGATGAAAATATATACCACTACTCATAGTAAAAATAGATTCTTATTGTCTACAGAACACATCTCCTCCATACCCGCCCCATTCCTCTCTATTGCTCAGCTGTCAAATTCTCACTGAGTTTTTCTCACTGTATATTTTAGCACCTATCCTCAGTGTGAGGCCTGTGTTCTTCCGTACCCCCACTCTTGTGCCCGTCTCACATGCGCCGCATACACAGACACACAGACACACAGACACACACACACACACACACACACACACACACACACACACACACAGATTCACAGCGTGTTGAATCAACGAGTCTATATTGAATAAACATGCTGCTTTTAGATAGGGTCCTGATTTGCATCATTCTTGGCAAAATGTATTTTTCACCATTTTTAGTGTAATTTATTACAGACTTGCACACACTTACTGATCCTATAAAAGCACTGTCAATTGCTCACAAACCTTCAGTGCTAGTCACCTTCTCAGAGAGGATCATTGACGTATAAAACCCCAAAATCAGACCATTCATATTCTGCCGGTGGCATAGAAGCTGAGCAAATTAGGCTACGAGAGAGGAGGTGCATTTGATATGTGTATTGATTAAGATTGTGGTTGGATATTAATGTATTGTATTCATTGTGAATGTAGTGTTGAATTTGCTAAAGAATCCTTGCTGAATTAATTTAGGCTTTCCTTTGAACAATTTCAAGTTACAAAAGTTATAAATAACTTGAGTCGATTCAAAGAAATGGAAGTGAAAGTTTTGCCAGGTAGTTTATTTATTTGCAAATATTTGTGCATTCCATTTTGCTAATAAAAACACAGGGTGGATAAAATATACAATTGGATTTTTGAGATTTATTTGATTTGGGTTTTAATAAATATCAACTTGGAACTCAACCATTTCATCCACCTGTATATGAACACGATTCATCATATATCCGGTTTGTGCAACACCTTGCATGCTGTGTGTGTGAGTGCTGTGTGTTTGTGTATTATTTTAAGGTGTGAAAGGCCTGATGACAAGATGAACAATGTGGGCCATGCTTGACCTCTCCCAAACCTTCACCACATACGACTCTCCCTGTGAAAGTGTGAAAACATTTACAGGCCATTTAGAGCACGAGATGACACATCCTCCCAGGTCAGTGGTCCACACGAACACACTTACACACACATGCACACACACACACACACACACATCGCTGTCAGCTCAACAGACAAGCAACATCTCTCTCTAATGCTGCCTGAGAGGAAACAGCACCTTTATTCATTTCATTAGAAAAAATGAAGAAAAAAAAGTAAGATGGCTGAGAAGAAAGTACCTGCATGTTGTGAAAGAGCTTTGAAGAATTTCTCCAAGCATACATGAAGAAAGCACAGATGTGTCTTAAGCATGACTGTATTGAAACACACTGACTGCAGGGCCGATAGAGTGAAGACATAATGCTGCACTTGATGGAGTCTGGACAGCGCTTTTGTACATTTAAGTCACAAAATGTGACTTTGCTTGAAGACACACACATAGGCACACACTCTGATGCACATACATCGTTAACTCTGAGATGTTATAAAAACTCTTCTCTTTTATCCGTTAAAAAAAGTATCGATCTTGTGCTTTGCCTTCACTACTTGATAGTTGTTTTTTTTTTTTTCTGTCATAATGGAAAGTCTCCCCAGCCATTTCTTCAGCCTATTCTTCATTTGGAGTAATTATAGATGGAGAGGTAAAAGATGTTTTTTCCCCTTCCTTTTCTTTTCTCTGTCCTACCTATCTTCCTCTCCCCTGCATGCATTCAGAGGAGCTCTCACCACTGCATTCTTATTAGGGACATGTCTGAAAGGCTCTCCGCAGCATGTGGTGTCCTCTGACCGTCCGCTATGGCTGCTTTTTGTTGGCATTAACAAGCCAAGCAGCCAAGGATAGCTTTTCAACAGGTACAAACTTTTCCTTTTAGATAATTAACCGCATTCAGACACTCAGCACAGTGTTGGCAATGTGGGTACAGAAACCCAGAGAGGATCATATTCTAGAAAAAAAAAACGACAGAGAAAAGAGAGAGAGAGAGATGGAGAGAAAACTTGATCAAAAGACAAGATGTTCTCTTTTGGTGTTGTTTAGTGCTAGTGGATTCTATACCAAACTCCTATTCAAATGGTGTGGTCTTCATTTCTGTTCTCCTCGTCGTCCTCATCTTTGTCCTCTTCATCTTTTCATCAAGATGGACCAGGTAATGAGGGAAAACTCTGGTCATTGTAGAGCGGTCAAAGGTTTGCTGTCTTAATGAATGGAAGAAACACAAGAAGGGCTGAATGCTCCCCCTCATTCCTGCTTGCCTCGCCGCAAAAGCCCCAGGATGCCTCCTGAAGAAGGCCTCCTCCATCCATTGCCGTCTCATCTCTTGTTAAAGGGGGGCATAAAGCGAAGGCAGAGGGGAAAAGTAATTTTCTTCTCCTGTCTATCCATTCTTTTGGTGGGCTTCTTCCACTTTTTGCTGTGTACTTTCATAAAGCTTATAATTATCTTGGTGAGAGCCCCTCAAGTGAGAACGAATGGAGTCTTTGTACCCATCTCTCTTCAGCCCTCTCCTGTTTCTGGGAAGAAGGAAGTCATATTAACATTTGGTCTTTCCCTTTTACAGATGCAGTGAGAACGCCAGATGTGTCTCAAAAAAAAAAAAAAAAAAAATCCCTTTTAACAACTTAATTTTACAAACGTATTTTCAGAATCACAGCCCAGAGTGTCAGAACAGGACGGGAGGATAACGCAGTAACTTCAGGGAACTATAAAACTTTTAATTCACATTAATGTTTTTCCTTCATTAACTAGCAGAGAGTCATTTGAATACGAGATATTCAAATATTGTGCAAAACTACTGCAAGATAGATGTATAGATAGATACCACTTGGACTTAGTCCTAACTGCAGTGTCCATGGATTTGAATCTGACCCACGGCCATTAGCTGCATGTCATCCCCTCAGTCTCTCTCTCCCTGACTTTCCTGTCTAGCTCTCACTGCATTATCAAATAAAGGCAAAAATGCCCAAAAAATATAATTAGAAAAAAAAACTACTCAAAGATATATGCCATTCATTTTGTCTTAATGTACTGTTACTCCCTTTTAAAAAAAAATTATAACAGTGTAAAAGAGTTCCAGAAAATCATCACCTGTCCTGTACCTACCACAAGCTGACCAGACAATAGCTACATCCTCACTGACCTGGCAGCAGAGATCACTGGTTTAGGGTCAAACCCTCTCCCTCTACCACCTTCCTCCACTCACACACCCACCCACCCACCCACCCCTCCCTCCATCCCTCTGACCTCCATCCCCAACTCTTCTGGCTGATTACTCCTAATGTAATTTTAATTAAAAACTGTGGTGTCAAAGGGTTTAGCCTGCCTGAGAAGCGGGTGCAGATTGTGGCACAGTGGCAGACCCCTTCACTTGCTTGAGAGGAAATGCATCCTGACATTGCTCGGGTGGTGCCAACACAACCAGAGCCAGGTTGAGCAAAAAGGTTTTCAGGCCCATTTAGATATCACTGTATAACTTTGAGGAGGTAAGCAGGTAAGTGATCTGTCCAGAGAAAAATATGGTTTATTTGAATTATTGTGACATTTGAGTTGTCAGCTTTTTACCCATAGATGTCTGGTGATTTAATGATATGCTGTAAAATATGCTAAATACTATAATTTGCTGCACACCAGTGCCATTAATGTTCCATACCTGCATCAGTTGAGCTGTAAGCTGTTATCATAATTTAAAAAAAAATATATATATAGTCCGTATCCTTCCTCTGGTTAAACTGCTGAGCTACATGAACAAAACGGGAAGACAACAGAAGCTCATGCTTACTGTCAGTCATTCTAACAAACTCCATCACTGATCACCATAGCTATCTCATCAGAATATTTCCAATCATGAATCACATAAATCAGCACTAAAAACCTGGAAGAAGAAAAGGTGAAACCACCAAGGTTTGACTCATTCCTATATCAAGATACACTTAGTTGACATTGACAATAATTGCCACTTTTCACAGGGGTGACCTGAGGAAGGCACCCCACAGCAGGACTCAACAGCAGAGGTCTGCCTGTAGGTTTGTAATCCCCTCACCCGAGCTGTTGGATTATCTGCTCTCCATCGACCCTGAAGAGGCTCCCTGTGGCTCGGGCTTAAACACTCTCTAAAATCTCATCTCCACACCCCATCTGCCGGCCGAGCGACGTCTTGAAAGTCACAGACACTGAAGAATGGGAACCGAGACAGCGGAGTAGACAAGGAAATCAGAACACACCTCCTCGCCTTGGCTCCGTGCAACAGAGATTAGGAAACCTCAAAGTAAACCTACAGCCTGTATTTTTCATTAAGCTCATCAAAATGACTTTAAATATGTTTGTACTCTCCACTGTGCTACAAGTTCAAATATGTCCTTGTACTTGTTGCAATAAAAGCTTTATCTCCCTTGTTGCAACAGATTTTCCTCCTATTTTATCAGTGCATTTAGCGGATCCTACGTTAAATAATGATACACCAATAACTGGTATTCTGGAGACTCACAAGTACAAGACGTGTCTGTGTCAATGACCCTTTAACATTCTCTGACAGGGGCCTTGTTTTGTGGCCGTCAGTGGACAGTTGGAAGAGCTGGTGGTTGGCCCTGAGCAGTGAGGCGTGTTGTAAGAGGGTTTAACTTTGCTAACCTCCTTCTGCCAGGTTCATGGGGCCCTGCTGCTCGGGTAATATTGGATCAGTGTTGGGAGCCCGTGCCCCTGCCATATCAACCAGCACGCTACTTGGGGTGGTGAGCACTTTCCACTATAGAGCCAACTGGACCTGGTCAGGGCTTAGTTGCTGGATTATCTTCCATGTTCTTGAAATTCCCCAAATGTACAATTTATCAGATTTTTTCCTGTCCTGTACAGCATTTCATAGCTTAGGATATTGTTTCAAAGGCACACTAAATAAGACTTTTAATCTTACAAGTGACAAAAGGACAATAACATATATGTCGGGGTCGAACATGGTTCTTGGGGATCAACAAATACTTGCCATGGTGTTAAGATTTCTGTCTTTAAAAGTGGACTTTCAGGATTGTGCCCTGAACAATACAATACGATATGCATTGTACTCACAACAGTACAGTGAGTAGAGCAACAAAAATCAAAATGTGTTCAAAAGTGCTTAGAAATGGTGCTACCACTGGCTCCAGGTGAAAAGGGGAAGCAGGGACTGTCTTGCAGAGAAAAGTCAGTAAATGGATTATTGATAATCATTTTCTTGATTATTTGTTTTACAGTCTACAAGAGGGTTCACACTTTTGACAGGTAAGCACATGGTGTTTTTGTGTATTTCTTCTCCTTCTGCTCACATTTTGTTCAAAATAAATAAATAAATGAAGAAAAGAAAAAAGGGGCGCTCATTTTTTTTTTTTATTCAGGGGTGAGCAGAGTCATAACAACAGTGTTCAGTGGTCAGGCAACACTAGCAGAGAAAATAATATGGAGTCAGAGAAACAGCCAAGAGCCAAAATTTGAAACACTTTTAAAATATACGTGAAAAAAACAATACACATGTTGTGTTTTCCCAGTAAAGAAAGCAACTACAATGATCGGGAGCTGCCATCTCTGCTCATCAACAATATGTGTTTGGCTTTGCACACAATGTACAAAAAGTGGTGATTCGTTACAACCATGATTTTATTTTGTTTGTGCCACTTTGTCCAAATTACTGTTTTTAAAATTGTGTGCGCACTTGCAGAATTCTTCAATTCTGCAAAATATTTCTCCCAAAAAAGAGTCTTCCAAAGCACCTGTCATTGTGTCTTTGCTCTTGATTGCTTATAGTTTATCATGAAGATACGACTTATACATTCTTGCTAGAAGTTACCTGTGCCAGAGACCTCTTGAGAATATACATTTCAAATATTTGTGCCACTTACCTTACACTTGCAGAGACATTTTATTTGTAGAATGAAAAATATCAAATAAAGCCCATGTGTGATCAAGCATTCAAGAGAAATTGAAATATAGTTTTTCTCAGATTGGTTGAGTGGTTGTGCAATCATTCGTATGAGCTCCACTTGGCCCTGTTGTGGATATTTGGCTGGTGCCGCAGTTTGGGGGAGATCTGCTGATATTAAAATCTGCAGATGCCCACCTGGTGTCAGGAGGGAAGGAAACAGAAGAGTGTGCTGTCTGGGAGGTGTTTGGTGGGGCTTGGAGATGCATGTGTCCATCTGTCTATGTGTCTGGGTAAAGCAAAAAAAAAAGCATGTGCAGTGCATACAGGTGATGGCTTGTGTTTTCTGTTGGTTGCGTCTTTTTTTCTACTTGTAGATATCATTGTTTTTCTCTTTCTAGCCTTTGATTTGTAGATGAAAAGAACCTGCTTCTCCACAGAGGAAAACTTTAACGTTGTAAGGTCAGAGAGCACAGTGTGAACTTCAGGCAGACTAACAACACAGTCATTATATCTGGCCCATCTACTGGTGCTGTGTGTGGGTGAGTGTGAGTTGTGAAGGCACACTGGGTGTGTATGTGTGTGTGTGTGTGTGTGTGGTTTGGATGTGGAGGTGGGGAGCTTATGCCTGTTTCTTTCTGTAGTCTAAAGTCAAACTGTATGTGTGAAGATTGCCTTTTGCTTCAAGGTGTGTGTGGGTCTGTGAGTGTGTACCTGTCGCTTTGATTGAACAGGTGGGGCCTCTTTGCATGGGATCTAGACAGCTAGTTCGCGACACAGCTGACTGTGGTCAGGCTTACTGTGCTCAACATGCAGTCTGGGGTGCAGATTCAGATACTTTGTGGTTGTGAGTATTTTGTCTCTATTTTACTGCAAGTTTATTTCACTGTTAGTCCAAAAAACAGATTTTTTTTCTGGAACAATGTAAATAATTGTCAGAAGAAGAGAAAAACTCCATGAAAGCATTCAATAACTAAATGTTGCAAATCTCAAGCTACAAAATTTCAGCTATTAATTGAAATATATCAGTTTGTCCCTGATGCTATACATTTTTACTGCTGCAACCTGTAGCTTACTTCACATGGGAGTCTAACCCCAAATTACATGTGACACTACAATGATTTCATGATAACCAATTAAAATATTACACACCTTTTTCGCAGTAGGAAATTTAACCTATTATAGTAGGAGAAGCACCGGTGTTACTAATAACATAAATGTTGGGACCACAAAGACTGGATGACAGCGACCCTGCAGGAACAAAACCTCCTGTGATATGTCACATCAATTAAAAGCTATTATTAAATTACTGGTTTACATAATAGCAATATATAAATATACAAATTTTCCCTTCATTTATTCGAGACAAAAAAGAAAAAAAAGAAAAAAGAAAATCTACCTTAGGAGTAGCCAAGCAGGAATTGAATTTACGTGTATAGCTACAGTTCAGTTCAATTCAATTCGATTATTTTTATACGGTGCCAAATCGTATCATATATTATCTTAAAACACTTTAAAGCGTAAGGTCAAGACCTTACAATATTATAAAGAGAAACCCAACAGACAAAACTGGACTTGAAGAAGAAGAGTGAGTATTCAGAGGAAAAGCACAACTACAACTAAGTGTGACAAAAATGCATGGGGACAGAGAGAGAAGAGAGAAGAGAGAAGTGAACAATGTGTCATGGAGTTTCCCCAAAGTCTCAGCCTATGAAGCATAACTAAGGGATGGTTCAGGCCTCACCTGAGCTAGCCCTAACTATACAGTTTTATCAAAGAGGAAAGTTTTAAGCTTGAACTTAAATGTAGAGAAGCTGTTTACCTCCCCAACCAAAACTGGGAGCTGGTTCCACAGGAGATAAGTCTGATAGCTGAATGCTCTGCCTCCCATTCTATTATTAGAGTCTTCAAACCACAAATAGGTCTGTATTTTGAGAGCAAATTGTTCTTTTGGGATAATAGTGTACCATGAAGTCTATTAGATATGATGAAGCTTGGTCATTAAGGACTTTGTATGTAACAAGGAGAATTTCTAATTCTATTCTGGATTTTACAGGAAGCCAATGAAGAGAAGCTAACACAGGAGCGATATGATCTCTTTTTCAGCTTAGCAACAGGTTAGCTAGCTGACTTGTATTAGCTAACCTTAGTGCTTGTTCCAGAACTGTCAAAGAGATAGATAGATAGATAGATAGATAGATAGATAGATAGATAGATAGATAGATAGATAGATAGATAGATAGATAGATAGATAATTTATTTATCTCCTTGGGGAAATTCATGTGTCCATTAGCTCATTGTTGATAATAATAATAATAAACAGTATAACATGAATATTTACATTATAGGCTATGGTAAAAAAAAAAAAAAAAAGTATACATTGCAGTATAATATAGAATATAAGTGTAATATAGTATAGAGTGAGATGTAGTAGTACAATGATATACAACAGTATATAGTACAGTAAAGCATGAGTATATTATAATATTATAGTAGTAGTATAAAAGCATAATAGATCAGTAATATAAAATAATACATGTGATAAATAGTAGTTCAATTTTGTAAAAACGGTAAAAATAGTAAATAGTAGCAGTAGTTATTGGTGAATGGTATAACAATATAATAGTATAAGTAGTGTAATAATATCATAATAGTATAATAAACTAGAAAATTCCAGGGAAATTTTGAGTGCCACGGGGGCTACTGCCGGGATGAGTACATGATTTATTTCCAGTGTTCAAAAGTCACCCTGATCATATTCTGGTTTTGAGAGATGTCTTGATATAAAAGACTCTGATATAAAACAATGTCACATCCCTCCATCATGTATTATGTGGGAAATATCTCCTATTCTGTGTTGTTTTTTTTAATAAAACAAGAGGCAACATGTCTTCAAACTGGCATTTAAAGGGTTAAAATCCTGAAAACTAATAAACATTTGGTAGGTTTGAGCAGAACTGAAGTGGTTTAAGAGATTTATGCAAAAAAAGCAGAAAAAAATATTGATATATGATGATTTTATAGCATTTTCTTTGTGTGTCCTTTTTTGGACGCGAGGAACCCCAGAGGGTACAAAATGTGTTACCAGTGTATAATAGACCTGTAACAGTAACTGACATTAGATTTTAAAAATATGTCAAAAAGACACTTTCTTGCAGAAATCCATACCTTCAGCTGTAACACAGCCAAAATGATCAGCAAATCAAAAAAGAAAAGTAAAGAAAATGTCCAAAAAAGGACAGAGGGACCCCTGAGGGTTAATAAATCCCATGAACCGCTATTTAAATTACCACTATTATGTTTTTTTCTGTGCTAAATTTAACATTACTGGGGAGGACAGCAACGCGACTAGAAGTGACAGCGAGAGAGGGCTAGTAGCTTCTCCTCTCCTCTGTCTCAGCGGAGACCGTCACAACTTCATTCACTCTTTTAACAAAACAAAAAAAAAAGCAACGAAGGAAGCAGTAAATGGACTTACATATTTAAGACCTAACTAAATGTAATTTAAGACCTAACATGCGGCTAATGTAAAGCTAGCAGAGCTTGGAGAGTTGGTTATCTGGTTGCTAGGCGCACGCACGCACGCACACAGGTCAGGAGCTGCCGTTGCCATGGCAATGTGAAAATCTGCCCAGAATTTGGCTTCTACATGGCTTCAAACAACTGCAAATTATGAGAAAACCGTTACTTCTTTTCATAAACCGAAAAGACCGTGCCAGACACTGAAGCCAGAAGTTTCTACAGTCTCTATTTTATTCAGATATTCCTTAAAATGAGTGAGGAAGCTCAGTGCGAAGACAGAGTGAGATTCTTTTGAAAAAAAAAGACGATTACATTAGGTGTCAATGAGAGTGAGACAGGTATTGCTGCCGGACTCGGCACCCCCGTTTAAATTTTGTGCAGACCCTGCCTGTCAAAGTTACATTTTATGAATCCCAACAACTATGTCTACATTTTCAGAAAGAATTATTTGTCTCCTTTTTACGGTTTGGCCGCGAGCTTGAGTTAAAAATAAAAATAAAGGTTATTTTTTACTGCTTCACGCACTCTAGCCAACTGACGCTGTCACTCTAACTTTGAAGAAAAAGTGATTTGCACTCCTCCTTTGAGTGCTCACAGTTTGAAAAGTTTACATGTTATGTAAAAACAGTTCCTGTCTTTTTGAGAGAGCAGAAGTTTTCCTCCGTTTTATAGTTTGAATCACATTTCTACGTGCAGGTATGAGAGAGCTGGGTGACTCAGAAAAAAGGTGCAATTTTGTAGAAAAAAGGTGGGTTTCTAAAGAAAATTCCAATGCATTTCTAATGCATTATTTATTCCCAGTTTTTTGGGAATAACTTTGGGAAAAATTGGAATTTTAACACCAAAAGTCATAGCACCCCTTTCAGGATCAAGACGCACGTTTTGATGTATATATTACCGGGGTTTTCTCAAAGCTGCGGGACAAGTTACGCGCCGAAATTTGGCGGAAGAATAATAAACCCGAAACAGAATATTAATAGATGCCTCGGAGCTGAGCACCCGTGGCACTAATAATAAAAGCATAATATACATACAATAAATACAAATATAATAATGTTGTGTATATTGGTATACTCCAAATATTGTGAAAGTCAATCTTCAATATGACATTGATTCAAATATGGACAACTGAATGATTAAGACATTTGGACCGTTCAAAGATATCTCTAGGCTACCTCTTAAAAATATGGGATGTAAACCAGCACATATTAATACTAAAACAACACAACAGACTGATATTGTGCAACTCCTCTGATTCACTACTATGGTGTCGAGTGTTGTACGCAGTGAGGCTGCAGCACTATCAATAAGATTATCAACTTGTCTTGGCTATAAAGTTGAGATAGCAGTCTTGCTCATGGCATTAGACTCGATAACAATAGAATTCTTTCCTTAAATTTGGTGTCAGCATTCTCAGATTCTGGCTGTATGAAATTTTGTTTAGTCCATTATTGTAAACTGAAACAATACTAAAAATTGTCATACAAAAGTGTTTTGGGTTAATAGTATTAAATGTTATGTAATTGTAATTGTAATTATGAATGTAATTAAAAAGATTTAGGCTGTGACTAAAACAGTGAGGGGGTTCATTTACATATTGAGAAAATACAGTTGAGTTTAACGATGAATTAAATGTTAAATTAAATCTTCATGAATGAATCAGTTTTTATGTAATTATAGTGGGTGATTTCAACATTCATGGAGATGTTGAAAGCAACAGCCTTCGTTCCGCATTTAATTCACTAACTCAGATAAAAAAGTCTGAGAACTCAGAGAAAGGTTCTGAGTAAGGGGCAGGTGGCTAATAAACAGTAACTAGTAGTATTATTACTACTATTTTGTGCATTTTCTGGCCTCAGTGTGGAAGACTAAGAGGAGAGATTCTTTCAGATGAGTTATATATAAGTTTAGGTCTGGGTCTGATTAATAAGATAGGGTGGAAAATTGCTGCGACCCCTCCTCCTTGGCCTGTGAGAATTAATATAAATAAGGGTTGCTGATTCATTTAGACACACACGTTCTTCTTGCTGCAACCAACAAAATACACCCTAAAACATTTCCAAAGTGTCCAATCTACAGCTCCTTGACGTAGCTTCAACAAAACTGCAGATTTTAAGTTTTACAAAGGTTGTATTTCTTGCAGGACTATTGTATCGTCTGTCATTCAGCTAGAACTGTTATTATGTTGTAAAGGTAATGTGCTTTTGAAACCAAACTCAAACTTCAGTTTGTAAAGAAAGAACCTCTCTTTTTCCATAAATAATAATAATAATAATAATAATAATAATAATAATAATTCAATTTGATTCAGGCGCAAGTCGTCATCATCATCGTCATCATCATTATTAGTATTAGTAGTAGTAGTAGTAGTAGTAGTATTGTTCAACAGCAATAGTTGATGAGAGGTGTTCCTAATATTATGGCTCTCTTTATGTAAAAAAAGTATTCAGTCAAATGTCAGAAACTTTCAACAGTCCACTACAGAGATGACCATAGACCTAAATCACCATATCTTGAACGTTACATGCTTTTCATAGGTAGATGTTGCGTGACTCTGGGATTTGTAGTTTTTTCTTACGCCGCCCAATTACGTCAGCGGAAGTATTTTGAGCATACGTAAGCTAGGTCACATTGGTTCAGTTTTGTAATGTTTTGAGAAACAACACCATTATGGAGGCAGCTAACGCAGGTATTACGAATTTCTGCTGTCTTAAATGTCCGAAGTGCCTTTCATGACATAACGTTTGCTTAGTAGGTTACAAGTTAAAGTTAAACCGCTCTTGCAGCTTTATTCAGCTCTGTGCACTGAGGGAAAGCTACTCAATGTTATGTGGACTCGTGTAGCTAACCTTAGCTATGTAGCTTAAAGTAAAGAGGTTGTCTCTACGTAAAGGTGAATAAATCATTATTCAGCCACTTGGATTTACAATATGCATACTGCCTTCCTTAATGGTCTATGTTCACTTTATATGCCTTGAACGCTGTTTGGAGTGAATGTAATGAATAACAATGATAATGATGAGGAGCACCAAAATATCTCACAATTAACATAAATGAAGATCGAACTGGGGCTAATGATGGTGCTGGCCATGGTTCTGACCTGTGCACTTGTCTTTCTTTTTGCCCTGTTTCCGCAGACGAGATCCGACTGAGGCATGTGGAAAAAGAGGTCCTGATCCCCAAGATGATGAGGGAGAAAGCCAAGGAGCGCTGTGCTGAGAAAGTTGCAGGTGTGTGTGTGTGTGTGTGTGCGCGCGCGCGCGCGCGTGTGTGTGTGCGCGCGCGCGTGTGTGTGTGCGCGTGTGTGTAGTTCAACTCAAATAACATTTCATTTAAGAAAAGCAGGAGCATAACCAGTCTTGTCTTGTATTTGCTTATGACTTTTCTGGTAAAATTTGCACCAGAAATTTAGATGCATTTCCATTACACATATTGTAGTTGGATTTTAATTGGTTTGCCTTCATTTGTTTGGTTTACATCCATGAATAACCTCACAATTGCGATGCTATTGGATCTGTAGGAAAAAAATTAATTTACGTAAGGGCATCCTTAGACGTATAAAGCGATAGTCACCTCCACACTTTTGACTTCACTTGTCACTTCACACCTTCACAATTTTCTGTTAAAATGTCCTTTTATGGACATTATGAAGATATATTGAGTGGTGTTTCTAATCTTTTCTCCATCTGATAAGCCTTTTTTTCAAGGAAGACCTTTTGACATGTCACAGTAGGAAAATCACAGGTGTAAATAATAAAGTTAATGACAGCTGAATATCATTTAACTACTTCCTTCAGTTTCGTGGTTCTGGTATTGTGCAGTGTCACACTGTTAACCGAGCCATTGTTAATGTTATTAGCAACGCATTTGCTTTTCCTGCTATGACAACACAAAATGTGAAAAAGGCTTATAATATCAGTGAGGGTAGATTAAATATTAAAAAAAAAACTTCCCAGTATAATGCAATACAAATTCAATAGCACTTGTACAAACTACAACTTTTTTTTTTTTTTTAAAGATATGTTTTTGGGCTTTTGTGCCTTTATTGGACAGGATAGTGGAGAGAGACAGGAAATGAGGAGGCAGAGAGAGGGGGAATGACATGCAGTAAAGGCCGTCCGATGCGGGACTCGAACCGGGGCCAACTGCAGCGAGGACTGTAGCCTCTACACATGGGGCGCCTGCTTAGACCACTACGCCACACTACGCCACGCAAACAAACTACAACTTTTAAAGTGACTGTGAAGTTGAATCAACACTTGCCATTGATTTGTTTATGGTAAACTCATGAACAGAGATTTTAACCAGCTCCATTTCATTCCTTTAAGCCTTTAGCTTTACTCTGGATTTTTTTTTTTTATGTCATCCTGGCTGGGCACCGAGTTCTACAGATTGTACACTACATCATCATCTACTACAGCATCTATATTTATAGACAGTTTATCTAACTGTGTAGTGATGAATACCTAAACTTTTTGAAATGACTTTATGAGGCATGGTTCACATCAGCAGATGCTTCTTGTGAATAACAAAGTCAGAATGTTAAAGTGTTTTTATATAAGTCAAAGTAGCTCATCTTGTGTCATTGATTGGACTCCAGGTTTAATAATTCATGACTCTCATTAGCTTTTGTTAATGCCGTTAGCCATGTGATTCACATACTTTTTCCAGCCAACACTGTGAATGCTTGAGTGATGTTTTCAATATGGACAAGAACAATCTAATGATTTGTGAGTTATTAGTTTAAATAGTGTTTGTTCAGAATTATAACTTTATAACACAAATTATTCCAAAGTCCCCTTTTCCTAGAAAACAATACCCTGCACCAACCCAAATTCAGTCCTTTTATTTTCCAGCAGAAGAAATTTCAGAAAAAGTAAAAAATAAACCTTTATGGAATAGTACTTGATCATTTATGATTATGAATTTGTACTACCAAAGCCTTATTATTCTCAGAATGAGTGAATAGTGGGTTTGCATGTCATTTAAATATGCGAGTATTATTGATTTAGAGATTTTAAGTAATAAAATTCAGTCATCATTACAATCAAGCGTCACGCTAAGATACTGCCACCCACCAGTTTTATTCAGTTTTATGGGATGCATTTTACCTGAGAAATAATGCTAAATTCTGTAGGCTGTAAAATAACTTCATGTCTAGAAATCGAAACATTGTGTTAGAAACCCACCTTTGCAGATAATATGAAGATAAGGTTTATCAAAGTTTCTTCATTTATAGACTGGATGCTATAAAACTTGTCTGAAAGTTTGCTTATAACAGCCCATTCACCACACTTTTTTGTCTGACTATGTGCAACTCCAGAACTATATTAAATACATAGACAAGAAAGAAAATTTGACACCTTTTCATAATGTATGTAACTAAACATTCTGTCTGTAGCCATAAAAATCGCACCCCTAAACCTATGGTTTGGAGGATAATTGAGGCATTTGATATTAATTATTTTTAAAATGGTAACTTTCAGTTGATGTTGCCATGTTTTGATCATTTTGACATAATTTTGAGAATATCTTTGATCTTTCCTGTTGAAGGGTTCTCTCTTAACCTTCCTGTTCTTATGTGTTGACCTTTTAAATTTTTTTCTGGCTAAACTGTTTCCTGCCACCGTGAACACCTGCTTTTCGTGTCCACTTATTTTGACTGAATTGAGGAGCATGCCAATTGACATCACGCCAGCTGCCTCTTCATCTGCATGGAAGTGGTGGCTGCAGCTTTGCTCATGAATGTCCTGTCTGCTGCAGCAACACATCAGCTAGATAGTGACTAGGTGATGTGGTTTCAAGAAATCAGATGACAGCCAATGTGTACTGCTCACATAGGGAGACAATGCACATACAGCCTAAGGTGGTGGGACAGACAGTGGCTGTGGGTAGTGGAAACCCCCCTCACATTACTAGCTTCTCGTCCCACTCATTTTCACACCTCCATCCTCCACCCTCTATCATCTCATTCTGTATGTTTGTGTCTGCACTGGGCTCCCGCACGTGTGTCTATGATTGTGTTTCACAAAGAAAAAAAACAAAAAAAAAAACAACACAATCTTCGAGTATGTTTTCCTGTGTTATCTGGCTCTGTATATACCTTTACACACCCCATGGTGGTATATTGTAGACTTTGTTGTTGAAGCAGACAAGTACTACTGACCTGTATGTAACATCTTTGTAGTTTTATCTTACCTGACGTGATTTTTTCCTATTGTGTTGATGATTCATGTCAGTACTCTCATGTCTTTCAGAACCAAACCATTTGACACTGACATTGACTCGGTGACATTGACTACTGTTATGTTTTTAGTAAGACTTTGATTCGCAGAACGTAGTTGTAATTTGGTTCATTAGATTTCTGTTTGGATCTCTCCATTCAAAATATGAAAGAAAAAAATCTGAATCGAAACATTTTCCTTTTGACTATTAGTTACTGTTTCATTATTAATTAACTTCATTGTTCAGAAATAAAATTCTGACATGTATTTTCTGTTATATTTAATTATGTATTAAAGTTTCACACATTATATCTTCCTCTAAAGGGTCAAATTTCCCTAAACGTTCAAGCCCCTAGCTTCTGCTTTCTTCTAACTGCCGACTGCTGAGCTGCACTTCTGCATCTTTAAAAATGGCACACAAAACAGTCTCAAGTGAAGGTGGCATCACACTTTTCTTTAAAGGGGGCCTCTTCTGATCACATAGATTTGTCTTTGGTGTAGCTACGATCAGAAAGGCAACCCACTGCAGCTTCTATTAGTACCATGGGACAGAGATGAGGCGTTTGTTGATTAGATTAGTCGCACTGTTGTGCTTCTCTAAATTGGTTTTGCAGTTGGTTTTTTCACAGCAGCATCCTGATGAAAGTGTCTGTGTGATAACCATACTGATGCCACTGATACAGGTAATTATAGTGTCAGTTTTTTTTTTTTTTTTGTGAAGGGGACATGAGAGGGCAGTGGTTTTAATTAAAGCCTTGAGCAAGAACTTGCTAACAAGGTGAAGACTCAGAGTCTTCAGCACCTTGTTTACAACAAGGACCTTGCATGTTTAATCTGCAATACACCACTAGCTGGGGTTTAATGTCACTGATGCAGCCTTTGATTTGTATAAATGACAATCACCATATTTAGTGCTCACCCAATTTTCCAATTGTATAGATATTGTTCTTGCATTAGATTTCAGCCTATATAGGGGACACTGACTAACATGCAACAGAGATTAAACATTTGTTAAAGTGGATTTGAAGTCATACTGTTTCAGGTTTTTTCTGTGTGCATTATTTTTTAACTGAGCCACTTTGTGCTTTTAAACACGATTTTTTTGTAATTAACATCTATTCAAACGCAAGTCTGTGAGGGTTTTCAAAAAGTCACAGTATCATGCAATTGTGTGGCTGTCAGCTTTGCCTTATCCGTTACAGACACGGCCTTAAGGTTACATATTTCACACACCTAATAATGTTGCACCTGTGATTTCTAGAAACACTCCTGCTTCTGGCCTAGTTCTTGTTAATAACCCTGGCAAGCTCCAGGCCTCATTGGGCACTGTGATCAGTGAAGCCTAACCTATATTTAATTCCCGGGGGGCGGGGGGCGGTGTGTTTATATTTGCGGGTGATGGGCTGGATGTTATAGAGCCAGTGTAGAGACAGCGACCACAGATACAACCACTCTGTGGCCAGTGCAGTTAGGTTCAGTCCTTAGGTGAACAAGGAAACATGAGTTTCAGCTTGATAAGAACCTTGGCAGCGTGACCTATGACCAGGTTCCTTCTTGTGGTGGAGTGCAAAGATGAGGCCCATCTTAGTTTGGTTCTGGATACTCGTTTTCTTTTCTGTGCTTGTACTTTAGGATGAAATCATATAAGCTGTAAAATAGGATGTTTATAGATTTGAAGCAGGTTCTATTAATATAGTTGTTTGAGGCTATTGTATAGGTTAGGCCAGTTCCCTCTTTTATTTATTTATTTATTTTATTTTGCTGAATTCCCCCTCTCTCTAACACCCTCCTTCTCAACCTCCATCCAGCCTTCGGCCATTGCTGTAAAGAATCTGGTTTCTTCATGGCGTTTAAGTGTCGAGAGGAGAATTCAGCGTTGAAGGAATGTCTGACACTACAGTGAGTATTTTTCAGTTTCCTCTGCAACACTCAGCACTCACACACTAAGGTGGCTTCCCGTGTGTTATTGCACCACGTGTTATCCCACTAACACCTTGTACACGGGCTTACCCGCTCTCTGCTGTCCTTGCTGACGCACTAAACTGTTGCCCATCAAGTCTCAGCAGGCTCAAAAACCATGTCATCATTATGAAAGTGATAGTCAAACCATGCTTCTTCCTCTTCCAACAGCTACAAGGACCCTGCGTTCTTTGAGGAGTGTAAGCAGGAGTACATCCGAGAGAAACTGGAGTTTGAGAGGACGGGGATCCCAGCAAAGAACAGGAAACAAAAACTCCCAACTAGCATGTAATTAACAAAAATGACACCCAAACAACTTCGCTTCTTTGAAGGTGAAGGTACGGAACATGGGGCTCTAAGCAGAAACAGCATAAAGTCCTTCACATCGAAGATACATGGCCATCTGGCAGGGTTTATTACTGATAAAGCCACATGCCTTTGATTTATTTAAATCTGTTGTATTTGTGACTGAAACTACATTGGTGTGCGAGAGTGGTATATAATCAAAATGATGCCTATTTTTTTTTTTGTTTTCCATCTGATGGCCTCAGTTGTTGCATTAGAATCTTTCTCACTTGATTGAATCAGCTGCATTTATATTACATTTACCAAGGAGTTTATTGATCGATAAGAGTGCAGCACTTTGGCAGTGTGCAGTCTGCCGAATACTTTGTGGTATGTTTATATTCTACATACAGTGACAGCTCAAGTGGTAATGAAGTGTCTGACTTGTTGCCCCTGCCTGGCCCCACAGCGTGGAGTATCATCTTCAGAAGGTGCATATTAACATCCAGAAAGAGACTTCAAGTCTCAGACAATGTTTGTAACACATCTCTTAACAACTAACCAAGCAATGTAACCCAGTTACAAAATCATGTGATCAGGTGACATATGCAATGAAATGTGACATTGTAAATATTCTGTGGCAGTAAAGTGTATATCAGTGGCAAACTAGACAAAATATGAATAATTTTTGCATCCATTTAGTCCCAGAATAGTCCAGAATCAACTGCCATCAGCAGGTCGTTGGTGATTTTGACCATGGCTGTTTCCGTGCTATGAAGTGGGTGAAAATCCAGACTGAAATTGTTTGTACAGATGGTTATTGGTAAGATGAGCATGAACCTGAGCAATGACATTTTTCTTTAGTACACAGTACACTTTCTACTTCATTCAAAAGCAGGTGGAAATTTCTTTTTTGGTCCCTGTTATTGGGTTTAATTAGCACAATATATTTAATTAGTATATTTGGTTTAGAGGATCCTGTTTCAATTTTATTTGTATTTTGAAATTGACAGGGAGTTAAACATCAGCCTGAGCCAGACCACACTAACAGAACAGTCTGGAGCTGAATTAACTTCTTAAATCAATAATTAAGGGTCAGACCACTTTATTTAATTAGTTGTTTATTTTTTTTATAACAATTAAAAAAACTAGAAATCAAATTTGGATCATTTTTCTTAATGGTCACAAATTATGAGGAAAAGTGTCAGTGACTGAATGTAATTGGGTATCATTGTAATATATCAGCTAGTCCCAGCTCTTTAGTGTTTTTTTCTCATTCTCTTTGGTGATAGCAGTAATGTGTAATCCATGGATGTGATGAGGCAAGTGACTGAGGTTGGATTCCTTTTTTTAATCAAGACTATTGAAATTATATCAGTCTGCAGCTCTTCCGTGTAAAATTATAGGTGGACATTTTGCTTTTTAAATAGTTTTTAAATTTATTTTAGTTTTGAAGTAATGCTGAATGTCAATCATGAGTTTCTGTAGCTTTAAACTATGTTTAAAGTGTAAATGTCTTGAAACGTCTGAGTTATTTCAAGTTTCAACTGTAAAGTAGCTTGATATACCAAAGCCTACAGTTTTTTAAATTGAACCACAGAACCTCATTGCTAAAAGCATGAATGGAAACACAGCAACCTCACACGGTCACTTCCTTTCATTCGTTTAATCGATCATATTTACAAACAGTCTGAAGTGCAGTAAATCTAAAATATAATCCATATCTACTGTACATTGCATTTTGGTTTGCAAATCGTTTACAGAAGTATGAAACTACTGCTGTAAAATAACATTTCTTAAAAATCAAGAACAAAAAGACCACAGTTATCATGGAACAGAATGAAGAAAATGGAAAAACAAAAACTTTTCAATGACCACAGGCCTTTGGGCTTTGTGCATCTATTCATCAAGTCACAGCTCACATTTCTTCAGGTTAATACACTTATTGTCTTATCACCATTGCAGACAGCTCTTATATAGATCACAAGTGTTGGGGTTGGGGGAGAAAAAAAACCCAAAACAAACCAAAACCTATGGTTTGGAGTGCAAAACCGCGTTTGGCAGAGTACTGAAGCCCACCATTTACATTTATACAGATATGCACATTCTTCCTTCTGTATATATTCTACTCATAATGTGTTTTCTTTTGTACATCGTTCAGTTTATACTCATCTGACTCTAAAAAAGAGAAATCAAAGAGAAACTTGCCTCTTCACACAACAACGTATCTCATACTGCAAAACAAATGTGTCATAGTTTAACATCAGCACAGTACAGAGTTTAGATACATTTCCTATTGTTCAAAAGCAGGTTTCCAACATAATCAGGTTTCCAGAATACAGGGGAGTGTATGGATTCTATCCCATCAGTCCTTCAAATTAAAAGTCCTACAGAAAAACATCCAACATTGCACAACCTTACATATACATGTCCCTTTACAATTGGGTAATGAAAACATGACAGGTATTGTTTAATAGTAGTTCTGAGAAAATTGAATATGTGATAACAGGCAGGTTTACAGAGGCTTGCATGAGTTGTGAAATTTCTGTGAAATCGTAAACAGTTTAACCTTTTCTGGTGCCATTATGGGTGAAGTGTTTTATTTCAGAAAGCAATACATTTTTAGATTAAAATTATTTGCTAGTCATTACGCAATCTCCTCAAAAATCCAAATAGTGTAACTGCATTCTCAAAAATGATTTGGTAAGCATAGGTAGACTGACAGCCATATTTTGATAATGATCCATCAGCACTGATGAAAATAACAATTTTGAAAAAAAAAAAAAGGTTTTATTTGGTAGCTGTTAAAATTTGGATCAACAATCTGTGATTATCCTACAGTTACAATATGTCTGTCTCCATCACAGTACAGAAACAAACAAATCAAGTCCTTGTACCTAGACATCTCCCTCACATGATCATGTGACAGACATGGGACTACATACCTTATATGCTTTACAGCCATCAAATGTAAAAAGACTTTTATTGGAGGGAGTATATTCTTGCAAATTCTCGCACTATGTATCCAACTGTGGCCCTAGTGATAACTGGCCACAGTGAATGGAGAAAGAGGCCCTTTGAGCCCTACCGGGTTCTTTATGACAAGATACAGATACAGGCAGGCGAGAGATGCCCACACACTGATCTGCACACACAGGCACACTCTGTTTGATGTGTTTATATGCACACAGAAATTAAATTGCTTGTGTGCATGCTTGCACACACTTATACATGTGCATACAAGGACACATACACATGGACAAACTATTGATTCTACTGAGGGTCCCTCCTCAACTTTTCCTCTGCAGGGTCAGATATGTTCACCGATGCAGTGTGCAGAGAAATTAATAAGTTTACAGAGTCTTCACCTCGAAAAGGCTTCCTCTGGTTCAGTTAGTTCCCACAACCAGTAGGTCCAGTCCAGTCCAGTCCAGCCCAGAGGAGTGGTCTTATCAACTTAAGGCAGGTTAGGTGGTAGCTATGTGGCAGGGTTGGAGAGTCCATTCATTCATCTGTTTTTCATCAAATTACACACTCTGTTTAATCATCTATTCTCCCATCAAAGTTCCTCTCAATAGGGCTTGGTCCACTCAGTATTGGGAGGGCTCCTGGGACTACAGTTTCCCATCGAGCATGAGGAGTTGGATGCAGCGGAGTGTCCCTCCCAGAACATGGCGTCACTGGGCTTGGGGGGACTGGGGAAGGACCTCGAGCTCTCATCCAGGGAAGCTTGGTTCAGGGGAGGCGGGGGCAGGACGACAGAGCAGGCACTGCTCCCAACCAGAGCCTCTCCTGAACAGCTCTGCGAGGGCCAGGGCCCATTGTACCAGCAGTCCTCCTTCAGACTGTCGGGCAGCAGGGTGCCTGATGGGCCACCGACAGGGGGGCAGGGGCGCCCGGAGCACGAGGGGAGTGGGGGGGCACTAGGGGGACGAGGCACTGGCGCCCGAGGAACTGGGTGGTTGTTCTTTTCCATGTCATCCAAACACTGGATTGGAACTGTTGAGGCAGCTAGAGACAGAGAGAGTGATTGGAGACATAGAAGGGGAGGGACAGAGTGGAGGTTAGAGTGAGGAAAGCCGAGAGTGAAAGGAAACACAAAGTTGCATGTGGCTGTATTAATAGTTGCAAAAACTCTTGAGGTGAGAACCTGAGCACAGGTTGTTTATTTCAAAAATGGAAGCTGCAGCATTAGTGGTAATACTTGCATCTCTTCCAAGATTTTTAAAAAAAACATTTTGACTATTGTCTCTCTTCCTAATTGTAATAATTCACCAACCAATTTCATTGTATATTGTACAATGAACAATGTATTATTATTTCAATGTTGATAATTTGCATTAACATAACTATGTCAGAAATGGATATCACTCATTGATCTCTCAGTTAATTTCTATCAAATGTTCCATATTTCTGATTAGCTGGTGAGAAATGTCTATGAAATAGTTTAGTTGTTTTAACTCCATCATGTCAGTCTGTAAAATCCACTTGGCAGAGTAAATGAAGCCATCTACTCTTTCCTCTGATAGCTAAAAGCGGTCTGTTTTAGTGTTTGGCACCATGATCGCACCTCTGTACTTATTTCTGTACTTATTTACATGTGGATTAAGCTTAGGTTTCTAAAGAGATAAAAATCTATGGCGTGTTCAACAAAGCCTTTTGATCCCTGACTAGATAATAGGCGTAGAAACAGAGAAGTGAAAGTAAAATCTCACACCATGCAGCAGGGTACATATTGTACACCAAAACCCCTGCACCATGTAAATATCCATAATAATCATACAACACTCAAAACCTAATCAGACAAACCTCTATGCATAGACTAAGCCACACAAATCAAATGTCCTAATCTTGCACACACATCATTGCTTTGCTATCAAATCATCATGAGTGAATAATAAAGTTTAAATGAGAGTATCTCCTCTCGCTTTTTCCCCCTACCTCTCTCCATCCACACACATCCATCCATCCATCCCCTCCCTGCTACTCTTCCATGAGAGGGTCTCCTGAGTCTAGGATTTGAATAAAAGTGATTCCAAAGGAGGAACATTAGAAGAATACAGATGCACAATATGACTGAATAAATACATAGCTCACCCTCCTCCTCCTCCTCCTCCTCCCCTCTCCCTTTCTTTGCTACTCCCGCTTTCCTTATTTCTCTCCATCTGTCTCATCTAAGTTACAGGATTACCCTCTTATTCAGTGGAATAAATAGGCCAAGATTTATTTTCTTGCCATATTTCGTTCTAATTTTCACCTCCTGGTCTCCTCTTCTGACACTTCGAGGGAATCGACAACAGAGGTAATCTCTTCTAGGTAGAATACATCATCACAGAGGGAGGGGAGAGGAAGGATAGACCATTTCATGATGTCCTTTATCAAAGTGTTTGAGCACTAAGATAGTATCTGCAGTCGTATCGCACCCTTATACAAATTGTAACAAGGAGCAGCAGGAGAAATCTTCGCAGTATGTAGTACTTCGTAAAAAAAGCCCTCTCTAAGTGAGGAGAGGCAGTAGTAACTCCCTCCTTTCATTTGATTTTGGACACATTAGTTCCTGTCAATAGAAGCATGTTTTTTGGCAACAGGCCAAATGCAAAAGTAACGTTACAATCACATTAATGCACGCAATTCTTATTTAAATTTAGATGTGTTTTTCAACACAAATATATAAAAATAAAATAAAATATAAAATGGGACAATATAGTATAATGGGATATATATATGAAGGGAAAAAGATTAAAACAAAAGAAGAGCATTACCTGGGCTCTAAAGGTAAAAGCACAATTAGTTTTGTATTAGTCTGAAAGACATAAAAAACCTCTAAACAAAGATTTCAAGGCTGCACTCGCTGCATCTGAATGGTAACAATAGGGGGCTATAGGGGATACAGGATGCTCCCCATGCTGAGGAGATGAGGAGGTGTGAAATGGCAGCAGGGGAGCAATGCATGGTGGGTTATTACCTATACTCATATACTGACACACACACACACAAAGAAAAAAAAAAAAAGGGCGTAAAGATTTATATTGACGAAACGATGTATTATGCTTTACCTTGTCTTGTCTCACCGATCAATGGCCTGAGCTTCCTGATCAGGCCTGTTTGGTGCTTCAGCTCTGAATGGAGACGAGTGACCTCACCGCGCAAAGCTTGGCACATCTGCTGCATGCTCCTCTCGCTGTAGATCAACACAATATTTGATTTAAACATCATGTTTAAGGTATTTCTGCTTTTCTATACAGCCTGTGCGTTGCTTGAAACATCCAACTGTCAGACAGGATCTCGTGTGCTAAAGGATCATAAGCTGGGTGTACTGTAGCTCATAGTTATCCTTCATATTGTTGGAGGTACTCCTTAAACTAAGAAGGTGTTCAATTTCACCTATTTGTTGAAATTCCAAGACATAAAACTGTCACATACGACATGAATTTGAAAAATATTTGTAGGATATATAATTACAGAAACCGAATCTATTTACCAAATTACCAAAAGTCCTAGAGGGGCTTGTTAACAGTGATTTCTTTGTGATAACTTTAATTTTTCAATATTGTTTGTTTCTTTTATGACACATTTAATGCAGTCACTCACTGTGCAGATGACCATATTCATCTAACAGCACAGGTTCACATTACTATGGTACATTTAGGCTATATTTGACTTGCAAAAGAAAAACACATTATTCGCTACATTAACAATGATGCCAGTAAGGGCAGCCTGCATTCATGATAAATCGCACAGTAGCATCAAGCGTATTAAAATGTGGTAGGTTTGCTGAGGCCAGCAACACCTACAAACTGTCCTATCCACACCTTTTGGTAAAGATGCAAAATCTCATCAACACTTTGTGCCTTAACTTCAAACGCCAGCCTCAAACAATGAAAAGCATGAAAAGAAAAAGTGTGAGGAAAAACTAAAGCTTTTTGTGCTGCTAAAAATTAACACCTGAAAACTGCTGACACGAGAAACAATCCTAATGCACCACACACAGAACTGTCTTCATGAAATGTAAGTCAGTGCTAATTTACGGAGGATTATCTTACTGAAAAAGTAGGTGGTGGGTGATTCCATATGCCCTGGAGCTTGTACACACTGTAGTGCAAATTTAAACTATTTCTAATAGACACAAGTGTTTAGCTGGTCTCAATCATGTCTAAGGTTCAGTTGCATCTGCATATCATAAGCTGTTATGCAGACAGTTAGAATGTATAAAGCTGCACCCTCCTCTAGTGGCCAAAGAGGGCAACTACGTACTAGGAGAGAGCATCCTGTAATAATAAAATCACTATTACAGCACACCTGATTTATCACACTTATCCCACACTTGCACCTCATGTTGTTTTTTTTTTTGTACTTTTTGGTTAATAAATGTTTTAAAGGGCCATCCTGGCTTTTATCTTAGCCAGAGCAGATAAGTGAGGTTTGGGCACTGAATTGGCAGTCGCTCTTCAATGATATTCATAAAGCATTCTACCTTGTAATATACTTTGCGTCACAGGTCTGGTCCAAGTCTGGTCCGTTAAGGCCATGGGGTTCCTCCTAAAACAGAGTCAAGTTATGCAAAATCGAGAGTGGAGGTGTCTGAATTTGTTTTGCTCCCCTCCATGCCATACTTTCTTTTTCTTTCATCCTTTCTTCTTCCCTCTACTTCCTCATTTGTCTGTTCCCCAGTGTCACTCTGTCTCTCTCTGCCCTAACACCTGTCCTCCACTGTCTTCCTCTCTCTTCCTGTTACGCCACATCTCTCCAAATCTACTGTTTTTCTGTGCTGGTCTCTCTGGCTCTTCTTCTCTCACCCCTTCTTTTCTCTGTCCTCCTTTTTCCATTATTCTCTCCTCTCTTTCCAGCTCTTTTTTCCCACCTTTACTTACCCCACTTCTCTCCACCAGTCTGCTGTTTTCCAGTGTCACTCTCTCCAGCTCCTCCTGCAGTTTGTGGATTTTTACTTCAGTGCTGACTGTGTCCACCTGCCAGTAGTCCTGCGGGCTGTTCAAGCTCTTCATCACTGGACACATGAAAAAAAGAAGTTAAACAGTCACTGTTGATGAGTGAACAAAATTTTAATATTTTTTGTATAACTTTTGAACTTGAACTTGAAAATGTTATGACAATGTCTTCCATTTATCATCATCATCAACCTTTATTTTTTCAGGGATACATTGAGGGCTGACCTTCAGTTTCAATGATGCCCAGATTACATAAGCAGAAAGAAAATAAGCCAAACAGAAGGAATACAAAAACCAATTCCTAATAAAAACAATTAAATTTAAAGACATTAAGATTTAAAAGATTTAAAAGCACATTTCTAAATGATCCGAGTGTTATCAGTGCTTTGTAGGTTATTCCATGAGTCTGGAACACTTAGTGAAGTAAGGTAATTTGGTAATTTATTTAAGAGTCCTTTGTAAATAAAGATAAACCAACACTGATCTCCTCTCACAGAGAGAGAGAGAGGACCAGTCAACCTTTTCATAGAAAGTGCAATGATGGGTACTGTAGGTATCCCCAGTAATAATAGCATGGTGGTAATAGCAGCATGTCTATATATTGCATCATCATAATCCAAGACAGAGAAAAATACAGCTTCAACAATTCTTTTTCTACTGTACATGGGAGAGCAGGTTCTATTTCTATAAAGGAAGCCAAGTTTCATCTGCAGCTTTTTTGACTAGATTCAGTACAAAAGATATACTATTATTATCATCACTTCAGTGATAGTGACTTCTACTCTATATTAAAAACTTCAATATAGAGCAATATAATAAAAATACATGGTTTTACACAGTGGTGGTAGAGGTGCTCAGATCTTTATGTAATTCAAAGCAGTAACACCACAGAGTAAAAATACTCCATTACTAGTAAAAAGTCCAGCTTTCAAACTTTTGAGTTAAAAATACAGAAATACTATCACCAAAATGTGCTTAAATGTTCTGTAAACGAAACAATAATATAGCAGAAGATATAGTGGAGTAATGGCGTCCCAAGGAGAGAATGAAGTCACCTTCTGCATGTGTTGTAATCTGAGCTTCGCTGTTTTTTTTGTTTTGGTAGCCTGCCTGGCAGTGTGTGCATGTTAGTGCATGTGAATCTCCATTATAAAGACACAGGGATCACAGCCAAGACTGGTCTGGCTTTACAGAGAACGAGAGACCTACAAGCTGCTGTGTAAGTAACTTATTACAAGTGATGATTTTTGTTGATAGGCTTTGTATGTAAAAGTTTGATTTGAACAGGCACTAGTAACTAGACTGTACTTATCAAATAAATGTAAAATATTTTCCTCCCTAAAATTCAATACCTCAAAAGCACTTATTTGAATGAATGTAATTAGTTACTTTCGTACCTAGTTACTGGTTTTATGTCATACTTGAAATTTTACACAGACCTCATAATCAAAATATTTTAACACATAAATGTATAATATCATCTCAGTCAAAAGACTTTTTGTTGCTTCCAAACACAAACTAGTGCATTAAATAACTTACTAATTTACAAACTAACTTACAAACTAATTCTTTCTACTGAGTGCTTCTCTGTTATACAGAATAGAAAGCAGGCCTGTGTGCTCTACCTGTACCTTGGCTAGTCTCCATCTCCGTCCTCAGCTGAAGCAGCTCCAACTCTTTGGCCTGGAGCTGCTCCGTCAGCAACCTCTCACTCTCGCTCTTCTCTTTTTTCTGACAGAGAAAGAGAGGAGACAGTAAAGGAGAGGGAGAGGGAGATGAAGGGAGAGTCAGCATTCATACCAATGCAGGAAGCCGATGCTCAAATGTAAGCTCTTTGTAGCTGTGCTATATTGGTATAATTATATCATAAGCTTGGTGGTTCTACTTAAGTTCTCAATGAAATGACAGCAGAAGAATTAGTTACAAAAATCCCTCTCTTTATTCTCCTTAGACTTAAAAATGTGCATTGTTTTCAGGTTTGCAACATACAGGATCATTGCGCATGGCTCTTGTGTCTGTTTGAGGAAGGTTCAAATTCATCACTGTACGCACCAGTTTGTTAAGCTCCATCTGCAGGTCCTCCTTCTCTATATAGATACCTCGGTAAGCACTGAAGGCCTTGTTCACATACTGGGGACCCTCTGATGGAGGCGCCTCTGGCCTGAAGAGCTACAGTGGTGATAGATAAAAACACACAGAGAAGACAAGAGCAGGGCTGAGATCAATTTCATTGAATTTAAATATCTGTGGTAGGAAGTTACTTTCCTCCCACCCCATCCTACTTTGATGGTGCAACAAATAAAACCAAAATTGATAAAGAGAAAGTTTCCTGCCCACATACTGTGCAGCATTTTCACTTTAGCCCACCGTCTGTATTAGGACCGTTGCTGTTTACATAGCTCTCTGCATTGTACTGGATCCTTTGTTTTTTTTAAATCCAATTTTATGAGCCTTCTCCTCCAATGTGTAGAGCTCCAACACATTGTTTGGCAATGCCACGCTTTTCCAGACCTCCTCTCTCTTTTTAGACAGAGCAGATTTATTTCTCATTGTTTTATAGCTTTAACTATAGGCCAACAATATTAATGATGCTGGCATGCAGACTCTCCCAGAGGCAAGTATTTTGCAGTGTGGTGTTGAATTTGCTGACTTTTTCCAAACTTTCTCTAAGCATTTTCTGTTTGTCTATAATTCTGATATCCTGGGAAATGGAAAAGAAAACTGTTTTCATTCATCTCTGTCTTCAGCTCAAACTTTCTAAACCTTGCACTCTGGCTGTGTAACCATCTGGATAAGCAGCAGTATGTTCTTTTATTTCACTCTCCTCAAGCTATTATCTCTTCCTTCTATCTTCTCCTTGTCTTTTCCCCACCGTCATTACTTCCTGCCCATTTACAGCTATACCTTATCCTCCAGCTGCTTAACCCTCTTCCTCAGCAATGTATTCTCTCGCTCTGTGTCTCTCAGCCTCTTCTTGATGTCCTCATAGGCTGTGACCAGGGCGAAGTGGGAAGCAACGGATTCATCGCCGGCGCACACCGATACAGGGCTCTCGCCGATGGCGGTGTAGGCTGTCTCATGTTTGAGAATACAGATGTCATCATCCACTGCCAGGGGCTCCATGCCTGCACAGGCCTACTCTGTAGCAGATAGAAGACCTGGGGATTACATGAACTGTTTCATTTTCAAAATGAAGTCTCCTTTTGTTTTTTTGCAAAAGCCAAAGAAAAAAATGACTGCATTCTGAAATGAAATAATTTGTTTAATGAAGTTAATGAAGTTAGCACCTTCTATCCTAAAGCATTAGGCAAAAAAGTCTTGTTATTAACACATGGCCGCCATGTTTATATGGACATCTTGGGGGGTAGATGGTCATTACTACTTTTGTTGCATATCCTACAGATCACTCTACAATCAATCAGTGTCCCAGTGCTATATCTTTGTACAGTGGATTACACTGACTTTCCAAAGGTTGCACCCTCCTCTCTATTCATGTTTACTATGGGATAGTCATCTATTTCTTTCATACAGAATATGTACAGTTTATCACTTCCTGTGTGCAAAAGACATTTTGACAAGAGCTACCAGAGGTAAAATGTTTAACACATATGCAACAGCACTTCATAAATGTTATAAAGTTTAAAAAAAAATATCTTTATTGATTTTTCAAAAGACATTATGATTACATCGAAGCAAAGCACAACATAATAGAAATAAAAATAAAAGGAACAAAACAGAACATCTCGACTCACAGACTCATTCACTCAGACACATTCACATTCAAGCAGGTGAGAGACTCTTGATCTTAAAGCGTTTTTAACATTTTGCCCTAGTATTAAAAGACCAGATGAACTTGTATCAAATGCTCAAATGTTTGTCTGACAGGTGTGTTTTGTTTGATCATTACTTCATGCAGTTTATTGAGTTGATTTTCTGTATGACTACAGTGACTGGGACAGGCCTCATACAGCATGAAGCCACATGTGAATAAGCTCACCATCATCAGACTAACCGTACAGTAAGAGATATCTTTCTTGTACAAAGTTGACTCAATCTCCATCAAACTTTAGTCATATAGCTTATCTGAACAGTCTGTTCCACAGAACTTAAAAAAATGAGACCATTTGGCTAAAATGCCAATGACGTGGGAGTAAAGGTGTGCAACATCTACAATCTATTGCAGAAGGGCTAATAGTCTATATGAGATCTGTATTAATACAAAGGTAAACTTTTGATTGTGCACAGTTACAGAGGAGAAAAGGGTCTCACTCTTTCTCGGTACTGGCCTGTTGTTATCAGGATGTCACACTGTCCAAAACACTCTAAGCAAGAATTTTATCAGTCCAACCAAACTATCTTAAACCGGCCTAGACCCCACACCCTCCTGCATTCTTTCTGTTTGTAGCTCGGCAGCAGAGACGGTGCAGCCAACGCTATTGATGATGTCAGCATGCAATGATGCAGCAAACACTGAGGAGCCAAGTTTTTAACACAGATGGCGGAAGCGCTTGGAGAAATAACTAAGTTTCAGTAGACTACCCAGACAGGCTTTTAGATCCATGTCATAGATATAAATCAAGAAAAACCATAGCTGACTTTCATGGACGACTTGAGCGAGTGGCATGAAATCGAAAGTGACCACTTCAAGTACAAAAAACGAAAGTGAACGTGTGTCCAAAACACGAAGAGCAACGTCATTTTGGTACAATTCCTACGATAAATTTGGTCAGCTAAAGCCCTGAGAAGGAACTGACATCAATCAAGAGACCACGTTATGTAAAAAAGCGGTAATGGAAAGCAGCCATAATAGAGATGTAAACAATCAATGAATCTCGTTTGTATACGATGCTAACGTTGTGGTGTTAGCTTCCGTGAGCTCTGTTGACAGCCGACAAAACACATTGATAGGCAGCTCTACAGTAGGCTACAGAATGAAAAACACAATCAGTACACAATGACCTAGACAATCGTAAAGTCAATACCAATAGCTAACGTTACAGTGATGACAACGATCGATCTGTTATGATGATAACATTTAGCTAGCGCTTAGCTAACGTTTCTGGCTATTTGTGGCTAGGTGAAGTAAAAGCAGTCGATTATTTTACACTCTCGACTTTCACCAACCGTGTTAGATGCTGTCCTCAATTAGGTTTCAGTTGACCACACAGGATTATCATTTATTCTTGACAAAAGAAGACCTGTTTCTCGGAGACAAACAAAGAGACGAGGCTGAACATTCGCACCGTGTCAGAACTGACAGGTGAGGAAACAAAAACTTCCGGGAGTCACTTGACTGTTGAAGTCCTTTCAAAATAAAAGCACGGTGTGACGTTGATCCGAGGTGTGTGACATTACAAGTGTTGGACTAGAGTGCAGACGGGGAAGCAGTATATTGATTTAACGCAGTGTACTTGATTTAGTAAGATAACATAAAAGGGGAAAACTCTGTTAAAAGTATCACTGAAAAATATAACAAAAAAGTCCAGAGCCTCCAGTGAAGACGACAGTTTCCTTACAGATTTAAGAGGTCGTCACATAATTTGGCCGTCTCACATTAATTTGGGAGGTCCCAGTCTTACCCAGGCCAGGGCTAAAGTGGACGAGTGGAAAAGGGGTATTCTAACAACACACTTTTCTTCCACAGCTAGGGGAGCAAAAGAACAGGAAGAGGCCAGTGAGCACCGACGAAAATTAAGTAAGGAAGAAGAAATGAAAAGAACTCAATGTCTTGAACAATTTTGAATTTAAATACGATTAACTACAGGTAAAGCAAGGTTAGTGGCTTCTTACTTAGCCGTTTGCTAATTTGCTAACAAAATATGATATATTTATCGTCGTCAGACTCGGCCAAAATATAATTTCTAAAACCAAACCTAAATACGTACTTTAGTGACTGCACACAGGTTTTGTCTTATTTTCTTATCACATGCGTAATTTTTAATGTAGAGATAAGCTAGCTAGCTAGCTAACATTAGCTTAACAAGCTAGCTTGTATTAATCACCAAAGCAGAAAAACTAAATTAGATTAAATGTCACTGGTTTTGGTTAACCTGTATCTTAATTACTTAACTTGTTGAATTTTTTTCTTAATGGTCTTAACTATAGATTACCCTTATTTATGATTTATAATTTATGATATTTATTTATTAACATGTTCACTGTAAACACTGATCAACCATACTATGTGATGTTTTCTTTTGTCTATAGAGTAAAAGATAAACAAACAGTAAAGCTGTTGGGAAAGACAGATTAGCTAATGCCAAGCAGCCTGTCCTGACTGCTCCTGCTGCTGGATTTGGAGTGTGAGATCCATTCTTGCTTTTGCTAAATATTAGATGATAAACTTGCAACTCTTTAACATTATGAATTGATAGTCAAAACCCCTTTGCCGCTCGAAATTCCGACATAATGTGCATCAAAGTCTGTTCCTTATGGCATCTGTAGCACTCAGGACAGTCTCTCAGATTGAATCTAACTATTTTTGAAGGAGTCCAAAAGAAACATTCATTCACTCTAATGAAACGTTCTATTTCTTTCTCATTATGGCATTAAAACAACAGGTTTAGTAATTCTGCTTACTGAAATAGAAAGATATCCAGATACCAAACATCAATAGTTGATCAACACATAGTATATACTCTAGTGTTAAATCATTAAACATTAATATTCTAATGTTGATGTTATGTATGAATCTTGGGAAATTTGTGTTGGAAGTGGGAGAGTGAAATATGTTGTTTGCAAGTGTGACGTTTACCAGCAGACAGCAGATGTGCTGGGCAGAACATTAAAGTTTGCATATAGTAAATATGTAAAAATCTCATTCTTTGCCAACATGTGTAATTAATACAATAGTTTAAATGGTGTCATCTGAACAATTATAAAAATTTAAGAGAAAGCAGAAAACAATTTTGAGTATTCTAACAATACTAAGCATAATATTGCTATATTTAAAGTGTCACCAAAGATTTCCTAAATGTCCTATTTTAATCATTTTAAAGGACATACAAGTCAAAAGTGTGAAATATAAATCCTGGGCTTTGACTGTGGAAGAAGCTGCAAACATCAGTGACATGACATTTGAAGAGAAACCTGAGATCTGCATTTTGAAGACTCGTGAATGTAAGCTTGAACACTTGCATATACAGTATCAGCACAATGAAAAAATTGGTTTCTTACTCACTTCCCTGTGAATGTGGCGTACACTAGTTGTTTTAGTTTTGTTCTTTCAGAGATGAAACACACTTTTTAATTGCAGTAAAAAAGCTTTTCTTTGATTGCTTTCCAAACATCTATCAAATATTAAATATGCAGTGTTTTTTGTGTAACATCAGTCTTGATTTAAGGCTAACATAGTTGGAGTCAGTGACATGAAATGACCTTTTCATTATCATTTGAACAATAAATACACATCTCTTTTCTGGAGCTCAGATAATTGTAGTGGTGTCTTCAGGCTGTACTTATAGGCATACATAAACATGCCAACCAAGAGTTTACACTACACTATGCTTTTCCCAATCTTGTAAAACAGTTTTTCATCCTCTAAGAGATACCATTAAATCCACACCCATTGCCATAATGTTATATTCAATCCAAAACAATTGTGATATAAGTGGCATTTTGGCTGGTTTGTCAATGTCACTTCTGTTCCCTGGAGCTGTGAGGTTTACATGTCTGCAGGAGTGCTGTGAGGAATTGTTTGAAAAATGCCAATTTTGTGTCAATATCATTGCAGTGTTGTCAAAGGCCCAGCTGCTGCTGAGAGATATAGAAGAGCTGCTGGACTGTTGTACAATAACAGGCCCCTCCAACTTGAGACGGCGCAGAATGGTATGTGTACTGGGGGGAGTGAATACTAGGACAAACTCCAATGGAACCATGTGACTATGATGTTGATCACAGTTATCCCCTAACATTAAACAAGTTGTTTTATAGGTCTCATCTTAACCATACTACACTCAGAGAGCTTAGTTGATCATGTAGGTTTGTCTTTTTTCTTCTTCTTGACTTCCTTCTTTATTCTTTCCCCCAACTGATGCTCTTACATTATGGGCATCAGAGAGGTATATTTGTTTAATTTGTTTTAATCCTGTCTTTGAAGCACATAATGAAGCTATTACATTCACTCAATACTGGGGTCAGTAGTAGTTGGGCTACATGAATTCCCTACAGTTGCATAGCAACACAGTTAATTTGCCCTCTCAGTGGCAAAACACTAGCTACGTATATGTATGTAAACTGAATTGCCATCAACATAAATTTCAGATGTCACAGAAGCTGCTTAACTAGTTTACCATTTAATTGTCACTGTTCATGCTAAGCTGAGCCTCTCTGCAGCTTTTACATGGTCTTCCGTCAAAGCGATCAGGGGACAAACGGCTTTAAGCATTAATCTTCCTGACCTATTTCCTCACGTACCAGAAGGGGCCAACAAATAAATAAAACTTTTTACACAAGCTTTCGGTAGACTGAGAAAAATCCTATTTGCTTTATAGAAATGCCTTCAGTGCATAGCAATCTGATTTAGGAGCTGTTATGTCATACATTTGATTCACAGCGGCCCTGATAGCTGTGTCAATTTCATCCACGCTTGTTGTCATATTTCTTTCGTTTCTGGCTGTGGCCCTGTTAGATGACATTCCCAACGTCAATCACTACAGAGGTTGTGATTGGTTCAGTTGTTTCTGCAACCGGAAATACAGTAATTTATGAAAGAGCTTTGAATCTCTCAACAGAATTTGAAATGTAGGAGCTTATTCAGAGGTCTGGAACCAGACAGGCAAAGTACCACTGTAGTGAGGACAGCATATATACACAGACATGCACACACTGTGTGCATCATTCTCTTTACTTTCTACATACCATTCACAGCGTGGTCTGGTGTACATGTTGTTGTTGTGACAGATTCAGCAGGAGTGTGAGGCCAGCATAGAGGAGGATGGAGAGACCCTGGTCATAGAGGGCCTCAGGTTTGAGTGCACGGCCAGCAGGGAGGAGCTGAGGAAGCTGAGTTCAAAGGCTGGTGGAGGAGGACAACAAGGCGACACATGACTGATGGCTACCTCTGCGGTTTTATCGCACAAGGTCAACAGGTCAGATGAATGGCAGAGGTAACAATGACAGAGAGATAGACAGAGAGCCAACAAACAACATGATTTAAAATGATGGGAGAAAGGCTAACAATCGACATGTGTAGCAGAGAGAGAGAAAGCAGGATGACACCATGTCATAAGGAGGATGAAAGCCAGTTTTAGATAAATGTTCCTATTGTTTCTAAATGTTTATGAATACAAAAGTTTAATGTCATCAGATATTATGAGTTACTGGTTCATTGTTGCTTTATTTTATCTTTGAGAACATAGTTTGACAGTGTGGAACAATGCTTGAGTTTATAATTTTAGAATATGGGCACACGGTTTGAGTGTTGCGTTTATGATAGTGCCATATTATAAGGAGGGAATATTATAAGAATTCCATTGTTCAGATTAATGTTGTTTTCTTTGCATTATTTAGTTCATTGCTGTTAGTCTTGTCCAACCCAGCACTGTACATTTTGCAGTTGCAGTAGCACGATAAGAATGAACGAGTAGCTTACTGACATTCCATATAGTTCCGCCTGTTTTATTACACTGAGCTGTTGCCTTTAACTATAGTGTGGGTCATTTACACCTTACATGTCCTTCTGTATACAACAACACACTGTGTACGTTAGATGGCTTTGTCTTTGATTGCAGAGCTGTTAGACTATTCTGTGTCCTTCCTGTTTGTAACTTTTACAGTCCACCATGCTTTTTAGTGCAGTTGGCTTAAAGAAAAACAGTATAATAAATAAAAATGACAGTGCTATACTTGTGTATCTGCAGGTCCCATCTGAAAATCTTATAATTGAATAACCTTTAGTCAAGACCTTTTAGAGTTCCTAAATACATTTTACTGCACTGGAGGATGATTATGACAGTACGATCTCTAAAATGTGTTGCTGTTTTTCAGTCCCTCAGTCCACTATGTGGTGGACTTTCTTGGTAGGTCAGATACATCATTTACTTTGACTTTACTCCTCTGCTGATTTCAGGGGTGAAACTGGTATCAAAAACATTTTACATAAATTATTTATAATTTATATAAATAATAATATGTATAAGGCACTGCTTTCATATATATATAAATATTATGATACTGTTGTATCAAAAGTAAAGGGGAATTAACAATAATTATTCAAAATGTGTATTGAATTTATTACTCAATGGGTGCTTTCTACATTTTAACCATAACTTTAGCTCAACAATGTTCTAAATTTTAAATCTAGTGCTGATGGCAGGAAAGATTAAACTATAGCTAATGATCATCATATGTGCTTTGAACTTAAACGGAAAGAAAGCCAGATGCAGTATCAGTGAGAACAATCTGCTTCTGCCATTTATCACCTTGTAAAATCCCCTTAACTGTTGAGGGGATGTTTCTGTGCTGCTGTAGCCTGTTACACAGAATAGTACCATTGCAATCACCAGTTTGTTAACTTCATGCACAAGTAGCACCATTACTTTGTTAACATGGAATTAAATGAATAAATCTCTCTTGTAAATTAATTGTAAAATAAATCCCCTAGATGGTGAAACTGAGACATAGAAATCATTCAGTCCTGCCTCGCCACATTACACCCTGTGTAAAGTGGGAAAGTACTGAAGGCTGTTTGGTCCTCAAATGAACAAATGAGATCTGCCACTAGATGAACAAGTGTCAGAGCATCAATGTAACCAATTAACAAACTCCCAATTAGAATGTCTGCTGAACGATTAAGCCCAGAAGTTTACCAAACGTTAACATACCAAACAGACTGACATAATGTATGCAAATAAGGTCATTATTATGCATGTGCTAGTTCAGTGCCCAAATTAAGTGCTTGTTCGGAGCACTCAGGATGTGTTTGCAAGCGTGAGCTCTATGACAACATATTACAGACATAATGGTCACTTGAAAAATCTAATTAGTTTTACATTTGGCTGTAAGCTATAGTAGTCTGTGGAACGTAAATACAGCTTGAATTATATTTAGTAACCATTCAAAGCTATAGTGAGAAATACCTTTACATTTATAGGGATGGAGGGAAGGGTTTAATAATAAATTGTTTGGATTTATAATATGCAGACACACACTCACACTCTGTACACAAACACATGCATCCTGTAATCAGGACAAGTGATAGAAAAAAAAGGTAGAAAAGCATTCAGCAGATGCTGAATTAGTAATGACAGAAGTTGCAGATTGACTGTGTTGATTGTCATGTTTTTGTCCTAAAGTGCTCCATGAATTATTTATGTTACAGCCCATGTAATTAGATGTTGATGGGAAAAGACTAGAATCGGGAAACTCAAGCACTTTCTGTTCTTTGGAAATGATAAATCAGTTGCTCAGTCCTTAATCATTTTTGACAATTTTAGGCCTTTGAACCCTTCAAACTGAGACGGCTGCGGCAGCCACCTCTTCACAACAGCTTACGACAGATTGACACTGCTGTATTGGGTGGTATTTTCTGGTTTATGATTGCAGTTGTGGTTTGTTTGGGTGATCTTCTCATGTCTGTTGTTGATATAAACATCTGCTGCCAATAAATCGGGACTGATGGAGCTGAGAGACTTGAAGCACCAGCAGATGTATGCTATGATCATTTTCTACCAGAGGAGGGTGCTGTTTCTTTGTGTATTGTACATCTTGCACCTAGTGCTTGTGCATTAGGCACTCAAGTGATTCTAATGTATAACAGCGACACATTCAAAGGCATATGAAACTCATTCAAGAGATGTAGTGTTGCTGAAAGTTGGACGCTTACCTAGTTGTCTTTTACAGCCTTGTAAATCCTTGAGTTGAAACGTTATGAAAATGAGTGGAGAATACAGACATACAGAATATACTCGCCTTTGTCTCTTGGCAAAGTAGAACATATTCACCTCTTATTAATCACCAGTAAGACGTGTGGATGGTGGGGTCACTGTATACCCTCTGTGATCCCTTTCTCTGCAATATAACACCCCATCAACTACCACTGCACTACTGCAGTTAAAGTTAAGATCAATGATGCCAGCGGTACAGTCATATATCACACTGCTGTCTCAGAGTTGTTTCACACTGCTGAACTAAACTGCACCAACACAAATTACACCTACAGTCGACGTGACCCCAGCACTTCTCCCTCTCTCTGTTTTAAGAACACTGGGGAAGTTTGACAGCCGTGGATTGCATGCGGTGAAGACTTATCGCCTATCAATTGTGTGTCAAGCTGCAGTGGGAGGAATGGTGTTGTAGACTTTTGTTGGAGATAGGAGTGGGATGCTTTTGTACCCATGATTTTGACAAACACACTGTGATGAGAAAATGGCTCGACTAAACACTGCATCACACTTTGTGCCTTGTGCCTTGTGCCTCAGAGCACTGTTTGGATGTAGAGTTCATGAGCATTCTTGGCAACCCACATATTGTGCTTCAAAACTGTTGTCAAGTAAAGTGCACTCGCCTGCTTACTGATTCATTACAGACCCTGAAACTGTGCCATATAATCGGGAACTGGCCTTCTTTACACAGCACAGAGGTCAGTCATATCCAAGGCCCCTGTATGTGTTTCGGTACAGCAGAGGGCATCCCTGTAGACCGAATGAGCAGAGCTGCAGCAGGGCATCCAAGGCCCTTCCTTTGTTTTTGCTGAGCCAATTAGAGAGAGATAGCATCTGCTGTGAAATAAGAACAATGGCTTGCTCACTGTGTGTTAGAGTCCATGAGTGTAAGTATATGTGTGTGTGTATATCTGTAGGCTAGTTACTGATTATGCGCGTGTGTGTGTGTGTGTGTGTGTGTGTGTGTGTGTGTGTGTGTGTGTGTGTGTGTGTGTGTGTGTGTGTGTGTGTGTGTGTGTGTGTGTGTGTGTGTGTGTGTGTTAGCCACAGTATATGAGCATGTGGAGTATGTGTGTTGAATAGTAATAAGAGAGAGAGGAGTATTGTATACAGCAGGGGAGAGAAACAAGAAAATGAGTGCCTGCAAAGACAGACAGCATATGGCTTCATCTAGTGTGATTCAGTTAAGCCCCACACATACAAACACACACAAACAAGCACACAGCAAATCACCACAGAGGCAAATATAAATTAGGAAGACTTCCTGCATTTATATGCTGAGACACATACAATGCTTGTAATTAAAAAGTCACCACTTTTGAGTGACAGCCTGGCTCATGCTCACTTAGTTTGTGTCCTTTCTCCAACTTCTGTGAAACTTTTTGTCAGGAAGTGCCGTGATGATTTCACAGTGGGCCATAACACTCCATCTCTCCAAAGGACCTGGAGGTCATTAACCCCTACCTGCTGCTGTCTGTAGCTGTGCAGAGTTTGATGACTTTTCTTTTCTAGCTAAGGAGTGAAAAGAGAGAGGTGTGTGTGTGTGTGTGTGTGTGTGTGTGCGCGCGCGTGCACGCACATGTGCGTGTGTACGTGTTTAGCAGAGCTAGCTAGCACCCCTGGCTTGGCCAGCCGGCTCCACCATATGGCCACATTTATCATGTATCGCGCTGTTCATTAAGACTGCCCTTGCTGGCTGCAGAAGCACTGCTGGGGGCCTCGAGCTCACCTCAGAAATGCTGTGGACGACTGACCGCCGTTCACTGTAATTTTGGGTGTGAATGCTGCAAAATTATACATGGTTGAACACCATTAACCGAAGCTCATTTTGAATCAGGGGAAAGCGCTGATTAAAATGCAATTTGAATTCAATTATGGGTAATTGAAATACAACTGTTTATTGTGGCCAAATATGTAGTCTGTGTTTTTAAAACTGTGAAAGGGCGCAAATATCAGTTGTCTGAGGTTCTCTGACGCCATGTGGCATGTTTTTCTTACTTATCAAACATAACGACAGCTTATCAGTTTTAACTGACCCAATGCTGAACTGCCCTTGGAGGCAATCTATGGAGAAAAATGTTGTTTCTTCATTTTTGAAAAAGATGTGATGATTTTTTTACAGTTCTATGAATGATTGTTAGTTGCAGTTCTATGCTTAACACAAGTCAGATTGCACATTGTTTTAACACATACATCTACATTGAGTCAGACATCTTCACTTGTGGCAGAGAAGATGACGATGAATGATCAACCATCTTTACTAAAACAACAAGGCGTGACAGACATGATTTGGCCTTTAGTGTTAATGCTTCAGAGTTCCCAATTTAATAAGCACATGAAAAGCTTTTCTACCTTAAAACATGACATTTCTTGTTACACAAAAGAGATGAGACATTTACATTTTAGACATGATGTATTAATCAACTGCACATAGTGCTCTGATTAACATATCAGTCCTGTTCCCTGGGCTAACTGTGGCAATTACCTGAGCGTGTTTTTTTATTTATTTTATTTTTATGTTTGATCTGCACTTCATTCAGCATGTCAGGCTGTATTTACACCATACACACATCATCTTTGACTGCTTGATTTTGGTTGTGTTCATTTTATTCAAAGAAAGACAAGACTCCTGTTTGAAGACAGAGAAGTAAAATAGGGCTGACAGCCTTTCCCACCTGAACCAGAGAACAGAAACCACTTTACTCACCAATACAATAATTAACTGGAATTTTCCCTGGTTGATGGTGTGTGAGTCTGGAGTGGAACTAGTACCACTGTTTTGTGCAGTGCAAAGTCATTTTTCTCTGTCTCTCTTGCTTTGTTTATTTGTTTGTTAGTATACTTATTTCATTTTATTGTTTAACCTCTGGTTAACATAATCAACGCAGTTTGACAGTAGTATTCCTTAATTGTCAGGACTGATTATATGTCGACTCTTTTTTTTTCACTTTTATGTAGTAACTTTAAGATATCTTTGGCATCTTAAAATCTTGGCAGCCAGAGCTTTGTACTGTATATCTTTGACAATGTTTACCAGACGAAACAGGAGGGAGGAGATAATAGAGGGGCACAAGGAGAAAGTGAGGGACATAATAAAGGACCCTGGCAGGAATCCAAACAGGGATGTTGGGGTTTGCGCCTTCACCATTGTACCCACAGTGGAGTGCCTGTGACAGTAACACTTTAATGTGAGCAGTAATGCCATGAGCAGTGCAGGAATATCTACCCTGATGAAGTGTACACGCTGCCCGCTGGTGAAGAATCGAAGAACATTAAGCCCTGCTGAAGATCTGGATTTGATCTGGAGGGGGATTTGTGATGAGCTCACTGGATGCACCCATTGGACAGCTGGTTCTAATGAAAATTGAAGGTTGAGGGGTGGAGGTGGGTTACATCAAAATAACTCGCAAAAGACAGCTGAAAGCAGCAAAGATTCAAACAACAGCAATAAAATGATTGACTCATGGAGGCTGTGGCAAAATCTGATCAGTTGAAGTGAATAGTCAGTCAGGGAACGGAGATGGAAACGGGAAAGAAAAAAAAATCTAAGTAAGAGAAAGAGGTTGTGTCTGACATGTGTGCCAATTTACCATTACTATTACTATTACTACTATCACTTTTTCTGACACAGCTTACAGAATGAACTTTGTGTAAGCTTTATACACTAGATGTGTGATTTAAAATTGGCTATACAAAGCTTTAAGTGTACCATGTTGGGGCCAATAACTTACTGGCCTTGATCAGTGTGGTCATGGTGATTCGTCCTGTATCAGCAGGGCTCTTTCACTCCATGCTGCTTGTGCAGAGACTGTGAGGCCAGCTGTTGTTTCAGTTCGTCCCTGTTAAGCCTCAAAATATCAAACAGCAAGCGTGACTTAACTGCCCTCCGAAGATCACAGACTGTTGTTGTGCCTGTCATTTTTATCTCAGGAAGAAGTCTTTGCATTTCTCTCCCACTCTGTGTAACACTCTTGATTTTCTCTCATCCTGCCTGTCCGTCTTCCTCTGTCTCTTCTTGACGGTTTGACAGTGTGACAGCGGTGGAGAGATGTCTTCAGTCTTGTGGGGGGGATGTCAGCAGGAGTGAGATGTCTGTCTTGGCACCACTGATTGCTCTGTGTGTGGGTGTGTGTCCATGCTTGTGTGAATTCGAAGCTTGAGTGTGGATACTGGAGGTGTGCTTATGTGTTGCATATTGAATATCAAAGGAAGGAGTTTGTCAATCCCTTTATTCCCTTTTTACAAATTGCCAGTTGCTCGAGCAGGCTATAATGATTGAGAGTTAAAAAAAATAGTTGGTAAGACAGAAGTTTGTCTTGATTGGAGCATCTTTATAAACAATGTCTCTGTGATGTTTTGGTTGTTGTAGCCACTCAAGTTGTTTTGCAAAATTCCTCTTCTTAGACTGTATTGGCAAGTGAGGCCTAGCTTTTTTGGTTGTTAAAGAGATGCATACAAACTGCTTATTTTAAGAGAAAAACACCAGATACACAAATGCTTTATAATATGTGTCTGAAGTCAGCATGCTACCCAGCTAGTCCCGGCCAATCTCGTCACTTTCCAGTAGCGACTCACTGCTGCTTCCAATCTGCCCTGAAGACGTAGCGTTTCTCAGAGAGCGTATTATAACCTCTTGTCTTGTAAATGCAACAGTGGCCGAAGTTCTAGTCAAGCCGCAATCACCACCACCCGCTCCTGGCAAGAAACCACATTCTACAGCAGGGAAAACTTACAGATAGCCCCTTTTAATAATGTTTCAACACAGATTGTTATTCATACTATTTATTACTACTTGCTACCTGCAGTTACTGCCTTTACTGCTTTCACCCTTTCTTTCGTCTTTATAGGTAAATATTAATTACTAACATGCATTTTAATGCAGTGGAGAATTGGCAGAACTAAGAAAAGAAATAGCGTGGTTTGACATTTTGCAAAATCACATTACTGTGGTTTCTACTGCAGATTTTTCTGAGGCTATAGGCTTAGTAAAAAGACTAAATAAACTACACGAGAATCTTGTCTGTTGATGCAGATGTAGAAGTCTCACTTTTTACAGCTTACAAAAGCAGCTCCAGTTTTTTTTCTCCTTCCCCTGTCATACCCACAGTGCATGGCATGACAGATTATAGGTGTCAAGTTTTTTTTCTCTGTTCTGTCCCACACTGACATATACTGCATGTCTGTGTACCCAGGTGTATTGAGTGACATAGACCTTTAGGACATTAGACCTTTTAAAAATCTCTTTTAGGTGTTTCAATCAGTAGCACCAAAAATCCCCATTCACCAAATGCAAATACTCTCAACAATGTTGTTTGCTCTCACATTCAGGTATACTACATATAATTTGTGTTTATAACCTTCCCACCAACTTCCTGTCATTCTCAAAAGGCAGCTGACTTGCCATTTAGACAGCAGCAGAAATCAGCCACAGACTGTGGCCGTTTTGTTGAAGAAGGATGTGACAGGAGAAACTCTGTAGTTACAGAGCAGAGCAGCTTGTTGAGCTTTGTTATTATAAATATAATAGCAGTGCTCATATCCTCTCCTTTTTCTTGGACTCATGTTCTATTAAAGTTATTATATTTATTAGGTAGCCAACTGCACTGTATATTATACAGTACTTTTGTTTATGCTCAGCTATTCCACTACTGGCATCAGTGGAGATGGGTTTAAAAAAAAAAAAAAAAACAGCTTTAATTTAATTTGTGCACTGGCTTCTTTGCCTAACAACACGAAAGTACAACAAAGCAACACTGCTTGGATCAGATTTTTTATTAATATTGGTGAAGAAGGCAGGCATTTAATCAAACAGTCATACGGCTTTCATGAGGAAATAAAAAAGTGCGCAGTCAGAAGTCAGAGTGTCTGGCCTCAGTCACAAGAGAAACAAGAGAAGAAGAGAGAGAAACTGAAAAGCTATTAAGTGAATATATTTCCAACAAAATCACATAATTTTTGTACAAAAAGCTGGATATATTTCTAGAGTGCTAAACTTTCTATGCTTAACATAATAGCTTCCCCAGTTCAGACATCACCTGGACAGCTTTTGGAGTTCAGTTCAAGTGGTTCATATACAATAAAGCAGCTGGCAGACATGGTTTGACATATGAAACCAGCAGAATGAGAGGATGTGTGGACACAGATAAGGATGAGAGAGTGAGACCATGACCTTGGCATAATATTAATGACATACTAGATCACATATAACCTTTAATGACAAAAGAAACCCTTATTACAGCAGAGAGGGAAAACCCTGTGACGGTTGGTCTGCATTCTCGGGATGATAAACAAATCAGATTCTATGCGTGTGTGGTTGTGTGTGATGGAGTTATCAAGTGCAGTGGAATTTCCCTGATCCTTGTGTTTCTATCAGTGGAATTACCCCTCAGGACACCTGATGCTTTATAGTGGGTTGAACACACATGTGCACACACACATACACACCAAGCTATGTCAAAGTGACAGAGAGTTATTTGTCTGCTTGTGTTTCTTTGGTCAGAGCCTTGTTGTTGGGTCACAGATGTGCTCCCATATGTCATACTCATATGACATATATCACACTAATACGAAGCACCATAAAAGGAGAAGCTGCTGTCAGTCTACATGCTTTAAACACTTCTTTATAAGGAGCTTTTTGTTCTCTTTCTGTTTTAGATCGTGCGGGAAAAGAAAAAACATAATTTGTATATGCAGTTATTTACTGAAATGAACATCTCAGATCTCTCTAAAAGCCACACAAAGCCACAATTATCAGCCCAAAAAGACATCTTACCAAAGTTTTTAACTGGACCCAAACAGACCCATATTTAACATGTACATTGCTGTACATTCATTTTTAGTTACAAAATCAATATACTGGTGTAAATATGTCATCGGTGCCTAAGGTGACACCCAGAGAAACTCAGCGTTCACACAACTCATGTTACAACCTCGAGTGTCACATGAGCTTAGTGTGGATTAGTGTACATGTGTAGTTGAGTAATACCTCTGTTTATAAGATTCCTACTGTGTGCACACTGAACTACATATAGGTATAAATTCTTATACTGATTCTATGCCATTAAATGCCTCAGGCGCTTCAGTTTTGGAACATGTTTTCTATATGGGGCCCTAATCAAAGCCAGCTCCAGCCATCCTGCCGGCACCCACACACAGAGACTATGGACTGGAGTATGATGTTATTTTCCAGGCTGAGCTAATTGTCTCTGGGGCTCAGTTCTCTCTCTCTGGTTGCAGTTGGACTTTGCTCTGTTACACGATGCAGCCACGGGTCCCTGGGAAGGCTCTAATGAAGAGTTATGAGAAGCTGGATGCCTCTTGGCTGTGGAGAGAGGGATGGAGGGAGGACACAGGGGAAGATGGAAGATGGGAGTGAAGCATGGAAGGGTGAAGAGAGAGGCATGAGAAGAAGATTGTGGAGAGGAAAGGAGGTAGAGAGAGCATGCGGTGAGGCAGAAAGATGGATGGAAGGAAGGAAAACACAAGAGGCTCTGGGACTCTTTACTGTTACTGCAGTAAAAAGCTCTGCTTGTACTGCTGCCTTGCAACATACACAGAACTGGATAGGGGGAGATTTCATGACTTGATGAGTGAGGTGAAAATTTAGATGTTATCTTTCTAAAGTTTAAAGTCTAAAGTTTTAAGTTTTGCATCTTCATGGCCCATGTCGCTTACTGACTGACTGGCTGACTGACTGGCTGAGTGACTGATGTTAAACCACTGGTCAGCTGAATGCCACGTGACTGAGTGACAAGGTTAACACCATTGGTCAGCCAGCAGTGTTGGAATTTCCCCATTTGTCGTTGCTCTTTCAAAATTATTTGGTGCAAACAAGCAATATTGCCAACTTAACACCTTTGTCACTAGATTAACTAAATTTTCCAAAACCCATTTAGTAACTTTTATCAAAAAAGCACCTAGTGACAAATGTAGCAGCTTTTTGGACAAACCTTAGCTACTTTCCCGAGAAGAAAGTTGCCAGTATTGCCCTGAGATGGTGAGATCGGGCTTTCCCTCCCCAGGCACACCTCTCTATGCTGACTGCATGGCAGCTGATGTGAATGAGCTTCTAACTCTCTCTCTAAGTGATAATTTTACATATAAATATAGCCAAAATCACAGCACAGCCATTGTTTTTTACTTGTACGTTTGGTGATTTTGTCAGATGACATCACAGTTAAAAGGTCAGGATTTTAGCAATGCAGAGCAGCAGCTTGGAAATGGCTTGGAAGTGGCGGCTGGTTAACATATCGTCTAAATGGGCAGCGTTTCAGTCACTGTTTCATACTTGTTCCATTGTCTGATAATAGAAGAGTAGGAGTAACAGAGTAGGAGAGAAGCAGACAGATAAAAGGCTGAAACTGGCTGACACTAAACAGAATGGAAATAGCCTACAATGTGGTCCAGCCATATTTTGACCTAGTCTTGTTATGTAATGTTTGGGGCTTAAGCCTGCTGGCCAGCACTACAGTTTTACTGTGTTCGGGATTGCTAACATAAATTATCCTCCGATTGTACAAGTTGGGTGTTTATATCGTCTGTCTCCTCCAAGGCCTGCCTGCCTTTATGAGTCTGTTTTTTTTTTATCTGTCCCTATTTTCTCTGTTCACCTATCTATCTCACAAATATATGTTCGTATAGCGATTACACTTGTGAATGTTATCTGTCTTTTTCTTTCTTACTGTTTCCTGCCTTTTCTCTGTTTGTGTCCGTGGGAGGCAAGTATCTTGTTTTCACTCTGACCCATTGTGGGTTTTCTGAAAAAAAAAAAAAAATCGGAAAGATTTAAAAAGCAAAGCGCAGGATTTATTCAGTGTCTGTCTTTTCAAACCATTTAAGTCATAACATGTCCCTGCATATTGTAGGTATGCAAATTCAAAATATTATCTTCAGGAGTTGCTTTTCAATGTGACCTTTTGCTAGAAAGAAACCCTATAAATGAGCATGTAAATATGGATTGAGTGTCAGCACACAAGTGTTTTTTTCTTATTTTGATCATTTAATTTATCAATGATTAAATTTCCTTATTTAGGAAAATCACATTTTGGCCACCAGAAGGTCTTCCAACAAGTGCATTAATGGAATAATACACGTGCATATTTATTATTCAGCTGCAAACCTGGGTCCATAACCTTCTTTGAGCTGAGTTTAAAACGTCGACAGTGTTACAAATATAGAGCTGCCTCAGATCATCAACAGTTTTGTTGGTTGCAACATGTCTGTGAAATGAAAAGAAAATCCTGGAAATTAAATGTACCCTTGTAAAGCTTCCAATTTCTTCCTTAGAGTCTATTTATTAGCGATTTATTTTCAGTGTTTCTTGCCTACAAAACAAAAAACCTTTTGCATTTCCTACGGTTAGTGCCGCTCCCCTCCAATATGTGGAGGACAGAGCAGCTTCAACCATTTTGATTTCAGATGTGGTCGGCCCGGGTCACGCCCTCGGAGAGTAGAGAAGGCTCTTTCTGTCCCTTTGCAGGGGAGAATCCTTTCTTTAACTTCCTCTCTTAATTCTGCCTTCACTGGAGTCTAAATGTCAGCCAGCCCGAGAGAGAGAGAGACAGAGAAAGAGAGAGGGAGATCTGCGGTCTGCTGGGAGAAAGCCATTGAAAGCATACATGATGACACACTTCCCCCATTCAGTCTGATGAGCTATTGAAAAGCAAGATGACATTTTGCAATAATACACCATATAGCTCCAGACTTTAGTGAGATGAAACATTATTCATAAATATGTGATGCCTGGCATTTATTGATGTTTGTGGCTAGATTTGCTGTCAAATCATTCTTGGTTTCAGTTTGAGTTTTATTTGCGAGGAAATGTGCCGCACCTTGACAAAGCAATGAACCATGACAGTGAGCTGTTATAATCAGTTATACAACCACATTGTTTAGCCCAAGGAATGTAAAGAGTCACAGTGAATAATATGACAAGATTTATAAGCACCCCCCTCCATATAATTATGAAAAATGATCTATTGTACGTGTGTGTGAGCACACCCCTGCGATTTTCGAGGTTACAGAACACCAAGAATTGAGCTCAGGCTTCAGCTTTGTGTCCTAGTTACAGTGGAGATTCTGCTACATCAGCCTGCACACGAGCCTGCAAAATCAGTTTTAGGTGATGAGAAAAAAATGATTTAGTTGACATGGTTTCCCAGGAGAGAGTGTTTGAAAACTCTGAAAACTGCATCTTGTACTCAATACTGAGGTGTGTGTGTGTGTGTGTAGCTGTATTTGCCAGCCTACATGCGTCAGGTGGAACACTAACAATGCAGTGATTGGGGAAATCAGTTTGCCTTTTTGGGAACGGCAGGCTCGATCATGCTATTATGCTTGTCCTCTTTCCTCATCTGCAACCCTCAATCTTTACCCTTTTCACCTTCCTCTCTGTGTCGTCCTCTTCCATCTGTCCTCCCTCTGTCAGAAGAGGAGTACATGTTATTTCCTTTTATGTTCCCAAATCGGTGTGAAGTCCCCATGAAGGGTAGTAGATTAGCGCCATTCTCATCCAGATAATTTTAACAGCTGCAGTGATGGTGGTGCTGCCGACATCTGAAGCCTCTTGTCTCCTGAGAGACACTCTGGCTGTTGGTTGAATTTCTGTCGCTTCAGATCAGCCCAGCTGGAGAAACACTAAACAGGCACATTTTATTCGCTACGGGCCTCCATGGATGTTCTGGGTACACAATGCCGGAGCTGCAGTATCAACAAAGTATTGACTGTTGCATTCAGGGGACCAGAGCGAGTACCGAAGGGGCTTAGTTAAATTTTATAGAAAATGGGTGAAAAAAAAGGGAGGGGGGGCTTGTTGGAGAGAGCAAAATGACTGTCGGTTTGGATTGTCTAAGCATGTTGTCATTCAAGTTTGTGGGTTTAATACTCTGTGGATTCAAGTGCAGAAAAAGAGGCCATTAAAGTGGTCATCTTAGACATGGTTTCCAGTCAGACCGGTGTGATCATTCAAATCGAGGCACATAGTAGTCATTACATAGGATTGCCTGAGGGCGGACACCTTTAGATACAGTACAGAAGATAGTGTAATTACTCAAAGCAGAGACATTTTAAGGCTATTGTTGCATCTCCTCTCCTTCTCATGTCCAAAATATTTTGTAATTACTCAGGCCTCCACTTCCCGTAACTCTCAGCAATTCAGAGGAAAGCTGGATTTAAATTTCCTGCAAATGGTGTCTGCTATCTGTTGTCACACCACTCTGGCATCCTGCTCTTGAGAATACTTTAGAAAAGACATTCAGCAAGTTTCATTTTAACATATTAAAGTATTTCATTTAATTGTAATGTGGGTTGGGACACAGACAAGTATTTCACTAACATTGACTACTACAAATTAATCAACCTCAACCAAAGTCAACAGAATTTTTGGTGAAAATCTGTATCATGAGTAAAATGTAAAATTCTGTTATCAGTACAGAGGAAAAAGTAAGTTTAAGAAATAGTTAGACATCTTGTGAAATACACTTATTCACTTTGTTGCAGAGCGTTAGACAAGAAAATCGTTACCACTCTAATGTCTATACATTAAATATGTAGCTGGAGCCAGCAGCTGGTTAGCTCAGCTTACCATAAATTCTGGAAACAGGGCTACATATTTAGCATGGCTCTATCCAAAGGTAGCAAGGTCTACTTACTAACACCTCTAAAGCTTACTGATTAACATGTTATATCTTGTTTTTTAATGGGTACAAAAACTGATGTGTGAAAAACAAAAATCTGCCATTTTTCTTGGGGTTATGTTACATACATACTATCTCTTTGTCAGGACGAGTAACCTCTCGGAGTTGCCTGGCAACTGGTTTAGCGATGTGCTAAGCTAAGAAGCTGTTGGTCTTAGTAACATATTTAGTGCACAGATATGCAAATGTATCAGTCCTCTCATGTACTGCTTGGCAAGAAAGTGAATAATCGCATTTCCAGATATATCAAACTACTCCTTTACATTCAGTAAATCTTACCTATTGGATGTTTTCTAGACAGTTTTTTGCACCAGTGCAGGTGTATTGCTAATAAACCCAAATTTTATACACATAACTCCATTACTTGTTTTCCCAACCTTTTGGATCCTTAGCCACTAACTGACTAAAGGCACCATTATTTAAGTGGTCATGTGTGTGTTCACATTTGGTACTGTAAAGCATCAAACAAATGTTAGGTATTGAATTTGTCATGTAGCCTTTTTGTAAAAGAGATATATTGAGTGTTGTCAAGTACAGCATTGGAGAGCATTTCGAATGGGTTTGATGCAATCAAAGGATTTTTTTTTTGTCATTCCAGCTCTGTAATCACTGAACTCAGTTGCAGGGCATGAGCCAGCGTCATTGGCAGATCTGCCAGACTGCCTGTGTGCTGTGTTTGCATTGGGTGGGTATTGATTTCGTGTTTGTCCTGGTAAATACTGTATTTTGGAACCTGGTGCTTCAGTGAAATCTGGACAGAGTTGTTGGATGGTAACAGAAGAGAGGGAATGGCACACATGGGAGAGAGGTAAAAGAGTCCATGGAGCAACAGTAATACAGCAAGAAATAAGTGAGAAACTGTGAGATCAAGAACAAAGGAAGAGAAGGAAAGCAGATAGGAGAAAAGTAAAATATTAGGAGGTATAAAGTGAGATGGTGTGGAGGAGGAAAGAGACGATGGGGTAGAAATAGTAGAAATGCAAAAATGAAAGTAGAGGAAAAATGAAGAGGAGGAAAAAGAAGAACATGTTGGACTTACTGTAGACTCTAACTTGGAATACAAACACACATACACTCCAACTCACCTCCAGTGGAGCACACCAGATTTGTGGCCAAGTCATCCACCACCCTCATCTCCCGCTCCCTCCTCTCGCTGTTACAAAACTTAATTACAGCAATAATTTGGCCATGTTTATTCTAGTCATTATTACATTCTGCAAGCACCGGTCAGCTAATGAAAATACAGACACCAGATCAGAGATGTGGTGAGGCGCCTGCCTCAAAAAAAAAGTTAAGGAAAGAAAGAACTGTCACTGACATATTATTAAGCCATGACATAAAGTATAATGAACAGCAAAGCTTCCTCCAGTTTCACTGATGCCAGCAGACATGATTAAGAAAGTATTAAAGACAAAGAAAAACTAATAAAGATGAGCTGGTACTTAATCTTGGTTGTTGACTGTGGTGTGTCATTTTAGCAAAATGAGACAGTAAGAGATAAGTGATCCTCTTAATGCTTGCTTTGTCTCTAATTAAGTGAAATTACAGACTTCCCTTCATTTAAACATCAACTTAAGACACTTCAAGATCTAGACAAGTCTAATTACAAAGAAGAGCAGCATACAACAGAAAACTGTTGTTTCCCTCAGCTTAAGCGGCACTTTAAATAAAGTGTTATTTTTTTTACTTTGATGTCTCAGATTGTAACAGTGATGGGATATATGCAGTAGTTTGAACATAAGACATAGCAGATGTCCACTATAGAGACAAAAGCAGAACATAAAGCAGATGGATGATTGTCATTAGCTTTTGATATAGGTTTAGTTATTGTTAAATCTACGTGACTATATTAAAGCTGGGATAGGCAGAAATCTGCAGGGAAAAAAAAGAAAAACATGCCAGATTCTGAAAATACAGCCTCCTTCCTGTATCGCTCTCCTCACGGGTATATCCCACACACTTGATCCACGCACAAGCAACTCAGCTGCATCCGTGAACCTTTGGCTACAGTAAGCAGAAAACTATTAGCAACATTTAACACTTGCTTTCATAGTAGATCTACCAAAACAACCAACCACTACTACAGTTCTATATTAAAGTAAAGTTAAGCTGGCAGCTTGTTACATGTCCAGGTGAAGTTCTCTCCATCACTGAAACAGTTCACCAATATTGACCCATATCTATCTGAGGGGAGGTGCACATGCATTTGCATTTGTAGAACTGACAATAGGAATGTTCTCTCTCTCTCTCTCTCCGAAAAGACCTGTGATTTGCCAAAGTCTCTCATCAGGTTAGATTTTCTAAAGCCAGAAAACAGAGCCAAGAGGAGTGGTGCAGGTCTCTAGTTTGCTCTCAGATCATTTGAATTACAATATATTGATTATGGAATTTTTGCCCAGAAATGCCAATAAAAAAACAGCTTTAATACATTATGCCAGAGGATTTCAGATGCAACACAAGGTGATGATGACCATCAGAATCATCACTGATGACTGATCATCGGAATAAAATCATGTCAGAATCAAGTAAAGTAGCACTAACTCGTCGGACCCAATCAATTATAATAAATACAAAACAAACATCATATCACATGATTGACCACATATTCTGACAAACTTATTTTGTCTTGCGGTTGGAACACAAAATTCCCAAACATGTTTTCAATTCCACGCAAAGCAGTGCGTCTCTACTGGACCCTAAATTAATCGAGTATATATGTGATAGCTGAAGTTTTGTGTTATCTGTTGTGATTCACTCGTCAACCTTTAAGAAAAAGGTTTATAATTAGCTTTGACATCCACCATTGCACTTATTGCATCCCCAATCTATACCAACTGCTGACAGATCTATACTGAAATACAAGTGCAAAAATGGCCATCAGTGGAAACCAGCATTTTAAGTGAGACAAAAGGACTGCCACAGTTGGAGACTACATTAGTTGAAGTCCTGACCAGATAAATTGCAGACTAAGCTCATCTTGAAGCACCACTCAGTCTCTAGAACCCAGAGGAAGCATTCAAGTCTGCTGGGATGCCCCCCCCCCCCCCCCCCCCCCACCTCCATTTATTAAATGATTTTGCTGCAGTTACATAGCTGTATAAATGTCAGCTGACATGTGGGCGAAACTCCATTTAAAGCTTGTCAGAGAGATTTATCAGGGTATTAAAAACTTTTAAATGTGCTGTTTTTTAAAGCTGTTGTGATCTGTCATACACCTCCACAGCTGCATATCATTGCCGTATATTTACCTCCTGCACAGGCCCCCATTGATCCATACAGGTAAAATCACTGTCTTTTTTCCACTGTCCACTCAAATAGAACAGGGAATAGATAGCTCATATTAGTCTGTAATTATATGACAATTGTATGATGAAGTATAAATTGGCAGTTTATTGAATTGACTACCTGTGAACCACTTTAGTAAAAACTGAATAATGTTTCAGTGCAGCTGTAATCCATGTAATACAACACGAGTCATGATCCCAAGGCTGACCTAACACTCACTATGCAGTACTAGTACTCTTTTCATTAAGACACAGGAAAGATAACTTGCACAGGAGAAGGAAGGTACATCACTGACCTAACTAGGGTGCGTATACTCCACAAACCTCGAGACGCATGTGATACATATCTGGCGTTGGCTCCTTTTGGTGACAAATACATGTCTCCAGTTGACTAAGCACAAATGGGCCAGAACGGGGCCATCACTGATCCACACTTTCCAGATGAACCGCGCTCATATGTTCCACACGCTGCATAGCTAGTAGTCTGGTGAATAACATGAAATTATGACAGCAGTGTCATTTTTATGATCCTTATTCTAGAATTAGGGCTGATGCAACCGCGCCAACTGTGGGGTTTCTGTCATGGTGGCTGCCATGAGCATCATAAAAGTCTCCCCAGTGCCTTTACACACGTCACATGCATACACACACAAGCACACACACACACACGCTGTCTCTTCTCGTTTACTCGCTCACATAGCCACAGACTGTGCACCAGTGGATTTATGGTGTGTGAACAACACAGTTTTTTTTTTTTTTTTTTTTTTATGAGGGGCTTGGACAAACAGTATTTGGAGCCAATTGATCGTTATGCTGTACATTATCCCATTTGCTGGAACACATTTCTCTTTTTCCAGTAACACAGACTAGAGCTTGGCAAAACTGGACAGTTGACCAGACACACACTGTCCACAGAACAAAGGAGTTTGAGTGCGAAAATATGCAGAAATACTGTGATTTCGAAAAAAGACACTGGAGACGGACCATTGTCTTTTTTTTTTAATAATTTTTTTATTTTTGTCTTCAATGTTTTTGTTAAGTTGTAGTGGCTGTTAATGAAAGCAACATATTTTTGCACATACAGTAGAGTCACTGTGTATTTGTGAGAGTCAGTTCTTTTTTGTTAGATTCTTAACAAAGCATGGATACGTTATACCTATATCGGTACCAAAAATGCATGCATTCAAAAACACTGTGCACAAAGTCTTATCCATCACATACTGTACACACACGCACACTAACATGTGCTTCCTAGTGGCAGGTGCAGTATGTAATGTGGCACTAGTCCAGACAGTGACCTGCATGGCTGTTAAAGAATCCAATGGATGTCTAAGGAAAACAGGAAATGTCTCTGAGGTAGATTTACAAATTTCTTTCAGAGATTGATTGGATTAAGTTCTATTACACAGTAAAATTGGGACGAAACTGTAGCACAGAATTTCAGCATACTATACATAAAGTTTGAGGATTTAGCTATTTTCTATCTGCTATATGCATCATACAAGGGAACCCAAACTGTTACTCTAAAATGCTGCTAAATGGCCACAGAAGAACTTTGTCTCTGCTATTGTCTCAAGACATTTGTTAGGCAGGCCTGACTTGATCAAAAATAATGCAATATTGATGTTAGCAGGGATTCTTTGTTGGTCAATGTCTGACTTTATGCTAACAAAACTGAATTTGACATTGTAACACTTGTCAAACTGCTGTTCAGTACATTGCTGCGAGCACTTGCCACTATACTCACTAGCTCGAAGTCTGTTCTTCTAATGACATTGCACCAGTTGGAAGAGCGCACAAGCCTCTGGGAGCTGAGCTGTGAGGGTGAAGGTACACATTATGTAGCAGAATCATCTGATAATAGATCCTTTTATCAATGTAACTGCAACGTTTCCCACTTTCCTCCATGCTTGCTGAGCTATTTGTGTGTTGGAGTTATGTGTTATTGGTTTGGTTGGCTGCATCTGGGTCTGACTTTTATTTCAGCAGTGAAATGATTGCAGCTCACTCTTACTCATGTGATGTGCATTGAAATAATTGTGTTTCATGAATTTATTTGCTGATGTTTTTTTTTCCAATTAAATCCTCCATTTAGGAGGAAATTGAAGTCTTTGTTTTGTTTTTCTAATACAATTTGTTTTTAATAGATTTTTTTTTTGACACAAAGTACTTCAGGAATGTGTCTTGCTGTAATCATTATTCTTCATATGTTATAACATAATGTGGGAATAATCTCATAAATCTTAATTGAACATGTCTGTAACAACAAGCTCAGTGAGTAGATGAGGCAGGTTTAATCAAAGAGTTTATAAACCATTAAAAAGTAAATTAAAGGCCATTAGCAAAACAAACAGCAAAAGTGAGGTGATGGAAATCATCACGTTTGCCTATTAATTGCGTATTTGCTTTAGATTGCTTGTTAATCCATTGTTGTGTTAGTCGGGTGGGGGGTGTAGTATATTGAGCTAGCAGCTTTCTTTTGCATAACCATTGTGTTTTGAGTTTAAAAAGGGAACAAACTCATGGATAGTTCACTGGGGCCAGTGAAGGAGAATTTTGGGAGGAATTTCAACAAGTTGAGGCTGTTCAGCCTGTAAAATACAGCACGTCATTTAGAGCACAAAGAAAAAGTTTCACCTGTGAGAACTCATCAGATTTGATTTTGCTTTGGCTAAATGCTGACCTTACTCGCTACAGTAACACGGTTCATCCATCCTTTTCAAACTGTTATACCCTCTACCAATGGAGCAGACACCCTTACATCTGACTGGCTTGGCTAATTCAATTACCACAGCAACATTTGATCAAATAAAAGTCCAAGCCTGGGAGCTTAATTAAATACAAGGGGGTGGAGAAATGCCCATGTGTGTATGTGTGTGTTTGTGTTTAGTATGCCTGTGCCTACCACATCTGGGTGAGTGTGAGGATTGTTGTGTGTGTGTGTGTGTGTGTGTGTGTGTGTGTGTGTGTGTGTGTGTGTGTGTGTGTGTGTGTGTGTGTGTGTGTGTGTGTGTGTGTGTGTGTGTGTGTGTGTGTGTGTGTGTGTGTGTGTGTGTGTGTGTGTGTGTGTGTGAGAGACAGCAGGTGCATGCCTGATTCAGTTTGTGTGTTTAAGCTATTGCTTGCATGGCTTTTTGGGTGTGTGTGTGTTTTTATAACTGGTTGCTAGGCAAGGGATGAGATAAAGCTTTTAACTGAGACACAGGAGATTTACAATTTGCTCTTCTGTTGAGCTGCTGAATACACAATAGGAGGGAGTTCAGTAAAGTTCACATAAACCACTTCTGACTGCTCACTCAATGCTACATGAATATGGATTTGTGTTAGTTCGTTTTTTTTCCACAAAAAAAAAAAAATTAATTATTCAAAAAAAACACCTTGCAGCCAAAACAAACAGGCAGCAATGTTCATGCACGAGATAGGGGCACGTATGCCCCAAAGAATTTGAACTAACTTGACATCAACAAAGACAGGGAATGAGCTCAGGCAGAAGTTAAACTCAATAATTTACACATATTTATTCATAGTCAGCAAACAAAAACAGTAACTAATGTTTTGACAAAATGGCCTTCTTTAGGGCAATGCCTCTGCATGCGCCCCTTTTGTGGATGTCTACTGTGTCAAGATAAATAGTGATTCTAAAACAACAAAACATATGAACAATAATCCCAATTTAAGTCAATAAATCCTATAGGGGATATGTTAGAGGACTTAACAATTGGCTGAAGACCTGCCTGAAAACTGTCCTCTTGAGCAACACACCCAAATAAGACATATCCACCAACCTCCGATTCTCTCCACATTGAAGAGGATGACTGGAGGATGAGCCTCAAACAGTCTTGGAAGTCCTTGAAGTATTGGCTGCAGCATTTAGACAGCAGAAGACAAAATGGGTGCTTTGACCTCTTTCTATGTCACCAGAGAGGCATAGCTCACAGCACAGTTTCCTGGCAGCCTTGTGGATTGAACCAGCCAGTCCTGGATGGCTGCTGGTTTCAAGGGACCCCCTGTAAGGATACTGGCTCCCCTCTCCCTTTTTGACACAGGCAGATGGTGATTGTAGCTGCAGATTTCCAGCCTTTGTCCCGGAGAATCTCAGTGTCCGCCACAAGAAAGTCAGTTAATTGGGACCAGTGCCACCAGCCCTTCACCCTTGCTTCAGCTATAGCACAAGAGGAGATCCATATGTTCATTCACCCATCTGCAGACGGCCACCTAGAAATCTGGGAGCACATATACTTAACACTGACTGAAAGCCTGCGCCCTGTTCCTGTCTCCCCTGCTCATGCTCCACGTCCATGTCTGACCAGACATGCCCATTATTTCGACCCTATAGTATCCTCTATCCTGATGTTAGATGGTTAGCTTTTGTCGTCTCATCTAATATTATTGACTGTGAAATGGAAGCAGCAGTGTAGAGTTGTGGCTTTTGGCATACAATTGAATTTGAAGTGTTGTGTGATGATACCTTACAGTGCATCTTTGTCAATGTGATTAATGCTGGTCGATTGGTGCCATAAGGGAGTTGTTAGCTAGTTAGTTTTTTTGAAATAAACCAATTTGTACGATGTACGTATAGCTGGGAGCAGGATTTAAAGTCGACCATCATAGAGAGGATCCAGATGTAATGATTGTTGTAAAATGGGAAAAATGGTGCATCATTTTGGACAATCTTCCCTCAAGGGCGTTCACAGTGTCTAACTTGTTTTCAGAAACAAAACTTCATCCTCCCCACACATAGCTTAGGTTTCAGAAATTCACAGAAGTTGTCAGACTCAGTCACTCCCTCCAGTTTGCAATTTTTCAGAAATGTGTGGTGAGACGGTGTTTCTGACACTGTTCGACTGCCTGACATTCTGACATCTTAAGACAGGTGATCCTGATCCACATGCTGGTGTGCTAGCTGATAGTTAGAACTGGCTTACAGACATTATCATCTGTTACTTGGTATATTGGAAGTGCTCCAAGCCTTGAAAGGATTTCCCCATTTTGTTCAGCTTAATGGCCATAACCCTCGGGGTGTATGCAGTCTAGTCAAGAGAGCTTGGAGGACTGTCCAAGCACAGATACAATGAATTTCACCACATCCTGGACACATGGGTAAAAATCCATTTACTAGGTCAAACGGCACAGAAGGCTTTGCCCCAGGCACATGAACATCAACACTGTCTGTAACAGAGGTTTTCACCAGGTGAGAAAGTATGCGTCTTGGCCCCTATTTCAGGTCCAAATCACTCACCAGGAGTCGGGGGCCATTTTATGGCCACATGACAAATGGCGGATTCTGTTCATTAGGTACGCCGAAAGAAAAAAACACCAACATGTCATGTCACTCTTCTTAAAATTGCAATGAAACAATATAATACCTGTCTCTGTGCCGAAAATGGAGAATGAAAAAGATCGGTTCAGACTCGTGGTTTCCAAAATCATCCGAGCATGACTGTGCCCTTTGTGATGACCATTTCTCAAGAGGCCAGATAGTAAAAACCATCAACACACAGAGACACCCTCAGGAATAATGGTACACACTTTTCTCTGCTGCTTGTCAGGGCAAAAGTGGTAAAAGTAGTAGATTTGTTCATGCACTCAACCAGTTAATTTGGTCTTCAGCAGGTAGCCCACCAGTGCTTTAACAACTCAGTAACATGTTGCTGCACATTCATAGCTTACATAGTATGCTGCTGTCTGCTGGGAGAAAATCTCAGCAGTATCACCTGTGCAATACTTTGGAACTCTTTTGGAACAACAGAAATGGATGTTCCTGATATCACATGAGTGGTTGTCAACTTCCCCTGCTGCCTGCAAGCAGGTTACTCGCTATAATCTACCTTTTTTTCTTAGAAACGATTTGTTAAGTGATTCAAATTTTATTTTCACTTCAAATGCCATGACGGAAGAGTTTCTGCAAGACATGCAAGGAATATTTAGCAGTCATCTAAAACACAAGCTTACTGCCGCAGTATGCCTGTTCAGTACTGACCTACAGAACCAGCTTTTATAGTAGTGATGCTGCAAGTATGCACAGTAGGCAGATTCTGTGGTTGCCTCTGCATGAAGGAGCAATTTGTTATCCTGTGTAACTAAGTAGAGGAATGCCCCCGCCACTGTCAAGGTTCAGAGTTATATTCCCATTGGTGCCACTCGTATTAAACACAAGAACACAGTTTGGCGCCAACGATCCACAAATGGCTTGTTAAATTGGCACAAGGTATGTACCATCTTCTCACCAATTTGTGTAGCAGCACATTTTGTTTGCAGTTGACTCTTCACATATTCCCCTTTTATATCATGTTTATTATGTTGTTCACAGTATTTAAATCTACATAATTAAAAGTTAATGAGTTTGTCTTTGGCAAGGTGTCGCACGTATCAGTGTGTAGCGTCTACATGTGCCGGTTGTTTGATAATGTTGACGATCATGAAAAGCCTGTCTTCTGCCATTTTCTGTTTCTCTTGTTTCTACCACCTCTTATCTGCCCTTCTACCTTTCTGTGATGTTGTTCTTCTCTTGCTCCTGTCTTTTCTCATTCCCTGCCCTCATTCCTCTCCTTTCCTCTCCTCTCCTTTCCTCTCCTCTCCTCTCATCTCATCTCCTACTAGAACTTTCCTCCCCTCCTCAGGTGACAGGGTGATGGATTAAGCCCAAATAAACTCGTTCATCTTTCAATTAGAGCCAGTGTTGAGGAGGTGTCAGCCATTATGAAGCTGTCTGGAAGACTGGGAGCGAGGGAGTGATGGAGAGAAGAAGGGGGGAAAAAAGGGTGAGAGTGAGTTATGGCATTAGTGTGTGAGACAGAGACAGAAAGATGTTTGTGAGAGACAGAGTGAGAAAAGAGGTGAGAAAGGAACAAAGATGGTGCCGTGTGTGTGTGTATGTGGGGGGAAAGAAACTTATTGGTTGAGGGAGCAGATCCAACTATTAAAACATCACTCCTGTGCTGCCGTCAGAACAGAACTCCCATGCCTGGCCGACCACCCACGGTCTCACTCCCCACGTCATCTCCAGCCCAGCTTGCATTTTTACGCAACATTGCCTTTCACTGATTTGATTTTTTTCCCTCTATTGTTGCCGCTGTTTCTTATGAGTCTGATGAATTTGCTCTGAGTGGCTTAGTCATAGAATAGGAGGGCTGTGGAGTGTGTGTGTGTGTCTGTGTGTGTGTGCACACGCGCCCTTGCATTAACGTATATGTGGGTGTAAAGGTAAGCACAAGTATTTGTCTGCAAATGTGCTTACTTAATCTCACATATTACTGTGCGAAAGCATACCGTATATATTCATTGCAGTGTATGAATACAGTGTGTGTATTGAGATACATTAATGAGTGTGTGTGTGTGTGTGTGGGTGCATGAGAGGGAGAAGACAGTGGTGTTTGAGGAGGCTGCTGCGACTTAGTACCCTTGCCTTCTTTCTCTCCCAGAAACCAATAGTGAGTTGTTGGCATATTTTCATTTTTTCCGTTTTACTTCTTCTTCTTCTTCAAGGGAATATTATGTACTGTAGGCACACAGGGACGAGTTCTAATGAATTTGAATGAGCGTCTCAATTTATTTTCCATGTTTTATTTATTTTTTCAGGGTTTGGGGAGTAAATTGAATCGACGGCAGTGATGCGTGCGCTAGTCAGGAGCAATATAGGGACCTGCTGTTCTGATTAAGTTCCTGTTATGGAGCCGTTCATTATTGATTTCATTTCTCCTCACTTCTCCTCCCTCTCACATTCGCATTCGCTCCATATCTCTTTCTTCACAGCAGGTCTCTCCCTCTTTCTCCGTGCCTCTTTCTCTTTCCCTCTTCTCCTCTGTCAGCTCTCATTTAAAAGCAGCAAGTTGTTATTTATAAAACTCCTCAGTTTTATTTCAGACTAAATCCACAATTATGTTTTGCTTATAATTCCGCTATACTATTTTGGCTTTTGAGATTTGCTGAGATATATTGCAGCTGGCAACACTGTAATGTGGAGGCTCTCTTTGTTCTGATTGGAGCAAAGTCCTGAATCATGTTTTTTGGCTGTTTGACTCACCCCGATAAGCGGACTTGACAACATACATGGTTTATTCACCAACCAGTTAGATACACAGAGTTTTCTCTCTGGCTGTGAAGAGAACTGTGCTAGTAGGAATTCTTTGAAAAAGAACATTTTTGACATTGTCAAAAAAAGGCAGAATATCATTTTTTTTAGATGAAGACTATTTCTTCTTACATGTTGTTCTTGTATTGCTGTGTTGTTAATCTAAATTACAATTTTGCTGCTTCTTACTCATATCGAGTCTCAGTAAACAAGTCACTTTGTCTTTTATACAAAGGTGTTTTGCTGATCATTGTCAGCTCTTGTCAGACTTGCACTCAGCTTTGTATTGAATGGCACGCATATACATTTTCTCATTCTTCACTGTACTCTGTATGTGGTGAAAAGCTTGGCACCCAAGCCATAGCATACCGTATATCTCTGAGACAGTATTGGTTGTTAAGTTATCCAACTCATGAAGCTAAACCTTATAAATCATACTAGTAATATTATTATTAAAACACGGCCAGCAAATTGGTAGCCTCTCTAAACAAAATGTCATTCTTGTGTCTGCCGTGTTTCCACCCCAGGAACCAGGAACCTTTAGAGGAACTATACGCGTTTCCACCGCAGGAGCCAGGGTCTAAATTTAGTTCCGGGGTAATTGATCGACCCCCAAAAAGGTTACCTGGTGGTCGGGGGGGTAGTACTTTCCACAGGTTCAGGAACTTTGGGGGTTGTAGGCTGCAGTGCTGAACATTTCTGATTGGTCGAGTACTCGCTGCATTTTATTTCACCCACGATGTTTAAAAGAATGCAGGGAACGAGCGAGTGAACACATTTTCCACACCGCGAAAACAGGTCCAGATAAAGGGTAAAAAAACTGAAACAGGACTGGCTAGGTGTGGCTAGGGTTGCCACCCTTTTTGGTCGAAAAGCGGCTTTTGACATAGTGAAACCCTTTCATTCACGTCCAGCCTCACAGATACAACCAGTTTTCCCTTCCTTATTTGTGAGATCATTTTTGTAAATAATTTTCCCCCATTGCTTTAGAACTGGTAAACCTGGTAAACCGATGCTGTTTGGCCTCTTCAGATGTTAAAGTTCAAACAAATAATTCTTAAATCCACTGAATCTGTTATTTGCAGTGGCTAATCCAGTAATAGATCACAGGTGAGCGTGATAGTGCTCTCTCTCACTGGAAAACGTAGGTCACAGGTATTGATGGAGCTTTCAAGAAATAAAGAAATTCTCAAATAAAACTGCATTCCCTTTAAGGAGCCTGCAAATAAACCTCTTGTGTGGGGGATTTAGAAGTACAGCTTCAGCAAACTGAAGAGGTCTGCACTGTGTGGAGACTGGGCTATGGTTAGGAGGCAGACTGAAGGCCTCTTTTTGCTGGTGTTGTTATGACTAACTTCCTATAACCCGACCTCTCCATGAGTCAAGAGCCACCTCACAGGGAAAGGAATGCAGCGACAGGTTCCATGGAAAAATGAAGAGGGGAACCTGTTGTTTTAATGAGTGTCTGGCCTTTTCGACTGGCTGGCTGTTTTGCTTACTGGCAGTGTGGGTGGCAGGTTGGATCACAATGTATGTAGTTTTTTTTCCTGGCAAATATACTGACTTCCTAGGCTTTTTGCTGACTAGTAAAAGCTCGCTGCAGGGCTTTAGTTTGGTTGGTCAGGGTAATAGTAAGAGTTCTCTGCATAATACAGTATTCATATTTAAGGTATTTTCACCATCTTTTACATCAGGGTGATGTATTTATTTTTATAGTTCATTATATATATAGACATTGGTGAGCTAATCTTAAAAGCATGGTTTCAAATTTAGTTTTGCCTGGCAGTCTCCATCTGCCTTTTAAAGGAACCACCCTGTCAAAATTCTGGCCTCCTTAACCCAAACTGTGAGAGTGAGTGAGAGCGGCCCGCTGTAACATCTGTGGTCTTGGCTGAGAATGAATGACTATGGATGGGCTGGGATTAAGGATCCCGGATGAGAGCTCTGGGGTGGAGTGATGGAGAAGTTTGCCGGGGCCGGGGGCCAGGGCCAGAGCCAGGGGTGGGGGTGGGGGTGGGGTTGCGAGTTGAGAACAAGGGGTGGGGTGAGGTAGGGGTAAGGGTGTGGGGCTGGGAAACTGGGGAAGTTAGGAGGACTGGAGTTGAGAGTTCAGAATCGGGTGAGGGGAGGACAGGGAATTGGGGTTGAGGAGGGATGGATATGGGAAGGGTGTGGTGAGTGTTGGGAAAAAGGGGTTAAGATTGGGACAAAGGGCCTTGTAGAAACTACAGCACAACTACCACTCTGCTTCAACAAAAAAGTCTTGTAGCTGCATGGGGTATTTCTGACCGAGGAAATAAATGCAGCTCTGAATGGACTTTAATTTAATCACTTGAAATATCCAATACAATGAATTACTTTAATACTAAATCAATATTTTTATAGTGTGGGATTTGGTGTAGGGGAGACTATGAATTAGGTGGGCTAAGGAAAAGACTTGCATTTCTGTGATGTGGAGACTGTGGTGAAGCATGACTCTGGAGCTGGTTTAGGGTCCATGAATTGAGGTTTGTGGAACCAGAGTTATGTTCAGTTTTTTTTTCTTTTCAGGGCCACAATGGAAGGCTGATGTTGAAAAATGCATGCTTTTAGCTGAGATAGATGGATTACAGATAAGTTGGAATATAAAAGAATTTGGACTGAGCTGCAACACGTGAGAGTGTAATTGACTGCTGGGAAATGGGTCTGGGGGTTTAGCAGAGGTTTGGGATGAGAGTCATTTGATGCTATTTTGGCTGTTCCCGGATTTAGTAAGGGCTAGATTTGAAGGAGGTCTCTCTCTCTCTCTCTCTGTCTCTCAGTCTCGCTCTCTCTCTCTCACACACACATATATACACTCTTTGACATGCACAAACTCCTTTCATCCTAAGCCAGTTGTACTTCCAACTCTGGGGAGACTTTTGGGAAGATGATATTATTGACGATACGGAGCACAAGATGACTCAGCCGCAGGAATCCCAGAAAACCCACAGTGGCTGGCTGGACTACATAGAGAGAGAGACAGTGAGACAGAGGGAGGCAGAGGAAGTAAGTGTGTGTGTGTGTGTGTGTGTGTGTGTGTGTGCGTGCGTGCGTGCGTGCGTGCGTGCGTGCGTGCGTGCGAGAGAGAAGCATGAAAACCAAGGAGAAGTAAAGGAGAAAGGGAGTCATGGGAATGTGTCATTGGAATTAATAATTGTTCTGGTCTGAGTTCATTTTGGTAACTGATAGTCTTGACCTTCAGTTCCTATTAGCAGTTCATAGGTATCCCTTATTAGTCACTAATAACCTGAGATAAATTAAAGAAAGACAACCAATAAACAACTAATGCCTGACGTTGTTTGACATTCTGTCAGATCTGCATCATGTTGACTGAAGTAATAAAAATGTCTTCATTTCAGCAAAACTGTGCATGTGATTTAAGAGGAGAAAAAAGAAACTGCAGCTGGAATAAAAAAGTTCTTACACAGTTGTTTTGAGGTAAAGGCGAAATGCCAAAAGAAACATTAGCATCAATGAATATTTCATCGCCTATCATGACTAACTGTGATAACTGTCCACTGCCAAATTCCACAAATACAACAGCTGAGAATTGTCCCTGCCTGAGGTTTGAGATGTTCTGCTTGTTCTAAGTGCACCTGGCCTTTTTATTTTTCTGTAGACCTTAATTGCAATATATGTGTGAGTTCAGTCTATAGTAATCTGATAGTATGCTGGTAGGATTGCTTTATGGCACAAAATAGGAAAAGAGTGCAGCTCTGCCAGTACACACAGCTTTCAAAGTTTGTTGCTGTGGGTGATGCTTGAAAAACAAAGCTTAGTTGAAGGAGATGTAACAGCAATGTTTTGTAATAAAACAAAAGGTTTATGGGAAATGTGGTCTTAATTTCGTGGTACACCAGCAACACCATTGGCATGATTCAGACATCACTGGCCATCTCTAGCAAGTTCTGACAATACCACAACTAATTTGAGAATGATATATTAAGGATTAAACGTCCTAACATGTCACGCTTCTCTTTTTCTCTTTGGCTCTGCGCTGTTATTGGGGCTGACATTGCATCTCTGCTGGGGTATTTTGTCTGTTGTTCTGCCAAGCTGACATGAAGGGGTCCAGCAACAGGGCTGGGATCAGCTCGAGGCTGAAGTCCAATATGCTGTGCCCTCTCTGTTACTGGGCAGACACAACTGGAAGGAAGTACAGGGTCAGGGGAGAGGAAGTATAGCCCAAAGTTTTATGCATAGCAATTTCTGGCTGTGTGATGACCCAGAGATTTGGAGCTGATTTTGTGAACAGTTATATGTGTATCTACTTATCCATTCTAGAACTTTTTTCTACTGGCCCATTTTCTCAATATCACAGCTTCACAAGCTAGAAAGGAAAGTCAAGACAGAATGAAAGTATGAGTAAGCACTTACTGTAACCATGGGTAATAAAACTGTAATTTTTTAAAGGAACGCTCCAGATTTAATGTCTGAAAGCAGAAATCCCTCTTAAATTAGGAAGACACTGTTATGTCAGAAATGGATATGAGACAGAGTAAAATTCCAGGATTATGACATTACTGAAAAAGCCAGAACATCTGTAAAGTTGTGATGGAACAACCCATTTCATATTTCATTTAAAAGCATAGTTTTACCCATGATGCCACGGGCAGTGACACACAAGTGAGCTATATATTGGACCCTATTAGAGGATTCACACTCACTCTTGTGCCAGACTGGCAGTTAGAGATGAGCAGAGGAGTAGAAAAGTGCTGACTCACCCTTGAGCTCCTGGTATCATGTACCTTCCAAACTTTCGCAGTGTTGCAGTGACCTTGAGCAACGCACAGCAGAGCGAGCGAGTCAGCGACTGAGGAGTGGAATAGAGAGAGAGAGAGACAGAGAGAGAGGGACCCCTCCAGCCTGCTTCTCGACAGATAATCTGTCAACCCCCCGCTGGTTCCCAGACTCATGGTACATGCGGCATAAACACACATATGCTACGTAGAAAACATACGCACACTCCTCGCCAGCCGCCTACCTCTGCAGCACAGCTGAGTGTCTGACAGGGAGGTAGTTGGTGGAGAACACGCATATCTCCCTCCTCTCCTCTTCCTTTTTAAACTCCATCCATCACACCCAACGCATCACTTTCCTTCTCTACCTTTCACTTCCTGCCTTCTCTCTCATATATTATCTTCCGTCTCTTTCATAACCTTCCTCTCTGTCTTGCTGTGCGTCCATCATGCTCTCTCCTTCACTCTTTGTTTGTCCCTTTTCTCTCCAATTTATTATGTCTTTTATTTGTCTTTGCCTAAACCGCCTGGGTTAGTTGAGATGGGAGAAAAAGCTTAATCAGTGAAAAATGAACACTGTGGAGAACACACACTGGTCTGTAATCTAAGTCCAAGCTGGAACACTCTTGATTATATTAGCCCTGTGAAGTGCTGTGACAAACATGTGAAACAAGGCTTGCCTTGGAAGGCTGTTGTTAACCAATCTGAAATTGCAAACTATTGATTAGCTCACTCACTGTTTATCAGCGCACATGCACATTTTGTGTCACTCTCTTTCTCCGTTTGACATACACACACACACACACACACACACACACACACACACACACACACACACACACACACACACAAATCCACCCACTCACACACACTCACACACAGTCCTGTGGATGGGCGAGAGGAGTATCAAGGTCTGGTCACAGTCATGCCAAGTGCTTGCCTCAGAGGTGTCCTGCAGGCCTACAGCACTCTACATCAGACCTCTGTGTTAGGTCCAAGTACACAGACACACACTGATGCAGACACGGGAGCACATGTCATGTGCAGATTAAATACAGTATGTCCCCCATGCCCCCACATACACTAATATGCATACATAAAACTCCCAACTCCTACATCAAGTCAGTTAGTGACATAGTCTTGCACTCTAGGAACTTTTCTGGTGAGTTTCAGTGGATCATCATGTGAAAGCTGTCATATGAGAGTCTTAATTTTCCTGGGGAAATGGATACAGCAGTTAACTTGTGTGCCTTTTTTTTTTCTGAGTGGGTAGAGTGCAGAATGAGTCAGTGGGCTGACATTAACTGACAATCTTGTAAAGTGCGCAGATGCATTGCAAAGACTGAAGATGAGTCACTCACATCAAAGATGATAATTGCACTTACTGACTCAATTACCACATTTGGATTTGAATGATTTCCATGGAAGTTGTTGCAGAACAAGCTGAAGTGAAAAGACTGTGGGCACAAAGACTGGAAGACAGGGAGGGAATGGAAGAGCTGGATTTGGGGAGTAAATGTGAGGGAGATGGATTTAGAATTCAGAGTGGTGATGCTTCCTCCACCATGTGTGATCATTTAGACCTTTACTGGTTGTTTGTTTGTTCTCAACGTCTTAACAGCTCTCTCGTCCATCTTTCTGCCAGCTTAATTTCCCTGCTAGGTGACGGTTAGATTTATTGACGTGTTCCCCCATTGAGCCGCCACAGGAGGCGGAGAAGCGCAGATGTGATGAAGCACTGTCCAGAATCCAAGAGCTACAGTCGAGTTTCCAGTCTGTGCCAAGAGCCACGTGAATGTTGGTGGGGTGAAGCAGGGGTGTCGGTTAAAGCAGCTGAAACTTCTAGAGACGCTGTGAACTAAATTCAGTTTAACATCTGTAGTGGGAGATGTCCAGTTGGTGATGCGCATCTTCTCGATGGATAAGTGGGTGGAGGTGGCTGCTTATGGATTGAACCAGATAATGCATCTTCACATTGGAGTTTAGGGGTGGTAATGTTAAAGGTTAAAGGAATCGTGTACTTTTGTCATACGGACTCATATCAGTCGAAGTGAGGGTTACAATATAACACAAAACGAGTTATCTTACAATTTTTTTTTCCTTCAGGAAACTGAAGTAGACTATATTCTGTCACAAATTACTCCACAGAGCTTATGCAGCTCAGGAAATAACTGGTTGAATTTTTAAAAAATAAATTTTTCAAGTCCAAATGAGATGATATTTACTTTCAAATTGCGCTATCCTTTCAAATTACACTAATGTATCTTGGAGCACTACAGTGCAGTTACAGCATTTGATGATTAAATATTATCATTTATCACTTTTTAGTGGAATTCTGCCATGATTATTTGACCATATGGTGTTATTATTTCACAAAATGACTGTATTGTACAATTGTATTTAAAAGATAACAAACTCAATTATTGATGTTTTTGCATCATTACATTGAACCAACCATATGATGTTGCTTACATGCAGTATACATATATTTCATAATGTGACATACCTGTATATCACTTATTGAATGTCAAAGTACATATATTGTGTGATATCTCATTCAGTTACATGAAAATGAAAGGAGTGATACATTGAGTGGGATTAGGGGATCTTCACCATTATTTTAATGTCACAATGTAATTATAATTCAAGATCATGTTTATTGAAGGTATTTGGTTTACCAAAAGGACAAGGTAAAAAAAAAAAAAAAAGATTTTATCTATAACCAAGTGTGAAGTATGCTGACCATGATGGCTCTCAGTTTAGTAACTTCATCAAGCCCCATATCAAACCCAATGATCACAAAAAAATTATCTATTTCCTTTGATCTGATTAAAGGAAATAGATAAAGATAATTGTTTTGTGTTTTAGTAGCCATCTAATTGACTGTACTTCCAGCAATAGAAAAATAACCCAAAGCATCTCTCACTAAGACGATGTGTGTTGGTACACATAAAGTAACGTCATGGAATTCATGGGATGTCTGACAAAACAAAAGCCATAGCTGTTGCTTAATGAAGCATTTCATTTCCATCATCGTTTCTACAACCCCACAGGATTTCGATGTGTCGTTTTATTTGATGTATATGTGAAGTGCAGCAGAGCACTGTATCTACGTAATTTTAGATAGAGGGCTCTGAAGCAGTGCCTCAGTATTCAGAATGGGCTGGTAATGAGAGTCACAATTTTCCTCCGCTCAGAAATAACTGATGTGTCTGTGTATGTATGCACGTGTGTGTGCGTGTGTTAATGCTCCGTGTGTGGAACAAAGATAATTGAATGTAAGTGGTGCCTATCAACTGTGGTCGTATTTCTCTGTGGTATTGAAACCTATGGAGATTTGAAAACTCATTTAGCTGTGCCACTTCAAAGAAAAGAAAATATTACGTAAAAACTACGCTGGAAGTGTGGCCCCCCTCCCCACTTAACTCCCCCTCTGCTGTTGCGGTATAAAGTGCACAAAAGACCTGGTGTGTGGAAAATGAATTAGTATTAGAATTAGAATTCACTGTATTTTCACTGTGCGATGATTGTGTAGCTGTGCATGTATCTGTGTGTGCTGTTGTGCTTGTGTGCAAAGTATGCATCTGTTCACATCTTGTCTGAGCTAAGTGCATGTTTGTATCCACGCTAATTAGTGTGTCCATTGAAAAACAGGAAGCTTTTCCCAGTCTGCGAAGATGAAAGGCATTAGAGCTGTGTCCAGTGTTTCCTCCCTGGTGTGTTAGACTGTGGCACTACAGGCTTTCACAATGAAATCTCTGACAAAGAAAGAAAGAAAGAAAGAAACCGAGAAAAGGAATGGCTGTTACAGAGTTTCATAGAAATTTCATGAGATAATTGCTGTCAGGTCAGGAAGTTTCCTATGCAGAGTGCTGCAGAAGGTGTGGAGTCAGGTTATTTGCAGTTAATTATGTTAGGCGCAGTACAGCATTTTCATCTGACTTAGCTCAGCTTGCAGTGCTGCACAAACAGAAAGAATATGAGCTTTAGTGGAAAATAATGACAAGTGTCTTTTGTTAAGAAGTTTAAAGATGAAGATGAGCACTGAGTTTCACGAACCAATTTTTTGCTTTAAATCAAACCAAACAGGAAAGATACAAAAATTAAATGGCTAAAAGCAAATCTAATATAATTAAACATCAATTTAGATATGCAATGTGCACAGTATATAGTACATACTATATACAAAATAAATGTGTTTGTGTGTTATCAACTAGGCCAGCAATTGTAATGAGTTGGCAGGCTTGAGCCAGATTTAATTAACTTTAAAAGGATGTGCATGAATTTAATTGCATTTAATTAAGATAAATATGGTCCTGATATTTTATTTCAGAACAATTCAAATACACATAGTTAGGAATTTAAATGCTAATGTGAAAAGAAAAGTTTTCTATCAAAATCTAAATCTGGTGTACTTGTTTCAGGTTCTTTGCCATCATATTGCTACAGTACCCGCAGTTGTTGCGATTTACACAGATGTTATTAAATTTCTTACTGGCTGATACAATTACAACTAATCTCAAAATGTTATAAAGTGGGTTTCTGTGCACAGTCATGCTGAGTAAATACCCTTTCAAATACAGTATGTGTATGAAAAGTTTTAGAGAAGAGAAAATGAGTAATATTTGATATTTAAATCATGTAATTAATGCCTCCCCCTGACAGATTTTATAGTTTATACTTATATAAAAGTTGATGAATGAATTATAACGCAGCATATTGGCCTGGAGAACTTTTATAATTAAAGTGGAAAGGATCGTATTTTTTCATGCTAACGTGACAGAAGTGGCTGAAGGGGACAACTCTCCAAGTCTAATTAAACAAAGAACCTATTCATAATATGCCATGAAATATTTATTATGTGTCCCAGATACACATTCCCCAAATTTTACCTCACATTATTACTTGAGAGAGGCTCAGTTAAAGTCCCTCTGTTATACCTGTCTGCCCTCGCAGCACAAATTGCCTCTAATCTGTTTTTTGGTGTTTCAGTGTTTGAATGTGTTTATGTTCAATAATTATAATGATAATTACATTGGTAAATACCTTAAGTGGTGACCGAAACCAAAATAATAACAAGAACAGCAACAACAACAACAATAATAGCAAAAATAGTAATAAGACAGGAAGGAAAGAAAGAAAGGGAAAGGAAGGAAAGAAAGCATTATGTTTTCAGGTTGTCCATTGATCCGTACGTCCCATACTAGTGACTGGATATATGAGTAACTCCTTGAGGAAATGTCTTCAAATTTGGCACAAGCGTTCACTTGGACTCAATGATTAGATTTTTGTGGTCAAAGGTCAACATCACTGACCTCACATGATATGTTTTTGACTATAACTCACAAATTCATGCACTAATTATGACACAATTTAACACAAATGTCAAAATGATGAAGATGATGTTTTGGCATGGAAGTGATGGAGTACAATTATTTGGAGAGTTCACATTTTAAAAAATACTCTGCTCTGATTAATATTTTGATTTACATGGTTTTCTGTCATAAGAATTGAAAAAAAAAAAAGGAAAACGGGCTGGAAGCACATCTATGCTTACTTTCTCATTGAAAAATTCTGGATCAGGCCGCACATGTTTGAGCTTCAGTCAGACTTGGGAGTTTGTTGATGAGTGAGGAGTTTGTTGTGCACCACACTCAGTGACTAGAAGACGTATCAGAATGGTAATTGTAGTCATTTGTTTGTTAGATTGTAAATAGCTGTAGCTTACTCAGTGATTATGGCTGTCGTAATGCAAACTTCTGCTCCCTATACGGACAAGGTTTTGGTGACTGGTGAAAGAGCAGTGTGTTGTGAAGAAAATGAAAGGTTTTGGGTTTATTTAACTCGTCCCCTGTCCCCACAAGTTGAGGGGATTGGTTCTTTAGGTTAGATGACGTATGAAACCCTGGCGGTCTGAGGCCATTTTTATGAGACTGTCATTGGTTCACTACAGTTCCATGGTGGAAATACGCAGTTATGGAGTTGTTATTTCTTATTTTTATTATTGTTATGTGTCTTGTATTATATAAAAAAACGCCACATGGACATGTTAACAAGGTTAAAAACATATTTTTCATTGGAGTTGGTCTTGAAAAAAGCTGATTCTTGGCAGATGAGAATGGTGAGTTATTCCAACAGTTTAAATGATTTCCACTGGTTTTAAGAATTGGAATTAAGTTCAATTCCAACAACTCTGAAAGGTTGGAGGAAATATCAATGTTGAGATTTTGAATGTTGGTTAAATGAATGTTAAGTGAGAGATTAGGGATCACAGAATTCTACTGGTTAACTGAGAATAGTGGATTTTGATCAGTTGATTGAAGATTCTGACATGGTGGAAAATGTCTCAATCAGATTGAAAATAACTGGAAGTGATGTTAGAGGACTTTGTGTATATAGTAATGGGTCATCTGCATATAGACTAACCTTATGGGTTGTGTTCAGGATGCTGATTCCAGTGGTTTTGGTTTCTTGGTGGATGGTATCTGGTAGGGGTACAATAAACAGGACAAATAGTAGGGGTGAGAGTGGACATCCTTGACCTCAGGTATTTATTAATTTTAAGGAGGAGTGATAAAAGTCCTTTGTTGACAGAGGAATTTCTAATTCCGGTTTAAATGAATGACAGTGTTGCATTGTTGGCCAGAAATGTTTACAATTATATAAAGATTTGTTATTTTGTTCAAAATGGGTATACCTGACTCTCTGTATGAGGAATTGTTTTTTCTTATTCATCATGATATCAAGCTCATATTTGGCTTCAAAGAGTTCTTTACGAAGGTCATCTGGTTGATTTTTGGCTACTAGCAGATTAAGCTCTGAAAAAATAAAGAAATAAACTGAATATTAAACATTGCCATATTTAGAACTAGTTTTTTGTGAAATTGTGTTATTATTGTAATTAACATCATACAATCACCATCACCATTAACATCAATGATCATTTTATAGCATTTGATCTAGCATTAATTGCAGAAATGCAAATGGAAACATCATCCTACAGTGCACAGTGCATCCATGAGCTTTACTGTAGGATCACTTGAGCAAGAACTCCAAATACGTGTGATATATAACAAAGGAAACAGACACTCAGCTGTACAGGCACAGAATCAGACATTTAAGCTTAGACAACAGAAACATACAGTGTAAAAGGTATTACAGAGACATAAGTCAGACAAAGATGTAACAGAGCTTAGGAAAGAGAGCAGGGGAACAAATGGAGTGAGAACAGGGGAAAAAGGTTGGAGTCACAGAAAAAGGAAAAATAAAACAAAAAATTGTGCAGAAAATCAAACAAAGAGATTAAAGAACACTGGTTTGTACACATTGCTTGCATTTCGGGTATATAATGTTTTTTGTTTTTACCTCAGAGCAATCTTGAGACCACAGAATAGTTGGCCGTCAATGTACAATTTATCCATGGTGATTGAAGCTCTTCTCCCATCTGCTTGGTGCTGTTTAAGAATGGGATAGACCCTCTTGTGGCATATGTTTATTTGGCAGGGGAATTGATTATTGAGGCCATAGTGAGTTTTTTATTAATTCTCTGCCCCTGCTTTTCAACAGCTCCTTTTGTTGGTAATGTGCAAACTTTGTAATGATTAGCCCAGGCTACCTGTTTGCTGTATATCTATCTCCAGGCCTATGAGCCTGGTGAGAAGTTATATTGTTGACAGTATGAGAGCGAACCTTTAGTTCAGTTCATATGATATCTTTATGTTTATCGGATTTGCAGATTTATTTTCAGGGATCCCAGAGAAAATGAGGTTTTCCTGCATGCTGTGTGTCTGTATGTCCAATATGGTCTTATTTTCTTTGACAATATTGTACATTTCCTTAGTCAAGGTTTCAACAGTAATTTTCAAGCACTTGTTCTCTCTTTTTAAGTCAAAGTATGCAAAATCTTCCATCACAAAACTCTGGTATTGAGAGGTGTCAGATTCCCGGTAGCGCTCCTTGGGTTTCTCATTCTTGGATGAGTCGTCTGTGCGCTGGTTGGGTTTCTGATCGGCATTTTGCATGGATTGCTGTGATATTCGTCAGTGAAATTTTCAATTTCCTCCGCGGTTGATGTTCATTGAGGACCGCCGTGCAATTTTAAAGAAAAAAGAGACATATTATTTGAAATTGAGAGACTGTTATGATTTGAATAAAGCTTTTTGTTGGACACAAAGGTAGGACTGAGACACAGAGACAGTTGAGCGGTGCAACAGAGGCTTTTTATTGTAGAATTTAGGAATGATGGCTTGAGGCTGGGACTGGGATCGCTGGAGTGTGGGATGGGCAGCAGAAAAGAGGACTGGGCCGGACTAGAGGAACAAACACAAAGCAGGCTGGGTACCGGATCTCAAGCTAGGATTTATAGCCATGACGAGGAGGTGGGCGATACATGGTTCTGGCAAGCAGGCGAAGATAAACCTGGTGCACAGGCAACCAATAGCTAGGCTGGCAAAGAGTGGAGTAGAGTGGAGTGAGGAACGGGATTCAAATACTGCAGGAGCTTCTTAAGTAGATGAGCTGATCTGAAGCAGGTGTGCAGGTGGTTTGGCGGGAGCAGGAATCCAGAAAGCCACGCCCAGCAAGTACACACACAAACACAGACAAAGACAAACTGGGGACAAACAAGTAACATAAGGAAAGGGGAACGCCTGTATGAGTGACCAGCCACACCATAATGGCTGATCTCACCTGTGTTTGTGTGTGATTCTCAGAGTTTGCGCATTGCTGTGGACTCTCTGACAGGGCTTCCTGTATGTCATATTCAGTGTAAGGCCTGGGCGTTTTAACAGTAAGACTCCAGGAGTTGCCATAAAACAGATTATTTTCCAAAACGCTTCCTTCTGTAATCAATAATTGCTGACTCAGTACAGAGTCGTGCACGACACCGGACTGTAAGTGTGATGTCGTTTCCTTCTCGCATATTAAAACTGGGCGATTAAATGCCACAGCAGGACAAGGACAGTATAACTTAATGGCTCCTTTTTACTGCAGTTGTTAGGTCCTTGCCTCAGTCCCCAGTGAGCAGTATCTTTATATTCAGCAACAGGGGCAAGGTAAAATATTGTTTTCACAGATTTTTCTTCTAAAGTTAACAAGGGCAATGCATGACATATTTTGTGTTAACAAGGGAGATGCTGTCCCCCCACTCAAATTGCCCCTCTCCTGTTAAAAGCCACCAGGGTATGAAGCAGAAGCCGTCGCCGTGAGGAATGAAGGCCATTGAGTTAAGCTTGTTGAGTTTAATGGAGCAGGAAGGCTATAGTAGAAGTAATGGCTGAGGGTGAGCTTAGCTACAGGCTTGTCAGGTACCACAGGGAGGGGAGAGGAAGGTTGTATCCTGGAAGATACTGCCTCCTGCTTTTTTCCATCACTGACACCCATTCATTTTTTACATTGAATACTATATTTTCATTGTGTTGGCTTTGTTCCTGCTCACATTTAGTAGGTGCTATTACAGGTAGGAACAACACATGCCATTAGTTACAGCAAGAGCAACAAGAAAGATGAGAGATTTTGTAAAATATTTCTGCAAAACCATATGTTAATTACTGTATGTCAGCTGATTGTCATTACTGATGGTTGTGCTTAAATCTAAGTCTTAGAAGAGGTCATATTTTAACACCCATCATTATTTGGTATTAAAAAAAGGTTGCCCAGCCACCTAATTAAGGGCATATTGAAGAAGGGACATACCAAATGATGACATTTGCCACCAATGGTTTATGTCTGTGTGATGGTGATATGGGGAAGATGTTGCGGTTGTTTATGGTCGAGTTTATGTCTGATGTAGTTTGTCGTAGAGGTTGAGCTGCAATTCTACTGATTGATTGTGGTGCAGACATGTCTGTGAGGGAATAATGATCACAATAAAACATTTGATTTTGTTTATTGAAGTAGAATTTACGGTTCTCCTCTTTTCTCTTCTCCTCTCCTCTCCTCTCCTCTCGTCTCCTCTCCTCTCCTCTCGTCTCCTCTCGTCTCCTCTCGTCTCCTCTCCCCTCCCCTCCTCTCCTCTCCTCTCCTCTCGTCTCCTCTCCTCTCATCTCCTCTCGTCTCCTCTCCTCTCCTCTCCCCTCCCCTCCCCTCCTCTCGTCTCCTCTCCTCTCCTCTCCTCTCGTCTCCTCTCCTCTCCTCTCCCCTCCCCTCCCCTCCCCTCCCCTCCTCTCCTCTCCTCTCCTCTCCTCTCCCCTCCCCTCCTCTCCTCTCCTCTCCTCTGCCAGATGGCTGCTCCTTAATCAAACTCTCGTACCTCAGAGAGGTAAACACATTATGCTGCCCTAATTACACTGACTTGGCAAAGCGTACCGCTTGAATGTATGTGTGCACATGTGCATGTGTGTGTAGGCTTTTGAATGTGTGTGACAGCAAGTGCATATGTATTTGTGTGTATGGTAGATGAGGGGTGAGGGGGTGTTATTAAAAGTCAGTGCAGTGGGTTATGCTCTCAGGCACCCTCACAGTTTTATTAAGAGCTGCTCCATCTAGAAGGGAAACGCACACACATTCATGCACACAACATGAGTGCAGAAATGATCGCTCAGCATATATGTACAGAATCACTCATTCTCTTAATCTCTCATTCTCAGAGAGTAAACAATCCCCTCGGCCCACTGTAGCTATGGAAACACTTGCTGCTGCAGGCCTCTCATATTGCTGCTACACTGTGGTATACTATAGTTATCCCCTGCCAAGTATTGAGGTAGGCAGACTGCTGTCATACATTCTTGCGAACCCATAAAGGCTCCTGTCATACAATCCAGCAGATCTATAAGCCCCTGGGCTGGATGTCGCGCAGTAATGTATGTCTAGCTGTGAAAACACTGACTTCGAGGCGAGCCATGTAACTTGCTTTGGCAGGGGGAACAAAGCAGTGTGGGGCTGTAGCACTAATAGTCTGGCAGCCCAATAGTGTTAGAGGCAAACAGAACGGTTTTCACAGGACTCGGCTGACCGAGTGCCGAGTGACTGCGGTGTGGCTCTGCACTTCTTGGGCTCTGGAAATTCTGAGGAAAGAAAGTGGGAATGTTACATGCTGTTGAGTTATAATAACAGTCAAACACTGAGAAAACTTAAGCTGATTTGATTATATTGACCACAGTTTTTCAGGGCAGGGCGGATGTTCAAAAGAGAGAAGAAAGTGATTAAAGTGATGAATGATTTTGGAAAAAAAAAGTGCACTATTTGAAGAAACTTCCTTATGTTTTCTTATGTTTTTTTGGATGAAAAGATGTCCCTCGTGGTGTAACTTTACCCATGTCAACAGCATAGCAATACATGCAGTTTGTGTGTTTCATATCAGGATTGACTTGTTTTTTTCTGGGGCTGCAACTGAAAACTATTGTTGTGTTTTCACCTATGAGTCTTTGTGTGTGTTTTGCCACATTTGGGAACAAATTGGTGTCCACCAAAAAGATTGGTGTCACAACCATGCAAGATACAGTCAGGAAACTTCACAGGTGTATATTAGAGATCAAAATGAAGACCCAGATTGAAGATGGATGTGGCCCGACCCATGAGTACTGAGTACTCATGTAATAATGTAGTAATAATTACTGAATACTCATTTGTCAGAACAGCAACGTGTTGTCACAGCTGGTGTGATCTTATCGCAAGATGGTCTCTAGTTTTCATTACTGATTAATCTACTGATTATTTTCTCAGTTAATCACATGGTTTACATAATGTCATCATATAGCTAAAAATGCCTATCTCTTAATTTGAGACACCTAATTTCAGATGTACTCTTTTGTCCAACCAGCAGTCCTAACCTGACGCACCAGATGGTTTGTTACACGAACCATCTGGGAAGGCTTTGTTGGAAACTGTTTGAAAAAGGGCAGGCGCTTTCAGCAAATACTTGGCAGGTGATTGGATGAACCATCTGTCTGTCACCATCTATCACGGGCTAACTTCAACCAATCAGATTCTGCATTCTTCCCATTTTTTTTCACTACCAGCGGAGCCAGTTGGTAATTCAAATCAAAGTCTTGCCCTCTTTCAGTGAAGAAATACTCTCCAGTTCTGATACAACTGATGCTATAGCAGCATCTATGCTAACTTCTTTAGGAGCTGCCATTGTTGTTAACAAACAGTCACCTCTTGCTGCAGTAGTTCCTCCCTCATAGGATGCTGATTAGTCCAAACCACTGTGGTTTGGCTAGAAGCATATAGCTTGGGGCTTGGCAAGATGGATTCTCAATTGCAAGATTTCCAGTGGAAACCCAAAGATATACAGCTTACTATCATTTAACACCAAGAAAAACAGAAAATGTTTACGTTTAAGAAGCTGGAACTGATTCATTTTTTTGCCATTTTAACCTAAACTATTAGTCAATGAACAAATACATAGCTGATTAATTTTATGTCAGTCCCAGTTGTTGCTTCTGCCTCAGATGTAAAGTCAGATGTGTACAATCCAACACAACCACTCCTACATATCCTCACAACCTAGTTAGAGTCTAAGTAGTTCAATTTTCTAGGTGGAGTATGTTTTCAGGAACAAAGGGCTGAAGTTTTGGGTGGTGAATGACTGAACGGTTTATCATGAGCCTCAAGAGATGTCATTTAATGTCTGAATCCACGTAAGTACAGTTAATAACAACCAGACATTTTACAGCCCATTTTCACAGTCCAGTAACAGCCAATCCAAATATTTTCAATAATACAAACACTCCATAACTCACAGTTTTGTTGAGGAAGGAGCGACACTGTACTGATGTAGCCTTTGTTTTCTCTGGATGTGAGGCATGCTTCCAAATGCAGACAATGACAGTAACAAGAAGAAAATTGGGTTGTTCAGGTGTATGTGCCAAAACATAATGGAGGGTAGTTATTTTGGATATCGAATTAAGCTTAGATCTAGAGGAAAATCATTTGACTAAAGTACCATGATGATGTTTAGTCCATGGTGCTACAGATAATTAGCAGTGATGATACTGGCCTTTGATGAGGCCTGATGAGATGTAGTGAAATCCTTCATGCAGTATAATTTTTGTGGTGTGCAACAGCGTAGGCGTTGAGAGAATTAACACTATGAATATGGATGTTGGGTGAGCATCATGAGAGTAAATGTGCTTACTCTATTGATTAAATCTCCCATCAGTCACCTGGCAGCATGCCCCCCCCCCCACTCCTCTCTCTCTCGCTCTATCTCTCTCTCTCTATCTCTCTCTCTCTCTCTCTCTATCTCTCTCTCTCTCTCGCTCTCTCTCTCTCTGTCTGTCCCTCTCCCACATCTCTCTACTCATCTCTGTCAAGGCGGGCTCAGTGGAGTGGTTAAATTGTCCATAGCGCGTAAACGCTCGTTTATAAAAGCCGACAGACGTGGCGGTCGTTTTCTGAAATTAATTACCCCTCGGAGCCACAGCAAGCATGGGCCCTAGTCAGTCAGTCACAGTCCACCACCTCACAGGCCCGGTACCTGCAGAGAGAAAGAGGGAGACAAAGAGGGAGACAAAGAGGTAGAGGGGGAGAGAGCCATGGAGGATGACATTAGGTTTGCAACAATGAGCCTGGTTCGATAGAAAAAAATTGAGGAGTCTGAAAAATCTGTAGTTGACGCATATAGAAACAATGCAAGTCTAAGTAATGAAAAAAGTTGAGAAAAAAACAATGCAGACATCAGGGTTATTAATCCAAATTGCACATTTTAGCTGTGAAAAAACACTCCTTTTCCTTATTTTACTCGGGCAGAGGATCCATGGAGAGTTTTGCGCTGACACAGCCCAAGATGATAATGTGATACACACCATAGTGACATCAAACTAATCAGACTGTATTCATCTTCAACTAGAGTAACTTAATGAACTTCAGCACTATCTGATGCAACACTTTTCTAACATTAATAAAAGCTTCATCTCCTGTCTGATTTGCATAATTGTTCAAATGAATCCACTGACGCGCTGTTCTTTTTTCTTTTTTAATAAAATGATGATTTGTGTTAAAGTGAGATGTGGCTTGCTGTTGAGAGGAGAGGAAAGGGGAGAGCGGGATGGGGTGGGTAGGAAGGGAGGGGTGGGGGAGCGGAGAAGGGGGATGGGAGGAGCGGGATTTGCCAAGGGCCTAAGGTGATTTGTCACCATTTTGATTCAGTCATGTAATGAAGCGTACAGTGTTGTACAAGGGGTTACTGGTTTGAAGTGATTTTTCTTACGGCTACAGAGATAGTTTAGAAAATGTTTAAACTGGCTGCAGTGAAATTACCTCTAAATACCTTTCCATCAAGAAGGAATGATGGAAAGATGGCAATGCTGTTTTTATTCCCTCTCAGACCTCAGCCTCGAATGTTGCTATGCTAAGGAAAAAAAGATCTCTCTCTTGTTCAAAAGTGGCTCCCACCTTTTACTTCTCGTGCAGTTGGTCTTACTGTCCGTTTTTGACAAAAAGTTGCAGCTACAACTACAATCTGTATGTACATGTAACTGAAGCAAGCTAGCACTACCGCTATCAAGCTAATCTGCTTGCATTTTTACCAATACTAACCACTATTTACTATTTAAAGCTATTATCACAATGTCACAACGTTATCTTGTGTTTGATTATGCTGTTTTACTGTATATGTTTACATATAAAAAATTTACAATGGATACATTTCAGTATGAAATGATGATTCGCATCGTTGTTCGCTTCGAGCTGTGCCCTCCTCATTATCTGATATTTCTCCAGACAGACAATCTAAACGGAGCTGGTGGAAGCCTTTCACCAGGGGAAATTCAGTGATAATAGAACTGCAATACAGAAATTGGAAAATAACTTATACCGAAATTAGTTTTCAAAATCTGATTAAGTAGAAGTTATGTTGATTAGTTGTTGATTAGTCTGATTTCAAATACAAAAGGAAGAATAAGAAGACGGAAGGTAGACACAGTGGCAATAACAACATGTGGAATGATGGCAGCAAGTGCGGGAGCAGCAAAAGTTGCGCTGCGACTTGGGGGAAAGAAACACTTCATGAGTCATTGCGTTTGAGGCTGATCATCAGGGACAAGTTATAGGCAACTGCAAGCCAGTATGCAAGTACGTGTTTGTGTGTGCACCTTGATATCAAATTTGGTGTCGTGGAGAATTGTGGAATTTCAGTGGCACTGGTACCGACGACCAAATTGTGGGTATTGTGACATCCTTGGGTGAAAGAATAAAAAAAGTGTTGATAATCAAACGTTTTTCACTTCATTGTTGAAAATTGTATATTTTTTAAGGACAGTTGTGAAGAAAAGCGAGCAAGGCTCCTGCAAAATAGCCTTCTGATGGGCTTCAGCTGTCTTTGTTTGATTCTTGTCATTCTCGCCTTTCAGATCGAAAGTCACAACGGAGGCCTTAGTCTGGTATTGTGTGTCGTCTGTGAAAATGTGCGTCATTTAAGATACAGAGATACACTTTTGTCCAGACTATTAAATTTTTTCCCAGCACATTAGGAGCACTTTGGGGCTTAATTACGATTTGAAACACCAACCTTGCAATTAATGGCCAACCAGCTCTTCTACCTGAGCTACAGCTGCCTAGAGTTACTGGATTTGCTCAGCCTTTCACCAAAACATTCTTCTGCAGGATACTGACGGTGCATGAATAAGGTTAAATGTTTTAGCTTGGATGTAATTTGGATGTTAACACACTCAGTGCTAAATTGACTGAGATAGTGGCTCTATTTTCTTAATTATTTAATTCTTCTTATTCGATTTCGTGGATCAAAGAAACCTAAAACAGTTTATTCTTCATTCTCTGCGGTCTCTTTGTTTGTATCTCAGGAGACTCGCAAAGAGACAAATTCCCTCATGCTGTGTGTGGCAATTGGATGTAATAGTCCATTTACCACTGTAAATCTGCTATGTGAAAATACCACAGAGAGTGTGTGTGTGTGTGTGTGTGTGTGTGTGTGTGTGTCAAGATATCCTGGCTAGTGTTTTCCTTGAAAACCGACCAGAGCGGCTTCTGTAGAATGGGCCTATCGTCATCATGACCTCCTCTGTTTTTCCAGCTGTATCTGAGCTAAGATGTGAGGCTTTTACTCTTCTTTTTTTTTTTCTGGCTCAGTGTTTGTTATACATCTGGTGGTCAGCGATGAGAGGAACACATGAGAGTCACAGCATGGCCTTTCCTGCTCCATTTAAAAACTACTTTGATGACCGGAGCCTGTAAGAACACACAGTGTCAATGACAACACTTTGATATTTTGCTCCAGCTGTCAGTTTTTGTCTGGTATTTGTCAAGCACTGGACATGGAAAACAGTGTCTCTGCTAAGAAGAAGATCCTTTTTGCAAAGAAATGCAAATGCAGCAGATACATATTCAGTCTTTAGAAACAAATAGGCAATTAGATTGTACTTAAGATGTAATTCAAGTCTGTTTGATATTAAAATTAATGCAATTAACCAGTGTGTATTTACCACCACCATTATGGCTGTCTTGTCACTAGACAAGGTAATTAGGAAGCTTTATTGTGGCAGCAGAATATAGAGCGAGATGTAAAGATTGTGCTTCTCATAATAGGAGTGAACTGTGCAGTTGGAAGAATCAATTCTCTCTCTTTGTTTCCCCAAACTGCAGTGTCAGCAGAATCTTAATTTTTCATGACAACTTTGGCTGCTGTGCTACTCATATATAGTAGACACACAGACACACACACACACACACACACACACACACACACACACACACACACACACACACACACACTCACAATCTCCCTGTATCCCTCTGTCGTTTGGCATTCCTTGCGTATTGCCGTTGAATGAATGTATAACCATCCTCCATCAAACTGCTCTGTGTGCGTATAACCCTTCTGACTGCAAAGAGTTAGGAATGCACGCTCCTGAACTACAAGTGCAATATAATCAATACAGCCTGTTTTTTTTTTCTTGCAGTGGCTCTTCAACATGCTTATATATTTCACTGCTAACTTCAGGCTGGAATTACTGCGAAATTAGCTCATGCAGAAACTCCTCTGTGAGCCAGAGGAGCATTATTTTATTCACTGAGCGGTAGCCTATACAGAATGTAGAAAAATATATTTTATTATATAATATATATAATATTATATATTATATAAAATATAGGGTGGCCTTGAGAACTAGCTGATATTATTTTCATCAAAATATAGATTGAGTGTCATTGAGTAAAGATGGTAAGCTTCATCGACTTTTCCACCACCCCAACTTGACCTCAGTGTTCGCCACACACCCATTCTCTGGGTCTTCCAGCACATGATGGTAACTTTGGGCAGTTTTACTTAATATTTAATTATTGACTAATGCCATTGATCTGCAATTAGAAGCAGCTTTTCATTCAACGAGTATGCGTGCAGAGGCAGGGACGTGCGTCACTATTAGCGTAAGAGCATAGTTGCTGTGTTACATTTGGGCTTATCTTAACTACTTGTCATCTGATGGCTTCAACCTGCTACAGCTGCGCGCCCTTGTTGGCTGAGTCACTTCTTGACTTCCATTTTGCTTTGACTCCACCATACCCTATATAGGCCAAGCAGCCATTTAGCTGATGACTAACTTCCTGTCTGTGCTCCTTTGGGTGACAGAAGAAATCTCTGCTGCTGCTGTAACTGATAAGTATGATCATGAAACATTCTATTACAAGGTTCTTCAGATGTAAAAGCCACTGGTTATATATACAGTATATATATATTTCTCAAGGTTAAACTAAAGCAAATATATAGCAGAACATAATATCTGATTAGAGCAACTGTAATTATTCCCATGGGAAAATGTAACCACTGCATAATTAACAGGACACAACAAGAAAAAAAACCCCAGCACACCACCATATTAAACATAATCAATATTGATACAAATAGACAATTACAAAGACTGACTATTAACGCATAGCTGAAAATAATAACCGTATACAAATCACAGCATGTAATGTAAGCAGTCCTGATGACACACTTGTTTCAGTCTGAGGAATAAATAATTTTGTCACGTGGTTATCAAGGCAATACAGCCAAAAAAAGAAAGAAACAGAAAATGAAAGTGATTCTCAGCTTGTCCAGGCTCGCCTCCAGACATGATGTTACCGTTGTAGTGTGTTATAGGTTATGACTCAGACAGCTGCCTTCACACACCAGTGCTGAGGTAAGACAAGGCAAGAGTCAAGTAAAAATCCTCTTGATTAACTGGAAACCAGTGGCAATCTACAGAGACACCGCTGTAGTTGCACAGTTGTTGTTTTTTTTAGGGGAACTATAACACTGTCGTCATCAGTGGTGCAGACAATGTTCAGCCACCTCTCAATAGCATCTCTGCACATGGCTACTTTACACTGGTTAGTATGTTGTGAGGGAGTTGGTTTCAGTTGAATAACTGTCCTTGCTCTCTATCACATCTGTGTGGTCCTAATCTGGATCAGACATGTTGGATGTATTTGTTGTCGAGTGGTCAAAGAAGCAGAATCGTCAAAATCACTTTTGAGAACTTTTGAGATGTCTTCAGGAGACGCTGTGTTGTAGGCGCCTGACATAACTTGTATTTTTAATTTTTACACAACAACCTTCTATATGTTGCACTGAATGATGTTTTGTTGTTAAGCACGCCTCTGAGCCAAACATATCCTTAGTGTTTATTGTTAAAGCTGACATAGGAAGGCTATAAAAATACAGACAGACACGTGGGCATAGTGACAGAAAACTCTAATACGAGGACACAATAGCACAAAGACGGCAATGCGTGTTTGCATCACAGCCTGCAAAGTAGTTTAATTGCCCACAAGAAATAAAGCCCTTATCTTAGAGAAAGGTTCTGCGTTTGCACTCTGTTCTTGTGCACCTTTTCCACTGCAGTGAACTTGCATTGTCTGCCAACCCTTGTCTCTTTTTCACACGCGCACAGCTGCAGTCAGAGGGCAGAGCTGCCTTTTCATGCATGGCTCACTGTGCTTACGTAAGAGCTCTACTTAAACCTGGTTACATCACATAACAGGCAGCACTGTGTCAGTGGGTCACTGTGCCACCTAACCGTTGAACTACATACACACTCTATGTTGGGCCCTTCACTGGGCATGTGTGAATGGAGCATCGCTGTGTGCAGTCAACCACACATTTTGGAGGGTCATTCAGACCTGTGTTCATGCATCTGCTTATCTGTGTATGTGTCATCTGATTGTGTGATGTTGTATAATAGAGATTAGCCTTAAATAATAGCTCAGATGGAATTGAAAAATATGTTGCTCAGTTTAAGGAATCCAAAGACTTTTATTATGGAAACTATGCCATTGTTGCCCCTATAGAGTGCCAGTAGGGGGGCCCCTCTGTTTCCAAATTCTATTTCTTGTGTATCCTCTTCTCACCCTTTACCCCAGCTCCTGCTCTTCAGCTCCGCCTCCCTGCCTGCAAGAACAGCCCATCTCTGTCTCTCTCCTTTTCTCTCAGTTTCTATTTAGTACACACACACACACACACACACACACACACACACACACACCCACCCCAGGGCTTGAACGAGGGCAGGACCAACCACTCCCACTGCTCTATAGTTCCATGAAAAACACAGAGGGCGAGAGACACAGACAGAGAGAGGGAGAGAGAGAAGGAGGGAGGAGCGTAGCTGCGCTGAAGCCGAGCCCCTCTATGCCTCTGCACGCAGAGTGGAGCAGACGGCAACAGCCACACAAACACACTCCCCTCTCAGTTACATGCACAGTCACACACATACCACACGCACACACCACCACCACCACCTCCACAACCACCACCACAGCCGCCGCCGCTGCTGCCGCCACCACCACCAGCACCACCACCACACACACACAGTGACGGCTGCCAGGCGCAGTGGGAAGCAAACCGTCAGGGAGAGAGCTTGAGAAGAAAGAGAAGGATTGCAGAGGGGAAGAGAAGAAAAGGGAAGAGAGTTGGAGGAGGCACCTTGTGGATCAGAAGGGATTTTCCTCTGTGTGAGTGCGCGTCTGGATAAGGCTATCTGCTTCTTCCTGACTGAGAGGAGTTTTTACCCAGGCTTTTTCTTTTTGCTCATCCTCCACGCCGGGCTCCAGCGATATCTACCTATCTATCCCCAGAGCTTAACAAAAGAGGGAGGGAGTAAGAGAGAGTGAGGAAAAAGGCAGTCACAGCTTCAGCTCCAGACCACCCTCTCTCCTCCTCCTCCTCCTCCTCCTCTCCTCCTCTTCTCTCTCTAGCTCCACATCCATGTGTGAGTTCATCGCTGATTTCACTGTCTTTTGAGGATAGAGCAGAGGACAGCGTGCGTTCTCCAGGATACAGCCGAGCTCCCAGTGGGATCAGGGTCTCGTCTGGTGTGTGTGTGAGAGAGAGGGAGGAAGAACGAGACAGGGAAACGGATACACAGGAAGAGAGAAAGAGACGGAGGGAGACAAGCAGAGAGAGAGAGACACTGGAAATTGAAGGGGCATGTTCAGGGCAGCAGAGAAGAAGAAGAGTGAGTCTGATTTTTAGAGCGGAGAGTGCACGGAACCGTCAACCGATTCCCATCCATTCCTTCTTTCCTCCTCCTCGTCATCCTCTTCTTCTTCTTCTTCCCTCTCCTTTTACCCTCTCTCCGTCCTGCTATTTAATCTCCCCTATTGTTTCCTGTATTGCCTCCTACTATCCTTTCATATCTTCCTTTCCTCACCCTCCACCTCCGTCTTCCCAAACCTCTTTTCTGCTGCCACTCCAGATTCTTCTCTCTGTCTCTTTTTCCAGACCCACAGGAAGAATTGTTTTGTGAGGTTCCCTCTGAGCTCCCAGACAAGTAGACAGACTAATATCCCAAGTACTAACTGTCCTCCTATCCATCCCTTCCTCCGTGCGTTTATCACACACACACACACACGTCAGTAAGAGGAGAGCGTTCTCTCTCTGCATCCCTCGACTCTTGGAAACAGTCGTCTGAAGGATCCAGGCCAGCCCCTTGGAGTGATCGTACCCCACCTGTGAGCTTCTCTCTCCAGCCTCCAGGACCTTCAATTGGATTCCAGCTACATGGGAAAACGTTTGGAGCAGCAGCCAATGTACCCCCACTACACCTACTACTACCCCCACTATCTCCAGACCAAGGTAGGATGGTCAGCAAGGTTGACCTATTTTACCCCTCTAACCCAAAGGGAATAAACGTGTTTGTGTGTTGCAAATACACATTAGTGTTTCATCATGTAACCATCTTAAAATCATCTTGCAACCCCTCTGTTTATGAGCTTAATACCTTCTACGTAATTTGTTGCTGTCGGTACCAGATTAGGACAAAATTCTTTTTTTCCGATGTCATGTCTTCCGATGTGTTTTACCAAGCCAGGGAAAGACCAGAATCAACACACTTTACGTCCTGTGCTGATACAGTTTGAAACAGCACAGAGATAGACAGTGAAATTGCCTCACAAGTCAGCTTGCTAAATGGCACCATGTCCCCCTCTCCCCCATCTGTCTCTGAGCAGGGAGATATTGGTGTCACTCAGCTGGTTTTTTCTTTTTCCATCCACTCTGAGCGCTTGACCCCATCCTCCTCTCTGCGACCCCACCAGCTCCAAGTTCAAGTTCAGGGCATGAGGCCCACCCTTCCCTCTCAGCCCTTGCTTTCTCTCCTACTTTGTCCCTCTCCCGCTCTCTGTCAACCCCCCTCCACCCCCACCCTCTACCCGTCCATTCACTGGCCATCCCCAGCTCATGATAGCATGTTGTAGACAAGGTTGATGGAACCCAATCTGCTGATCTGATTACTGAAGACTGAGCTCAGTTTTTATTCTTTTGTGCTTTCAGTTTTATTCCAATTCTCTTACTCACACAGAGCGTGCACCCACATATACACAAATACTAACACACACACCACACTTCTCTCTCTGAGCCCTCCACCACCAAGACGAAGAAAATGGATTACTGTGGCCTGATCAATTGCTCCTGCATCATATCGCCCGGCCTGCCATTCTCTTTGTCTGCTGTGATTCATTTGTTTGTTTGTTTTTTTCTTTTCTTTCTTTCGTGTGATAGTAAGTGTGAGGGGTTGGCAGGTTTGCTGCAATATTTAATAAATGTGTACATGTCAGCTGGCAAGAGAGATGGAGGGAGAAGCAAAGATAAAAGTGTAGGAGTGGGATGCAGTGAGAATAGAGAGATCATGCTACAGGGTGGACACAGTGTGGGAAGAGCAGGTAAGAAAATGCTCCACTGCTAAAAATACGTTGAACCTTGAACCAAACTCAGACTGCATGATGCATTTGCAGGCCAATAGCATAACATCGCAGATTCTGTTGAGCAAACTACACATTGGTAGTTTAGTCTCAAACAAGTTTCTTTTTGCTATAAACCTCATTCCGAGTTATTTAATAATGTGCATACAGCAAAATCTCATACAATTATTAAAATGAAGGCAGTTTAGATATCACCAATAGCTCTGCATCTGCGTGCTCAAATGTTTCTCATTTAAACAATAGCAAACTGTAAAACTATAAATATCTCTTGTGATTACAAAAACCACTGACCAAAAAGACCGAATAGACTAAAAATAACATTTAAAGGACAATCAGAATTAAAAGTCTTACGATATCCAATTTGTCACGTTGAGAGAAGCTGTTACTGCCGCCTCGCAAAGAGAACAAAGAAAAGATTACAAGTGAACGTTAGGCTGCTTTCATTTTCCAATTGAAAATGGTTCCATATTGAAGACGTTTCCACTGCTTGTTAACTTTTTATAACACACGCCTCACTTGCCACAAGTTGTGGATAATGTCAGTTTACGACAATTACTGCACATATGAGAGCTGGTGGTGATGGAGAGCACCGAGGCACAATAGACAAAGGTTCGGAATTTTATCTGGCTTAATAAAGCTGATACAGATCAAAATAACTCAGCTCAGTCAAGTACTGACTAAAGTGTTTTATTCTGCAAAAAATGAAACCAATTTACTGCAACAGATCTTCAGCTTTAGTTTAGAAAATAAAATTAATAGTCCCAGTTAACTGTGGGATACATTTGCGGCGCGGATTGTGTTTGCAGCGTGTCAACATTTTCCACTTATCTGCTGATCTCAAAGCTGCACACATTCACATCTGGGGGCTGTCTGATGTTCTTAAGAATGTGCTCAAGATGAACAAACAGAAGCTGGGAACGGTTTGCTAATGCACATCTGTGATTTGGTTGTAATAAACAACGTCTCCAGTGATAAGCAGGCCTTTTTGTTTGCTAATCTGTAAGAGGAAATGCACATCTGCAGCTGGATAATATACAGTAAACCGTGTTTTAAAAATGTCCCGCCAATGTAAGAAACTCCGGAGATCTGTGGTAATTGTCTCTCAGCAAAACTGTTTTTTGTTATATATTTTTCCCTCAACAGGATGAATTAAAATGACAGCGTTAAATTGATCTTGAATTTTTTGACAAATCACTCTTTAAAAAAAACTTCAACAGCCAGAGTTTCTGGAGCATTTTCATCATTAATTTTGCATTGACACTGCATATTTACGGCGTTGTTGAACTTAAAAGCCTTCTCCTAATTGTTGTCATTATAAAGGAGCAGCAGTTCTCATCGGCCTGGTCAGTGAACGCAGGCGCATCCAGGAAAATATTTGATTTTAGGTTTATTACACAAGATATTATGCCGCATGCACATGTATGTTAGATTAACTTCAACATTTGATGCACGTCTGTCACATCGTTTTATGCGTACAGATGTCACCGTGTCACACCGCTGTCTCTTGTTCTATGATTTGTCGCCATCAGTTCAAGGTCATCTCATTTCTCTCAAGTATCTGCAACAGGCATCTGGCCCAGACCATCACTTCATTCCTTGTACTCCATCCATCCCTCCCTCCCTCCCACCAGCCCTCCCTCCCTCCCTCCCTCTGTCCCTTCCTCCCTCTGTGCTGTCAAGGTCAAATCAAATTGGATCCTACCTTCCCCAGTGTTCCCTCACGGCTGTGCCTGCGTGTGTGTGTGTGTGTGTGTGTGTGTGTGTGTGTGTTTGCATATACATCCTCATATGAATAAAAACTGCATCTGTATGTCAGCTTTGTATCCGCCAATGTACATGAGCCTGTAACTTTGTCCGTCAGTGCATGTGTGAGCGTGAGCTGAATTTATCTGCTCTCTTTTGTGTGTGTATAAGTGCAGGCGAGTATGCTGTGTGAGGTAATGCGAATATGTGTCTGCGTGTGTGTGGCCTCTGAACATTGACTCTCCTGCCTGACCCCTTCTCAGTGCAGCTTGCTGTCATTAAAGCTCTGTAGGTCCCAGAAGAACAGTTCTGTGTGTGTGTGTGTGTGTGTGTGTGTGTGTGTGTGTGTGTGTGTGTGTGTGTGTGTGTGTGTGTGTGTGTGTGTGTGTGTGTGTGTGTGTGTGTGTGTGTGTGTGTGTGTGTGTGTGTGTGTGTGTGTGTGTGTGTGTGCGTGTGCGTGTGTGTGTGTGTGTGTCAGGGGCCCCATGGAATAGCTCAGTTATACATCTATATGGACCTTGACAACAGCCCAGTGTTTGATCTGCTCTCTGATATGAGGAATGTGTGTGTGAGAGTGAGCAGGGGTGTGTAAATGTTTGTGGGTGTGTATGTATGTGTGCAGGTGGTTTTCAGGCTCTTTGTGTACAATGGACAAAAGCAGACAAAGAATTAGCGGTTGTATTTATTGTGTGGTCTCTTTTTAGCTCTGTTTCACACTTTCCACCTCTCTCTCTCTCTCTCACTCTTCTGTCTCTCTCGCTCACTGATCTGATTGGAGATGTAAATGGCCTCTTATTAATCTTGATTCCAGAGACTTGAGGCTCTCCTGTGGAAATCAGTCGTGTGTGTGTGTGTGTGTGTGTGTGTGTGTGTGTGTGTGTGTGTGTGTGTGTGTGTGTGTGTGTGTGTGTGTGTGTGTGTGTGTGTGTGTGTCTGCTGCCATCACTGCCCTACAATAGGACACACTCATGCACACATGCACCACCTTCACACAAAGGCTGTTATGAAATGACTATCTTAAACTAACAATCCTTAGACAGATGACAGAGTGTGTGTAAATGTGAGGCTATTAAACAGAGAATTGCTCTTGCTTTGCCTCCATAATGGGCCGTAGGTACAGTTAGTATACATTAGCAGGGGGGGTGCAGGGGAGGGACAGCATGCCCTCTTATGTGAGCCCCGTGGCCCTTAATCATGGATGTAAGCGGGTTGGAGGGGATCATGGGGAGGGTTAATGCTCAAGCGCAGCTGCATTGTTGCTTTCTCTGTGTGATTTGTTAAAATTTAACCAGAAGCTGTAGCTGGAGGGACACGCTATGGCTGAAATCTATCATTCTTAAGTACAATCAATGTTTGGGATTTTCTTAATTGCACCTGTCAGCTGGTTTCAGCTGGCATACTGTAGATACCCGCTCTGTTGTGTAGAGGGCATGAGTTACTAATCTACTAAAAGCATTTTTCTTACATTTTGCAGCACACATATACTGTGAAATCTCTAATTGGATCAAATCAAAGTGCAAAACAAATTACCGTAGCTTGTGTTTGTTTCTGTGACATTTTCCTGCGGTTGTGGTGAGATGCGTCATCACAGCGAAATTCACTGCGCTAACAACAAACTCTGACGTGGCTGCCTTTTTAAAGAAGTGGAAAAGTGAAATCCATGACATATTTGACTGTTTGGTTTAGACAGGGCAAATGTGTCTTGTTACAAACATTGGGTTTTTTCCACTGTGACGCTTCTGATTATGAGAAATTTGAAAACATTTTTATACGTTTAATCTTCTGGACTCTTCCGTAGATAAGTCAGACGCTCCTCTTATCTTTTGGTTAAAATAGTAAAATTTGTGTGATACCTTCGAGTCCATCTCATCCTCCCCTTATGCCTCATTTCCCTTATCTCAAACATTTACTCTACTTTGACTTTGCATGTGATTTTACGTCTCTATACATACGCCTGTGTGAGAACTTTCATCTGTATATGCATACGTGGAGAAGTAGAGTTATTCAAGTTTTTTATCTTTTCAGCTTCTGATGATGATTGACCGAGGATGTGAATCTGTGATAATAATCACTGAGAGCAAGATAAGAGAGAGGCTGAAGGAAAAAAAATAAAAATAAAAAAAAAGCATTATCAACCAGCCGATCAGTAGTTTGCTGCAGATCAGTGTGCTAATATGCTCAGCGGCACACAAGGAGCTTTAATTAGGGTAATGAGAAACAGCATTCAGCTGATATCAAAGTAATGACACATGCGGACACGCCCGGACATCTAAATAGAATATTCCATCCCTTCAAAAATGAGCTTTTCACATTCAATTACTCTCTATTATGCGCTAGATAAATGTGGTCAGTGGTTGGCTTTGCTGTGATGAGTAAACATCATAAAGGCAGGGGGGCTGAGAGGGACACACACAACATGGAGATAACGCATGTGTAAACACAAAGAGGACACCAAAAAATTGATTAACTCATCCACTGATCTTTTTTTTTTTTTCCCCATACTCCCTTTCACACTACTTCCTTTCTTCCTTCCTTGTTTCCTTCGGAGCTTCTGTTCCTCCTCCTGTCAAACATAAAGTACCTCGCCTTAGCAGAAACAGCAACCATAAATTATGCAGCACACATCACACACACATACAGAAACTGAATAGTGTGTGTGTGTGTGTGTAGTCTGCAAAGTAAACAGAGGTTATAGGCTTTATAGCCCAGCATGCATTCTGCTCATGCTCTGTTTCTCCTCACACATCTGTCTGCCTGCATCAGTTGTAGTTTTACAACCGACAATATTATCATGTGCTTGTTGTTTAAGACCCAGCGATTCTGTTTGGATCTCCGCTCTGCTCTTGATAGCATCATATGCCACTGTAGAGAATAGAGAAGGGCCTTATGTTGCCTTCTTCTAATGCCCTACCCAACACTCTCCCTTCTTTCTCTCTGCCTCTCTCCCACTGTGTTCTGGGCTCTCTCTCTCTCTCTCTCTCTCCAACCATCTGTTCAGTTTGCCGGGCATGGGTAGTTTTTACTGCTTAAAAGGGACTCTCCTAACCACCCATATATGTCCATTTATTATTCTCCGTGGGCTGTTCTATTCTTGTCCCAGTACAGTAGCGGACGCTGACCAGTGCCTCGCTATGTTAAATAGGAGTGAAAAAGCTTCAGCGGGTCGGCGCATGCACAGAGGGGTGAGAGAGGCTCACCCCTGCCAGTTTTGTAATAGAAAAATATGTGGAGGAGGGAGAGAGAATGGAGGATAGAGTAGAAGAAGGGATGTGAGCGAGAGTACAGTGCAGTATACCAAAAAGAGAACAGATGGCTGTAGAGAAAAGAATCCAGAAGAAGAAGAAGAAGGAAAAAAAAAAAGAGATAGAGATCCAAAGGGAAATAAAGAGTGATGCAGTGAAGAAGACAGAGTTGTTGGCTGGGTCAGGGAATAATGGTGCTGCTGCATTTTTAATAGTTGGCCACTTTGTAGCGACCCTTGTCTAATGGATTCTCTGCCTCTTAAAAGCTCCTGTCAGAGCCCTCTACCTCAAACAGCTACACCACGGAAATTGCTGAGGGCTCCAATAGTCCCCAACACTTCCTGATAGAATGTCCAGTGATCTAATATTGTCTGGCAGCAAACATAATTCCAGTAAGTACGCAGATGTTTTGACAAATTTAGAGCTAAATTTACTTACAACAAGCAGCAAGTGAAACGGTGAGGGCTTAAAAAAATGTCACAGCTCTTTGAGATCTACAGCTCTGGCCATCAGTGTGCCGGCTTTTAGAACATCGTGCTAAGTGCCTGACAAAGACTTTATTGGTGGAATGAAAAGGGAGAGACAAAGAGCACAACCTCTAGCTGTTAGCTATTTCGTGTGTGTGTGTGTGTGTGTGTGTGTGTGTGTGTGTGTGTGTGTGTGTGTGTGTGTGTGTGTGTGTGTGTGTGTGTGTGTGTGTGTGTGTGTGTGTGTGTGTGTGTGTGTGTGTGTGTGTGTGTGTGTGTGTGTGTGTGTGTGTGTGTGTGTGTGTGTGTGTGAGTAATTCAGTGCAGAGGGTATGGCCCCTGGCGATGAGGCTGATCTAGTTTCTGGAGATAGAGGGAGATTTAAATACTAGTATCTCTGCATTATATGGGTTGTGGCCTTCAAATATACAGTAACTACAGAATGCTCAGGAAACTTTCTAAAGTTCAAGGTTGAAAGATGAATACAGTTTGGAAATATTGAAATTTAACTACATGATAATCTGGATTATTTTCAGTAGGCTTGATTGTTTTTATTTTTTAACTGGGTAAAAACAGGTAAACAGGTAACTTGTGTTGTCTCACCTGGAACTGGAGCATCTGGAACATCAAATCTATAAGTGAGAGAAATACTTTTGCTTTTTAAAACTGGTGTTTACTGTTTAGTTAATAGTTATTGTTGTTTATATCTCCCCATCTATCTCACCCAAATGTAGAACTTAACCTCCGTTAAAGCATATATTAGTAAAGCAAACAGATGTTGAATCCCAACTGCTAGCAATGCAACTCTATTTATAGTCTGCCTGTAGTTTAAAGTATTGTCCTCTGTATTTACTCATCCAAAATATGCTCCTTTCTCATTATTTTTTTCTTTCTCATTCCTCTGTTGAGATATAAAATGTATGTGATCTGGTCAACTAAGACGTATTGGGATTCTTGTCCATGTTTGTTTCAGTTATCTCGAGGCCTGTTCCTAGCTCAAGGGTGTATGTTGTGTGGGGGCTCTTTTTTTTTTTTTTTTTACACCAAACGCATTGACCCATGATATCCTCATGTCAAGCTGTTTACACAGAATGTGGGCAAGGGACATGGGTCAGCCCGTGCGCTACAAATGAGCAGATATTGATCATAGTCATTACACCTGCTCTGACAGTACAGGCTTGAATACGCTGACATTACGAATTTCAATATCTCCTTCTTTAAGTGACACACAAATTGAAGCAGTGCGTATAGTTCAGATGCTTCTTTTGTTTCTTGATGAATAAAATTATATTTTTCATTAAAGCCCGCTAAATTGTATGACATATGTAGTTCAGACCTAACGACAGCTATTTAATTATCTATAATGAATTTTAAATTTAATTAGCCCATCATCTTTTAGTCACATTTATTCATTCATTTTCTAAAGTACTTTTTATATTCAGGGTTGTCTGGGGCCAAAGTATGTTGAAAAAAAAAATAAAAAGGGCCAAAAATCTATAAAGCTGATCTCTCATTTGTTCAACGACAAAAAAATCCTATGTTGAGCACGTCTGGATTTTATCCAGACTGTTTCTTATAGGATGTAAATGTGAAATGTGACAACACTTTGTTGTCACAGAACAAATATATTTACATAATGAAAACATATTCATCTATAATATTTGACCATTATTTGCATGCATTCTGTGCATTAAATGGGAGATGTCATTATTGCTGTTGATGTGCGGATTCGGTCGGCACATTTCTTATTCTCATTTTTCGTTCATTGTGTTAACTCCCTGGTGAGACCGTGTGACGGGGTGAGGTGTGAGGGTTTGTGCGTTGGTGGGCGAGTGATCCTTACACCAGGGATCAGAGAGATAATTGAAAGAATGGCCTGGGGGATTTTCCTCCATATGTTGTTCCTTTTCCTACTTTGCTGTTGCTTCCTTCTCTCTCGCTCTCCACTCTCTATTCCTTTCTCATTCTCACTCTTCTCCCTGTATCTGTTACTTTATCTATTCTTGTCTCAAGGCAGCGCAGGTGACACATGTTAAAAAAAAATTCTACAACCTGAAAATCTTTACACGATTAAATAGAATAGACCTGTGATCTCTAACCTCATTCCAGTAATTCTGTCTTTTACCAGTTTACTCTCAGTTTACTTACATTTCACAGAAGGCCTTTTAACGTCCTCCAAAGGGCTGGAGATGTTTAGTGCAGCCATTTCTGAAAAAAGGAGAGAGTGAAAGGGTAGTGACACCAGTTGTAAAGAGAGTCTGACTTTTCAATGGAGAAGATGTGAAAGAGACTCCACTGGATATCCTTTGCTTCATATAATGGAAGAAACCCTCAAAGAGTTTCTTTAGAGTGTCTGTAATCACCTGTGGATTTGAACCCCTGAAATGTTTGTCTTTCTCTGGCAGTTGATGGAAACGCATGGTCTCAATAAACACAGGTCGGGTGAAGCCACAGCAATGACGTAAAGGCTGTATAAATTGTATTTCATACATATATTATAGTTGACATCTGTTAGCATTCTCTATTCCAAACTCAAGGTTCTCAATGCGTAAACACAAAGACAGTCGATCACAAACAAAAATACCACGCTACTTGTGGACGATAAGAATTTTGCTTGGAAAAAAAGTCTCATATTTATTAACAAATCGAAGCGGAACTTTCCAGCTTTTCATGCATCACAAAGTTAGTAAAAGAATGTCAACATTGTTAATGCGGAGAATATAATTAAAGCATACATCTTTAATTACTTCTGTAATTAATACACCCATCGAGTGTTGTGATGGAGCTGTCAATGGGTAAAATGTGGTGCTCAACTATAAGTCAAAACCTACACTGTGGGTATTAACAGCAAGACTCTTGTTAGCCCCTTGCAGCAACTATAAATCCAACTCAAGCATTTAGGGGTTAGATTTTCAGCTCTACCTTGTAATATAACGCAACGCCCGTGTTTTACACATATTTACTTTGCAATCACTTATGGTAAACCTTAAAGCAGACACTACAGTGAAAGCCCACATAATTAGATCCTAGTATTTGCAGGGATTTCTTACCAAAGTCTTTTCTGGGCCAAATAACTGCAGGACTCCAGGATCTCCAGGATTTTACGCATGTGCATGTGCTTGTGTATCTGCTAGAATTCATGTACTAGTCCGTGCGGAAGACTAATGTATGTAATGAGGGAAAGCTGCCATCTCCTAACCACATTAAATTTAGCAACAACATGCAAAATCAGTAACCTAAAGATAAAATGTGCAGAACATTTACCAAATACCTCCAACCCCCCAAGCATGCAGAATTATTGCTGGTCCCACACCTTAAAGCACCCAAACAACTGGATGAAATCCTCCTCCAAATGGCTCCATGTGTAGGACTCAGCGCACAGAGTGATTATTTCAGCTCACCACTAAAAGAGCTTATCATTATTTCCAGTAGAACCACTCTGACATGTCCATTCTGTTAAGAGGATGTGGCAAAAAACAGAAGATCAATATTCTGCATGCTTGACATTGTGCAAGTGTTTTTTTTTTTTATAAATGGAATATATTATATAATTATAATATTGTTTTATCCAAATAATTAATGTTTAAGGCTAACAGCAAAAATGAACTGTTTCTGTAGAAAAGAATAATACATTATTTCCAAACCTCAGGAAAATATTCAGCCTGAGCACACACAGTGCTTTCTCCTCGATACTCCAGTGTCTCACCTTACCACGGATAGTGTTTAAATCTGTGTCACTTTAAAGCGCTTGCAAGCACATAAGAAGCATCTTTTTGTTTATCCGGAGGCACTGTAGGACAGCTCCAAGTGTGAATAAACTCTGGAGCTCAACCTCTGCACTCTTTCTTTCTCAGTCTGAGGGGGAATTTATAAAAGAAACACAGTTAAACTCTATAAAACTGCCACAGTGTTTGCCCTCACAGACAGTTTAGCTGTTACAGACACACTCTTGTCCCTGAGCCAGAGGTGGCTGACCAGGCCAAACATCTCCTATTCCCTGCTAATGAAATCCTGAATAAAACCCTCCCTGCTCAGCTTGATCCCACACCGACACACACACACAATTGCACTAGTACAAATACACAAACGTAGACACCCACTCTCCAGGGTTCTGGTACACACGCACAAACACACACTCACACACAGAACCCCTGCAGTCCCAGCCTGGGATTATCCTGTGAAAACACTCCTTTTGTTGGGCCTCAGTCAAATTACTTTTCGTAGCTCTCATGCTTTTTATCAGAGCCGTCTACGTAACTGTTCGTGCTTGTGTGTGTGAGTGTGTGTCAGTGTGTATGGGCATGCGTGTTTAGGGCAGTCCAAACATAGTCCGTTGCTGATTGCAGGGAGCACGTCCAAAGTGAATGGTCACTAATGACACTTGAAAGTAAGCTGTTTGTATTTTCTACTGTGTGTGTGTGAGTGTGTGAGGGCAAGATTGCTTGCGTGTGTGTGCCGACTCATATGCCAGTGATTTGCTAAAGATAGTGTAACACCAAATCACCATGTTGTGTTGTTTGTTGGCAGGCTCATCTGGTGTTTGTGACATTTTGAGCTTGACATTTATGAATAAAGGCACCAAAACGTATAAACAAAAACATGTCTGCGGCGTTACAGTAAGTTGCTTCCTGTAGGTCTGCTGCTTTTGGCTCCTGACTCCGCCCCATCTGTGAAGAAACATTTGGGAAGTTCTCGACAGCTACCTCAAGGCTGTCCTCACTCGAAGACAACAGCTCCGGTCCTTCATACGCATAAATTGACCTGTGGTTACATTTTCCTGATGACAGGTGCACGTCGTCCTCCTACTGTACTTTTAACTATGAAAATATTTCCCTAATCTTAACCAGGGGCAATTCAGTAAAATGTGCTTTTTTTTATTTAGGGACAGTGGTTTGTCTGCATAGTGACCTTTTTTTTTTATTATTTAGGTATGAGGACTTGCTGACTGAATCAGTATACATGGAGTTCAGGGAGACCTCTATAATGCCAGCCAGAATAGTCATGCTTTTGTTCAGTGGATAATTATTTTCTGGGGTACCAACTCTCAGCCTGGGCAGTGGCCAACGCAGCTGACTGGGCACAGATTGTTAAGGCACATTCAGCGTCTATTCATTCACACTACCGGCTCTCCTCAGAGACTACCAGCCTTTTTCGAAAGTTGTGTGAGAATGTGTGTCGTGTACAAGTATATTTCAGTGTGTGACCGTCCATGCGCGCCTGTGTGAGTCTGTGCGTGTTCAAGAGTGTGCGTGTGAGGTGTGTGTTTCTGCTTGCGCCTGAGCCACAGAGAGATGAGGCGAGAGCGCCAAAGTGAGACATAAACAGAGATGAACAACGAAGGAGGAGAAGTAAAGTGTGTGCACGTGTGTGTGGAGGGTGCAAACTAGCTTTGTAGCTCTCAGTGAAGTGTTGATTTAAGTGGAAGTTGAGGGAGGAGATGGGATAAAAGGCCTGACTAGATTAGGCTGGCACACACTACTGAGGCGTGCTGTACTGCCTGGCCTTTCAGTGCACTATGCACTGAGTGTGTGTGTGTGTGTGTGTGTGTGTGTGTGTGTGTGTGTGTGAGAAAGTAGTACTTGTGTGACAGTGTTGAGGATGTTCAAATAGGGTTTGTGTGTGCAACTGTTGGATGCAGTTACTCTGCTGCTGATATTGGTGCAGCTGCACAATAAAGCAGCAGATTAGCAGAGCTAACGCAGCCACTATAACAGCACTGAGAACACTAATCGCCGCTCTGACATCTCTGCGATATTCCTACAGTGTCTCTGATTTTTTTATCTCAGCGAGGAGATGGGAAATAGATTACAGACGTTGCTACTGTTTTTTCATCTTGATTTCTTTTAATGTACTTATAACCTTGCAGTTTCTGCCAGTAGGAGGCTGAATTACTGCATACTCAAGCTCCCCCACCCAGACACCCCACAGTTTAAAGTCAAGGTAGGCTCCAATAATAATAGTTCATTGGCTAAGACGCTGGCAGAGCTGTCTTTCCACGTTAGTCTCTCTGTGTGTAGGAGACTGACAGTTGAGGGTAAAAATAACATTGAAAGTGGTTTTAAATGTTTGAGGTGTGCATGATTTAACTTGAACAGACAACATAACGGCTTCAAAAGTGGTAACACAGCTTGCAGAATTTGGCGAGTCATCCATCCTTTTGCTTTTTCAAATATTGAAATATTGAACATGCACTCTGCTGCTCTTTAGCCAATGGTTAAAGAGCAGCAGAGGCTCACCTGGTATTGCTAAAAAAAATGCAGTTGAATGGATAGGAGTCAAGGGGCCTGTCACATTTTGGCAACGGCAAGCTGAGCGTTAACCGAAGCCACTGCTCAATAATAGCTCGTAATAATTCTTTTTTTTTTTTTCGGTCTCTGTTTAGGGCAGCTCAGACCTCACCCCAGTGCCGTCATTTGTGCTGAACCATAAGAGGAGACAGAGACATTTGTCTGCTACATGTGGTACAGCACGATCTGCATTTTTCATTGATATAACTTCCTGTATGAATAATTAAGAACCCGGCAGGCAATATCTCCATGTGCGTATATGTTTGAATGTTTGTACGCCCGTGCTCAGTGTATGTGGTGCATAGCTGATGTGTGCATATATAGGCTTAGTTAGTATGTGTGTACATGCGTCTACGCTTGTGGATGCCATTTTGAAACCCATTAAAATGCACTTTATACATTAAGAGGATGTTCTTTATGCAATATGTACTACGGGGCGACAGTGCAGTACATTAAGAAGACTCTCCTATCAAAGCTTGACATTGTTCTTAGACTCTGCATATTTGTGGCTGAGGGTGTTTCTGAGGGTTCCGGTTGCCATTTCGCTGTTTTTGGGTTGACCTATGATTCATGGGTCACTGACTCACTCCAACTCTGGAGAAGTTGGCTGAGCTGTGCCTGATTTCCCAAAACATCGTAATATAAACATCACTGTATTATGCGGTCCTTTTCTGTTGATCTTCATGTCTAATGTTTTCTTTATCTCCACCTCCTGGCGTTTTTTTGTTTTGCCCCCTCTCCTGAGTATTTATTCTCGGGGCTTTGAGGCGCTATGATGATGCTACGAAATATATACATTGCTTATTTCAGGGAGATTCTGAGACAATGCTGTGTTACACAAATGTAATCAAGTGGCCGGTTGCCCAAAATCATCCCCACCACACCTGAAATCTATTTGTTTCAGTGAATCTTCAAAAAGATGCTGTAACATAATTTAATATAAACAAATTACATTTCTTACCTAGATATTCAGCAGCAGGTATATGCAGTTACATATTAATGGATATATATACACATTATCACTTTTATAGTTTTATTACAATCCCATTAATTTTACTCTGTGGAAAACAGTAAATCCTGAACCCACTCTTTCCTCCCATCAAAAAAGTCTGGTTTTCTTTCGCTCCACTTTGACTAATCCCTCATCTCTGGTTCATGTCTTCTACAAATAACATCACGTTGTGAGACATTCAAAATGCCATTTTATGGTGACTGTAAAAACTCAGAACATACAGGCACATATGTAGGCGTAAATGAGATGTACTGTGAGTATTTGTATATGCAATAAAATCATGTATTCACATACACGCACATGCACACACACACACACACACACACACACACACACACACACACAGCAACTGTCAACTGCTAGATTAGATGCAGTGGGGGCTCTGAGTACAACAGGAGGAGCATTCAGTGCACCGCTGTGACAGAAAATACTAACTCTAGCACTCTTACCAATACCAACCCTAGAATTATCCTCTCAGCTGAGGTCTCTCTTAGTCCTCCCTGTCTCTCTCAAGAAGAAATCAATGACGTGGGGGACACTCACATCAGTACGCAGGGAGACCCACCTGCATACAAGGCGTACAATAACTGCAGATTATCTTTTGTTCTGTGCAGAATTCAGATGAAACCTGATGATATTATTTTCAGTCTGACAGATTCAACAGATGCTGAAATGGGTGCATTTGCCACCAGTTTCTCGTCCAATATTTGAAGTGATCATACTGACGACTAAATTTGACGCTCCAGTTTTGCTTTAGTTATCTCAAAAGCAGCATAGTGGATTAAATACTTACCAGACAGAGGTGAAACTGCAACCGGTCTTCTTATTGCATTGCAGTAAGTTGATCCAAAGGATTATTTTCAAAAGTCAATGTATTCCAGTAATGGATATCTGTTGTTATGGGGTACTGTGACTGTGTCTGTGTACTGTCCAGAAATAAATCTGGTTCTAAAATCGGGTTGGGTGAGTGAGTGGCCGGTACTTAAAGGAAGAATCAGAGGAACATACAACTGAAAATACAATAAAGATTCTCTGCCCACTCCCGCTGTGCCACGTTCACATACATGTAGCTGTGTTGCTCTCATAGAAACACTGCAGCGGGCACAGCGGCACAGCGGCACACCGTATACGTAAGAGGGAGAGTACATATCATAGCATAATGCACATTACATAAGGACACTGTGATCGCCCTCCACTTGAGCCTAAAGCTCAACTCATATTCACAAAGACACTATGGTGGCGCAGGCCCAGGTGGTGTGGGTTACAGTCTGGAGGAGGTGTCTGGTGGTTTGTTCAGCCAGGGTCAAAAAAGTTAAAATGCAACAGCAGAGGAGAAGTGGAGGAAATAAAGGAGAGGGTCAGAGTGAGAGGGAACGAAGGCACAGATAAGACGGGGGGGGGGGGCAGAAAGAAATATGAAGAGCTTATAAAATAAGCTTATAAGAGGAGAGTTATTTGGATCAAAGATCTCCCTGGTACTAGGAGGAATCCCCTCCTCATTCAAGTGGGACCAGCCGAGTCAGATGGCTTTGTCACTGACAAATTGAACTTCTTCAAATCCATATGTCACTTTCCCATTCTGGATCACACTGTATATCCTCCACAGTCTTCACTCTAATTGCTCTCAGCAAATACCCCTCTGACCGCGCTCTGAAATATATATTGTCAGAGCTGTATCGCCAGGGTGCCACGGTTCTTATTATTAGACTTTTTATTATTGCATGCTTATGGTTTTCTTGCCCAAGAAAGCTTAATCATATTCTACATTGCAAAAATGTAAAAATAAGATTATGGAACTATACACTACATAACGTGAGGAAATGGAGTCAGGCTGGACCTCATGTTTCAAAACATACAGTCTTTACAACAGTCAGTCAGAGACAGGAAGTCCGGCTGAATCACAGATTGAGTGACAAACCCAGGCAGAAGGGAAACGGGGGCTGACAAAAGTAGAGAGGAAAAACAGAGACAAAGCAACAGAGACAGACTCTTGCTTTCTTCCATAGTACAGCCACAAGCTGTTGGTCTCAGGCTGCCAACCTAGCTCAACTTCCCAGTCATAGATAAGCAGTGTGTGTGTATGTAGTGAGTGCGTGCGTGCGTGTGTGTGTGCGCGTGTGTGTGTGTGTGCGCATGTGTGTGTGTGTACATAATTCATAAACATAGCCAAATCAAGATCTAGAGATTATCATGACCAGTGGCACAAAAGAGGATAGAGGAAAGGAAAGGAGTGGGAACAGAAGAGAGAAGGAAAAGTGGATATATGATGGAAATATATAATAGTTAGCAAGGTTATACAAATACAATTACAGGTTACAGAGCATGAACTAGTTTATATTCATCCCACACTTACCTGTATGCACCCGCATGTGTTCACATGCACATTCCCACAGGCTCCCTGTGTATAACTCTGCTCCCTCTGTTTCTCTATCTCCCTTCAATGGCTCCCTCCCTCCCTCCCTCTTTTACTTTCAAGGAAGGGTAATCCCTCTTGTAGCTAATGTGCTGTGACATTTCATGGTACAATAGGATTTGGGAGACACTATGTATTCTCATGGTGCCGGGGTCTGGCTGATAACCTCGCTGTCTGGGTGATTTTGGACTGCAGCGACTCTCGGACTAGTTTTTATCTCACTTTGGAAATCTAATTCTCAAGGTGGAAATGCAATTCACAATAACGCAGACTCTGAGGTGACACATTGGGGGTTATTGGTAAACCACGGTCACCTGCATGCTGTCACCTAGCATCTGAACTGTTAATTACATCCGATTCATAGATTGAACGTGGCATCAACTGCAGCGACAGATAAATGTTTTTTCTAAGTTGTGACGCAGATGACAGCCGATAAAGTGAAGGTTCTTGCCTTCAGGATTATTTAGGAGAAGAAATAATGAGGAATTTCTAATTGGGTGTTGCTAATACCCAAGGATATTGATACCCAATAATAACAATAAACACACATGCAGAAATTTAAAAACAAAACAGATTCATGAAATACATTTTTAGTTGAAGGTCAAAAATTAAATTAATCAAATTTTAAAAAAAGGAAAAAACAAAAAACGTGATACATAAACAGGAATGGCATAACAGCAGAAATACTTATTGATGATATACTCATTTTGACTTATATTGTTGATCAGGCAGGTTGTGACTGATAAATGCAACAGACACAGTGTTCTACTAGCTGCACAGAATGTCTCAATTTTCATATAAAGGTACAATCTTGGCATATGAGAGGCGATCTGATACAGATAGCAGGGTTTCCCCTCGGATCAACTGAAGGCCAAAGTGCTTATCTCACCAGCAGAGCTGATGTGTGAGGATAGGGTATGGGGGCGGTAAATGGTGCTCATCAACCTTCAGGCACAGTTATAATGCTGCCAGAGTGCCTTCAGCTGGACAGCGCTCAGAGAAGGCAATGCCGGAAGGGATAAATGTTAAACAGTTTGCATGACATTTATTGTAGATTGTTCTTGTAGTTTGTCCGAACAAAGCAGGATGTTTAATGGCAATAAAAAAGTGCGTCGGAAACATAAAACCCAATAAAGATGAATGAAGGGAAGTTTCTGTCCTCAGATGTTTTCCTCGTCCATTTAACTTTACATCCACTGATTGAGGCCCCCGTAAATGGTTCTTTAGATATTTTTTGTTCTGTACTGTGAATGAGACAAAACGCACAGTTGAAGCAGTTAAGACGTGTGTCATGCGCACTGAAGAATGCAAAAGACACATGATCTACTCTGTTGTTGAGGAATGGATTGTAGACTACTTACGCTGATGTTATTTGTTGCTATACACACAACGTTGAAGCTCAGGTTGAAAACGGCTGCACGTTAACTATTTTTCAAGTAATGAACAGAAAGTTCGCATTTTGCTCAGTAGTACCTCTGCAGATTTTAAACAACAAAAGGGCTTTGAGTGAGTCATGTTGGCATAGCGAGGGACACACAAAAAATAAGAACAAATTGTGATTATGGGGTTATCATATGACAGTAATGACTTGCTCTGAAAAGGCAAAAGCACGACCTGTCATTTTCCTCTGCACTTAGTCAAGCCTTAAATCATCAAATGAATGACTTAAATCCAAGTCAAGCAAAAAGCCTCCGATGTCTTCCTCAGCTAAATGCAGATTACAACTGAAGTGAGCCGGGTGTTTATGAAGCTAACAACCGTGCCGAGGGACTAACGTCTTGTCGTTTTGATTTGCCGTAAGATTTCTTTTGAGAGCATGACAGCGAGCGTGAGACAGATAGAAGCTGAGAAGTGTCACGCCCAGATTCATGAGACGTGGTTGGCAGGCCTGCTATTGCTGTTTTGGCTGACTGTTATACCTGGAGGGAAGTCGCTGCTGTCGTCGCTATACTGTAGCCAATTTAGCTGGAGCACAGCTGCTAAGAGGCTCCCCGAGGTGTATGTGTATGTGTGTTTCAGGATTAAGCCACAGCGCCAATTAAAGCCTGAGACTGGTTTTTAAAGGATAAATTATTAACAGCAGAAGTGACCTCTCTGGTGGCCTTCCTTCCTTCCTCTGCTTCTCTCTTGTCTTCTCCTCTCCTGTCTTCTCCATCCTTGATTTACCTTTGTCATACGTGCTTCCCTTCCCTCACAATGTCTTCTCTTTCTTTGCATTTGTTTGCTTCTGGTTTTATCCTTCTTTTTTTTTTTTTTTTATGTTTTGATATTCTACTCTTTTTAGAATTTAAATGGAAAAAAACAGACCTGGTTGTATATTTTGTGTCCTCAATGTTGCACTGATCTTTTCGTAAGGCTAAAGTGAAGGAAAGACAGAGATAGCGATATGTTCTATCAGCAAAGCGTATTCGAGAGAGATTTATTTCTGCTCACTCCACTGCCGCTCTTTACCTTGCATCTGCTCACTGTGATATTTTTCGTCTAAGATGGGTTTTTCCGCACTGAATACTTTGGTATTTTTATGCCTCCAGGTTACAGCTGCATTCCCCTTTTTCTCCATGTGTTCAATAGCAAAAACATGTTAGTCGGTAATGGATACTTTTAACCTTTTCCAGGTAATTTGATCAGGCCTTTAAATCAATTCAAGCACACAGAGTGTTTTGGTTATGATCGGTGAATACATCGACTGCTGCACTCACTGTTCAGCCTTTGTTTTTTGTTTTTTTTAAATGGGCGAACCATGTCTCTTTCTGATTTGATGAATGGCTCAATACTGGATTCTGAATTATAAATGTGAGCTTGTGTGTATCATCTCTCACAGGGACAAAGGAGGAGTGAGAGTTGAAACGGTTTAGTGACCTAAATGTATTTAACACCGGGGTTACTTCATGCTGCCATTCAGTATTTCAACACATGGAATTTCCTGTGGAAAATGGTGTGGCATCCCCTCACAATATTATATTGGTCCAGTCCTAATCCAGATGCAATTTGTTTTGGCAGTCGACTCTACTAAGATACTGTTGAATCACAGTGCATAGAACATAAATCACGAGTTTCAGTATACAGTAAAGTGCACGCTTTATAGGTTCATTTCTGAACGAAAGTTCTGAGTGTAAAATTATTGGATATAACTCATGTGTGTCCGATCATTTGCTATGTACCTCTAGTCTGACTGACTAACTGTGTTATGTATTTCTCTCTGTCTAATCTTCCACCTGAGAAATAAAAAACATAATGATTTGACTGAGCTCTACCTTTGTTCAGATGGCCTATTATGGATTTTCCCTCTAGATATCCTCAGGTCATCATCTGATCTCAGACAGCGGGCATGGATTCCGCTCAATATGTTCTTACACTCTGATCTCTTCCTCCATCCCTCCCTCTTTCCATCTATCCCTCTACCCCTCCCTCCTCTTCTTCTCTCTTTCCCTGACTATTTACTCCTCTTTTTGATGAAGGAATTTAATTAGAGCAGAGAGAGAAACAGGAAGGAACGAGGGATACAGTGGAGGAAGGAAGCAGAGTAATAATGAATGGTCAGTGACCCCGAGAGCAGACAAGGTAAAGATAATTGTGTTTAAATCAGACCTGGTCGATCTGAGTGAGAGAGGCACAGAGAACCCTGTTACTACATTAGACAAGACTGTATATAGATGTAGTGGTGCATTGACGCAGTAACATCGCCTCACTTACAAGAGGAATTACCAGTAAACCCTGCAGTCCCCATGCAGGATCATATGAGTTGAATAATCTATGTGCAGGCGCCTACTGCACCATCACATGTCTCACAATTTCACATTCTGTTGGCCTCCATAGCTCAGTGAAATGACCTTAAACAGGAGTTCTTGTTTACAGTCTTTTCATATGACTTCCATTAACATAGATTATGTGGAATAGAATAAATCAACCGTGGCTTTGTTTTACAGTGCAGCTCAGCTGTGTCCTGTTGTTGAGTGCTAGCACACATCCTACCATTGTAGGGAGATGGATGTGTATGTGTAAATTTGAAAATTCCCAGTTTAAAAATTACAAGAATTGAATGGACTACTTACGTAACATAGTAGTTTTTCTAGAGTTTACTATCGGACGGATTGTTATAACATTTATTGCAGACATCTGTTTTTTATTCCTGAGCTATAGCCCTACTTTTTGTTTAGTGTTATTTAGCAAGTGTTATCATGCTAACAGGCCAAAATAAGCTGGTGAACATATAGTGGAGTACAAAATCTGAGACTACTTTCCCACGAGGTACCTCACTGTGCAGTACATTTGCCAAAAGTTTGCATGTTAACTGTGCCATTGTGAGTATACCCCGCTGTCACACTGTGTTCAGGTCATATCATTTAAACCATAATTAGAAGCAGCCGATTGGGAAAATCCATTCACGTCAGCCTGCAACTTGTAATTCTCTGTTGAAGATATTAGGAAACTAATACCATCCATTCAGCTCATTTTATAGGAGCCATAGACTGTTTGCATCTGGTTTCACTTGGTAATGAATTGCTACAAATACGTAAACACAACAAAAGAAGCTAATTTAGGCTGTTTATCTGATGTGACTCCAAAGTTAGCACTAGAGCTAACCACCCTGGAATAATGCATGAACACTCGCAAGTCAGAATAAGGGATGTTTTTCTTGTTTTTACCATTCTGCCAACATGGCATGAATGCAGCATTAGTGTTTAGCTCAAAGCACTGCTGTGCCAAAGTACCGCCTCAAAGAGCTGCTAGCATGGCTTTAGACTCTTAGTCTTATTATAACTGACAGGTTTATCTAAAGTCTCAATTTATGTTGTGAAGTATGTGGTCTGCTACATGGTGCTGTGTGTGTGCTGTATGTGTGTGTTTTATCACTTTGAAAATGTGATGTTTCATTTCAATGGGTTTATCATGGGACACAAACAACTTGAGCAGCAATATTAACTGAAGTGTGGTAATATAGACTGGCAGTAACCCGACTGTGCTTTCTCATAACTTCCACCTCTGCAACTTTCACTATGTTTCAGTAATGTAATAAGTTACCATTCCCATTTCTGTTGCCTCATGATATACTGTATGTCATGACCTGTGTTGTTGCCGTGCTTATAGAGACATTTAAATTGATTCACTAATGAGAGTAGACCCCCCCCCACACCCTAACATACAAGCACCCACACACACACACACACACACACATGCCAATTGCTATCTTTTCAGTTCCTCATTGTTGCTGTGAGAAGACGAACCCAACACACAAGTGCATGCACCCACACATACAGACACACACGCCAATTCCTATCTTTTTAGCGTCTCATTGTTGCCGTGGAGAAACATTATTCTGTCTGCACACTTATTCTATAGTCTCCATTCTTTGACCTGATGCTATATAAGCATTCTGTCTTATTCTCATGCCCTCTTATTCTGATGGTAATTTGACTGCCTGAAAGGACTGGCAGAGGATTGTTCAGTCTCATTCAACAAAAATACGGTAAAAAGTCATTCCTGGGATTAAAAAAAGCTCTGCGGTGGATTTCCAGGGCTCTGTTGTCGTGCCTGCAGTTGCCTGTCAGCCCCCCGTTCATATGCTAATGAGCCAGAGCTTGATTGTTTCCTCATATTTTAATCTCCAGCACAGTGTTAGAGGAGAGGGGGGCAGCAGATAGGAGGAGCGTGAGTACGAGGAAAAGATGAGACAAGAGGAAAAGAGATGATGGGCCAGAAAAAGAGGAGAGGGCAGAGGGTGTCGGCAGCTGAGGTATGGAGATGAGTAGAAAGTTGAAGACGAAACACGAGGAGATGAAATTATGTAGGAGGAGAAAAGCAAAATGTTTGACAAGAACAGTGAAGAGGTGAGGGACATGGGAGGGCAGCATGAGATTATTAATATGCAAGGAGGAGATGATAAAGATAAAGAGGGATAGAAGCACTGCTGGATGATAAGCGGCAGGTAGGAATACACAGTTCACCATATAAGGAGACATCCATAGTTCATTAGCGGTGACAAAGAAGTGGAGCTGCTGCTGATAGACCTCTGCAATATTTAACATTGCTTAATTTGAAACTTTGAGGGGAGTCATTGAAGAGCAATGAAACCTTCATACTTTTCCCTCGTATATAGGTTTTGTATAAAACCAATCACCATTCACGAACCCCATCTCCTGCTGCTCATCATGCATACTGCAGGGTTCAAACACTGACCAGGGGGTAATGAGAGGAGGAGCAAGAGAGACTTTGTTGAATAAACTAACGTGTCATTTGCATAAATATACATAATAAAAGAGCTTTGTGCAAAGCTCCTCTTCAATATGCATGTTTTTTTTTCCCTTTTTGTAACTTGCATGCTAGAGGTCATGCAATTAAGAAAGAGGAATGTAGTGTATGATTTTTTTTTAATATACTCAGAGAAATGGAGGAAAAAAACCATCAGGTGGGTTTTGAAGTAATGTGCTGGAATGATTTTCTTGGACGTCACTCAGGAAGGGGTTTTTTTTTTTTCTTTTTTAGAAAGACGGCGTAAGGTCAGCCGCTTTAATGTAGTTCGATTTGTTTGTCACAGTGAATGTTGATCACAGCAAAGACAGAACATATGCAAGTAAATCGCTTTAGCAAGGACTTGAATCTGAGCCAACATGTGCATAGTACACATATGTTCAGCATGAGATATGTGCATTGGCAGAACTTACTTGCTTTAAAGGAGAAAGGAAAAGTAAATAAAATCCTTACTTGGCCATCAGTACCCAGAATTCATCCACTACATTTATTCCATTTAAGCTAGTACCAGTAAATCCAGAAATGGTGCCTATTTCCTTCCACTTGCAACTCCTGGTCAGACAGGGCAAGAAAATGTCCCTAACATCCGTGTCTCTCCGTTTTGGGAGGACACCGGGGCACCAACTCTATCGCCAAACAAGAACGTCAAAATTGGATGATTCAGCATGACCCAAATTATTTTCAATCCATGCTTCTCCATGAAAGTTAATCGCGCTACGTGCCCACCCACCATCTTGACCTCCATAGCCAGTATTCGTACACTGGACATACTTGCTGTAAAGTGATGGTGAAAACCACAGAGCCAACACTCCACCAGTGTTACATTACATTTCCATGTTATGTTTTAGCTTTTGGTCAAAATACTTTTAACATTCTTATCAAATGAACAAAACAATGTAATTTATTTGTATTTACTGTATAAAGGTATAATCTGACCATACATCATTCGACATGAACCCATCTTCAAACAACCTCCTCTTGCTGTGTGGTTTGTGAGTGGACTGCTGTCTGACTCAACATAGAGCTACTTAAAGATGAATTGCACCAACATCATTTTGTACAATTACATTACAGTAGAATCTACTCAAATACAGAAAGCTATTGCACAAGCTTTTTGGGTTTTTCACCAACAATCAACCAACATTTCCCATAACCCCACACACAAACATTCACTCAGCTTTGACCCCAAGAACAATAGCCTTGCAGATTCAAATCAATCCCAAGTTAAACTGCTTTCCTTTAAACTCACTCATACCCCCCCTCCTCTGAGGTGTAGGCCTCTGACCTTCTCAAAAACACAGCCGCAGGAATTCACTGAGAGTTCAAAAAATCACCACAGTTGCTCTCCATCATCTCCTTATCTCCTTATCTCTCAACCAGGTCAGTCAGCACCGAACCCAAACTGGATGTCCTCCTGGGTTGTTTGTGCAACTTGTTTATGACAGCCCAAGTGTTGTTAATGCTGCTGTTGCCGATGTTAACAAGAGAGACAGAGAGGTAGACAGCTGGAACATGGCGTTCCACTGGGAAGCAACCTAGACGACCTGATTTTCTGAGGAGACAGACAGAGACAGGGAAGGAGTTGTTTGGGAAGGGGACCGGGAGAGTGATGAGAGAGGAGAGGAAATTAGGAGAGAGGTGAGATATAAACAAGAAGACCAGAGAGAGTGAAAATGGAAGAACATGAAATGTAATGGCGGAAAGATGAACAAGCAGCGAGCACAAGAAGACAGTGGCTTCACGGCACCGCTACTTCTAAAATACCAGAACAAAGACTTTATTTTAGGAAGAGCTGAAAAGAGACAGGTTTTTATTATGATAGACAAGGGAAGCATTTTGATGAAGATGAACAATTGTACCAGCTGTCTTTTTTTCTTGTGCTACGGTGTGTATTGAATAGTATTAATTTACTGCTTTATGTTGTTGCACCATTTTTCTGATGGGATATTAAATAGGCCATGCAGACTATATCCTGATAGGTAAGCTTTCTGCATATTTAATTAAAGTGATCATTTTCCATTCTGATTGACCGTACAATGATCCTGAGTATGGGCTGATGAAACTTGCAGACACCCTGGTAAAACATGATATCCAGTTATTTCTGCCTCAAAAAACTGCAGTGTGTCTGCAGGCCCTCAAAGCCTTAACCAGACTTAAATTACGATAATTATGTCTGCATTAGCTCAAGGGTATAGTAACATCTAGTATTACACTTATAAAATATAGCGGCTGGTGTGGTATGTTTTTGTCCAGTGACAAATAACCCCAATCACAAAGACTGGTATTTGACATGTACTTTAACTGCAAATTTGTTTTTGGTATGTTATCGTAACTGGTATGAAAGGAGGTCTTTAAAAGCCTTACATTTACCTTAATGAAACATGCAGACACTGTATGGTTGTCATTAGTCTCACAAACTTGATTATCAGTGCACCTCTTTTAAGGACACACTCAAAGAAGTGCAGATCCTTTTCCAGGAATTCTGAGCTGGTCACGGATTTGGACTTTGAAATGATTTTATTACACAACCCTCTGGTGTGATTTTCCCAGACATATCATTTACGCCCCCAAACTAATCACAGGCTATACCTCTAGCCTACACATTTCTTAACTTGACCTGTAAGTATCCTGTATTGGATATCATTAGGCTTGTCTCCAAGAAAGCTTTTTATACCTGTACACAGCATTAACTGAACTCTCTGCAGTCTCCTCTGTTTCCTCAAACTTAAATATGGCTATTTCCTTCCTTTATTCAGATTATTGTAAGTATTTCTTTTCTGTTTTGTCATTGCAACACCTTGAAGTCACATTTTCCAATCAAGCAAGACTTGGACATGCCAGTCTCAAGTTTTTGTAAATCCCTGAAAAGATTTGTTGTCTTTTCAAGATTTCCGACAGAAGCAATAACCAAGGCTTAATTTAGCTGCTTGTGTAATCTCCAAACGGAGACGGTATATTGGGAGCCATGTTTCCATTCCGATGTATTCATAAGCTCTTCCTTAAACCCTTCCGCTGCTGTGTTTAGAGGCACTGACAGTAAGAGAGAATCTCAGCACTGGACCTAAAAATAGCCCGCATTCTTTCCTCTGTGTTTCAGGAAGCATCAGAAGAGGCCGGAACAACCCGCTCTCCCATGTCCCCCTCTTTCCTTTCTCCCATGTCCCATCTTCTTTCTCCTTATTCCTTCTCACTCAAATCTCTTCATCAGCCATCTCTCTTTCACCGTCTCGCTGTTCCTTTCTCTGCCGCCTTCTCTTCCACTCTCTCTCTCTTCCATCTCTTTATCCCTCCCTTCCTACCTTTCACCTAAAGTTCACACCTCTCTGGGACTGTGCAACTTCTTTTCCCTCTCCTTTCCCTCCCTTTGTGCTTCCATATCGTCACTTAGTGAATCTTTCCATCTCTCCTACTATAATGGACCCTGCTAAAATGCTGCTAAGCTTGATCCTGCAATGAATGTGTGTTAATGTCTGCATATATATATATATATATATATATAAATACATACACGCCTACAGCTGTGAGAAAGAATGTGTTACATCATATTAAATGCACATGGAGGAGCATATTGCTAGAGATGCCTTGTTAAAATGTATGGAACTGAGTTATAGCAGCAAACCAATGGGCTCATTGTTGGCTATTAAGCTCTCAAGCCCTGTTACTGTCTTTGTCTGTGTCTCTCTGCATCTCTTTTACCTCTGGCATATCTCTTCTGCAATGTGCATAGATACAGTGGCAAGACACTGAGACACACTGAGCCTCAGTATGCAAAAACAAAAATCAGGACCGGGGGGTGGGGGGGTTGGAGTGGCAGGGCTTCACTAACGGAGGCAAAACAAATCAGCCCGAGTCATCTTGACTGTGCTGATCTTTGAGGGAACTGGGAGCAGAAGAGTCCAAAACAGAGGACGCTATTGTAGCTAATTAGCAGTGTGGCACCGTCTACTTTGATTTGGAAAATAAACTGCTCCACAAAAGAGAAACGGTCTGCAGACAGTTATGACACAGGAGTCAGCAGGACTACCCACACGAGTCTAGTCACTATGTCACTAAGCCTCTATAACCACATTTCTCCAAATCAGACCAAAGCAAGCAGTTGTTTCCAAGATGAAATGAATATTTATTGGATTCACTGATGATATCCATGTGACAAATTAAAGAAAAAAAGCAACATTAAGTGTCTGAAGGTGTTTGGCCACTGCGACCCTACAGAGCGGGTTCAATATGCTTTGGTCTAGGTTCTACAAGTCTTTGGGATCCATCTGCATTCATTTTGTTTCTACACTCATTTATTTAGGAATATTTTCTTTATTTTTTCACCCATAAAAAAACAAGTTTCAAGGCAAGATCAAATATGTACATCATGAATGGGCCTATACGCAGACCAACAGTCTGTTACCTGTTCAAGGTGATGCAAGTGATGCCATGACAGCTACACTGTAGCTCAGTGAAAGGCAAATGTTTGAAGATGTGCTCGAAACATATTCTAGTGTCTTGAGGATAAGTAACTTGTTTTCCTCTTTGCAGTCGCATATATGCTCATCAGATAGTCGCAGCATGCACATATATGACAGCGTGCAGCAGCGTTGTGCAGTGCGTTGTTGTTCACAGGCTCAGCCGCGCATGAAATGTACGAAAAAACCCGGTGACTGTTTGTTTTGTGTGACAGTTTGTGTCGCTGCCTCTGAGCCTATTCCCCACTGCGAGAGCTGCTCCACTGTACTGAGTGTATCAACAATACCAGCTGAGATGCAGCCTTCAGTCCACACAGCCCGACTGCAGAGTAATCCTTAAAAGAGAGAAAGAGAGGAGGGAGAGAGGGAGAGATATAGAGCGAGTGTATGGGAAGTGGAGGGATAGAGGTGAATAGAGCGAGAGATTGAGCGATGGTGGAGTTAAATTTGACAGTGAGCGAGAGAGGTAAAAGAGGAGAGAAAGCGTGGATGCCAGAGAGAGAGAAAGAAAGAGAGAGAGAGATTTTAATGTTTCAAAGGATTCCCTATCACAGTGTCTGACACATTACATACACAGCTCACTATCGCCCAGACCCTGACAGCTGCACAAATTGGCTGAAAGAGGTTCCCTGGGCAAGACCTTTGATCAGGTGTGTGTGTGTGTGTGTGTGTGTGTGTGTGTGTGTGTGTGTGTGTGTGTGTGTGTGTGTGTGTGTGTGTTTGTGTGTTTGTGTGTTTGTGTTTGTGTGTTTCTGTTTGTGTGTGTCCGTGTTTGTGAGTTGTGTCAGCGAGTTAGAGAAAGCGGAGAGATTTTGTACATTTGTGCATACCTGGACATCTGAGTGTGTGTATGTGTGAATGAAGAAAGGCTCTTTTCTGTTCCACATCACGGTGGAATAAAATAAATGTACATAGATAAGGCTGACTGTGTGTGTGTGTGTGTGTGTGTGTGTGTGTGTGTGTATATATTGCATGTGCTGGCTTTATATTTGTGTTATCTTTAGCATGTTTTAGCTTTGGTATTTCTCTTTCAGATTGCAGCCGGGGGTCTTTTATTTGTATCTGACACTTCCCATCATCATCGTTATCTTTCAGGGGTGGTCGGTAAACAAACCCACCGTCAAGAGGCTTATATCGAATCAGTCCTCAACACTGTTCAGACTTTCATTATCATGATCACAGACACATACATGCGAACACATACATGCACGTCACAGTGCAAATCACACACACTGCTGAGTGCTGAGAAGCTCCTCTGGAGTGTCTGGAAATTTGATTATTTTCTCTGCATGTGTGCCAGTCCTCGTGAATCGATAAAATTCTTCTATTTCTAGTGATATTTAGGGATGCAGCTAATGATTATTTTTAATATTGATTGATCACTCACTGTATAAAGTGTCTGAAAATAGTAAAAAAAAAAAAAAGAAAGAAAAAAAATATATTCGAGCCAAAAATAATCAATTTACAGTAAAAACAGAAAGAAAAACAGCAAATAGATTTAGCACAGTGACAGTTTTGCTTGACAACTAACTTGTTTAATTTTCAATTACATCTCTGTCTAATAATTAAGAAGATTAAATCGCGCTTTGCATTTCTTACATTTGCATCATCAATAGCTTTAAGACTAAGAGACAATATTTTGTCAGTAAACACTGTATTGGAAACTGGTGTAAGGAGACACTTGCAAGAAAGAGTAGTATTTGTCACAGCCATTGAAATAAAGTATTGCCCAGTGTCTTCTTTTTTCTTCTCTGTAGTTTATTTATTTATTTTTAAGTGTATATGCTCATTCTGGGCTGTTAGTGTAAGGCACTGGACCGTAAATGACACTGTTCCACAAGCACTATTTCCTCTTGCTGCTGCATGTCTCCTGTACATGTGCTGAATCCTGTTAGTGCTGTCGTCTCTGAGCTGCCAGCATGCCTGTGTGTGTGTGTGTGTGTGTAGGTGTGTGTGTGTGTGTGTGTGTGTGTGTGTGTGTGTGTGTGTGTGTGTGTGTATGTGTGTGTGTGTCAGGAACTGTGTGCCAGTTGAGGGAAGTACAGGTAATGGATTAATATCAGAGCTGGCTCAGGCTCCGCATTGCTGTGTGGTGACAACCTGTCATTATCACAAACACCGGCTCACACACACACAAGCACACAGGCACTCTCTAGCATATGCGTACGCACAAGCGCACACACACACTGCCAAATACAGTATACATCCAAGCGCATACGCTCTTCCTGTCTCACCTGTCTCTCACCCTTCCCTTCCATCCTCTGTCTTTGCCTGTCTCTCTCACTCGGCATCATGGCACACAGTGCAACTAGCCTGTGATCATCTTGAACTTGTTCCATCCAGTTCCCAACAGTGGGACCGATGCCGAGACCAGATTTCTTTGTCGAGCCGCTGTGGCTGTTTTGCTCCAGACATCAAGGCAGCAGACAGAGTGTTTCTTGAACGCTGTCGTCACATGAGCCATCAGACTGTTTTACTTCCTCCAAACTTGAAATAATAGTTTGCGGGCAGGCAGGGGTGGGTGTGCACTCTGAACCCACCTGAACCCTCATTAATCCTCAGACTAGTCTTCCTCCCTCCCAGAAATGGTCATCTTATTAAGTCATTTAGTCAGTACTGAGCTGTGTAATTGGACAGAAGAGGCTAATTGGAAACGTTTGAGTAAGTTAGGGCTGATAAAATGCCCAGACTTGGATTAAACACTGAATGGCCTGGTTTGTGCCCCTATGAAGGGAAGCTTGACAGTAAATGCATCCAATGCAGTCTTGCATCTATTCAGATTTCCTTTAAATAGATGACGGTACCTTGAAGAAGGAAGATCACGTGTATCGAGAAAATATCATTTTTTTTGGATCTTTTTGATCCATAAACAAGTTAAATGATCACATTTTAAGATACTGTTCTCTAAATGACCTGTCAAGATGGTTTCTTCTATTTTTACTGTGTTGATTCATCTCTCTGTGCTGTGCTAACACACACACACACACACACATATGCACCAGAGAGAGGACACATATTCGGAGCCTTTTGTCCATCAACACTTTGAAAACATCCCCATCTTTAAGAAAGCTGCCAGTGGCCCGAAACATTTCCTGATCCACAACATGAAAGCATTGTAACTTACAGCAGGTCACTCCAGTCATGATGATGACACCGACTGAATACCAATGTTTATTGCAGTATCATCAAAGCTAACTAAAGCAGTAGAAGTTGCTGCAAAGATGCAGCACAGCCTATAATCGTTAATGATACAAGCTCATAGTAAAACTTGGTGCCATAATCATAATAGGCACTAGTAATTACACAGATCCTGCTTCCTTAATTTGATGTGCTTCCTGTTGCATCAAGAAATTGCGGTGGGGCTTGATGCAGGAAGAGATTATTCAAAAGGATGTGAGTTCGGTAGAAAGAAGAGATTTTGTTTAATGGGGAGGACTGAGGGGCAGAAACTGAAAATAACTTTGGCGTCATTAGATTTGCTCAGAAATATAATGCATTTTTCATTGTGTTGTGACCTAGACTAACCTTTCCCTCTCTTTTTCTCAACAGCAGTCCTATGCTCCTCCCCCGCAACCCATGGCTCCACCCAGCCCCGGCACCACAGGAGGTGGAGGTGGAGGTGGAGGAGGAGGAGGAGGAGGTCAGGGAGGAGGGCTAATGGAGCAGCTAAGTAAGACCAACCTGTACATCAGAGGCCTGCCGCCGGCCACCACCGACCAGGACCTCATCAAACTCTGCCAGCCGTGAGTTCTATTCTGCTCTATTCTGTTCTATTCTGTTCTATTCTGTTCTGTTCTGTTCTATTCTATTCTGTTCTGTTGATATGCACATGAATTAAACAGCACCCTTCAGTGCAACTGAGTTCATTCCTGCTTGGTTCAGTTCAGCTTGTGGTAATTAGTTTTGCCTGAGTCCAACAGCAGCTTCTAATGAGTATCAACAGTTTGCTCTTGACCTCTGTGTCCCCCCTCTGTGCTTCCTCAGACGTAAAAGCACAACCCAGCTGGGGCTAACCCATCTACTCCCTTCTGTACTGGGTCACACACAAGCACACATACATACACACACATACTAGGATACACACGTACGCCTTTCGGTTTTAATCCCTGCAGTCTCCAACATATTTAGCAACTTTTTGAGACAGATATCTTCACTTATTTCACGATAATAGTCGTGCAAATTAGGCTGGATGGAAATGTAATTGCACTGCATTCAAAGCTACCAAGTTATACCACTAGAATTTGAAATATGATGATTTTGGCAGTCCAGTATTTTACACTGTCTATTGCAAAGATGATTTGCCAAAAATGTAACTTGCAGTTTAGACATAGCTTTTCTAAACATTTTAGTGTTTGGGAAACATTGATTTAGCTTTTTTTTATCAGTTTTATTCAAACTGCAGGATCAGCATTGAGACTGAGCATTTATTCTTAACCTTGGAAACAGTATTAACAAACACAGTCTCACTACAAAGTCCTGTAACTTTTATTTGTTTGACTCTATCTGCCTCAATGGAAGGAGTTATATATATTTACATATGTTAAAAAGAGATAAATCTAGAAAGTATAATAGTTGTTTTTCTGATTTCATGTTGTTTCCCATCATATTGGATACAAACTGTTTGGCATGATATACTAAAGGGTGTGAGCAGGTCAGTGCCAATGATGTATTTCCACCATGCTGATATGACACTGGAGGTCAATCCGCCTTCACAGCAATATGTTTCTTCTTCTTGATAATATACTAGTGAATGGTGTGGTGTCCCTGATTGCTCCTGGCTTGTTGTAACTTCATCTGCTGCAGCAGAAGAACTTGACATGTGATAACCAGGAACTGGACTCAGTAGGGGTGGGCCCCTTCACTTCCTTTTCTCTGCCTTCATGCTAAAAGTCGATCCTGTGCATTTCATTCTCAATCGTCCCCATTTGGACAAACAGAGTCAACACAGAATTTAATGCAAATGATAAACCAGCTCTCTTGCAGAGGGGCATGTCAGCTAACACCTGATATCAAGTGTAATTAGACAATTATATATTGAGCTAAATATTCTGCAGGTAAGGGCGTTAAATGATCTCATTTCTAATTGATCTAATTGATTTTGGAATAAACTGAAAAAGGCAGTTAAAAATAAAATGTGGAGACTATAAGACACACACACACGCACACACACACATACACACACACACACACACACACACACACACACACACACACACACACCATACCTTGCCCTTCTGTGTGTCAGCTGCAGTTCAAGCCTGTTGTATTTCAGCTTAGCCCTGGAGGCGTTCTGGAGAAACAGGGTGAAAAATGGGGGCCAATAAAAGTTTCATTAGAGGCCCAGTGAGTGTGCCAAGTGACCAGTAACATTTAGGAAAGGTCAGTGGGGGAGGGGGGCCCATGTGGTCTGTTGGGCAGCAGTCTTAGCCTTGGATTTCTAACTCTCTGCGGCTTTTAGAAATAGACTGAGTGGCAGTTTCCTGTCACTCTCTGACATGACACACACACACACACACACACACACACACACACACAAACAGGCATTTCATTCATGCACACAGTTACAATGAATAACAGAAGGACAGCCCCCTGACACTGACTCATATACACACATACGCACGCACACACTTTTTCAACTCAATGTCATCCTCATCCTTATTGTTACCAAGCGTAACTTATTTTCAGTGCCAACCCGCCCACCAGCACCATCCTCTCCCTTCCCATTCTGTCATCCTCCTCATTTCCTCCTTGCATCCTTCTCTCTCTGTCCCTCACCCCGCCCTCCCTGCCCCGCTCCCTGTCTCTGTGCCAGTTCTCAGAGTGTCAGTGAAAAGTGCTGTTGTCAGCTGACATTTCCAATCACTCCCCCGGTTGCCCAAACTATGGACACACTTTTAACGTCTGGGGACAGAGCAGAACGTGAGCGGAATCTAAAGTGTAGCACAAGGGCAATTTCTGTCTCTCTCACTTGCTTTCACTCACACTTGTTGTTGTCTTGCTGGCTTTCTCTCATGCTTACCACTGCTTCACGAATCGTATCTATCTATCCATCTATTGATCTATCAGTTTATTGGCTTTGTCTCTGCTTCATAATGGAGGGGGTCGTATGAGGACAGACAAACTTTAACCACTCAAAGCCACTCAAAGGAGAAATCACTGGGGAAGAATATAAAACACTGAATGAGTTTACGATCTCCTGTTAATCATCAGCAGCTGAGCTGGAAAAACTGTGTTTTGGTAGCAGGTGACTGGAATGAAACCTGAGCCCTTGATGCATCTCTTTGTCCGGAAGTATATTGCCTAATATTTCAAAGACAGATTCCATCTTTAATCATCAGTATTTCAGTGACATAAAACCAGCCTTAAATTCACAGCACATTGCCTTTTCATCCTGAAAACACTCCAAGACTTAATTTCTTTATAGTGCCTGAAGATGTTAAACTGCATATGGGGAATGAATTCGAAAGACTTCTGAAGCGCTGCACTCTCTCAGTCCTCCCTCTGTGTTGGTCTGTTTGAGTCTAACTGGGAGAGAGGGGGAAAAATGAGGGAAATGCAAGAGACAAGACAGCTGTATCGGATCCCCAATTAGGAGATGCCACACACAGAGACCAACCTGCATGTACGCTCATAAATGCACGTGCACACACACACACACACACACACACACACACACACACACACACACACACAGAGCCTCAGACAGAACATGCAGAAGCATCAAATACACAGAATGTGCACATATACATAATGTATATGTGCACTCAAAGACATCCTGGAGACATTTAGAAATGATGAGTGTGTGTTTGTGTGTGTGTGTGGGGTGGGAGGGTGGGGGGGGTGTGGTTCAGTAGACATCAAACGGTGAGCATCCATAGGCTGATGGTGGTGCGCAAGGGAATGAAAACAGATCTGATGCTTTGAGGGCCCTATGAGGACTGTCATTAACACTTCACACACACACACATACGCAGCACAAGGTGCACACTGATTTTGTCAAGCCTGCCAAAATTGGGTGCACTGAGTTTCATATTGACATTCATCCTTAAGTCTCGACAGTCAGGAAAATACTGTCAGTTTCAGTGGCCTTACTGTTCTTTGTGTTTCACACTTCTTGGTGGAAAAAATCAAAACTCCACTTTTGGCAGGGATTCTGAGGAGTTTCCCTGTGTTGAAAAAGACATGTACCTCGTCCTAAAAGGATTGTCATAGTGAAAGTCAGTCTGTCAGCCCTATCCCTCACACATCCGCCGCTGTGGAAAGGCATTCTCCTCTGGCTTATAGCACTGTGTTTGGGGGCTTTGTAGCATTTCTGTGAAGCCAAGGAAAATAGAGAATTTTAGGTTAGCTGGCAAGTCCTGCTGAGTTGTTTGTGACTCATGATTCAAAGACAAAATGCAGAGAGGGAAGTTTTGCATTTTGTCAGTATACTGTATCATATAAAGTCTTTTTTTAAGGATTTCTTTCATAAGACTACTGCTGATGTCTGTGTTGTCAGCTGAATACCTGTAGGTTTGGTCTGATGGTTGGACATGTTTTTGGGAATTTGTGATGAGCATTTTTGACAACTGTTTCATGTTGTAGCGACTGTGACCGTGGTGTGATTGTTGGTTCCAGGAGATATATCGGAAACTGCAGATCTCCATGGGTTTTCAAACACATCAGTCTCTAGAGTTTTTGCTCAGAATGGCGCGAAAAACAGAAAACATCCAGTGAATGGCAGTTCTGCGGACAGGCAAGTCTTGTTGATGAAAGAAGTCAGAGGAGAAAAGCCAGTCTGGTTCCACCTAACAGGGTGTTTTCACACCTGGTCTTTTAGTCCGGTTCAACTGAACCCTGGTTTCTTTTCCCCGTTGGTACAATTCGTTTCGGCAGGTGTGAAAACAGTAATCGCGCCGAGATCCTTTCGAGTAGGTGGTCTCGGTCTGGTCCCCAAACGAACCCTGGAGCGGTTCCTTTTTGATATTAAAGAGTTCCGAACTCGATCCGACCCCACTGGTAGGTGAACTCAACAAGTTTGAGTTTGATGGCTCCTGCAACCTTCTTCCTGTGTTTACTTTCCTGCTCCGGCCAGACAATCGGACCAATAAGCAGAGTGAATGTTCCCTCATGGTTTGTAATGATGCATTTTGGTTCACTTGAATTTTTCTCTGTGTTAAAACAAACTGAACCAAAAGGAAAATGCTACAAGTTTAAATACAAATCAACTGAATCGGACCAGAGCAAACCATCACTAGACAGATGAAGACTGGAGAAACATAGTCCGGTCTGATGGTAGTTTCAGGATTTAAGGTTAACCCAACCTGCCTCGTTTTAACAGTCCATGCTGGTGGTGGTGGTAGTGTAATGAGGCGGTGAAAGCTCAGTACCAATGATTCATGGTTTGAATGCCACAACCTGTCTGTAGAAATCTGCAGAAATGATGTGATGCAGTCATGACAACACTGAGCAGAATCTCAAAGAAATTTTTCTAACATCTTGTGGAATCCAAGGCACAAAGAACTGAGGCTGTTTAGAGAACAAATGGAGACACCATAATAATACCAGACAAATGGAGACTTTGTCCGGTATTATTATGGTGTTCCTAATAAAGTGCTTGGTTGAGTGTGTATTGTATTTCAAGTAGCTCTGAAGGAAGTTTGGTTACAGAACTACAGCTCTAGCTATGATTTAGGTCACTTCGCTCCACTGTTGCTTCACACTTCACTCCTACTACTGACTCTTAAGTTATGATGAGCATCCAATGGAAACAAATTACATACTCAGATCCCTTTCAGAACCTTTTCACTCACTCTTTCTGTTGCACAATGGAAAGTAATGGAATAAGGAAGCGCTAACCCTGGCCATCTGGCTTCTTTTAGTCCTTTAGTGTTATGTTTTAAGTATTTGAATAGTTTTTATGAGTATCTTGTGTCACTGCCGTTGGGTCAAGTGCAGGTCGATTTGATGTTATTTCAACAAGTTCCAGGCTTCTGCTGGAATCAGCCAAAGGCTTCCAGTCGGGGGTTGAACACAGAACAGGACATTCTGCACTTTTCTCTCCTCTTCTTCCACATTATCCTCAGCCTCCTTACTTCATCATCTGATCTTTTGTCAATACTTTGCTCCATTTCTTCACCACAATAGCACATTGTCTTAGCTGCCTGGATCAAATGGAATTTTACCACTGAGTCAAGTCCAGAGTGAGACACCATTTTGGATGATGCAGTGTTGTTGTAATTTGACATTTCCCCAAGGCCGTGGCGTCATCCTCCTCCTCACCTCTCCTCTCCTCCACCTTCCTTGTACGTCACACACATTGATCTGACGATATCACACACACAAACACAGCCACATATCAAACATACGCTTTATTTGTTTTCCGCTCTGTGAAAACGGACTACTGTGAACATATTTTTTGAGATTCATAATGTGTTGAGCCAGGTACCTCTCTCTTTTTCCTCTCCTTCGCTCTTTCTTTTACACACACACACACACACACACACACACACACATACACACACACATGCACACACACACACACACAAATAGAGTCTGGAAATGTTTCACTTTTCTGCCGGGAACAAAAACCTGCCAAAACACCGATGGTGCATGAGATCTTTGTCATGCATTCATACTCACTCCACACACACACACACACACACACACACACACACACACACACACACACACACACACACACACACACACACACACACACACACACACACACACACACACACACAATTGCAAGGATTTGCACCCACACAAGAATTTGTATGCTCAAATCTGTCCATGCACATACACTCACACATGCACTGTAGGTGTTTACACTCACAGACTGACACCCAAGTTTGAATCACATGGAGACTGAAGTCAACAAAGAGCCGGGTCCTGCCAGATGGTGTGTGTAATGTGTGTGATTACCTCTTTGGTGTTTTTGATCTGTCATGTTGCCTTGTGTGTGCGTCTGCATGTGTGTTTGTTTGTGCGTATATGTGTGGGCGATTAGTCCTGCCTTGTTTTTTTGGAGTTTTTTCCACGTTGGATTGTTGCCGGAACCACAGGCCAAAGAACTTATTTACCACCAGCCATGACTTTGTGAAAGAAAATTCCCAGGCAAACATCAGACTTGATTTCAGCCTGTCACAATCAGTGGATTTGCAAATACCCTAAAAATATCTTAAATTGCAGGAAAATGTGTGAAAATTGAGCATTGTTCAGGAAAAAAAAAAGCAATGATTTTCTCTCTACCAATTGCGAGATCATAAGCTGCTCAGCTGTCATGTTATGTGTGATAGCAGCCTTTTAAAGCGTTTTTTTCTGTCTTTATTTCTAAAGTCTCCTGTCCCAATAGAGTTTGATGTGAGGCTGTCAGGCGAGCTAGTCTCTGTTCTCTTCTTCTCACTGACAGAAGCAGTTGGCTGACAGAGACTCTCCTGATGGTGACAACTAAATGATCTCTTCTTTATTAAACACCTCTTACTATCTCTCCATCGCTCCCTGACTACCTCGCTTCCTCTTCGCCTTCAGTGTCTTTTTTATCTTTTGACTGACTGCTCTCCCTCTCCTTGTCTATTTCTCATTCCTCCGAGCCCCCCCCCCCCTGCTTTATTTTTTCACCTTCTCTGCTCGTAACCTCCTGCGCTGCACCTTCGCCTGGTTTCTCTATTGTTTTTTTTGCCTCCCTCCCCATTGTCTCACTTTTATTTTTTTACTCTAAAATGGAAGAGGGAATATACTTCCATCCCTCACCTGGGGGCCACCAGCCAGCCAGCTAGCCAGTCAGCCAGTTTGTCAGGCTGTCAATCTGTTTGATAGTCACTCAGCCAGCCAGTCAGTCATTGTGCAGCAGTGTTAAAACATTAATTAAAAAGTCTCATCCACAGAGCCAGGCAGTGATCCAGGCTGATCTCAGCGATTCAAGCTTTCTGGCTCAGTCTCCCGCCCCTCACCCCCACCGCATTTTCCTCCCTCCTCTCTCCTCATACCTTCCCTGCCTCTGTTTCTTCTTCCTCTCCTTCCAGGAGGAATGAAAGCCTGCTCTGATAAGAAACATTATTAACTTCTTTCTGAGAACAGAGAGCTGGAGAATAGAAGTGGGATGGAGAAGAAAATAAGGAAAGAAGACAAAGGGAGAGGCAGAGGTGTCAAACACAAGAAAGAGAGCGAGGTAGTGAAATGGACAGGAGACATTAAAAGTTGGTGGAGAGAACAGATAGAAAGAAAAATGGAGGTTGCCTGTTTCTCTTATAGGCCCTTCTAGCAGGATTGGATGCCATACAGATGTCTGGTTATTATCATCATTTATGAGACAGCACTGTCTGTGTTCAGGGGCCTGCGGTTAGGGTTTGAAATAGATAAGGACAGAATGGATAGATAGAAGACCAGATAGAAAACTTAACTGTGATAAGGTGGACACCCTGAGAAACTGTGTTAGGATCAGTTTTTGTTCAATTTTGTGTGTCATTTTTATTTTACCTGAGCTTTTTAGATTCGAACTTGAACGTGAACTTGAGAAAACAGCTTTACAGTTGCACTTCAAAAATTCTTCCAAGGAGGTTGTTACATTTCTCTAATTTAGAAACTAATCTGTTTCATGTAACCACCTCATTAAAATGTAAAACAAGACTAGAAGGCATGTTATCATGCAAACATCTTATAATTAGTATTGGACAAATTGAAATTTTTACCAGATGAACGATTCAAAGGTGCTTTTCCACCAAAAGTTCCAGGGACTTTAATTTCCCAAGAACTAATATCCAAAAGATTTCCTAGGTAAAAGTTCCTCCAGCGTATTGTGGTTTGTGTTTCCATAGCAAGGCCAAATCCTCAGGGAGATTAAGAAAATTCAGCCACTAATGAAACAAAAGTGTGCATCATTTGTACGTATATATAATGCTGTCTGCTACAAAGCCTGAACTTTGTTGTCAGTCCAATCTCTTGGGCTGCTCCATCCTGATTTTTATAAGCCACAAACTAAAAACAGAGCAATGTGTTTACAGTTCCAAGTTTTTTAAAATGCTGGGTGTATAACACTGCTGAGGAAAACCCTAGCACAACTGACCAATCAGCGACGTTCAGTAACAAACCCAAAACAGACCTTTAGTTGAAATTTGGTGATATCGGTACTAAAGGCAATCATTGCAATCCACCCAATAGATCTTGAGACAATTCGAACGAATGTGAACCTGGATGAAAAGTCAGGGGATCATGAAACATTAATGAAAAATTAAATGGCAATCCATCCATTAATTGTTGAGATATTTCAGTTTAGGCTAAGGTGGTGAACCAATTGAATGACCAACATTGCCACCTTAGAGCCATGGCGTTAGCATGGCTAACAACTCATTTGCTTCAAACTCAAAGAACATCCCATAATTCTCCACATGTTAAAAAAGTAAAAAAGCATAATTCATTCAACATTTAATCGGGGTGTTTCATTGTTGTTTTTTACAGATATGGGAAGATTGTGTCAACAAAGGCCATCCTGGACAAGAACACCAATCAATGCAAAGGTGAGTGAGCATCCTCTGACTTAATCCAGTGTGTGGTGTAGCCTTGCAAAATAATCCTATACTTAACAAACTCAGATTTTGATATGAGATCTGAGTCTGGAAAACATCAATTGAGAATTGATTGAACTTGGCAGCTTAAAGGCAGACCAATCACTGCACTATGGGGAGTGGTTCTGTTTTTATAAATCCCTTCCTCTTTAACTTTTTTGAATCTCCAATCAATCAATGCCCAAAGGTTTTTAAAATGGGCTAAAATATCTGTCAACAGATGTAAAAATACTTCAACTTGCGTGAGCCACCGACTGCTGCTGCACACAGTCCATGTGTTTGCATTACAGTTGTGTGTTTCTATGTGGATTGGTTGTGTGTTTTTACACTGTATACAGCACAACAGTACTGACTTCCATAATGACCATGTCATCCTTTAATCTATTTAAATGATGCACTGCTAGAGTACTGTCATTTTTTTTTTTTTACTTCTCTATAATGATGATTTCAGGATTGTACCCTAATGATACTCAGAGTTAAGCAGCTTTTGAAAGCAAGATGTTGGCATTGTTGTCATTGGCCAAATCAAAACGGAGAACACCATCCAACAGCCACAATGTGTTTCAAATAGTCTCTGTGGTGAATGAGGCTCACTCAAGTGTCTTGTGATGAGAGTCTGCTTGATTGTTGGAGAGGTCTGAACAAAGCACTAATCAATATGATTGTAGTCGTCTGCTTGGGAAGAGCCGCTCAAGAACATGTGTTCAGCATGATTGCTCCTCATCTGCCAGGCCTGCTCTCAAAAGGTACACTGACATGCTTTAGGAAACAGCACAAATGCCCTGTAATCAGCATATCAACCTCAATGGTGTGAGTGAAGGAAAAGCCAGCCTGATTGATACTGATGGCAGAGATGTAAATTACTTAATCTGCTCTGATTACTTTGAATAAAATATTTGGAGTAAATGATTGCACAGTCCTACCTGCTTTAACATTAAAATGGGGAAACCAAACTTCAGTGAATCTCCACTAAAAACTGTTGTACTTGTACTCATTATTGTTGTAGATCTTGTCTAATTGGCCAGTTGTATAAATCTTATAAACTTGATCATTCCACTTCCTGCTTTGGTATCACATAATCAAATATAGCTTTGAGCTTTGAAACCATATTGAAATCTCTATCCTGACATCATTACAGCATGGCTGAAGGGAAGGTAGAAAATTCTGTAAACCCAGTGATAATTATCAATTATTCTTCCATTTTCTTAACTCATTAAATTTTATCATCTGTGTTAGTTGAGGTTTAAGAACCTGTTTCAGTACAGCCTCATGTTCATGACTTTTATGTTTGCCAGTTATGGCTTCAGACATCTATTTAGTACGATTTACAAATGGAAAATAATACCTTCTTTTATTTAAGATCATACTGCATCTGAAAAGGCAATTTACATCTAGTGCTCACAACCATAACCAAAACAAGCATTCAAGTGTATTTAAAGCCATATTCCACATTTTTGTGGTCAACAATCCCATGGAAAGACTGAACTGATTCTAGTAAGAAGTATTTTCTGCTGATCCAATTCCTTTGTGCCATTGACCTGACACATCAGTGAGCCACACTGTTGCACTGACATGTTCCTTTGTCACAATCAACATGGGCACGGATGTTTATTTTGAGTCAGTTCCAAACACACTGTCCTGCTCCCAAAACACCAAATAAATCAATCCGCAGTTGAAAATAGTCCCCAATAAACTATTGTATTTAGTCGTGTTTTAGTGAATTTTCTAAAAACATTAGGTGGTTTGAGGCAAATACAAACTTTTTAAAAATGAAACAATATACTTTTGACCTGTTTCAAATATTGAAGGGATATTAGGGATGATTATGCTTGAGGCTAAGAGCTACAGACTAGGTGGCTGGTAAGCACTGAGACTATAAAACAAATATAAAACAACATCCACCATAATCCCAGAATATACTTCCTGTATTTGTATAACTGCAAGGGCCCGTATGGTGTAAATTTTATCATCTGTCCCATTGTACAATGTTCTGTATGTGTGCAGCTTTGAATTTATGTCTGTACAGACAATACGCACGGAAAAGTAAACAAGTTTGTTTATGCTGACACCCAAACAGGACTGCCTGTCTCTCTTTCTGATCAGATAAAAAGTTCAGTGAATGAAAATCTATGCCAATACTAATAATGCAATGAAAGAAGACATGACTGACGGACTGTGATTTAAACAGATAGAGGCCATCACGCTCTGCAGTATGTATTGCTCCAGACTTAAGCAGCAAGCCGACAGCCCGGTTTAATCACATTCAGTCACATTTTGTGGGTTAACGTGGGCAAACTAAGAATCAATACCGAGCAAAAGTTTGAATTTGTTGCTTGAACAATCACCTGTGATGGTGTATGAAGAATAAGCTGTAGTATGTGCACACATAAATCACATGTTCATAAAAGCAAAGAGTCAAATACAAATTAGCTAAAGATACACAAGAACAAAAGGTAAAAGAGTTAGAGAGGCAGCTGCACCCCGGGGTGGTGTGCCCTTAAGACAAAAGAGAACAGTGACTTCAAAAGTATGTGTATAGTAGCAATAAGGTAAGAGTGTACAGGGAGTGGGGCTCATTATTTTCCATAAAAGCTGTGAATTCACGGGTGTTTATTATTATTATTATATTATTTAGCAAATGTGTGAAAATCCGATTGTAATAAAATAGTAAATAAGTAAACAATACAAAAAAACTAAAAGACTTGTAAAATTGCCATTTGCAGCTGAAACACACCATAATTTAACTGATTATTGTCTTTTAATTGTTTTTTTCTTTCATTTGTCCTTGCTCCAATTTGTCACTTGCCTTTCTCTTGCCAGAATAATTGCAGACAGAGACATAAAATCCAGGTGAAAAGCATTTAAAACAATCTGCTCCTTTAAAAACAGTGTTTTATTGTGAAAGCAATGAGCCTTCACTAGGTGTGTGTTTGACAACATGATGTGTGTGTGATTGCAAGTGAATAGTAGGGGTATTTTGGGCACCACATCTGGCACTAAGTTCCAGACAAGGCCTTTATGAATACTAAACATTAGAGTGAGTGTTTCAAAATGCAAACCCATACATCCAGCTATCGATTTACGCTTATTGTTTAATGCACAAAATACCCAGAATGCAGCAGCTGCAGCCATGGACACATAGGGTTTGTTTTGGGGCGTGCCCTCCATCAACAGTTTCACTGCTTGTAATGTAGACTTCATACATCTCTTAGCCAGTTGTTAACTCACAATGAAAGAGTTTCATTATCGGTCGGCCATTAGAATGCCTTACAACCGGATAAGTGTTGGTTTGATTGCAGAGGCATTCAGTTGGGACAAGATAAGTGCTTAGCGTGACTAAGAGAGTACAAATTGGCACAGAGAGTTCTCTTGGAAAGGGAGGGATGGATGGGAGGAGGCCCAGGGAGGTGAAGGGAGGGGGTAAAAATAACCTGGGGCTGACAGAAAAGGAAGGGGACCCTTTGAAACTGATGATTTAGCAGACAGCCTCTTGTTTTCAGGAAGATTTTGCAGAGAGGGAGGTAGATAGCGTGAGAGATCTAGACAAAGAGACAGGTAAATAAATAAAATCATCTTCCTTTGCAGTCTGCAGGGCTTCTTCGCTTCTTTGTCCCTGAAACGTTGATGTTTCTCTCTGGAACAATATGTAAATATGTGAATGTTTGGTGCATAGATACATTAAAACATTACCCTGAGAATTACCATTGAACTGTCTTTTCAGTGAACAAAGAAAGCAAAACTTTTGCTTTATCCTCTAAAATAATATAAAGATTTCCTTTGTAAAGTCCTCAGCTTTGTAGCCAGTAGCGGCTCAATGTTAAATACACTGACAGTTTTCTAGTTAGCAGTGTGGGAGCTCTGGGGGAGGGAGAGGGCACGGAGAACAGGATGGAGGAAGGAAGGGAGAGGAAACCACTTTAGATTGTAAAGGATTTCCATTTCCCAAAGACAAGCGCCCTCCCTCTCACTGTCTCCATGTCTCCTGCCTGCTATCCGCCTCTCTCCCTCTCCTGTTGCTCATCTCATTCTTACTCTCTCTCTCTCTCTCTCTCTCTCTCTCTCTCTCTCTCTCTCTCTCTCTCTCTGCCTGCCAGTCTCTCAGCCCCCCCCCCCCCCCCCCAACTCATTGCCCCTCCTCCCATTCCTCCTTTGCTCCGTCTCTCTCCTGTTCCCTCTGTACTCGGTTAGCCCATTCTAATGGCCCAAGGCCAGGAACCCTGGGAGCTCAGGAGATTAGATGGAAGCTTGGGATGTGTGTGTGTGTGTGTGTGTGTGTGTGTGTGTGTTCATCTGCGCTTCCATCTGTGTCTGTGAGCGCATATGCATGTGTATTCACGTGTGTTTGCTCTTCGTAATAAAATGTTTTTTTTTCATTCACAAGTGGAATATTTGCCAGGCCTGACTGAGCAAGATGGATTTTCATCTCTGTGTCATCATGAGTCCACAGATGGGAGGGACAGGGCACACATGAGGAGGATTATATAATTCAGAGATATTATTTTCATTCTTCCGTTCTCTGGAAATATCCATATCAGAAGAGCTATCATTTACATCCACATGAGATGAGAGTTTTCACTGGATGAAAGAGGGTGGGTTTTAGTGTATTGGTTATTTGAAAATGTACAAGTTACATATTGGGTAGAAATATCAGTGGAGTAATTTGGCTTTAGTGTCTATCAGCTTGGAAGGCAGGCATCTGCTCACAGACTCAGCAGGCTTCCACCCAGCTGAAGTGTCCTTGAGCAAAACAATGAATGCCTACCGGCTTCTGGGGTGTGTTCTGTTGCTGATACTTGACCTCTGACCTCCCTGAAAAGAGGGGCAAATACATTTTCAGGATTCACAGATCTTGCCGTGAGTGATGAATAGAGTAAAGCAAATGGCACATACTGTTCAAGGCTGACGTTCTGTCACACCAAACTAGTCATGGAGAGGAATGTGTGGAGAAAAAATATGCCTATCATTCATGCCTATAGAAAGATGAACGGTGTCTGGCGATAGGTATGATATGTATCATTCCCCAAGCCAGCACTCGAACGTATTTAGATGTGAGGACGCACTAAAATGTGCAGCGCAAAGATAGATTACATGCCAATGTCTACAACAACTCAATCATTTATTTAGAGAGCATATACAAGGCCCCTGGGACATGGACTTAGTTTTCTGGCACAGTAATACTACGGACACATTTTCATATGAGCCTTCATGGTTTATGTGTAAATCACTGTAAGCAAAGCAGCTCCAAGAAGTGTCTCCTGGTTACACTACAGATTAAAGTCTTAAGCCTTTGGTTTAATTGTAAACAAGCACAATCGGCCCATTATACCTTAGTGCCGTGGGTAAGAGAATTTACTATTAGTGCCAGAGTTACCCCCACATTCAGTGAGGTGTTGCCGATGTGTGTTATGAATATTCCACGTGCTTGTATTGCTACTCGGAAAAATTATGATTCATTTGGATAAAATCATGTTATGGTCACCAGATACTTTTGTTATACAAATGTTATACAGGGCTTTAAATGTTCCAGTGTTTCATGTTTTCCAGCGTTATTCTGTCTCTTTGACAAAATTTTATTATTATATTATTATATTTTAGTATTTGTTTTTTTCTCCATTCATTTTTACATCCTGGATGGCTCCAAATAATTGAAAATTGACAATTACGTAAGGCCACAGGTTACTAATGGTGGGTAAAATTCAAATTTTTATGCAGACCTACTGTATCATGGAACCCCCTGCTGCCCTCATATCACAGAAATATAATAATTCATAATGAATTTCATACTTAATTATTACACAGGAGGAAATGAAAATGGTTAAATAAACCACTCAACAAATGAAGTACTCTAAATGAGTCAGTGTCACAGCTGCTGTTTAGTGTGGAGGCTGACAAATCTCTATCTACTGAGCTGAAATATGTTTATCTCTAATAAAGCTTTGTCACATGAGTAACTTATATAGTTGGCACACAGACAGCTCGTGCAGCTCATTATTTTCATGTAGCTACATTTATTTGTCCTTAAAGCACCAGCTTTATAAATGCAGTCGTTCTCCATGTGCACCACTGATACATGTCGTAGCTGCTGCCATCAAACAAAAGACCACTGTTTTGTTCTACTGCTGATTGAATTATCCATTGTGAGCCATGTTTCAGGCTTTATTTTCTCACTAATTACATGGACAGGCCATGGTTAAACAAACACCCATTAGTTGAAGTGTGAAATATGAGAGATGGGGAATTTTTAAAAACATTTTTTGGAATAAAATGAGAGCATCTTGGCAGGCGACTGATGATTACTGTGTGTGCATTCTCAATTAGTTCAACTGTTTTGGTGTGGACCTAATTAGGTAAATATAGATTAAGACAAAGACAAAAAAAACAGCAAATGCTCGTGTATGTGGTGTGCGCGATTGTTTGTGTGTTTGTGTGCGCGTGTGTGTGCATGTGTGTGTGTGCGTGCATGGATGCAGTTTGTCACAGTCACTAATGTATGCACAGTATATGTGTACGGGATATACAGTACTTGCACGTGTGTTTGCGTTACCCTATTTTGGCTAAATTATGGGTTTCTCATTAGCAGCAGTATAAATATTTGTGTGTGCGGTGCAGATCTTGCTGGGAGAGCAGCTTGCTGCCTTTGAACAATAAGAAAATCATCTGCCTATCAGCAAAACTGAGCACGGCTCCAAATCCTGGAAAAGACAGACAGACAAGAACAGATGTTAGGAATGAGAGAGAGAGAGAGAGAGAGAGAGAGAGAGAGAGGAAGTATATTCCCACATTGTGAACGTGTTTACATTTAGGATTGTGATGAGTGAGGCTTTTGAAATGTGGATCATTTAATTGTGTTAACATGCAGCCCACTCAAAACTACAGCTGGAATTCCAAAGCCGCTGTGCTTTCCAAACATTTCTCTCTCTCTCTCTCTCTCTCTCTCTCTCTCTCTCTCTCTCTCTCCGGCTTAACTCATGCGTGTCAATATCTCTCTTTTATTAGTCTCTCTTATACACACGCAAATACTGTCAGAACTATTCTAGCAACAGTCTCTTGGTTTTGTTCACAAATACCACACACCTTTGCAATGTGAACTGTCATTCACGCAGCAGACTGGCTGTGTCTTCTTTTCTTTTTTCTTTTTGCCTCTTTGACATCTCTTTCCAGCCACACCCATGTGACCCAGTAAAACAGGGCGTATTTCTGAAAGCAGAGATTGATATGTGTTTGTTCAGATCTTTTGTCCTTCGGTGCTTCCTGTAGGGCCCAAACTAGATCCCCAGAGCACTGACAATTTGACTGATAAACTGTCCACATAGACGCACACACACACGCACACAAAATGATGCAGTAGATAAAATCGACTGGGTTACATTTTCTGTGCATCTTTATTTCTTTAAACCAGACCCTGAATGACTTTAATCGCTGCATTAAATGCAGAGAACTTCTCAGGCTGTTACTGGTGCCGAGCCATACAGCATTGACCACTACTGTAGAAGCACCAAGTGTAATGACAGATTTAGAGTAGTGTAGGGACAAAATGAGCTCATATGTAAGGCAGTGGGGTACTAAATGTCAAACAATAGGAATGCAGTAGATTTGACACGTAAACGAAGAATTCATTCAGCATACAGTTACTATACACATGGTATAGGATATATGTACATCTACAGTTTGCGATGGAGCAGCACCATTATGAAATAGCCTACAGTGAGAGACACTGGAGTCATTAGAAAACATGGTCATAATTCTAGTGCAAAGAGCTGTAATAAAGAGCTTGTGCAGACATTAGGAGATCTTTTGGATCATAAGCAAGAGTAACTGTTCATTACTGTTGATGCTCTGTGCTACAACACATTTAATGGAGGAACCTGCAGCTTTCATTAAATACATGACCTGACTTGAGTAATGCAGTACTGAAAACAAGACATAGGCTTGTATTTCTGACAGAAATGAACACTGACTGGTTTAACTCGGTGGTATTAAGACCAACATCAACTGATATTCCTTTTATTTTGTATCTTTTTATCCTTTTATCCTGACTCTGCTCCTCCTTACCTCTGTGTTACCACTGTCATGTGTGTTTACAGGCTATGGTTTCGTGGACTTTGACAGCCCTGCAGCAGCCCAGAAGGCTGTGGCCTCGCTCAAAGCCAGTGGAGTCCAGGCACAGATGGCGAAGGTAAGCTTCACCCCGCCCTTCACTCTCTAGTCTGCTCTACTTGTTTTTACTGAGATCTCTGGCTTTCTTGCGATGCCGTAAACTCCAGGTAGGTGCAGTTACTGTCTGTAAATCCTGGACTGAAGCTGGTGGTGTTGGAGGTGATGATGGTAAAGGTGTTGATGATAGTTGACACTACTGTATATGGTTGATGAGTGATGTTGATAGTAACTGGATTTGCTGTATATCACTTATTCTGTTACATTGACTGATGTGAGACCGATAGTTGCAGCTTGGATTTAGTCAGTGATGAGATTATTGATCAAATCCTTGAAAAGATGGGAGACAGGATGGGGCAGATGATTAAGACAGCTGCACCGACCTCCTCCCCCTATACTCTTTTTTTGGTCTTTATTTCCCTTATTTCTCTTGTATTTGTTCTCCAATTTCTCTATTTATATTCTCCATTTCTTTTTTTTCTCCTCAAAAGGCAATAATAATTTATGTTTGTAGTTGTAGAAGTCTGTGTGTGTGTGTGTGTGTGTGTGTGTGTGTGTGTGTGGTGTGTGTGTGTGTGTGTGTGTGTGTGTGTGTGCGCGCATTAAGTTGTGTGTGAAGGACAGAGAGCGCAACATGAACATGAATCACATCATTGTAGAGTAGCCCATACTCCAGTGTGTCTTTTCTCTCAAAGAAAGCATACAGGTTACTCTGCTGCCCATGTGTGTGTAGCTGGCAGTCGTGGACAACAATGTTGTACCAAAACATGTGGGCTTAACCAGCACAATCACATTATACTTCTATACATGTGACAGAAAGACACTGAATAGCCTGCATTGCTTTCAGATTCATTAAGGCTGTATCGCTGCATGCTTCCTTTTATAAATGAGAGAGGAGTGCAATTAAAATGGGCCAGTCTTCAGGCATCAGGAGCATCCCATTGAATTAAACAGCAGCAAGCCTTTGAGCCACCTTTGCCTCGCTCTTCTATTAAACCTCTTTTCATTAGACTTCCATCTCTTATTTTGTTCGTAACGGCTTGGGGGGGCATTTGGAAAAGCAGTGTTGATGTGTTTAGCTGTTATTAAAGAGAGGAGAACCCTCAACTCCTTGGAGATTGAGTTTTCCGGAGGGATGGAATAGAGGGCAAGGAGTCAATTCCAAATGAAATTACACAGCCTTCTTACTGTTTCATGAACTAATTATGCACAGAGCTGCTGATGTCCTGGCTAACTTTCCTGAATCAGGGTGCAATGAGAAAGTCAGTTTCACTGATGTTGGATTTCCAGCTCGAGCCTTTAACATTTTGTAAGATGAGCAGCTTAATTGGGGTTTGACAAAATCTTGGTTTTAATGCATTCAGTACCAATTAGACTGACAGAGACAAATTTGTCAAAGTGAAAACTCAAGCCACGCTAGTCCTTACATCTCTCTCAGAGTACACTGATGTTTGTAGGTTAGCTGGGACAGAAACCTTTGTTCTTGTTCTTATCTGCTCGAGAGTTGAAAGCTTTACCTCCAAAGAGAGCAGGGAGGAGGAAGTAGAGAGGAAAAAAAGGAGGTGATTAGCTTTTGTGAAAGAGAGATGAGACATTCAAGAAAGGAGATTATTGGTTATTTTTTTAGGGAGCGCAGGTTTGTATAACACTATACTGATCTCACATTGAACATCACCACTGAGCCTGTGCTGGTCTGAAATGCTGGGCCAAACACTGTGAGTGTGTTCTTGGGATCTAATCTATAAAGATAAATTCAGCAAAGCACAAAATGTACTTGAAGGAGTTACTTGTAAGTTTTCCTATTGCTACATAGCCAATGTTAGCAAGAACAGCTGTTTACTTACCGGCCTTTCCAAGAGCTTCAGCCATTATTGCATTTATAATACAAGAGTACAATACATAATATGCCCTCTGAGCAGTGTTACTGCTTCAGGACAGACTGGACGCTACACTGACTCGGTATTGGGAAGCGATGAGACACGATAGAGAAACAAAATAAGAGGGTTGCTCTCCACTGTGGGAGACAGCTCCTGGCCAGGAAAGGAATGAAGTCTGATGTTGAATTTGAAATATTTCTTCTAGACTGTAAAGGAACAGCTGTTAGTGCTAACGTTAGCTATGTAGCAGTAGCACCACTTACAAATAGCCCCTTTAACTTTAAATATCCAAAAACATTGGACATAACCTTGGGAAATATTGACGTGAAATCAAATGAACCAGACATGGTATTAATATGATGATATGAATGACATGCAGGGTCAGAAAATGTTTTATGATGCTGCTTAAAAGTAATGCCTTCAATACATTTGTCTTACCTCTATCAAAATGCTAAAACTCACATAGCTTTGGTATATTTGCAGCATATATTGCACATTATATAAAAAAATATGAAGGTAAACACATGCAGTCTGTCTAAAGTTACCTTGGGTTGCCAGGAATCCCACAAACCATGTTAAATGGTACCACCACAGAAAAATACACAAAACCTTCATCTACTGCCTTGTAAAACTGTATGTTTCATAGCAAACTAAAGGTGGCTTTGTGAATGATTAAATCTTATGATTAATTATCAAACGCTAGTGAAGTCTACATATATTTTAACAAAAAGAAAAGACACTGTTGAGGTTCATATCTGATGGACTGTGTGCTGGTTTTGACAGGAGATACTATGTCCTTAACCTTACTGACAAAGTAATAAATACATCTATGAAGTAATGAATAGCAGACAAAACATTGGAGACAGTTTTATCAGTGGTTTCAGATGAACTTTCACTGAACACTGTAACTCCATCAGGTGGATATAGTGGACATGGAGCCTGTGACCTTTCCACAATCTTTCCTGTTCTCTACATTCACATTTTAAAAACACGAATATCACCTATCGTTCACAGAGCAGCATTAACAATAAGAGTTAAAATTGAGAGACACAACTCATTAAAAGGCTTCACTAAAATTTTAGTGTGATTAGAGTGAGAAACGGGTGTGAAAACATTTCTGTTGAGTCGGTGTTTAAGGTGAGACAGTGGAAAGCATGTTAACACAGTCAATAAAGTTCAAGTTCAATAGAAACACAAGTTGTATACTTGACTGTGTTGTGCATCAAGTGAGGGATGTGGGTGGTATGTGCTGCCTGAGAGGCTAAACTCAGGGCAAGAAGGTTAAAATAGCTTAAAACGCCAGTAGGAGAGTAGGAAGCAGCTGTATATCTCATAGTGTAAGTCTGAACATTCAACCTCACAGTTTAACATTATTAGAGCAACTTCCTGACATTACCTGTGAATTAATTGGAGCACATCTGAGGCAAGATTAGACTGTTGGTGTGTATATAATTGTACTCACTGTGAGAAACCTTTTTATCCTACATCCACTTTGTGATAGGTGCATGTTTTGGTTGCGAAAAATAAATGAGACAAAAAGAAAATACAGCAAGCCAAGATGTGAAGAGAGCAGAAACTGTGTGTCCTACACTCACTTCCTCAGTCTTCTTGGTAATTACTGTTGACCTGGAAGATGATTACTGCTACAGCTGTACTCCCCCTCTCTCTTGCCTGCTCTCCTCTCTCATAGTTCGCTTTTCTCTCTCTCTCTCTCCCTGCGTCATTCTCACTTTCCATCTTTGTGTCTGTCTTTAAGTTATCCTCGCCCTTAAACTCCCTTTTTTTACACTGAAGACAGGACAATCTTTTAATAATATCTCTTGTTTCACTTATAGAAATACTATTTTTAAAGTATGTTTAGCTTCTGCTTTAGCTTATTTAGTGTTGAGTCACAGAGCACAGCTTGTGTAATTTACTTTGCACAGGTATGTGATGAGGGCCTGTGTGTCCTTTTTCTTTGTTCTCTATTTTCTGTGCTTCTCCTTGTGTCCACGAATCCTGCATTGACACGCTGCACTTGCCAAAAAACAACAGAAAGGACAGCAGAGTGGCCAGGGACGTGTGTGTGTGTGTGTGTGTGTGAGAGAAATGTATGTGAAATGTTGTCATTGCAAAAGACCGATCTTCCTAAGTAAAAACATTTAGAAAAATATTGTGCATTAAAATTCATACCAGGCACTACTTTACCATGCAAACACAAAACACACACTGTATTATATGCATATGAGCACTGGGCACTGTGTGTGTGTTTGTGTGTACAATAACAGTTACAGAGGACCAAGGTCACTATGCTAATTAGAGAGATGGTACCACTGGCAGTGACACTTCACACCTCCCTCCCTTCTTCTCTCCCTTTCTTCCTCTCCCCTCCACTTTGTCCTTGGCACCTCCTGGCTTTAACTCCCCTTCTCTGCCTCTTTTTTTTTTTTTTACCTCTCTTCTCTTCTCTTCTTTTCATCTGACCCCCCCCCTCTTCCTCCTCATCCTCTCTCCTGTACAGTTTTTTCTCACCTCCTCCTCTATATGTGTGTTTGAGTGTTTATTTGTGTGTGTGGGTGTGTGTTTGCTTCCTCTAGAGTCATTAGTTACAGGGTTGAGTGAGGACAGAGAGTGAAAGAGAGAGAGAGAGAAAGGAGGGGGGTCTGTGTGGGTGAGAGAGGAAGGCTTGGTGTGATGAAAAAGCGGGAGAGGACATACACATACACACAGAAAGGGAACTTTTATTGTAAGACTCTCATTTATCAAACTAAACTCTTAGAGTTGTGATCTTTCTTTCTTTCTTTCTTTCTTTCTTTCTTTCTTTTTTTCTTACTTTCTTTCTTTCTTTCTTTCGTCTTGTGTTTGTGTCAGATAAAAGCCAGATGCTTGATGTTCTCTTCACTGCGTTTACTGATGCATCCGGTGTGTGCTCGCATTCTCCCCTGTGTGCATGTGTGTGCTCTGCCTGTATATGCCTGTATGTTCCGTGTGTGTGTCTGACAGCTGAGGTTAGTGATGGGAAGAAGAGGACAACAGAGCAGACAGAGACATAAAAAAAGATGAACGGAGACAAAAAACACATAGACAGGAAGGCGCAGGCATCGCTCTCTTTCTCACCCTTAGTGTCTATCACTCTCGTCTTTTCTTTCCTGAAACTGTGACCCTCCTTTTTCACCTCACCCCAGTTATTCATATGTTTAATTCCTTTTAGTTTTTTATATATTCTTCTTTTTTTCCCCCTCTGTCTGTTTGCAACATATAACACACTATACTTTCACAAACGTGAATATAATGTGAAATTTGTTAGTCTATGACAAACGAGCTTCATTTGAAAATGCGACAACTTACAGTATATGCCTTTATATTCCGTGCTGCCATGATGTTTCCTCTACTGTATGGTCTGTTTTGTCTCATATCCCTCTCAACATATTCAAACTTAAAGCACAACCACTGTGTTATATAGAGAATGAGAAGATTATTGCTAATATATAATAATAATAATCTTTCAGTTTTTCAAAAGAGGATAAACCAATATTTGGACATGTTTGTGGAAACAGCATTTTAGGGTGTTTTATCATCTTCCGTGTTGTGCCTCTATTGTGTTGTTATTTGTATATATGTTATAGTTTATATATTACAAATGTTGACCCTCTAATGTGTACACTCAGAAAGTAAAAGCTAGTTAGCCTAGCTTGCTAAGGTAAGCTCTGATTCCCACTAGGTGTTTTTTTGTTCATGTCATTTTACCATTATTAAAGGAGCTATTTGTAAGTTTTGCTATTGCTGCATAGCCAGTGTTAGCATTAACACCTGTTTGCTTACCAGTCTAGAAGAAACGTTGCTAGTTCAGCATCAAACTTCATTCCTTTACTCGCCAACAGCGGTGGAAAGCAATTCCAAAGTTAACTCTTGTCTATATCACGTCTTTTCTTCTACCGAAGATAACATACTAACCAGCTCGCCCTGGCACAACTTGTCACTTTCCGATAGCGACTCACTGTAGCTTCCATTCTGCCCGGAACACGTAGGGCTGCTCAGAGGGCGTATTATAATGTCTTGTCTTGTAAAAACAATGATGGCTAAAGCTCTTGTGAAGCGAATATAACCACCACCCGCTTCCTGCAAGAAACCATGTTCAGCGACTGAGTTCAGAACACAGTGTTGTGTTGTTTATCTCACATTATAAGAGAGGAGGAGAACGTCTGGCTAGCATTAGCTGTCTCTCTTTCATGGGTCCAGATGTGGTGATGGCAAACCTCAGCAGTTTGTATGTTACCCTGTGATTGAGATCACAGCAAAGATTAACACACATAGTCATGGAGTAATGTCGGGGCTGCTCAAATCACAAATGAGACGAATCAAAACAAACACTGCAGTTATACACTTTATTAGGAACACCTGATTATTCACGCAAATTATCCTATCAGCCAATCACGTGTCAGCAGTTCAGTGCGTAAAATTGTGCAGATACATGTCAGGAGCTTCATTTAATGTTCACATCAAACATCAGAATTGGGGAAAAAAGGTGATCTCAACAGTGTCTAGACTTTTCTCAGAATGGTGCACGAAACAAAAAACATCCGGTGAGCAGCAGTTGAACAGACAGAAACCCCTTGTTGATGAGAGAGGTCAGAGGAGAAGGACCTGACTGGTTGGAGCTGAGACAAAGGCCACAGTAACTCAGGTAAGCAGTCTTTACCACTGTGGTGAGCAGAAGAGCATCTCAGAATTCACAAAACGTCCAACCTTGAGGTGTACGGGCTACAACAGCAGGACCTGAGATCTGCAATTATGTTGTCCGACTGTCCTGTCATAGACAATTTCTTGGGATTTCCTTTTTTGCAACATTATTTTATAGTACTCCAGCATACACATACTTTTATTTATACATATATATATATATATATATATATATATATATATATATATCTTTAACAATCAATTTTTGATTAGACATTTGATGAATTATAATGTCCTTTTTTTTCCTCAAGAGCTCCATCCTTGTGTCTGGTTCAAGGCAAAGTTGACATTGTAAAATACAGATAATGAATCACATAAAAGTGGAGGACAGCAGAGTGGCCAGGGTGTGTGTGTGTGTGTGTGTGTGTGTGTGTGTGTGTGTGTGTGTGTGTGTGTGTGTGTGTGTGTGTGTGTGTGTGTGTGTGTGTGTGTGTGTGTGTTCTCACTTTCCATCTTTGTGTCTGTCTTTAAGTTATCCTCGCCCTTAAACTCCCTTTTTTACACTGAAGACAGGACAATCTGTTAATAATATCTCTTGTTTCACTTATAGAAATACTATTTTTAAAGTATGTTTAGCTTCTGCTTTAGCTTATTTAGTGTTGAGTCACAGAGCACAGCTTGTGTAATTTACTTTGCACAGGTATGTGATGAGGGCCTGTGTGTCCTTTTTCTTTGTTCTCTATTTTCTATGCTTCTCCTTGTGTCCACGAATCCTGCATTGACACGCTGCACTTGCCAAAAAAACAAAAGAAAGGACAGTAGAGTGGCCAGGGACGTGTGTGTGTGTGTGTGTGTGTGTGTGTGTGTGTGTGTGTGTGTGTGTGTGTGTGCGTGTGTGTGCGTTCATGGCGAGCTCCAAAATGAAAGCTGAATGTATATGTGTGTGCACATGTTGTATCCCTCTGTGCGAACCTGTGTCTTTTTGTGAGGCCGGACCACCTCTGGTCCAACAAAAGCAGGAGGAGGACAAAGAGGAGAAGGAGGAAAGAAAGGGAGAGAGAAGAGGGGAGTGGGAGGGAGCCTAGTGAGTGAAACCCAATCGAATTAAATGTAATCTGGCCTGAATGTGCACAACCATCAGCTGCTCTCCAATCTTATTAACCCTGCATTACCGGCCCTGGGTTTGTGTGTGTCTTCTTTTTGTGTCAGTGTGTGCGGAGGTAGATGGTAGGGAGAGAGATGGAGGAGTTAAGTGGATAAGTGAGAAAAAGAAAAGGAAGAGATGGACGTGGATGGGAGGAAGAACGTGTGAGAGGCAGAGGGATGGAGGGGAAAATGAAGATGAAGATGGGTTTTTGGGAGATTAATGTGCCTCTTGGCTGCTGATGAGAAAATATTTCTCTTCATAATCATAATCATTTCTTGTGACACCTTTATTTTTGTGCATTAGCTTGTGTACTATACCATTAAGAAAGGGATTGCACATGCGCAAGAATATTGTAACCACAACTGAAATCTTAATAAATGACTGCAAGTAATTGTGTGATCACCAAGAGTGCAAACATGAGAGTATTTATCTAATGAGTTATCGGCTAAAACCCGTTTTTGCGAAAGAGCAACAACAAAATATCACGTTTCATAACACAAAATAATCTGATTCAGTTTCTGTTCCTGGCAAATGATGTATAACTTTACTGCAGAACGAGAAACAACATAGTTTCAGAGAGGACACCAGGAAACACTGGTACATTTCCCAACAAGTCTTTTTAGACTGCTTTCTTTAAGTGCTTCTGTCGCTGCTTATTACAGTACTTATCATATGCCCAATACCATGATTGTTATCCATGCCACAATAACTGTAACAAGAGGCCTATAGTATTTTTTACGGTTCATTTACAATTTAGCCATCCTACACAAATTCACAAACACTAAGTGAAAGTTCCACCCGTGTTTATTGTACAGTGGTTCTTTTTCTCTCTTTCCGTGGTCTGCTATTTTGTAGGATATCAGCTGAATGTTTGAAAGACCTTGCAGTGTGTATCCAGCCTGGAGCAGCATATTGTAGCTTAAGTGATATGCAGCCAAGAGCCATGCATCTGAAGGGGTCTCCGCTCATAAATAGTTGATGCAATGTGTTTATTAAAAATGATCATTTTAGAGCTCCAAACAGGAGTCGTGCCTTTTCTGAGACGATGAATTTTGCCAGAGCAGACAGGAAAAAGGGGTTCATGCACGAGTAAAGAGCAGTCGCATGGAGAGACTCGATTAAGAACACAGAGGACATTGTGAATACCGTAATGTTAATGAAGTTTTACTTTCTTTGAGTCGTTTGTCTTCGGGTCTGACTAAAATCTAAAACCTGCTGTTTGGGAAAATATGTGCTGTCGTGGGTTTGTTAATGTTTGAATCTTTAAGTCAACTGGTCTACACAGATTAGCAGAAGAGACTTTTTTTTTTTTTTTACATATATGAAAACGTCCCTGGCTGCCCCCCTGCACGATGGCTGAGTGCAGAAACAGCACAGACACAACTGGGTGGTGGTTAAGTTTTGATGTCTGCACTCGGAGAGAAAATGTCCCTAAAGCTCCAAAACTGGATTTTTGAATCACAGAGAAAAGCTTTGAAAACTTGTTTTAGACTTTCAGATATTTTTGATGCGTCATGAAGACATACGATACAACAGCTACATTACGGTTACTCGTTACTAATAAAGAGTTATACTGTAATGAACCTTCTTTTCTTTTAGCATGTCAATACTGGGATCAGATGTATTCTTTTGTTCTACAGAGTAAATACAACAGCTGAGAACCAGCATATGGATCATGATGTCATTATATGAGGTCATACACAAATGAAATATAATTACATACTGTCAATACAGTTCATTAAAAGACAAAATATTGTGCTGTGCATATATTGACACAGTCAGTTTGTTATTAAGTTACCATTAATTAAATCAAATGAAACACATGCCTAAGCGGTGGCAACATAATAAACTGTAGTCTTGTTTGATTTCTCCCCCAGGCTGATGTTAGTTCTTTGTGTGTGTGTGTGTGTGTGTGTGTGTGTGTGTGTGTGTGTGTGTGTGTGTGTGTGTGTGTGTGTGTGTGTGTGTGTGTGTGTGAAAATAGATTTAAAGTAAAGTTTGTCCAAACATGTGCAGTAACACACCCAGAGTGAGTTAATAATAGATTCCAAAACAAATGATGTATCTAATTTGATGGTGAATAAAAGAATTACATCTTTATTGCTTCATATTTCAACAGTACGAAGCAATCGGCTACAACAATCACATTTGAAATGCTATTATTTTAGAGGAAAACGAGATAATGGGTCTCCAGCTTATATCAGGCCCCATTTTGTTAGAGTAAGGTGTTTTTCAACTGGTGAATGCCTCATTTAGGAATGAAACCCTTCAGATTTAGTATCACCCCCAGCATCACCCCCGAGAGGACGGAAAACAAAGAGGAATGAGGGAAATATTGCCATGAACAGAGGACGAATGGAGTAGGCAGCTAGAGAGTGGGGGTGGTGCTCGGTTTGATGGAGCTGGGTTGAGAACAGCTCTATAAGGACAGAGATAACTGGAAAACACTATAAAATACCTCTCCTCACATTCTCTCCCTCTGTGGAATTAGCCTTTGAGTGGGCTGCTGGAGCGAGGGAGGGTGCATATGAGAGATTGATGGAGGGAGGGAGTGGGAAGCCCGAGCTGTAGTGAGGTAGGATAGAGAGAGATGGAGTGAATATGGAGTGGGCAGCCTGAAATCTGAGAGGGAGGAATGCGGAGTGATCAAGGCGAAGGAGGAAGAACAGGAGGAAAATAAAAGACCAGAAGAAAAGGAGGGTTTGAGGAAGAAAAAAGGTGGCGCTGCATTTAAAATCTTACTCCACACACTCTGAGGAATACATATGAATGAAGTATATTAATGGTGGTAGGGGAGGCTGACTGAAATGTCCTTATTTTATGGGGACACTATTAAGTCTGTTTTCTGATTGGCTGCTGGGCCCTCACATCTCTCATTGTTATTGGTGGCCAGGCATGTTTGTTGTTTGTCATTGGGCAGACAGCAGAGTCGGCTAGATTCACAATCCGATGGCATAATTCAGCCATCGATCAAACTTTGTGGACAGCAGTAGCCAAACTGCTCCTCCAGACGGAGAGAGTGAGAGAGAGAGAGCGAGAGCTTTCAGAGTAGAATATCACAAATCAAATGCTGTAACCTTTTAGTACGTCTGAGTCTGCACATGCCCATTGAAAACCAATGAGGCTTTTTCTCTTGCTGGTCCCGTCTGTCCGTCTCTTCACCTCTATACCTCTTCTTCTTTTTTCTTTCTTTCATTTTCTTTCACTCACACATGCCCATTTCAACTCTTCCTCTTGAAACGTTTCTCCTATGAGTTCCTGAGGGTCATTCGTCTTTGTAGACCTAAACAGGATCACACTGAAAATCTTGATGACTCTTGAGTGAGACGCCTTCAATTCCTGCTGCTCCGTGTAACATTTACTCAAAGATTTGCATGCATGTGTACATCTCTGCAGAAAAACAGGTGAACTCCTTAAAAATGAAGATAATTTATAATTCAACAGCAAATGTTTGAAAATAGTTTATAGTTACTATAATGTAGTTACTCCACCAAAATTGTACACACGCGCAAAACTTACCAAAGAACCGGTTCCAATGAAAACTGTGCACAGTAAGGTTATTCTAAATAACCAGGACATTGTTTTGAATGATAGTAGCAGTGCAAAGGAAACTCCATCACTTGCATATGTGGTGGGTGGCAGCGGTGTTTCATAACAGACATCTCAAAACCTAAGAATAGACAGTTATCTGCCTGGCACTTTTTTTTGTGATGTGCTGAACTGACCATTTGAGTACTTCCAGACAGATTGGAGTGCCAACTATTGTAACAGCTACCCTGAAGAAAGTCATAGTAATGTTACATTATGAAAAAATGTTTATAATAAAAACCAGCCTCTGATGTTTAACTGTAAAATCTGAAGGTTATGATCAGTCTAAAAATCACTACATTTTTGGTCGATCATTTCTGGATGTAATAATATTTGCCCCAAAAATTTGTTTCCTAAATAATTACAAAAATGTCAACTTTATGTTTCTTGCTGATGAATGTGTCTGCTAACCACTGGCCAGGATATTTGATGAAACCAAAGTGATTAACCTTTGCCTTGTGCAAATCAAATTAAGCTCCTGGTCAGCAGTATAGGTTTAATTTAAACTTTATAATAAAATCATTTCATTTCATTTACATGACACAGGACTGGACTGTATCCGTTCAGTCTTTCATATTTTCCTTCTTTTTTTTTTCTTAAATCCCTTGAGTGCAGATGAAAAATAATTAGTTATTTTCATTTTATTTAATTTTATAGCACCCAAACAATTTGTGCGTCTTTAACTGAATTATAAGATATCTTTTAACTCAATTTGACTTAATAGCTTGTAGCAATAGTCACTCTAAAAGACAAGGGAATTAAATCTTTATTTCTTATAAAAAAAACAATAGTAATAATTCTATACAATATTTACTTTTGCAGTTTTACCTTCAGGTTTCAGCAATGTGAAAAAGAGAAATTATGGCAAGAGCTTTGAATATCCAGTTAACATCTGCTGGCAGACTTTTTTTCAGGAACGTTCATATTCTGGTTCAGAGAGGGCAAATTGGACATTAGCAGCCACGGTCCAGCAAGTGGATAAAACTTCCTGGCTTCTGCTATGAATGTTAAGTGTTGAGGTCCTCACGTCTACGCTCTTATGCATGCTTTAATAAATCATATGTAATTGCTGCTTCCGTCCTCTTTATGTGTCTGTATGCGTGCCTGTGTATGAATGAGTGTGCACTGTATGAATGAGTGTGCACTGTGTGTATCAGAGATAAGGTCGTTATTAATTGGTTGACTGGTTAGTTGAGTTCTTGGTTATCAGATCCTATAGAAGTACAATTTTGGGGGTTATGGCACCGCTGGGAACCAGAATAGAAGCCCGGCTGCGTTGTGGTGGGTGCTCATATGATGACACTTTAACGAGGCTGTGTCTCGGGAGGAAACTAAACCCGCTCGGTTTGGGCTGGAAGAGTTTAAGAACCCTTGTTAGAGCCTAATGGCTTTGTAAGAGGGGAGGATGTGGTTTGTACAGGTAAAATGAATAGATGACTGTGAGTTTGAGTGTGCTGTCATGAGGTGTCCTTGGTGGAGGATATGATGGTAATTAGGCTGCTGTTTTCTCAGTGGCGTTCCAGCGATGAGTCTATTTAACCTCTTGGCGGTGTATGTGTGTGGGGCTATGTGTGTGTTCCAGACCGTGTGTGTGGAAGTCAGTGGTGCATCCATGTGGGAGTGTGTGCACGTACCAGAGATGAAACGGTTAGATGTCCATGTCTTTGCATGTGTGTGTGTGTGTGTGTGTGTGGTGTGTGTGTGTGTTGTGTGTGTGTGTGTGTGTGTGTGTGTGTGTGTGTGAGACTGCCCTTTAGTATCTGCTGACTCAGGCTGGTTTTCCCTTTCTAAAAGTGAATAACCTTGGTCCGCCAAGCTGTCAGCTGGCCCCACTGTGCCCTCGTCCCGACATCTAAAGACGGCGAGAAAATCTCTGCTCTCTCATCTGAGCACCACATCACAAGCACATCTTCAGAGAGTCTGCACACTGCAAAGAACTTGTATCTTCAAAAAGCCACCTTCTGATGCAAAACTGGTACAGTTTACATGCTTTTATTTTCTGCCAGCATATTAAATGAATTCCGCTTCATGTTGTGACATGTTGCTTTGAATGCGTCGCCTGTAGCACAGACACTGTTCTTCAACCAGAGGGCTGGGGTTCAAACTCACACACTTGTGTTTGAGAAATAGGATCGTTTGCTGCGTTTTATTGTTTTTCATAATAAAGCATAACGACAGCCGATGAGAGAATCCCAATATTTAGTTTTGGATTTTATGCCAGTGGTTTCTGCATGGCCAAAACAAACCAAGCCGAGCCAAACCAAACCAAACCAAACCAAAATTTAAGAAGGGAATAAAGTTGGCAACATAGTTGAGATAAATAAAGCCACAAACATAACGGTTTTTCTGTTTGGCTATTTTTTTATATTGTTGAAATACTGGGGTTGTATATTGTTGAGTGATTGTGTTATACACAAGACAGTGCACAAGAAGGACTTAGCAACCTGTTCACCTCCTCAACCCCTAACCTCAGTCACTTTCACTCCCACTTTTATCCCTTTTTCCTCTATCTGTCCTACTTGTTTTGATCTCTTTCTCTCTGTCTCTGTATCTATCTGTTTATCTATATATAGGCCTATACACACACACACACACACACACACACACACACACACACATATATATAATGTATATATTGTTGGTTTGACTTTATCTCACCTGTAGCTGTTTTTCTCTCCTCTTTTCCCTTGTTTTGCTGTTCTCTCTCATCCCTCTCTCTGTCTCCTTTTCTCTCTCTCCCAAGCCATCCCCCTGGAGGTTAATCCCTCCGGTTTCAAATAGAGATAACCATGGCAACAGGCCACGGCTTTCAAGCTTTGGATCTGTAGGACAAAGGCATTGATCAGGATGAAATAGTATCAGGTGGAAGCGCAATTCACACAGAATGCACACGTGTGTGTGTGTGTGTGTGTGTGTGTGTGTGTGTGTGTGTGTGTGTGTGTGTGTGTGTGTGTGTGTGTGTGTGTGTGTGTCTGTGTGTGTCTGTGTGTGTCTGTGTGTGTGCGTGTGTGTCTGTGTGTGTCTGTGTGTGTGCGTGTGTCTGTGTGTGTGCGTGCGTGCGTTTGTATTGGAGGCAGAGAATGCACCAAACCCGACATGGCTGCTCAGTCACTCATATTACACTGTGTGAAAATCAACCAAGTACACGTGAAGTTGTTGTTGTTAAATCGATACATTGTTAAATCCAACAAATCCCTCTTAGAGAATGTGTTTAAAATGATGAAGACACAAGAGCATCAGCGGTGGTGGTACAAGGTGAATAAAACTGTAACAGCTATTTTAGATGATTAAATAAGAAATGAGAGATGCAGATTTGAGTCTTACGGTCTCTGGTTTGGAGCCTCTGAGTCACAGGGAAAATGTGTCGAGGGAAAACAACTTGGACTTAGCGCTTCAACAACCACAGGTTAGCGTCCTTGAGCAAATTTAACCTGCAACTCCTGCTGCTGCTCAGTGGCCTCTCATAGAAAAATGATCAGTCCTGGGAAGTAGGTGAGAAAGTGAAGCTTTACCATGAATTATTGGTGGTTTTTGTGAAATATGACCCAAACAGAATATATTTCACAGATATGAAAATTAAGTCTTTAAAATTGTGGTGAAAATTTAAACTTGATTTTTTTTTTTTTTTATTATTGCCTTTATTTTGATTACACTCAGGTCATTCTTAGAGCACATCTTAGAGCGCACATATTCTCAGATGCTAGGAGAACAGCAAAGTTGATGAAAAAGGGCTTTTATTGAAGTGTAAACCAGTGCTCCTCTCCTCCAGGACTTTATAGCCGAGGCCAGCAGAAGGTGTGGGTGGACATGGGCAGCTTAGCTCTCTGTTATACAGCAAGTCAACCAGCTTGTATAACTTTTAAAAGTGCTCCAAGTGTTATATGCCCTTGGATGACATGACAGTCTCATTTTTAGCCCTTTACTGCAATGCAGTTAAGGTGAGAATAAGGTTGTAGCCTTTCCCTTAAAGCTTTAATAATTTACACTCTATCACGGACTTATCTGTGCTTACCCTCCAGACGACTTGTTTTGAAAATCCATAAATGTTCAAATGCGGGATATAATAGATGCAATCTGGGTTTTGTGCTCCAATCACCAATAAGCTGCGTAAAATTTGAATCTGAGATTACTTTTTTATTTTCCTACACATGTTTTCAAACAGTGTTTCCTCCTACTCATGCATGTACAGTATGCAACATGACACAGTGGAAAAAAAACTCAATCTTCTGGTACAATCGAACGCGCCTCTTTCTTCCCTCTGAGCCGATGTGATTCTTGTGTCTGAGCCAGTGCTTTATGTTTTAATCACTGTAGTGCCAAGAGCACAAACCTACTCCTCCCCTGCACTTTTTCAGAACTTTTTTAATTTTGCAGTTTCCTTTTAATTTGTTTTCTCTCTAGCTGTGGCTCTTAACCTCATTTTCCAATGATTTGTCTGAGGACAAGCCACATGCCATTAGTAGGGGAAAAAAAAGAAGCTAGAAACGAAAAAAAAAAAAACTTCATTCAATAAGTTTGTCTAAAAACTTTCTTTATTAATTTTTTCTTCCCTTATCCGAGAAAGTGCTTCCTCAATGATAATCCAGCAATCCAGTAGGCCCTCTGGTTTATTGCATTCTTCTAATGAAATGCTCTGATACAGGCAGACAATCAAAGAGTAGTTCGGTGAAAGGAGAAGAGAGAGGGATGGAAGAGGTAATACTGTATGCGAGTCATTTTAGGAGCAGAGCTGAACTTGCTTTAATCTGTTAGAGCACGTAGTGCATGGTCACAGTGTAGGCTGCAGACCACGCTACCAGGACTACAAGGTTTGAGTCTTGCTCTTGACCAGCTGACCGTTTCTCATCCTCTCTCCCCCACATTCTCTGACACTCTCTACAGGATACTATCCAATAAAGCAGAAATACCACTGCTGTACAAAATGGAGTCTTTAGCAAGAGGCTGTAGACACATAAAACTGATGCCTACTTTTGATATAAAAAGGAGCTATGATGACATCATTGAGTCAAATAAAAGAAACCACATGACATTCAGGTTTGTTTATCATAGAGAATAAGAAGGTGCAGCACCAAATCACAAAACTGACCCAGAAGTATGAGAAACATCTGTACAAACATCTATTCCAAGTAGAACGATGTGTATTACTGATAAGAACAATAATGGAACGCAGCACCTAAACATTCAGGTAACCAATGATTTATTCCTTAAAGCTGACTCTTCCATCTATTTTCGTTTTACCCTTACATTTGAGTCCACTGACCATTCTAACTGATTGCCTAAAAAATATATTGGCATTAAGGACTCTTCCAGGCTCATGAATAATTTCATGCTACCTTGTTTAGAGAGGTTTCCTTGTCATTATAAAGACTTCTTCCAGCTCTGAGCTGCTTCGTGTGACTTTCCCAAGGGATTAATTTTTGTTCTTTTTATTTCTCTTTCTTTTTTTCATCTATTCTGCTATTGGGCCTCATAAAAGACAGACACATGATCTATTTCATCTTTCTACACAGATGATATACCACTTTATATCACCGTGGATAATCAGTCAATGTAAAGCACAATCTGGGTTTTTGTAAGAGTGTAGTAATATTTTTCTTTAACATTTCTAGTGACAAACAAGTGGCTAAAGGAATGCAGTCTTTTTTTCTTCAACAATAGCCGAATCATTTTGAACTGCTATATTTCTTGCAAAAGTCGTGCATGCTTTTAACTAATTATGTATTTTTGGTGGACGTTTACAGTCCTGCTGCTTGGTGTTTAACTAATTCTGAGACAAGGTCAAATTGTACTGATTCATAGGTCTCTTTCCTCACTGTCGATAAGTGTTAATGTCTATTCTACATTTTGGTTGACATCTAAGGAACTGCAGGGTCAAACTGCTGCTGCTGCAAACTGCTCAATCGATCCTACAACTCACCTTGTTACCAAAGGTGGAACTCTTTTCCTGAACAAAATCAGGTGAAATCACAACCAACTTTTGAAATTTCTTAAAACTTCCCTTCATATAAATACATTCTATTTTTATCAGGTACCTTTTGAACTACCCCTATAACAGCTGCATTATGTTTAACCTTTATATATTTTCTTTTCATAACTTCCCTTTATTGTACTTCATGCAGTTTGTTGTACAGCATTTTATAGCTCTGTAGAAAACTGACATAAATATAGTGTAAATATAGTATGATATAAATATAGCTACTGAAATATTACACAATATGGGTTTTAACTCATATTACAACTATGCTGCTGTATGATACATTTGACAAATCAGACTTTCTGTTTTATTGTTCTCATCTCTTCCTAACCTCCTTTTGTAATCTCTTTAATTTCCATTTATCCATCCCTTCATCCTCCCTTGCGCCTGCCTTGATCATCTCAGTCCTGTGTGACACCTCTGTTTATTTGTGTGTATGTTTTCTTTTTTGTATGTTCATAAGCTCTTGTAGTTGCCATCATTAATGAGTCTCTCTGAACTGCCATGAAACAGTCTTCACTGTGATGATACACACACACATGCACAAACACACACACACAATTCTCTGTCTCACAGGCGTCAACAGGGTGTGTACCTGCAGAGTCAGAGACTCCCCTCCTTGGTTCCAGACTCCATTAATCATTTAGAGCAAGGATTTCCCTGAAGCCTGCTCTCTCCTCAGGCAGACACTACGACATCAGGCTGACACCGCCTCAAATTTATCAGACATTAGAGAGATTTGTTTTAAAATCCCTCTTATTTAACGAACATTCAAGTCTACTCAACATTTTTTCCAAGTTCTTTAATATGCACAAATTGGATATGTGGATGGGATGTACTATTGTTGTCTCGAAAGCCAGGAAGTCTGTGTTGTTGTTGGATGTCTTACATTCTGGACAGCATTTCAATCAGCTCTGTCTGAACTCTAAAAGGTACAAGTTATTCATCCCTGTATAATGAATTTTCGAGCACTTGACATGCTTCTCTGTCATAGCTCTGCCATTGAAAGTGTTTAAAAAGTCTCTCTTAAAATAAATGATTTTGAATTTCCAGTCAAGGTTTTTTTTGTCGCTTTCGCGTCGACCCTGACTGATTGTTTTAAACTCCATCCACCTCACCTTTTCAGTCTTTGCCAAATGGCTGAGAATGTGGTTAGATGTAAACAGCACATAGGAAGGTGATGGAAAAGTACGACCCAGGTTGAAAACAACTAGAATGATTCAGTTAATAAAAAACAGAAAAATAAAGACCAGGGAGGTTTTGTGTAAATTTAACATTGTGCTTTTCTCAGCCAGGCTACTCCCTGGGAATTCCCGACTCAGAGAAGGAATGGACATTTTTGCCTGAGTTTTTATTGACCTTCAACAAATGCATGGCTTCATGTGCACGTGATCATTTTCTGTTTACTCCTTTAACGCACAGAAACACACACCACATACAAACAAGCACATCCTGACATTTACACACACATTTATTTGAGTAGCAGGTGCACAAATATAAAATGTGTGTGTGTGTGTGTGTGTGTGTGTGTGTGTGTGTGTGTGTGTGTGTGTGTGTGTGTGTGTGTGTGTGTGTGTGTGTGTGTGTGCATGTGTGTGTGCGTGCATGTGTGTGTGCATGTGTGTGTGCGTGTAGGCCTGTCTCCCAGATCATCCGTCTGCATTCCAGGTAATTAGACTGGCCAACAGCTGAGTCCCATTAGCATTGATTACAGCATTCAGTGCTACAGAAGAGAAGAGGGAGAAAAGAAAGAGCGCTGGAGAGGGCAGGATGTGTATGTACTGTACACACTGAATCTGTTTTTTAGGCATCGTGCCTATTATGCGTAGGCGTGTGTGTGTGTCTGTAATCCCTCTACATGGCTTTTTGTGTGTTACAGCAGTGCCTTGGCATGGTTGGTTGCCTTAGCATCTTAAGAGTTTAACCTAAGGCCCTCTGTGTTGTGAGGGACACAACCAGGATGTGTTTTGCGAACTATCACCATAAACACGTGTTTCATATTTTGTGGTACAAATCTTCAAAAATGCATTTTAATTGGCTTCCCACAGTGGAAGTTCGGAAATTTTACCAGTAAGACAATTTTGCAATCTTAAACCAAAAATGGATCACAGGCCTGTTTCTAGTGGATCCCCACAAGATAAAAAAGATTATGTATTTTTCAATAAGTCTAACTGGGGTTTTTTGGCAAAAAAAAGGTTCAGGACTGAGCCATAAAGAAGTAACAACAACCACATAACCACAGGAAATGACACCACTACTACTCAGCTGTTAGGAATCAGGCCCACACTCATAAGTTGTGTTTGTGTGGTCAGGCTGAAGAATAAACAAGTATATCCACAACAAAAAAATGAAAAAAACAGCACGACAGATGTGAAATTACAATCAGGCTAGGACATTGTTTAGTCTAGCTATGTATGAATATATCCATATTCCATCCATCTTTTTTTTTATTTCAAATCACATACAAGGGAAAGTGATTTAATCAATTTACGCAGCATTTTGATTTGTATTCAGGCCAGGAAATGTTTACTTAATCCATCCAAAGCTTTTCTGTCTTTCTGCATGTTCACCTACACTCTCTCTCCCTCCATCTAGCTTTCTCTTTGTGTGTGTGTCTCCCTCTCGTCTATCTGTGTCTGACCCTCCCTGATGGTTTCAGTGTCTCAGAATTGGGTGATTGATTCCAGCTCTGGACGGCTGGCAGACAAGCAGCCTGCACACCGGTGTGCAGCAGGGACTGCACTCTTCTCCGACTCTGTGATGAATTACTGGCCTTTAAATACACACAGCAGAGACAGTGTGAGGGAAAAAAAGGAAAAGAAAGGGATGAGAAGGGAAGAAGCCATGTTAAAACTGCAATGAGAAAGAGAGGAATGCAAAGGCACAAAAGGGCGAGAGTGGGGGGGGGGCAAACCTAAATTAATGGTTGAATTTAGTAATAACTGCATGTGTGACTAGAGAATGTGAGAACTGTGTGTGCGCGTGCGCATACGTGAGCGTGCACTCCCCATTATCAAGACAGGCCTCTCTTATTGCTTTAAATGAGTCATGCAGAGTGTGAAGACGCAGGCAGTGTTGGAAGCCAGAGGGAGGAAAAACGTTCTGCCCGTCACGAAATTGAATTAAACATTGAAACATAGTCAGTCTCTCACTTAGTCAAATGTGATGCCATTTCTTTGAATAGTCAGTGTTTCTTTGCCACTTCACAGCCGCTAGAGAGCCACAGAGTGGAAAACAGCTTCTCTGCTTCTGAATATTTTCATAAGTATGCCATCACTTGAAAAGCCTATAACCTCAATTTTAATGATCCTTGAGTGTTAGCTCAGTCTTTTAAAGGTTAGCTAAGCTAAATGACCTTTGTAGCCAATTAACTATAGCAAAAAAAGCTGGTGGAGAATTTACATGTGCATGGATCAATCTTAGTGTTTTCTTTTTCTGCTTGAAAAGTTGTTATTTCTTGGAAGTTGAAAGGATGGGACAAGCGAGATAAAGTCCATGCCCTTTTTGTATTATGGCGCATTAAACCCAATTCTCTGGAGACGTTCAACACACAAATATATAGAGGAAATAACAAGCTGTGGCTCTTCTCGTACACTGTACATCCACATGCTCTGGAATCTCTGAACTTGCAAGAACAGTGACAATACAGTGGCCTTTAGCTGGCTGAAACATGCAGCAATGCTTCAGGAATTTTGATCATGTCTAAATATTTCCATTTTTTTTCCTAATGCACTCACAAAACCCACATAACAGGCAAAGTAGTGGAGCCATGCAGCAGACGGACTGAAAATATACTGTACATACAAGCGATTTGACGTGTGTGGTGTGTTAAAACCAGAGTAATTGAAAGAACATACAGCATATGTATAACTGATCAAAATAACATCTTACTTTGACATTTGTGTGAAGTTTTTGTGCCCTCCGTCTACAACACGAGTCTAGCTAACACAATGCCTAATAATATGAACTGACCGGAGCATTAAATGATGAGGTAATCACTATCCAGTGTTGATTTCACTGAGCCTCCAGCCATCATGAAGATGGAGAAAAGTGTATATCTCCATGTCTAATGAAACCCTGGGGATTTCTAGGTTTAAGGTTCATGAAGTATTTATGGCATGTTCATTAAGTATTGATTAAGCCGTTAGAGAGCGTTTAGATACCCAGACAATCATTATGAAAGATTAGAACTTGGCTTGAGGAAGAAGAAGATGGAGGAAGGCAGAAATGCAGAGAGAGGAAGAGATGGTGGCGAGGGGTGAATGGAAATGAGGGAAAGTAAAGATGTGGATGGTATGAAGAGGCAAATGGAAGACGTGGAAAAAGAGTAAAGAGGGAAAGGAAAAGAAGGATGTGAAGGGCGAGGAGAAAAATTCTGCTCTTTAAATATTAATTAAGCATTCAGATAGCATTTTAGACAGCAAGGCTACCATTATAGGAGATTAGGTTTTAATCTGAGGAGAAGGAGGGGCGAATAGCAAGTAGGTAAAAAAGGAAAGGACAAGAGGAGGAGGGTGAGGGTGAGCATGAGAAAGGAGGAAGTTGAGGTTAGAGAGGAGGTGGGCTGAAGGAGGGCAAAGGAGAGGGAAGAATAGATGGATTAAAAGAGGAAATGAGCAGGATTAAGTGAAAGACAAGCTGGAATGGTAAATGGAGGGAGTCAACACATAATGAACAGAAAGTCAGATTTCCCTAATCATACACTGCTTCTTTATGAAAGTGCCCCGCTAGTTGTTTCCGAGGCATCTCCCTGCCTATGGCTTCACTTAGCTTTTCCTCATCTTTCCATCCATCCATTTTTAATAACCACTCATTGCTGCTCAGGGTTGTGAGGGGCCGCGTTGTGTCATTTTCTGATGTGGAGTGTTGCTATTTGAGATGCAAGCGGGATTGCAAAGAAATGTGACATTCAAGTACCCGTCTCACCTCATATCCATCCATCTAGCATATAGACTCAGCCGGTGTTTTTCACAGCTATTTAACCAGTGCTTTGCCCTCTCTTTACCCTCTAGCTCTCCAGCAGGTGTTGTGGCATTGCAAGGTAACCGGGAAGTAGCATGATAAGAGGCACAGACCTGCTATAATGATGCAGAAATGAGGTTTAATGGGGCTGAAAACACAGGCTGACTCGCTGGCAGGCTACACCGTCAGGGAGAGGCACAGTTGGTGTGAAGCTGTTTCCAGCTCATGACAGATGTTACAGAGAGAGGGGGGGTGGGGCGGGGGGGAGAGACAAAGAGGCAGAGAGACAAAGAGAGGGGACAGAGAGAGAGAGAGATGTGAGTCATTTGCAACATGCAGAGTGAGAGATCACTGAGAAATAACTTTGTGCAAACCACAACTTTGAGCAAAGTCAAGCAGAGTTCATTCACATGCGGGTGCTCCAAAACACTTCAGCTCATATCCCAAATGTACTTGTGCAAATAAATGTGTTTTACAGCCAACTGTGTCTAGAGATGGTCAGGTGGAGTAATGTGATTTCAGTAACCCACCATGATGTCCCTGTTAATTTTGTACCCATCTCACTCTTGATTCCCAAGTCTGATTCCCAAATCATACAAAGAAAACGAGGGATTTTCAGGCAGTGGAATAGACAACACGGACATGTATCATAATCAGCAACCAGAGGAGTGGAGGAGAGGTTATGGCATCCCTCTTGTTCACACAAATCTGCATTCATTTCCCTTGTTACAGTAACTGCAAGCTGCACGGAAAATGTGTGCAGAAACAAAACAGCTGACCCACTTTTAGCTGAAATTGGGCAAACCACTGTGAGATTTTGTTTAAGACGTATTGTCTTTGGATGAAATTAGCTTGTAACCACATTGACCACAGGGATAGGAAATCTTCTGTTTTACCATTTAATCTTTTTATGGCTTTCAAACAAAAAAAGAAGGGAGAAGAGGATTCTGTGAGTGCTGCCTCCATAGACAGTCAGGGGAAATTCTGCTACATACAGAGTAACTCTAGATTGAAAACTGAAATTCCTTTGTGTCTAGATGAGCAAGTTATTGTTGGTAATGACAAAGTCCACAGCCGCAGTAAGAGTGTAAAGCGCAGCAGAGCGTAGCCTCAGGAGTACTCTGGAGCTAATTTGCTTGAATGACAAAAGCTCAGAGACTTGTAAGAGTGTGACATGGCGATGGATGTCTTTGAGTTTCACCAGTGAGTCCTCCACTGAATTCCTTGGATGTCCAATGGTGCCTTTATTAGCTTTAGCCTTAGTAGCTTGAGACAGTGTTTCACTGTTGAATGTTAACATAATTGTGCCGTAAAGCTCTTATTTTTATCGTTAAGGTTTCTCTTATATAATTTTCCTGTTTGTCCACACAGGCCTTGCCGCAGCTTATGTCTCAGTATATCTTGATTACATCAACAGGAAGCTCACAGTATAGTTATAGATATGTCTGTATCTTCTGACTCGACACGGTTAGTAAAACCCTAACACACTCCTGAGAAGAATAGCTTGCAATTTTTATCAATAGAGCGTGTAGACACGTTTATTACATTTTGAACTTCCTGTTTTCAGTTTTGAAGGCTTGAATGATTGCCCCATTGGACTGTGCTCCAGCAAAAACAATACACAGTAGTATAATATGAGCTTTAAAACAGGTGTTGCTTGTCATAATCGTTCCTCCTGTGATATAAGCGATAAATCTTAAGCTAATATGAGGCTTCAGCAGTCTGTGTCAGCAGAATCAAGTGGATATTTTCCAAAGCCTTTTCTGTGGGAAATTGCCTCTTTTTTCCCACAGAAGGTGTTTCTATTCTGAGCTAAGTGGAAGGACAGTAACATAAACATGGAATTTTACACTAAAAAGACTGTAGCTTTGGAAGATAACCAAAGCCTCATATTAGCTTCCGGTAAATTTTTTAATAAATTTTTTGCCCAGAATGAGGACTGCTGATTTTTGTCCTCCATCACTGACCCTGAAAGAACATTAGCAAGGTTATTAGTTGCCAGTTCGCACGGGAGGAATGACTACAGCTAGCAAAACCTGTTTAGGTGTCCACATTAGCATCTGACTGATGTTTTAAGACAGACTGGAAAATTATTCTATTAATGATCATTTTAATGAGGAGTGTGTTGAGAAGCAATGAAACTATAGTTTACACTGATTTGTTGCAAGGAAGATGATTCTAAGATCAATGACAGATTCCACAGCTGTTAGATATGACTCTATGCATTTGATGTTGCTGCTTTCATCTGTCACTGCTTGCATAAATACACACACACACACACACACACCAGCATGTACACAAATATAAAAGATTACATTCAAAGCCAGTTGCCCTGTGTGGGAAGACAACTGTGCCACTCTGTGTGTTGGACACTCTGCCAAAGGAAAATCCCTGCTGACGAAGAGAGATATTCAAACTTAGAAAGAAAGGTAAATATTTCAGACTCCTTCACTGAGGCTGTTCTGCTTACTCTGAGTCACTGACTACATAGATGGCTTTGGTCACAGTCAGCCAGACTCGGAACTCCCACACTTGGAATCATACGGCTCTGGTGCATGCAAAGGAAAATCCTCCGCGGATAAAGGAAATGTTTAGGTTCAAAATGAGCCACATAGGGCAGCTTTTTTTGGGCACAGATACACACAAGTATTCACCCAACAACACACACACATATAGTATATTGTTGTTTGCCTTAGTACAAAAATCAAACTAAACGTGTTGGAGTCTTACGATGTAGTTTGAGGTATGCAGCACAGGACACACAATATGATATGCACTCACAGTATTTGGCTCATTTTCATGACAACAGTGGAATCAAATGTAGGAACCATTTCCCATTCCAGCGGCATGTCAGTGCACAGGATTACTTATGTGTCTGACGTCTGGGATCGTGCACATGAAACGAGAGGAACATAAATGATATACGATATGAAGAAAAGACTTCCAGCAACATCTGGTCACAGATTGTAAAGAAGAAATGTACTGTGTTGCATGCATATACATGTTTATACATAAACATCTTTACAGCATAGAAGAGAGACGCAGCCAATGCAGTTCTTTTATATGTTAGTATTTTAATGAAATTATAAAAAAAAAAATGCAGTTATATTTGTAGAATGTAAGTGTATTATACCTCTTTTTCTTTCTTTGTCAATAGCAAGTTTGTGTAAACTAGAGCACCCTTCATCAAACCCTCCCCTGCTTCCATCCCTCTATAATTTGTAAGCACTGTAGTTACACACACACACACACACAAAAACATCCACACTCCTGCAGAGGATCAATTCAATGAAGTGCTGCCAAACATAACGAAAATAATTGAAGTATACTAGTCTAACTAACTGAGAGGCACATTAAATGGATGTTCCCTCCTTCCCGTGGAAAAATTTAATGCAGCTCTGTTAACATCTCTGAATCCTGAGGGGGTTACCTTATTGCTTCAGGGGTTCTGAGTGTGAAGCCGGTGCGCTGTCTTTCCAATGAAATGTTTATTCCTCTTTTGAGGAGAGTTTGCCACTTGAGTTAAATTCACAGATATTTTGCAGTGGGATGTTCAGTCATAAATATGGAAATAAAAGGCTCGAATGGCACAGCCTTAACCTTTAATGCATTTACTGCTGCTAAAAACTAGCTTTTAGTGGAGGGTAATAGTCAACTCTTTCATTTCTCTTACTTTATTTTGAGCTTTTTACATACTTGAGAGGAAGAAAAACAGTTTTGCTTGGCACAAGGGCAATCTCGTGTCTAGATTTATCCTCCTGGAGCGAGGATAGATAGACAGCATTTCAACCCTTCACCATCAGCAAACTTTAATTATTAATAATAAACAGTGTAAATTCTAATTCTCTCTAAATTCTTTTTATTCATTTTCTTCAAGGCGGGCAAGTGTTCATTGTGAGACCCAATGCCAGTGATTATTTTCAAGGCTTCAGAGACACATTTCCAATCACTTCTCAACTCTCCAAGACCAGACTAAAATATGCAATTTTGTGGCTGGCGCTGAAACATTTGTTTATGCGAGACAAAAGAATCATCTTCTACCACTCTTTTTTCTCTCCGCAGCAACAGGAGCAGGACCCCACCAACCTTTACATCTCCAATCTGCCGGTGTCCATGGACGAGCAGGAGCTGGAGAACATGCTGAAACCCTTTGGTCACGTCATTTCCACACGGATACTGAGGGACGCCAATGGCCTCAGCAGAGGAGTTGGCTTTGCCAGGTAGGCACGGACAGACACGCACACAAACATTACACACCTTACTGTTAGACAAATTTTACATTTCATTTATTAATCAGCTCCAGATTTATTTTAATGTAAGACTTTGCTGGACAAACTATTGTATTATCACTGAATAGACAAAATAATACTGATTCATAACTATCACACTGTGGTCAAGATTCATGTTTTAGATAATTGCTAGAGGCAATGCTACCCTGAGTTGACTCCCTGCCATTTACAAGTAAAGGACTCAGCTCTAATGATACAACTCCACATTCCTCTACCCTTGGCCCCTTCACCCTCCTCTGTGTGCATGCGTGTGTGTGTGTGTGTGTGTGTGTGTGTGTGTGTGTGTGTGTGTGTGTGTGTGTGTGTGTGTGTGTGTGTGTGTGTGTGTGTGTGTGTGTGTGTGTGTGTGGTCCTCTCAGTTACACCGTGGAGTGTGCCAGTGATTAGAATGCAGTCAGGGCTCCATTCAGGGTCACTGGCAATGTGAAGAAAACCCAAGATATACACACACACACACACACACACATACACACATGCATGCTCACATACCACATGCACACATATACACAATCTTTCTCTCTCCCTCTCTCTCTCTCTCTTTCCAGTCACCGTTTTTCTCTCCCACACACACGCACGCATGCATACACACACACGCACACACATGCACTCACACACTGGCTTTTGCTTGCCAAGCAGGCAATTAGTCATTGAGCTGTGATTGGGTGAGCGGAGCTGAATAGGGGCAGACAAAGAGGACATGACACACAACAGATCAGACTGAATGGAGCTTTTAAACCGGGACAAAGGAGAGGAAACCCCATAGAAAACACACAGACACAAAAACACACACACACACACACACACACACACGCACAAACACACACACGCACACATGCTCAAGCCTACCTAAGGCACTGTGCTCAGGCATACACAGACAAACAAGCCCATGATGCATAAACAGGCAGGTATTTAATGCATGTACTGCAATGTAGGACACATTTGCATACACTCATATCCACATACAGTACTTTCACATTAGCACACTTTTTAATGAAACCACAGTATGTCTTGAACACATTGAATAGTAACACAAAGAGCTGGTTGTCCTCAAGTAGCCCCTGTTTCTTTATCTCTCTCTCTCTCTCTCTCTCTCTCTCTCTCTTTCTCTCTCTCTCCATCCAGGATGGAGTCGACAGAGAAGTGTGACGTGGTGATCCAAAATTTCAATGGGAAATTCTTGAAAACCCCTCCAGGCATGACAGGTAGGTGTCAATCACCAAGACATTCGCTTTGTACTTTCTAAGCCAGTGTCTATAGGTCAGGGTGCTCATATAGATGTATGATTTGTGCAGCATAATATACTCAAGCACCCTACAGAAAAACACCAGGGGCTGCTGAACTCAAAGGTAAGATTATTTGACCTTGAACTCAGTTTCCCGCCAGCCTTTAAAAGCACTTCCAGTGGGGTTTATGTTTTGATAAAAAATACCAATGGAAGTTGTCTTTTGTGTCTTGCTTGTGGAGAACGCAGTAGTCTTTTTGTCATGTATCAGCTACGCACAGCATGATGCTGTTATGTTCACATTATGGCAAGGTGGACAGCTTGCATGAAAGGGGCAGAACATTTTTAATGTCACCGACAATACAGTACCTGAGGTTTGGTACTAATACAAGAATTATGCTTTTTTTCAGTACCTTAGTTGGAGAAATATAAACACATTCCTCTACAAGGGCATCTTTTTCCATTTGAGTATTATACATTTCTTTTTCATGCTTCAGGAAAGTGGGTTATCATCTTCCTGTAGAGGCATTAACATTATCTTTGTCTCATAGGATTTTTATGGATGCTGTAGAGAAAGCAGCCTTGGTTTCAGACTAGGAGACAAATGTGTACTGTGTGACATCAAATCAAGTGGGGATATTTATCCTTTTTTTATTTTATTTTTCTTTTGTAGTAAAAAAACTCAAAGGTTCTCTCACATCAGGACATCTCTGCCTGGTGGTATTTCATTTGTCTGTGTACAACGTAGTGTCATTGCGATGCGATACTTCAGCGTCATCTCTGCTGCTGTGTCTCTCTCTTTCCCCCACTCCCTAGACCACCTTGAACTGATGTAATAGGAAAGACTGAGCGATTAATTCCTCCACTGTACAGGACACACATTGAGACAGGCACGAGACACATATACATACACAGACAGACATCCCCTAAAGCAAACAATCTGTCTCTGATTGTCGCCCAAATCAACAGCAAAAACTCGCTGCCTTTTAGCACAGAGGGGAGGAGAGAAGGGAAAAGGATGGGGTTGAGGGAGAAGAAGAGAAAAAGAGAGAGGCTGAGAAGAGGGGGTGTGGGTGTAGAAGAAAACAACATATAGTGTATAGGGAGAGAGCCTTGTAGGGGGACTGAAACAAGTGAGATAACAGAGAGAGGACACGGTGGTAGAGAAAAAAAGAAAGGTGAGGTGGGGTGAACCAAACTGAAAGTGACACAGAATGAGGGAGGAGAGATGGAGATACAGGAGGGTCAGATACAGAGAGAGAGGAGTGTGCCACACTGAAGAGAATGGAAATCAAGGACAGACAGAGAGAGCTTTGCCCTGTGCCCTGACAGTATGATTTGTGAAGTACAGCATGGTGGGTGACTCAGTTTCTCACCTGGACATGCACACGCACACACACACACACACATGCACGCGCGCGCACACACACACACACACACACACACACACACTGCTGTACTTTGAGGTAGCAAGTGAATGATGCATCGTGGCAGCCATTGCTGCTTTTCTTTGCAGCCTGTGTGGTGTCTGTGTGTGTGAGAAACGCAGAACCTTAACTTCTCATACAATAACAACCGTGACTGGCAGCGCACTAAAGAGTCATGAGCTTCATGGTTGTGTTATTGTGCCGCTTGACAAGCTTGACTCCATGACATATCTGGAAAGAAAACTGTTTTGGTGAATATTGTTATACAAAACCAAATAACTCAGTGTTGCAGATTATTGCTGCAGTTCATTTGATCCACAACAGGTTATCATATTCATTATTTATGAATGTGTAAACTCGAAGTTTTGAACCCACAGAGAACTATCACCCAACTCTGCAGACCACCTGAGCTCAAATAAAGGTTGCAAACAAAAGCAATACAGTTTTGGTTCGGTCTCATAGTTCTCATCATCCTCATTTCCGTCTGCAGCCAGCAGCTGTTTGCAGTGAAAAAGCTCTGAATTCCCACTATATGCTACCTGCTCAGTACCAAACGTTAGACATAGTGGACATAGTGGAGCATTTAGCATCTAAAAAGCCAGAGTGAATATTGGCCGCAAACACGACTCCAAATGATGGTTAACGTTGCTCTGTACCTGCTGGATTTGTGCAGAAGTAACTGTTATCAAACACAGTTTGTGGTGCCAGAAATAAATGAATACAGGTTTAAAAACTAAACACAGATACGCTCACTCTCTCTACACCTGCCCAGTCTCTGACCTTTATATTAAAGGCAATGCATTGCTTGTCTTTGCCAGGGGTGTCCATTTTCCCCTTTCTCTTGTGTATGTGTGTGTGTGGGAGTGAGTCTATGTATTAACGTATGTTGACCTCTTAAATTGCTCTGAGCTCGCCAACCGATGAAATGGGGAAAATCTGGCCAGAACAGATCCTCCTCTGTGTACTGATCCACAAAACACACACACACACACACACTGTGCTTTCGGATCTAATGCCAGGTTCTGTTGATTTATGTCACTGGTTTTCTGTGTCACTGACAGTCTGTGGAATTTCCGATGCTGTTGCAGTGTCATGATGACAGGCATTAGTGCTTTGTTTTGTTGTTAGTCTCGTTATTTCTCCTATTAATTGTCTTAAATAACACCACATATTCAGTCTTATGAAATTTTAAACCCGCAGTGCTAGAACGGTGTAATTCTTTAATGCATGTGTGTGTATCATTGAGTGATGTGTGCTTGTGCCTCTTCCTGTGTCTTCCTCTGATTGATACTGCAGTCTGTCCAACCAGGCTGATGTATTGACAGGCAACAGTAATATTTTACTCTCTAGCCGCAAGATTAATGCAGACATTGATCACATGACCAGAGCTTCCATCAGCCCTAGTTAACAGGAAGTCCATTGATCCACAAGCTTTCTGCTTCTCCCACTGGATCCCCTCACTGAGACAAAGAGTATCTAGATTGAACGTAGCCTTGCTTCTCTGTATTTTTACCTTTTTATTCAATCAGAAAGCACCAGATAATAATCAGACTTTATACAGATCTTTATCATCTTCATTGGTAGGTGATGTTATACCTAGAATACATTCACTTTCTCACAGGTGTTGGCAGTGAGTCCACCGCTTGAGGACTCCATAGATAAATTTAGCTGAAAACATGTTCACTGCTAATGTCTCATCACCTTTAGCGAGTAGAGCCGTCCTGTAAATTCGACGTTTCAGTGTGAGTTGTAAATCGAGTAATAACAGTGTGCATATTTACCATTCGTTGGAATTCTGTCTTCTGTGTGCATCTCGTTCGATAATGTTTTTCCCCCGTACTGTGAGGGAGAGACGGAGACCACCCACCCATAAAGAGCATATGTCTTCTACAGCTTCATCATGACCATGTCACTTCCTATCACAGCTTGATGTATTAAATCTCCCAGATCTACGGGTGCTTCCACTGCTGTAGTTCGCTTCATTTGGTCAACACCAAGGAGGAAAAAAAAAAAGATACATTGTTGTCTTTCGGTTCTGGTCCGGTTTGTTTTCACACTGATTTATAACATTCAAAGTGTAAACATAAAGTTGTAAGGACTGACAGTTAACCTGTGCGTTGAGCATTTTTGGTAACTTTACTCCTATCAATCCTAACACCAATCTTCTCTGGTGTTCACAAAGAGCTCATGAAGAACAAAATGATTATGAATATGATTAGTTGAGGAACTGGACCTTGTATGTTATACATAGTGATGGGAGGATAGTGTGTAAGGGAGGACAGTGTGTGGTCCTTTTATGGGGGACCTGCTGAAATCCATGGAGTAAGACAAAAACTCAAGACTGTTTGAACTCTGTTTCACTTTCTGATTGAAGGGAAATCCCCACACTTGCTTTTGATGTGCATAGGTATTACCATGGTTACCAAAGGATCTTGAATAAATAGACCTAAAGGCTCTACATTAATGCAGATTGCTTAGAAAATTGCTTTCGCAACCCCTCTTAATCAGCAGATGATTTAGCTTTTGAATTCACATTAAAACCACATATCTTCTAACAGAAAATCTTGTGGTTGGTCCATTTAGCTTTCACTCCATAAACGATCCACACCAGTATCTGCCTGGAAGCGGTTGTTTAGTTTGATTGACAACTTCCACACCAGGCCAAATGAACCGCACCAAATGGGCAAATGCAGTTTGATTGAACTGAACCAAAGATTTGGTGTGCAAGCACCTTAAGAGTCAAATTGGTCACTTTTAGCCATGCAATTCCCCCCTTTTTCACATGTAAATAAATCCTTAGACGAATAATAAGTAATTTGCAGTTAGGATTTATTTCGGTTTTATTCCCATTTATTATTAAGAATTTATTTTATTTCCCCTTTATGTCTAATTTGTTTTCTCTTCAGTTATTCTGTCTCTCCCTGCACCACCTCTGTCCCACATATAATCTCTCTGCTGATTCTGCTTCACCCAATGGGCACGGCACCTTTCTTTTTCCTTCCCTCTGTAACTTTTTTGTCCAGTTTTTCTGTCTCTCTCCCCCACTATCTGATGAACTGTTGTAGCTTTGATATTTCTCTTTGTCCTGCCTTCCCCTAATGGGAAGACAAACGGAGGACAAGAATGAAAAGAGTGCAGATCTCCGAGAAGGCGCATTATCACTCTGTAGTTTCAATAATAATCAGGAGGCTTTTAAAAATGAGTGCAGCCTTATATGCCTGGTATGATCATGAGGCATTAAGCCCCCATTCATTGCAGCCATTCAAGTGGTTCAATACTTTCATAAATGGGAAATGAATTTTAGTTGATGTTCCTGATAATCGAGGAAAGAATTGAGCAAAGCTGTACTGAGCAAAAGATTGTGTAATTATATGGCAGGGCTGCACTTTCAGACTTGGTGTCAGCTTACATGTGTTATTTGGAGCCACTTATTCAACTCTCAAACATAGCTATGGGTGTTAAAATGCAATAATTCTGAAGCACTAAGCAAATCACATCAACACTGTCAAGTTCTTAAAATTGCAAAGACATTTGGTGCTATCTTCACATCATTTGGGGGAATTAATTTCCTAAATAAATGTGTCATTTCATCAATGCATTTTATTCCCACTTGTCTCAGAGCCAGTTCCTTTTGTGTTGCTTTAGGTTTATGATGAGAAAATGCAGTGAATGTAGTAAACTTCCTCTCCCTCGGGGATGCTCTGAGGGAATGGTTTGGTGAGTGATTGTCATTGTAAGGAAGAGCCAAATGAGAGGAAGACAGAGGGCGGAATCATCAGATTTCCTTTAAACTTATTAAGTGTAAATATCTTCTAACTCTCAGTTCTCCGTCTCAGCTCAGAGTCCTTAATGTTATGTTTATTGGAGCAGACATAGCTATTGAAATTTTAATGATATAGTGCTAACAGCAATATGAATAAACATTTTCTAATATATATTTTTAAATTCAGTAGCAAATAGTCAGTTTCCTCTCGTGTGTGATGCTTGAACAAGTAAGTAACCCTCCAGAGTGCATATTGTTCTGTCCCAGGGCTTTGAGCTCTTTGATGCTGGGCGTCTTAAACAAGAAAAAAAAAAAAGAAGGAGGATTTCATCCCATTCAGCCCAGCTGAGGGAGTCCTCATTTTGTCACATTTGGGGATTGGATCCCATTTTCCAACTGAATGATTTCCCATGTTGCTTGCTAATGGATTGGATTTTATTTTAAATGGGAATTTTCCCATTTGACGGATTGGGTCCCACTTATATGATACCCCCTCTCTTCCTACAGTGAAAACTGAAACTGTTGTGCCCTTTTAAGCTAAGAGTGCATACTGGTGTCTTGCTTAGAAGCATCAAAGCTAAGATCTACATGATTTTGTATATCTCCTGCACTTAACCAGGTGCAGCTTGTTTAATCTGAGTGTTTCTTCCGCCTCCATATTTTCTTTTACCTCTTGTTTCTTTTCATGTGCCCCTCTCACCAGCACTGAGATGGATATGTTTGTTTGCTCTGCAGGAGTTTTAACAGTTTCTATGCTGCTCCACTGTAGTTTGCAATATCCCGCAGTTCCAAGGAGTGGTAACAGTGTGTGTTCCACTTTTCATGGTACAAGCCATGCTACCTATGTCCTGTCAGTTAAACACAACACGCCACAGTTCGATAACTCCTGTTCAGATCAGTTAAGGTGAAGCTTCTTTTTTTTTTACCCCATAGCATTCACCTGTACACACACACACACACACACATTCCGGCACACAACTACAAATCTGTGTTTCATTTTGTTGACATCTCTTGGAGTCTACACACCTATTTATGTCTTAGTTGCATTGCCTGTCGCTGTGGTAAACAGATGTCACAATTTTCTTTCCCCAAGAAAAACAAAGAAAGGACAAAAACAGGAATGGCACTATTCATTATTGAATCCACAAAGCAATGACATTTTGACAGATAAATTAAACAGATAAATCAACTACTGCAAGCCTTAGTTAATGAGTGCAAAAAATCTTGTAAAAAGTCCAGAGTTTGTGAACAAACCACATGTAGCTTTTGTCCAATAAAGTGTTCTCGTCTGTTCATTTCAATTACTTCCCTGTGTCAAGTTTCTTGGCAATGACTTACGTTGTTTAGTAGTATTGACCACTCGGAGACGCGTGCGGGGAAGCACAAATACACACATCGTGTAGTAGCACAGTGTTTTTGTGGGTATTTTTATTTTTTGGTCTTTCGGTGTTTGAGTTCACACATTTTTCAGAGGGGTGAAACTCAGAAGCACCTTGTACAGCAAAGCAAAAACACAAAATTCGGATTCAGTTTGAAGCACTGGAAACTGGTGTGATGCATGATTTATCCATATTGCCATATTGGTGGAAAGACTTACAGGAAGAAAGATTGAAGGTTGAAAGATTAATATAGATAGACTTACAGTTTACAGAGAAATACATGGACCACATACCAAGAACACCCCACCTTCACTGCCATCCCTCCAAGTCATGGAAGCAAATGAGAAATTATTGGCAGAAAGGGGCTTTGTAAACCATAAAATCTGTATTTCATCCCTTTCCAAACCACCACAACCTACCTCAAATATGAATCTAATCGCCATAGAAAAGCTGAGCACTTGAAAATCTCCTGTTTCTCAGTGAGTCAGTTACAGATTTCTTAAATTCTTCCCACTTGTTTCATAAGAATGAGAGTAACATCGTCATGAATAACAAGCCTATTGCATGATCAAGTCTGACTGCCGAGTGAACATGAAGAAAAATTAGGCACAGTCACTGGTTGGCAGCTTTTCCTCTTCTCAGTGTGAGTCTCCACGCTGACTACTTGTGTTATGGTGAAACGCCACTATAATATGATCCACTAAGGAGACAGTTCTGCCCCTATTCATTTTCCATGAGACTTGAGGAGTCGTTTTCACAGTGCAGGAGTTTGCTCTACCTGTCGGGACAACTGGGAAGAAAAACACAGCCTGGAGAAAGAAGGGCAACATTGTTTTGCTTGGGGCTACAAAGATCAATTTATGTGTGACTTTAGCGATTGTTAGCAATCATTTCTCCTCATTCGATTTGGATTGAATTTAATGTCTTCAACTCTGTGTCCTGTTTACTCGAATTTTACATCTCTCTGAACTCTTTAGATAGCCAAATATTTTGCTCTGGCAAAGTTAATTAACTTGACATGTCCGAAAGTGACCCATTTTAGAGGGCAGGCACAGCTGTACCCAAATTCATCATGAATCCATCACTTTATGTTACAGAGACGCAAGAGCGAGAACAGCAGGGGTCAAAGTGACAATTAAAAATGTTCTTCCTGTTAAAGCCCTCTTGTGACATGCAACAGATTGTAGAACTGTGAAGCAAGCTCAATAATTAATTTGATGCACCAGTTTGAGCAGTTTTTTTTTTTTTCGACAGGTAATCTTGTCTCTGGATGTTTGACTGCTGTCGTTGCTTCCTGATTGTGTGGTGACCGAGTTCGCCTCTTAATAATAAATAACATTCATTATCGTTGAAATCATCTTCAGTATTTATGGCCTGTCTCTGTGGTTGAGGATGAATATAAAGTGAAGTGCAGAGTGTATTGCAGGGTTGTTGTTTTTTTTTTCTTTTTCTCTGTCAGAGAAATGCACGATATCACGACTGTGCCACCACAGGCGTCACCTGAAGCTAATACAAGTGATGTTACACTTGTCTGTTTTTACATTGTAGCTACAATATGATGTGAATGAGATGATTTAACGCATTACTTTGGCTGTTACAATATTATTTATTTGTGTAGTGGTAAAATACAGATGAGCTTTTAGACAAATTCCAAAAATAACGGCTCTGTTGAATAGATTAATTTGCTTTTAATAAATGACTCAATAGACAAAATGCCTTCACAGATTGGTGGATTTTTTGCAGTGTATCGTTGTTCAACCTTTTGCTCATTATCCAATACTGATTAATTAATAGCTAGTTGCAATCGTTTCACTAGTTGTGCTCCACTGAAATCCTGGCTCGCAAAACCAATTGTGCAATATTGTGTAATTGGAGTGTCAGATATCATCTTCCTCTGAAGGTGAAAATTAGCAAGCAACACCAAACGAGCACTTCTCCTACAAGACATTTAGGTGTATTGACACTGTTTTCTTTCACTCAAACAGGAAGGCATTCACACACAAACTTTATATACTATATACTTCAAATGCACGCTCAAACCTAATTTTGTGTTACACCTACATTTTTTAGGTTGTTTGACTAAAATAATTTGATTCTTTTATTTCAGTGAGCTTGCTGTCATAACCTAGAGCTCAAACACTTAATCTACTCTATAGCCGATGTGTTGTTTTGGTGGGATTGTGAAATGCCATGACAGTATAATGTGACATGTCAGATTGAAATAATAATGGCATTAAACTCCAGGTATCTGAGAATGTAGCAGCATTGTGTGAATACGAATTATAGAAAAAAAAAGAAACGCATCTTTCTCCCATTAATAGGCCTGTCCACACTTCCTGCACAACCAAATACTGGACTCCTGCAGCAGCAGTCTTGTTGCCTAAGGTTGTCTTAGTGCGTCGGGATTCAAAATCCAGACAAACTAAGGCAACCAAAACATTATAACAATATTGATGTATGTCTGTGCGTTGGCGTGTTTGTGCATATAAACAGTGGCCCATAGCGCTCGGCCAGTGTTTAATGTCTGGAGCCATTTCACCAGCTCAGATATAAAAACATCTTACAGCAACAACAATGTTGTGTATGTGAGTTTTTATGTCTGTGTATGTGGAAGTGTGCTTCTATTGGGGATTATACAAAATGGCCTCTGTCCCTCCGGTTGTTGTTGCACTGTATGTAACAATCACAGCAACTCTACAGAAATACGCCTCTGAAATCAGGCTGCATGCTTTACTCAGAGGACGTTAATCTGAGCGACACCAGGGAAGGAATGGAGGAAAAGTACACAGACTAGATTTAGTCTGTCGTTCTTTGGCAGGCATCAATCACATCAAGGGACATTTTCTGCATTACTTTTATTTTCCTGTCTTAACATCACCTACCTGGTATTCTAACAATAATTGGGGCATTTTTCTAATCTCACATAAATCCAAAAACACAAACTTTTTTTTTTTTGCTGTCGATGTGAAAAGCCAGGAGAGTAAAAATAACAGATTTAATTCGAAACGCAGAGGCATCCTTTTCATGCAAATACCGAGGACAAACAGTTGTTTCAGATCAGCAAGAGTTTCTTCTGTCTTTGTGTGGTACTTTAGAGGAGACGCAGAGAAGAAAGTGTCCTGACTATAAACTTGACAAGTTGACAGCCAGCGACAATGTGGCTTTCACTGTTTGTCACGCCAGTAAAACAAAACAGCAACAACAGAGCTCAGACACTGCCTTTAAGCGTGTATCAAGAGTGTGTGTCTGTCCTCATGTTGCATGTTTTCTCGAAGCAGCGATCATTTGTCACACAAATACAGATGCATCAATAAGTGTTTAGCTTCACACCCATAAACCTGACAGTTCAATCCTGCCCATGTCATTCTCAAATGTGTCTTCTACCATAATCTGAAGCTAATCCTGTTCTGAATTGAAAATTAGAATTCACAACTTTTACATATGAATAATGTAGTCCTCTTTTCATTTCTTTATCAGCCTTTAATGGCACATATTGATTCAACCTACAATCAACTAATAGCTTTTACATTTGCATTACAGTCACCACTTATCACAAGAGGTTTGGCCAAAGTCTCACAAATTACGAGTAATAACCCGTTTCCTCCGCGGGAAGTTTTCCAAAGACCCGGGGACTTTACCAGTGTTTCAACTGGAGGAAGCAGGGTCTAAATTTAATTCTTCTGACTTTAGTTCCTGGTGTCAAAAAGTCCCCACTCTGGGGGTTATACCTCCCAGTGGCCCAGGAACTATTTTGGTGGAGTTTGCATCGGTCAAACACAAGCCTTGTGACTGCTACAACGTCTGTACAGCAGGATGGCGGGTGAACGCGCAAAAAAACCAAACAAACAAACAATATGTTTCACTGCCATCATGTGCTAACGTAAAATGAAATAACCATACAACTGTTGGACTTAGACTGTTTGGAAGACGGGTATCTCTGGAATTTGCATCCATTCATCTGAGCAAAGGTCAGGGTTGTGCAGCAGTGAATGTAAAGAACAGCACAATAACTTGGCTTATTATGTCATTTTAATTAGATATTTTATTAGAGTCTTGTCTCCATTATCAGACTAACTGCCTAATTGTCACAGTTCCTCTGATGCAGTGGAAATGGAAACAAGAATGCATAAGAGCAACTTGTACTTATTGAATTTTGGTCCTGTGGCTCCACCGTTCCTGGAACTATATAGGTTGGAATTGGCTATAATTTCAAACGTGAAAAGGGGCTGCTGAAGAACGACGGCTGCTGAAGAACAACGACCTAATTGAGTTTAAAACACTAGCAAACAAGCAGCACCAACAGATTTTTGAATACCCATCGGTTCCACTTTCCACAAACCCACTTTGATAAATCCCCTCAAGTGACCCATGATTCTTCATGACACTGCTTCCTCTCTGGTTTTGTTTTCCATCTTCTATCTTAAAAACAACCATTACCTGTGATGTAAATTGTCATCATGCACACACCTACACACACGACTGTTTACCAGATGTATAGGGATGCATGGAGCAGAGTGGGTGAAAGAGGGAGAGAGAAGGGGAGTGATTGAGAAAGATGAATAGCGAAAACGAGGGGATGATAACAGAGGCCCAGCCGTGTGGCCTGTTATTCAGATAGAAATCAAGTTAAAACTGCGTAATGACAAAGTACTGCTAAATGCAGTGTACTCATATGGGACTGTGAATCTCCGTCTTCTTACCTTTGGAGTGCCCATCCAGGCCCCAGGCATTCCTAATAGCTCGTCTCAACCTTGAGCTCTGAATGCTTTTCTCCGCTGAGAACACCTCTTCTCATTTTTCAGTTTACAGAGATGAAGGAACATTTTTCTGAAGTAGGCGAGGTAATTGCGTAGTTTATTTTGGCATTTATAACGTGTGAATCACTACCAGCATGATGATATCGCCTTTGCTAGTTCATTAAATTCTATGTCATCTAAGAATTTCTTTATTTCTAAGCTACATATTATCTGCAGTTTGAAATCATTGCCAGTTAAACAGGACAAGAGTGCCAGCTAATAGCATCTTTAAAGATGCAGCCAGTGACTCAAACATGCCTTGGTGGATGTTTTAAAGTAAGAAGTGAGAGGCATTGCATAAAAGTAGGTGGCTTTTTCGATTTCAGGGTCAAAAGGTGTCTGACTCAGAACATCGACAGAGCACTTGTTGGTGTTCCACTGCTGCAAGGACAGTTTAGGGCTTAATAATTTCAGTATCTTAAATAGCATTTAATGCCCTTGTATTTTAACATCTCCAGTTTATGTGGTTGTCAGTTATAAATATTTGTCTTCTGAATCTAATTCATTTGTTGTTCAGTCCCAGGAGGGAGGCTGAACTCAAAAGAAGACATGAAATAAGTGCTTGATTTTCCAACCAGTCATCCAAATCGTACAAAGAAATAATCGTTTGTCCCCTAGACTGACACATAGCAGTGTTTTCTGAACTTAAACCCTCAGCAGGAGGACGACATTTGTCCGTGTCTTTCAAAACTATTACAAATCACTGTTGAAAAATCAATCTGTTGTATGAAGTGACAGTGCTGTGGCTAAGCTTCGGTTAGGTTTGGATAAAATAAATTCTCTGTTAAGGTTCGAAAAACTTGAGCTTGAGTTGAAATGAGTACTTTGCTAAGGTTAGCGACCTTTGTCATCATGTTTGCAACAACAAACATTTAGTTAATGTCAGGGAATGATAGTGGTCATGCTTTAGACTGACCGGTGGCTGGAAACAGGAAGTAAACAGCGGTCTCCCATGTTAAAATTTTGCAGATTTTGACGCTCTGTAACAGCATCATCTGATTTCCTCCTCTGCTCTCGTCATAATTACTGGAAAGCAAAGGGACTTGAACGTAAAAACATACATTGAAACTATTTTATACATTGATAATAACATTAATGCACTATTATATTTTCTTCTTTTCAAACTTTAATTTTATAACACATCCCAGGCAGTCCTCATAATTTGGTAACTGTTTTAAAAGCCATAATATCTGAGGGTAGTATGTACTTTCATCCAGGGTAGAAAGGTTATTCATTTTTGAAGTTCATTCAGTTATTTCTGTAGTTTATCATCTTTATCTGTCTCTAATCTGTTCACTATGTTTATGCCGATAACAGCGCTGGTTCTGACTTTAGTGGGTATACATGTGTATGTTTTTGTGTGTGCATGTGGATGAACAATAACTCCAAAATCCAAGAAATACACCCTGTGGTCAGAGATCACATAAAACAGAAGACAGCCGGTCGCTTCATAAGCCATCAAGTGTCTTATCTGAGTGTCCTGGCTCATGTCAGGGTCTGACTTTTTATTGTATTTGTTGAGTCATGCTGAAGCGTTTCCCAGAAATATAGACCATTATTCACGCTCTCTCGCTTTCGAACAAATTCTAAAGATACGCCTTTAAAATAAAATAAATTGATAACAGAACAAAGCCTTTTTTTTTTTCTTTTGGAGAACCCTGCTCCAATCCAACTACTTCCCACTATTTCACAAGCCTGTGGGGTATTTGAGGCAGAAGCCTATCAGGATGTAGTTGGAGTTTGGTGAACTTTTGTGTGGGAGGTCACACTCAGCTAATCCTATTTGTAATCAAGGCTTTCTTCTTTCTCTGGTCCAAGAAAAGGACCATGTTGTCTTTGGAGCAATCACAACCGCAGTCTATTGCCCGGGGGTCAAGCTGTGTGGAGTTATTTAGCGTATTAAGTATGCGTGTTCGGTTTGTCGTTTGAACCACGCTCACCATGCTTTGATGATTAGCCCATGGCGTTGTTTCCACGTCAAGGCTGCTTTTGTTCGACGCACAGTTGTAGGACTTGTAGAGATGGTGCGATAACTGCTGTTGTTTAGATGTTTGGATTAGAGGTGGAAGAGATAAATGTAAAACTGAAGTGCTGTTTTCAGGTCCAGTTGATTCATGTTATGTTTTAGTTTAAGCCACAGCATAACACCCTGTCTTTAAATCTTATCTTTGAAATGTAACTCCTAACTACATACAGGAAATTTCACATTTTCTTGCTATTAAGACGGTCATCCCTCTCTCTGTCTGTTTTTCTCTGTAGCCCCTGCAGAGCCGTTGCTGTGCAAGTTTGCTGATGGAGGCCAGAAAAAGAGGCAGACCCAGGTCAAGTATCCCCAGAATGGCAGACCATGGACACGGGAAGGAGAGGTAAAGCTTATTTAATCATCAAACAAAGCTCACCAGTACCCATCATGAAAGATTCCCTTCATCAGCCACTGCGGCATTTTCTTAAAACACAAGTGGAAAAGCCAATTGTAACACAAGAACCATGTCTTTCAATCAGTTTGTTACAACGTAATCCCTTTTACCCTCTGCCACTGTAAAAGAAAGCAACATAGGATTTTCCTCTGGCAGAGTTATTCTGCTGCAGACGTTTCCTAAATCAACAATAGCCTCTCGCTTCTCACAGTCAGAATGAGTACAGTGTGTCTACTTAGAGGCTTTTTAGGAGGAAATACTGAAGTTAACAAAACCACAATTGGTATTATTCTAACTTAGTTACAAGTATGAGTCGAGTCTATCCACAAACCTCTTTTAAACCTTTTCCTACTCAGCTTTCTAGCAAAAGCATAACACTAATCTTATCATAATAGAAATGAGAGTGAAATACTGTTGCACACAGTACAATAGATTGCACTGTAGCATTTCACAGCTGCTTCACAGGAAACATTACAAAAGGTCCAACAAGTCATTTTTCTCATACATTTTAAATATCTAGCTGATGTTCCCTTTGACATCCGTTTCTTTTTCACATTTTATGACAGAGTATAAAACCTGAAAAGCATGACAGGCCCCCCTGCCGGGTCATTATCAGCTTTCATTTCCAATAACTGTACTGTAGGCAGAATTAGAGATGATGCTGTCAATGTGAAAGCGGGCATATATAAAAGTTATTAAATTTAAAATACAAGGTTATTCCAAGACCCCAATGCCAAGTTGTTTTTTCTTTTGTTGAAACTCCCACTCTCAGTCTGTCATCTTCATGAGAAATGAAACCTCTCCCAGCAGACTGAAAGCAGATTGACTGTTGCACAATGCTGCGAGTTCAGAAGTTGTGAGTGTCGATACCAAAGCTTTAATTTACAGAACAAGGGAAAGTGAATAATAATGTCGCCACCCACACACTGAGTACAGTTTTAAACAGTTTCCCAACATTGACATTATATGGAGGTTGGGAAAGAGCAGCGTGGTGAAGTGAAATGAAATGGAACTGGGCTGAAACAACTGTGCGCTGAAACAAGAGCCGCCACAACAAAAACAGGATGCAACAGTGTATGTGTTTCATTTTTGTGTGTGGCTATGTTCAGCAGGCATAGATTGCACTTTTATTTTTTTTTTTATATTTTTTTTTTAAGAGAGAGCAAAAAAGGACAAATCACACCAAAGCTTAGTTAACACCAGAGGCCTTGGTGTTAGCGGTTCTTTGTGTCCTGTTGTCAACATTTGTGAATTGTCAGCTGTACTTAAAATAAATGATCCGTGCTTTCAGTGGGATTCCTCACACATTTGTCAGTGGCCCAAGTCCTGACAAGCCCCACTTGGCGTTGTAGAGGAAAAGCATCCCTTCAGAGGTTTATGCATTTGTCAGAGCCAAGTCTCCGAGTCCAGGCAGACTAATAGAGACGTCTGGCCGGGGAGGTGCTTTAAAGGGCCTCACCGCGTCCTCACACTCAATCAGCCGACTCTAATCTCCCACAACCACTCACTACTAAATGAATCTGGCCTTGGGACTATGACATGGGCACATATATCGCACAAGATCACTCACACATGTAACATTTGTGCGGAGAAGCGCACTTAAGATAAACATGGGCGGATTATGAGACAGCGGGCTCCCTGGGTACAGCCTGTGTAGGCCCCTCACCCCCCCCCCCCACATAAGACCAGGACACCCGGAGAGGGGGGGGGGGTTGCATTCTTTGTACTTGGTATTTCTTTCAACTACAAACGTTTTGCATCTTTGTAGTTCTCTTGTGTCTCTTTGTAGTCATCTGTGTTGTATTTTGTGTCTTTTTGTAGTTGATTAGTGTCTCTTTGCTGAAATGATAACCATCACAGCTAATTGAGGCTCTGGTCCAGGAGCCCCCCTGAAGGTGTCCTGATGTGTCTGCATGTGTTTCGCATACACACATTCGTGGACTAATGCTGGTGTTGTGCAGCAGTTGAAGAATCTTGTCCAGTTTTTTGCTGTTAGATGGAGGAAACTTAGAGGATAAGATGCAAACATCAAGATGCTTCACAGAGCTGATCTCTTCTAGCTCTGGCTCAGAAATCAGGGACCCAGCAGTGAATACAAATTTTGCTCAAGGTGAAAGGTAGAATTCTTGTGTATGTGTGAGATAAATTTTGCCTGCTTTAAATCAGTTGTTTGTTTGATGGCTGGTATGAAAATGAATCTTGGGCTTTGGACTGATTCATTTTTGCTATTTAATGTCATCAATGTCTGGCACTCCTTTTTATTGCTTCTACAGTCTATAGCCCCCTTGTCCTGGCTGGGAACAGTGTTTGGGGAAAAACCAAACATCTTAGCAGAGTTCAGCATCAGGGCACACTTTCAACTGGAGAGACGAGCCTTGTGTGGAATATAGAACACGCACAGATGACTTTTGGAAGGCCACAGAAGAGGAGGGGGGAAGCAATGACGTAGGGAAAGACGGAGAAGGAAAAAAATAAAAGATTAGAGGACTAAAAACACAATTGATACTTAAAGTTTGTTCCAACATTGCCAAGAGGCAGTGAAGTGGATGAAGCTTTTCATTCATTTGCACATGACAGAGGAAGTGAAGCACAGATAGAAAACATTCAAAGAGAAAAGTGTCACTTAATGATGAACACTTGACTTAATAGGGACAACATTTTAAAGGAGAGGGGGAGGGACGTGGAGAATACTCAGGCAACTAAAATACACTCTTGTAGCTTTGAGTTGACTTTTCTCTCACACTGGGATTATGCAGCTGGAGTGGAAAACCTGTCCTCATTCATTAGTGCTGTGTACTGTATTAATAATTGAGCCCTGTGATTAGTGGAGATTGATATAGAAAAATTACAGTATGGTGTCCGCTTGTTGTTCCGTGAGCAGCACTTCCTGTAGTCGTGGTGCTGAAAACCGGATCACTGTATTCAGCAAATATTTACAATTGGCTCCCAAACTGTCAGAATCCCCTTTTTTTTCTTTTTTTTTCTCGAAAAAGCTTCAGTGAGATGAAGTTTGTGCTTGTTTTGATTAACTGAGTACTTTTGGTGGCTTTTTGGCAACTGTTAAGTTCCCTGACAGATAATACAGATGTTTGCTGTGACAACAAGCTCCGACTGCGTGTGTGACAGCTCAGACAGGCTGATTTCAAAACTTAACAGGAACTTCCATTTCTCTCATTTTCCTCCAGATCGTCTCCTTTCTGCTCCTTTGTGCGTTCACAAAGCCATACAGTTGGGAATAACTGACTAATTTTCACTCAATATGAAACATTTTCAAGCAGATGTGCTGTCACCTTAGATCATGGTGCCCATTGTGGATTTATGTCTGTTTCTCTCTATGTGGGTCTTTCTATTGACTTTGGGTGCTCCACATTGTTAAATGCAAGTGGAGCGAGCAGCAACATTTACCACATTTGTTTTGAAAAGAGATGTTTGTGGTGTTTGTTTCACTGAGGACATTTCTATGTAGATATTTCTTATTCGTTTTTGTATCATGATCATCAAGCTTGTTTGTATTTTGATGAATTATGTTCTGTTATATTTTTTTAAACCAAAATGTTTTCAGTCTTACTCAGTTTAAAATATTGCAAGTGCATTGAACCGGGAGCTTGTTGTGTTGTTACATATCATATCACTCAAACTCTCAAGACTATAATGGTCATCCCGCAGTGGTAATATCAGTCAAAGTGCATCGCGCAAGTGCATTTAGGGCATGTCCATAGCATTTTCGCTATTTTAATGGTGGAAAAAAATGGTTGTTGCACAAGGAGCATGGTTCACATCGGTTGTTCTTTGTCTCATCATCTTAATTGATTAAGGGAGTATTTTGGAAGTAACATGCAATAAATCAATCCATGTCCAAGTGCCATCTCCCATTCCCTTTAAAGGCCAGGTGCGCTGGCACCTTTGCAGATTGCTATTATAATGGTGCAATGCTTCACATAGAATTAGATTCTATTCATTACTTATTGTGACTGGCCATTGAGCCCAGTACCGGCACACACACGCAGCAGCTCAAAAAAGGGGCAAGAAAAGACTGAGTGAATAAATGTGCTGTGCACAGTTCCACAAATCACAACGTGAGACATCTTTTATGTTATATTATGAGAAGTGTAAATAAATCTTTGGTTCATTATGAAACTGTGGTGGGATAAATTTAGTTTAGGTGATGAATGGGAAAAGCTGTGGCAGATTTACCAGGTAGTAAGAAAGAACGCTTCTCTGCAGTGCCTCATTTATGTCCATGAGACATCCATGACGCATGGCAATATTATGCCTTACACAATATGCCACGAAGAATTCCCCGGCCTTCTGAGGCTGTATTGTAATGTTCCACCTGACCTATCCAAACATCTGAAACTCATTTTCAGCACACTCTGCTTTTGCATTACAGTGCATGCGTGTTGAGCACCCGCCTATGTAGGCACACATTACAATTTATTATTTACTATCATCATGCACCCTTAAAATAATGCACCATTGACTCCACACCAGGTTTTCATTGGTCAATCGCTTTCCGCTGCCTCAAGATAGCAATGCACCAACTGTACGCCTGACCACACCTCATTTTAAGACCAACATGCCCAATGACAACGTGCGTCGGTCTGAAACTAGTAAGATAGAGCCCTGTGTCTATGTTTATTGCTGAACATGACACATAGTTTTAAAGCTCACACACAATCATGCAGAATCATTTTGTTCTTCATAAGTGCTTTTAACTGGCTCATTTCAGATTTTCTGGCCCACTGAGGACATCATGTGTTGTTCTTTATTTAGCAGCTCATTTGTTTATCTTGGGGAATTTTAAGAGAAAGTGTGTGTCTTCAGTGTTTATTCTACATCATGAGTCACTTTCCCTCTTCACTGTGTCTCCCTCTCTCAATTCATTACCTTTATTGGCTTGACCATTTGTCATAATATAACTAAAGCACTTATTAATCTCAGTTGACACCACCAAATAACAGTTTACACATCAAAATCTTAATGAGAGTGAGCACAAATCCTTCAAAAGACACATGAAGTATTTGAAACCTTAAGTGTATTTCTTTCTGTCTTTATCTCTTTCTCCAGAGTGGTATGGCGTTGACGTATGATCCCACTGCAATGCAGAACGGGTAGGTGGAAAGTTTTCTTCACAGACTTACAAACCGAACTTTCGATGTGCGCAAACTTTACTTATGATTCACATTCCCCACCAGGTATTTGTAAAGCAAACATGCTGCAGCGTCAGTCCCGACATCAGCACCTGCACATGAGCCTTTACAAAACTGGCACATACTCTTGCAAACCTGCACAGATGCACATATGTATCAGCCATCCATCAGCGCTCATATCCACATGAGCACTTGCATGCAAATGAGAAGACAACACATGTGCACACACCTGAAATAGACACAGGACACACAGGTCGTTAACACACACACACACACATACACACACACACCCACACACCCACACACACCTCTCCCTCTGTCTTTCCTGCTCTCACCCTCATTCTCACATCTGACTGATGCAGATTGAGCATTTATTTATGCACCTATGCATACAAGCTGTCAGACATGTAGGTTTTGATTGCAGACAGGGAAGTTGGGTGGTGTTGCAGTGCCGCTGTAAGACTTTCGTCAGCCGAGGCTATCTGCAGTGCTCCCAGGCTGAATGCAGAGAGCCGAGTGTCTGCCTGTTTCAGGGGGAAATTGGAGATCGGTCCTGTCTGCTAGGAATGCTGCTGGTGATGCGATCCCAGGAGACGCTTCCCTCCAGCTCTGTGTTTCTCCTCTCCTCCTCGTCTTCCTCTTTGCATCTCCACTCTCCCTTTTTCCCCATCTTTCTTGCTCTTGTCCTGTTGTACATTCACCTTTCTTCATATCACCTTTAAACCAGTCCATCTGCTCATCTGACCTTATCCTACATTCTTTCAACCGTTTTCAACTATTTCTTCTCTTCCCCTCCTTCTTTGCATTGTTGTCTTGTTTAGCTCCTTTCCCCATTCTAATCCCTACTCTCCATTTCCAAGCATCTGCTTTACTTTTGGTCATCTCTGGTGTGTCTGTGCATGTGTGCGTGCTTGTGCATGCATAAATGCATGCTCACACGCGAGCATCTGTGCACTTGCGGTGCTTAAGCCCTCTCCGACCTCTCTTCCGAGGTCATCAGAGCTCCTTCCGGCGAAGCACTAAATGACTGTGAAATGCTAATGCAGCTAATTAGAGAGGCGAAAAGCAGGGAGGGAATGGGCTGAATAAAAAGGGAGGGCCGGGTGGGGTCAAGAGGAGGGCAAAGGCAAAAATAAAGTCAGCCCAAGGAGAGGGGAAAGGTATGAATCAATTACAGGTTTGTGAGTCTGTCCAAGCTTGAGGACGACTGGTGTTTAGGGTCTGATGCCAATCCGATGTTATTGGAAACATGTGCTCCAACCGGCCAGACTGCTTTGGCTTATAGCCTGTCCTCTCTGTATCAGAGAAACACAATGTTCGCTTTCTCCGGGGGCTGTTTTTCTCGATCTCCCGCCTCCTATCTGGTCAGTCTCTTTTCCTCTTGTTTCTCCATCCTTCTCCCTTTCTCCCCGCCTCTGTTCTTACTCCTCTTCCTCAGACTGCATATCTGCTCTGTCTTCCTTCTGCCTCTCCTGCCCACATACACGTATACAGTACATTTTAGCATGCTCGCCCACATTTCTCCGCTGAAAAGTCACTAAGGTCGGCAGTAAATCATTTGCTAATTTTTCAGGGCAAACTCCTGACAGTGCGGCTAGGTCACACCGGGGATTCACAGAGAGGTTTTAAATTCAATCCCATCTTAATGTTCTCTTCGCAATTACATGTTTAGTGTATTGTTTAAACAGCCACGCTGGAGTCCCTATTGACAACACGCTGCTCAAGGCTAATAGCCTCCATCAATAACCTTGGATCTGTCCTCTATCTACTATTTCTCCCTCTCAATACACATCACTCTAATGAAAAATACAATAAACACAATCAGAGCGCCATATTGAATAACCCTGTTGCATTCGCTCATTTGTATTCATCAGTGACAGTAATACACTATCTCTAATGCAAGTCATACATTAATTGTACAGTCAAAAAGATGGATCCACACGGCTGTATGATCAGCGAAGGAGTTTTTTTTCCTGTCACTGATCATCACATGTTCTAGTTCTTACTCTAACTTAGATCTATATCTGTCCAGTCCTTTCAATCCAAGTCATGTCAATAGTTGAGATATATCCGTAAATGCAAATGTACCGTGCTGTAGCTCAAAGAAATCAATGCCAGTACAGAATATTTGTGTAACTGAGAATACGGCCGGTTTCCTTTGAGTCTATATTTACAGGGAAAGCTAAGGAGACGTTAAGGTAAGCCAGAGTTTAAAGGTGCAAGAGGAAAATTTAAGAAAATCTATGTCCCTTCAAGGAGGTATGGGGAAAATCTAAGTGAGTTGAGCCAGTATCAACACACCTACAGTGAGATAAAACACACAATCAACCTGCGCATGAACCAGAGCTGAAACTTGGCAAGAGAAAATATATATTACTAGTACTTCATGGGATTTCTTTTTCTGGTTCCAAAAAAAGTGAAACCACGCTATAACCGTTGCAACTCTACTCTTTATGTACAACTACTTTGGCTCCAACACACCAAGGAGAGCATAAAAATCCAGCAGGGAGGCTGGAGCTATGTGAAACACAATCAGGCTCTGGAGCTTATCGCAGGCAGTTGGAAACCACCTGCATCCAAAAGGCACGGACTGCAAAGAGTTTAAAAATATCTGAGGGTTTGCATCTCGCAGCTGAGATTCAAAACTGCTCGTGCTATCACTGGCCGAACAAATATAATGTGAAACAGAAAGTGCAATAACAGAACAGGTGGGCACCGCAAGAACCCATTTCACCATGAAATGAGATGTGTGCTTGTGTCACAGTGGAGCAGCACCGATTCATCTACGTTTTCCTGTCTTTGGCTGGTTTCTGAGCCCCACTGTCATCTCTGTATGTTGTTTATTCTATTATAAATAATAGACAGCCACAAGAATACAATTTCTAAAAGATTAAATAATATATTTGTCAGGGGTAGTTTGGAGTAACCTTTAAAAGTAAGGCAAAGGTGGTTAAGTACTTTTCTCCTCCAATTAAGCGACACTTGATTTGTGGCAAGTACCTTTTTATACAGTCATGGCTGTTGGAGATAGATAGGGGAGGGCTCCTCTCTCTGTCTCTGCCTCTCTCTCTCTCCCTCTCTTCCTGTCTCTCTCTCCCTCCACTCCCATGCCCCATTATTCAGTCAATAGACACTTGGGGATCGATCGGGCACAGCAACACGGCCTGGCGGATGAAACATGTCCTCTCTAGGTACACAATGATAAATAAAGCACCGCAAGCCACAGTATTCTACCGCTGTAGGGCTGAGGGGGTGAAACGGAGAGGAAAAAAATAGATGGAGCAAAATCAGAAGGGCAAACAAAGGTATAGGAGGAGAAGTAAACAGAGTATAAAATGCAGATGTTACAGGTGCAGCCTCCCCTTCGAAGTGGAATATGAGTAGGTGGGAACATAAAAGGCAATACTGAAATATTTCACCCACTCACACATTAAGGTGATAATTCATTATTATGCAAAGCAGTGGAGCAGACTCCCTTGTAACATGATGTGCACTCCGGTGCAGTGTCAAGTCTCATTCTAAGACGTCTTTGATGGTGTGGCGCAGAGTGAAGCTGCAATATTTATTGTTTCCAAGACAGCCTTGATGATGCCTGATCCATTTCGTCAGGTGGTATCTTGAAGTGTGGTTGAAGACAAAGAGGTACAAAAGGTTCATTTTCAACTTTTACATGTGGCTACGTCTGTAGAGCTAACGCTATGTGTGCAGAGAAGCCTCTTGACTGACGTTACATTTATATTAACATAAAAGGTGGTTCAGCATGCTCTTGGTTCAGTTTTATCCCATTTACATTAAAATTAAACATTTTCTTGGGGCGTCGTGTGGCGTAGCGGTCTAAGCTAGGCGCCCCATGTGTAGCGGCTACAGTCCTCGCTGCAGTCGGCCCCGGGTCGAGTCCCGCATCGGACAGCCTTTGCTGCATGTCATTCCCCCTCTCTCTGCCTCCCCATTTCCTGTCTCTCTACTGTACTATCGAATAAAGGCATAAAAAAGTCCAAAAAATATACTTTAAAAAAAAATTTAACATTTTCTTGTTTTCCCCTCCATAGGTTTTACTCTTCACCATACAGCATCTCCACCAATCGGATGATTGCACAGACGTCAATCACACCCTTCATCGCTGCCTCTCCTGTCTCCACATATCAGGTGGGTGGACCCTGTCTGAGGCGTACTGGGTGAGGTCGAGCCTTGGGGAGGGGGCCCTTTAAGAGCTTTTGTATCGCTCCAGAAAATGACATGGGCCACTTCAAACAGGCAGTTGGGAAATTGGCAGTCTAATAAAGGATAGGAGTTGTATGAATAACTAATTCTAAATTTGGTCCAAGGCACCGTTGAAAATCACCCCACTCAAGTCCCAGCTTCTGACGTGCTTCTCGATTTTGTTAGCTTGCTCAGATTTAGCAAAGGAGCTAATGTTCTCAGTCAGACAGAGCTCCAACATGGTGTCCCATGAGCATACAGCACAACCTGGTAGCACTCTGTTAGCTTTTTGAGTGAAGTTAACAGTTGGTTGTAAAGTATAAGTCTGTTGATATTCTATATTTTTCTCACAGTCAACAAATCCCATGAACAGATCAAAACAAACCATGAATTGATCCGACTAACACGTATTGGCCTCAGCCAAAGCTTGATATATCTTATTCTATTCCACTGCCATAGAGCTCCATTGTTGTTAACACTGTTAAAACACATTAGTGAGTCACACTGTTGCACTGGATGACACATTCCTTCATTACCATGAACACTGTAGTTCATCTTTTCGTCAGCGTCACATGCACTGTCCTGCTGCTGTGAATATCTACTACAGTACAAGTAAAGTAAGTAAACTTTATTTGTACAGCACCTTTGACAGATACAAAATCACAAACCGCTTTACATCAATAAAAAAGTACAAATGTTCCAGACACAGACAAGTGAAAAGGCAAATAAAAAGCAATAAAATAAAATGGAGCAGCTCTTCAGACAGACTAACCAAAAGCCTTTCTTTCTTTTTAAAGACGTTTTCAGCTGCTTCATAGAGATTTCACAGGAGTTTAGGGATCATAATGATAAGGGGAGAGCATACAAAATGGGGGAAGTGAAATTCTCAAAGTGTTAAGTGACAGACAAACACATTGTTGATTTTTATCTTTTCATGGGATGTGCTGAGAGTAAGAAAAGTATAAACAGCTGCCTCATCCTGTGTGAAGTTAACAGCTCTGTAACCTTGCATGGGACGAGAGCTTTTGAAATATGTAATGAATATTTCAAATGGTCCCGTCCACTTTAGTTCTGGTTCATGGTTTATGAATTTCATTTTTTTTTTTTTTTTTTTTTTTTCGAATGTGGATTTACAGGTCAAGGAAGTAGAGTTTGTCTTTTCTCAGGAAAGACTTCAACACACACATTTAGTTAATAGTTCCCTCCATTGCAGTTCTTAGTCTAGCAATGATAAAACATAGGCTTATATTGCAGCACTCCTCCCATCGATCTTTCATTCTTACACACAAATCCTCCTTTTGTCTGTCTCTCTCTGTTCCCATGTGTCGCATTCTCTCTCCTCCACACAAACACACACACACACACACACACACACACACACACACACACACACACACCATACCAACTCATGTCAAAGCTAGTTTTTGTCAATGTAGCTTTGGTTCTTTGAGAGGTTCTTTGATTGACTTGATCCTCAGTTTGTCAAACACATGGACTTTAAAACAAACAGCAGTCCTCCCCCACAGGTTTCCTCCAGCGCTGCTGTAAATGAGAGAGGCAAATGCAAACACACACCTTCAACAGTGCACAATTACACACTGAGACACAATCACATCCTGCTTTTTGAGGGAAACACAAAAAGAAATTAACCTGCCTTGCGTTACTTTAACTCCCTATAGACAGATAAGCGAACACATACATGCACTCATATGATTACTATATACGCGAATACAATACCTTACGTGCGACAAAGGGGCCTCCGGGGACTTGTTTCTCCTCATGTTAGGGCTGGGCAGTGGGCAGCAGGAGGAGATGAAAGTGGTATTTTGTGGCCAAGACAGACTTTGATGATGAAACCTCCTCTGTGAAGCAGTAATTATTAGACTGTATTGCTCTCTGTGGTCTTCATATCCTCTTATAATTACAACATAACATACTGTATAGTGGACCCTCGGTTACCGCTGTAATATTCTTTAAGACACACTGCCGCAGGGACTGAGGCTCTGAAATGGGCTTGTAAAGACTTGAGCTAATGATTAATTTTCTCTCTTCTCCTCTTTGGTTTTCTCATTTTCGCTCCCTTCCTGTCATTCTCTCACAATTGTCCTTCTTTATGTTCTCTCTTCCGCAATTCTTTACCCACTTACAACAATCTTCTTTTTGATCTTCCCTTTTCTCTCATCTCCTCCTGACCTCCCTCCTGCATCCTCCTACTCTTGCCCATCCTCTCCTCCTTTAATTACTTTATTTTTCTTATCCTTCCTTTCTTTCTACCCTGCATCTTTCTTATTTCTATTTCCTTCGTCATCTCTGATCATACTGTCGTCACCTCTACCTTTGCTATATCTTTTATTTCTCTTCTCTTCTCTTCTCTTCTCTTCTCTTCTCTTCTCTTCTCTTCTCTTCTCTTCTCTTCTCTTCTCTTCTCTTCTCTTCTCTTCTCTTCTCTTCTGTCCCCAGGTCCAGAGTACATCTTGGATGCCACATCAACAGTATGTTATGCAACCTACAGTAAGTTTTTTGTTATTTGTTATCTTGATCCCAGTGGAGTAATTTTCTCCATGTTTGTCACTGTCTACCTTTTACATTGCAGTCCTACCTGTCATCCCTGTATAAGCATGTCTCAATATGTGTCCCTCAGGCACCTCTCAGTTTGATAATCTCAACACATTCCAGATATTTCACAGCAATGCTCATTTCAGAAAGACCGGTGATAAATGTGAAGGTCTGTCGTATTGGCAGCCCCAGGATTTATGAAAAGGTCTTGTTTGAACTATAATGCTCAAACAATAATTGCATTTAATTGTAAACAGTATTTAATGTAAAATGATAAATCGCTACAAATCACCAAAATTGCAACAACAACAAAAAGAGCCAAATAATGAAAGAAAAATGAGACACAGTTTCCAACAAGTGCGGCAGTCTATGAGAGCCAAACCCCGGTCAGACCAGAAAAAACTCCTTCCCTGCATCTGAGTCCTGCTCTGCTGAATCAGCCTGAGAGTAACCTCCTTAAAGGGCTCAGCGGAGCCAAGTCGGAAATCCATAATAAAAGGTTGCTCCCTGCTGGACTGAAATGAAACTGCAGGTACAGAAACCCGACTCCCACAATTGCAGTGGTAAATATAATACTGATATTAAAGTCAGTTTAAACTGGTAACTATTAATCAGATTTATACAGTTATACAAAGATATCAACAGAAACACGTAGACACAACAGAATGCAGTGTAACACTGTGTAACACAGTGTAACACAGTACTACAGAACAATCAGGATGATTCCTGTCTGGCTGCATACCAGGACATTTCTGTCTGATGATCTGTGATCTGAAGGATTCAAACTGTCTGAGCTCAGTCCAAGCACACACACACACACACACACACACACACATCCATTTCTCTCACACACATGTGCACACCACTGTGATTGAAAAGCAAAACTGTGTTAAAACACACCCACACACATAATTGCACATATAGTCACATATATTGACTGTGCGTGTAGGTGCACAGGTAACATACACTTTAGATTCACTCACCTACAGATTCTCTTTATTCTCCTCCCATGCTTTCTCACACACAAACATAACCCTCTTTTAGCCAGAGACTGTATTCAGCTGTAGGAACAACCTCCACAAATGTTGCTTTGAGCCTCAAGTCTGAACTGATAGACTTTAAAGTAACTGACCCTCCCAAACATATAGAGCAATATCTCTACACGTTCATGCAATCAAGGGACAGAGTCATGGATTTACCTTTGCATTCTGTAAAAGTGTTTCTTTAACTGGTGGGAAGGACTGAGGGATATTTTACATTGTCTCACAGGTTATAAACTTGATAACTGTAACTGGGTTCTCAGTACATCAGGGCCAATAGAAAAAGAAGTGATAGATAATATAGATTCATGTTGGGGCCATACAGGGACTCTGAAAGTGCATCAGATGAAAATAAACCTTAATCACCTCTTAAACATTTATTCAGTAGTAGTTCATAGTTCCACCGGTTTTGCTCGGGAACAGTCTATGTTAATAATTTTAAAATGAAGGAAAAAAATGTTAAACTAGCCTGTTACACATGCATTTGATTTTTTTATACCCCTGGGTTTTAATTACACACCTGTTCTGAAAATATCCTGTTCTTAGACAGGGTTCATATGAAGAGGAAAGGGAAAAAAATCTTTCAGACACAGCACATTATCTGGGCAGTAAAGCCATCCGATGACGACACTGTCTCATCCAGTTTTTATGTAATGGAAGAATAAGATTTACAGTACAGCATGCTCCTGCACTATCAGTGTTTTTCTAGAAAATAAAGTTGGCTCCTCTCACAAAGAGATGACTGTCAAGACAGATTTTATCATCCAGATTTGTATCTGTAATCGTGTGAGTGAGTTGGTTTCTTGCCAACAACCGCAGACTATTTTACACCTTGAAAATTTAGCTCTGCCTCATTGAAATTGTCGACTTTAGGGGGTTGGAAGATAGAGACAGCTCAGGTATGTCAGCTATATCAGCCATGCACTGAGGAGCTGAAGCAGGAACTGAAGCAAATGCTGCCTAACACAATAGTTAAACTAGTTCCAAATTCCTCCTCTCTGTCGTTCTCTCTTCCTATCTGTCGTCTTCTTTGTGTCTATCTGCCAACTGCTAAAAACATTCTGTTGTCATGTCTGATTAAAATTATGTCTGTGGGAGAGGATAATACCCTTCTGTAAATGTGTTTTCAAACAAATGTCCCATCTAATTATCTGGCAGGCCGCTTGATATGACTTCCTCAGACTTGGGAAAAGACAGAGAGAGAGAGAGAGAGAGAGAGAGAAGAAAGAATGAGGGATTGGAGAAGGAGAAAATAAATAAACTGCCTGCATTTGACAGAGAAAGGACAGGGAAGAGAGGCAGGCGCGGGGAGAGGAGAGGAAAGAAGGGATTACAAAGAATAAATTGAGAACAAAGAAGAGAAAACAACTGCTGCAAAAGCATGTCTGGGCTGTGCGTGCCTGTTCCCCAGCCTTGTCTCTGCATAGTCAAAATCCCTGTTAGACAACAAAGGCGAAGGCTAGTCATTGTATTTCCTGGATACAGAGGAGCTTGGCAAATTAAAGCTGCGTCAGGGAGGGAGACTGGGAGAGACACAGCGGCTTAATTCTGTTCCTATGGCAGCAGAGTCTTCCTCACTGCTGTACCACGGCTAATGACTGGTAACTCCGATTAATGGTGTGCACTCATTGACCCATTTAGGTTGATGCACACGAGCGAGCCTCTGTTAATCACTCAGTCAACAGTCCATCATACAGGTAGAGATTTTTTTTATTTTTTTTTACTTGCTTGTGCTACCAAACTTGTGAGGTTGGCTTTTGTGTATCACTGACAAACCCATAGAGTTTCACAGATACACACTGTAGACACGGGTGCTTAAGAAATGAATGACCCTAATTAAAAGGTTAGAATGAGTGAAGTGAAAACAGTGCTAAGTGCTGTTTTTGTTCCTCAGGAATAAAGAAGGGACACATACGTGCACTCATCTATATTTACACACAGACACAGGCAAATTAATTTGGATGCGCGCACACACACACACACACACACACGAAAACACCTATACACACAGTGGAGTGCCTTAAGGACTGTGTGTTTCCGAGTCTTGGTGGAATGCCCAGATTACTTGAACTCCCTGTCTTTACATCTTAATTAGTGAGAGGATGTCTTTGTGCATAATTACTCACAAATCCCCCTACAGGAAATGAATGCATTACCCTAACCACGCATAGCAAGAAAGACATGGAAGGCGGCTTATTGGGGAGGGCTGTAATGAGACATCCAAAGAATTGGGATTTCAGATCTTCCTGAGTTAAATTGCCATGTTAAACCCATTTTAGGAGACAAAGGAGGTGAAGAATGTGTCGGAAGAAAGCACAGTTCAGTACATATCTCAGCCTGTAAATGTTGCACAATACTCACTTTGTGTCTTTTTTTTTAATGCCAAGATCCTGCGGTTGCAGAACTGTCAGCCGTGCATGCATGTGGGTGCACGAATAGAGTTTACAACTCAGTGATACCTTTCTTTTTCCTTCTTTCAGTGTTGTAATATCCTGTGGGTTTTTGTGGGTAAGAAAAATAAATAAATAAAGGTGAGACAGAGAGAAAGGGTGTGGTTTCAGGATGGGAAGTTATCTCAGTAGAATAATACAAACATCTGCTTTTCAGAGCACACCACCTGCAAGAGAACAAATAATGGCCGTTCACATCATTTGCGTGCTCACACACGCGGCGCTCCCCTCACACCAGCAGCAGCAGTTAGTGGTTTACTCGATAAACGGGTGTCATTATCACTAATACTGTGTATTTGATGCAGCACGGTGCCTGCAGCATTCTGTTAGTCAGCTTCAATTCTCTACTGGAAAAATGACAGCAAAAGAAGGAGAGGAGAGGAAGGGGGGGTGGGGGGTGAGTGAGTGAGTGAGTGAGTGAGTGAGAGAACGAGCGAGTTCAAAGTTGAAGCAGATCTTGTGTTTGTCTCTCTCCTGTCCTTGGGGGGGGGGATAACTGTCTGTCCCGTGTGCTCATTTATTGCTCGTCTGATACATGAAAACACTAACATATATGCATACGCTCTACCACACATCACACGCCCACTAATACATAGTGTTCACATACAGATACATGCAGAGATTGCAAGTTTAACACTTGTACAGCTATACATCAGAGCAGATAATTAGTCATTCTGGGTTTTCTTTTGCCTGATGCATCTTTCTCTCCGCCTGGAAGCCTGCTGTGAGATTGGATGAAGGGAGAGAAAGAGCGAGGGGGGATGAGAAATCATTAAACTAGAGAACGTATTATATAGATGGATGAAAAGCTTGAGTATTAGCAAGATTCTAGCAGCTAAATCTACCTGCCTGTGCCAAAGCTTTGTGCGGGTCTGTGGGTAGATCTGCTGATGCATCTGTGTGTGGATGCTTCTGTGTTCATATACACACACACACATATATATATATATATATGTGTGTACAGTATGTGTGTGTGTGTGAGTGAGTGTGTGTGCTCTTGCAGAACAAGAGAACAAGTGCCACTCATTCACTTGTGATGTCGAGGACAGTGTTGACAGAGCATTTCTGATAGCCAGGCTGCTGTGTTCTTCAAACAGATCTCCCTATGAAGACAGCAGTCAGGAGGAAGAGCACTCACCACTGTTAACAGTTCTGACAATCCCTATCTGTGCTGTGTGTGTGCGTGTCTGCGTGTGTGTGTGTGTGTGTGTGAGTGAATGCCTCCCTATGAAGCTTGCAGACAAAAGGATCTTCAATCACAGATTCGCAACTGTGAACAGCTCTGACAGACTGTATGTGCCTTCGAGAGGAACGCTTCACATAGCTAAAACTTTCATTACTGTGTGTGTGTGTGTGTGTGTGTGTGTGTGTGTTTACTTATGTGTGTTTGTGTTGTTGGGAGCTTCCCTTGTGAAACTGCCGTACAGCTGGGCTTGTGCCTAAAATACGTAAATTTAATACCTGTGTTCTTCTAACGTCCTGTCTCAACATGCAGCTACAAGTGCCGACTCCTCTCTGGAGCGATCCTGACACACATCCACTGATGCTGTCTGTGCTCATGGGAAGTGTAGTTAAACAGCTATCACAAATGAACAGCGCTTACCGCTGCAAAGACGTTGCCAGGCGCCTCGGCACCCAGTGTTGAGGAGTCTCCTATTAAATCTATACAGAGCTGTTGAGTCTGTGGCAGAGCTGTACTGGAAAAGTAGAGCTCGGTGCATCAAGGTGTTAGGCTGCATCAAAGCCCTTCACATTGAGGAGATTTACAGTAAAAGCCTTTCTGCTCCATTCAGAAGCATGTTCTGTCAAGCCTGCCTGAGCCGGTTGACTGGCTGCGTTTGCCACGTACAAAGTCAAACCATTTGCAGTCATCAAACTTAACAGGGTTGGAAGTCTAGGCTTTTCCTTCTGGCTGCATGTTTTAAAATGCTGTTTTTTTAGATGTATATAATAAAATCCAACCTCTTTTGCCATGGCAGTAAACACCTCAAGTGACATATTTTGCTGTGATAATTCCTGCTAGTTTGAGTGGTACTTTTCCCCTGAGTTAAAGGAATAGTTCTACATTTTGGAAGTACACATATTTGCTTTCTTGCTGAATGTTTGATGGGAAGGTCGATATGAATATGAAAATACAGCCATGAGACAGTTAGCTTAGCTTAGTACACAGACTGAAATCAGGGGGAAACGGCAAGCCTGGCCCTGTCCTATGGTAAAAGAAATCTGCCTACAATCTCCTCTAAAGCTCACTGATTAACACATTATATGTCGTTTGTATTGCGACTTTGACGTGTGTTTCCTACGTGATATTCTGTTGAGTGGATAATAGTTTGTCCTCAGTAGTTGGTAAAACAGTGTCTGTAACCCAGTTGGTGATGTGTCCTTCCTTCCTTCTGTCCCTCCTGCCTCAGGGTGCTGTCATCACTCCAGCCACGGCCATAGAGCCCAGTTTGTCTCTTCACCCCTCCAGTGTTATGGCTCCTCTCACCCAGCAGATGAACCACCTGTCTCTGGGCACTACAGGCACTGTGAGTCTCAGCTTTATCTCCTCCAACCCATCTTGCTCTGCGTGTATGTGTATGTGTTTACATTTTTAGTTATAATATATTTATTATGATTAGTCAGTAGAGATTTCTGCAATCAGCTGTAATTGTAAAACTCATTGCCATTTAGATAAATGCCTTTTCCTGTTGAGAAGAATTATGCGATGACCTTGGGCTGAAGCCAAACTGTTTTTATCTAATGTATTGTGAAATGTTAAAAAAAGAAAACGCACATCTCAGTGGGAATTTCAGGCACTTCTTTTAATCAAGGATTCTGGAGGACATATTGTTTGTGCCTATATTATAATATTGTGTGTGTGTGTCCCTCTTTCTCCCTGCAGTACATGCCTGCTGCAGCAGCTGCTCCTATGCAAGGAACCTACATTCCCCAGTACACTGCAGTGCCTGCCTCTGCCATCACAGTGGAAGTAAGGACAAAAAGAAGAAGTTATTTATTGACTTTGTACTGGTTACTCAGTAGTCCAACTTTATGCAGCAGTCTGTACTGTGCAGGCCTGTATTTAAAAGTTTTATTACAGGGGGTAGAAAGCATTTTTAGCCACATCTGCAGTATGCTGTTGTCTAGACAAAAAACAAATGTAAAATTGAATATTGAGTATCATATAACCCACATTATATACACTATACAGTATAATTCTCTCAGTTTATTGCTCTCAGTTTAAGTACGTGTTAATGAATGTAGCTTTACTTAGAATGAATATGGTGTCATTCAATGAAAACTAAAACTAAAAATTTGGTAGACCTTAGTGTCAGTCACTTATTTATTGTTGCTGAGGGAACTTCATGTTGAAAGCCTTGATAATAACAGATTGTGGTTGATCAGTCACTAATTTACACTTAATTCCCAAAGAATAACATTTGCCAAAATGAGCGTGAATTTTTTGCCTTCGTTAAACTGTCTGGATTCTCTCAGTGAACTTTTGTTCCAAACAAAGGTTGGAATTAAACCTTCTAACCGCATGACTTTGTTTCATATCTGACTTATTTCTGTAACTGTGCTTCTGGCGTCAGGGCGTGGTGACAGATCCATCTCCACAAACAGCCGCCCCATCCTCACAGGACGCCAGCGGGCAGCAGCCTTTGTCAGTGGAGAGTACAGGAGATCATGCCACAGCCTACTCTTACCAGCAGACTAAGTGAGTAGAAATCTTTTTTTTTTTTTTATTACTTTCTTAATGCACATCTGGTACAGAGATGTCATTGCTTTATCACGCCTGCATTGCACTGTAAAGTTGTATTCAAGTGTTTTATATTTACAATAACAGTACAAAAGAAGGCTGGATACCTGTGTGGGAATCTGAGAATATACAGCAGGTTATGCGAGAACTTAATGATAACTTATATATGCTGCAATATTTCATACTTTTAATAAATTCATGCATAGAGACTTGTAATTTGGATTGTATGACATTTTGAGATAGCCAGGCTAACTGTTTCCACCTGTTCACAGTCTTTATGCTATGCTAAGCTAAGCTAACTAGCTGCTGGCTGTAGCTTCATGTTTACTGTGCAGACACAAGAATCGTATTGATTGATCTTCCGAAAATGTCACACTAGTCATTTAAAGATGTTTTGTTGAGCGTATCTGTATGGTAAACAGCCTGGATAGAGAGAGGGACATCTTGCAGTCATCAGTGTAGTACAACAGTGTTTGCTAAGACTGCTATTTACAAATGAAATCAATCATGTTGAATGTGTGTACATGCAGTATAATTAGCTAGAGAAGACAACAGTTTGCAGGCGTTGCACAGACAAAATGCTATGCCATTTGTTGTGTCAGCCTTTGCTTGTAAAACACAACGTCCCCATTTTTATCTCTGTCCTTGTGTTTGTCTTGTTTTTCTGCTTCCCAGATAACCTGCTGGTGTTCTCCTTTACACACAGTGAATGGACAAAGAATGTTGTGCCCACTTTAGAAACAGTTACACTGTTACCCTTTTTTTCACTGACTTGTTTTTCTGTTTCCTTTAGATAACAAGATTGGTAGGAATCATTGCTGCATTGCCTTTAGAAGGACTGCACTGAGGGGCTGGAGACACAGAGAGAATTAAAATGAAACAGGGACAAAGAAAAAGAGGTGATATGGACAACACTGAGGGGAGAATGCTTCCACTGTGCACAGGCACCAAATAAAAGACAAAATGAAGAAAAAAATCAATTATATTTCTTACAAGGTCGAACTAAGAAAAAGACAGAAGAATAAAGAAATGATGGTTTGCTGAACCTGAGGACGATGAAATCAAACACAGTCTGCAACTTTGAGTTTATCATTTCTCACCGTGAGAATGGACTTTGCCTCCAAAGGAAAAAGAGAAGACATAGACTGAAATCTAAACTCAACCAACAAGCTGTACATAAAAAAAGAACATTTGAATGTGCAGGTAGATTTTCAGACTTTTTTATCAAAAAAAAAAAAAGAAAATAAGAAAGGAAGCAAAGTCTAGAAAAAACAGGTTGTCTTCCTTTGATATTAAGCTACGTTATTTTCATTCTTTTTATTATTTGAGTAGTTTTCTAGAATATCAATGTTTTCGTAAATCTTTATTGCCTTAATTTTCTCAAACTTTGGGGAAAAGTTTCCATAGTGTTGAATTATTAGACAAAAAAGACTGAGTGATTGAATGATTTGAGAGGTTCTTGGAGTTTCCGAGAGCCTTGAAGATAAAATCTACGAAGCTATCTGTACAGGATAAAAAAAAAAAAAAAAAAAAGGTTGTATTTGTATGAAGATGATTTTAAATTATGTGGTGCAGTGCAGCTAGTGTTGGTTCATAGGAAAAAAAAAATCTTCTTTAATGCGACTTGTGGAAAAGGTGAATCAACCTCTCCCTGGAAAATGCAGTTTAGTTTAATCATGGGATAAAAGTTCTGTTTGTCCATTGCATTTGTATTTTCTTTTTTCTGTTTGTTTTGTTTTTTGGTCTTTTTACCTTTCAAAAATATGTTTTTGCTTTGCCTGCTTTGCTTGTCTCACTGCAAAAAGAAAAGTTAAAAAAAAGGAACATTTCTGACTTTGAGAAAAAGCAGAGAAAAAAACGCAAGGATTTTTAAATGTGCAAAAAGCAATAGTTTTAGTAAAACTGTTGACAGTTTCTTGAGTCTTTCTTAACTGTTGAACAAACGCAGCCTCCAGGTGGCATATTTTATACCAAAGATGAAGAAACTAAGTAGTGAAGAGATCTTCCTTATGTTGCTGAATCTTTTTTTCCTTGCTTTTCACGCTGTTGGTGTGAGCTGATTTTACCAGTGACCGAGCACATGCAGGAGGTGTTTAACAAAGTTGCCTCAACCAGAGGAGGGTTCTCTGAGATGTTCCCTATGTCATGTGATCAAATGTGGTGATGATCTGAAGTGGCGCCGTAACATCTGTTGAGAGACCATACGTCCTGTGGTATGGAGATACTGAAAGCAGAAGCTATATTATTGGGAATAAGTTGGTGTAGTATATTTTAAGTGGTAAAGAGGCTGAAAGGCATTAAATCCTGTGGAATACTTGCGTGTACTGTTTGAACTCGTGTACACACCAACAACACCGTCCTCAGGCTGCGTCGACCAATCTCACATCCTGAACGGCGACACTGGCTTCTGTAGCTCATTATGACGGCTTCCCGAAAAACACTCTAGAGCTAATGATTTTGAAACTCATAGTCTCAGTCCACGCACCAAACTGTTGTACACCGCTGTCTTGCCAAACACAAGCCATTGAAAATGTGAGCAGGGCGACGATCTCTGTAAGATGAAAGGGCATTTCTGTTGAACAAAATCATTTCAGATTATGTATATTCTCCTAGAAGGACAAGGAGATAGTTTTTATCTTTTTTGTGTTGCCTTTTTTTGTCTTATTTTTTTGAGAACTGATTATGATATGTGAGCTGCTAAACACTTTTCAGTATTTGGGATTGAGGCTAGCTTGTAATGGGTGGGTGTGGAAGAGGTGTGTCCCCAGAATTGACTATTTTATGCCGGGATAAAGACGATTATTTGCACTGACTAAGAGTGCATGAGTTGAGAACAAAAAGCAAAAAAAAAAAAGAAAACACTAAATGGACTTTAACTGGCTGACGCCGGCTCTGAGGTCACGTCCTCAAAGCCCCACCGACCTGACTCTCCACCAATGAAAGGAAGCTAATGGAAACAGAGGAACAGACATGAACAGAAAAAGGATGGTTCAACCAAAATCAAGCAGATACAAACCTCTAACCGAGAGTAACCTATTGAAAGATGAGAGAAAGAGAGAGAGAGAGAGTAGAGAAAGCGAGAACAAAAGTAATATTTATGAGATCCTTTTTGTACAGGTGTGTAAAAGAAGATGCAACAGAAATAACTTTGATGATGCTATTTTTTTATTTGCTTGGTCACATGCCTCCCATGTCTTTCAAATTGTGATTCTGAGAGTGTCTGTAGAACCAGTGGATATTGCTGTAGTTCCAAATGTCTCTTTTCTTTTTGTTTTCTTTTTAGACAAATCTTTCAATAAAAAAATGTTTCAAACAGTCAACAACTCATCTTGTATATTCTGCGAGTACAAGACAGCACCACTAGAGTGCACTGTTGTGTACAGTTTAAGTGAAAGGTTGACAAGCTGGTTGTGTTCGTGTGTGTTGTTTGTGTGCAGTTTTAACAAGTCACTCAGGATTTTACAGTTGGTCAGCTGACAGACATGAAACAGAGGCATTAAATTCAAACAGGCATAATTTTACTTTACTGTCTCTTCCGCTAATTCAATTAGAAGAGGGAGCCACCTGTGGTTTAAGTGTTTGGTATTAAATTAAATAACATGCTGAGCTCATTACATCTGTAAGGCAAGTTAGGATGCAACAGCCACAAAACATACTGTTAGTCATTAAGCTTATTATATACTGTATAGAGAGAGAATTATCAAAACAGACCCAGTACAGTCAGTTCATCATATGAGAATCATGCATATCCTCTCATCCACTCCGGTGTAGAGACAACAACCACACTGAAAATGCTCCACAAATAGAGGGAATGTATACAGAATGGCAAATGACTCGCGCGCACGCACACACACACACACACACACACACACACACACTTATATTTTGTAATACTTGCCAATCACCCGCCAGTGAAATGTTTTGGACGAACTCACAGCTCAATCAGTCAAATTCATGGCTCCCTTTTAGTTACTGTAGCCTACACCTTTACCGTCTAGACACCAGGTTTCAGGGTCTCAAAAAATAAATAAATAATCCAATTGTTTGGATTTGTCATCAAACTTTATTTCAGTAGACTAGTTTCTGTTGATTACATTTCGCATGAAAGGCTACATATTGACATATTTCATATTACATGAGGACTGCATATGGATTACACTGAAAACTGGATATGTGTGAATTGTCAGTACAGACAGTACTTATCTGTAAGTAGAACAGGAAGAAACCCTTCCCAGATGTGCAACAACACCAAGTCAGAAAAAACAACACTTCGCACACACATTTTCTGTAACTGGTTGGCTGCTGTCCCAAATTCAGAAATTAAATTTGGAAACAGACTGTATACAACTTTCTGACTTAATGTAACATGTATTTAGTTTGCAAAATCATAAGAAAACAATGGCAAATTGTACATTCATTACATTACTTATTAGGGAGATTTTCATTCATTCAATAAATGTGGAGTATTGCTGTGTAGTTATAGTTTCAGATACACAGTATAAAACGTTACAATAAAGCCGCGGCAAAGTGCTACCTTTTTGTATGTTACATAAATGCATTCAGTGCAATTACATGTATAAAACAGGGGACAAAACATAGTAATTGAGTTAATAGATCACGCCTTTTGCCTGAGGGGTCCAAGTGTGCATGTGAGCACACAATTGTGAATCTCATTTTAAGATTACACAGTTTTCAGATTACACAGCGTGCAACAAGAACAAGGACATGGACATGTCTGGATGCTCTTGCATCATCCAGGCAACCGCTGTGGCACCCTTTTTACCTGGAAAACGATCCTATGACTTAAATCTATGTGAGTTTCCCTGAGGTACAAAATGAACTGTGTTTTAAATCGTTTTTTGAGCTGTTTTTTTTTTTTTTTTTTTACTTTCTCTGTAAAACCAGACTCACATCTGAACCTGGCTTAAAGACTCAAAGACCCTGAATGCATACACAGTGAGAGGTTTTCATGTAAAGGCTCTTCAGTTTTCAGAAGGTCTCTTAATTGAAATAGAAGGCAGTAAATGACTCAGGCTGAAAATAAAAAAAAAACCCAACTTCGTAACTATGGCACTCTCCAGTACCTTATGGGATCACACCATCCCCTTTCAGTGGCAGGTCATTCATTCCCTTTGTAACTTACACTCTCAGTAGCAGGTGCGAACGAGTATGATGAAAACTACGATGAAAGTCACAATGGTTAGTGCTGAAAATAGAAATATAAGGCCGGCAAAGGCACTGTTTGTCATGGGGGAGATCTGTTTCACTTCAGACGGGATCATGTTGGACATACTCAGCATGTAGCCCAAACTCCAACCTATGCTGGTTTTCTTTACCTGAGGAGAAGAGAAGAGACTTTCTGTTTATCTCACTAGGAAATTTACATCAGTCAGCTAATACATCACTTTGCATGTGTGGAGAAGTTGAGAATGTCACACAACCCTGTCAAAAAGTCTAACAGTTCCAGCTCCAGGGCAAAAATATGAGTAATAGCCCCCAAATAACAGCTCTGCAAAGAATCCAAGTGTGTCTGTTTAGTAAGTTCCTCTAAAAACGACAGCCGACGATCAGCCATGAAACTCCCAGACACCCTAAAGGCATTACATAGCACACACAGCACACTAACTCTCTTGTTGGTGGGACTGAAAATTGGGATCATTGCCAGCTGTTGAGGAACGTTCTTGTCGAAAGGGTAACTGCCGTGCAATTTGGAAACTGCGGCTGCAATGTGCGACTTTATGACTCATGAGTGAATGAGTGTCACAGACCAGGAATCCCCTTCTGCTGCTGAGGGAGTTCCATTGTGGAAGACGCTCCGCACCCTCAGGGTATCCCGGGGCAATACATTGTCTGGCTTTTACTCAAGCTTTTCAGCACAGATGATTGGTGTGTCATCCATCCATCTTTAATAGATGTCAGTGGGTGGCCTCATTCACACTTGTGTACATTAAAGGCTGTTAATTATTGTGTCTGTGCGTGAGTTGCTGGTGACAGCTCAACTGCAGCAACACACATCAAAGTCCTGTGATGGACATATTCTGATGGATGTTCTTTTATTTTCCTTCTTTAAATATGAGTATTATTTTGTTGCAAGAATATAGGAATGCAGAGATGTCTTGGTGAAAATTATGTTGTGCATTTTGTTCAACCAACCTCTTTTTCAAAGTTAATGTTTTTCCACGTCTCTTTGTCAAACTTGTATCCATCTCCCAGCAAAGAGAAGATGTAGTGAGCTGCATAACAGTAGGTCCTAAGGTATCTGTCAGAGATCCATGTCTTTTCTTGCTTCAGCTGAAAGAAGGAGAAACAAAGATCCGAGTTTAGCCTGTGATAAGGACAAACAATGATTCAAGTGAATGAAAATGAATGATATTGACAAAATATCAATGTTGTAAGACGAAGATGAAAGACCAAGACACAACAAAAACAATGTGTAATCAAGACTGATTTCAATTTACAACATCATCCATCTGGAAAGATTTTTCAAACAAAACAGTTGAAAGCAGTTAGAGGTTAGATACTTGTGTCTAAATGACACTGAAAAGAGCCACTGCAATATAGAAATATCCGCTCTTACACTACATGGCAGAAATACTCTGTTGTTTAAAATCATAAAATTGTATAATAACTAATAATATAATAATGCATCCACTTTCTCGGGAACTTATGCTGCTGGATAAGTTATATGACATCATGCATTGAAACACTAAACAAGAAAATGCTGTCAGACAGCTTGCCACATCTGAGTCAGTGGTGTCAAAGCAGGTATGCTGCCTGAGGAAAAATATTCTGTTTTCCCCAATTACTATTTTGTACCTTTGTCTCTTTGTCAATTTTTTTTATTTCCTTGTTGCTGTCTTCCCCTCTGTTTTTTGTTCTTCGTGTCTTTCTTTCCCCTCTCATCCTTGTCACTCTTCTGTTCTACCTTTTCCCTTCTCTTTGATTTTCACTGTTATTTATTGCTGTAGTCGAACAAGACTGGTCAAAACCTAGTATGGCTGGACCATATCGTAGGCTATTTGCATTCTGCCTAGCCAGCCAGTTTCAGCCCTTTATCTTTTCACTGCTCTCCTCCTCCCTGTGCTCGCACATATACAATATTTTAATACATGTTGCATATTTTTCAGTTTCTGGTGTCAGACAACAGAACAAGTTTGAGCGAAATCCTGCCCATTAAGACTGCATGTTAACCAGCAGTCACTTCCAAGACATTTCCAAGCTGCTGCTCTGCAATGCTAAAATCCTGATTTTATAACTGCAACGTCGACAAAGACTGTGCTGTGATTTTGGCTATATTTACATGTAAAATGATCTTTCAGAGAGAAAGAAGCTCATTCACATCAACTGTGCAGTGTGGCTGTGAAAGGAAAGGGAAATAGTGACGACTCTCTTCTACAGAAATTAGCAAAGCTTTGTCTAAAAAGTCATTAGATTTGTTGCTGGGTGCTTCTTTGAAAAAAAAAAGTTGCTAAAGGGGACTGAAAACTTGGTTTATGTAGCGACAAATATGTTGCTTGTTCGCAGCAAATCATTCTGAAAGAACATCGACCAATGACAAATTCTCGGCTGGCCGACCGACCGGCGATGTAACCTTATTACCCAGTCGAGCAGCATTTGGCTGACCAGTGGTCTGACTTCATCAGTCAGTCAGTCATGGACATTCGTGTTTATGGGGCTGGCCCCGGTGATGCGGTCCAACCAAAAATACAATGATCAGCAGTTAAAATGCTATAATCAACATTTAAAGTGCTGTGTTATGAAACTGTGTGACAGATAGGATAACTGTGGGCAAGAGCGTGCCACATTTGTTTTCTCTTCATCTTCATAAAAACCAAGTATGAGGAAAGAGGAAGTGGCTCGGAGCGACCTGATAGCATGTTGGCACAAAAGTACTCAGTTCTACTCCCTTTGTTGCATGTCATTCCCCTACTCGCTCTCCCTGCATTTCCCATCTTTCATCTGTCACTGTCCAATAAAGGCATGAAAAAAACCCCCAGAACAAAACAAAAAGAGGAAGTGGCTCTCAGCCTGTCACAGTTTCGTACCCACTTGCAAGCATGACAGTGAAACTCAGAAAGATATGTTCTGGTTTGAGTCTTTACTTAAAAAGAATTGCCACCAAAATTTTGGCGTCACCATTAGGATCCGACGGGAACCGATAGTAGAGTCAGTGCTGACGGAGAAAGCTGTGCACAGTCAGAGACAAGGGTTTCCGTTGAGCCCGAACCTCCTCTACTGAGAAGGTGGGAGAGAATACAGACAAGAGAACGCCTCCAAACAAAAGTGTCTGTCTGTTAAGAAAAGGTTCGTAAAAGGGTGGTAGTAAAAGGAGTTCTGCATAGCTGACAAGCTACTAGGGCAGGGCAGGAAATGATAGAAGGGAAAGAAGCAGATCACGCAAGCCCAGGTTCAGATGCTCCGGATATGGGAGCTTCCTTCCAGCATTCATTTCTTATTACTATTGTTGTATACCAGTTTGAAGAACTTACCACTGTCCAATGTGTATGGCAGAATTTGATCACTGAGGAGTTGAATTGATCAAGATCCGATGAACCATTAATCCCCAGAGCCCTAGCAGTGTAGAAGAATCCAGCATATGCCTGGGAGGAACAGCAGACACACAGAGTAAGTTGTTTTGATTTCACTTTCACGTGTTATATTTGGATTGTTTGTTACCATAAACTCTCCAGTGACTGGTGGCTGCTCGACCCCGTCGAAAGAACAGTGGGATGAAGAACAGTTCTTGAAATCAAATATGGACTTCACTATGCTCCCACACTTGTCTGAGTCAGGGGCTCCCACCATGAAGATTTCTTGAGTTGGGTTGTAGTTTTTTGGTTTCTTTGTGCACTCTGTGTCATAAATAAATGAGGCGTTATATGTGACGTTGTATCCTTCAGCGTAGCAGGGGTTCATAATGTAGGTTGGGTTAGATGATTCCTGAAATGTGGAGAGGAGGAAGAAAATATCAAAAGAAGGAGTGGAAGCTGAGGAAATTAAAACTACAAGAAAGAGGTGGACAGGAAGAGATAAGAGGAGATACACATTTACAGACACATCATCTATACAGTGTGTTTAGTATCACATACAGGTCCTGATGTAATTATAAACTTTAAAGTTAACATTTGATACCAGGACACTGTTGCAAATTTATTACATATTCTCACAGCATGGCATATTTCTCCTTCTACAAATACTATTAGCCTCAAGAATGAAGCTATAAGCAATCAGAAATAATGCATTTCTCGCAGACTAACTTGACGACATTAACAGTTCGATCAATATTCTTAATGACATAATGCATCTTTGACTGGTCTCCCTCCTCCCTGTTAGCAACTCAGGGAACAGCACTGTTCATAAATCAATTCTTTACTGGGCCTTAATGGAGTTTGACTTACACATGCAAGCAAAACAAAGCACACATCCCCTCTGCCACACGCATTAAAACATAAACGTAAAAACATATATGAAACAGGAAAGAAACACGACCCTTTTAAAGGTTTGACCTTTAATCAATTTCTTCTACACACACATACACACACCCACTGTGTACCTGAACAATTTTGTCTAAAATCCTCTTCTCAGCCTCATTTTTGCCATAGCAGAGGAAACTGTGTGTGTAGACATTGTATGGGTAACCGTATAGTTTGATATGCATGTAGTTTGGTCCTCTGAGATCATCATCGACTACGAAGGCAATCTGGGTCGATGCTCCACCAAGGTCCATGGATCCTACTGTCTTTCCCCCTTCTGGCCGTGTATAGGTGTTCCAAAGGTTTTTCTGCAAGTATAATGGTAAAGGTCATGATGAAACAGTATATGACGAACACGTGTGCTTGTGTAGCAGATGGATCAGATAGATCAATGTCATTGTCTTACCTCGAAGAAGTTTCCCATGAGGTAGTTGACAGTGATCCACCCATATAGGCCTTCTTCTTGACCAGTGATGATGGAGGCATTTTGGAAGGCAAAGGGCAAAGAAATCAGGTATTCTCTGAGACTAGCCAGGATTTCGTTGGACCTCTGTTCATCCCTCTCACTTAGGGCAAAAAAGAAACAGAATAACATTCAAAAATGGAAACAGTATCATTAAGGGACAAGTCTGACATTTGGAAAAACACACATTTCTTGTCAAGTGCTAGATGAGGAGATACCAATTTCATGTATTTTCACTAAATGTTAAGATGAAGCCAGACAGTTAGCATGTAGTCTGAAAAGAAGGAGCCAGCCTGGCTCTGTCCAAAGGTAAATCTTAGCCTATCAGTAACTTTAAGTAGTAATTAACACAATATATCATTGTTTGTTTAATACATTCAAAACCAGGGTATTGTCACTGTGAGGTTATCTTTGAGAAATCATTATATCTTTGGACAGAGCCAGACTAGTTGTCCCCGACTCCCAGTCTTTATGCTAAGCTAAGCTAATCGTCTCTGGCTTGTCTTCATATTTACCATACACTTACTGGAGTAATATCAATCTTCTCATCTAACCCGAGGCAAAAAAGAGAATAAGCACATTTCCCAAAATGTCTATAACAACAACCTCAGTTGTAACATCCTGAGAATTGAAACAATGGATTTACTCAAATCTAAAATGTGGAGCATTTTGACTGGATATTTTTAGACTGATTTCTATTAAACTGAAGCAAGCAAAACAAAAACCAAACAAACCTACTGAATGTTTCCCTGTGCTCAACCTTTTATCTATTCAGTGCGGGCAAGTCAGTACAAGTAGTGACCACAGCACTGTGGAGCAGAGTGAAGGATTAAATCAGCCCTTGGACAATTGGCATGGATTTTATGACCTTTATAGCTCAGTAATCATCTCACGCACATGTACACTGCTGTGAGAAGAACTTCCCAGCATCGCTGTTACACTATCTTTGCCCCACCATGCAGTGTGAGCATATTTTTACTGCTCAGTAGGCTTCGGGAAAAACCAATGCGAGATTAAATTGCTCTGATCCTTCCTGCCATTCTCCAATAGCCTCAGTATCAGTGAGGGAATATCCTAAAGCTATCAATTATTTTGTCACTTTCTTACCGTAGCAGTCTCATTCCAGCTGTAGCTCCTAGAAAGAGGGGTGTGGTTTTGTGTTTTGCAGCAGGAACGGCTTTCCTGACTTCATCCATGCAATCACTGAATGCTTTCCATGACTTAGCATCTTTCTCTGGGTCAACTTTCATCTCTGAGATTCCATCACCTGTGGGCACAAGGCCAAGCTAAAATCCTATTCATAAGTAAAGGCCATGAAAACAAAAGTAAAAACCCTGGGCAAATGCATTTCTAACATTTTTAACTTAAATGCTGATGGACTTACGTCTCATTTCAAATGATCATAAGCTCCCGGCTTTCATTTTTCTCTTTATTGCTTCCTGTACTCAAATTTATTCCTATCCTTTCATTTTAATAATCTTTTCACTCTTTTTTTTTTAACTCAGTAATAGAAAGATTACTGGTGTACATGTTTTACGTGCAAAAGCCACAATGTGCACCTCTCGTTGTAGAGACAATGACTCACCAGAAACTCTACAGTTCTTTATCTCAGTCACTACTCCTGTTTCATTCTCCTTCTCCCCAGGCCACGCGTACAGGTACACATTGGAGCGAGATGAACCCGAGTCTATCACTATGCCGTACTGAGGAGGAGAAGACAGAAAAAAGTAATGTCACAAGGTCACATTTCTCATTTTTCTGATGTTGTTAATCTGACAAAGAGCCGAGACGATAAAGACTGCATTAAACTACAGAGCGGTTGCTGTTACACCCACCCGCCCACCACCACCCCTCAAGCACCCCTTTAAAAAAAGCCCCACATTCTCCCTCAAGACCACCATCTGTCACTAAGCTAACACGTGGAAACTTCTGTCCTTGACCCTGACATCTGGATAATATCTGGTAACAGAGTCATATTTACAACTAAGTGGGTGTTGGCTAAAGTATGTGCTTGTATACCAGCCTATGTCACACTCTCTGTATATGGATGTGTGTAACTTTTGTTAAAGTGAAGAAAATCTGCAGTCAAAGGGTACGTTTCTATAAGAATATGTGTGCATCTGTGGACATTTGTGTACATGCATGTGTGTGCTCACCTCTAACGTGTACTCTTTAAAACTCCAGGTGTCTTGGATGACGGCAACAGCAATAAGGGCGGCAATACTGGTCAACAGCAGGAGTACCACTCCTGCTATGCAACACTTGTAGCTCACTTGCCGCTTCGATGCCATTTCCTGTTGGCAAGAAATGAAAAAAAAAAAGGAGCATGGTTCTCACTAAAGCCATCTCAGCTCTAAGAGTGATGATGTGGAAGTGAAAGTGATGATGAGAAATAGTAGTACATGAAACAGACAAACAGCTCTCTCAACAATATTGGTTGAGTTATTTACATGAACTTAAACTGCAGGTGCAGCATGGATGATAGCCATACCGAATGAATTATGTATCCCTCTAATATAAGACACAACAATGATTGACAGAACTATCTCACTGGCATTGAGATATATAACACCGGACATAAAATTGCAGCTAGATTTCAATATTGTTCAAACCCTAGTGGACAGGCAAACCTGCAACTGAAGTTTTTCACGTGTTGTGTGTTTAACTCTTTCTAATGGCTGTGAAGAAGCAGCCATAAATTCAGTACTTACATTAAAATCTAGAACAAACAAACTTTAAGCTTCAGGCCAAGGACAAATAATCACCACAGAGAAAGATTCCTTCAGTCAAACTTTGATCATATTCATGCTAGAAACTGCTCTGTTTGAGTTTCAAGTTTATATTCAACGGCAGTAAACAGTGCGTCATGCCAGATCCACCATGTGTGCCTTGATGAAGAAAATGTACACATATATGGGTTGAAAAAAAACAAGATTTCTCTTATGTAAGACTGTTGTTCCCTCTGGCCTCTCACATGCTTTTCTCATGTGTTCATACAGACTGGCTGCAATTACAGGTAACAACACAATCTGTAACACGAAATGCATCTCTTTATTATTGCACACAAACTCACTACTCACTGCTACTCACTTTTTTTTTTATTTATTATTTTTTCCTTGCATGCTATTTATGCCATCTTCAACTGTGCAAGTTGGTATGTGTACTATGTGAAGATTATCTATATTTAAAGTTATAACTAAGCTTAGCAGTGTCATGTTATATAATAGTAAGGACTGAATACATTCTAGTAAAAATAGTAAGGTGGAAGTTGCATAATTTTCTTTACTGAGTCATGGAAAAATAAATGAGTATTAAAAATAAAACAGCAATGAATATTATTCAACCATCCTTTACCTAAACCTCTTGCTACATCATGCTGTTTTTTTTAGCAATTGGTCATCATGATTGCGACATTGAAATTACAACCTTGTCTCTGTCTAGAGCTATTAGATATTGCTGTGTCAGCCTTGTTGTGGATGTGATTATCACACTATCAAAGAATTGTTAAAGTAAGGAGCAACACAATCATCTATCTCTCTCTACAGCTCATGTTTTCAGCATTTCTCAAAATTTCGTTTGAAGCCGTAATATCCCAAAATAAATATTTGACTTCTGCATTATCAGCATACTGTGAAAACACCTCATTGACAATGTTTGTTATTGTTTTAAATTACAGCATTTAAAGTTTCCACAGCAACATCAGTGAGAAACAAGCGCGTTGAAGCGGTTAGACAAGGTATGATTAGAACCAGGTGACACAACAAGTATGTCTAATGTCTGGGGCAGATGCTGCTTTCCTTCTGCTGAACACTTCACTTTCATGCATGTGACATAGTTGACATTCTAGGTTTTTCAGTTTGGGTAGTTTTTTCTTTATAGCCATACTCTTTGATTATAACCTCTCTAACAGCCCACAGTAACATGCGCTCATTGATCTCTGGCTTTGCAGGGCGGTGGACAGGTTGGTGGTTAGTCATATACCTTAACATCAGTGTTGTCCTGCTGGCTCCAGGATAAGGGTGCGATGTCAGTGACTTTCTGCAGCTCCCCATGATTAGAAACCAATTACTTCAAGAAATTACTCTCAGGTATTGAAATTCAGTTTGTGGACAATGTGTGCATTACTACAACTAAATCGTCAGTTTCTCCCATTAATGTAACTTGTGGTTTTACGCCTTTCTCATGTTTTTTTTTATCAGTGATTTCTCTCAATTATGTTTTACACTTCAATAAACTTTATTGTACTAATTTACAATACATAACAAATTGGTAAAATGTGGAGACATTCAGAGTAAAGGGAAGTGAACTAAGTAATAAAAATGAGTGGTGCTCTTCAGAAAAACAATCTTATGGTTTCAGTATATTTTAAAAGAGTCACGGGATATTTGTATGAATACCTTTGGCTTTACAAAAGAAAAACTTTAGCAAAGCAACAAAATTTCTACTTGATGATGATAGTGTTAATGTTGACATATTTTTGCCACTGAATTAAAATACCTGACTTCTTCAGGATAATGAGATTCTATCCTGTGTTATTCATTTACCGTACTGTACTGTTATAGATAACATACATCTGGATTTACTGGTCTAAAATCACCACCTCTCTGCAGAACAACCCCCTCTTACTCCACATTCATGTGAAAGGTAAAGAAAATACCCAGTGTTTCAATGAAGTTAGGGATCAACCAGAAGATTTTGGAAAGGTTTGCATTCAAGATTCATCACTGACAACACCCACTGTGAAAGACAGCCTTGTGGGAATCAAAAAACTCATACATAATGACACATGTTGTTGTTTCTGCTTGTAGGGACTGGTCCTTATGAGGTTGGGAAATGAAGTAAAAACAGTTGAACAATAACACACCCGCACAGATCAGATTAGAACATGCAAGGTTACATAATTAAGCAGGCTTACCTGTATGAATTAACCCCTTGTGCATGAGGGCATTTTTATTTATAGCAGATACCTGTTTTGTTAACAGGTAAATAAATGCACATGGAGAAAGAAGAAAGAGGAGATCTGTTTGTTTCTTACCGTAAAGAGCTGGTTTGTAGGTCCTAGTTGGGAGTGGGAGTGAGATGACTCTGAAGAAGGGATGAAGAAACACAGCAGGAAGCAGGGGAGCAGCAAAGCAACTGAGAGAGAGAGCGCACAAAGGAGTGTGTGGTGAGTGTGAGATATCTAAAGAGTGATTGGTCCACAGGAACAGGAGTGGTGTACCCCAACAAAACAGAGAATGAGAGAAGGAGGAGACATGGGAGGAGCAAAGTACACAAACTCCAGTTTTCACCACTCCCACCACACCAGTGCAACTGAGCAGCCAGGTCCAGGAAATGCAGCTGGTGTGTGATGCAGGGCTGTTCCCTGTTCACTGTCTGTGTTTAATGATTAAGCACAGATAAAAGTATTTGTGATTATAAAATAATGTGAGAAGAGATGTGGGGTGTGGTGGTAAGGTTAATTGACGTAATCAATAAGTATAAAGTGCAGTGTGGCTGAGTATCTGCTGCACGGGTTATCACAAAGTCAGCTCTTATAAGACAGGCCTGAGTTGTAGGACGATGATCAATGAAAGTACTGTACGAGAAATCAAGGAGTGTTTTGATATTTGCAAAAAAGAAAAAACGGAAAAAAGAAAAGGTCCCACAGTGAAACTATGAGTCATTTATCGGTCAAACAAAGTTGTGCAAATGTACATTTGTTTTGTTTTCAGAGACAGACATCTAAGAGCGGAAGCTACACTTTTAATTGTCTGCACGTGTGTACGTTCTGAATGTGTGAGTGTTGTTGTATGTACACATGTCGATTAGGCAGCACTTTCTAGAAAAGTGAGAACTGCATAATATGTCATTAGAGGAAATCATCAGAGGACATCAGCCTCCAAAGTCCAGATCAGTTGCCAGAATAATTTTAACCAGTTCAGACCAAAAAAATCCTGAACAATTCTATACCAAAACTCCCATTCCTTAATTTGTTTGTTTTGTTAAATTAATCTATTATTAGCAGTCACTCAGCCACACATAACAACAACACTAATTCACCAACCTCTTTTACACTTGGGCACAATTATTTCCAGTGCAGGAAATAGCAATGCTCATAAACGGTTGCAAAAAGCTTAGAAGAGGAAGTCATGTATTTAGCAAAAACCATATTGCTCTGCTCTGCAAGCACTCTGCAAATTATACATGTAAGTCAAGTGACTAGTCACAGGGGTTGCTCTTCAGCCTCTGACCACAGTTGTATAATGTCTTCTGTGGCTCTGTGTTACAAAACTTGTTATTTTAAGTTTGAAAAATATTTGCATTTACCAGTTATGGAGGACTTAACAAAAAGTTTAATGGGAAGGGTCTAGCATTTTTGGAGCTTGACCTTTACAAGGGACTGAATGTCAGCTTATGTTGACGTCTGTTGTTTCAATTTTCACCTTTTTTTTCTCTTTTACGTCAACTTTACATTTACAACCTTACGTAGGAGCAACACTAAATTGCTGGATTGTACCTTTAACACCTCAATCAGGCTGTAGAGGAGTTCAGTATAAACATTTAGCATTTATGTTGAATATGAATAAAGCTTAAAAAATGATTAGTTTACAGTTTTCAGATATGTTTAAAATGATAGTTTGATTTGAAAAATCATTACATCTGGACATAATTTTCAGGTGAAACCGGTACCTTGTTGCAGGGTCAGGACAGGAAAAGAGCCCAGCTCAACAGGGCTCTAAATGAAATAGTCAAACTAAGCCTTGGGCTAACTGCAGTCCCACTTAGCCTGAGCTGTAACTTCAGGCTTAAGACCTCGCTGAGCTAAGCTAACAAGGAATGTGAACAACACTCCTGGGTGTGAGGTTCTTGCAGGTGGTCTCACTTTGTCTCCACTCTGCACTTCTGATTTGATATATTCATCTTTTTGTCATTGTTTTTAGGTAATACATTCTAGTACAGTAATAACTACACAATGTTTACAGTACAACATATATGCTCTTTTCTCGTCTCTTCTCTTCTCTTCTCTTCTCTTCTCTTCTCTTCTCTTCTCTTCTCTTCTCTTCTCTTCTCTCAACTGTGGCTTTCTTAACATTTCAGTGTGGTTTTAGTGTTCTAGTGCCTGGACCATGTACAAAGAAGACACTGATAGGACCAGTTCAAGTCAATTACATGTCTGACTCAGTGGGCAGTAAATGAAGATAAAGTATTTTTAGCTGCCTAACATGACACCTGAAACCCACTGGTCTCAATGAAACAGAAAGATGGGGCGCTAAAATTTGATTTGCACTGAGAGAGGAAATAGAAGAAAGGCAGGGAGCTCCTATTTAACATTATGTTTCAAGCCTCCTGGATACAGATTACATACCTACAGCTGTCTTGCTTAGGACTTCTACTAACCTGTTTGATGCTGAGGTGAGGCCATTCCAGTGTTGCTGTCTGAACTGCTGATTTATGAGTTATACTGCTGTTAACATCCTGCAGCATTAATGTAGGACAGATGTTGAAGCTCACCAATCTATAATACTGTGCATATCCTTGAAATCTAATATCCTTCACATCTGTTTTTGCTGGGTAGTAGAATCTTCTTCCTCGCATTTTGCTGGCGCATTGTTATATTTCTTAGCACTTTACCGCATCCACTTGTTTAATGGAAAAGCAGTAAGTATTGTGTCTCCTGTATTGTCATGCATTCTAATGCATATGCACTTCTGTAGATACAAACAACATAAAGGACCCCCTCTAAAAAACACTTTTCCATAGTGGCACATTGCTGCAACTAAGTCTGATCATTTGAAACAGTAAATACTTTTCAAAAGAAACATGTCATCATAATAAGGAAACATTTTTTTTTTGGACATGTTCACACGAAGCATTTACTGTCAACATATTTTATTTGTTTTCCCTAGCTTACCTGCCCATGGCAACTAAAGCAGCATGTTGAAACTTGAGAAAATAGCTTGTTTTTTTCACTTTCACACAGGAAAATGAATAATAATGAATTATAAATAATAATTAATAATACTTTTTAAACTTTCTTGACAAAACTGATCTAAATCACGATCTATTGGAGGACACTGTACTCTGTTTGCTTAAACACTGTCCAAGTTCCTTTATTGTTATTTATGCTTTACAATGCAACTCCAGAATCAAAGAAAATGAGAATCATTTTTAAAGCCATGTACTTTGCAGCTATGCTTCCTGATGTTTTACCTTATCCGTGCTGTGAAAAAGTAACAGTGATAATGTATTGTAATCATGTTGTTGTGAAAATAATAATAATTCATCCTAATGTAAAATATTATTGATGCTTTATCATTCTGCACACAGCCAGGCCTATTGCTGCAGCTTGTCCTTATGGCCTCCCATAAATAAAATCTTGGCTGTAAAGCTGTAAGTTCAGTATAAGCATTTCCATATTATATTTCATTGGTGCAGTTAAGCTGAGACCCAAATCAATTGTAGCTGCTCAGTTTTTTTGTCACCAGCAAATGTACTGCCAGATAATCAATAATTTGAAGTTCCTTCATATGATTACATTTAACAAAAAATATATTATATTTTTTCTCACTATAAGTTACAGTTGGAAAAACCACCTACAGTTCTTCTGACTTACCACTATTCTTGTTATAGACTGAACTGTGGTGTTGTATATCCTTTTTCTTCGAGTGGCACTTCCATCAGCCTCACAGCATAAGCAACTATAGCTTACATTAAGACCGTTGATGGTTTGCTAAGATTTGGAAAGCTGCCCAGAGAGGTTGTCACTAATTGTATGTGTGTCTGATGTGGTGCTTTCAAACGTACTAAATATGCCGCCAGGAAATGTTGTGGCCATTGTGGAAGAACAGAGGCACTTCAAAATCCGCAGGGAGACCCAGGGCCTGACTATTTAAATATTTCAGTTTGAGCAGTGGGTGATAATGGGGTTTGCTTTGTTTCCTCCCATCTCTGTCTCTTTCAGTTGATTTTTTTTTTTTTCTTGTTTGCTCTCCTACTTTCTTTCCGATTCATACTTTAACATTTTCTAAGGCCTTTCACCCCACAATTCTTGCCTTACTCACACACTCTCCTTCTCAACTATGATATACAATTTGTTTGATGTATTCCGTAATCAGAATATGAAAACTGATCCTATACTGCGGCCCAACTATTTGAATGTATTAACTGTAATTCATTATCGTGAAACTACTAACAAAGTAACAATGTTATCTGAATATATACACTGATAACAAAAAAGCCCTCAGCTCACAGCTTTTAAGTAGCCTATAAGCATGTCTGTATCTTATCTGACCAATGCCAGTATCTCAGTTTTGAAGCTCTTAAATCATGATCAGAAAGTTAAATAGACACATATGTACATCCATCAGGTCTCTAATGCGTGGTTTTCTAATGTGTGTGCTGGTGCACTTTAAATCAAGCCCCCCTGGATTTGACCTCACCCTCAGCCTCTCCGATCACCTCATCTACCTCAAACCCAACTCAGTAGGGTCCACTCCCCTGTGGTGGCCACTGTGGAAAACTGTCGTTATGGTAGTGACGTAACCTTTACATACTATAGCCAACACTCCTCCACTGATATAACAGAGATGTAACACAACCCCATATCTCTTGCATACTAAAGCTGTGAAATGACACCCATCATGCTGCTATTGAATTATCAAAAAGGAAACACTTATCCTAATAGAATTCTGATTATAAGTGTCCACAGCAATTAGTGCAGAGTTCAACATGAGGCATTAAATGCTGACCATGTAACGTGATCATTGAGGTCTCCAGGGCAGTTGTGACTTCAAATTCAGTTATGTGCTGATGGCTGCTAGATTATAATGTTTTCCCATCTGATGCCTCCCAAGTGAAGAAATGTCTATGGCAAGCATTCAACCAATAACCTCAAATGATACATATCTGATATGCTGAGCCCAGTGTACAGTAAACAGTGGAGCTGACATCATATGTATGTTGGACTGCAATACAACACTGGGACACTCTGACAGTGTGCAATATGGATGTGAGGAGACCCAAAGTTTAAGTTTTAAAGCATAATGTCAAAATATTAATGGACTGAACCAGCTGTACTGTAATCTTCAGCCTGACACACCCCACTCCACATCATCCATATCTTACCATGTTATTGTGTAATTTTCACAAAAAATCAAATCACTACTAATTTCAAGTCTTGCAATCATTTTCAAAAAAAAAAATCTGACAACAGTAAGTCTGCCTCTTACGTACCAAGCTCAGTATACATGATAGGACACCAAAGACCTGCACATTAGATTAATTGGCGACTCTAACACATTACTATCTATGACCTTTCTTTACACTTTACTATACTATGACTTTTTTATGCCATATTATTCTTTGACTTTTTATGCCTTACTATACTATGATGTTTTTGTGACTTATTATACTATGTCTTTATTTGGTGCAGCATGGTGGTACAGTGATTAGAACTGTGGTCCCACAGTGAGAAGGTTCTGAGTAGGAACCCCAGGCCTGGGGCCTTTCTGTGTGGAGTTTGTATGTTCTCCCTCTGCCTGTGTCGGTCCTCTCAGGTTACTCCAGCTTCCTCCCACAATCCAAAAACATGTACATTAGGTTAATTGGCAACGCTAATGCCTTACTATACACAGACATCTTTATGCCTTATGATATTAGGATTTTTTTGCCTTACTATACAATGACTTTTTTATGCCTTACTATGCTGTGACGCTTTTATATCTTACTATTTTATGGCTCTTTATGCCTTACTATACTATGACATTTTTGGGCTTTACTATACTATGACGTTTTATGCCTTACTATGCATGATTTTTTCATACCTTACTTCATTGTGTTTTTATGACTTTTTGTGCCTTACTATACTGTGTAGTTTTTTTTTTTGTGCATTTTTGTGCCTTCCTAAAGACTTACTATGCCTTTTATGATGGATTTCTATGCCTTACTATAAAATTCGGTTTTTATGACATTTTATGACTTACAATACCATGACGTTTTTTTCAGTATAATGCCTTACTATATTATGACTTTTTATGCCATTTTCATGCCTGACTATACTATGATGTTTTTTTTACGTTTAATGCCATACTATACTGTGACGTTTTGTGCCAATTTTATGCCTTACAATACTATGATGTTTTAAAGACGATTTATGTCTTACTATAGTATGACATTTTTTAGCATTTGTATGCCTTACTATACTATGACGTTTGATGCCATTTTTATGGCTTACTACACTATGACATCATTTGCAGCTTACATGCCTTAGTATACTATGACGTTTTATGCCATTTTTATGCAGTTTTGGATTACAACGCTTTTTTGCATGTTTATGCCTTACTATACTATGATGTTTTTATGACATTTTATGCCTTAATATACTATGATGTTTTATACCATTTTTATGCCTTACTGTACTATGACGTTTTACGCCATTTTCATGCCTTACTATAATATGATGTTTTTTTTTACATTTTCATGCCTTACAATACTTTGAGATTTTTTGACATTTTATGATTTCCTATACTATGATGTTATTTGCCATTTTTGCATTTTTATGCCTTACTATACTATGATATTTTTTAACATCTTATGCCATACTATAATATGATGTTTTATCTCACTTTTATGTTTTACTATACTATGACATTTTATGCAATTTTTATGTCAAATTATATTACAATGCTTTTTTGCATTTTTATGCCTTACTATACTATGATGTTTTTATAAAATGTTATGCCTTACTATACTATGATGTTTTTTACCATTTTCATGCCTTACTATACTATAACGTTTTTTGATGTTCTCTGCCTAAGTATGCTCTGCCGTATTTTTACATTTTTATGCCTCCATGTACTGTGACGTTTTATGCCATGTTTATGCCTTACTATACTATGATGTTTTTTTGCCATTTTCATTCCTGATTATATTATGATGTTTTTTGCCCTTTTTCATGCCATACTGTACAATAAAGATTTTTAAATTTTATTCCTTACTGTACAATGATATTTTTTTGCCATTTTCATGCTTTACTATACTATACAGTTTTTTGACGTTTTTATGCCTTGCTATACTGTGATTTTTTATGACATTTTTATGCCTTACGATACTATTACATTTTTTGCAGTTTTTATGCCATATTATATTACAACGCTTTTTTGCCTTTTTATGCTTTACTATCCTATGATGTCTTTTGATGTTTTATGCTTCACTATACTACGACATTTTATGCCATTTTCATGCCATACTCTACTATTACGTTTTATGCCATTTTTATTCCATATTATATTACAATCCTTTTTTGCCTTTTTATGCCTTACTATACTATGACGTTTTTTTTACAATTTGTATGCAAAAAAGGTTTTTATGACATTTTATGCCTGACTATACTGTGACAATTTTTTTTGCCTTTTCATGCCTTACTATACCATGACGTTTTTTGGAATTTTGATGCCTTCCAATACTATTTCATTTGATGTCTTACCATACGATGCCTTTCTAATGACCTTTTATGCCTCAATATACTATGTCATTTTTTGACATTTTATGCCATATGATACTATAACGTTTTTTGGCATATTTATGCCTTACAAAACTATTTTATTTGATGCCTTACCATACTATGCCTTTCTTATGACCTTTTATGCTTTAATATACTATGATGTTTTTTTGACATTTTATGCTGTACTATACTATGTCGTTTTTTGACATTTTATGCCATATGATACTATGACATTTTTTGGCATTTTTATGTCTTACTATACTATGTGAGTTAGTGCCTTACCATACGATTACGTTTTAATGACCTTTTATACCATAATGTACGTAAATGTTTTTTTGATGTTTTATGCCATACAATACAGTGACGTTTTTTGACATTTTTATGCCATACTATACTATGACATTTTTTGACATTTTTATGGCATATTATACCATGACGTTTTTTGGCATTTTGATGCCTTACAATATTATTTAATTTGATGTCTTACCATACGATGCCTTTCTAATGACCTTTAATGCCTTAATATAAAATGATGTTTTTTTGACATTTTATGCCATACTATACTATGACATTTTTTGGCATTTTTATGTCTTACTATACTATGTGAGTTGATGCCTTACCATACGATTACGTTTTAATGACCTTTTATACCATAATGTACGTAAATGTTTTTTTGATGTTTTATGCCATACTATACTGTGACATTTTTTGGCATATTTGTGCCTTACAGTACTATTCTATTTGATGCCTTACCATACTATGCCTTTTTTATGACCTTTTATGCCTTAATATAATATGATGTTGTTTCGACATTTTTTGCCATACTATACTATGACGTTTTTTGACATTTTTATGCCTTATGATACTGTGACGTTTTTTGGTATATTTATGCCTTGCAATACTATTTTATTTGATGCCTTACCATACTATGCCTTTCTTATGACCTTTTATGCCTTAATATAATATGACGTTTTTTGACATTTTTATGCCTTATGATACTATTTCATTTGATGTCTTACCATACGATGCCTTTCTAATGACCTTAATGCCTTAATATACTATGACGTTTTATGACATTTTTTGGCATTTTTATGTCTTACTATACTATGTGAGTTGCCTTACCATATGATTACGTTTTAATGACCTTTTATACCATAATGAACTAAAATGTTTTTTTGAGATTTTTATGCCATACTATACTATGATGTTTTTTGGCATATTTGTGCCTTACAATACTATTCTATTTGATGCCTTACCATACTATGCCTTTCTTATGACCTTTTATGCCTTAATATAATATGATTTTTTTTGACAATTTATGCCATACTATACTATGACGTTTTTTTGACATTTTATGCCATATGATACTATGACATTTTTTGGCACTTTTATGTTTTACTATACTATGTGAGTTGATGCCTTACCATATGATTACATTTTAATGAGCCTTTATACCATGATAAACTAAAATGTTTTTTGGAGATTTTTATGCCTTACAATGCTATTTTATTTGATGCTTTACCATACTATGCCTTTCTTATGACCTTTTATGCCTTAATATACTATGACGTTTTTTGACATTTTTATGGCAGATGATACCATGACGTTTTTTGACATTTTATGCCATATGATATTATAACGTTTTTTGGCATATTTATGCCTTGCAATACTATTTTATTTGATGCCTTACCATACTATGTCTTTCTTATGACCTTTTATGTCTTAATATATTATGATGTTTTTTTGACATTTTATGCCATACTATACTATGTCGTTTTTTTGACATTTTATGCCATATGATACTATGACATTTATTGAGATTTAATGCCATATTATACTATGAGGGTTTTTGGCATTTTTATGCCTTACAATACAATTTTTTTCATGCTTTACCATACTATGACGTGTTTATGACCTTTTATGCCTTAATGTACGTAAATGTTTTTTTGATGTTTTATGCCATACTATACTATGACGTTTTTTGACATTTTTATGCCATATGATACTGTGATGTTTTTTGGTATATTTATGCCTTGCAATACTATTTTATTTGATGCCTTACCATACTATGCCTTTCTTCTGGCCTTTTATGCTTTAATATACTATGATGTTTTTTTGACATTTTATGCCATATGATACTATGAAGTTTTTTTGACATTTTATGCCATATGATACTATAACGTTTTTTGGCATATTTATGCCTTACAAAACTATTTTATTTGATGCCTTACCATACTATGCCTTTCTTATGACCTTTTATGCCTTAATATACTATGACGTTTTTTGACATTTTATGCCATATGATACTATGACATTTGTTGGCATTTTTATGTCTTACTATACTATGTGAGTTAGTGCCTTACCATACGATTATGTTTTAATTACCTTTTATACCATAATAAACTAAAATGTTTTTTGGAGATTTTTATGCCTTACAATACTATTTTATTTGATGCTTTACCATACTATGCCTTTCTTATGACCTTTTATGCCTTAATATACTATGACGTTTTTTGACATTTTTATGCCATATGATACTGTGACGTTTTATCCGTATAATTATGCCTTGCAATACTATTTTATTTGATGCCTTACCATACTATGCCTTTCTTATGACCTTTTATGCCTTAATATACTATGACGTTTTTTGACATTTTATGCCATATGATATTATAACGCTTTTTGGCATATTTATGCCTTACAAAACTATTTTATTTGATGCCTTACCATAATATGCCTTTCTTATGACCTTTTATGCCTTAATATACTATCATGTTTTTTTGACATTTTATGCCATACTATACTATGACGTTTTTTGACATTTTATGCCATATTATACTATGACGTTTTTTGGTATTTTTATGCCTTACAATACATTTTTTTTTAATGCTTTACCGTACTATGACTTGTTTATGACCTTTTATGCCTTAATTTACTATCATGTTTTTTTGACATTTTATGCCATACTATACTATGTCGTTTTTTGAGATTTTATGCCATATTATACTATGAGGTTTTTTTGGCATTTTTATGCCTTACAATACAATTTTTTTTATGCTTTACCATACTATGACTTGTTTATGACCTTTTATGCCTTCATTTACGTAAATGTTTTTTTGATGTTTTATGCCATACTATACTATGACGTTTTTTGACATTTTAATGCCATATTATACATGACGTTTTTTGGCATTTTGATGCCTTACAATACTATTTTATTTGATGCCTTACCATACGATTACGTTTTAATGACCTTTTATACCATAATAATATAAAATGTTTTTTTGATATTTTATGCCATACTATACTATGACGTTTTTGGCATTTTTATGCCATATGATACTATGACGTTTTTTGGCATTTTTATGCCTTACAATACTATTTTATTTGATGCTTTACCATACTATGACGTGTTTATTACCATTTATGCCATAATGTACGTAAATGTTTTTTTGATGTTTTATTCCATACTATACTGTGACGTTTTTTGACATTTTAAGCCATACTATACTATGATGTTTTTTTTTTGACATTTTAAGCCATACTATACTATGATGTTTTTTGGCATATTTATGCCTTACAATACTATTTCATTTGATGCCTTACCATACTATGCCTTTCTTATGTCCTTTTGTGCCTTAATATACTATGACGTTTTTTGACATTTTATGCCATACAATACTATGTTGTTTTTTGACATTTTTATGCCATATGATACTGTGACATTTTTTGGTATATTTATGCCTTGCAATACTATTTTATTTGATGCCTTACCATACCATACCTTTTTTATGACCTTTTATGCTTTAATATACTATGATGTTTTTTTGACAATTTATGCCATACTATACTATGTCGTTTTTTTGACATTTTATGCCATATGATACTATGACATTTGTTGACATTTTTATGTCTTACTATACTATGTGAGTTAGTGCCTTACCATACAATTACGTTTTAATGACCTTTTATACCATAATAAACTAAAATGTTTTATTGAGATTTTTATGCCTTACAATACTATTTTATTTGATGCTTTACCATACTATGCCTTTCTTATGACCTTTTATGCCTTAATATACTATGACGTTTTTTGACATTTTTATGCCATATGATATTATAACGCTTTTTGGCATATTTATGCCTTACAAAACTATTTTATTTGATGCCTTACCATACTATGCCTTTCTTATGACCTTTTATGCCTTAACATACTATCATGTTTTTTTGACATTTTATGCCATACTATACTATGACGTTTTTTGACATTTTATGCCATATTACACTATGACGTTTTTTGGTATTTTTATGCCTTACAATACAATTTTTTTAATGCTTTACCATACTATGACTTGTTTATGACCTTTTATGCCTTAATTTACTATCATGTTTTTTTGACATTTTATGGTATACTATACTATGACGTTTTTTGAGATTTTATGCCATATTATACTATGAGGTTTTTTTGGCTTTTTTATGCCTTACAATACAATTTTTTTTATGCTTTACCATACTATGACTTGTTTATGACCTTTTATGCCTTAATTTACGTAAATGTTTTTTTGATGTTTTATGCCATACTATACTGTGACGTTTTTTGACATTTTAAGCCATACTATACTATGATGGTTTTTTTTTGACATTTTAAGCCATACTATACTATGATGTTTTTTGGCATATTTATGCCTTACAATACTATTTCATTTGATGCCTTACCATACTATGCCTTTCTTATGTCCTTTTGTGCCTTAATATACTATGACGTTTTTTGACATTTTATGCCATACAATACTATGTTGTTTTTTGACATTTTATGCCATATGATACTGTGACATTTTTTGGTATATTTATGCCTTGCAATACTATTTTATTTGATGCCTTACCATACTATACCTTTTTTATGACCTTTTATGCTTTAATATACTATGATGTTTTTTTGACAATTTATGCCATACTATACTATGTCGTTTTTTTGACATTTTATGCCATATGATACTATGACATTTGTTGGCATTTTTATGTCTTACTATACTATGTGAGTTAGTGCCTTACCATACAATTACGTTTTAATGACCTTTTATACCATAATAAACTAAAATGTTTTATTGAGATTTTTATGCCTTACAATACTATTTTATTTGATGCTTTACCATACTATGCCTTTCTTATGACCTTTTATGCCTTAATATACTATGACGTTTTTTGACATTTTTATGCCATATGATATTATAACGCTTTTTGGCATATTTATGCCTTACAAAACTATTTTATTTGATGCCTTACCTTACTATGACTTGTTTATGACCTTTTATGCCTTAATTTACTATCATGTTTTTTTGACATTTTATGCCATACTATACTATGACGTTTTTTGACATTTTATGCCATATTATACTATGAGGTTTTTTTGGCTTTTTTATGCCTTACAATACAATTTTTTTTATGCTTTACCATACTATGACTTGTTTATGACCTTTTATGGCTTAATTTACGTAAATGTTTTTTTGATGTTTTATGCCATACAATACTATGACGTTTTTTGACATTTTTATGCCATATGATACTGTGATGTTTTTTGGTATATTTATGCCTTGCAATACTATTTTATTTGATGCCTTACCATACTATGCCTTTCTTCTGACCTTTTATGCTTTAATATACTATGATGTTTTTTTGACATTTTATGCCGTACTATACTATGACGTTTTTTGACATTTTATGCCATATGATAATATGACATTTTTTGGCATTTTTATGTCTTACTATACTATGTGAGTTGATGCTTTACCATACGATTACGTTTTAATGACCTTTTATACCATAATAAACTAAAATGTTATTTTGAGATTTTTATGCCTTACAATACTATTTTATTTGATGCCTTACCATACTATGCCTTTCTTATGACCTTTTATACCTTAATATACTATGATGTTTTTTTGACAATTTATGCCATACTATACTATGTCGTTTTTTTGACATTTTATGCCATATGATACTATGACATTTTTTGGCATTTTTATGTCTTACTATACTATGTGAGTTGATGCCTTACCATACGATTACCTTTTAATGACTTTTTATACCATAATAAACTAAAATGTTTTTTTGAGATTTTTATGCCTTACAATACAATTTTTTTTATGCTTTACCATACTATGACGTGTTTATTACCTTTTATGTCTTAATGTATGTAAATGTTTTTTTGATGTTTATGCTATACTATACTATGATGTTTTTTGTCATATTTATGCCTTACAATTCTATTTCATTTGATGCCTTACCATACTATGCCTTTCTTATGTCCTTTTGTGCCTTAATATACTATAACATTTTTTGACATTTTATGCCATATGATACTATGACATTTTTTGGCATATTTGTGCCTTACAATACTATTTTATTTGATGCCTTACCATACTATGCCTTTCTTATGACCTTTTCTGCCTTAATATACTATGATGTTTTTTTGACGTTTTATGCCATATGATACTATGACATTTTTTGGCATTTTTATATCTTACTATACTATGTGAGTTGATGCCTTACCATACTATGCCTTTCTTATGTCCTTTTGTGCCTTAATATACTATGACGTTTTTTGGCATTTTTATGTATTACTATACTATGTGAGTTGATGCCTTACCATACGATTACGTTTTAATGACCTTTTATACCATAATAAACTAAAATGTTTTTTTGAGATTTTTATGCCATACTATACTATGACGTTTTTTGACATTTTATGCCATATTACACTATGACGTTTTTTGGTATTTTTATGCCTTACAATACAATTTTTTTTAATGCTTTACCATACTATGACTTGTTTATGACCTTTTATGCCTTAATTTACTATCATGTTTTTTTTTACATTTTATGGCATACTATACTATGACGTTTTTTGAGATTTTATGCTATATTATACTATGAGGTTTTTTTGGCATTTTTATGCCTTACAATACAATTTTTTTTATGCTTTACCATACTATGACTTGTTTATGACCTTTTATGCCTTAATTTACGTAAATGTTTTTTTGATGTTTTATGCCATACTATACTATGACGTTTTTTGACATTTTTATGCCATATGATACTGTGATGTTTTTTGGTATATTTATGCCTTGCAATACTATTTTATTTGATGCCTTACCATACTATGCCTTTCTTCTGACCTTTTATGCTTTAATATACTATGATGTTTTTTTGACATTTTATGCCGTACTATACTATGACGTTTTTTGACATTTTATGCCATATGATAATATGACATTTTTTGGCATTTTTATGTCTTACTATACTATGTGAGTTGATGCCTTACCATACGATTATGTTTTAATGACCTTTTATACCATAATAAACTAAAATGTTTTTTTGAGATTTTTATGCCATACCATACTATGATGTTTTTTTGGCATTTTTATGCCTTACAATACTATTTTATTTGATGCCTTATCATACTATGCCTTTCTGATGACCTTTTATGCCTTAATATACTATCATGTTTTCTTGACATTTTATGCCATACTATACTATGACATTTTTTGGCATTTTTATATCTTACCATACTATGCATTTTTTGGCATTTTTATATCTTACTATACTATGTGAGTTGATGCCTTACCATACTATGCCTTTCTTATGTCCTTTTGTGCCTTAATATACTATGACGTTTTTTGGCATTTTTATGTATTACTATACTATGTGAGTTGATGCCTTACCATACGATTACGTTTTAATGACCTTTTATACCATAATAAACTAAAATGTTTTTTTGAGATTTTTATGCCATACCATACTATGATGTTTTTTTGGCATTTTTATGCCTTACAATACTATTTTATTTGATGCCTTACCATACTATGCCTTTCTTATGACCTTTTATGCCTTAATATACTATGATGTTTTTTTTGACATTTTATGCCATACTATACTATTACGTTTTTTGGCATTTTTATGCCTTACAATACAATTTTTTTTATGCTTTACCATACTATGACGTGTTTATTACCTTTTATGTCTTAATGTATGTAAATGTTTTTTTGATGTTTTATGCTATACTATACTATGATGTTTTTTGTCATATTTATGCCTTACAATTCTATTTCATTTGATGCCTTACCATACTATGCCTTTCTTATGTCCTTTTGTGCCTTAATATACTATGACGTTTTTTGACATTTTATGCCATACAATACTATGTTGTTTTTTGACATTTTTATGCCATATGATACTGTGACATTTTTTGGTATATTTATGCCTTGCAATACTATTTTATTTGATGCCTTACCATACCATACCTTTTTTATGACCTTTTATGCTTTAATATACTATGATGTTTTTTTGACAATTTATGCCATACTATACTATGTCGTTTTTTTGACATTTTATGCCATATGATACTATGACATTTGTTGACATTTTTATGTCTTACTATACTATGTGAGTTAGTGCCTTACCATACAATTACGTTTTAATGACCTTTTATACCATAATAAACTAAAATGTTTTATTGAGATTTTATGCCTTACAATACTATTTTATTTGATGCTTTACCATACTATGCCTTTCTTATGACCTTTTATGCCTTAATATACTATGACGTTTTTTGACATTTTTATGCCATATGATATTATAACGCTTTTTGGCATATTTATGCCTTACAAAACTATTTTATTTGATGCCTTACCATACTATGCCTTTCTTATGACCTTTTATGCCTTAACATACTATCATGTTTTTTTGACATTTTATGCCATACTATACTATGACGTTTTTTGACATTTTATGCCATATTACACTATGACGTTTTTTGGTATTTTTATGCCTTACAATACAATTTTTTTTAATGCTTTACCATACTATGACTTGTTTATGACCTTTTATGCCTTAATTTACTATCATGTTTTTTTGACATTTTATGGTATACTATACTATGACGTTTTTTGAGATTTTATGCCATATTATACTATGAGGTTTTTTTGGCTTTTTTATGCCTTACAATACAATTTTTTTTATGCTTTACCATACTATGACGTGTTTATTACCTTTTATGTCTTAATGTATGTAAATGTTTTTTTGATGTTTTATGCCATACTATACTGTGACGTTTTTTGACATTTTATGCCATACTATACTATGATGGTTTTTTTTTGACATTTTAAGCCATACTATACTATGATGTTTTTTTGGCATTTTTATGCCTTACAATACTATTTCATTTGATGCCTTACCATACTATGCCTTTCTTATGTCCTTTTGTGCCTTAATATACTATGACGTTTTTTGACATTTTATGCCATACAATACTATGTTGTTTTTTGACATTTTATGCCATATGATACTGTGACATTTTTTGGTATATTTATGCCTTGCAATACTATTTTATTTGATGCCTTACCATACCATACCTTTTTTATGACCTTTTATGCTTTAATATACTATGATGTTTTTTTGACAATTTATGCCATACTATACTATGTCGTTTTTTTGACATTTTATGCCATATGATACTATGACATTTGTTGGCATTTTTATGTCTTACTATACTATGTGAGTTAGTGCCTTACCATACAATTACGTTTTAATGACCTTTTATACCATAATAAACTAAAATGTTTTATTGAGATTTTATGCCTTACAATACTATTTTATTTGATGCTTTACCATACTATGCCTTTCTTATGACCTTTTATGCCTTAATATACTATGACGTTTTTTGACATTTTTATGCCATATGATATTATAACGCTTTTTGGCATATTTATGCCTTACAAAACTATTTTATTTGATGCCTTACCATACTATGCCTTTCTTATGACCTTTTATGCCTTAACATACTATCATGTTTTTTTGACATTTTATGCCATATTACACTATGACGTTTTTTGGTATTTTTATGCCTTACAATACAATTTTTTTTAATGCTTTACCATACTATGACTTGTTTATGACCTTTTATGCCTTAATTTACTATCATGTTTTTTTGACATTTTATGGTATACTATACTATGACGTTTTTTGAGATTTTATGCCATATTATACTATGAGGTTTTTTTGGCTTTTTTATGCCTTACAATACAATTTTTTTTATGCTTTACCATACTATGACTTGTTTATGACCTTTTATGCCTTAATTTACGTAAATGTTTTTTTGATGTTTTATGCCATACTATACTGTGACGTTTTTTGACATTTTAAGCCATACTATACTATGATGGTTTTTTTTTGACATTTTAAGCCATACTATACTATGATGTTTTTTGGCATATTTATGCCTTACAATACTATTTCATTTGATGCCTTACCATACTATGCCTTTCTTATGTCCTTTTGTGCCTTAATATACTATGACGTTTTTTGACATTTTATGCCATACAATACTATGTTGTTTTTTGACATTTTTATGCCATATGATACTGTGACATTTTTTGGTATATTTATGCCTTGCAATACTATTTTATTTGATGCCTTACCATACTATGCCTTTCTTATGACCTTTTCTGCCTTAATATACTATGATGTTTTTTTGACGTTTTATGCCATATGATACTATGACATTTTTTGGCATTTTTATGCCTTACAATACAATTTTTTTTATGCTTTACCATACTATGACGTGTTTATTACCTTTTATGTCTTAATGTATGTAAATGTTTTTTTGATGTTTTATGCTATACTATACTATGATGTTTTTTGTCATATTTATGCCTTACAATTCTATTTCATTTGATGCCTTACCATACTATGCCTTTCTTATGTCCTTTTGTGCCTTAATATACTATAAAATTTTTTGACATTTTATGCCATATGATACTATGACATTTTTTGGCATATTTGTGCCTTACAATACTATTTTATTTGATGCCTTACCATACTATGCCTTTCTTATGACCTTTTCTGCCTTAATATACTATGATGTTTTTTTGACGTTTTATGCCATATGATACTATGACATTTTTTGGCATTTTTATATCTTACTATACTATGTGAGTTGATGCCTTACCATACTATGCCTTTCTTATGTCCTTTTGTGCCTTAATATACTATGACGTTTTTTGGCATTTTTATGTATTACTATACTATGTGAGTTGATGCCTTACCATACGATTACGTTTTAATGACCTTTTATACCATAATAAACTAAAATGTTTTTTTGAGATTTTATGCCATACTATACTATGACGTTTTTTGACATTTTATGCCATATTACACTATGACGTTTTTTGGTATTTTTATGCCTTACAATACAATTTTTTTTAATGCTTTACCATACTATGACTTGTTTATGACCTTTTATGCCTTAATTTACTATCATGTTTTTTTTTACATTTTATGGCATACTATACTATGACGTTTTTTGAGATTTTATGCTATATTATACTATGAGGTTTTTTTGGCATTTTTATGCCTTACTATACTATGTGAGTTGATGCCTTACCATACGATTATGTTTTAATGACCTTTTATACCATAATAAACTAAAATGTTTTTTTGAGATTTTTATGCCATACCATACTATGATGTTTTTTTGGCATTTTTATGCCTTACAATACTATTTTATTTGATGCCTTATCATACTATGCCTTTCTGATGACCTTTTATGCCTTAATATACTATCATGTTTTCTTGACATTTTATGCCATACTATACTATGACATTTTTTGGCATTTTTATATCTTACCATACTATGCATTTTTTGGCATTTTTATATCTTACTATACTATGTGAGTTGATGCCTTACCATACTATGCCTTTCTTATGTCCTTTTGTGCCTTAATATACTATGACGTTTTTTGGCATTTTTATGTATTACTATACTATCTGAGTTGATGCCTTACCATACGATTACGTTTTAATGACCTTTTATACCATAATAAACTAAAATGTTTTTTTGAGATTTTATGCCATACTATACTATGACGTTTTTTGACATTTTATGCCATATTACACTATGACGTTTTTTGGTATTTTTATGCCTTACAATACAATTTTTTTTAATGCTTTACCATACTATGACTTGTTTATGACCTTTTATGCCTTAATTTACTATCATGTTTTTTTGACATTTTATGGCATACTATACTATGACGTTTTTTGAGATTTTATGCCATATGATACTATGACATTTTTTGGCATTTTTATGTCTTACTATACTATGTGAGTTGATGCCTTACCATACGATTACCTTTTAATGACCTTTTATACCATAATAAACTAAAATGTTTTTTTGAGATTTTTATGCCATACCATACTATGATGTTTTTTTGGCATTTTTATGCCTTACAATACTATTTTATTTGATGCCTTACCATACTATGCCTTTCTTATGACCTTTTATGCCTTAATATACTATGATGTTTTTTTTGACATTTTATGCCATACTATACTATTACGTTTTTTGGCATTTTTATGCCTTACAATACAATTTTTTTTATGCTTTACCATACTATGACGTGTTTATTACCTTTTATGTCTTAATGTATGTAAATGTTTTTTTGATGTTTTATGCTATACTATACTATGATGTTTTTTGTCATATTTGTGCCTTACAATACTATTTTATTTGATGCCTTACCATACTATGCCTTTCTTATGACCTTTTCTGCCTTAATATACTATGATGTTTTTTTGACGTTTTATGCCATATGATACTATGACATTTTTTGGCATTTTTATATCTTACTATACTATGTGAGTTGATGCCTTACCATACTATGCCTTTCTTATGTCCTTTTGTGCCTTAATATACTATGACGTTTTTTGGCATTTTTATGTATTACTATACTATGTGAGTTGATGCCTTACCATACGATTACGTTTTAATGACCTTTTATACCATAATAAACTAAAATGTTTTTTTGAGATTTTATGCCATACTTTACTATGATGTTTTTTGGCATTTTTATGGCTTACAATACTATTTTATTTGATGCTTTACCATACAATGCCTTTCTTATGACCTTTTATGCCTTAATATACTATGATGTTTTTTTGACATTTTATGCCATATTATTCTATGACGTTTTTTGGCATTTTTATGCCTCACAATACAATTTTTTTTATGCTTTACCATACTATGACATGTTTATGACCTTTTATGCCTTAACCCTCCTATTATGTTGCGGTAATGCAGTAAATGTTTTTTTGGCTTACTATTCAATGACTTTTTTATGCCTTAGTATACTGTGTCATTTTTATACACTTACTATACTATGACTTATTTTCATTACTATACAATGACTTTTTAAACCTTACCATACTATGATGTTTTTATGCCTTATGACTGTGACTTTGTGATGGGGCGGCACGGTGCTACAGTGGTTAGAACTGTTGCCTGAAACTGTTGCAACTGACCTTAATATGCCATTATATACAATGATCTTTCGATTCTTTTATTCCTTACTATACTATGACTTTTTTATACCTCTCTATGATTTTTTATGCCTTCCTATACAATTATACTTTATGCCTTACTATACTATGACCGATTATATTTATATACTGTATACATGATATATTTTCCCCTATATCAAGAGTGATATTACAATATGTATAAGAGGATATATTATTATGACATTTACATCCTCTGGATATATGAAGATATAAGTTTATAACATATATGAAATATTCATTGTAAAATGCAACGTCATTAAAACAACACGTTTATTAAAATTCTATATGTTTTTACATGATTATCTTAATAATTTCTCATTAAATTTAATGTCTGTATTAGCTAGACATATATGTTAATATATGATATTGTTCCAATTCCCAACAGGTTTCACATGTAATCTTTACATATATAAACTATACCGTATATACATAAACCATTTGGTTGACGGCATCTCTTTGTTTTTCTGCTTAAGGCTCCATAAAGGCTTGGGCCAGTACTGCTAAAAGGTTTGTTACACCCAAATCGATGCTGCAAAACCAGATATTTTAACTTTTTAATTCCACGCATTCTTCTTTGGTGTGTTATGCTAGTTGCACTTTAGCCTCGATCTGCTAGCCTCCAGCAGAGGAGTAGGCTAGAATTAACATTCCCATTTTTTTTTTTTTTTTTTTTCATTTTCAAACTAGTACTCTTCAGCCCTAACCAATGCTTCAAACTTCAGGATGAGGAAGCATTTGTTTTGGTATGAGATGCTCGTGTGACATCTACTGGCAGTGGTGATCACTAACAGAACCTCTAAGGTAACACTGATGTTTGTGTGGTGGGCAAAGTTTCTGTCTTTCTTTCAACTTACAATTGAACTGTTTGGGTGGAAGCAATGGGAAAAATGGAGAAGAGCCGGGGGTCATGTCGTTTATGCTAAACTGGATAACATACTGCAGTGTAACAGAGTTCAGGTCAGGGTTACTGTGAAGTCACCATTAAGATAAGTGTGGTAAGCCTATGTTACTTTATTTACAGATTTTCAGAGACACCCTAGGCAACAGACTATCTACACAGGGCCAAGACTACACCTGTGCGCACAAATATTTGACAGCAGTTGAGTTACACTGTCTGCATTCATTGAATAGTATATCTCTCAGCAGTTACACAACACTGAAAGTTTAGCTGCTTGAATTGTCTTTGCTTCATGTTTTGGTGTATATCCGTTCGTGTCAGTATCACCAGCATATTTTGGGATGTGGGTCACCCAATAACAACTGTTCTGCTGTCAGTTGATGGAAGATGTGACAGCTTCTCTCCTGTTTAATACCCCCCTCTTGTGGAGAGTTCAAGAAACTGCAACTCTAGATACATTTTTACCTCTGGAAACAGATTTGTTTGGCAGTAGAATTTATGCTACACAAATATACAATAGTATATTGATGGAGAGCAACACTAAATGTAACGTATTTCTACCTCTCTAAAACCGCTGTTGTTCTACAACATACCAGTATAGAGTGCTTTACATTGCCTTGTATCTATCCATTCATCCCAAAGAGCTCAAATAAATAAATAAATTGACTTATAGTAATCTGGGGACTGAGACAATCACTCAGAGTAGTCAGTAATGGTAATAGTATAAAAAGCACCACATATCAACATAGAGGTTTCAGTATGTGTGACTTGATTGAGTTTCAGTCATCTAAATCAATATAAGAAAACTGTACTGATGTCATCCAACTAGTTCTCTCTCTTCTTTTCTATTAAATCCACAAAATATGTCAGGATTTGGAAGATTATTTCACATTTTACCTCTAACGCCAGTGATATTTATATTAATGGGCTGATCTGTTATATTAAATGATATCATCTTGAAAATTGGACATAAAATTTAGAAATAAATTATGTAATTTATAATCACAGTTTTGACAATAAGATTTTGAGGCATTTTTTCAGTGTTGTGCTTTTAGTGTTGACTGATGCAATGCTCCACATTTTATCCTTATTAATAAAAGTATAAATTAATAATATTAAATGAAAGGATATATGAAGTTTTTAACATATATACTGTATATTTTTTTTAACATAAACAAGACTTTCTACATTGCATTTATCCCACTGTGTGCATTTATGATCTGACATTTCATTCAATAACCCATCTGAACAGTGTGTCAAGTAAAAGCACATATTTTATTCATACAGGTTATACAGGTCAAGCATACTATCACAAGTACTTAAACAAGGATTTCTATAATAGCACTGATATGTTCTATCTGTCCTATCATCTTAGTTTTAAATTAAATTTAGTCTGAACTGACAGACCATATGACCTTTTCTCTTTGGCATTTTACTCAACCAGTTGTAATATGATAGTAGATTTTTTACAGATCCCGCAAATTTAAATAGGGAGGCTCTGCTTGTGTACAGCTCCTCTTGTATGATAAAGTTGCCAGCAGAATGATCTTAATTCAGCTTTTGAAGCAAGTGAGTGAGCAGGCCAGTAATGTTGAACAGTAATCAGGGGCTAAGAATTAACCTCTAATACTGAATCCTCATCTGTATTTATAGAACGCTGGCCTTTGTCCTCAGGGATTAGGATGCTCAGAGGAGGCTGAGTTGCACAGCATGTTGGTTTGTAGTGTGTGTGTGAGTGTGTGCGTTATCTACGCCTGTCATCTTGAATTGAGCACACCGCAGTAGAGGGAGAGCAGAACTATATCAGACTGCATTTTTACTACTCTCTTAATAATTTAAAAACAACCACGGATTGCGGCCAATTGTTTGACAAGGCTGACCATAACTAGCACTGGCCAAAAATGAAGGAACAAATGGGATCTGTAAAAATGGCCAAGCTACCACTGGCTAGACTCTCATAAGAGGTGTAATAGTGCCAGAGTTAGGGTTAGGGTTGAAATTGGGTTTAAACTCAAAGCTTGTTTCACTTACTTCATTAGTATTGATAGTTTCCTTAGGATAAAATGAAAATCAAGTGAAAACTCATTATCACCTATCAATACGAGCAATGTATTCTTTTACAAGCAAAGATTCACAGTTTTAGAGCTAATATTAAATATCCTGCTATTGTTAGTTGCAACAGAAATACAAATCTACCGTGTGCAGAATTAATCACATTATAATCATTTGCATAAACATGGAACATGGCCACACTCAGCTCTCCTGCTGCCTGTGGATTTTGGAGAGTCACTACTACAGTTTGGTCCAGTTGCACAACTTTGAGTGCCTGTTAGTGCTAATAACTGTTTTACATTTTGATTTAAATACTTTTGTCATTTCCAGGTTATTAGTGCCACGGGTGCTCAGCTCCGAGGCACTCCTCTACAGCTAGAATAGCTGAGAGGAGTGCCTCGGGGCGGAGCATCTATTAATATTCTGTTTCGGGTTTATTATTCTTCCGCCAAATTTCGGCGCGTAACTCGTCCTGCAGCTTTGAGAAAACCCCGGTAATATATACATCAAAACGTGCGTCTTGATCCCGCAAGGGGTGCTATGACTTTTGGTGTTAAAATTCCAATTTTTCCCAAAGTTATTCCCAAAAAACTGGGAATAAATAATGCATTAGAAATGCATTGGAATTTTCTTTAGAAACCCACCTTTTTTCGACAAAATTGCACCTTTTTTCTGAGTCACCCAGCTCTCTCATACCTGCACGTAGAAATGTGATTCAAACTATAAAATGGAGGAAAACTTCTGCTCTCTCAAAAAGACAGGAACTGTTTTTACATAACATGTAAACTTTTCAAACTGTGAGCACTCAAAGGAGGAGTGCAAATCACTTTTTCTTCAAAGTTAGAGTGAAAGCGTCAGTTGGCTAGAGTGCGTGAAGCAGTAAAAAATAACCTTTATTTTTATTTTTTAACTCGAGCTCGCGGCCAAACCGTAAAAAGGAGACAAATAATTCTTTCTGAAAATGTAGACATAGTTGTTGGGATTCATAAAATGTAACTTTGACAGGCAGGGTCTGCACAAAATTTAAACGGGGGTGCTGAGTCCGGCAGCAATACCTGTCTCACTCTCATTGACACCTAATGTAATCGTCTTTTTTTTTCAAAAGAATCTCACTCTGTCTTCGCACTGAGCTTACTCACTCATTTTAAGGAATATCTGAATAAAATAAAGACTGTAGAAACTTCTGGCTTCAGTGTCTGGCACGGTCTTTTCGGTTTATGAAAAGAAGTAACGGTTTTCTCATAATTTGCAGTTGTTTGAAGCCATGTAGAAGCCAAATTCTGGGCAGATTTTCACATTGCCATGGCAACGGCAGCTCCTGACCTGTGTGCGTGCGTGCGTGCGCCTAGCAACCAGATAACCAACTCTCCAAGCTCTGCTAGCTTTACATTAGCCGCATGTTAGGTCTTAAATTACATTTAGTTAGGTCTTAAATATGTAAGTCCATTTACTGCTTCCTTCGTTGCTTTTTCTTTTGTTTTGTTAAAAGAGTGAATGAAGTTGTGACGGTCTCCACTGAGACAGAGGAGAGGAGAAGCTACTAGCCCTCTCTCGCTGTCACTTCCAGTCGCGTTGCTCTCCTCCGCAGTAATGTTAAATTTAGCACAGAAAAAAACATAATAGTGGTAATTTAAATAGCGGTTCATGGGATTTATTAACCCTCAGGGGTCCCTCTGTCCTTTTTTGGACATTTTCTTCACTTTTCTTTTTTGATTTGCTGATCATTTTGGCTGTGTTACAGCTGAAGGTATGGATTTCTGCAAGAAAGAGTCTTTTTTTACATATTTTTAAAATCTAATGTCAGTTACTGTTACAGGTCTATTATACACTGGTAACACATTTTGTACCCTCTGGGATTCCTCGCGTCCAAAAAAGGACACACAAAGAAAATGCTATAAAATCATCATATATCAATATTTTTTTCTGCTTTTTTTGCATAAATCTCTTAAACCACTTCAGTTCTGCTCAAACCTATCAAATGTTTATTAGTTTTCGGGATTTTAACCCTTTAAATGCCAGTTTGAAGACATGTTGCCTATTGTTTTATTAAAAAAAACAACACAGAATATGAGATATTTCCCACATAATACATGATGGAGGGATGTGACATTGTTTTATATCAGAGTCTTTTATATCAAGACATTTCTCAAAACCAGAGTATGATCAGGGTGACTTTTGAACACTGGAAATAAATCATGTACTCATCCCGGCAGTAGCCCCCGTGGCACTCAAAATTTCCCTGGAATTTTCTAGTTTCTTATTACTGCTGCAGTTGTGATACAACTAACCCCATATATTCAAAATAAATGATGCAGTTTAGAGGTCTGTACCCAGTATATACCCATATAACTCCCCTGCTCTAATTATGACACAAATTTGTCATGTTGTATACCTTATGGGTGAGCCATTGCTGAGTTGAGAGGCTGCAATAACATCCAGACAGAACTATTTCAAGTGAATTAGAGTTTGCTCTTTAAATAATTTAATTAGTGCAGTGCACCAATGCCAGACACAATTAAATGTCATCTTTGTGACCCTGATATGTTGCAAACCTTTACTTAGGATTTATCCTAATAAGATAATAAGATCCAACACCATGCAATTCACAGCAGACTTTATTCAAATAAACCCATACCATTGCATGCACAGCCAAGCCAAAAAATAAATCATCTTGATCAGTAACAGCAGCTTTGACACAATCATATGAATTAACAACAAGGTGTGGTGATGTCACAGACAAATGTGAGGGGATCAGCGATCTACAACTCAGTGACAAGATATGTTGGGGTTGTGGACGACAGGCAAGAGACCAATCTTGTTTTAATCACAATTGTTCATCATGAGAATCTGTTTTATATCTTGAGGCTTAAACTTACACATACATGATGAGAGACTAATGTGGTGGATGTGAAGGATCCTAAATGTGTGGTACACACAATGCTGAACTGGCAATGCAATATTTGCATGACTTTCTTTCTTTTAATTCTGCTCATTTGATCATGTTTTTTTTCTCAACACAAACCTAATATGATATAGTATAGGGCAATTATTTTTAATCTCTGTCACAAATTCCTTATGTAATTCTAATGACTGGGAATGAGTTCAGTAAACCCCAAAAGGTGTATAACTTCTTTCTCATTCCACAGACTTACAGTGGAAAAGTGATTGTCTTGTGCAACAGTTTTGGGAAATACTGACTCACTGTGCATATGACACAATATGAATTAATAAGAATTCTGTAAAAAAAAAAAATAATATTAGATATATTAGATTTGATAGGCTCTTGTCTGCCATTATATATTAAACACAACTGCTTTTGTTGATGAGGCCATACATAAATAATGCACTTATATGAGGGATTTAACCTGATAACTAGGAGCAATGTAAGAGGTTTTTAACCTCACATGTAAAGCCCCCAACATACAATATGTAATCAAACTATTAATATGATAAATTAATATTTCTCACACTTTCATAACCAATCAATTTCTAATCATTTTTAATCCTTCACTTAAAATGGATCACTAAACATAAAGAAGCTGTTTCTGTATGAGCAACCACAGAATATTGGAGACACACATGGACTCAAAAATTAATTCACACACACAATGTGCAATACATTCTTTGCAGAACTCAAAACCCTCACCCCACTTCAACCCAACCAGTCTTTGACTTCACCTCAAACCAGATTTTACAAGACTCAGAAGCAGCATAGACATGACATAAAAAGCGTGAGATAAAAGCTTAATCAATAGCAGGAGAACTTTCCTGTTATGTACATTTGGGTTTTTGTGGATGTGTAATAAGTTTGCAAAATAAAAAAATCAGCAAAATAGTGACCACTGCTTACAGGACTGGACAACTTAGCTGCTGACACAAACACTCTTGACTGCTAAGTGAGCTGCGAAATCATTGTTCATTCCCTTTGCGACATTTTACATCCACAACATAAGATGTAGAATTTTTTTCCTAACTTTGGTCTTCACTTAGGTATCAGAGTGGACAGCCCCTCCCCTACCTTTTGGTCAATGATTGGGCTCCTGCAGGAGCTCAAAGGTCAACTGCGTGATGTGCCGCCATGCTTGTTGGATGTGACGTGACTCTGTAGTACGTGCACAGATGGCGAAGCGCAGGACAAAGCGGCCAGAGAGCTGGCAAGGCACCAGATGGATCTCTCTGCTCTTGGTGATCTTTTTCAGCAAGTTCTGGTTCAGCTCATTGGAGCCCTGAGAGAAGGGAGCAAGGAGGCGATAAAACTGGAGTTGTTTCGATTTATAATAGCCAACTAAACAATACTGGGTTAAACTACTGGCCATGTTGCATTTTATAATGTTTGCTAATTGCCATATAGGGAGATCTACTGTATATCCACTCAAAACTGCGTTTTAACCTGTATTCTACAATGAGCTGATTGTTATATAATCATACCGTGACTTTTTAAGTAATTGTCTTTAGATTTTTCCCATATATCACATCACATTCAAAAAAAGCTACTATGTCACTTGTTTCATAACTCTCTTTATCAGTCAATTCTACAATAAATTACAATGTAAAAATGATTCAATCATATTCAAGATTATTAGTATAACTCACAAACCTCACCTTTTCTCTGATAGTGGAAAAAAAACGAGATGAAAGATATGATTTTAATTCATTTATACTGTGGAAGCTGAATCTTATGTGTCAGTATACAATATATATCTTCTGTGATCTGTCCAGAGAACGGGTTTAACCGGGTAAGGCAATTCATCAGTGTCATTCACATTCTCATGTTGGATGTTGTTACCTTAAGCCTGAAGCAGACCAGTCCCATGATGACCTCAGCGCAGATCTCAAACCTCTTGTCTGCTCGTACCAGACTCTCAAACTCCTTAGCCAAGGCCACTTGCTGCAAAAAGAGGACATTCAGTATTATATAATGTGTTACAACTTGTATGTTACAGTATATACCACTGATATCTGTGTCAATAATGTACATTTGCACATCTCATAATGTCCACTTGTTTTAAGTAGTCTACATCTGCTAAAAAATAAACATTTATTTGTAGATAGATAAAACTGAGGTCTTCACTCAATGATTCTTATTCACTCAGAAGTTTGAAAGGTCAAACATGACTTCTGCAAGAAAATACTTAGTCACATGCAAGCAGCTATTCTAAAGCCTGTAATTTCTATGAATCCCATTAGATGGCAGTGCTGTAACATTAGATGGCATAGCACTTTGCTGTTCAGTCTGCAGGAGTGTAACCCCCCACTATGGACTAAATATTACCATCTGTTACCATCGATAATCAATAATTGATTAAAAGAGTATGTTGAGGGATGGTACACATCCTAGTAGAAAGCACTGCCTGGGAGGCTAAGGTCACGGTTAAAAATCAGGATTCATTAACCATGAAATAGTCTGTATCAAAATCTGCTCTTTAGAAATGTCATTGCAGTCCTTTAGAGTAATTTTCAAACTGTGTGACCAAAACCTCCACCTACATCATAATTTATCCCATTATGATCAAAGAGCCCACTGAGACACTGGATGCATGGTGAAACTCTAAAGGTGCATCACTGCATCTAATCACATTATGGATCAACTTCAACTCCACTTTTCCTGTCAATTGCTCTCTAATGATGACACATATTGGCTTGAATGACCGACAACTGGTTGACCACCTCCTTGCTTCCACATTCCCAGCCAATAATTCACCATCTCCCAGAGGCGTTTACGAGCTGATATGCAGTAATGACCTAACTGTCTGTCTTGCTACTCCCTTAATGCTATGTGATTAGAAAGGACTCATATTGTACTTGTTGTGATTACTATGCGTAATTTTTTACTTCTTTTGTTCAGGGAGGGATAACTCATTAGTGTTTGTAAATACATCAAGAAAAAGTAGAAATTGTTTTCCTTCACTGGGAAAGGGGAAACGCACAATGAGTACATTACACACACTGTATTTCCATTTAAACGTACTCTCTGACTTTACAAGATTTAGTAACAAAAGGACCAAAAAAACTCATCACAATTTATAAAATACCGAGATGAAAGTGATATCTCTCACTAGGATCTGACATTACCTGTTTGCAGTCAACTTGTAATTTACTGCCCTCTTTTGGCCACAGTAGGCTATTGTCTCTGGAAGCTAGGTTGACTACCAGTCATTTCATCTATCATTTCAGTCATATTTATGGGCATGTCCATGTCTCATTGATAAAGGCTGGGCCTTGTAAAGCAGAGGGGGAGCAGCATTTGGACGTTTGGATGTTTCCGCATGTGTATTGTGGATAATCCTGGGATCTTTGATGGATGACTGGTGCTTGTCAATCTGCCCTTGACTCAGCTTCTTCTAACTCTGCGTTAAGAGGCAGCAGTAGTTAGTAAAAGGACAAATTACACTGTTATTTATCATCTCAAATCGGTATAAATTGTCTAACTAATCACCTTGGTCACCCTGTGTCATGACAAGCAGCTCTTTACTCCTGTCAGCAGCCCTGGTCTTCTCTGCCCTGTTCCACTTGACAATTATGAGATAACCTGGTATGTCTAAGTATAAGGTATCTTTTCCTTTCTGTTAATCAAGATGTAGGGTTCTGTCTGTGCAAGATCTGCAGTATGTTTGAGAAGTTTGACACAGCATATTGAGGAAGAAAAATACAGGATTCTGCACCGTCAGTAGAGTGTGTCATTGTCAGTTAATGGTAAATCTTTACCATATGGTAAATAATGGTACATCTTTACCATAATGGTACCATAAAAGTGTTTTGTTTTTAAGATATTTTCCTTTATACTGCACATTTGACATGTTTACTGTTATTTCAAAGGAATCATTTTAATACTTCTTCAACCAGGAAGGAGTGCAGAAAGGTGAAGATGACCAAGCGAGAGACTTTCAGCAAAGGAAACTGATCTACAACCAAGGCCAGTTTCCCTAGCTCAATTCAACCCTTCTTGGACAACCATGGCCTGGATGAATGAGAATCTTCACAGACAACTTAAAACTGTTCTATCTAATCTAGAAGATGGATGTACAGTAGAGTAGTGTCATGGGTTATAGCTGCAGGGATCAATGCTGCTTCTGCCGCTTCATTTAAAATGTTAGCGTAAACAAAGAACAGGCTCATTTGATTGACTGTGCAGACTGGAGGGAGGAAGAGGAAGATGATGGGGAGAGACAGGCATGCAGGGGTGAAGCAACAAGAAGAAAAGGCAATAGAAAAAGGGATTGGTATGGGTGGGAGAGGAGGAGAAAATGTCACTATAAAAAGAGGATACAGACCAGACATATATGACTGACAGGATATGCTGATGGAGAGAGAGATGAGGATGGAGGCCACTAAAGCGACTTTAGTGGTAAGGAGGATTAGGAGGGGTGATGTGTGGGAGGGAGGGAGGAAGGGGATGGCATTTACTATAAAGACCAGGCATATGTAATTGTCAGAGCTGTTTTCTTTTTTCGGGAGTGATTAGGTACGAAGGACACAGAGAGGAAGAGAGGAGAGACGGATGAATGGATATAGGGAAATAGTGAAGCCAGGCTGCTCACTATAGCAGTGTGCTAATATTTTAGTCAGTTATAAGATATAGTTAAGTTAACACTACAGGATTACCACACTGATATTACAAATACCACATAACACATATTTTGTGGAATAATTCTTTTAGCACTATTTTACTATGATTTTTAGCAAAAATTGAAACACTATACTAATATATAAATTTAGCTTTGTCTTGTAATGCTATTTAAAACCATTGCATGCAAACAAACTACACTCAATACCATTAGTGTTAGAGAGTTAATAAGAGAGAAATAAATAAATACTACTGTAAAAGTCATTAACCAATTCTACCTATAAGTTAAAATTAGGTTACACATGTTCAGATAATATTATGGAGTTTTGCATGTTTTCAGTGAAGGTGATTTCTTCAGAAAAATGTTGGGTCATGTATGTAAGGATTAAAAAACCATCAGTGTCAGTGTGATAACCTGTGAAACCATGCATATAAAGTACTGCAAACATATTTTTTTAATTGATGTTATCAAATTAATTATCTTAATAAACTGAATTTCAACCAGGAATGCCACCACCTATAAGTGTTTAATGCTTCAGAATACCCTTCCTATACCCCGTCAGAGATACAAGATAGAAGTGTAGTGGATCGTTCAGTTGTTTGCCTACCTTGCGCACATGAGCCTGCAGGCCTTGGAGTCCATACATACGGAAGACAAACCACAACTTTAGTGAGCGAAATCTTCTTCCCAGTGGAATCTGCCAATGCTGCAGGACAGATGAGGAGGAGAACATGATTGTCGTTATAGCTACAAGGTCTGCATAAAAGCTGATGTTGATTGGGTTACTGACTTACTTACATATTATAGTTATAAATTAAATGACTAATGAATAATCTTACCCTATAATCTGTGACCAGGCCTGTTGAAAGAAAAACAGATACAATCAGACAATAATGTCTATGACATATTAATAGTCATACTAATAATGTACATTGTTAATATGACTTTTTTGCACATTTTAGGGTCATGCCTTACTCTGTGTGACTTCATATGTGCCTGAAGTGCAGCCATATGCCTTTATAGCCAGTTAAAGTGTGTCTCATCATTAGATCCTAATAAATATTGTATCATAAAGCACAAAACCAGGAACACATTCTCCTGAATGTAAAACAACAGACTGATACAGATTACAACTTTCAGCAACAAAGCCTGACACTGAACATCATTTCACTTCAGAAATGTATCTCTTGTAAGGCTGTTGTGTTTTGACTTGTGTTCCACGGTCCAGGTGTTGCTGTCATTGTGGCCACCTCCTGTATCTCACTTATCACAGCACTGTCAACCCACACAGACCACTGGCTACGGATAGCTCATCTCTACAGAATGGAGGCCCATGTTAGCTGGCACTAATAACCACTAATTAGATTGAGGGGTCCAGATTGTATGAGAGAAGGCTTTTGTAAGGTGCCTCAATGTGGTGGGAGGTAGCTGTTTGTCTTTCTCTCTGTCTGCCTGTCTGTCAGACAAATTATAGTGCAGATCTGAGCCCATCTGCAGGCTGGGAGCATGTACACTAGCACACAGAGCAGCAGACACATACACAGGCACTGAATCATATTAAGGGACATTTTTTATTTATCTGATTTAAAATCTTATTCGTTTGAATTTTAATTTTGATCCTAGGTGTTTGTAGTCTTACCAAGTCCTAACACAAACACACACACACACACTTTCAAGACAGGACAATGTGTGATACTACTGGGGTGTATTAATTAAATTAGGTCACAAATACTGTTAATCAGCTTAACTTCAGGTAGGATAGGATTATGAAATTATTAAGATGGCTCACAGAAGCCAACATTTACACACACACACACACACACACACACACACACACACGTGCACACACACACACGCACACACACACGCGCACACACACACGCGCACACACACACACACACACACACACACACACACACACACACACACACACACACTAAAGCCAAGTCTTAACACTCAAACATCACTTTGAAGAAGTTAGAACCAGACAAAATGCCCTCATGTGGGTCCAGACAAATAAATTGTACACGCACTAAAGCACACTCACACACACACACCTGTCTAGTTGTCATACGTTCATCTTTTTGTTTATGCTTATCTGGATTAGGCTGCACTGCATTTCAAGACACTGGTGCAATGCTTCAGCAGTTACTGTTGAATCAGAAATGTGCACCTTCCCCAAAATGTGAAAAGTAAACAAGGTCATAGCTCTTCATTGTTGTCATGTTACGCATGTCATGTAAGTGAAATGGCTCTACCTGACTCTTGGTTTTCGTGTTTCAGGTAGAGTGGTTCCATCTTGAAGGCTCCAATAATGTCTGTTCTCTTCTTCACCCTGTTGACATGTGTTGACAAGCAGAAAAAATCTTTAAATACCAAATATTAATGGACCATTTAATCCTACAGTTCCCATGAGAAAGTGTTCCTAGACTTTTGAAGACAACGTTTATATTCACATATAATACAAGTTTATACTCACATATAATACAAGTTTATACAATATGTTTAGTATATACTGGTTTTGTTTTAGGTATATTTGACAAGTATGTCATAACTTTATTAGACTAAACAGTACAGCATATTCTGTAATGTAACACAATGTTTGTTCATGAATTGAAACCACAAATTGTGACATTTATTAAAATGTCTCTTTGGATAAGTTTATATAATGTACATGTGCCAGAAGATATCTCAGTGGCAGCTGGTTTTATATCAGAAGTGGACAGACAGAGCCAGAGATGATGGAAAAGGGTTTTCTTCCCTTCATAACATGTTTGGGGTTTGAAACACCTCTGTTTCCATCTTGTGCAGAGCATGTCTGGTTTTGTTTGATGCTGACAGAAGGAGCAGATGGAAGGCGTAGCTCTATTTTTACTGTGCAAATGTGTGAGGTGTAGATGGATATCACTTTTATGATGGCCACCCACAATAACCACCCATTGTTTCTTTTCTCAGGTAAATTGGGATATATTGGACGAATGACAGAAGATGCTAAAAATAGTATAGATAGTTATTTTGTTTAACAGGTCTTTGTTTGACCCACAGTATATTGTCAGTCTCTATATCCACACCAATAATGCCCCTTGTATTAGTATTTCTGGAAGTTGTGAATGAATGCAGGAGTTGTAAAAAGTGTGACTTTCATATTGGAGGTGTGTTAGACATCTTACCACATTGCAGAGCAGTCAAAGTTGACTAACAGCCACTTGTGTGGGTTGAAGTTGAATGAGTCTGCAAACTGTGAAAGAAACAACAAATAATGGGTGATGAAGACACTGTTGCATGTCTCACCAGAACACCAGGTAATACAGATGAAATAAATATTAATACAAAAGTATCAGTGCGGTATCATAGTACAATATGAGTGGCTTTCAGTGAGGTCTGCGGATTGTTGTATTGTCTTTTTGTTTTTGTTTTCTACGATCTAATGAGTTGCCCAGAGGAAAATTAAATCATAATAATAATTATAATAAATATAATTATAATAATTGGTCATAAAAGTTCTTATGTTTTTCATTTAACACAAGCACAATTTAAAAAAATTGTTTTTGCACGAACACAGACCATAACACATCTGTATTAACCATTATTATTATTATTATTATTTACCATTACTGACACAGGGACAACCTTTTCATCAACAGCTTTATCTAGGCTGAAGCAGCCACATTTTATTTGAAATGCAAAAGAGGAACATGGAGCCAGCAGCTCGCAGAGTGCATGGCAAATAACCCTTTCCTGGCAGGGTTTATTCAAAGAGAGACAAACCCTTCCTAATCTGCTCTCATCTTTTTGTTGGCTATCTTTTGTAATATCCTTTTTCTCTACCTCCATAAATGAAATAACACACTGTAGAGAAACAATGTGAGACAGATTCCTGGCTGACAGTTGCCATGCTGACTGATTAAAAGGGGGCTGGTTGCCTGCTCGCCCATCACCCATATCCTAGCAACCAACCCTTCAGCAAGGCTGCACTCTCACCAAAAAAGATCAGGCTCCTTCTTCATGTCCTCATCAAATATTTTCATTGACCTTGTCTGTAATGTATGTTAACTACTGTACAGTATGTGAATTCTACTAAATATTACTGCATATGGCTTAAAGAAGTGTGTGAACTTGTAATTTATCCTCCACTTCCTTAAAGAAGGACCTGAATCTTATATTCCCATTGCATAAGAAATAGAAGAAAATGTAAAATTACAAGTTTTCTTGTACGAAAACTTACTGTACATATCCAACAGCTAAATTTACAGCCAGTGGGAGAAAAGATGAAACAACAGTTGGTCCTTCTATAGTCAAGTCGGTTTTCTCCGTCTCCCCACCAACATTGTTTGAAATTGTGTGTCTAATAAACAGTGATATATAAAGGTCTAACGCTGCCTCAGGAAATTACTCTGTCCTTATCTCTGCGTCTCTGCACAGCTTGGGGAGCACCAGCTGCCTCGGCAGCCTCAAAAGGCAGATTGATGCCCCTGCATCTCTTGCCGATTGTTTGGCCTATTACTCAGTCATGCATGTTTCCTCCTTGACATTAACGTTATGCCATTTTCAAACAGAAATAAAGCAGCTGGATATAATCAGTATGTGGTCAGTGTTTCCTTTCATAGATGCTAGGAGAGATATTTCACAAGCAACTGAACAGAAATAGGTTGTCTTTTTCATTCAACTCCAACTATATGTCTGCAGGTGGAGGCTCACCGCAAGATTCTGACCACACTTAAACCACATTAAACCCATCCTACACAGCTTGGGATGATCAGAGTTGACAGAAACATTGTTACCAAAACTATATGAACATTAATGCCTACATATTTTTACACACCTCAATGCCATTCAGCAAAGGCCTAAATTCAGGGCAGATAAATGCACTCCCAGCATATGCTGCATCAATATGCATCCACATGTCTTCCTTGTTACCTAGAACAGACAAGAAACAGAGACGTTATAAACATCTGTAAAATAAGTCATTTTGTCGGTCTAGATTTTACAACCTTGGGTGTAAAACCTATAGTCCATGAATTATCTTAAGCAGGGTATAATTGCATAATTGAGGGTAATTAAAATTAATACAGAAAACAACATTTTATATATATATATATATATATATATATATACACTTTATTTAAATAAAAATCATCCAGAAGTGATATATAATATCTTCAACCAAGTATATAGCTTCACAAAATATATATATATGTGTGTGTGTGTGTGTGTGTGTGTGTGTGTGTGTGTGTGTGAAAAGCTTATAAAGCCAAATTTGTTTTACAGTCTCCTTCCTCTTGTACACAAAAAATTCAAGTTTGTGCTGCTGTATTGTTTTACTCACATATGGGCCCCAGCTCGGTGATGTGATCAAAAGCACACGATGGTGTGGTGCCGAGAGTCGCACAAAACTGAAACGCACACACATACATAAATCATAAAGACCCCAAAGTGGTTTGTTACCCGTGCCATTTTCTATTTTCACTGTCACAACAATGAAAGAAAGTGACATACAAATTCACCGTCAGTGCAGCTACTTCAACATATTGCTTTCATTCAAGGACTGACATCAGTTTCTATTCAAACATAGATCCAGCCAGGACACGCACAGATGATTCAGAGCAGCTGGACTATTGCAGACCCCTCAATATTATGCACAGATAGAGATCTGTGGGTCCAGATGATACAGGGATTATTGTCCTTAACAAGATAGACATAGATTAGGTTTACAATGTTATCCTTCAGCAGAGGCCTCAGGGTGTGCAAAGCAGCATCACAGGCAAAAGGTAGGCTATCATTGTGGCTGTCAGCTCAGTGGGCGGTTGTACAACTGTTTGTAAGTGTATGGGTAGCAAAAGAAATCCAATGATAGATGTATAACTCAACTCAGTGTGTGTTAGCGGTGTGATAGCTGGATATATGGATGTAGAGTTTTGTCTTTTCTTACATAGAAAGGAATGAGCCCAGCTGCTTTGTCCTCCTCCACCATCTTCTTGAGCATATCCCCTCCGACAGCATATTTGTTGTCTGTAGGAACCTTCCTCATCATCACTCCTCCAATCAGAGCAGCACGCTCCACTGAGGAATGAGCCTTAGGAGGAAAGAGATGCAACATTTGTGAGAAGTGAGAAAATAAGCAAATCCCTGCTGCTTAACAGCTCATATAATAAATGTTAAATGGGACCATTCAGTGAAGTGAAACAATATTCAATGTGGAACTGGACTTCCTGTCAACTAGCAAAAGCCACACTTTTGTTAAGATTACTGCCATTATGTTAGAAAGAGTTCAAAAAATACTTTTTACAAATAATACAAATAATAGTTGTTGGCTTTTTTTTGGATCACCTACAATAAGTTACTATGCAAAAATATATACATACATACTTTGTACGTTCCAACAATAAAACCGTATTCTTCAGTAGAAAAAGAGCTATGGTCTCCCTCTAAAGGTCTTTGTGACCCTCAGGCAACTCCCTAACCCAATCACAAAGCCAGCCTGGTATTAAACCTGATCAGAGTAGCTACTGCCTGACCCTGTGTCTCACCCAATCACCGAAACACTCTTTCATTATTACTGCGGTAACCTTTAATGATCTGAGTTCACATGGACTGTTCTTAAGTGAGACCATTCACAACTATCAACATATTTGCAGAAACTTTTCGAATGCTGTTGAATTATATTTTCATTTGTCTGGCAGCACTTGCTATTCAATAACATCATGTACTTGCAGTCACTTTTACAGTTTTGTTCAGTACAGCTGAAAGTTCAAGTGAACATCAGGGCCCGTATTCAATGAGGATTTAATCTTACCACTAAGAGTACTCCTAAGTCAGGTTTAAATTTTTAACAATAACCTGCTGAGGCAAACTTTTATTAAGGAAAAGCGAAAACTCCTGAGCTACGAGTGCGACTCCGTTTCTTCGTCTGACGTCAATTTCCGTGGACGAGCCGATTTGCAGGAACCACAGCGATTGGTTGATGAAAGACAGGTGCGTGCCGGTGAAAATACATGCGCAACATCCCGCAGAAATAATTTTAAAAAACAGATAAATAAACGAATGCAAATTAAAAAGTAACGGATTAGGTGCTGTTTATAAAAGTAGTGCATTCTCCAAAATGCATCTATATGATAAGGTTTGTATCTACCCGGGAGAATTTAATTTTACTATAAAAACTTATATTCAATTCTCTCAATGGAAAAAAAAAAACAAAAAAAAAAACCCGTCCTAGACTGTCTAACTAAACCTAACTGGCAGCCTAATAGCCACAGCCTGTTGTACCTGTACCTGTTGTAATGTAGCTGTTGGAGATTTCCCCTGTCCCCCACCAGGTGACATCCAGCTGGACTACGATCCTTTCAAACAGCTGCCTCAGGTCACTCTCCATTTAGACCCATGAATCGTGTGTAGATCCTGGACACTACAACAATGTCTACAGTTGTACAGGCAGAATCCAATACAGCCTGTGTGTTGATGTGTGATTTTGTTTTCCTGTTTAAAATACCTCCTTGTCTTGCGATTGTGCAATAATTTTTACATGCTTCCATCTCTGGCACCGATCACAGCGGGTAGACCGGCTATCGCCATAAAGCCGCTTTATTTCCCTGTAGTTGTTAACATCTAAAAGAAATCGTATGAATTGAGCGCATTTCATGTTTGGTTGATTTATCGGCTTTTCTCTGTTGCCAGGTAACGCAGCGTTGCCAAACACTTCATTTCCGCACTGATTGGGTTACGGTTGGTAAGAGATTGCATCCTTCACAAACTCCACAACAATCATTATTCCTTAGTAATTGAGTTGATATGACTCAATCACGAAGGAATAATGATTGTAATTCTTTTAAGTAATTCAGCATCGCGTAACGTTTCCTTAGTTTCCGAGTCCTTAGTTAGTAGTCCTCTCGACTACCTCTAACTTCTCCCAGACTTAGGAGCTAATTTTTGCGCTAAGTGGCTTTGTGAATAGCTCTTTGGGGTCCTGAAGTTAGGACTGACACGCCCATTATTTTTTAGGAGTTTCTAAAAAGTTAGGAGCTACTTTTAGCCTTAAGATGCTTTGTGAATACAGACCCTGGTTTCTTGGAGAGCACACAGTGTAAAAAAACCAAAAAAAACATTGTAATTGATCATAGTCTTTTAAAAATATAATCCAATCATATCCAACAATAGTGACATATTAGACTGATATAAAGTCAGTTATAAGAGAGTACTAGCGTAGCCACTAGCCTAGCCACAAACCAGACACAAGAAAGACTTGCAATGTTTTTGTTCTTACCTGCTCAGAGGTGTACGCCACCAGTTTGGATAAGATTTCAGCCTCTGATTTTCCAGGCTGGCAGACCTGAACCCGGCGGACTGCTTTACAACGGGCAGCGAGCAAGGACATCAGGGTCGCCTCACTGGCGGTGCCCTGTCGGAGAAAGAGTTGAACAGTAAGCTACCCTTTCAGCTACCACCAGCAACAACTTGTCCTCTAATGTAGCCGGGGCAGCTGCAATTCAATATGATCTTGGGAACAGCTTAATCAATCAAAGAGTACACATGATTCAGAACATGCATGGCCTATTTCCTTACTATTTGGAAACCAGTTATGATGGGTGTGGTTTATTTTGATGTTTCCAGAAGAGCTCCTTTCCACCATTAAGACCTAGATCATAATATCCATTGGGTGGTGGATTACACTATCAAAGGGTTGTTGATGTTTCAGCAAAGGACAACACTTGGCAAATATCTGTTGGTTGATGGAAAGCTATTAATATTTAAATAGTATGGCAGCTCTTGGCTACTATTGTGGGAATGGCAAACAAACCATAAATCATCACCAGGGTTGTCTGCAGACTTGTCCCAACTACTTTAAACATAATATAATATTAACGTACACCCCGTCACAAATGTCCTGAAGTATCCTGCTAACAATTGGTATGTTATCCTGCATGTAAACATACCCTAAGTTAATTGCGTGTAAGAGCTGCTACTGTATGATCTTAATTGACAGCTCCATTGTAAACATGATAGGAACATAATCTATCAACTCCTCTATTTCTGCTTTCTACAACACACACACACATACACACACACACACAAACACACACACACACACACGCAGAGCTAGTTAACATTTCATGCTGTTGGATATTCCCTTTGATTTTAATGCTTTGGCACCTCCACATCGTCATTAACGAAGGAAATGACTGCTTGTATGGTGAGTCATCATCCAGCCAGCCTGATACTGAGAGAATTGTTTGAGGCTACATAATGAAGTGAAGCGTGGCTTCTGAGGTATCAGGGGGCATTACCACAGGAAAGTCAATAAAATGTTCAAATCATTCAATCAATAAGCACAAATCACACACCAAACAACCACTAAACAACCATCAAGCCATGTTATGTTAAAACAAATTCTGAGGCAGAGTAAAATTAAGCCAAATCTTTCAGATCCACAGAGATCAATCAACCTACCCAACAAATCACTGTGATTATCAATGCGCAAAGCTCTAGAAATTGAACGAAAACCATAATATCCTTTCTTTCAGCTAAAAAGTGAATAACCACAGTGATCTTTACAATAGAAAGGTGTGGTCCGCTGCTACAGATGATGCATGCATTACAGTAAAAGTGTCTTTTGTAATTTATTTTAATCACAGATGAAGTGTCCTCCTCTACCAACAAAATCAAATGACTCACACAGGAGTAAAAAGGGAAATCTAGGGTCACCAGAAGGTCTTTTTTGAAGCCATCCCATTTCCTTTTTGTGTTGGTATAAGGTTTACAATAATAGTCTGGCAATGTGCTGTCACAACACTCATTAGCCTTGCTGCAGTGAGAAGCAGCCCATTCGTTGCCATAGTGAGCTGGTAAGCTGCACTTAAAAAGGAGAGTGGCAAGACAGAGACAAAAACATGATGACCCAGATGAGCACACACACACACACACACACACACACACACACACACACACACACATATGCACATCCTCACACTCAGGTGGTCACAATAGAGGAGGCATGAAATGATCCATCATCAGAGTGCACTCTCATGCGCCACTATATTTACCATCCCATGTGCACAGACACACACACACACACACACACACACACACACACACACACACACACACACACACACACACACACATATAACTAACAACCTGTGCTGCTGCTGCTGTTGTAGCAGTCAATGGAACACTAAACTAATGCTTAGCCTTTTGCCACACCATCACTGTCATCTGTGTATGCCTTTGGATGACATATTAAAAGGCAATTTCCTGTCAATTTTCAGCTGGTGTGAACCATGGAGAGGAAGAGGCAACAAATCAATAGTACACAAATTGTTGATGAATATGGGTTCAGGGGCACTGAGTTGTCAGTGTGAATAAACACCTTTGTTTTTCTGTAAATCAGGCTGGCAAGTAGACTAGAGAAAGTAAAGAGGTACAAATACTATAGGATATAATACATAATATAGAAATGTAAAAAGTCATGGTTGCAATGAGACTGTTTCAGGCTAAATACCCCTGTAAAGACACACCTGAATTTAATGTTATTGTATTTTTATGGCTAAAATATATTTGTCGTTACATTACATTTTTTTTTTTAATCTATGAAAATTAGACACTAAATGGAGTCCATCTGGTGCTTGTGCATAATTGTAAGTTGCAATTCCAATGCTATTTTTATGTCCATGACGAAAAAACTAAACTAAAATGAATTAAACTAAACAAAACCTAACTCACTTGGATGACACCTCCTCCATGACCGTGAGTCCCGGCTATGAAACACTCAGGCAGTTGCAGCATCTTCCCAAGCCAATCTAGCATCACTGTCTCCAGCTCTGTGCAGGCTGGACTAGCAGCCTGAAACACGCAGAAAAGATATAAACACAAATCTTAAAGTGTTCTGAGTTTATATTCACTGTAGAAACAAACTGAAGATGCAGACATTGTTTAAATACAGAGCCATATACACTGACGCATTGAAGATTGTTACCCAGGAGAATCCAATACAGCCAATGGCTCCACACAGCATGTCAGCCAACATGGCAGGGTAAGAAGAAGCAGCTGGAAAGTAGGCAAAGAAATATGGGCTGTGCCAGTGGGTGACCTGGAGATAGACAAAACACACAAACACTTTTAAGTTGTTACCAAAATGATTGTTTGATATATTAATTCAACACAGATGTTGTATTCACTGACTGTCTCTTATTTTGACACAAAATATTATTAAGTGAGATAAAAAACTGTTGTTTTTGGTTGTGATGGAAACCTGTATGCACAATATAATCACTGAATTCCTGCTGCATGGTTTTTTCAGTGCCAAGTCACCAAGTAAGACTACTGTGTACTATAAATTTAGTAATGGAGTAGAATTGTTAGACAGTGATGCTGTACAATTGACTTCAGGCAGCCACCCACAGAGCCAAGGATATAATTAAAAAGTTTTTACTTAGTTAGGGCATATCGGGATAAAAAAAATTAAAAAAAATCCAGAACAAAGATCCCAAGTAAGGGAGTAAAAACTTCAACCTGTTTTCGACCCCTACATGGTCTTCCTCAAGGTGTGGTTGAAGAAGGAAGTAAACCAGAGTCGGGCGCTGTGATTCCTTATATGGCACAATCTCACTGGCATTGCAAGTAAGCTATACTAATGTGTACCCTGTTGGACAGTGTTGTTGGCTTGTTGCAGGTGAGAAAGGAACGACACTTGCATGATTTTAAAGGAGAGGTTAAGGGTCTCCACAACCACTCTTGGTGATCATTGAGCAACCTAATACTGCACTCTTTGTGACCAGTTTCATGCAACTCACTTGGTAGAAATCCATGGTATACAGACAAACACACACCTTTGCATGTTTCCAACTTCAATTTTGTTTGGACTAAAGGAGAAAATCACCTGTGCTCTTTTAGAATACTTGCTCTAATTGTTTTAAAAGCATTAGATACAAGGGCTATAGACTAAATGTATATTATGTAGCATTGAAGAGAGAAGAGAAAGTACCTCCAAATGACTTGGTTTGCATAAATGAAGTTTGCAGTATGAATGTCCTAACTAAAGGCTTAGTAAAGCATGATTTCAAATTACTATAAAAATGCCAAACTTTTAGCAACACTAAACATATCACTAATATTATGATGATTCTATTTTATTTCATCTATGCTACCCTGAGATGGGATACAATAATGATGAAAATGACCTGTTGCTACGTATCATCGTTGAAAAGCTCTTTTCATCATGGGACTAGAAAATGTTTTGCTTTATTAGTGAAATAGCAATATTGCTAAAGTGAGCTGAACATATGGACCGAAGTCCAGACTGTCATTATTTTATGATTAGCAAAGGAAGACAGTGAAGCAGCTGTTTAGCTTGACCGTGTAGCCTCACAAATTGCTGTACTCAATAAATTGTCTAATTTATAGAAATGATTCCTCAAAAGAAAGCCCAAAAGCTGTCCTCTCTACATCAGCATTATTTTCCAAAATGGCCCAATTGACTCTGTGCATGGAGAACATCACCAAACAGACAAATCACCAAAAGTATCAGCTCACCCCTGGCATTATGACCCTCTCCACATCTTTTATGATATCCTCATAATTCTCAGGCTCCACTGGGGCCTCAGTGGGGATCAAGGAACGAAGGTACCCGGGTTCCAAATCTGGGTAGACTGGTCGCTGTTCTATGTTCTCCAGGTAGTCAGCCACATAGTCCACCATCTCCCTTCCTCTGCGCCGAAACTCTGCAGCATCCATGGCACAACTGGGGTACAGTAAAGAAACACATCATTTTTTGAAAATAATTGTTGATGACCAACCAGGTTGATTGATTTTTTTTTTTTTTTATATTCCAAAAGTCAAAGAGGGGATTAATTAAAAAGAACACATGCACACACATTCACACAAGAATGACCTTTGATCACACTGGTAGGAATGAGTTAATTATTGCAGAGTTAACCAGGTTAATGATGTCAAGTGAGTGTTTGATGTACTAAGATTTATAGAGTACATTTCACCTGTTATGGAAATAAAATCAACATGTTCACTGAAATTGTCTCCTCTGGCAAATTGACGAAAACAGCATTCGTTGAAACACAAAGTTGTAGAGACACTTGGAACTGTAAAAATATATTTTCATACTGATATGACATAACACGAACTAGCCGGTTACATTAATTAATCTTAAATACTCACAAGAGCGTATTCTTGTGAAAGAATTTTCTTCCTTTTAATGTTGTTTTTCTAGGCCTCAGCCACTTCACAGAAGTTAATATAAACTGTGACTTACTGAAGCAAAATCATGAATCAGCTAACTCTGTAATGGTCATCATTTTCTCCTTGCTTCCAAGCTTAAAATAAATATTTCTGCCGGAGACATCTGAACCCTGGTGATCGTCTTTTTTCTCCAGTTCACAAGAATTTCAACCACAATTCTCACATCTTGGTGAGGAAAATGGTGTGATTTGATCCTTTTCTCTAGTGTAAATTACAGTTATTTATTGTTATTTTACTCACATTGTGATACAGAAGAATAAGGCACAGTAAAAAAAAGTTATTAAAAAAATCATACATGTGAAAAATAACAATAAATAAACTAATATGGAATTAAACTGTTGACTGATAATGAAAGTTTGTGAAAGTTTTTATAATGGTTAATAAGAGCCAAATGACCTGGGATATAGGGCTACAAAATCATAGTTTTTGAAAATTGAAATTTAAAAATGTGTGAGGGAAAATATTTGTTGTTTAAATTCATTGAATACCATACATTTTCATTCAGTTCAACAGAAGAAAGCAGTTTCTGGATTTCTATTTTCCAAACTGTTTATTTAAATATTTAATCTATTGGAGACGTTATTAATTGAATCTCGTTCCGGTTTCGGGACACAATGGTTGGTTAAATCTGTAATCAGTAATATAATTTTGTTTCCATCTCCAGAACAATACAGTAGCAATACATGATGTATAATTCAGAGCTTGCGCAATCTATATATGTATGAACCACTGACCCGCTTACCAATACGATAAACCAGTCTTATCATGGCTTAGTTTCCTTTCACTTGATTGATGTGAAAAGGAAATCTTGGTAGTAAAAATCATTTCCATGTCTACAACAGGTTTATAGTATCTATCAGTAGACCATGGTTAGCTCATAAGTGTGCCAAAGGACAGCTTCATAAACCCGCATAAAACAGAGCCCGATCAAGATTTCTTTGATATCAACAGTAAACCCTGATTATGACATGCATTAAAGAATAATCTGTTGCACTTCTGTAACAATAAATTCATTATACTGTAGCAAAAAGCTTTAAACATATTCTCATACAAATCCCTCTCACACTGCCTATTCAAATAGCACAACATATGAACATTGCCCCTTGCTCGTACACTAGTGCTTTATCATTCAACAAGTGTTTCACCCTGCATGTTTCTCTCTATTCTTGAGAAGCAGAGCCCTTATCCTTCTCCTGATCACAAATAGGATTAGACATGTTGTGTGGGTGTGTGTGTGTGTATGTGTTTGTGTGTGTGTCTATATACTTACATTTTCAGGTGAGAGCTTCAGCTGTTTGGATGGTGGATCTTCTCCTCTTCTTTAGCGTCCACAAACAGACGGAAAGACAGCCAGGCACGTGGTGAGCGTGTGTGTTTGTGTGTATGTGTGTGTGTGTGTAAGCAGGACAAGAGACATTTGCTCCTTTTATCTTGCCACTAACCACCCCCACCTCAGCAGCCCCAACCAGGCCAGCCAATGGGAACGGAGCTTCACAACCAACGTAAGAAAGGTGGATTCATAAGTTTCTGAAGCTTACTGTACATCTGTACGCATGCACGCACGCACGCACACACACACACACACACACACACACACACACACACACACACAACACACACACACACACACAAACACACACACACACACACACACACACACACACACACAATGACACTTATATCTAATACGATATTCTTATGCTAACTACACATTGTTACATCTAAGCTTATACAGATGGAGATACAATTGCATTAAAATAATCTCTAATAATAATAATAATATTTTCTTTTGAGAATTTTTAATTCATAAATCTGATTCAGAATAGCTCTATCCTTAAACAAAGGTGATAATTTGAAAGTGACACTGAAGCAAAAATAATAATAAAAGAAATGTTACCTGGACTGTAACCTCAGTCCAGTTTGGGATTTTTTATTTCATCTATGTTTGTTGCTGTAGATGAGGAAATCAGTATAAAACTTAGAAATACATATACATATATATATATATATATATATATATATATACATATATATGTATTTTCTAAGTTTTATAAAATACATACATATATAAAATACATATATGTGTAGTTTTATACTGATTGCCTCATCTACAGCAACATATATGTATTTCTAAGTTTTCTTAGTTAATTGTCCCAAACTTGAACTGTCATTTTGTTTGATATTTTGAATTTGGCATAATATCAATGGATCAGGGTCTGGATCAGGGGGAGTCAGTATAATATAGTCCACTAGAGATAAACACAACACAAACTCTGGCAGATTGCCAGTTTCTGTGACAGTGTCAACAAATGATCAACGAATATTAAGCAAGCATTTATTTCAGGGATTATAACACATAGTTGTGTTATTTGTTCCATTCAAATTGTACCCAAACACACTTTAAAACTAAAGTACAGCAAGTTAACCTTGCGTTGTGATGTTTGTGCAAAAGGTTATGTATGGGTTACTTTGGCAGCAGACTGCAAAGCTTCAGACATGTTAATCTTTTTCTTTTCCCACAACACAACTTTAAGCCTTGAAACCTCACTCATTTTGCATGACTGGTAATCCATTGAGTGTGACACACAGATGGTGTCAAAGGGTCAGTTCTCAATAGGATCATTGCAGTGTTCTTACTGTGACACTCCCACATTAACCTGATTTCCTTTGCATCAGCATTCATATGTCATTGTGTATTTACACTAATATTTTCCCAGATGTCACAGTGACTCAAATGCTTAGCAAGGGCTGATAGCAACTTAATTGCTATCAGCCCTTGAACTTGTTGTGACATTGCGCCATCTAGTGGAAAAACTAAGGGTTGGTCTTTCAGAAGAATTGCAGTAGAATTTAATCGTTTACAGTAATATCTGTATTTGGCCCAGATTTGGAATATTTGTTTATCAGATTCTGGACAAATCTAAATCTGTAAAACATACAAATGTCCATGCAATAGTAATGACAAGCAATGAATTTAGAGTATAAATTTGTATAACACTGTAAATCTGTTAATTAATTTAGTGCAATACAATACAGTAGTGATACACTCTTTAGTTAGCAAATATTTCAAAGGAGGTTTCTCAATAAAGACAAACACAGAATAGTTTTTATATCAATGTATTAATGTTTTATTCTAATTACAATAAACAGAATATATCAGTCCCTTATTTGTACAAAAATACCTGAAAAGGTTACAATTAAGATTTATAAGCCATTCAACTATTTACAGATTGAAGCAAAGCACATTATGAATACAGGAGCTCTCTCTTACAAAAAAGAGATAAGTTACTGTTTTCTTTTTTGCATTCCCTGAAATACATAATAGTTTATATTTTTATATATAGATATATTTTTACTTTACTCATTTGTACAGCCATGGTATGCTTGCATTGTGACAATGTTCTGAAAAATGCAAAAGAGCCAAGATGATAATCGATCAATCATCAATCCATCTTTGCAGGATTGGGGCCAGTTCACTTTCAAGTCAAAAAGTAAACTGAAACTGCAGCTGAAAACACAAGCATTCATTCTCAATCACCTTTCACCAGAATCTTTCAGAGTGCCGTTTTCTGTTGTTGAATTGGATCCATTGAGTACTTGGTAAAACTGCAAGCGTTTTGAGTGTGAATGGTTCCCTCTGAAGGGTAGCTTTGTCAAATGTTAGGTCTGGTTTATGCAGAGAAAGAGGAGTCATCAGAGGCACCATCTGTGGTTACACATTACCTGGCTACCAAAACTGACACTGTGCTACACTGTCAGTTATTTTATTTACATGTGTTGAGTGTGTACTTGAGCATTTCAATAAGACACAGAATGATATAATATTGGATTAGGAAATTGAGGGTGTTTTATCAATTGTTCAGCTGTTGTCCAAGTAACATTGTTTAGTGGGGCTTTAAATCAGCTCAGGTAGCCAGGCAAGTATTTTTAGGCTTTTTCATGAACAGCTTAAATAATATTATTAAAAACACTGTTAAACTAAATGTACTCTTTAAATAGAACTGGATCTACTCAGTTTCGCTGCAAGGATATTTTCAAGTAATCACAACTAGCAGACGGGTGGTGCACATAATGGAGAAAAGTTAATAACTCCCAGCTTAATGAAACTAAAATATTCACGAGTCATCATCATCCTGTACATAAAAGTCCTAGAGATCTGATGGACCAGTAGTTTTTAACATGCTCCAAGTCAACCCTGAGCAACCCAGTTACATTCATCTCTGTTAAGTGTAAAAATGTGGATTTCCAAATCCCCTGATTCATTTGTCTGTGTGTTCACTAATTGAATTCACTTTCCACCTTTTGTATTTAGAGTAAGTAAGATCCTGTGACACTTTTTATGCAAATACTAACTGCACCTCACAATGCTACCTGACCTGTCCCTCATGTTAACATCTGCTACCATTCACATCAGTCAGAAAGAAACATGTAATATTATGAATTTGAGGATGACAGCAAAGGGTGTAGACTGAATCTGAATCTCAGGGGACTTTGATTAGTACTTAGAAATGGCTAGCATCAACATTTCAGTGAGATCTTAATTCCTTCAAATAAAAGACTTTTAGCAACTACAAAAGAACGTATGTACTGTAATAATCCAGATTCCTCCAAATATCAACATATCAGATATCAGATATGACAGAATCCCTTCACAATAAACTCAAGATCCACATTCATGCAAATGATCAAATCTACCTACTTATTAAAGTTTCTTCATTCTGAGATCAATGCTGTATCCTATCTAACAATGCTGCTCTGGTATGGTTTGGTTATGGTAAGGTTAGTCCCCTGTTCATTGCAGTTTTAAGGGTATAAATTAACATAGAGGAAATTGTGACAATGCCTTATCATATATGTGGGGGGAAATATTGGTATGCATTTGTTCAATTATATCTAATCTAAGAATTTTAACAATTTTCATTGAAAAGGTTTAACTTGAATATAAATGGATTTTTTTTTCTATATCTAAATTTCTACAATTCTCTCTTCAAGGAAAGGCATTTAAACAGTGATTTATGAGCATGTTGAGGATTACTTCACCCAGTTTCCCAAAACATTTGTGGCATAATTACTTCAATCTATCTTAATTATCTTAATTTATATCTGTTTTTTCTTTAGTTTAGGTCACCACAGTGATGATAAAGAAAACCTGATGCTTTACAACATAAAAGGGTTGGAATTCTTAAAAGAGGATATTTTTATAGATTGGGGAGAAAAAAAGAACAATAATTAAAAAGGGTATGAAAAACATCTTAGTGACTAATGCTTTGGGAAACTCAAGTTTTTTTGTTCTTTTCAATTTCACAACATTCCACCTGTCATCTATTGGAATGACAATGTTAACACTATGGATGCCAGTGTGCTTTAAAACATCACTTGATAACAAGTGTTGATGATGACAAAATTATTTTTGAAAAATCAAAACTAAAATAAACAAAAGAAAAGAAAAACCTCAATAGATGCTAGATCATTACAATAATAATAATATAATAATAATATAAATCACACTGGTCAATCATTTCATGGTAATGACAAAAGAAAACAGAACAGCGCTGAGAAAAAGAAATCTAAAATTTTCAAGTAATCAGTCACATCCAGATAAATAAATACATTTTGCTGCAACAATACTTTAAAAAATGATTGAGTCATTGCATCTTAGATGGTGACCACGCAAAGTGTCAATATAGTGCGGCTATTCTGCATCTCAGATGTTCAATATACCTTAAAACAACCTGCAGGTAAATGAAAGATGGCTGTTGATGTTGGTAAAAACAAATAGACTTATAATAATAATCTGCCGGCTGGTGGCCTGAACAGAGCTTCCACCAACAAAACTTGGACTGATAAAAAACTTTCAAGTGAGAGTTTTGAAATTTCGGGTGAAGAAACAGAAAAACAAAACATGAAAAAAAAAAACGCTGTTTAACTTAAGACATTTCAAAGACGGGGATTCTGAACATAATATACTGGGACTGACTTGTGTGACGTGATAAACCAGGTTAAGCTTAAATATCAAAACCCAAACAAGAATTTTGAACATTTACTTATGTCTTCCCAGAATTTGCGAAGGCTGAGCTTTGCCCTTTATGTGTTATCCAATTCGTTCCATTCAGCCAGACATGATAATCAGTGCCTCAAAAAACAGTATCCCTATCTGTTCACAAAGAAATTTGATCCAAGGTATTTAGAGACACCCTGCTGAAATCTTCCTTTCACTGTGGTTAATTAGAGGAGCTCCACTTGGCCATGATTGTGTGTGTGTGTGTGTGTGTGTGTGGGGGGGGGGAACAATTAGGAAAACAATTGATTTTTGGTGATAGTGATACTGTCTGGGACAAAAAAGGTAGCCGTATCCAGTGCTCTGAAACTAACTCAGTAAGAGTTGTATGTCCTTTGTTCTCAGTCTGATGCTCTCATTAACATTCAAAAGCACAGCATGTAGGGGGGCAAGTCAGTAAACTCAAATGAGGGAACATGAGTTAAAACAAAATAGGGGCCCTGTGGGACGTTTGCAGTCTGATGTCTGAGTCGTAACATTTCCAGTTTTTTTTTTGCCTCCACACCGCTGAGTATTTTCACTTTAGAGGGGGAGCTATGATTTGTTTAATAGTCTGATATGTGACACTGCATACTGTAGCAGCAGTTAGCTTTTTGTTGACAGTGTGTCTGAATTCATAAATAGGTGGCGTGCAGTAGGCAGTAGATGTATATGTGACACTGTTCTGTTCACAGGCAGAAAAAGGCCGCAGTATGCCGAATGTAATGCACGGAGTCTACTATCAGTGTGGAGTCAGAGCACACTAAACCATGTTCCTAGCCACAGTCATGTTAGACACCATCTCGCTCACTTCCAGCAGGCAGGAGGTGATTTCTGGAACATACGTGAAAAGAGGGCCAAGAACCAGAACAGATGTCGCCCACAGGATCCACTGGTATTTCTGGGCTGAAGTAGATTTGTTTGGTAAAGAGTAACGCAGATTGTGTTTCCTCTGATAGAAAGTGATGATGTGGGTAAAACTCCTGAAGGAGATGCTAGTGGTTATCCTCCCCCCTGTGCCGTGGCGAGGAGGATCAGACGAAAAAAAAAAAAAAGATGCTCTCCATTGTCCCACTTATGCAACAGGAAGCTTTATGTATGCACTTGCCTGCAGTGAAAGAAAACGGATAAACTGCATTTGGCTGCACCTGCTATCTACCTGGTTACAATTGTTCTAGCATCATTACTTGTTATTTTACCCTGAATGACCATAGTTTGATTCATGCTTATTCACCTTTGTGGAAGTTGCCTGGGAAATACTTTCGGGAAGTGGAGCGTGCAAGAGAATAACAAGTACAGAATGACCCTACTGTAGCTTAGGTAAATAATGAAGAGTTGCAAGTATCCAGAATGCAAAACAATGGACTTTAAACAAAATTATTAAAGAGAATATTGATAACAATACATAACTGCAATGAATGTATCAATAAGAAACGAAACCCTGTGTGCTGTCAGAGATGAGCAAATTAAATTCTGAGAGGGTGGACTTTGTATTGTCCACTGTTAAAAAAATACCTTGTTCTAATAGTTCCAGAGTTTTCCTTAGCCTTTCTCTCCAGTTTGACTTGACAAGCTTCTGTTGTCTCCGAACCTCAAACAGATTCAACAGCAACACTCTTTCTGGCGCCTCCAAATCTCATCCTTGTTGAATCTGGACATGTCCTTGCATGCCTATGACACTAGAGGGCGGTGGCACCATCTCACAGTTAAGTAATGCAAAAGCGGAGCGGTCATGCACCGTCAAAGGCCACTCCCATTTCAGTGAGTGCAAAACAATCAACTCTCCATCTTCAGTATATTCTTTGAGGATGCGTGATGAAAAGTGTGAACGAGACGACTGTTAGTTCTCAGAGAGCAGAGTGGTCCAAACGAAAGCTCGACTTGTCCAGCTGATTGTCCAGTTGAAGGGAAATACAGTTTACACTTGAACTGTGAGATTAAACCTTGAAGGATTTTGGGTCCAAGCTTATTGATGACTGTGGATAGCAAGATTGTGGAAGATTTTGCAACAGCATTGACACAAATGGCAGTGTTCTTTTTCCTTTCTGTCCTTTCTCTCTCTCTCTCTCTCTCTCTTCCTGACGGAGGAACCTCAAGAGCGAAGTTGTGCATCCGACTCCTCAAACATCCATGCAACGTAAAAGAAATCCAACAAGTCAGCAGTCTCTGGCGGACTCGACAATATAAAACAACGACAATGAAACATCAGTCAATTCACCAGCTTCTTATAAAGACAATAACAAAAGAACCACCCGACAGAAAGATTCTTTTTGTTTTGTTTGTTTTAGGCAGAGTCAGGTCAAGTGATGAGGGTTCATGGGGTCAGATGATCCGAAGATGTCATAAGGCCACGACGGTGCACGGGTGTTTGAGTTTACAAGGCAGCACTCCTCTGTTGAGCTGGTAGAACTCCACCAGCTGAATCAGGTCGGTGAATTTGGTGGCGCCGTCGTCAAGGCTGAAGAAGACTTGGCCGTCCTCTTCACACTTCAGGGAGACACCGAAGGACAAGAGAAAAGCAAGGAAAAGGTGAATCAGACTCCTCTATGGTTTTACATGTTTTGACAAATCACATATATAGTTTTCATTTCAGCTGATCATTTTGCAAACCACACTATCATTTTTTTTTTTTTATTTAGACTTATTTCCAGCATGCCACTGGTCTCCACCAACCTTTTTTTTTTTTTTCAAATTCACATTATCATTTAATGTTTTGCCTTCATGGTTTGCTTTGTGGGATTGACACAACTCACAAGAACAATACTTTTCTACAGTTGACACAAAATAAAAAAAGGAAAATGGCTGGCAATGATGTGAAATTATTGCGCAAAAAGATGCACAAAAAAGACCTGTAATAGAGAACAGCAGCTATTTTCCATACATCCTCTTTGATCAACACAACAGTCAGAGTCAAGGTTGCTTTTACTGTTGCTCCCAAAAAAGAAAACGGCCCGAATAAAAAGAAAACACACATCTCACAAAAGTGTCACAAAGGCATTTCCTATGATTAATGATTAAACACCACATAATGCATACCGGTAGTATCTGGAAATGTTTGATTTTCTGGTGATGGCACAATGTGAGCACAAATGCCTTGGGGTTACTCTGACTGACTCTCAGCAGAAACAACCTGTGAAACAAGAGAAAGGAGGACAGTGTGAGAAGAATATTCAGTTTTTAATGCATGCAGTGAGGAAAAATTTATAAACTATTTCATGTACTGTATGTACTGTTGTTGTTTGTGTTCAGTGAATCGGAAAACCGCACTTACCCATCTACTTGTCCCTGCTGGTGGATGATGCGATGGGATTCTTCTCTGGATATCCTGCCATGGAACCACAGCTGAGCTATGTGGATAACTGCAGAGAGAGAGAGAGAGATAGAGAGAGAGAGAGAGAGATAGAGAGAGAGAGAGAGAACCAACATTTAAACATCTGTCATATTAACTAAACTAAAGAAAAACACTGTTGATGCTACGTGTCTTCACATTTACCTGAGCTGAGTGAGGAGTGGTGCAAAGGACTGTGGGAGCCCAGTATGTTCATTCGTTGACTCCTCTTCTGAGAGAGATGCCACACAGAGACAACACAACAGGGATTATTTCATGATCTGGTTCAGATATTTTTATCACGGAGTTTTCAAATACATGGTGCTGAAGCTTCACTTTTCTTAACAGTAAAGGAAAAAAACCTCCATTTAAATGTAAAAAGTACATGTAAGGGCAGGTCAGATGATTTTAATGTATTGTATTATTATTTTCTAAATTTGAAGTTGTTCTTCCTTTACATCGGGTAACCATCAAATGAATCTACATATATTGTATCAATTATACTGACTTCATTGTTGTGTATGAATCTAAATTAATGAGAATAAATCTGCTACTTTTTGCAATTACTCATCTGCCCCACAGCCATATCAGTTTTACGAATAGCCAGACAATGTTTATCAGCTCAAATGAACTGAAAAATCAACACTTACAACCAGAGGGAAATTTGCTCTGAATTAATATTTAAGCTAAATAAACAGTGCCATCTGTAGAGATCTTTTGAGCTCTGCTTCCAACATTGTCGACAGAGATAAAAAAAAAAAAAGAAAACTGAGGTTGTGTCTCACCCTCCACGCATGTCCCTCTTCCATGGCAGCACTCTGAGCTTCCACAGGGTTGTCAATCACCCTGCCTATCCTCCCTGAGAAATCCATTGCCACAAGGGAGTTCTCTGATACACTCCGCTAGAGGGTGACAGAGATACATGACAGTCACAATGTGGATACTGAGGCGTATAAACAACCACAAGTGCCAAGGTAGTGGTATGTACAAATGCAGACAAAGGCATGTAATAAAAAGTAGGGTGGGCACAGGGAAGCATTTAGGCGAATGCTATTTTCCTAAACTTGTCAGACTAGTTTGTTCGCAGATCTGGGAGTGTTTTTAAGTAATGTTGTAAGAGAAACTTACCACAGGGGCAGAGAAGTGTGAGATTAAGGTTTTTCTTTGTTGAGGAATCTTGTAATTCTGGTACAATACAATCCCGTACTGTGAAGAAAAGGGAACACACTGGTCAACTAACACTATCAAAATCCTTAATGAGTGTATTGTAAACAGTTGAATGTTGACTGACAGTCTATCAGATGGGAAGAAATATGGAATACATTTTTTTTTTTTTTTTACTCAACCTCCTGTTTACTTTCTAACCAAAGTTCCTTTATCTTTGCCGTGGTGTACGAGCTGTGGTGTGATCTGAGGGAAACTACGTTATATACTGTATTCTTGACACTGTCGTGGTGTTACCTTAAAGAGTCGGAAGGCAGTCATCCAACAGGTCCTGCCCTGTTCATCGTCAGCACACAACATCCTCAACTCCTTCAACTCCCCTCGACCTTTATTAGGCTGCAAGAGATAATATAGAGATAATGAATAACTCATTACATGGTAATGCATAATTTTCACCACTGCCATTGTTTTAACTAAATTAATAAATTGCTCAAACTGTTTGTTCATCTACAAAGTCTATAACATATAAAACTTGGAAATAAAAGAAAATATAAAAGATAAAAAAAAAACACAACTCACTATTAAAACACAGTTCAAAAATACAGCAGTAAATCAGCAGTAAACCAGACCTTCTGCACTCATATATTTAGTACAGCTGCATGCCGACGCCCTTCTCATGAGACAGGGAGCTGCACAGGATGCCGATCATTACTCAGCTCATAACGTTCCATCAGAAATCAGCTTCATCTCACTTCATCTCTTTGATCTGAGACTCACCTTGATGCAGAACCCGTAGTCTGTGGGCGCACCATGCTGCTTTTTGCCTGTGATGACAGTGAAGATGTTGCTGTCTTCTAGGTCTGCTAGTAACTGTAGATGTCTGGGCTCCTGGAGACAGACATAATTAATAAGTCAGAACATCACAGAGAGACACAGCCTGGAGGTACACTGAAAGACAGAGACGTATGCAGAGAGACCACCATCAATAACATGCTATTTCTTTGAAGGTAATTACATTCAATCTGGAATATTTACTGTGCTATTACTATAAACATTTTATACAGTATGCATATGAATTCTCCAACGACAAAATAATGTAATTACAAATTTAAAAAATCACTGCATTAAAAAAAAAAAAAAAAAGAAGATGTTCTTCACTTGAAGATGAAAGGATTGAGTTGCTGTTACCTTAGAGGTTCCTTTCGTAGAACAGTAGAGTCCTGAGCGCCGCAGGAACATGTAAACCTTCTTCCATGACTTCCTGCCCACCTCCTTTACATACAAATACCCCTGGATCTCTGGACAGCTACTAGTCGCTAGGAAGTTCTGAAAGAGAAGAGCAAGACAGGCATGAAGCAAGGGATCTGCACACTGCATTTTGTCTCTATTCACTCTATAATGTTCTCTGTCAGGGAGTCTCTGCCTCAGCAGGGTGATGCTGGATCACATCTGAAGCCTGTAAGCTTCCTGTCACTGGCAATTGCATTTTGCCAAACAGCAGAGTGTCGTTGGGCTTCTTAACTGACAGCTGATGACTGAGATGGGCGGCAGCTCGGATTCTTACACACCACGGTAGCGACCACAATAAGGCCAGACATGCTACTGTCTGAAAAATCAAACGGTGTGGAGTACTGAAGAGGGCTGACAGGATACTGACACTGTTGTGTGTATGTACATTAACATAAGTACGCACAGAACATACACTGTTTATTTATGTTTTAAGCTGGGCCTGTAATTAACTTGTGAAGACATTTGTTATGCAATGTGCCTGCCAAGACAAATACAGTATATACACTGAACCAATGTACGGTACATTCCTACTGGGAACCCTTAAAGCCTCAACTGTCTCGTGAGTGTCTAAAGTATTTGGAATTTGTGGTTTTCATGTTTCACAAAAATATCACACCATGAAGTGGCAGGTTAAGTTATTAGAGCTGAACTGGAATCTGTGGCTTGCGGGTAGAAGGTAAACTGTTCCAGAGAACTCTTCAATATTTAAAGCACATGTTTCCCACTGTTTTGGAAACAGCTTACAATGGGCCTCATGCACGAGCATTTTCCGACATTTGTGGAGCGCACCGTTCACATGCAACGTTCATTCAATCACATTTCTTTTTGAGGCACAACACTTCACCGCTCTGCAATGACATATGGTCCTTGCATAATAGCGAATATTGCCAACACCTGCTCGAGCTCGGGTCATAAAATATCTTGGTTTGGACAGCACTCTAATTGAGTGCAAAGATCTTGTGTTTAGAATAACTCAAACACTGGGGATTCCTGACACAACTCTGGCTCCCCCCATCCCCATTCATTTATTGACTCCTCTATGTAGAGCATAACGGAGCGAAACGTCTATATGATCAGTGGGGGAGTTAAAAGCTTTCTGTGAGTGGCAAGGATGAAGGGATGGATTCCACTTGTGGTTCTGTCTCTGACAGCTCCATTACATGACACAGGAGAGAGTCAGACTGCATGTAAACCCTCCATCCATTAAGAGCAAAGCTCTTCAAAGTCCCAGGAATCTTATTGTCTGGTCTGCTCCTGGAAGTCATTTCTACATATGTTTTGAGAAATCACTGAACGGCCTGTGAGCGGTCTGTGAGGCAGATAAGTAACATGACACACATGTGTGAGTTTGCACTCTGCAAACAGGCAGGTGAAGAACTGTATGTTCTATTTCTGACTGCCTAATTCCATCCATCACAAGTGTCGGACCTGCAGTGCGTGTGCCGAGACAGTCATGTGTCAACGGGGGATCAACAGTAGTTATTACTGCAGGCTCTGACGAGACACACTGTCTAAGGGTCAGAGGTGAGGTATGTCTGATTGTGCAGTATGTAGCGGGTGCTGACTCTGAGGTAAACTAAACCGTGTGCGTGTCAGGAAGACTAGAGACAATGAGAGACAAACACGTGTGAGTGTGTGTGTGTGTGCGTGCGTGTGTCTGTGTGTGTGTGTTCTACGTACCTGAAGGAGCTGAGATGGTGGAATCGTGTGATTGGTTTCCTGGCACCATGCAACCATGTGCTCCGGGAAAAACGTCTGGTGGAAGAAGAAGGTGGGGAGAGGCGGAGGCAGACAGAGAGACAGACGGAGAATATCAGCCACTGTGACAGTAATTATAGGATAGGAATTTGTGACAGAAAAAGAAACGTCATGCAAATCTCATTACTACAGTCAGCTGTCCTAATATTTCACAAGGACACAAAACGAAGAGAAACTTTTTGTCAAGGAACATGCCTTTCCTTTCATCTCTGAAGGAAACTGGCGCTTTTTAGACTAAATAAATGGTATTACAATAGTTACACTTAATTTGACACTAAATAGCGATCTAAATACTAAAAAGAGTGTGGTGTAATGAAGCTATACTTTTACTAGTTGTATCTTCAAACAATTCAAATTTTATAATTATTAAATAATCACAGTAATAAGCATCACAAAACTGTACTAACTAAATCCAGGAGGAGCTGCTGCCCCACCTGCTAGAGGTGTAACATATTTTAACAAGAGGACGTCATGTTAAGAAATGTCTGAGAAACAGCAAATACCAGGGGGTTTCTGAAGAATTCATATTTGGCATAGTTCTTCCTGAAGAGGAATCTGCTGTCACTGTTCATAGAGGCTTGGACCTGAACCACCAGCTCATGGTCTTCTAGACAGCGCTCTGAGGTGAGACAGGAAGAGAGAGGAATGAGAACAATGATAGAAGTTATTATTTTATTATTTCAACTTTTTCATTATTTTCCTACAATTGCCCTACGATTACAGATAACCTGATTTCAATAATATAACTTACATGTATATAAGATTGTCCGTTAAAAGAGTGAATAGTATGAATAGTTTCTCTTTGTGTGTCACACAAGTTCCCTGGAAATTTTTAATGACTGGCCTCTGTGGATGTGTTATCAACATTTCTCGTAAACCAGAAACAGACAGTTTAAGAAGAACGTGAAAATGAAACTGAAAAAAAAGTTAACTCATTCTATCTCTACAAGAACCTTACTGTATTTTTAAGCACTAATAATCTTATATATACGTATATGATTAAAGCTTTAAAGATTTTTCTTTATATAATTCATAATATAATTTTAGGCAATAATGAATTCAACATAAAAAGTGGTGAATGGGTTTCATTTGACCTGTTCAGTGGTCTTTAAAATTGCAGCCTGGTTTCAATGGTTTGTGCTCATCAAACCAGCTGTGACCGGTGATCAGACCAAGGCCTTTCTCTTTTAATGTGAATAAAAGAGGATGTGATTCAACAAAACGTGTGTCCCTGAATAAATGTGGTCAGACTGACTGTGATGCTGAAACCGGACATGACTCATGAGTCAATTCCAACAGCTTCTCTGTACTGTCTTTAATAAAAAAGACATCCCTTCTTTCCCCGGTAGATTCAATTAAACTTTGTAACATAACTAACTTTTTCAATACCGGTATGGTTTGAAACCTCTTTCTGGTGTGAAAATGGAGAGATTCTGTGCCACAGCTCTATCTCACATCATTATCTCATTTCATGTGTCCTCTCGTTCTCCCTCTTTATCCCCTCTGTCACAATCTCTTTAACACTGTCACGACTCCGCTCTTTCTCTCTGTTACATCCCGTCGTCTGTCTGATGAGTCACTCATGTTCGTGACAGTGACTCACCCTGGCAACACTGCTTCACTGTCCCAGAGTTGTTAACCTTTTTCGAGCTGACAAGTAGAGGTCAACGTCACTTATCTCAAAAGGACCATTTCATCCTATTCAGCAGCGCACCAAGAGTGGGCAGCAATGTACGGGAATAGGCCTCTCTGTTCAAACACACTATTGTTCCGGTTTCTCTGAAGCTGCTATTCTCGTCTACCACCCGGCCACATGTGCACACATTAAATATTACGGCACATACATGTGCAGCGCAGACTTGCTGTCTGTGCGCGCACACACACACACGCATGGGCAAGTACACACTCACGCAGGAATCTCTTGTGCTGTCTCGTCTCATACTGCAAAATGACTAAACAGACATTTCTGGTTTTCCAGTGAGTTCAACATATACAGAGGGCTATAAAAAAAGTCTTAAACTTAATGGAGACCTAATTTAAACACAATTACAATTGATGACTGAAAAGCAACAAGCCGCACTTGACAATTAAAGAACAGATTCAGCAATCAGAGAACTAACAGAGAAGCAAACAAGCCGAATCATTGGTTAAAATACCTAAACTGCTGTAATAAATATATCAATACAATGCATATGATACCACTATATGAAATTCAACCTAATATATTCCTTCTTTGGAAGGTTTTTGTTTTCTTTTATCATACGCTCGGACACAAATTCACATATGCACACCTCTACAAACACACACATGCGCACACACTCTGTATTGGCAGAGGCAGAACCCTTCAATTTCAACAATCAGCACGCTGCAGCTTCATCACAGCCTATTTACTGAGACTTCTAAACATAAAATAGGATGAGTGGTTATTCCAGACCTGAAAAGAATACGGTTGCAGTACAGGTGCACCAGAATAGAAGAAGGGCCACAATAGAATAGAGTTACCCTGCGCTAGAGATGATGTCATTCACGACCAGCCAACCTAACCTTATTTGACAGCATCGTGTTGGCAGCACTGATGAGAATTGTAATCAGATCATGATGGATGGTGAAATATTAGGTTAGAGCTTTGGGACCTGTACTTTGAATAATGCAATATATTTTCTGAAGGTTTCCTCACATGACAGCGTAACAGCCTGTGTGTGGATCTAACTGTACATTTTAGGAATAAACAAAAAAAACAAAACATATATTGACACAGTCTGTCAGTTGAAACGGCAGAAATGAAGTGTTTTTACATACTGTATGTTTTTTCACCCTGTCTCTCTCCATTTCACTACCAGGCACACCGCTCTATATAAAACTGCACCCCCTTCTCTCCCACATCTGTTAAACTGTACAGACATGAGCGCAGAGCGCAGGCTCAACTTGTCTTCCATAAGTGCTTTATAATCGCTCTCTCCTCAGGGGGAGGTTAGGTTTTCTAACGTTCAGCTGGCCACAGCTTTCCAAACTTACTGTTAGGGTGCCAAGTCTAACACAAAATCACCCTGACAGAAACGCAAAGCTCTCCGTCTTCTTAATGTGGCAACAAGTTAAAACTCCTGATGAAGCAGCAGCAATTTTTGACCATTGTTTTCATCTTTTTTCCTTGCGCCATTGTAATAGCACATGTAGTGCTCATAGATATAAAAAAATGCAAATCTACAAATGCAAAAGTGCCACGCTCGACTGTTAAATATACTTTTCAAACACCTCAATCAGTGTTTGCTCCTAACTGTATGAAGGATTTGCTGTATAGAATGTATTCTCTCTAACTACAACAGACCAGTAAACTAAAATATTAAATCTGTGATATCAAACTAAATGCTCTGCCACTATACAACCCCTCGTTTCTGAGAAGGTCCAGCCATCATCATTCAGACATTTTTGAACTACATCAGTCACAGAGGTCCCCGGCTGCTGCAGCGAGAGCTGCTATTTTCAGGAGAGTTGTGTCGGTGGTTTTCGCCACTCCTGAACTAAGGAACCTCTAACATCAAAGATATCCTTTTAAACTCTTCATCAATTACCTCCATCACCTCTCTGCCGTGTCATTTATAGCACTGGATCGATAGCATTACACTGACTCTGATACCGAGAAGAGCACAAGTCGGCAAAGGTTTTGTTACAGTGTTCATCAGTTTCATCACTTCATCTCCTAATCCATAACCTTCAGTTATCACCTTCTCTTCCCTTAGCTTCTTATCTGCTGGCTTCCACTGTGAGCCCTTCATGTAATTCCCCTTCAGTAGCAACTCGGGGAAAAAAAATTACATCATAATATAATCTTCTGCATAACAATCTTTCTTCACGGGTCACTCAGGACTCAGCGTCATCCGGGGTGGAACTGCACTGGATCTTTGTCCATACCCAGGATGATTTGAGACTAAGACCTGAATCCAAGCAATCTTGTGACCTCATATGAGCCTTCCAGAGCTAAGAATATTCCCTGCGTGAATGATAAACTTTTCTCTAAATCACTGACACCAAATTAAATTACTCAGTTATGCTGAAAAGAGTCTAAAGATGTATGTTTCAGGCGGTAAAGTTTTATCAATTGCTGTGTTTGTTTAATTTATGAGATGGCACCAAAGAGATTATCTGCTGGTTCCCGCAGAGGTGTGAGAGTGTTGGTTAGATTTAATAAGGGCCCCTGGGAAAGGCTGTCTCCACTTACAGTAAGTCTGCTGTTTACTTACATGGAATAACTGAGCTCAAACACACCATCTTTCATTCATTCATGCAATTAGCATCAGCCTTCATGATGACAAGTTCAGGATTATTCATCACCTTACACACTTTAATATGTCGCCTAGCGCCAACTATTCCATCTCTAACACAACTGCTTTACATTCAGATCTTTTCTTTCCTCTCAACTTTCAACTGTCCCTTCACCACTGAATCAGAAAATCATTGGTCTGTCAATACTAAAGCAACTCTGACCTCATGTTACGCTATGCATTATTTATTTCCCTCACTTTCTGTTCACACACAAGCTGATCAATACGTTTAACCTACATATTTTTCAGCGACAAGCAGCTCAGTGTGTGTGTGTGTGTGCTCAAATGTCTGCCTCGGTTTTTTCATGAGGTAGCACCATCCTGCCTCTCCTGCACAATACTGCACCGCTACAGCAACGTCTCGCTCAGCCACCGTGTTGAGCTTAAACACTGGACACGACAGCTCTGTTCGTGCACATGCTGCATAGTATGTGCATTCACTCATGCTTGAATACAAGCCTGCGTGAGAATATGCGCCTTATCTGTCTGCCCCGAGTATGCAGGGCAGGCATGCATGCACGCATACATACATGTGAACACACCTGTGTATGTCAGGTGATTGTCTTGCATGTCTCAGCCCACCCAAAAGTGCACGAGTGTGTGTGTGTGTGTGTGGTGGTAAGTGAGAGTATGTGAGCGTCCGTTCACGTGTGTTCACGTGTGCTTCTGTGTGTATGTGAGCATCTGCCCCTTACCTAGCCCTAGTAGTGGGTGGTGTTCAACAAGTGCCCAACTGTTGTCATCCACACAATGGCTTTTATAAACCAGGAGCTGGCACAGGTCCTTGGCTGTCATGTCGGCCGGGATCTCCACCACTTTACCCATGCCGTCTTCACTGAAGATCTTCACAATCTGTGCGGGGGAAACAGATTAACCTTCAGTTATAATGAACAGATCATTCGATGGTAGTTTGGTAGCCTACAGAAAAAAAGCATGACAGAAAAAGAGGCATTTTAACCTTAAATGTGTCCTCTAGATAAGAAAAAAAAACATATATATAGATCGATACATGTTTTCAGGATAAATTCAAAATGAGATAGAGGTTTGGTTATAGATTTTTTTATGGAATACTAAGTTGTGATAAAGTTATTCACCTTTTTGAAAACTCAGTGGGTGAAGCCAGCAATTTTCTTCAAACACTAGAATGGCATTTATGATATAGCGCCCTATACACTATGGCAAACACAGGCCTGTAATTATAGCACACAATAGGAAAGAACACACATTCAAGACTATGTAGCAATTGTGGCGTTAGAAATCACAGACAAGCTTTTCTTAAAGCAACTTGTTGGTGTAATACAGTAGCAAATATACTGTGGTGTCTAACAAGCGTTTGCTCTTGTTAACACAAAGCAGGACTGTCGATGCCATAAGTGTATATACAGTATCTTAAGGGGTTAGTAAGCACAGTGTTTCCAATTATAGCTTATCGAGAAAATGTATGCGAGTATCCAATGATAAGACATGACCATTGAATATGCTTAAAGCTCTTCATGAGGACAACTTCTTCTTTTTCCCCATAACTTACTATGTTGAACTTGGGCCAGTAATAAACATTTCAGAATTAATTTTGTTAAATAATTCATGACATTTTTTTCTACCTCATGCATAACTCCTGGTTTCATTTTGTTCCCATTAATAATACCGACTCAAACACATATTCATGCACATGGTGAGGCACTACTTATGTGTTATGTATATAGGCAGCATACAGTATGATGTTTATATAATGTATTGCAATAATGCATCAGGTGATGAACAGATGAAACCCCTGTTTAAGATCCCATCTGCTTGCCCCATTTTTATGGTCTTATGTCAGGAAATGTTTTGTAAAAATGTTTAAAATGTGTAAATAAAAAGTTCAAAAAAAAAAATAAGATCCCATCTGCTTAAGAGACACACTTTCAGAGCCACACATTCCTGTACATTCATATAAAGTGTAGGTGAGATTCCCTTTGTTATATTCACCCTACAGTCCAGGAGTTATAACTGTCATCTCTATTGTGGTAATTAGTGCTAAATCTGAGTGTCCACACGTTGGCTTTTCACAAGGAAACCATGCAGTCACATTCACAGGACACACAGCTCATGGCCCACAGAGAAAACTAGAGCAGCCTACTTAACCTGAAGAGGAATCCAGACTTGTTAGCCTACACAGAAATCCAGCCTACTAAGCCTAGACATGTAATGTATGCATGCTTCCCACATAATACATCATGGCAAGGCAATTCTGTTCTCTTCCTGAGCAAAAGACGCAGTTTATAGCATCACAGTTTGCACAGACCAGGCCTGAGGCGCTCTATCTGTCCAAAATGCTCAAGACAAAAAAGCAAGGGAACCTCAATCACTCAAAGCTGCTGACGTATTTGACTGTCTTCTTTTATTGCTCTGCTCACATCTTGAAAAAAAGACAAGTTGTCTTCAGCCTTTGAGGTATTTACACATCCCATTTCTCGCCTCTGGTTAAACATAGCAGTACTTCAAAGGGAAATGCACTTAAAATGTAAAAAGCAAAGGATGCGAAGAGAAGGCAGAGAGAGACCACAAGGAGAGATAAGAGACACTGAAAAAGAGCAGCCTTACCTCTACGGCCCGCAATAGGCAGCAGTCCGGGGAACACGAAGGCATTTTTGGGACTGAGCCTGGCTCCCCACACACTCACTCACTCAAACACACACACTCACTCACTCACACACACACAGTCACTGACGAGAGAAAACCTTGCTGTTCTGTCGCCTTGTCTCCAGAAACAGAGATACAAATTTGAATGCCAACAGTTGACAGTTGCGGTTGTGCTACCTGTCACATAGCCTGGAGACTAGTCGTTCAGTCTATCTAGGCCGCTGGCTCTAGGAAAAAAAAAAAAGAAAAAGAAAAAAAAGAACTGTCTGTGTGACCTAAAGCTGGTGTCTGTACAGCTCACAGGACAGAGACACAGAGACAGTCAGCGATCGGATGGCAGCAGGTACAGTACAGTGCTTCCAGTACCGGTTCAGTCTGACAACTATCTTTCCTTCTCTCCCTCCCTCTCTCCCTCCCTCTCCCTCGCTCTCTCTCGCTCGCTCTTTCTCTCTCTCTCTCTCTCCCCCTCACAAAGGGTTACAGCCTCAGCCACGGGCTCCGAGGCACACTGAATCAAACCACACGCTCACCAACCAATCATAAGGCTGCAGCAGGCTGATGTAATCATTCCCACACAGACCCAGGCGTGCGCACACACACACAGAGGCACATACACTCCCTGAGAGGCGCACACACTCCAGTAGACACACAGACGCACAGTCATGGACAGACACAGCCAACTTTTTCAGACCGACCTCTTGCGAGCTCTCTGCATCAGTTTCTTTTCTGACCTCGAAGCGAGGGGGTTCATTTGAGAAGGGTGTCAGGCAGAGAGGAGGAGGAAGAGGAAGAAAAAGGATAAAGGAAGGAGTAAAAAAAAAAAAAAAAAAGTTTGCCTTTGTCGCTTTTCTCGCTTCCAAAATGTTCTGAAGGCTTCAAGTGAGGGCTTGTTGACTTGTATGTTTTTCTCTGCCTCTTTTCCTCTCCCTCTCGTCCTCCCTCCTTCCCTCCTTTCCTCCCTCCCTGTGGCTTAACTATGAACTCCACAGTCAGATCTCTCTGCCTCTCACAGCAGTAACAAGACTCATTACAGAGCAAATGAAATGAAACAAACCTGGAGCAGCACTTGAGCACTCCGACCTTCTCCTCCTCCCCTGGTGGCTAGCTTTGTGCCAACATTCTTTCTCTCTAAAGAACAAAAAACCTGGAGACTTTTGCACGCACACACTCACACACAAACCCCCCACCCCCCAACCCCCACTCCTCCTTTTAACTCCGATATTTAATACGGCATCAGACGGACAAAAGCCCTGACACACCCCGTCTGGGAGAGGTGAGAACAGCTTTATGCTGTCCTTGAAGCAACTTCTTTTATTATTCTGCTTTTTTTCAGGGGAAGGCGAGGGTGTGTACATGCGTGCGTGTGTGTTTGTACATGAGCGGTGTAAGTGTAATCCAGGAATAAGCACAGTTGCAGAGAAGGAAGGAGGAAACGGTGGTCAAAGTGGTCAAAGAGATACAACTTAATTTACTATAGTGGGAAACTTTGGGGAGAGGTGGAGGGAGGGGTGGGGGGAGTCTGTGGCAGGGGGAGGGGAGAGACAGAGAGAAGTGTGTGTATGATTGCACATGTACGCAGGCACATATGTGGGTGTGTGTGTGTGGGATAGGGAGAAACAGGAGACAGACGGACGTGAGAAGTGAAGGGAAAAGGAGTGGGAAGCCGAGGGAAGTGAGAGAGATAGAGAGAGAGAGAGAGAGGGAGGGAGAGAGAGAGACAGAGAGAGAGAGAGAGAGGGAGAGAGAGACACTGTGCGGTGACACAGTGCAGCAAAATGTGTAGTATGAATGCTGTCTACTGTTAACTACATATCAGAGGCTGCACAGCTGTGTCTCTCTCCCACCCCCTTCCTGCCACTGCACTCACACACTCACACAGATCAAGACACACACCCTTGTCTACGTCACAGTTAGTCAGCCAGAGGGGAAAGCCCCAAGAAGAGAGAGGCTGCACGGATCACACATGCTGCAATACAGGTTTTCACAGACACTGCTGCCATTGGTCAATCAGTCAATCAGTCCACTGACGTCAAACCTTTTGATGTAGAATTTGTTGAAATCCGTCAGAAATTTCTACAGTTCGGATGTTTAGAAGACAGGAATGATAATCCAATGACAGGGTTTGCGTCGTAGTCGGTTTAAACAAGAGCACGGACCCAAGAAAACACTCATGTTTGCCACTGTGTGTGTCAACACAGCTAGTGTGTACATAATGCACAAGGTAAGAGATGGCATCGCAAGTATGGTGATAAGAAACTAATACCAGGAGGCCAGAGAAGTGGAAGGAGTTATCAGGACAAGCAGTAGGTAGCTGGTAGGAAGAAGCAGTAAAAATAGAAACCAGCGTCTGCAGGAGCAGCTTCAGTCATCAGGAAAGTATCTTCTTGTCTCATGATAGAGACCACCTCATCGACGTCTCCGACTGTGACTGGTGATTTTAACAGTCAGATGATACAGATCAGCTGAGAGTGTGCGTGACCTCAGCCCCTGACCTGAACTAATGCAATCCTCCAGTCTTGCTGTCTGTCATAGGCTGCGAACAAATCAAATGACCAAATGTGGAATCATTTGGGGCGTGGGCTGATCTTCCACTAGCTGTGGAAATCTTATCTTGAAGTGTGGCAATACCGTTAGACTGCCTCAGGAGTGGAGGGAATGAGAAAGCAGACCGAACGGTGATGACAGCGGAGTGACACATTTCAACTGACCTACTCTACTTCTCGGTGTTCTTCCTAAAGGCAAAGAATAGACATGCAGGTAAAAAAGGGAGGCAGGAAAGAAAGAAAGAAAGAAAGAAAGAAAGAAAGAAAGAAAGGAAAACAAGGATAGAAAGAAAGATTACTTTTTTTATCCTATAATGCTTTTAACTGTGTCCTCATTTAAATAGAGGAGCAGAGCAGAGCAGGGCCTCTCAACTTCTCTGATGACTCAGGTCTGATAACTGCCCTGTGATGTAATCCCCCAGGGAGAGACTGAGAGCTTCAGGCAACACACACACACACACACACACACACACACACACACACACACACACACACACACACACACACACACACACACACACACACACACACACACACACACTGTCAGACACACAGGCACCCAGATGTGCTCGGTCACGCGTACACATCCTGACACACACTGCTAAGCACATACATATTTTACATTTTGTGTATATTACAGTTTGTGCATGTAGAACAATCCTCTCACAGACTCGTACAGTGACACGGCGAGACAGAAACTAGACAGGCGTAAACAGACAAAGAGAAAGTAAACTGCACTGTGTGAGGACGTGCTTTGTGCAAACTGAAATATGTACACAAGCATGTGTGTGCACGCCCAGCAGCTCACACGCATCCACACATCCATCCTTGTTGGGAATTGGTTGGTCTATAAATAGTTCCAGTGGTATTACGTACAAATTACAAGCCATTACATCAGATAGGAGTTACTGTGGCAGATTACAATTCTAAAAGACTGTTAGCCATTAGGCATACAAGCCTGCACACACGTTCGGATCCATTACATGTGGGTGATATTGGGAGGCACTTGAAAAAGGGCATGTAACCTGGATAACAGCTGCACCAGGGTCACGAGTCAGTGTTGGTAAAAAAGCATCATGAAACAAAATGCAAACCGCATTTTTCTTTTCTAAAGTGTCTCCAATCTCTCATATGTAAATTCACCCTCGATACCAGCTCCCATGTCAAGTCTTCCTGGAATACTGGAGCAACAGGGGAATTTTCCGATTAAGACGCACAGGGACTTTCTTGCTCTGAGTTGATGCTTCAGGCTGTGTACAATTATGGCCTCCCTAACCTTAACCACAACCCTTAAACGAACCTTAACCGACTATATCCTCAACATCCGACTGGCTGAGCTTTTTGGTAACAGTATTACCACAATATCTGGAGCAAAAAAAAAAAAAGATTCTGTTCCTTTATTCTGTATTGTATCCTTTTACTGTTGAGGGCTGTGCTGTGTTTGAGATCATACAGTGTTTGCAACCCATTAAGGGGGGGGGGGGGGGGGGGGGGGGGTTAGTAATAAAATAATTAGGGAAACTTAAAAGTGAAACGAACAGCTATGAAAATGGTTAACAGCACTTTTTATATTTAAATTTAACAGATTAAAATGATTAATAGACAAGGGAGGAAACTGAATTGTAAGTTTACTAGTTTAGTTTGTTTATTTATTTATTCAATAGGGATGAAGCAATTTAACATAGTTCCAATATAAATCATGAAACTGATGTATTGCACAGAGAGTTTATAGCTGTTGCTCATTTTCAACTCTTGCCCCTAGTAGGGCTTTTCCATGTACAGTGTAATTAAAATAGTCAGTTTTCATTATTATAAAACCAGAATTGCACAGTTTGGCTGCACTGGTATTTACTTGTTACAAGGTGCTGGTTTTTGCAGGTTCTCACTCTTGCCAAGACAAACCCCTCCACTCAACATCTGCTCCTTCTCTGTCTTACAAAACAACAACAAAGAACTGTAGCCTTTTATAAGCTGATTTGGCTCACACGACCCACCCCAGCTCCATATTCCCATGAACAAGTGCCCTCTATAAAGCCCCCCTGACTCTAATGTGGTGCTGTGTGTGGCCCGGGCCACCACTGGAAAATGACGATCGGATGATGAGATGGAGACACAAAAATCTGAATGAGCCAAGGACAATTGGCCGTCCCCGCTCAGCGCCTGTAGTCAGCAGGAGTGGGAGGCAATAGCCAAGAAAACTCTGCTGACTCATGAGGAAGAGATGGTGAACTGTCCCTTGTCATCCAATTACAGCGTCAAATTAAGACCCACGACACAGAGGCCTATCAGGGCTCAGCGAAGCAAAAGAAGGCAGAAAGGGATTTAGTTGGAATAGTGAAAGAGGGAATAGGGAGGAAGGAAGGAGGGGAGGGGGGTAGGAGAGACGGAGGGATGGTATATAGAGGGAGATGTATTGAGAGAAACGTAGGACAGTGGCAGCCTGCCATCTCTGCCACTGTGCAGCCATGCATCAGACCATGCACTGTATGTTGGGTAGTTAGCCCACAGAGCCCGCTCTGTCTGTAAACAATGGCGTCTTAACACCCACTCGGGCTCAGAAAGTCGAAGGGTCGGAAGATTCTGGAGCTGAGTCAGGTCAGATTTAATCAGCACTACAGGTCAGGTTGCACAAATTTAAGTCAGAAATATGGAAAAGTTATAAATAATATTAAACATATGCAACAGGAAAATATCAGGGATCTGAAGGCAGAGGCAAAGTTTTATGGATGATTCTGACAGGTTCGCAAACACTTTCTGTATATACTAAAATATTAAAACAAAAAAATGAAAATGTGTCATCCAAATTAAAATAGGTTTATTTTAGCTTGGACCTTTTTTTTTTTAGCTCATATAGCCTTGCCTATGGCCTTCCAACACTTCTGGTGACCTGGGGACCATAATTTCCTGAGCATATCAAATGTGTTTGTTCAAAAATTTGTCTTTTCAGAAAGTTTGAAACAAAATATCCCTATAGTGTGGAAAGCTGTCCTGTCTTCCATTGATTTATTAATGTTTTATTTAGATAATTTGAATTCCATAACAAAGTATTAGCAGTTGGTTGAGAGATAAAATATCTTTCTTTACTAAAACTAGACTCGCACTTGCACAGTATATGGCAACACACTTCTTAAAAGCCATTTAGAGCGGGTGATGATAATGCAAGAATCATCTCTCCTCTATTTACTGTGACCACCTGCTGAGAAACACCCTGCACGGGGCCAAATATTTTACCAAAAGGACTAAAGTGGGAGCGGATGCTTAATTGTCCCTCAGGGCTGATTGCCAGCAAACCCCGGGCAGCAAATGTCCTTTCAGACCATCGCTGATTTGGAGCTATTGTCCAATTACAGCAGGAGGGCAGAGGGAGGGGGGCAGGGGAATTGTGATTGGGCAAACAAAGGATGACATCACTGGCATGATTATGGCAATACACTGGAAATGGTCCACCGGTTGTACGGAGAGCTGCGGCGGCGTTGCCCTGTGCCCTCGCATGTAAGTCGGCCTCATATGAAAGGCAAAGTTTAGACAACCAATCTAATGAGAGATTGTGTTCCTCATAATTCTATTTTACACATTTGGTAAAACTTACAGTTGGCAGCAAAAAAACACAAGTAACCAGTTGTAATAATTCTGTGATTGAATTGTCATAAAACTACTGTATAGTAAAGCTATTGAATAGTAGCAATAATGAATGAACACCGCAGTTCAACAGCATTAAGGGAAAACATCTTGAGCACCTCGTGTTCCATGAGTGTAAAAAGAGGACTCCAGCATCAAAGGCAACTACAAACAATCATTCCCCATTCAGAGGAATCACAGTATGTGCCACAGTTCTGTACAAACTGTCCTCAATAATGGGAAGTTCTCTCCGGAGACGCCAAGATCACAGTGTCTTCTGTCTGTTACTCTCTCTCTCTTTCCACTGACACAAATCCCTACTTTAAATAAATGTGGCATGTCCACCCACCTCAAGTATTCTATTCATTTTTGTGACATTTCAAATGAGGAGCAAACGAACAAACGAACACACACACACACACACACACACACACACATTAGGAAGTGACACTCTTGCAACAAAATGAGAACAAATGAGTCTTCTGACTCAGCTTTTAACTATGAACTGTTTCTCCCTGATTTAACATCCAACATTAGTTGCACTTTGTGTGTGTAACACATTAATTAGTTGGCTTTCAAACTTTCAAGAAGAATGAACATATTAATAATTAAGCATATAATAAACTGTTTCCTGTGGTACAGGCCAGAGGAGCAATACAGCAACAAAATAACCTAATAAAAGGGCATCAGTAATAAATTACCATTGACCATTTATTATTACTTTTTATTTTCTCATTTTCTATTCTCCTGCTTCTTCCTCTTTCTTCCCTTTTCTACCTCCTCACAGCAGCAGCTTCAGAAATCTGAGCTGTCCTACTTTCCCTGAGTGAGAGAGTGAGAGTGAGAGTGAGAGAGAGAGAGAGAGAGCGAGAGAGAGAGACAGAGGACAGAGGGAAGGCAGAGAGAGAGAGAGGGAGCTGCAGTCTCCATGACCTACATGAGTCCAACAGCTCTGTTCAGCTTTGGCCAGATGAAATGCCTACAGGCAGCAACACATTGCTCTCTTTGTGAAACACATGGACACACACAAACCTGGACACATGTGTGTACACCTGTATTCACGCACTTATGAGTGTGCATGCACGGTAGTAAACAAAAACACACTCAAAATATAGAAAAAGTGCTGTTGTTATACTTGTGATTACAGTTTCTCGTAAACTAAACCTGAAGTTGTAACATCTACATGGATGACTAAAAGAGTTTTTACATCAATATTGTTTTGCATAATCAACAGTTTGCCACGAGATAAGACAAATGCACAGACACACACATTTGAGACTTTAACTATCTAAAATACAGAGACAGAGATGAAGCAGAGAGCGAACATGATCAGGGATTCCCATTAGCTGAAGGAGTAATGGGATCTGCTCCCCTGTTAGCTGGGTGAAAGTTGTGCCTTCTAATCTTACACTGCCTGCCTACTGGGACAAGGAGTGAAGGATGGACCATTAAAGGTGCATCATCCCCCAGAGCCTGGGTGGTCCAGTCATGCTCCCATGGAAAGACATACATTTAGTTAAATTTAATACAGAAATGAATTAAGTACAGAATGAATTATTAACCATTTTCTGATATTTAAGGCTTGTGGTTTCCTACCATTACCTCAATGAAGAATTTCAAATTCTCCGAATGGGTTCCCCTCATAAATCTATCACTAAAATATTAATGTGATGATATAATTTAATGCTGGGATAAAAGGAATGTTCATTTATATCTACTCTGTCTACTTGACAGTCAGCCCCTATTGATTTATTGATTGTCTGGCATTATTTAGGCTACTCTGGAAGTCTACCTGCTCTTGTTTGGTTACCTGGTGTCCACAGTTTCAGATCAAAATTGTTACATTTACTGTGAACAAAATTGGTGGCTGACCTGTTTCTGCAGAGCTTAGTTCACTACACTCAAATACACTGCCTCTTGAAATCCATCAACAATGCCACAATTGTAGTTTTATTGCACCATTTTCTTGCAACACCAGGCTTGACAGCAGATTGTAAAACTATATCTTTTTTCAATATCTATTGTCCGAGTGCCTGTATTAGCAGAAGCTGAAGTCACTCTTTGCTGCATGCAAGAAATGCATGTCTTTATGCATAATCACTACAGCTGGAATTCATTTTATGTGTATACGTTGCCGCTTTTATATTGGCTCAGGGCTTTCATGTGGGGTACATCACATGCGGTTTGCTGCTACACTCTAGGCAGTGGATGTTAGCTGCAAGACGGTTTAGTGGTCGCTGTGACACTGACCTATTTCTCACTGGAAGCATGTACTTTAATTTAGCATGTAACAGGATCATTTTCGTGCTAATATTTTGTGTCAAACTATTTGCATAAGCGAGATGCTTCCCCAAGAGGCAGCCACAAAATAAGTTCCGCTATGATGGTCTTGATCTTGGTGGGACTTTAGTATTTGCGATAGTGTCGAGCATTCTAAGCAATGCTACTGGCAATATTCTAATTCTGTATACATGAGCTATGAGATGTTGATCTGTTTCCAAGTGGCTTTGTCCAGTTCCAACATTAAAGTCTTATTTATTCAAACTGAGCCATTACTCAGACTAATCTTCCTCACCTAACTCATTACTCAGCAACAGGCCATGTGTATTAGTGTGCCTGCTTGTGCGCGTGTGTGTGTCTCTGTGGCAGTGTGGCAGTAGCAGGTCTAGCTAGCAGGTCGAGGCATGTTTCCATTTAGCGGCGAGGGATAAATATGGCCCTGACACATGAGATGTGCCAGACTCAACCACAACCTGCCTGGCTCTCCTCCAGGTGGCATTTGTTCAGCAGCAGCCAAACAATTTGTATTTCACAGCAATGAATGCTGCAAATCCAATCAGTCACTCAATGCAATTTGTGTATATGTTGGTGCGCGTGCGTGTGTGTATATGTCTGTTGAGGGAGAGAAAGTGAACAGAGAGAGACATGTATGTTGACAAAGGGTTACTGTACTGCCTGCATGCTCTCCACCTCTGCCACAAAGAGCATCAGATAACATGCAAGTGTGTGCATGTGTGTGTGTGTAAGAGAGCGAGAGACAGAGAGAGAGAGAGATAGAGAGAGAGAGAGAGAGAGAGAGAGAGAGAGAGAGAGAGAGAGAGTTATGTTTGCCTTGGGCTTAGAGAAGAGATATAATTTTAGGAATAATGAAGCCAACAGGCAGGCATGCATCAAATATACACACATGGATGCACGCACGCACAAGCTCAATAAAGCATCCAGTTTGAGAGCATTATTTATATTCACATCAGTTACAAATAATCAGGAAGACATAAACAATCCAAATGGCGTAAACAGTCCAAATCACACACGTGCACGTGCACGCACACGTACACGTACACACAACAAAGACAAACATAACTAGCCGATGATTACACAATAAAACAAGTGTCTATGTGTGTGTGTGTGTGAATGCGTGTATATGTGTGCGTGCGCGTGTGTGCTCTCCATGTTTCACTTTAAGATCCATTTAAAAGGAGGCAGGCTGCTGGAAGAGTGAGCCAACAGATTTCTGGCGCTGTGTCACCTTTGATCTCCGCACAGCGCAGCCTGCAGAACACATCAGCACTACAATGAGAAGCAGAACACACACGTACACACACACACACACACACACACACACACACACACACACACACACACACACACACACACACACACACACACACACACACACATATACTGCTGCACTGCTTGTAAAGACAAATATACATACATTAGGTACACACACACAATACACACACACACACACACACACACTATACACAAAACTGAACCTCCTCACAAACACTCTTACATTTAAACACACACACACACCACACACACACACACACACACACACACACACACACACACACACACACATATACTGCTGCACTGCTTGTAAAGACAAATATACATACATTAGGTACACACACACAATACACACACACACACACACACACACACTATACACAAAACTGAACCTCCTCACAAACACTCTTACATTTAAACACACACACACACACACACACACACACACACACTCAGGCCCACAGACGTTCCCACACATCGAGGCCAACAGTTTGGGCATCGACAGCATTCCATTCTGCTTTTCCGTTTACAGTGGAAAAATCTGCCCTTTGACCCAGAGTATTTCCAACATTCAGGAAGGAGGCAGCCAGGGAATGCCATGCTTCAGCGCTAAGAGAGTGAAAGGAGGGATGGATCGATGCCCATCATTTATGTACCGGGTGTTTCTCGTTTAAATCCTGCTGTGTTCTTTTTCAGCAACCCGAATGGATGCCTCAAGAATGTATTTAGTTCAAATTAGTTTTATATTAACGACGCATCACCCACCTCTGCAGTTAGCCTCAGCTCTAGAGAGCGTTGAAGCTTCTTTCAGCTAATTGTTATGGTTTTACAGCAAGAAACTGTTTTGGTTCACTCTCACAATTCTCATCAGTGTTATTTTTGGCTGCTGCCACTGCACCCTATCAGGCCAGCACCAAACAGACAGACTAGCAAGTGAACATACAGGAACATTTAGCAGCTAAATTTTTCTAGGAGTTGGTGGAGACCAAATCTGAACTCAGACGAGAGTGGATATTCGACTTACATTCATCAGGTGGACACAAACAAGACTCCAAATGAATATTAATGTTGCTCTGTGTCTGCATGTCCTCTGATGTTTGACATGTTTGCTAACACATTAACCATATCAACTTTAGCAGGCGATAATTTGTAAGTGTTACAGCCCATTTTGGGTAGAATATCAATTTAAGCTCTAAATTTTCTGAAGAGAACATTTTGGTTTCCATAGTTGGCACTCTGTGTTTCTCTGTGTAGCTACCATATGGTGGTGAGAGCTCCTCATGCTAACTACATAATTCCACACATTTATCTCTCACCAAGCGTTCATGGACTGAGGATATGATGAAAAAACTTTTAGTCATATGAAATTTTGCTTAATGAATTCTTAACAGATTTCCCTCAGCTGCTGGGGCGGACTAGCAATATAAGTGAGTGTATGCAACATTCATATTCTGCAGCAGCATATCTGGCATACTGATAATAATAATGGCCTTTTCAGCAGCTTGTAGAGGGCTGAGATGCACAGAGAGACCGTATGCTGTCTGTGTCATTGCTGCACCACATCTGCCTTCTTTCTGCCCAGAATGAGTCACTGAATACAAGTTAAAAATACAGCTTTTCCAGTTCCAACACAAGCCTAGGAGTAATGATTTTAAATTCAGATTCATTTAAATCAGGCTGCATGATTTCTATGAGCTAAGATGGTGGCTGCTAGCATCATGAGCTCATCATTTAAATTATACTTCAGTACAGTACACTTGATACCGGCAGCATTCACAAAATGCTTTTTTGATAAGTAGGTGTCACAGCTTTGAAGTCTGGCTGACTCAACTAGAGGCAAAGTCATGCGGGGGGGGGGGGGGGGGGGGGGGGTTAGGAAAAGTGAGAGGAGGCGGGAAAGGTGATCAGCACCATCATCATTAGAGTAAATGTCAATGATCCCTTCAGGGATACTGTGGCACAGCAGTTGCCAAGAAAGTAATCCAGAAGAGAAATAGACAGAAAAGGATACTAACGTGATCTCACCTGCTGAACATGCTGAGGTATGGGAAATAAAGAAACGTGTATTGGAACTATATTTATATGTATGTGCAGCACATATAGATTTTCACATCATTAAATATGCAGGGTTACTATTATCCAAGTTGCTTGTGTATGTAATTAAGTACATCTACATCCTGATTATGTGCTGCACATATGTCTGTACATGCTGCTTCCACCTCTAAACGTAACACTATAAATAGATGCAAACTTTGCAGAACCCTGAACATTTTACATACTAAGTTGTATCCGCCTTCAGAAAACACGTAACGTAAACAACATACAATATTTGTGTAACCCTGAACATTTTTCCATACCGTACCTGAAGAATAATAACAAAGGATTATTGTGTGCTAGAAAGTGTGAAGGGATGCTGGACGGACTGCTAGCAAGTTTGACCTGCATGATATAGAAAACTGTATCATCCGTTTTTTCTCAGACTGGGCAACGATGCTGGCACTTAGCACCAACAGCCCATTTGCTAACATTATTAGTGCCAACCTAACCTCCGCTGCTTGTCTGGCACCATGCTCTATTTTAGGCCTCTTACTTCATCATGTATTCGTCGAGTGAGCTGAATTGTCAGAGAACACACTGCACCGTGCTCCCGCCTGGCTAAAATCAGCAAGAATTTTTAACTGTAAGTAAGAGTTTGGAGCAAAGGACAAAGGGGTGGAGGGATGACAGCGAAAACACTTGTGACAGACAGAAAGATAAACATTGACATACAGTCCAAGACACACAGAGATAGACAGAGCAATGGGACGATAATGAAACACAGACTGGAGAGGCAGAGACAGGGCGTGGGGATCCTGCCATACCATAGAGCACAGTGAGCTACAGGACATCCAGTCCAAGTACAGTAAATCCAACAAAATCTGGCAACCCAGTGATCAAATCAGTGTTCCCACACTAGAATGACTGGGGCAGCTCTGGGAACACAGTGTCCAAGTAAGTACATAACAGCACTCTCTACTGCACTGCTAAGGACAGACTGTCAGACAGAACCTAGACGGAGAAAATTAATGGATATACTGGCTAACTGCCTTGCATTGAAGGCTTCTTATAGGTTTTTCCATTGCACGACATGGATTACACCGGCCAAGCTTCTAGTACTTTCTTAAGTGATGTGTGGTTGTAATACCTGCTTTTTGGCCGGTAGGCTGTATATGGAAAGATGTATGTCATTTTAAAATTCCATAAAACCCAGGTTATGTTTGTAATAACCCTTCGAGGCAACAGGAAGTAGGTTGTTTATGGATGTGTGCCTGTCTGCGCACACTTTCGCACATTCCACACTGGACTGGTGCCAGTGCTCATAGATGGCAGTTTGATGGTCTTAATCATCCTGTAGCTCATAAACTAACCCAGTGTATTCATTCTGATTTGGGCTTCTATGTTTCATTGATGCTAAACTTCACAAAAACAGCATGGATCTTTAGTTAGGCACACACACAAGCTGAAAACACATCAGAGAACCTGCACTTTATACCCATCAGTTTTAAACCACTGAACACAGTGCACCTTTATTTCAGGGTTTCCCCTTTAAGAGTGCACAGGTAAGGAGAAAAGCCGGAGAGAGCAGAGCTACGAGTGGAGAAATGAAGGAAGACGGGAGGGAGAGGACAGCAGAGGAAAGTGAGGTAATTGGGAATCATATGGCCGTGTCAAACAGCTTGCCCAGTGATTCCTGACAGCCCTGCACTGCATCCTCATGCCTCCTGCACAGAGGCCAAGCAGTGAGGTAAGGAGGAACAGAGGGACAGAAGTATGAGAGTCTGTCAGAAAGCGCCCGGAGGTCGGAAAATTCAGTAAACTAAACAGAGAAACTTCTCAACAGCAGGCTGGCTGACTGGACTGGATGTTTGGAGGGCAGGGAGAGGGGTAGATAGAGACAGACTGGCAAGGAGAGATAAAGACAGGGAGAAAAAACTGGCACAGAACAGAGAACATGTGGTTGAAATGATTAAGGTCAGAGGTCTTAGAGAGCGGGCTGGGTGCAATAATTTACCTGCTCACCATCCCACTTGTCAAACCTTAAACAGATCACCAAGTTTTCCTTGTATCACTCAAGGGAGGAATAAGGGTTTGTGAGAAAGCAATGTGACCACCTCTCCTCACGCCTCCAAAGCTGGACCCCAGGGGCATGTGTGTGTGATGAGACTGCTCTGCGGGAGGTTTTTGCAGTGGAAAGGTGCTGAATTGAATTTCCACTGAAGAACAACCACAATGAGACATACTTTCCATTGCCATCAACAATGAATAGACACTGCCAATGCTGTAAATAGTTTACAGAACTCACAAAGACAAACAGGCAGACGTGAGCACAAACACACAAACACACAAACACACATGCATCTAAAAAAAGAAGCACACCCATGTGCGTGGATGGATGCACAGGGCACTCACACAAGTTTACATGAGTGTGTGCTTAGTGTGTGCACTGTAAACACACATAAGGTTTTCAACAGCTTTCTCAGCATTGGCTCTTCATTGCAAAACAAAACTAGTAAAACACAGTTTTTTGTCCTATATCTAGGAACAGTTTACCTTCACAGCCACGTTTCAGATGTAGTGCATTCTGAACAGAGGCATGGCAAGACTTCAACACATGATGCAAAAACTTTTTCACACCCTACTCCTTAGTTTCTAATATGACTGACAAAATTAAAAAGATCTTGTAAGTGAACTTCATCAAAAACAATCTCATGTTACAGCAGCTTCAGAGAGTATTCTGACTTCTTACACACTTGTTGTGATGTAATGACCACGAAGCACACAGTCAAGGCAAAGCTGGAGAGGCTTGACATAAAAGTCTGACTGTCCTTGAGTCAAAAAGACAACAGGAATGTTATAATCAAATTATGCTATGTAGAAAAATATCAAAATCCTGCTCTATTCATTCCTGCTCACAAACAGAATAAACAGGATTACTGTGTTCTGGGGCCATAAATGCAATCAGTGTCAAAGGCTCAAAAAAGCAAAGTCCATCTGCAGTGGTCAGGTTTTATTGACCACGTAGTCACATTTTTACATATTTCATCATCTGATTACTGTAAAATCACAGAAATAATTTAACTCCACCACTAATCTCCAACTCCCCTGCACCTCCTCTAATCCCCCGCTCCACTTCCTGGTCTAATACTGCACTCTAAACAGGATATCTGGGAATTCAAACACCAACAACAAGCCTGTCACCCAGTCTAATAAATTGGTTTCTGAATATTTACCAGACATGACCGCTTCACTTACATGGAGCTTAAGTTATGTCATAGCCGGTAATTCAATGCAAAGATAACAACAACTTAGTGAAACATTAATCTTTGACCTATCTACTGTATGAACAAGGATTTGCAATGCAGTGTTCAATTTATTCCACAGCTAATAATTCAAGCCTGCAACAACACCACAAAGACAGAAACTCATGGAGACAAGAATGAAATTGAATCTTTCAAGGTTTAATCCAACATTAACCATTTAGGACTTTATTTATGCCACAGATGGTAATTCAAAGCCACAACTTCTCTTTCAGCATTTACTGGATGCCACCGGTTCATCAAGTCATCAAATGATTTATGAACTGATGTTTTAAAGGAGAGCAGATCATATTAAAGTCAGACTTGCATAATGGCTCGAAACAACTTAACTGGAACTGCAGTCTAGCAGCCATGACCAGAACAGGCCAAGATCATAGCCAGGGTAGGGTATTTATGAGAAATAATCCTCCCTCACATTACTGTAAACTGGTATGTTACTGTAAGCAGCATTGGCTGGCCCCATATGAAGATCATTAAAAGTGACTGTAGAGGGACTATGACTTCCAGGAAGAGACGGACCAGCCTCTAAATCTCTGTCAACACATGAACACACAAACACACACACATGAACACGCAAATGCAAACAGGCTCACAGAAATGCTGCCATGTGTGCAGGTACACACACACATGTGTACAAACGTGCGCGCGTGCATGCACGCACACACACACACACACACGCACGCACACAGACACACGCACACAGACACACGCACACAGACACACACACACACACACACACACTCACGCACGCACACGCACACAGACACACGCACACAGACACACACACACACAGACACACACACTCACGCACGCACACACACCTCACCTCAGTCTTTTTTTCTCAAACAAAGCCACAAACCCTGTTAAGCACACACATGCACTGTGCAGCACAGTACCGTCATATGCAAGCAATCTACACGCCTCAGATGAGCAAAACATGGGGGCAGATGTAGAGCAGGGAAAAATTCCTAAATGCTTATGTCCAACACACAGTCGACCACTTAATACAGCTTATTTACGATACCCAAATTCTGCATCCTTCAAAACAAGTAACTTGAGTCACACACTTCTCAGTTGTCAACATAAAAGTAAATCAAAATCAGCACATGTCTCATATCCTGTTTTTTCAAAGGGAAAAGCATCTGACATGACCTCCCATACTGTATGAAGACAATGTTTTGCATTCGATGCAACCACACTATATTATGACTAATTATAACTTTCATTTCTCAATACCTGAAAAGTCGAAGTTTCTGAAGAGAGAAAAAATTTCGACAGTGTGTCTTTGTGGGGATTTGACTTACATATTTGCCAGTGGAAGGTTCTCCGGGAGGTAGGGACCCTGGACTGAGGACAGGTGAGCTCGCTGGACTGCAGAGCTCGGGGAAGGGGTTGGGGATGGCCGGGAGAGAAGATGTCCTCAGCTGCTGCTCCTCCACCTGCAGCCTCCTGAACAATGGAAACAGGACAAAGGAACAGTCAGAATGGTAATGGCAGCGTAGCCTGATGCACCGAGCGTGCAAATTGGCATCAGCTTGTGTTTGCTAATTATTCAGGCAAAAATCTTAACTAAAGCCCAAGGTCGCGCCCTGGAACAGCCACTTAAAAAGTGAGATGGGAAAACTTTGAAATGCGACCCGCTGACATGAGAAATATGTGCGGGAGAGAGAGAGAGAGGTGGAATTAATAAAGCATTGCTGTACAGTATCCAGGCTCATGTCTGTTTCCGTCTGATCTACCCGTAATGAACAGTCTCCCAGCAAGTGGAAATCACAGACCCCCGCAGCCTGCTAGCTAATTTTCTGCAATATTTATGGTGCATCAATTTTGAATCAAGACATCACTTTAAAGCAGTTTTTAAAATAGGCACATACACTGTGAGCCAGTACCCTTAAGAACGGATGATGATTTGACAGTTGAACATAAACTTTTCAGGATCCAATCATTTAATAAAAGAAAAGTGCAGGTCAGTTTGTGAAATTCAAGCTCCGAGGCTAGCTTAGAGAATCAGTGTAGGAGACACTTTCTCTTAGTCTCTTTCTCTATCAAACTGTCTCTCTGTAGAACCCAGTGAGTTCAAAAGGGAACGGGCCTTTTGATGTCGTCCCATCTGAGCTTGAGAACAGGGTTATTCAGAGGTCAGCCTTGAATAATAAGAACTTCAGGGCCTGTGTGTGTGTGTGTGTGTGTGTGTGTGTGTGTTTGAAAGAGAGCGCTCTTAAGACAGAATACTCCATTACCTGATTATCCCTCCTCTGGTTCTGTCAAATACTCCAAAGGCAAATAATAGAAGCTGACACCAGCTCTGCCATGAATGCATGTTTGTGTGTACACTATGTATGGGGCCTTACTTCAGTTGCCTCAGTGTATGTGTGAGCGTGCATGCCCGCTTTTCAATGCATACCACGATACCCTCGGGAGAATATGGGTTACTACTGTTTAAATTGAGGGAGACGTTTGCACTTGGTACTAAAATAAATGAGATTTTTTACCTTTCTCCTGCTGCTGGTGTAGTTTGAGACAAAGAGGGAGTGACAAGGAGGAACGGGTCATTCAAGGGCTACAGATAGGGAGCGGGGAGGAAACATTGCGCCCAATTATTGAGAGGGTGTGGAGGAATGAGTGTACAGTGAGAGGCTTCTTTTCCAGTGTGAGAGGAGAAAAAAAAGGGTTTGAGCTCTGCATGTGAGGCTCTACATGTGCAAATGGAAGAGGTTGGAGGGAGGCAGCTCACAGCTTAGTGCCACACTTCGGTTGCCTGAGTGCATGTGTCGGTATGTGCCTGAGCGTTTTTGAGTTTGCTTGCTCAAGGCCTACTGTATTTAGACATTTGCTGTATGATTTTTTTTTTTTTTTTTTTGGATACTCATTTCTAAATGCTTGAGATGTGTTGTAAGTTTTGATAAAACACCTTTATTTTACTAAGGCCAGTTTATTTTAAAATAATCAATCCTCCAGTAATAAATTCTATTAGGACCACCACAGAAATATTGCAAATATTAACAACTTAGAAGCTGGAACAAAGTCATGTTCAGCTTTTTGTAATAATAGATAACAATTTTCTGATTAATTTTCTGCTGCTCAAGTAATTGTTTAAACTTAATGGACTGATCCTTTCAGCTTTACATTCAATAGATACACAAGTGTTCACTGAAAATCATCTCTCACAGTTCGTACGTTTGTGTCACTTTCCTGTTAAAGAGCTTATCGCTTGCCAGAAAATGCAAATCGAACTATTATCACTCATTTTTACTTTGCATCAAAATTAGCACAAGGTCAGGGATGGAAAATCGACTCTTGAGGTACAACAGAATCAATATGTTGCTTAAGAGCACTTTGCCATCCAACGCCGCATTCACTAATCCTTCAGACACTGTTTCAGTCATGTTAACATTCACATGGGAGCAGCTCTATGTTTCTCTCTGCTACTGATTATTTATTTCACTCTCCCAACTCACTCCATCACTCGGCAGCCAAATATATGTTAATGCGTGCTGTGCGTTCACAGTGAGGGTTATCTTTCATGTTAGTCCGAATCCTTACCTCCAGGGTTCAGCTGCCTTTCATACTCAGTTGCCTGCCACAACAACCCACTCGACTATGAGCTGCTGAAGTGGCCAAAGGAATTGTTCTTAATGGTTAAGAATCTGCGTACACTGTGTAAACACCTACCTGACGGCGAGGATGTGCATGGGTTGTGACCGTCTGAGGCTGGTTTGGGACGAGTCCGCGGACGAGGAGGGGGAGGTGAAGGGCGGCTCCGGGGAGACGTGGCTTAGCGCGTGCGAGTGCTGACCCTGCCGTGGGTGGTTAAGTTGTGTGTGGTGATGGTGGTGATGGTGTTGGTGTTGGTGTGAGGAAGAGGTTTGTCCGTTGTGCAGTAGTGGGGTGGACTCTGTCTGCTGACCACTGCAGGTGGAGTACAGGCTCTCCAGCGAAGAGTTCATATCATTCACCAGGGCCTCGAGGTCAACGTCATCTTCTGGTGAGAACCGACAGAAAGGAAAACTTCACTGAGAGAATGTTAAGACAGAAAAATGCCAAAATCCCTCAAATGTGCGTCTGTCAAACGGATAAAAAAAAGTGAAAAAAACTAAACTGACCAAAGAACAGTGTGGAGCAGAAAACACATCAGTAAAGCTGGACAGAAACTCAAACCCTAAATGCAATAAAGCACAATAAAAGAAAAATGAAAGTCCTATAAGCCTGCTGCTTTGGTTTCAAATAGTTGAGGCACACAAAAAAAGAGGTAAAGTCACTGGATATTGTTGGGACTTTCCCTTTTTCTATTTCAGTTTCTCTATCATTTCATTGTGGCCAGGATTTGAACCCTTGACCTCACTTTGCACCACCTTAATTCCAAGTAATACTAAAAAAAAAAAAAAAAAAAGGAGAAAAAAAAAACACTGGCATACACAATACACAAGAGTGCACGCACGCACACACACACACACACACACACATTGGTAACCAGTTTTGCCAGTGCTCAATCAACAAGACTTGACTACACACATTGTGCTGCCCTGTGAGCTAAATCTCCAGGGATAACAGGTACAAGCACAAACCTGCCCGTAACACTTTTCAACTCTTACCACTGGGGTTCACAGCAAAGGCATCGCACTGTAAGCATCTGCTCTACATTGGCCTCACGTATCAAACATTCTGCTTTTAAAAGTCTTTAAAAGCAGGACGTGGAATTCTTTTCAGAGGAGGAATCTATCATCAAAGCCCCTGTGAGAACCTCAAGGCACATTTAAATTCATGAAGTGAATTTTTCAAGCGACTGCAGGAGCCTGTTGTATCAAAGTTTGAAGCTAGCTCAATTGAAGGGAAGCTCACATCTAATTGCTTCATGCTGTGAAAGTTTTATCATCTGGGTAAACTGGGCGCCTGTCTTTGCACTTTCTAAATTACAATCTGCATTGACGACTATTCTTCTGATTAATTATTCTTCATTATGAAAAAGAAATTCATGTCATGTATTCATCATCACATCTCTGTATTCAGATCCCACAACTGTACTGTAGGAAACAAGTGAACCACTAGGGGGAGACAGGCTCTAATTGTACAGGGCAGAGGCTCTCAGAAGGAGGCTCACATAAATATTAGGACATGGACTCACTCACATTTAAAAAACGTTAATTATGGTGTGACTTATGGCTTAGGACAGAGTCAAGCTGCTATTTGAACTGAAGGATTGAGAAACATATATGTTGATGTGAAATTTGAATGCAATTATTTTTTATATACTATTACTAATATGACCATTGATTCTCTCAGTGGGCTTACATTATAATCTGGTGGTTTATAACTGCAAAAGAGTAATGATTTCAGTCTTGTACTTATACTTTATTTTCCCCTTATTATAACACCAGAGGTGCTGTGTTTTATTTATTTTACTTCTTTTGTAATAACATGCAAAATGAGAAAGTCTCATTTTGATTGACTGAATAAAAACAAAAAATGTCTTAGCTCTACAGCATCTTCAGGATCTACAAAAACACCAGTCATGGCTCATGGTTCAAAAACCAAGCTCTATGAATGAATGAATGAATGAATGAATGAAAGCATATGAAACACCATATTATAACTTTTAATATGTAGTCCTGCTATCAGAAGTCCAGAGCTTCAAATGATGTAACTTCTTCACCACAGCTTAGGGTGCAGGACAGCTGGATCACGTGAGGTGATGTGAGGGTCATTGGAACTCTAAAGCAGCTAAGAGCTCCACTGCTCAGCGGAAAGCTGACAGTGGGAAGCAGTAGTTTGACTGATATAAATTTTTAATATTAGATTTGTGTTTAGTTTTTTTTTCTAAGTTCCAGAGGGAACAACAACAACAGGAGCCACAGGTTAGCAAGCCATTGAACACCCCCATCCCTGCATGGAGCAGCAACCAGCTACCCTGCTAAACCCAAATTGTGGCCTTTGAGGAGCTTTTCCTGAAAACGTGTCAGGTAGCTGTATCACAGGTGCCTGTGATTCACAGGTGGTTAATCTGTAGGTATTAATAGCGACAGGTAAGCTGGAGCAGCTACTTATAGATAGCCTGGAGAGCTAAAGAGCTATATACTACAGGACACAGGGTGCATACAAAGCCATACACAAGGCTAAAGGACAGAGCAAGACACCTGTAACACAAGACAGTACAACGTTAATGAAAATGTTCATCTCTTTTTAAAGTAAGAGTAATCGAACATGCGCTTAACAATACAGTAGCTGTTGAGAGTAAACCAGAAACTTAATCAAAGGAAAGCAAAATTCCCAAGATGACGTCAACTGCTCATCATCCATCATTCTCACTAGGTGAGACATGAACCCTGAAGCAAGTGAGAGAAAAACAAGCTTCCTCATAAATCCGACCTATTTTGGCCTCTGGCTGGAGGGACTGGCAGAGCTGTTTGTATACAAAGAAACACAAGCCATAAACTCACGCATGGATGGAAGGATTTGTGCTTCACTATCGTGTACGATCTCATTCACCTATGCATGTCACAATCAGGCAAACACAGGTATGCGTCATGCACCCGGGTGTAAGACAGAGAGATTGATGACACAGACAGCATGCAGGCAGGCACGCACACACTCAACTTAAACCAATGAATATGTGGAGCAGGGAACAAACCGTGGTTGTTCTTTCCTCGACATGGAGTCATGCCAGACACTTGGCCTTGGAAGGCACAAGAAACAGCATAAACACCTTTACTTATGCCCACCAAACACACAGCGGTCACGGCATGCCTGGCCTCACAATATTGCAGCCATTAATTAGATCCTCTTAAAATATCAGAGCAGCTCAGGCGGCAGGGAGCACACAGAGCTACAGATGTAGACAGAGCAGTTGACAGTGGGAATCTGCAGCTGTGATGCAGTCGCTCAATGGCACCAAACACTTCAGCGAGTGTCCCCAAACTGTCGGGATCAAAATGTTATGTAGCTGAGGTAACTGAACCTTTACACCACCGCCATGTGCCAAGCCAAGTGGCTTTCACAACAAAATGGAGACCGTGCCAGTGACATCCAGGAACATCTGACTGATAGCAAGAATTCATTTTAAAGCTGTATCCACCTAAAAATGGGAATCTGTGTTAAGTGTCTGTGGCTCTGGAGTGCAGCAGGAATTACAGGATAAATCGGGTATAAAAAAGGTATTAGCACCTCTGGGGCTTTATTATGGAGAAAAGCAATAGAAGTTAAATGAACTACTAATGCTGTGTAATAAATGAACATAAGCAGAGGGAAACAAGCACCTCCTTAACAAATCCTTCCTCTAAAGAAATCATTTATTTTAAGATGTGTGATTATCTTGAATCCCTTCATTTAAAAGGCCGTGGATCCACGTGGAGGTGCCTTAATGTTTAGTTAATATTGTGCTCCTCAGGAACTATACTAGAGCAGCAACTAACAACTACTTTCACTAGTGATTAATTTGATGGCTATATTCTTAATCAACCGATTAATGGCTTAGTCTATATAAAAGCCTCAGCTCTAAACTGTACACCATGTTTTTCAATATAGATTGGCTATTTGCCATATTTCAATATTGGCTTGCATTTTTTTTTTCCATAAATTTAATGACTGTTTCCGCTGAACTTTAATATGTCATAATGAAACCTTTATTTTAAAGTCAGTCCTTTGTCCCTCCCTTTTTGTTCTTTTTTTAGATTTCTGCTTAAATTCGACTGTAGAAGTCAGAGCTAAATGGAAAACCCTGATGGGTCAAAGGATAACACTGACATTATTGTCCTCATTTCCTCATTGTTTCATTTCTCCCATGGCCTCAGTTCATTTGCTTCTCTTTTCCTCTCATGTTAACCCCCCCCCCCCCCCCCCCCCTCTTCTAAGAGCCTCTAACCGGTTAAATTAGGGGTAAAAATAGCCCAAGCTTCCTCTATTGTCTGAGCCACGCTAAATACAGTATTAACCAACTGTAAAACTAGTCATGTCTGGTAAGAATCTGCATAAAAGCTGTTTTGAATATTTCTGATCATTAGCAAGTGAGACAAGGCCAAAACAAGACCATTGTATTGATGGCAGATCCATATGGCTCTCCTTAATCCTGGAATGTACTCTATGCATTTTTTATTCATTCCTGCTAGTTAAAAACAAAAAGGAGGGGCAACCCTCCTGCGGAAAAGGGGAATGTAAGGGGTATACATATACAGAACATCAATTGAACACACACACAGAGGAGACACACAAGGGGGATAAACAGTCTCTGAATACAAGCCCAGCAGAGGGGTTTCCATTCAAAGGGATCAGTGGGAGTATAGACAGAGCAAGTCTAAACTGTAAAGCGTGGCTCTGCACTGGGGAGTACAATACCTCTGATGACAGCACACACACCCACTGACGGCCAGGCCTCCTGATGGGGAGGGGGCGTGTGGGAGGGTCAGAGGGAAACAGGAGGGAGGGAAATCAGAGATGAACAGAAGGGAAAGGAAAGATGGGAGGAAATAGAAGTACAGCAACACAGACCCTCATTTAGGGGGAACTCTGGAGAGGGAAACTGGTGGAAGAGAAAGTGGGTTCACACAGGGTGAGGGTGATGATGTGCCGGGTATTTTACTTCATGAGAAGTAAAACTATTACTTTGGACAATTTACAGATACTGGCTGAATTGCTGTTGAATTGGGTTCAGATTTTCATGGTGCCCTTCAAACAACTCGTAATGATTTAAGTGCTGCCGTGAGGTTGAAATTCATGGTTGTGATTGAAATGTTTTAACAAACACTGGATGGACTGTCATGAAGTCTGGTACAGATGTTCATGTCATCCTGAGGATGCATTGCGTTAACTCTGGCAGTCACCTGACCTCTCATCTAATCACATGGTCAGGTCAGCTGGACCTTGTTTAATTCTAATTAGTAAATGTTAAAATGCTAACATGCAAAAGGGAGATGGTGAGTGTGGCAAACACTACCCGCTAACCATCAACCTGTTAACATTATCATTGCTAGCAGGTTAGCTTGCTGATGTTAGCACTCAGCCCAAATCGCCAATGTCTCAGCTTCACAGAGCTGCGAGTGTATCTGCAGGCTCTGAGTCTTTTTGATTTTTAATTAAAGCTGAAGACATTACACATTATTTTTGTGTTCTCTGTGTTACATCCAACCAAACTGAAACTTGACAGCTGTATGTTAATTGAGGTTACAAACGCAAATCAGCAAATTTCTTTCACATCACCTCGTAATCTGCTCTTTCCCCACCCTTCCTTAACCCCCTGTTAAAGAGACCCATTCTGTGCAGGAATGCAGTCCCTTGCTGTTTGTGAATAAAAGTGTGTGTCTGTACACGTGCATGTGTTTCTGCACGTGTATGCCCACGCATGTGTGCCCCTGGCATGTCACTCTCTCTCTCTACAAAGGCATAACTGAAATAACTGGAGGTGGGAGCTTTCCAGGCCTGAGATCATGGCTGGTCAACCCCTCCAGAGCCACGCCATCAGATTACTGCCTTGCATTGGTACCATTGATGGGATTTGTTGCCTAGCAGCTATACGCCCATGTGAGACCCCCCCCCGCCTTACCAAAATAACAAATGTCATGGCCTTAGCACCTCCAGATATATAAACACACAAACACACACATATATAAAATATTCTAGGTGTATTATACTGTGATGTCGCAGGTGGGTTTTCTAAATTGTGGAAGCGTCCTTGCCGCTGTACTGGTCAGAGTGGCACCTCAGGTATCTTAACACCAGTACATGACACTCTGACATACTGGCCAATAAAATTATGTAATAACCTTCGTACAGTCACAGTCAAATGATTTTATCTTGCATTCGTCACAGTTTTTGGCACTACATCTCGAATATTCACTGCAAACCGCATCTGAGAACCTCACCCACTCCCTTTTTCCACCATTGTCTCTTTTCTTTTTCTGTTGCTTATTATTAAGGCATGATTTGTACTCTTGAACGCTGCCTTGCTCACAGTTTACTGACAGATTTAAAGCAAATGAGTTGGTATTTTACAAAGCTTTTCCTGTAGATCTCAACCACATCTCAGAGTAGTTTTTTTTTTTTTTACCTGCTCAAACTTTTTGAATTCAAATACAGCAAATTTAATCATGTCAGATGAATAGAAATGAGTACGATGCCAGAATCTCAGGTCCCAAAATCCGAACATTTGTTTGCAATTCCTGTGGCCAGGAACCAGTCAGGCTAGGTATGAAACAGGTAGGAGTGCTAACTGCCTGTCACCTAAACCTAAACTCTAGAGGATGACTGTACTGAATTTGGCTTTAACTGTAAAGGAATGAAAGTGTATTTCACAAAGGTTCTATGGCCATATAAACAATGAGCTCAGCTATACTGCGTGACTGAAGTCACTGTGATGTGTTGCTGGGAGAAACAACAAAGAGAACACAGCATTTGCATAGTGCAAGCCTGTGACATCGCTTCAGTGGAAGAGAGGACTCATATACAGTATGTGCCATGCCATGCCTCGTGTCATCACAGCATTCGGATAAACCTTATTAAACTTTGTGCACAGTAGAATATTACGTACAAAATGTGTAGATTGCATGTTGGAAATATCACGTGGTACAACTTTTACTTCTAGATATCAAATATTGGCCTGCAAATGCCCCGATAAGCCGCTCAAGCGTACCTCATTCCAAACATATGAAATAATGGCAGGTCGTGTTCCAACAAAGCCGTACTGTTCCCTGCAACATTAATAGGTTTATGACTGTAGTGGCTTTATAGCGAACAGCAAGTAGCAAGTAGCTGGTGGCTGCATTAAAGTCCTATAAGAATGAAAGAGTGGGTTTACTGGGAAAACAGGTTTAATAACGTCAGCAAGGATTATCATGTTGCTAATAACACGAGAGGTACTGGGGCTCAATTCAAAATCTCTGCTCAACTGATATAGATTTTGAGAAGCACACGTAATATACTGTAGCTTGTGAGACATGCTTGAGACAAGCAGTAAAACTACGTAAAAGTGGCAGCTTGCTGGCCATAATTTGTCACCCATTACTTGATTAGATTTAAAAAAGAGTGAGAGAGCAGAGAAGGAGGTCTGACAAAAAAATTGTCTACGGTACCAGCGCTCATCACTCAGGCTCCCAATACATGTCTGGTATAATCTATTGTATAAAAAACCTGGGTATACAGCCAAAATATAATCATTTAGATGTATAAGTGTAAGCAAAAATGTTTCTTAGTTAAAGTCATCTTCCTTCGTCTGCCTCTCTGGTCCTCCTGAGTTCCCTCCATCCCGGCTGATCCTGAAAAATGACAATGTAATTTATGCTCCATTTATTTCCCATGCCAGGGCCAAGCGTTCTAATTCACTCGTTGGGTCCTCACAGACTCCCCGCCCTTACCTCCCATGCTGAGCCAATATTGTGCTTAAATCTCATGCTCCGATTGTCATGGATGAACACTGCATGGCACAATTAGATAGACAGCGTAATTATAATGGCACCCTGTGTCCATGCAGATCACTCTTTGAACTGCTGAAATGTTTACAGCGGAAGAGACCCAAATATATATTATCTCCCTCGACCCCCCCACCCCCCGCCCCCCGCCCAGCGGAGGATAATGAGCAGCAAGCCGACATGACACACACACACACACACACACACACACACACACAGTAGTAGTATCAGTTTCCCAGGTAATTTCTACAGCTCTTTTGCATTCTCTTCTGTATGAAAATAAAAGTAGTGAAATGAGTACCCTAAGCTTGTGTTACACCAAGTCTATGTACAGTGAATCCCAGTAGTATTTAAAATCATATGTAATTTGATGTCAGAGCACACAACACCAGTACAACTCAAGAATATTTAACAGCTCTGATGTACAAGCATCAGCAAACACACACACTTACACACAATATCTACTGGATGTTGAAAACCAACCTTGATGGTTAGGAGAACTCCGATTGGCTGTTTGCTGGAAGCTCGGACCAATGAGGTCAGCTTGTCTGTGATTGGAGGACCGGTCTATATTGTCCTGCTGAGGGAGAGAGAAGCAAAAAAAATAAAAATTAGACTCAGTCATTAAAAAAACCATTATCCCATCATTGTTTCATGGAGAAGAGAAAATCAGCTGCCGAATCTTAAATTTAAAAGAAATTACTTGCAGTTAGTTGTTATTAGATATCATATACAAGGAAAAATAATGCAGGTGTCCAATAGCAATCCACGTTGGTGGACTTTTCCAAATGGGCCTCAGCTGTTGACATAAAGATGTACTCATAGTTATTGAAAAGACATAGCTGCTGTGGTCAGAGTAGTTAACAGTGTAACAAGAGAGGCAGCTCTGCCCACAATATTTGTTTAATCTCCTAGGTCTACATGATTATGTAAAACACCGGGCTCCAAAAGGTATTCAGAGCTACAACCAAGCTGAATTATGTTTTATGAAATAAAAACAGGTCAGGGAAGAGAAAAGCCAAAACAGAAATGGTCAATGGATCAGAAGAACATGAAGTACGATAAATTCAAAAAGGTTGAGCTAAGATAACCTCTACAGTCTTGTACACTTTTGTGTGGAAACACTGCTACATGCCACAAACAGCATGTGAACATGGTCAGGTGTGTATCAGAGCACAGAAAACTGTTGAACCACAGCGTCCTGGTTTGACCTTTGTTACACATTCTCGACACATTCCAGCCACTGCAAAACTGTTCAATGAGGAAAAACCACAACAAATAAGGAAGTGTGTTTGGTTGTGTACGGTTAAGGACTTATTTGATTTTGATATGTTTCTAAAACCACAGAAGAGAACAACTTATCCATTGTTATCCACTGTGTGTGTGTGAATGTGTGTGTGTGCGTGTGTGTGTGTGCGTGTGTGTGTGCGTGTGTGTGTGTGCGTGTGTGTGTGTGTGTGTTGTGTGTGTGTGTGTGTGTGTGTGTGTGTGTGGTGTGTGTGTGTGTGTGTGTTGTGTGTGTGTGTGTGTGGGTGTGTGTGCAGACTGGCGTCCCACGCAGGGCCTAACAGCAGGAGTGGGAACAGAACGTACTGGGACAGACTACTGTGTTCAGAAAAACATTGCTACTGACTCTGTGTCTCTTACACAGCAGACCTCCTCTAATGCTGTAATAAAAGCTGCTGCGGTTGCTTGTTCTGCCTCATTTAGAGCAGTGACAGACAATGCAGGCAGCGCTGGATTCTTTTATATACTTTTTTTGTTGTTGTTGTTTTTCTATGATAGATGCTATTGCCTTATGTCAGTTTGAGTTATCTTTGTTGCCTCTGGAGACAATGAGTTGCAATAATTAAATGATGACGGTCCTGGTACCCATCATGCAGTTCTTTGGACTCACAGTCAGATGTATTTTCTGGACTGTGTCTCATTTAATGAAGCAGGTCCAGGCTGTACTTAGTATTATAAATTCTTAAGCTGAGTGGTGTCTTATTGCCCCAGACCAACATTTATCACTGTTTAAATAGCTGGTCTCTCTTCATCCCTTGCCTTGTTTCCTTGTCCTAGCCTTACACACAGTTACACACACGCACAGACACACACAAATCTAATGTGATATGCTCTACAACATTACAGTTTTTATTCTATATAATAAAACAAACCAAAAGCATTGTAAATAACAGCTACTTTCCAATTGAATTAAGGACGGTTTTAGATGGATTTTATAGTAAATCTGTGTCTCCGTGCAGCAGACTGCTTCCTGAACGTGCCATTTTTCATTTCAAAGCTCAATTTTTTTCTAAAGGAATCTAATTATCGCAGACTTTCCTTTCGCACCTGCGACAGTTAAAGTACCTTTACTAACAAGACTTAATGAGCGCTTCAAAGACAAGTGACTCACTGTGAGAATAAAGCTTGAAGTCGAATTCCACTCTGATGCCTCCATTCTTCAAAATAAGGGCTCGGCTGAATATTTTGGAAACATATAATCCATGATTCGCCTGTAAAATTTTTAGTTTTAATGTTCAGCGATTAAGAAGTCATTAGCGTTCTGCTCTGGTGTCGATACTGGTGGCTACGTTCAGACTAAACTGGATATAACTGGATGTGCAATGTCAGTATATGGTTCTGTCCACCGCCACCCCCCAACCCCTCTGCTATACCAACTAACCCAACCGCATCCAATCATTACGTTGCATTGTTCCATCATTGTATTGTCTGGAGTTCCAGACGTCTTGGCTGGATCGAAAAACAGATTTGGGCTCTTAATGGGGCTAACCTGCTTTTGAATTAAAAAAAAAAAAAAAAATGAAATAACTACCGCATCACCCCATTTGTTCCCTTGACATAGCAAACGCCGTCATCAACACACACCGTCTGGGGTACAGCTATCAGACTGTGACTGATCCCTACCCAGTCACCCAAACAGCAGTGGGACGCTGTTTGGTTGGTGGGATGGCACAGCGTAAAGTTAGTGTGTGTGTGAGAGAGAGAGAGAGAGAGCGAGATAGAGAGAGAGAGAGAGACAGTGTGTGTGTATGTATTCAGAGCAGGATGGTCATGGTTCAGCTCCACTGAGCAAAAACGTAGGGACTCTTTCAGACCATATACTGGTCTTGAATGCTGCTTTGCATGGCTGTCTGGGAGTAAATGAGTTAACTCAAATGCACACAGTAACGGACTAAAGGGCCTTTAAAACACACCTTGATCCCTTTTGTGGCTCTTACCAACAAAAATCCAGAACCCAGACAGCCTTTGATGCCTCTATAGACAACTGACCGAATTTTAACTTGGGGTTTTTAATCCTATAGATACTTTTTAGCATAATTCTCAGCCATGCCATCGTCTAACACTGCATTTGGTTATATGTTTATTGAAGCGTATAAGGTTGAGACAACAAAGAGGAGAAAGAAAATAAGATAACACATAAAAGTTGTCAATTCTCCTTTTTTGTCTGCTGAAGAAAAAACACACACAGATGTTCTGTTTCTTTTATCCTTGACCTTGCATTTTCTCATCCTGCTTCTCTCTCTTTCACACTCATTCTTTTACACACAGACACAAAAGCACAGCCGTGAGCGCGCGTGCACACACACACACACAACACACACACACACACACAAACACACACACACACACACACACACACACACACACACACGTGTTGCTTAAGTTCTTAAAGAGGGGTCAAAACAGGACTGAGGGTAGGCCAAGTTTTGACAAGGAGCATATAAGAGCCCTTTCATATCGATGAAGTTGAAAGGAGCTCCAAATAAGAGTCAGGGGGTTGAGGGTTCAGCTTTTTAAAAGGGGTCAGTGGAAGGCCAGAGACAAGGTTAAGGCATTGAAAGCAGGACAGACACAAAGGTCTGGAGGTTCCACCTCAAACAGGAGGGAAAAGACTGAGACGCATGTCAAAGCTATGCCTTTAGAAGAGGTCATATTAAGGTTAAATGTTATGACCGGGGAGTGAATATGAATCAATACTTACTGAGATGCTTTTGGCTAAGGAGGAACAGCTGAGAATGGACTCAACCCATAAAAATAATTCAAGTTTAACAGCATAACATTGCACTTTCCATTATGGTTAGATTTACCTAGAACTGAATATTCTCAGAAAGCTTTAGAGATGTGGAAATCTCACTCAGGGGTCCAAGGCTTCTGGCAGAGCATTCTTGCTGACAGCAAGAGCAGATAGTTCTGTTGAAACATACATGAACACTAGACAGCAAGTGGAAATCCCTTCTTACATAATTAACCAGAATGAGATCAGCGGGTCACACTAATGTCTGCTTTGTGCTTTGTTTATCTGTTTGTTTATAATGTCGCTGTAGCAGCTGTCACAGCACAGCTGAGCCCAGGTAAAGCCAGGTTGCTGCATATTTTTAGAACATGGGATTAGTTCTGTTAGGTTTTTCATATTCTTTGTTGGTCTTAATCTTTCTAATTCAAATTAATCCTTTGATGAGGGTATAAAGTTGGTTAAAAAAATGTATTACGTTATTTCCCCAGACACTTGAACAGCTCAATGGGATGTCAGTAGAATGATAAGTTTTCACTGCTGAAGAGCGACTGCACCTGGACTCAGCTGCGATATTTACTGGAATGATGACTGGCTGGACAAAATCTAATGTAATTATATTGCTATATATGCTGCACATTTACAAGCTACATTCAGACCCAGTTGAGAGTAAACACTTGGTTACTGTTTAACATCATAAGCTAAAATTAGAACATTTATAAAAAAAAAAAAAAGTTATAGATATAGATAAAAATTTGTAGCAATGTCGCACTCTGAGTTGTGATTGAGACACAGTTTTGACTATGGAATATAACTGCTTGCATGTCATCATTCGGTTACACTGTCGCAATACATTCAGACACCTACGTCTGCCCGGTAATGCGGAGATAGATTCATAATGCATGCTGGGATATGCTCCAGCCTGTCATGCACAGGCTAGAGTGTCTGACTGTGAACTGGAAAAAGTGAGTATGGCATATCATATGAAGGAACACTGATGCTGATGAAACTCCAGTGTACCGAAAGTGATGACAGATGGAGTCAATGTTGACTCTTTCAGTCAGTAGCCCCAATACCCACGTCCACATGGAAATGTTCCTCTTCCAAGCACAATGAAATATTCACATTGCAAAAGCTCCGGTGAAATAAATTCACTGGTTAATTACTGGTGTGTTATGGGAAACATCAAACAATTGTGTTAATATTGAGCTCCAACTAAAACGATTCCAGCTATCTCAGGCTCTCTCACAGCAAAACATGTGTTGAAGTGCTGCTTGTTTATCCAGTGATCTAACATAGATTTGGGGAGAAATTTTATATATGAAATTATTATGAAGAGATTCACTGATTTGTGCTAGTATAGCATTTTAATGTGTTAACTTTACAATACATGAGAGCCCAGGCTAGTATTACATATACATATATATATATATATATATATATATATATAACCTTGTAAAATGCATTATAAGTGCTGTAGGTTCTGGATTAATGGTGCTTTTAATCAGTTATTAACCTGCCGCTAAAAATACTTTTTTATTTTACCTCACCAGATTTGCCTGGCTTTGCATGTACCATCATTTACTCACCAGTCGCACAACAGAAACAAGTTGAAAGTGGCAATATAATCCCTTGAGTTTAGTGTGAATGTTATCTTCACTTGAATCTGTTTTGAATTGCTGCTGCAGTTTTATCAGGGAAAATCTTCCACAACCCTGGAATTTCACAGTGAATGGGTTTTCTCATTCAGCAAGTCAAGGTACATCTGTTATAGCTGAATGCTTTGCAAAGAGCCGAGTGAGTGTGTATCCGTGCATGTGTGCAGCTGAGTCTGGTGTGTGTGTGTGTGTGTGGTGTGTGTGTTTGTGTGGTGTGTGTGTGTGTGTGTGTGTGTGTGTGTGTGTGTGTAAACTGGAGTGTTTACATTAAATGTCTATATACTGTCGCTCCAGCAGCACCCAAATATGAAAGAACTGAGTGATTCCTCACTCTGTCCAGATTTTAAACCTCAGCTGATTTCCATTAAAATCATCTAAATGACTGGACAAATATTCAGCTGTGAGAATAAGAGAGAGAAGAAGCACATATGGAAAGCAGAGCCTAAACATATTTACATTGCTCTATTTCAAGAGACTATATATGATGATTCACTGTGCCAATTATCACCTTAGCCTTTACTCAAGGCCTATCCCCTGCAGTTGTATTTCTGTTGGGTTAGTATCTTAAATTGTTCTGTTATTAAATATAATTCTTATTAAAAATCATGCTCTACCACTAGTACAATTGTGCATGCACACACATACACAGTGCACATGAGGACCTTTGGTTTCATGAAAGCTTGTCACTCTAAGCTGTGGGGATCTGGGAGACTCTAGCAAGCTGAACTCTCTGTCCTCGAGCTCTGAGGTCAAAGGTCAGAGATAAAGCCATGACCTAGATGACGAGCAGACAACAGAGCAGCTCCTGATCGGGCTAATAGTGCTACTGCCCTAATACAAATGTTTGGAAGCCCTTTGCTCTGCTGAGGTAGGTGTGAACAAATCTACTAAACCTCAAACCGGATGTCCAGAGGTCAAGTCCGCTCTTGCTTGCACAACAACAAATCAGCACATCAGCTCAGAGTAACCATTAAAAAATAGTGCATCTGGATTATTCACAATGGTCAGCAAAAATTAAGATTGCTAAATTACATGACTCTGCATCTCAGCCTTAGCTCCAGAGACTGAGGTGCACTGTGATGGAACGTGGTCACATGCAGTTAGTAGAGTGAGGATGTTTTTCTCTCACTGTAGATCTAGTTGTGTATCCGCATTGAGTGACTTTAATGTGACATGCTTGGTTTTGTTTAGCTATGCTGTGATTTACTCAACACTGTGAGCTCAGAACTGTTCTTAACAAGTGCTGCTAATTGCCGTAAGTACCATGTCATTGTATTTGGATGAGGTGCATTTCCTATATTTAACTGTCTGGCTTTATAATCAGGTGAACTATAACCAATAGCCCCAAACCTGGGATAGTTATTAAAGATATTAAAGTACCGTTAATAAGATAAAAAAAATATTTTGTGTTTTTACTAAACTATTCTTTATACATTACATGTAGATATACAGTAGTAAGGTTTTGGGCCACTATGTGCCGCTAGAACAGCTTCAATGCTCCTTGCCATTGATTCTCCAAGTCTCTGGACTCTACTGAAAGGCTCAACACCATTCTTCCAAAAGATATTCCTTCATTTGGTGTTTTGATGATGGTGTCAGTGACCCCTCTTACCCTATGCACGGGGGCATTCTCATCTTGGAAGAGACCACTCTCATCAGGATGGAAATGATAGCATAAAGGATTAACTTTGTATTGATTTGCAGTGATGCTTCCCTCTAAGCGGACAAGCAAAAATACCCCCCACAGCAGAACAGTAGGCGATCAAGCATTCAGGCCTGTACCGTTCTCTTGGTGTACACCACACAGGACCTCGCCCACTTGTGTAGAATATGACCATATCACTTTTTTCCACATCTCTGCAGACCAGTGCCTGTGGTTTTTGCACCACTGAACTCTCAAATGTGCGTTCATCTTTGTAATGAGGGGTTTATGCACAGCAACCCTACTATAATATCCCTCTCTATGTAATTGTCGACAGACTGTTCTTGCTGACACAGTCTTATTACGTCCTGCGGTGACATAATCAGTCACCTGAGGAAGAGGTGCTCTTCTGTTTTTCCTTACCTACACACAGCATCACAGTCATCAAATGTGTGCTATCACACAATTTGTTGTGTTTCTCATTTATTCATCTTTTTTTTTTTATTATTATTATTATTTGTCGCCATGCCCTGTGGAAAAACAAGTCCAACTCTGGACCCTGTGACAGGATCCAATGTAATTTCATGGAGACACTGGAACACTTATGGTTTAAAAATGTCAGCATTTCTATCAAATAAAGTCAAAATAAGTTTAAAATCTTAAACAGACATCCTGTGAGTCCAGCTCTGGACAGAATCTCATTCTGACATCACAGTCTGGTTTTGCACATTAGACTTGGCAACATCTAAATGGCATCATTTCATCTGTACAAACACAACAACAACAATTCTGCTGATGAAAACCCCAACAGGAAATTGCCATTTACCTGATAATTTGGATGATGCAGGAAATAATCCGGACATCCGGCCACAGCCATGTTTTGTGTTTCTCAGCTCTTTCGTACAATTTGCCTGGTTGGATCAGTTTTAATGCAAGATGGACAGAGCAGAACCTGCAGAGGAAGAAGAGCAGACAAATGGAGGTTAGTGGAAAACTCCAAAGGAAGGAGGGGGAGGGTGAGAAGGTCCAGGAGAGGAAGGGTGAAGGAAGGAGAGGAGGATGACAGGAGGAAAGGAAGATGAAGCCTAGGTTCTGAGAAGTCAGATATAGCACAGAGTACTTCTTAACCCACATAGACCCACAGTAAACAACATCAACAAGCAACAAGGGAGCAACAGTCAATGGTTATAAATTGTTATAACTGCACCTTATTCAAAATGTATTGAAATGCTAATGTATCGAATGTACCAACTCCAACTCTGAAATAGCTGATTGGAGTCAGTATTTTGTAAAAGGGGCAAAGAGTTAAATTTTTTTTCTCACCAGATTTAAAACCAATCAAATTCAGCTTTCCCATGAGATGAAACGGATCACGTAACTGAAACATCTCAAACTGCAAGGTTTTCATAATTGATTTCCCCTATCAAGTAAAGCTAGTTCACTGGAGAACCAAGTCTTTGAACTACATTACAGATCTGAGTAAAAGCTTGCAGAGCTTTGTGGTGTTGTGTTTACTGGGGGGAAAAGTTCATTCACTGGAGCAAAGATAAAACATAATGGTTTTTATTTGTATGATAAAAGAGCTGATTGAACTTTGCACTGCTACCGTAAAGTACACAAAGGTTTTGCTATAGAGACGTGGCGCATCCTGTATTCGTCTCTATTGTGGAGCCTCAAGACTCCAAACATGAGGTGCTTCCCTTATCAAAGTCTTGTCATCTTGGGTTTACCATTCTGACTCCGAGCCAACTGACCATCTCACCATACTCCACCATACTTCAATTTCACATCAGTAAATTACTGAACAATCTACTGAGTTGTCTCTGTCATAGATGTAATAGAAGTTGGTCCTCAGGGGACTTTAAAGTTTTTCTTCTGCTCTGTGAAGCCTCCCTCCCAGCCATCCTTGGGTCAAAATAACCACAAATTCAACAACATGGACTTTAGTCTATTTGAACTTCTTAAAGTGGGTATCCTATTAACCTCTTGGCACTGCTGCCACTGAACAAACACCTGTAAACACTGACCCAAAAATACCCCGCAGGCACCTCTCCAGGTCTTAAGTTAGATCCCAGGGTATTTTTGGAGGCGAGCAGCTCGGGCTCACAACTATGATGGTCTTTTAAGCAGCAGTTCATGACCCCCTCTTGGAATTTTAAAAATATGACCTGCCATTTTATAGACAGCTAATATTATCTCATGTTTGCATTAGCGGTCGTGAGCGGGCCGCCCTTGCGGCCATACAGTGTGTATGTGTGTGTGCATTTCTGCCTGTAAATGTGCTCCTGCATGCGTATGTGTACTGTATGTGGGCATATGTGTGTGTATGTGGATGTTTACATATGCTGCGCATGTGTGGCCCGAGCGTGGGTGTGTAAAAGGCTCTATTTTTAGGAGTTTTCAGGGCCTTTGAGAAGCGCTAGTTGTGTATGTAGAGTTGTGTATTTTGCTGTACAATGGCAGCACCAGTCTGCCTCCAGTGGAGTCACCTACCGCACTGCAAACTGCAAATGCCTTTTAATTGCTAAACATTTTGACAAAGGCCATGCAAGAAAAATGAAAAGGAGGCAATAACATGAACACACTATCAAATGCAAAGGCAGATGTTTGACTGTATGACGTGTTGTCCGAGCGCATCTGAAGGGAAAAGTGTTCACAGCAGCTCTGAACGGCCACACTCAAAAGTGGAGTGAAAAGGCAGCCATCATAGTTAGGGGTGAGAAGCAATAATTGTTTTAATATAGGGCAGTTATTTTAGGGAGTCTCTCCTGGAAGACATTCATGCCGTGTTATTCGTTTGTTCACACAACAAGTGAATGAAAATGCGAGTTTACGAGAAAAAGTTCAAACTCTTACTTTCACGCCTCTTTGCGCCTGACCGTTCATGGCGCATTGTGGCTGTGAAGGACAGACTGATTGTTTTGGACAGTTACAGAAACTGTCCAATGCACCCCCCCCCCCCCCCCCCCCACCGACAACCCCATTTTAAACGCCAGGAAATTGTTCGGGGAGGTGGTTTCTGAAGCTGTTCAACCATCCAACAAGCACTTCTGATTGAGTACACACTGGCCCCTTCAGACTGTAACACACAGATCAAACACAAACATCTAGTGAAGCATGTGCTACAGTCAAAATAATAATCTAACTTGCTAAAGACACAAAAAACAATTCTATCAAAATTCAAAATCTTCCTCTTTGTCATGTTGTGGCTGTAAAAAATCAACTTTATGTTGGCAACAAATTCCACCGTTTTACACCTTTGTGGGATGTGTGAAGATGTGGGTTATCCTGAAAATCATGTCAGCCGCTGAGATAAAACGAAACCGTCACTCAGAGTGATCCCTTTCCAATTTTTTTTTTTTCTCTAAACTAAAAATTAAAGGAGTTTTTTCATACTTCCAAAATTGGGCTTGCAAATAATGACCAAGCTCTGAATGCATTCTAAACAAAGAGCTTGGCACCACGATCACTAGGACCGCTGAAAGGGCTCGCTCGTAATGAGTATGTGTGTGTGGGTGTTACTGTGTCAATCCATGTGTGTGGGCTGGCATGCGAGGACAGCTCGTCATTTACACATTATTTACAGACACACAATTTACAACAAAAACAAAACAAATTAACATCAGGCTAAACCCCTCCGAGCAGCCCCTCATTAGGCGCCACAGACTTGCTGACTGGCTGTGGCTGAACTGTATGTTTATTATATTTCAGGAGTCAGGAGGTTGTGCAACAGGGGCAGAAGCAGGCTTCAACTCACCATATTCTGCCTTTCAACATCACAGGTGTAAATACTGGATTCCTGCTTCAGCTGTGCGTGCTAACACATGGGAAAAGGCTCAGGCGTTCCACGTAGCATTGACTTTCAAAGTGCTCATACGCGTCACAGTGACTCTCAGTGACTGATATATTGACCAAACACACACGCACCTGTGTTAATTGCTCCCTGACACAATCAAAGCCATTCCAGTGCGGGGATTAGACCCTCTCAGAGCCCTTTGATTCATTCCTTCCACTTGAACAGTGTACTGAAACCTAAATCTCTGACCTTGACAGTGCAATTATCCAGACGCTGTCACCGCACTAGAAAGGGGGACTTTGGGGTGCTGCGGCTGTACCCAGCGGTGAGGTGACTGCATCTGGATTAATTAATGTGATTTTTGCTCAGACTTGCATGAGGGAAAATGTTAGCTGATGGACTTCAAACGCAGGGGCCTTCGTAATGCCTATCATGAATCGTAAATCCTTTCCAGCGCTAGCACCGTCCTGGGTGAGACTTCACAGCAAATACATGACACTCGGCTCAAAGGGTTTACATCACCTTCATCTGATGTTCTGGGAAATATTTAGTGTGTGTCTTGTGTTATTTTGAAATGGTCCATAGGGGTGTTTTTACCCCATTACTGACAAATCTGTTTATATATCCGTGTTAGGAAACTAGATCTGACAGAAAATCCATAAGCAAACATGGTGTTTGTGAAAATCACAGACAAACAAAGCACTTCAAATATTTCCTGGTTCCAACTGCTTTACCGCATGGTGATAAAGTACTTTTGACAAAACACGAAACAGGAGCATCGGGTTTACTGTGATGGGTTAGCCATTATTGTGCAAGTTTCCAGTTGGTTTAGGCTACATAGATCATAAATCTATCAAAACCATATTGTACTCTTCAGAAAACAGGCAGCATCGATGTTAGGTCTATGTGGTTCGTACTAAATGAGCTAGAACACGCAATGTTATACGACACTGCATCTGAGCCAATAAGCTATAAACACTAAGGCAATTATTCAGTTAGTGATTCTGTTTACTCCAAGGCGGTTTCATGTACCTGTAAAAGAGAAAATACATATGTGATAGATAATGTGAAATTAGAATATATAAAATTACTAAAAGACAAGTCACGTGGTTTAACTCTACTACTGCTGTTGGGAAATCAAGCAGTGTTACATGCTAAAGTGGATGCTACACATAGAAATGACACAGTAAAAAGTGAAATCTAACTTTTACTTCTGAGAAAGATAAATAAATCTGACCCCTCTGGAAATACAAGAAACAAATGCAGCACATAAGTGTGAAATGTAGCTGCTCTGGGGACAACATGCTTAGTCAGACCAGGGGTTAATGTGCTGATATGTGCTTACATCTCAAGGGTCCAGCTTTAACATCCCAGGGCGATAAGCCCTGCAGAGTAGCCAAAGGCGAGGCCCAGGATCACTAGAAACCTGGGCTATTTAAAGTAAAGCCTCATTGAAACAGTAGAAACATTTCCCTGAACAGTTCTCCTCTTTTACACGGTGCTGGAAGAGTGGCTGATGAGCTCACCACACCAAAGATGGATGCTAAGAAGACTTTACAGGCTGCAGGACTGTTTGAAACCAGCGCTGTGAGGGCAAACTACAACATACAATGAAAAGAATGAGGTCTTACAAAGCAAAAGACAAACTTTTCAAGGTTATGCCTCCTCTCGTTATGTTAAATATACATCTAGGATCACGTTTATTAACTCTCATTATGGTTTTAAATGGAGTCATTACTTTAGGCCACAACTTCCTCCCATATTAAATAACAGATTATTAAGTTTTTCCCTTCCTTAAGCCTTTCCAAGGAGTCCAATAAAAATACCTTGAGTGGGAAATGGAAATATTAAACTTTTAACCTCATATACTGTATGTAGGCCAAACCTGAAATAAATGAGAGTCTTGTGAGCTGCACTGCCAAACATGCCTTGTAAAGTAAGGAGTTGGTTTGATTTTTTTTTTTTTTTAAACCTGCCTGCCTGTTGGTCTGGTTTGTCTGTCTTAACTGTCAACTTGACTGTCTGTTCATTTTGTAATTCAGCCTTTCTATATGCCTCTCTCTCTCTATCTTTCTCTCGCTCTCTCTCTCTCTCTATAGACTTGTTTACTTGTCTCTATCTACCTGTCTAGTCATGGTCCACCTGTCTGCCAGCCTCCGTACATTTCTGTGAGGCATTCACTGCCCTATTTATATATATATATATTGCTGTCCCTTTTCTAATTGGGAAAACATTCAAAATAGTGGGCATTATTTATAGCGGGGCATCCAGAAACATACTGTAGCATAAACTTGTGCAGTGTACAAGTCAGGAAAGTCAGTCCAGCAAGATGCTGGAAGTGCTCCAGTTCACGGAAGCACAGCTATTTAAAGAGGGAAAGAAGTTCTTTGACTCTAAAACTTCATCCAACATTTTCAGCTTTAACTGAACAAAATCAAACACATGGCGTGTGGCTTAGGTATTGAGGGATTATGTGTGAGTTCATGATAGCCATTCTGCTGTTGCCAAATCTACCACTGAACCAACAGAGCATTTCTTTGGAGCAACAGATACAGCGTGGATTACAGTGTGTATTGTGTAACTTGCTGGAACATAAGTATTAGTAACTTCAAGTACTGTTCACAGTGTGCTACGTTACTTTTCCGATGCATGCAGGGTCAGATTGGCAGAAGCATAAAACTCCCACTAAAGTACAGTTACTGATATGGACACTGGTGTCACATGACTCCAGTCTGGCCCTTTTGACAAAAATAGCACAAGTCAGAGTGATGAGCCGTTCATTGTAAAAATACACAGTTCAGGACATAGTTTTATTCAAACATATCACATCTATAAGAAAATAACCCAGCAAAGAGCCTTTCTGTTCATATTTGGAATGAATCAAACCTCTTTCACACACAGAACCTGCATCGCTGGGTTCAGTGACCATAAACCAAAATCCCACAGTTCTTAACGGCAGCATCTGTACAGCTCAACTGCACAGCTGTGTCAACTACTTGCCCTGTGTATATAATTGTAAAATGTGTTCATCTCAGTCAGCTTGACTTCAGCTGATTGGACTGGACACAGCTTAACGTGGGGCTGTTCAGCTCTGCTCAGTCATCTTTGGAATGCAGAGAGCACATTCTTTCCATATAGGGTACTGGGTGAAAAAACATGTGCATTATAGCGAACCCCAACCTCGTGAAATGGCATGCGCTGATTTGTGGGCCAGCCAGAGATAGAGTGGTCTGTGATGAGAGAAAGGGAGGGACATACGGCAGAATGTGTGAGTATGTGTATGTGCACAACACACACACACGCACACACACACACAGATGGTAAGCTTACTACTTAGGTATCGAAAGGTCAAAAGGCCACTTTTTTATGCCTCCAAGGGTCAGGTGGGGTCAGGAACAAAGTGTTTTATTTGCGACACCCTGGGGTACAGGTCCGCACAGGACTGTTTGTTCTACCTCACACCCAACCGCTCCTGCAGGATTCACCGACCATTACCGCCAGCTACTGCAGATGCACCACCCCTCCAGCTCCTGTAGGGAATCTGATCGCTCCCTGATTAACCTTTGATCACTTGTGGTGTATCAAAAATCCGTCTGCCCCAATCCCACAGAGAAAATACATGTAGCGCTCATGGATTTTTATCATAATCAATACTATCACAGATATTCAACTCTATGATAATCCATGTTTATAAGTTGTGATCTAAAAAGGGCAAAGGAAAGGTGGAAAGAACATTACGGATCATGTCTGGCTTCTATAATATTGTAATTTCCCATAACGAGAGATATAAACAGGATGCTGTGAAAATCGCACTGAAGTACAGTGGTACGGTTACTGTGGGTGTCAGTTTCTAACGTTACTGATATTCAAACAAGATTCATGTCACTTCATTTTATGTCATGCCTTACCATATTTGATGCACAGGGTTTACTGACAGGTTGCATAAGGTTTACTGGGAGACAGTGCTTCCACATGAAAGGTTAAGCCCGATAATAAACAGCCTCTCATGTTTTCATATATGAAATTTTATCTCGTGATAACGATGCTGACTGCACCAGAATGAATACATCCCACGCTTGCAGCATTTGTGTTGGGTCCCGTGGGATCAGTGGATCCCACGGGATCCGCAGCCCAGGGCATCACTGAGACAGACAGTACAGCTGGAACAAGCTTCATATCACTTCTCTTCAAATGGCAGCGTCAAAGGCAGACTGCTGCACCCAGGGGGAGCAGTGAGTATATACAAGTGTGTAAGTACACACAGTATGTGTGTGCATGTCCTCAATATGATTTACAGCATATCTGAACATGCTATCTGGGCTCGTAATAATTCCTTTAAAAGTTCCCTTTTGCAGCGAAGCAACAAGAGTTTCACTACAACAACCTGAGTTGGCCCAAGGTCAGCCCGTCTACTGGCAAGTGTCCTACGGTCCAACTCCAGGGGGTCCCTCAGATTGTCACACAGATAGATGAGAGAAATAGCCGGTTAAGGAATGACTGAGGCGTTAAGAAGAACTGACCTGGAACAACAAGCATAAACAGCTTTATTCAAAGCTAATTTCAAACATAAGCGTAGCATTACTTGGGTTGAGGTAAATGTATCACAGTTAAGCAGCAGGTTGAGAGCAGCCTGTCCAATGATCTCAAAAGACCAAACTGGTGAAATGAGTTGTGAAGGATGATACAGGATGGAAGGTGACAGAGCAGAACATGTCATGGTCCCCCCTCTCCAACTAGTTACCTTGTTTATAAGAACACATGTTTAAAGCTGCTCTAATCAATGTTTTTACTCAGATGGCTATGTGCAATGTGAAAGGAGTGATTTATTGTGACAAACCCACAGAGAATTATGACAGACTGACTCTGTATTTCCCCGTAACTCAACAATGTTTTTTAGCATCTTTCAGCTGAGTGTTTTGGTTTTAAAGCTTAAGGCAACTTACTGTTTTGATTCTGTCTCACCACTCTCACTGGCATTGTTTCCCACCACAGCAGCCAGCAGACAGACAAAGTTAGTGACTAGCTGGAAACTATGGTGGAGCATTTAGAAGTTTTAGGAGTTGGTGGAGACCAAAGGAGAGCTACAAGAAGAGTGGAAATCTGACTTATATTCACCAGGTGGCCAGAAACATGACTCCAAATTAAGGCTAATGTTACTCAAAGTGTGCAGGATGAATAAATAAGCCACTGTTCAACCTTTCACCTTATGGGGTGATGATATATCAATGTTGTGTTCACAGTTCATTCCTGCTGCTGCCAAATGGCAAAAAAAATCTGTTAATGCAAGTTTAATGATTTTTATAATCCACACACAAAACATCCTTTAATAAACTGTTCTTGAATTAAATTCTGGGGGTTTTCCTCCTATCTTTCTTTCACCCTTGTGTCATGACATCCACCTCTCTAAACCTGAAGAGATCCGACACTGGTTACTCCGCTCTCTCAACTACCACACCCACAAAACCGATCCGAGCCCCACAACCCTTCCTTTCTCTCCTCCAAACCCTTGCCCAGCCCCAGCCCCACCTATCCAACCCCTCGCCTCACTCTGCAGTGCGCCAGTCCAGAACATAAACAGCATCTTAATTCAAGACATGGCATGGATCCAACTCAGTGTCTTGGGACTTGTGAAGAACCCACTGACGTGAATGTGCTAACCGTAACCCAACCCTACTCTACTGTATATGTTTACACTAGACAGACACCTTAAATGTGAATATTTAGCCTGAAGCTGCGAGTTATCAAAACTTCCTACAGCGAGGCGACCTATAGAAATGTGCTGTATGTGAGACAGGGAGTGGTACGGGTAGCTGGGAGAGATGAGTTGTCTGCTCTGCTGAATAGTGTCGCTCTGAGGTTGAGATTCCCACTAGCATTCTGATCTGTAGGTAACCTTTATAATGTGTGTATTTTTATACCTGCAACAAATCCAACATATCACCTTGAACTTCAACATGAAAATAGTCGAGTGGAGTCATTAGATCAAAGCTGACAGAATTAGGTTCTCATACGACTGTAGATCACCAAATAAAGACTTTGAAAATGGTAAAACCTTTTGACTTTACTGCATGATATTACACTAACAAACTAAATTGACTCCAAGAAAATGCAAATAATTCCAATTATCAACTTTCAATCTTCTCAATGAGGTTGTCAGAGAATGTGTGTGTGCGTGTGCGTGTGTGTGTGTGTGTGGGCTGGCTGTTGTTTCTGCAGCAATGCAACACTGAAAGACGGGAAGAGAGAGTTGAACAGAGCATCTCTGTCTTCTGTTTTAATCAGCAGATTAGATGGTAGTCACTCCTCACTGGATGTGCTTGTTGCACATGTTGATTAGTCATTAACTGGCAGCTTTCATTATCTGAGAGCAGCAGCATAAAGTGGGGCTATAAGAGAGGGCCTGATGTCATGCCGGGGGAGGCTGAATAGCACCAGTCTATGAGAGAAAGGCCTTTTGGAAACGTGGACAGTGCCTAATTGGATGAGGATTTCATTGGGCTGCTTGGGAGAACTGGTCTTATGCAATGGCAGAGATGAATGGACAGGGCTTGGGAGCAATGGTGCTTGTGCACAAGTTGGCTGTAATGGTGGCCCAAGAGGGCTACATTAGATGGCTTCGCCTTCTCTTGACACCATCTTCACTACACCTGTTGGTAGCACAGAACCTCTTTAAACAGTGACTGTGGCAAAATACACAGAACTGTCGTATTAGAGCTCCTTTTATTCAAAAACACAAACCTGCTAAAACCATAATCGAGTCTGGGTAAATGGAATCACAATCAGAAGCAAAAGGAAACATCAAACCAAAATAAAACTGACCTCGTAAGTAAAACACTTAACTTGTATCAGAAGAGGGATCGAGTTCTATGTGACCACTTGAAGGGAAAGGGGGGGCAGGATTTATTTTACTTACTTACTCTTAGGAATGCTAACAAACTTGGCTGAGTGAAAAAAAAAATCATATTAACAAAGACTTAGCATAAGTCCTATTCCTAAGTACCAAAGTAAAACACTCTGAGCCCTAGTTGCTTCTAAGTCTGGGAATAAAACTAAAAAAACCAGAGGGCAGAAAATGCAATTAAGTAGGATACATGTACATGCATTGCATACACAGTCAAAAGTGTTCCATTCAGAGCGCAAGAGGGATTCAGAGTGCGGTTTAGGACAGTGCTATAATTCAGCAACAGAAAAATGCTTGTATTGTTCTATGTTTTTGCACTGGGAAATATTTCAGCAAAAAGAAGCCCTTTTTGTTTTTAATCGTTCAGCACATCTACCAAAGCCAACTATCCATGGTTTGTTTTGATTTTGCATCGCAGATCTCAGCTGGTAGAGTGAGATACTGAGAAAATGGAGAGAGACAGACAGAGATAAAGACGGTGAGACTCAGAGAGGGAGGCTGGCTAAAGAAAGAGAGATGATGGGGGCAGACGGTGAGGTAGACAGATGGACAAAGAGACAAAGATAAACTGAGAGACGACAGGCATATAGAGATAAAAGCAAGGCGACGTGAGAGCAAGGGGAAACTGGTGTACCTATGCATTAGAGAAATCGTTTTGTGCGACACATCACCGTGCATCCACACCACGTTACCTGCGCAAACCTGAGTCCCGTGGTCCCTCAGGTGTTCAGTTACCTACAGAATAAAGGCTACATTCTTGCCTCTCACGCAGACTTGGATTTCAGCCACATTTGGACCAACACCAGTCAGTGAGAAACTCAATCCACCGTACACTGTGGTGGTTAGACAAGCAAGCGTTGCATCGTCTTAGGTCACAAGTGGAAAGCGGTGAGAATCGGGTTTGTACAGGTCCATATTTACAGTATGGAGCAGGAGGGGAAAGAATAATACCACAAAGTTTTTCCTCTGGCAACGATCTACGTTCTTAGAAATGAATTCTCACCAAGCAAGACATGATTACTCAGCAGTTTATCACTGACATACCAAGTACATAAAACATTAATGGAGCTGTGATGTCAACAACAAGAGCTCAAATTAGTCTCAAGAAATGTTAACTTGTGGTTAAGTACCAGTCCAAATAACCCAAACGCAAAAGTTTGTAGAATGCTTTAAGGCCAAGCCAACGTAGAACATTTTAATAGAAGGGTGACTAAGTATGTAGAAATGATGCCTGATTATGCAACCGAGTCCAAACTTTATCTTTAGCCAGAAAACAAATAAAGACAATCACTGGATTATTTTTCGACCACTGACAGCCCAGCTGAGCATTTTGTGAAGTTCCTCTGCTTTTAGGTCCAGGCAGAGTCAGTCATCTGACATGAACTGTGCAGTGGTCCCCCAGCAGGCTTGGGTTAATGGTGTCATGACATCAGGGAGGGGGTATTAACAGTGTATAAGCCTAGACTAACCAGTGCTGAATGACTGCTGGCTGACGCAAGACCCAATGGAATGCTGCCTAGAGCACGACCACAAGCTCTTATACCACCAATACCAGCTAATAGGATATCTCTGCCACTTTTGCCCTGGGATGGCAGCTGAAACTACATGCATACACGCAAGGGCTGGGGGAATACACAACTTTATATTCATTTGTACATCAAGAAAAATGCTCAAGTTGAAATTGAGGCTTAAGTTCTACTTATGCAATAAATCTCTGGGGTGATCGCTGCCAAGCATACAGTATTTCAATCAAAGCAGAAGCAACTGCATTTTCAGTTTTTTGGAGTCTCTCAAAAGACAAAACACACAAGTCTGAATCCTAGAGCAAGCTGAGTATAGCTTATTGTAAGTATAATTATGTGCAATATGTGCAGTCAGCAGACTTTTGGCAGCCCGTACTCTTGCAGAGTTCATGCCCCGTCATGCCTGTGCTTACTGAGCATGGACTTGAAATAGCAGGACTGGTGCTGGGGGGGGTGGGGAGGCGGAGGTGGGGTGGGGGAGAGAGAAACCACAGCTCGAGCGGTTGCCATGTACACAGAGACGTGACCACAACATAATTAAATGAAAGAAAGCAGGAAATAATGGGCAAGGGCAAGGAAAAGAGAAATCCTCTTTGGTTATGAGTGGGAGGGTGTAAAAAAAACAAAAACAAAAAAAAGATGCTTGAAAAGAGACGACTATAACATGTTTCAGACCGCATGTAGCAGCGGCAGTGATCAAAATACTTCACATTCAACCACACTTTGAGGTTAAAATGCAGAGAACCATGCATGTGCGGATTATTTAAGTGCTCTCCTGTAGGTTGCCAAGCTGAGTGATATATCAGTGGTGAATTTCACTTCAGTGATTCCAGAAGAGCTGCTGCTGACTGTGCCTTGCTTGCCTTAATTCAGAAAAGTACACTGAGGTTAAATTTAAGGCATACTAATAAATTTAAACATACAGGATCTTAGTTAATCCAATGAGGGATGAATGACAAAGTCAAAATGCTACATGTACTCAAAACCACTAGACACAATATTAATTCATGCCAACAGCTTGGTTTTATCCAGTATTTCCCTAACCACAGATGTCCCACCTATGGAACTGAAGCTCAATAGCTCTGCCTGTGCAGCTGACAAATTTAGGTCTGTGCCAAAGTTTTCAACACACAGGACAGACTGTTATCTCAGGATTTCTACAAGTTTTCCCCTTGAAAATGTGCACCGGCACAATATATTTTGGACACATTACCTAGGAAATTTGTGTATCAGTCTCTAAGTGCCTCCTTCCAGTCTAACCCCACATTCCCAGTGAGAGCCCTGATCTACATTCAAAACACACAGGCCAACGCCGATAGTTCCCAGAATCATAAATTTGGGTGGTTATGCAACTTTCTGCAGAGACCACATGCAGCCAATAAAGAAATTGATTTGGACGAGTGCCCAAATGACAGCGTGGATTAAACTATCTATGAAGAGTTGCTTTGTCAAGACATTTGCACATAATGTTAAATTAGATAATGATCAATGTCTCACTCTCACTCACTTGCCCCTTTCTCAGTCTGTTAATGTTACCGTTGTTAAACAGAGTTTCTCAAAGTACTGCATAACTAAGACAAAATATTGTATTATTATAATAAATGTCACAATGAAACAATAGGAGGAGTATAAAATGAAGAATGGTGAAGTGGTGCATCTGCAGTTAGTGTGCATTTACAGTGCAGGGCAGTAGCTGGGTTTAGGGAAAGCTTGAAGATAAATGAGTAAGCCATGGGTTTCTGAAAGATTTTCACATCAAGACGCCCCAACACAAGCCCTCTGGGAGTGTTTTTGCTGTTATAGCCTATTGACTCAGTACTACAGACCTGCCTAACAAGTGCACTGATAACATTTTTTTTTTTTTTTTTACTGCTTGTTGATTAAAGGGACTTCTTCCTCTTGTTGTGGTAAGTTGTGGTGGATCCGTTCAATTCAACAAAGGGACCCCCTGGAACCCACCCAAGGACTCCATGGGGGTCCCTCCAGACCACTTGGGGAACCACTGCAGTAGGGCTTCATGAACATCCCTGGGAAAACGCCCCCCCCTCCCTCACCCCCTCCCTCCATCCCCACCCCCAAAGCAAACGCTGCCAAAAGGATAAGGCGATAAGGCGAGACTGGCGAAACTCTCACAGAATTGAGTAGGGGGTGGGGGGTGGGGGGGTTGAAAGTAGCCTATGGTCCACTGTAGACCGCTGTTACGCAACTGTACACAGGGCAGGTTATTCGAGGGACTCGAATCACAGTAAATGTTGGGAAAGGTGCAGGAAAGCGCACGAGATTGAGACGGTGTATCGGCACGCGTACTAACCCCGGAACAGGCTGGGGTGTCTCCGGCGGAAGCTCCCCACTAGTATGAATACAGTGAAGTCAGTTTAGTTTAATGCAACAGCTCGATCCGCTGAATAAACTTGTTTTCAAAGTTCAATGACTGGCCGCTACGTTGTCAGAAAGGCAGGCATGGACCCAGGTCCCGCTAGGCGGTTACGCGCAACGTTCACGTGTGTTCCGACCCGCAAAACAGTGCTTGTCATCACAACAGCACATTAAAACTTTTATTTCAGGCGCTCATTTCACGCGCTCACTGACCACTCTCAGTGGTCCCCCGCCTCCCCCACACCCCCCAAAGAAGGAGCATGGGAACTGCTTCTCCATCCAGCAACATGCACTCACCTTACAGCCAGATCAGTTGAGGCAGGCTACGACCCTCAGAGACAAAAACGGAGAGCGGCAGTCTGGAGATGAAGGGACACTCGGCAGCGCTGGATCAGGCCACGGTGGTCAACATTCCCGGACTGGACAGCGAGACAGAAGCAATAGAGGAGGAGGCGAAAACAGTGGCTGCAAAGACTGCGGGCAGCTCATCTCATGCGGCCAGGGATACACACACACTCACACACACATACACACACACACAGACAGATACACACGCACATACATACGTACACGCACACAAACACACACACGCACGCATACAACTCCTCCCCTTTCGATTAGACCACGCCCACGTGCGAGGGGTGATTAATGCGGCGTTCAAGTCTTATGGGAACAAGGGCGTGTTCAGAGGATTCCGCTTTTATTTTTTGAAGAGCTGCCTTTCAGTGGCATTTCGAGTTGCGTGTGTGTGTGTGTGTGTGTGTGTGTGTGTGTGTGTATGCTGTTAAAAACAACACACACACACACACAGAATCTGGGGCTCACAGAGTGTATAAATATACAAGATTTTTAACAGGTTGCATGTTCAAGTTTTTGCTCATTTCACACCATCTACAATAAAGACAGAAGCAGTTGCTCAATTGTGAATTATTTCTCCCTGACTAAGTTGTTTAATCACCTCATGTTTATGGAAGACAAAACTTTTAAGTTTTACCACCCTCCACCAATCTTAAGGACCTGAAATAATTACATTTATTAATTTGATGTGACTGATGATACTAGCCTACCTTCCCAATCTTCCGTCTTTGCACAAACAGAAGAGGATGAACACAATCTAATAAGTGTTTAAAATACCTCAATCAGCTCTTCATACAATCAATATAAACATATAAACTGCTTCATGCCCCAGTTCCCCTTTTTAAAGTGGGCAATTTTAAGTACACTTTATTTCAATTTTATTGAAGCTGGGGGTTGTAAGGTGCACCTTTAGGAGATTATTGTCTGCCTTGTTTCCTTCACTTGCTTGTTGTGAAATATTATGTGTATTGTCCCTTAAAATGAAAGTGTTTGATGTTCAATATAGATCTGCACACAGAGCCTACTGCTGTTTACTGAGGATCATGTGACGAAAAACCCTTAATGAACTTGTGTGAACTCTCAGTTGTTTATAATGCATTCAACAACACCAGATATTCATTAGCTTAATTCAGTTTCAAGGACATTGTCTCTATATGGATCTATATTATCATGAATTATATTGAGTTATTTAGCAACCATTAAAAATATTCCAAAAATGGTTTCCTTTCTGTTCCTTCCTTTCTTATCAAAGGATTGCATGTCCTGTGCTGGATGTGGCAAGGGGTCAAAGTTCATTACGTCAACCAAGGAGTTTATGTTTTCGCCACCTGTTTATTTGTCAGCAGGATCACGCAAAAAGTACTGAAACCATTTTCACCAAAGTTGATGGAGGGATGGGGGATGGGCCAGGGAACAACCTGTTAAATTCATTTACAATGATGTTAAATGTTTTTTTTTTTTCCTTCTCAGTCTGGTGTATGTTGTTTGACATTTGCCTTGGCAGAGTTTATTTATATGTCCATGTTACAAGTTATTCCTTTAAAAAATAAATTTTTTCTGACCAAAATGTTCATAGGGGAAGGATATCTACACCATGAACCTAAAATTAAGGACAGCACTCCTCTTTTAATTAAAAGCCCTGCTCTGACAAGCACAATCAGGAGTTAAAACAGTAGTAGCTGTGAGGTATGTATATTGCACAACTGGGGGTCAAGTCTCATTGCACCAGTGTTGCCTTCCTGCCAAGGTTGTGTTTTTATCCCCCTGAGCCTTGTAAGTGTATTGCATAAGACCTACTGATGTTTATATGGCTGAGGGCAACATCAGGAGGTATACATTCAGCTCATGTGTTATTGCAGTTTAGACCGCTAACTAGTGTAAAATATTTTACAGTAGGAAGAGTGAGTGAAAGGTAATGACTCGAAGTGAACCCCACAGCACTGTCAGATGAAGCTCTGCCTCCAGGCTGCAGTGTCACCAGGGATAACCCAGCGCTCAGTTCATTTTTCATAGTGCCTGGGATAGTTCAGACTTTGATTAGTTCAAGTGATGGGAACACACCGTGGGAGTCTGAAGTGGAAAAGGTCATCAGTCCTAAGCTGTGCGTGTGTGTGTGTGTGTGCCTATGTGTCTGGATCAGGACCACAGGAGGCTCACACTGTGTCCCCTCAGTGTGTGTAAACACACACTCAATGTGCCATTGCAACCATTTCATCACACACATACTTACAAACAAACACACATCATGTCACTCATATTCAGGGTGCCACCATGCAACAAAGCATTCTTCCTATGAGACACATTATGTTGATTTCACCTCATCAGACATTCAGCATCAAACAGATCTTTTGTTCAAATTGATTGATCAGATACATAGTAGACTGCCCGACATCAGAAAACAAAGTCAACATAAACCCCTGCTGATAGTCTGTGTCACTGTGTCCATCACTCATAAGTCGGGACGTCAGGGCTAACAAAGCTATGTAATACAAGTCGAGGCAGTTGGTGAATGGCTTTCATTAAAGTCTATCACAGGACTATGGATGAATATGCTTTTATTGCTGCCACAGAGGGAAGTCAACACTTTATACTATTTACTGCTCATAATTTATCGAGTTAAAAAAAGAAACATATTCTGCAAGACGTGACTATTGGCATATTCCTTCTCACACCTGAATCTAAACAAGCTATTGAAAGTGGCTGAAGTGATCTGAAATATATGATTACATAATCTCAATTTTATTAGTCAACATGGTGATTGACATAGCGACATGGAGCATTCCCTGCCTCCGGCCTTCATTTGAAACTGTTATGGCAACAAACACAAACAAACCAATAAGGTCGGTGAATGCATAACCACAGCCAAACCTAACTGAATTTATTTCTGTTGTATTATGTGGCGTGATCTTCTGGTAACTCTTGATTCAGGGGTTGTTTACTTTGGCAGGATGGTTAAAATGGTTTGGAACTGTAACACAGGCACAAGCTCAAACACACGTACACAACAAAAATATCATTCACACCCACCCACACACACACAGAGACATCCACCCACCCGTACACATCCTTCAGAGATTTGTAAAGCAGATTAGAATGGCTGTAGAATGAGCATGAATTTTGACCCGCAAGAGAGCCTGTGGTCCCTGCAGGAATTTACAGCTCTCTCTGGCCAACACAGACAAGATTACCCTTCTGCACTATTTGACTTACAGAGCGTTCAGAAAGTATTCAGACCCCTTCACTTTTTTTTTCATATCTTGTTTGGTTGCAGACTTATGCTAAAATTGAAAACATTGATTCTTTCCCTAAATCTATACTCAATATCCCATAATGACGAGGCGAAAACAGAATTTTAAAATCTTTTGCAAATGTATTAAAGAGGAAAAACTGAGCTAACACACTGACATAAGTATTCAGACGGTTTACTCTTAGGTGAAAGTAATTAAAGCCTCGAGTCTTCTTGGGTCTGACGCAACAAGCTTTGAACACCTGGATTTGGGGATTTTCTGCCATTCTTCTCTGCAGATCCTCTCAAGCTCCGTCAGGTTGTAGGGGGACTGTCGGAGGACAGCCATTTTCAGGTCTCTCCAGAGATTTTCGATTGGGTTTAAGTCAGGGCTCTTGCTGGGCCACTCAAGGACATTCATAGAGTTGTTCCTAAGCCACTCCTGCGTTGTCTTGGCTGTGTGTTTGATTTATTTGCCAATATGTGCATCTGTATTGTGTATTTCCATGTGATTTTGCAACTAATTTGCATCATTCAGTTGCATTGGGGAGGAGGGCAGGGGGGCCCAGTGACTAGTGTTTCAGGAATCAGGAATGCAGGTTAGGTTCAAGTTCTGAGAGTCATTTTGTGTGACCACATAGTGATGAGTCAGGGCGATGAACTGCTGCCCGGAATAGTAGCTCATCTGTGGTGTGGCAGAGAGAGGGAGGTTACAATATATTTCATAAGGACAGCAGGATGACCACAGTCTATAGGCAACCACAGTGCTGGGAATGGCACAGGCACATTAGAGTGATGCTTTCCAGGGCAAGGTTCATACTTTGCTATTTGAGGGGGAAAATGACACTTTATGATCTGTATCATTTCAACAGAGAAAGCAGCAAGTCATTTTCCTCTTGATTACAAAATTATTTATTGAATCAAAAATTAGGTAGACAAAAATAACTGTGCAACCTTCTGAAAAAACAATGTGCAATTACAACTTAAAAAGCAATAGCTTAAAAAATGTTGATGCTACCGGTGGAATAGCTTTCTATCAAAGTTTTAAATCAAATCTATCACAGCGATGATCTTTCTTCAGTTTACAAAATATACAGTGCTACAATGTGCTGTAGGCTATAGTGTGTAGATGAAACCATCTACTAGCAGAAATGAAATAACTCTTTCTAGTTAGAGAAAGAAAAAATAGAAAAGCTCTTAAGGTTTTCACTCTCAAGATAAAACATACAACAGTAAATTTTTTTTTTTGAGTGTTGAAAGTGAGCATAAATTAAAATAAATCTCTATAAAACTAAATGCAACTCCCTTTAGTCACAATACACAGCAGCAAGCATTTACACCTGAATATGGATGCTATAGGTTTGTATCATTCTAGCGTGAACATCCTACTTTATCCATAACTATAACATTTAATACAGGGGTCCTCTCTCCACAGAATGAAGACCTAAACCTAAACCTCTGCTTCCCTACAACTGCTTTTTTGTGTTACATAACCATTAATAAACTAATCTCTTTGCTCATTGTGGCATCCACCATTGATATACTTAAATAATAATGCTTCTAAAGTGTTGAGATGTCAATGAAAGGAAAGGTTCATCTTAATATGTAATATATGTCAAACATAAAAAAGCATGGTCAATCATATTGCACCTGTACAAATATGCATTTCTACAGGGTGCTGACCAGATTTGACAATGTCTTTAGATTATAAAGAACAGCACAATTGAAGGCTAGACGCCAAAACAGGAGCATAGTGATGATCTAACAGGCACTAGTCAGTCTTCACCATCTTACTCCTCAGAGCCAGGAACTGTAGCAGTTGGCATCATGGACCAGATCTACATACTTAAAACATTTCCAATGGATCTAATCATTGTTTTCTTAAGGGTATTTAAGATTTCAATAATCTTCATTGGTTAAACAAATATTAAATTGACTGAATCTGGAAACATTGTCAGATCCAACTTATTGCACCCCTCATAGAATTTATACAGCAAACATCATATACGTAACACTGAGCAACAGTATAAGGCATCGACTAAGGCCATGACTTTCTGTGGTAAAAGCAAATAAAAAAAGATCAGAACAAAAAAAAAAAAAATGAAAGTAGCATAAACTACTTAAATTTTCTTTCATTGGCACACATTTTTACAACATTCCAGTTAAAACTACTAAATTCAAGTACAGGTGGCAAGATATGTTTAGGAGCAACACTATGTTATAAAGATGAACACAAACATGTTCCAGCAAGCTATTGTTATGTTAGGAGGTGAAACATCTGATATCATGGATGGAATTAACTGCAAACCTTTCACCTGTCACACCTTTATCAGACAGATGTTGCAGGTGTTTGGCTAATAAAGTAACATTCCTTTTGCAAGAGGAAATGTTTAAATCATTCCGCTTTTATATAAAAAACATATAAGTAGATAATATAAGTGAAAATAACAGTCTCCCTGCATTACTGTTCCTTTAAAAACTGCAATAGTTTAAGCCTAAGGCTCCCGGACTGATAGTGAGAGATGTGAAGTTCAAATAACATTCACTCAGCGTCTGCTGCAAAAGCACAATGGCAAAAAGCGGAAAACCAAAATGGAATTTGATCAATTATTCCTGGTTGCGGTGATGTGGGCTTCCCTCTTATTGCTGGGTGAGGGCTGAGGAGGTTGCTTGGATTGTTCCCAGTCTCCCATTCACTTGAACTGTCTTTGTGGGCACAGCAACCTGGTTAAAATAAACACAAGATGTTATGTTTGTATTTCTCCACTTTGGTGTTAGTATAGAATAGTTCATTGCTTTCAGACAGAAAAAAAAACAAGTTCTGTGGTTGTGTGGAGTCTACAAACAGACAAAAAGACAAAAATGCCTAAACTTAGGTTTAGCTTAACTTAAGTTAATTTTGTACCTGAGAAGATCTGAAAGAGATGTGCTCAACAATTTTCTGATTATTGTCCTCATCCTAACACTAGGATGAGTCTAAGATATGGGAAGAAAGAGGAAACTGGTTCAAATCATATATTTTTCTGTTGCTCCCTTTAGCTTCATTGCCTCTATCTGTTCCGTCTCTGCCTATTTTCGTGTCTGTGTCCTTTTGTTCCCTTCCTCTCCTCTTTTATGACAGTCTCTCTGGGTGAAATGATGCTGTTTTATGCCCCAACACTCAATAAAAAAACAAAAAAGATATTCAATACATGCTGTGCTAATGCTAAATTTTCATCTGCTTATGCCATCTTTGTCCGATGGGACATGTGTCAATGGTGTTGTGACTTCTGTAACAAATTTCACTCTGTGGTGTAGATAGATGAAGTATTTTTCTGTATTTGTACCTTTTTCAGCCTCTCAGCAGCTGATCCAGAGCGAATGGCCTCCAGCATAGCCTCCCTGGCCAAGGCAGGGTTCGCGGGGGCGTTAGCACTTGGATGTGCCGCAGCGCTAGGCTTACCCTGGGGAAAGACAGGGGGAGGAGGTGGAGGTGCGGCCGTGGGCGCTGGTGGCGGCGGTGGTGGTGGGGTAAAGACAGGGGGTGAAGTGGAAGGGGAAGTCACAGAGGGAGGAGAGGGAGAGGAGGGGGGATGTGCACTTCTCTCCTCCTCAGAGACCACCTTCCTGAACTTCTCAAGCTCATCTGCAGCCTCAGATTTGGTCTGCAACACACAAAGGAGTGAGATAATGGTAACTCTAGACACATAAACATAGGCGGGAAGCCAGCTGCTCATACAGAATGTGTAACTGAACTCACACTCACGCACAAGTGCATCTATCGTCAACCTCTGACTAGCACATACAGAGATACTTTGTTCAAACAAATTCTTTTCTGCTCTAATCTCGTTTATACACATTCACATTTATATGATTTTATCTTATTTATTTTGTAATTCCATTGCACAGGGGTATTTAGTTTTATTTATTTATGCTTTTTTTTTTTTTTTGAGAAGCACAACGTTTAAGAGACTAATTTAGTCACGCAGCATTCCAGAGATTCCACCTCTGGTAAGGAACCTCCAGAATAGAACCGCAGATGTTTCAGCTACAGCAGCACGTTTCCTGCCCCCTTTCATTCCACATGGGTCCTTATGTGACAGCAAACCACAACTCTCAGTCCACACAGAGGGATGGAAATAGACACCCATGCTTGCATAACTTGGTTCATGCATGAATTTGTGAACTGCTAACTAGCTAACAACACAAAGTGATGAGAGAGACATTCACATTTCCTTTTACATACTCCTCATGCCATGCAACTGCAATAAGTAAACGTGTTTGTTCTCTTTAAAGTGCAACAAGACAAAGAGTATACAGTCACGCTGTTGGCTCCGTGACGATGCTGACATGCTGATGTTTCGTAGGTATAATGTTTATGTTGCATTATGTGCGTTCTGACATTAACAATAAAAACAAAGTGCAGCCAAGACTAATGGGAATGTTGTTGATTATGCAGGAATTTGGTCATAAACCAAAGTATTGGAAAAAAATTGACCTAATCAGTAATGAATTCACATTTATTTGAGAATAAATGTGAATACATTCAAGGTGCCATTCAAGCAAGTTTTTTTCCCTGCAAGGCCCCTTGATATTGACAGACGATACAAGTATCTTACCTTCCTCAGCCTGCTGGAGTTGCTTTGGGCTCTAATGGCCGCCAGAAGAGCAGACCTCTCGTTCTCCTCCTCAACATAAGATGCTTTCTTCATGTTACTGGGACCAGAAGTGTATATCTAATAATGAAAGGAAAGAAATAAAAAGAGAAAAAAATCAAAATCCCCTTCTTGTCTTCCAGCCAACAGCAGCAAATGCAATAATATTCTTGAGAAAATTAAGAATATAGTGTATATTTCTATCGCTGGTAGTCACTATCACTGCCCAATGGTTCTCTTCCAATTCATTCTCATCCATCCATCCATCCATCCATCCATCCATCCATCCATCCATCCACATACTGCATGATGCTTATCTTGATCTCACCTTCTTCAACCTGTCCCTGCCTCCCCCTGTCTGGATTGCGTCCATCAGGCTGCTGTGCAGAGATGTCTCTTTCTCCACAGATCTACAGATCACCGGTCTGAACTTCTTAAGTGGCCCAAACACTGTCACCGGCTGTGGTACATCACCGCGGTCTGATACTGTGACAGAAGGTTGTGGTCTCGCATCAGGTGTGAGATGGGTGGCTGCCTTCGTCATGTCCCTTGTGTTCTGAAGACAAGATGTGGAGTATTTAGTACAGTGTAATTTACAGGAACAATTTTATTGTTAAAATGCTTCATAGTATTTATTTTTCAGGAGACCCATAACATGCAATTTTTATAATCCAGGTTTTACTTACATTTGTCCGGCCTTGGGATATGGTCTTTGGGGCTGTGGGTGGTTTGGCAGATGAGTGTAGAGGACTGCATTGTGCAGGGTTGGAACTTCTGGGCCAAATCTGTTTAATATCATCTCTGTCATTGCTGGCGGTCACATTTATCTGGGCAGGGCCACTAGACTGAATGTGCTTACTCTTGGCTGTTTCTGTTTCCAGCGTAGAAGTGCTTCCTTTGGTCGATGCAACACTGTCTGGTCTCGCTTCACCAAAATCTCTCTGGCTATCTGACACATACTCTGGACAGCTCATTAATCTCTTAGGACCAGAAGGGTTGGGTTTAGAAGCAGAGTCGTTCTCCTTATTATCTGCCAAAGAGGACTGGGAAGATGGGTGTGGATTCACTTGTATGGACCGACCCGATCTCTGGAAGCCAACAGTCTGTGTTTTCACAGAGGCAGAGGAGTCAGCGACTTTAGGGATGGAGTTGGGTTTATCTGAGGTTTTTGGGGCGTATTTAGTGATGGCAGATGCCACGTACTGGCTTGAGGTTCGCCTGGATGGTTTGAGGAAGGACAGGTCTCTTTTCAGGTCTGGAAGGAGTAGAGGGGAAAGGGCAGGTTTACAGCTTGGCTGCTGAATGTTTGTTGACACTGAAATCTTGCTCTCTACCTCCACCCGCTCCTCCTTTGCAACATGGATGTCTGTCACTGGTTCTTTAGCTTTTTCTTTAACTGTCTCTTTAGGCTGGGTTCTCTCTGCAGGTTTATACATAATATTTTGTGTTGTTTTCAGGTACCCAGAGTTACTGGTCTTCAATGGAGTTTCTGAAATTACAGTGGGAGTATTTCTCAGGCCATCCATGTTCTCCTTCGCCTTATTAATCTGACCTTTGCTGTGGTGCACAGGACTTTCTTGACTCTCATTTGAGCTCCAAAAAAGTTTGGCTCTTCCATGAAGAGGAGACCCCTCGCCGCAATTAATCCCTGACTCTGATGAACCACCAACTTTGTTCCGGGAGATACCTTTCACCATGTTTCCTTGATCATCAATCGTAATGGCACCTGCGATTAATTTGACGGCTGGATCTCCTGTAGCAGCATGTACGGCAGAAGGTTTGGGAGGAACCACAGTGAACGTTTTCATACCGAACCGTGATGTGACGTTGCGAGTGATTTTACCGTGGGAAGTATTGGAGCTGGAGTTATTTTGGTAAACTCTGTGCCCTTCCTCAACTCTTTCTGCAGACACTGATCTCTGACTGGTTGGTGGTAGAACAGGTTTCTTCTCTTGAAAAGGTTGAGCGTTATTTTTTACAGGATCAGATTTGATCTCAGTGCTTTTGCTCTGTTTCTGCATGTCGGCATTAGATTTCACTGCTGATGTTGTTCTTTGCTTCTCCTCTTTAACACTCTCGGTCTGAGTGACGTTCATCTCTTTAATTTTTGTCTCTGTTATCTTTTCTCTCTTTTCATCACCTATAGACTTGTTCTCCAGTGACTCCCTGTGCTGTTCAGGTTGAGACGGCTGCTTAGTATTTGCACTGCTGCTTTTATTACTGTCAGCAGCTGTACAAGCATTGTTGTTTTTGTTCTGTGGCTTGGTGCTGGACTGGTGACAAAAATCTGGACCTGTGAGAAGAAGGGGTGAGAAAAAGTCAATTTAATATATAAAAATAAGATGACAGGATTTTAACTCTGTTGTAATGATACCAATGAGGAAGAAAACAAAGCATAAATTAGTGGAATTAATTAAAAAATATCTAAAGCACTAAATCTATTGTTCTTCTTACCTTTGCTGCCAGCTGACTCAGTCCTCGTCAGTGCCTTTGCTTCATTTTCTACAACGTTACTTTCATAGTCCTCCAGCACTTCATCTATGGCTGTGACTGGCACATCCATGTCCACTACGGACACTGGCACCTCATTACTGTCGGTGGACATGGTATAGGGAGTCTCCTTCACTGAGACAATATCAATGTGGTCTGGAAAAGGGGAGCAGATCAAAATGTTAATACATAATACTTTGTCACTTGTGGCACATTTTTATATGGATTTGTAATTTGTTCAACAACCACACGACACAAGAAACACAAATCCAGTGTAGGATCATAAGTGAACTGTAATCTATGGCATGCCTCCCTCACCTGCAAGGTCGGCTTCAAAATCTGCCAAAGTCTGATGGAGCTGGGCTGTGAGCTCTGGGTCTTCATAGCTGTCTTTGAACCCGCCTGACTTTGCCTGTGAACTGATGTCATTGTGCCTGAGGACAGTGCACACAAATATGTGTCAAAAAGACATCCGCAAATATACACATGTAAAAACACATAACAGCCCGTAACATAACAAGTCCCGTATCATCTGCTCATGCAAAAACAGATCAGCACATAGGGCCGGCCATAATACAGCACTCTGTATGACTCCATGATCTTTATTAACAGTCACCCAGCTACCACCAAACAGCTGTTTAGGCTGAATCGCGTATTTGAATGCTGGTGTTACATCCAGCACCCTTCCCGTTACTAATCTGCCTCAGAAACCAAAAGGGTAAATGCAGTTCAGTAGTAGGAGAAAGAAAAAAAAGAAGGGTGTGAGTTTTAAATATTTTGTGCTTGTTCAAAGCTGAATTTTATTTTTATTGGAGCCTGCTGGCTTTGAAACATGTAGCAGTAAAGATATTATTACCACAGTTCAAACTTCCTTCACTCTCTTCAAGGGTTCAGCAGAGCATTCTCATGAGTTAGTGGTGTATTAGCCATAACAAATTGCAACAAGGAGGCCAAACCAAACAGAATTTGTCTTCTAAGAGACTTGGACTGGTGCTCTTTTCCACAACGATTCTGAGAAAACAAGGTTATAGTGCTTTCCTGGAATACTGAGGAGCCAGCAGCATCAGGCCAGACCCCGGATTCATAAAGTTTCTCTCAGTGAGAGCATCGATCCAAGATCCTTGGTCTGGGCACATTACCATACACATTTCACAACAACTTAAAAGGCGAAAAGTGATCTGGGGCAGCATTCATTTTCCACGAAGGCCTTTGAATAAGAGCCTAGAACCATAACTATGAAAGCCCAGCACTAAAAGTTGAGGGTGCCACCTTTGGCTACAACTCAAATATAACACATGGCAAGAACTGCTCTTGGTTATTACTGCTAGCACAGTTGAAAACTGTGGGGACTTTAAAAGTTACTTGAAAGAGTGATGGTTCACTCTTCAGGGGAAAATACAGGTGTAAAACTAAAGCAAGAATCCAGTTGAAGATTTTAATGCAGGTTTTACTTATCAGCGGTTGGGCTGGCCTCAAGTTGACAGCAAAGTGAATATCACATGCATTATCCCAGACAGATGACTGACTAAGGCAGAGACTTTTCTCTTGAGGCCAAAGCAGCCATGCATTAATGTGCCTCACCATCCTGAATGAGGCCTTTATTATCTTGTTGGACAAATAAATCATAAATTATGTAAATTCAAATAGAGTATCCTTAACATTCTTTACTTCCCTCCCTCACTCTCGTTTTCCACACCCAATCACACTTCCTCAATGTGTCATCAATCTCAGCTTTGTATGACTGTCTCTCTACCTGTGTCTTGATCCCCAGGTTGCACATCCCTCGTCACTATCGCTGGAATTGTCCCGTACCGGTCCCAGCAGTTTCTCTGCTCCGCCTCCGCTACTTCCATCCAAAGACAAACTCCCATCCGGGGATGTGGGCTGGGTGTCAGATGGAGAGCTGACCATGCCCGAGTCCTCGCCGTCTGCCATACCCTCTGAGGCAGCGTAACCCTGGTCAGGCAGGCTGCTGCCACCACTGCTGCTGCCCAGGGACACAGTTTCCTCCTCAGGTGTTTCAGTTTCTGGTTTCTGGCCACTGGCTGCAGAGCTCCCCATGGAGTGGAGCCAGGCTGGTAGAGGACAGAGGAAGATCTTAGCATCAGTATTAGATGTTATCACTCTCTTTTAAAACTGTGAGTAGCTGTTAGCAACAGTCAATTTCAACAACCAAATAAAAAGGTTGTTAAAAATAAACAACTGTGAATGGGTTTGCACTGGGATAGAAAATTACATTTTTCAAATCAGACATCACAGCTGTCTGGTTTTTTTTACTCATGCCGTGCATTATGTTAAAAAATACAAATGCCTTTTTTTTGTTTTCTCAAATCCACAAACCTTTAAAGACTTTTGATACCTAGGAAGATTATTACTGAGGAAAACAACACAACAAATCATGAGGACATTTGTTTGAAAAGAAGCACAGGATGCAGAGTGAACATGAGGAGCAAGAGAGGAAGCAGAGGAAGTATTTACGTTAGTTTCAACATTCATTCTGACACCACGCACACACACAAACCAGAAAACACAAGCCAAATATACAAACACAAGCCCACAGCACAACCACCTGTGGCTTGATAAAACAGCTTTAATGATATGTGGGTGGACTTACTGTAAACAAACCCTTTTAATTAGATTTTTACAGTACTGTTTTAGATTCCACAGAGAGAGTATTGCTTCATACCCTCTCATCTCTTTAGTAGTCATGCTCTGGTCAGTGCTGTGGCTTTTGGAGAAGTTATTTAGTCTGTCACTGATCTCATTGAACTCTAGGCCAAGAGAATAAAAATCAATGCACCATTTTTTTTAAGGTTTCAGTGGCCTGGCCAGCATGCACAGCACTGAGAACTCAACAGGGGATTCTTTAAAATGGGTTTAACAGAGAGTGACCTTGTTAGTGATACCAGGTGTGTGTCTGTGTGTCTGCGTGTGTGTGTGTGTGTGTGTGTGTGTACTGGGCCTGTCAGTTTTGGACCGGGTCCTAATGGTGTGGAGAGAACAGTCAGTTCCAGGAGATGTGGTGATGACTCACAGGGCTGTCCTCCCAGCGCCTTCCCAGCAACAGCTTAGTCATGCCAGCTACAGCCACAATCCTCACACACACACACACACACACACACACACACACACACACACACACACACAGAAAAGTGCATGTATACACACTGTGTAATGCTCTCATGGGTTTACACAAGTGTACCGTATGCTTGCGTTACAAACACACAAGTAAACATCCAAACACACTGTTCTCAAACCTCCAACTCAATGTGACCTTAGGCACATGACTCTGTTAAAGTCAAACAAAAGGTGTCTCCATTCCCAAGCAAATCAATACTGTGACGTGTTACTTATCAAAATCTGACCATGCACCAATCCATGCACAACCCAAAAACAAAAACCCTTCCATCTTGATCCAGTCTTCAACTGTTTAATTGAAAAATGTCTTTCAAACAAATATTTTGATCTTCAACACAGATGAGTGTATGTTCATGAGCATAACTCTACAGGCTTAATAAGCACACACACACTTACTAGGCTACACATTTGCATCACAACTCAGTGACTCAGCGGATAAATGATATTTTACATAAAAATGTAATTACTTTCACTGAATAACCTTTTTAATCAGATCTGCCTGGTACATTGTTAATCAGACATAAAAATGAAGGGTCTTCTTCGCAAAAATGTAAAATCCTACTTTACTGAAAAACAATTTGATTCTGTGACACCACAATAACTGCATTCACACAGTTCAGAACGAGTCATATGATGAAAACAAGGGCTCCATTTCTTTGACATGTTCACCAGTCAAAAAGAATAGTTAGCATTTTTTAAAACATATAAATAATAATAATGTAGTGCTCAAAATTGTAAATGCGTAATTTTTCTATGAAGCAGTCTTCACGTAAGGCCACGTTTCTTGTGGTTTTTCAGCTAAAGATCCAAATGATATACTTAGTTTTGCTCTGAACCCCAAACGATGAACCCTTTTTTTCGCCCACATCGAACGTCACGACAGAAGGGTCATTTTGGATCTCTACCCATCATTTCAAAAACAAGATGTAAAGTATTCATGCAGCTATAAGCCGTGACAGTCACAGACAAGTCAGTGTGTCGTGTCAATCTCTTTTCAATGTCCACTGTTACGAGTTTCCTTGGGAGCAGGTCTTTTATTTTAAATACTTGTCTTTAAAATACATGAGCCACTACCACCTATAAGCAACATGTCATTGACAGATCACCCTTTCCATATTATTGCCAAAGGCAGCATGCTTTCAGGTCTCATGTTTCTAAAATAATCCCCAACACCAGGCACAAAGAGAGAAACGTACGCTGTCCAACTATTGATCTGCAGATATCACATCACCAAAATATTGGCTGATAGATACTGCATGGCCTCACCTCATAACCTCATTCCAGCCTGTCACTCATCAATCACATTGTAACTGATACGTTCAGGGTTTAGCTCATCTGTCACTGTATAGTCTCCTGACCACATTCTGCGTGTCCACTTTTAACTCAGCCCTGATCTCATGCATAGTCAATGACAACTAGCAGATTAAGTTGAAATGCAAAACCAACAAAAGTATATACATACATTTGTAGAAAAAAAGAAGAAATCAAACACAAAAAAGGATCGTTTTAAGAGCAACATTGGAGAGCATGACTTGCTTTCACTTGCGGCATCTTCTGTCCTCAACAGGATCAAATCCAAACCATCACAAGAACAGATGCAATAAAGTTGCTGCGAAGCGGCTTCTGCGAGTGACACCAAGTGAAAGCAAGTCATAAAAATGAGACAATTAAAATAATGATAGAACTGAGATTGTCACAACAAATACAAGAGGAGAGAAGAAACAGTAGAACATTTCTTAAAAGAGTGACAGTAGGATGGTGAATGTCGGAGGGATGTCCAGCAGAAAGGAGAAGGGTGAAGCAGAAGAAGAGGCAACGGAAACTGAAGGATTGGTGAACAAAGGAAGGGTCGAGCCAGAGAGAGACTTCAGGAGTGTTTGGAGCGCAGACGCACAGGCCCACAGCAGTACACTACAAAAGAGGGTGCGGGGAAGGGAGTAAAGAAAAGAACAGATGTGATTTGAGGTGGGTAGATCATGAACACTGCACTTGGTGGGAATGGTGATCAAAACAGCATCCAGAGAAAATCCTAAAGGTAAAGAAAGAAACTGAGTACAACATACAAAAGTAAGAACCCCTTAAGAGAGAGACGGTAGCTTACATATGGTTCAGCATCTCTTCCATTATACATCTAATATACTCCCATCTACTGTATAGATGCAACATAAAAGGCACTCCAGTTGATTGGTGTTGACCCTAGCCCTGACCTCTGGGCCCAGAAGAAATAACAGGGCTTACAGGTTGACATTTATAGATATGAAGCACCTTGACCTCACAGGGACTGGGTCTCACTTAACAACTCAGCTGCCCGGGGTCGCTGATTGAGAAATGGATGGCATGTGAAGACAGAGTGCAGGACATACATAAAGGACAGTTGCAAAGACACAAACTCAAATTTAAACAAATCAAGTAAAAGTCAGAGAACCAGGGGCGCAGCTTCTAGGAAAGAAAAAGAAAGACCAAGAGTGAAGGAAAGGGAGACGCAGTCCATCTGGAACCTACACTGGGGAGCTGCTTCCTCCATCACCATGGGACTCACTGGGGAGTCATTTTCTGTGGGCTCAATGGGAGGGGAGGGCAGGGGAGGAGTGGATGGAGTGGGGGTTAGGACAAGCTGTGGTGGTCCCTGAGCCAGGGAACGACGAGGTTTGGGTGGCACTGGTTGATCAGAGGCTCCTAGAGGAGAAACAACATGCAGGCAGGGCAGGCACTGATGGTCACGGGGAACAAACATCTCACATGCAAACTTCTTATCAAACTGAAAGTAGCAGAGAAAACATTATGTAAACATCAAGATCTTTGTCTTTTATTTATTCTATTCTTCTATTCTATTCTTTATTCATTTAACACTTGGCTGCTGTGTTTCTGTGCTACACTTCTTTATCCTAGGATTTTCTGGTTATGAAATTTGAGTTTCTGTGGGCAGAACTCATTTCTTTGTCTGCTGAACCATGGAGGTTATCGCTGTTAAAGTACAGCAAGTTACTCCAGTGTTTACAGTTCACTCATTTGTAGGTTTTCACTATTGTTCCAGTGGATTTTCACAGTTTACTTGTAGTAGAGGGCCCTACCTTAGCAAAAAAGTCTGTAGAATATCAGCTGAAGTTTTAAGAAAACAGCCAGTTTGCAGCGTCCTTCCACTTTATATAAATCCTGTGTGTTGTAAAATTCCCAGTTAAAAATAAATATGTAAAAGGAGTGGAACTATTTGTTTTATTTCTTAGCTGCCGACGTGTGATATGTAAAGACCATGACACATAAAGCACAGGAGACAGGTGATGCTGACAGAAGTATGGACTGACAAATGGGACAAAATCAATCTGGATAACATATTGGGATGTAGTTGCAAAAACACAATTACTGTAAAACAGTGCAGCTGATATACAGCTAGCTAAATTTCCCTCTAAGGCTTGTGATGCATCAGTGTGCTGCGTCTTAGTCAGCAGGTGCTGTCGATGTGCTACTTTATCTGTTTACTCTGTTGACGACAACAGGAGGGAACTGAAACAGCAGGCAGAGCTGAGATGATAAACTACACCATCACAACCTTGACAGCCTCTGGAGCACACACACAAACACACACACACACACACACACACACACACACACACACACACACACACACACACACACACACACAGACACAGAGGTTAAAATGGTTGAATTCTCCTTCTGTATTTAGTTATTGCACTGCACAGAGCTGCACTGATGCCTCCACAGTGGTATTACAGTGTTTCACTTCAACATGAAGTTGTAGTTGAAGAAATCCACATTCTACATGTACATGCTTTTAATTTAACTACTACAGCTTTGTTGTTCTCTGTTCTGTTTTTCAACTAAGCTCAAGCTTTGAATTCAGACTGATGTAAACACTGACATAATGTGCCTAATGCGCAGCACACACACTATCAACACACCATGAATACACAGGCTTACTTATTTTATGCTTCTACAGCACCATGTAATTTGAAGATATGAGCTATTATATTACCCTAATATCAGGCGCTAAAAGAAGCGAGTGTAAAACTACGATTTAAGAAAAAAATACTAGCGTAACCTTGTACTACACTGTTGCAGCTCCACCTCTGTTTATTTAGAATTAGAGATCTTTATCACAGAGCTTCCCAGAGCAAATGACAAACAGTTTACAGTTTGACATACACATCAATTTTGCGTAAAATGAAAGGCCAAACTAAACCTACAAAGATGAAAGACTAAATCAAACCTACATAAATGAAAGAGTGTGTACATTTCTGCCTATGCCTATAAAAGCACGAGGGCACCACCATATACTGTGTGCAGGGTGTAGTTGTCCAGCCCTAATGTGTATACCAGCTATTCATTCACTTCCAAATATGTACTGTTCATGTATACGTGCGGTTGTCAGGCTGCAATGAAAAATATTTCACAGTCAGTGTGAAAAGTTGAAAAGTTGATGTTGAGGTTGTCTGTAGGACAAAACAATGTTTTTTAGAGAACGTGCTTTTCGGAATAAAACTATTTTTGTACAAATAAACATTTTAAAGTGAATACTTTCTAACACATGGTATAGGGGAACAAAGGAAGACTGAGAGAAGAGAGAAGGTGATGCACTGTCAGCAGAGTGTCAGGATAGAGAAAAAGAAGTAGCAAGGTCTATAAATTTATTAATGATCCTCGTTCTGTCTGTTCCATCCTGTCTAATGCACAAACCTCCTCATACTTCATCCTTTCTCTTGCTTTCATCTGCCTGTCCGTCATCCTCCACTCCTTAAACCCCCCCGAGTCCCCTTGTTTCTACCTCACTACCCTGTCATCCCTCTGCCAAAACCTTCCCATGCTCCTTTCTCTGAACTTCATTCTGCTACTCTCACCTTTCTCATCCCTTTTCTGAGGTCTGCAGCTCTCTCATCTCTGCCCCTGTCAGACACGACAGCCCTCTGCTGCAATCTCACTTTGCTACAGAGAAAGATCTAGGTTATATAAAGATCAATAGGAGGGCCAGCGAAAGTTCATGTAGAGCCTGTTTAAATCTGTGATGGATCTGTCTGACTTTATATCTGCCAGCTTTGAAGGTTTGTGTGAGGGGCAAAAAAAAGAAATAATAGAGGGATAAAGATAAAGAGAGGGATAGAGAAAGAGAGATGGAGAGAGAGAGAGAAAGATAAGAACGCGAGGGATTGATAAGCATAGGCAAGAGACAAGGACTGTATTGTCTCATGAGCTATGATGAAAACCAGCTCCACTTGTTCCTGTACTTTAGCCATGAAGCATGCATCCGCGCACACACATGCATGCACGCACGCACGCAGGCACACACACACACACACACACACAGACAGACACACAGGCACAGAGACACACAGACACACACACACACACACACACACACACACACACACACACACACACACACACACACACACACACACACAGACACAGAGACACACAGACACACACACAGGTTATGTACGTCATTCTTGACAGTTTAAGTTTCAGACGTTGCTGCATTGTGACAGCTCAGTTCTCCAGGGCAGACATTCAGTCACTTTCTAAGCCAGAAAACCTCTACAGGCAACTTCTGACTGTCTCACTTCCTTAACATACAGAGAGTGTGTTTACCATCACTGTCAAGAGTGCAGTGATCAACAGCCAAGTTCATTTTCTTTGATGAATGTAAATGTTTTGTTTACCACGATGTGAAGATGTGACATGTCAGTTGGTTAAACTAAAAGAAATTGAGTTCACAAAAGTAACATGTGAAAACAAAGAATGATATATGGCAGGTATGAAAACAGCAGGTACCTGTAGATCTCATTACAGCTTTGTTGCCTGTGGTGTTGTGTTTCCTTTATTACTACTAATACTCTGTTTAAGAATATAATAGTGTTGGTGTCTTTAGTTTGTGAAGAAGGAGTCTGCCAAATGAGGGATGTTATCAATAACAAGGGAAAATAATTCTAGTTTGTTTTCAGAGAGCACAATTTTAAAGGATTAAAAATACATTTCACACTATTTTTTTCAAAATTTGTTGCATCTGAACTGCAGTTTTGGAATATCAGTTGTTGTTCAATGTCATGTGCTTGATTTTTAGACATGCTGTCTTGAATGTCTGTTATTTACCCATTGCACTGTGTCTGTTGTTCTCAACTTCATCCAGTTTCAGGTTGAGGGCTGACTCCATCTCAGACCTAGAGCTGCTGGTTGAGGTCACCTCTTGATTTAATTTGGTAGCCGTGCTGCTCGACATCTCTGATTCCTCCATCCTGCTGCTGGAGCTTTTTGTAGCGGGCTGGACCCGCACAGAGCCGCTCACTGTGCTGCTGGTGAGGGTGCTGCAGTAGGAGCCAGTCTGGTCTAGGTCAGCATCTGAGTCATCAAGGCTGTGGCTGAGGTCAGAGCTGGAATCCTGGAGAGCTAGGCTGTCGGTGGTGCTGCTGCTTGGGGTTGGGGAGCTGGCGGTTGGGGTGGCAGGTTGGATTGCTACTTTCAAGGGGGCGGGTTTCATTGTTTGCATTACCACAATGGTAGAAGAGGCTGGAACCGACTGTGCCACCTTGGTGCGGAGGGCTGGGGTGGGTGTTTCAATAGCTAGGCTATCAGGAGTGGGAGAAGGAGAAGTTGAAGTGTCATCAAAGCCCGGGGTGATGGATGCTGGGGTGGGAGGAGGGGCTGGAGCCTTTCTTTTCCTCTGCTGGCTTTCTGAGCCAAGAGCCATCTGATAGAAAGGAGAGAGACAGTAGGAAAGTTCACTGTGAGCACCTTGTGCATGTGTGTGTGTGTGGTCTGCCTATAAATCAGCTTGTAAATTCAGTCTGCCAGGACTGAAGTAGAGTTTACTACTGAGTAATTAAATCAAGTGGAGTTCTGGCAGCCGTCTGAGTCTTCAAATCCATCAGAGTGCCAACATTCCTTTTAAATCATCCTACAACAAGACATACAAATGGCCGGCAGTGAAACAGTTAATGTGATGCAGTGTTATTGTGATAGTACATATTGATATATGTATTTTGCGGTGGCGTTTTTCAATTAACCATTATTCAAATGTTATGCTGTCTTGCTGAATTACTCTTAATGCTGAATCACCAATCACTTCAGGGTTTGCAGTGACAGGTCAGTTGTTAGCACAGATGTCATTTCTTCCGTGTGCGTGTGCAAACAAAAAAAAAAAAAAAATCTAGAAATTGTGTTCTGGCATGTTGTTCCTGTACGTTCAACACTCAGTTCAGTTCATAACATTAATACTGTTTTATGTTTTTATATAATAATTAGGGTTTAAAACATTTTTAATTCAGACTATTTAGGAGAGGAGGATAAAAGGGGAAAGGAAGAGAGAAAAATAAAGGGAAAAAAGGGATAAGACTATGAATCAACTAACAAGTGGGAAATGATCTGTTTTATTTCACAGGGAAATCACACCATTCTCACCCTCATGTGCAACTGATCTTATTCACTGTTTAGTCAGCTTTCTAAGAATCAATTTAAAAGGTCTATGGGCAGGCTGCAACAGTGCAGATGTCCCTTTTTCAAGAAATCCAAATTACTGCAGCAGTTCAACTTTTCTTCACACTGAGACTCTACAGAGAACATGCCTGAAGCTGCATGTAGTGTTGCATCATGCAGCAGGACAAGAGGGAGATCAGGCCACCTTGCCTTTCCCCAGGCGAACTGGGTTCACACATGTGAACTCAGTGAACTCAATGCATGGCATTCTATGGAAACCAAATGGCCCCCCAACTGGTTGTCTTTCTCTTCCTTGGTCTCCCGCTTCTCTCCGTCTCTGGTATTCATACATACATGAATACAGACTTACCAGTGATGTGGGCCAAAGTTGAAGCTGAAATGGATGACTGACTTGCCTATGAAGATGGATGGATGGATGTATGTGTGTGTGTGTGTGGTGTGTGTGTGTGTGTGTGTGTGTGTGTGTGTGTGTGTGCGCGCGTGTGTGTGTGCATGCATGTGTGCCAGTATGTTTGTGTGTGTGTTCCCTGCAGAATGAAACATAAGACTGCAGCCAAGCCCTGCTATGAAAGGAAGAGAGCTGTGGCCTCAACACACATGCACACACACTTTTCTGTGTGACTGTATGAGCACATACACACTCTCACATATGCCAATGAGTGCACACACATACATGAGGTGAGAAGGAACAGTATATCTCATATGTCAGACTGAGCTGGGGTGTATGGATTAGGGGGTTGTTAAGGGTTGCAGGGTTACATGTGTGCTGCACTCATGGGCTTATTGGCGCCATGACTGGGAACACAGCAAGCATGTACTTAAGATTGTTAGAGACTGAAGCCAAGACTCAAGAATCTTCTTACCACATTCAGGGTCGCAATATACATTAAGTTAAGCTGTCTGTGTAATATGATTACATATACACTGTGTTGTTTATGTGTATTGTTTACTGATTTTACATTTGCAGCAGTTTTTCAAACGAAAGAATAGATGTACATTATCGGGGAAGATGATCTTGGTCAGTGGCTGACCAAAGATCACTTTTTTTCAAGAGCTATGCACATACTCCTGCAAGAGGCAGGATCAAGCCACTTTATTTCTCAAGTCAACCTTGTGGCCCCTAAACCAAAGGACAGTCAAAGTATGACTTGATCCTCAAGTCCTTACACCGTAACTACAATCAAGTCATTTTGCATCAAATCAAAAGCAGAAACAACGTCTGGGGCTTCAGTTAAAAGCTAAGCTCCACTGATTTTAGTCATAAAGGTCAGTTTACTAGTCATAGAGAGGACTATTTAGTCTGTGAATGGCTTAATCAGGCTTTGTCAAGTCTGGGAAAATAACCCTGACAATGTTGTCATGTGTGTCATATCTAGGCTTGGGCATGCAGGCTTGAAAATTAATAACAAAAGCCCTGGGGCTGTGAGACAAGGGGGTGTCCAGGAGAATCCAGCAAATGTCTGACAAAAAGATCTTACTGGTTGGGTTACATTTCGGGGAATGTAAGATCACATTTTTGGAGTTTGACTTGAAATACCCCTTTAACGTAACCTGGACTCACCGGGCTCCGCATTGTCAAGGGACCAATATGTCTGATATCAGTGATCAAAATGTGGACATAGTGTCTGCATATTGTAGCTCAATCTGATGCAGTAGAGCTCAGATGTATTTGGTTTGTGTTGCTCTAATCACTGATAACACTTCACTTGAAACACTGAACAGCAGAATAAAAGAAATAAAAAAAATAATATGTAAAGATAAAAACAGTTTTAACACATTGACCTCAGTTTTAGTGGAAATAATTGAGGTCTGTGTGATGGTGGATGGTAGACACATTAATGAAACAAGTGTGTGTGTGCATGGATGTGTTATATATATATATATATATATACATACATACATAATATATATATACATACATACACACACACACAGAAAGCTCTTGAATGGTAATCTCAGTGGCTCCACAATAAGAAACTTCACACACCCTTCACCCTAAAAGGGTGAAGGGTGTGTGAAGTTTCACCTCATTTGTATCTGGAGGATAAACTGTTTGTGAGTACTCTTGAGTCTATTGTTGAACTTACTGTGAAATTTTCACAGTCATTTTGACAGTTTAATTTGTTTGGAGTTTACTGGCAGAGGCAGAGGCATCTACAGTCCTATCAAGGTATGTAAGAAGTTTCTTTGCTGGTGTTTTTTCAGATGTAGTTAAAACTCTAAATAAGAAGCGGTAGAATAACATTATATTATTATCTCTTGTATGTTGTTCAGATCTCTGAACTTCTGAGGCTTCAAGAGAAAACTGGCTCCCATCTGAGGTGACTGCTGAAGATCTGACTGAGCTGCTGGTGGAGAAGAGCAAAAGCACACTCAGGGTGCACACACACACACACACACACATTCAGCCTAAACTCTTGTCATGTCACACCAGTCTGTGTGTAATGAGGCAGAGGGGGACAGTAAAGATGAAACTTGTGTGTTCTTTCATTTTCTTTCATTTCTGGGATTTTGAACTGATGGACTTTGATGAGAATGAGGCCAGACCTCTTCTCAAGCTGATAAGACCAGACTCCTGAAAAGACAGTCATTTTGAGCCAGCTATTACATTACTCCTAATTTCTCCTGTAAATATGTCAATAAATGAAAACACTCACAAGGATTGGACTGAGCCAGCAGACCTGGTGGATGGTGTAGGGAGTGCAAACACCCCTGATGAAAACTTGAACAAGGACCAGACTCTGCCGTCACTGCTCCTACACTAGCTCCTTCGACCACCACTGCCATCCACAATAGCTTGAACAATTTCCTGGATGAAGTAGAGGAGCAGCCATTTTCCAACCTAGAACCAGACTCTTCTCCTCTACCTTCTCCTCAGCCTCCTGTCATCTCTGCTGTACTGGATGACCTGACAACCGCTGCTGAAACCCCTGTCAACACTGTCACCTAGAATGACTTGAACAACAGCCTGGATGAAGCAGAGGAACAGCCCACTCCCACCCCAGAGCCAGACTCTTTTCCTCTACCTGCTGAACATTCAGCCGCTGCTGAGGGGCCCACCAGATAACCAGACACTGCTGTGGTGTCATCTCCACCATCTCCTTTGACCCCCTCCTGCTGAACTTGCTTTAGTCATGGATTGTGAGGATATTTGTGGGGTGCCTACCAGACACTCTGCTGTGGTTTCAGTTCCACCAGCTCATCTAACCCCACCCATCTCCTGTCACCACTGGAAAGCAGGCCAACATGAGCCTCAGCCAAATGAAGTTTCTTCAGCTGGTTCACAAAGACTCTCTGTTGCTGTTTCCTGCCTGAAGATTCAGAGTACAAACTATTCCTCAGATTGAATATTTGTTCATATTGTTCATTGTTTGTTTACATATTTTCAAAAAAATAAATTCCTTGTTGCATTGCAACCAGTCTGTATCAGTCGGGTTCATTTATTGGCAACAGGAAATGAAAATATTAATTAATTAAAAACATAGGGATTAACAAACATAAATACCAGAAAACCAGAAATAACATAACATTTATTTTTTTAACCCAATTCTGAAATTGATATTTAAGATTAAGATAAGCTAAGATATAAACTAAACTAAACTCAACATTTACATACACACATAGCATAAGCAGTTTTGATAAGGATCCCTTAAATTTGGTTAATATCCTGCACAAAGTAGTAGAGTTGAAAAAAGAAGGTTTCTCTGTGGTGGACAAATATGTATTGTCAACATATACACTGATACTGATATATCTCAATCTGCAATGAGCTACTTTCGTCCAAGTTAGTAATCTCTTACTTAAAAAAAAAGAAGAAAAACTGAAACTGTAACAAATGAGCTGTCTGAGGTGCAGAGAAATGGTTCATTTTTCAATTTTCACTCATGAATTTGTGGGCATGAGCATGAGCATGTTCCTTTTTTCCATTTCTACAGTAACACCACTAATAAGACAAAAATAAAGAACCTGATTACAGCTACTCAAAGCTATTTGTTCTCTCCAGTGTTTTTGTCTCATTAATGGTGCTTAGACTGAAGACTGGTAAAATCTATTATTGAAGGAGAGATGCTCTGCACTAAAATTGCTGAAGTGTTGTTTATTGTTTCATCATGCTGAATAATATAGCTAAAATAAAAGGCAGTGGAGAAAATGAAACAAATAAATTGCTCCCATTTATTGGTCAATTTAATGTGTGATCAAAGTCTCTCCCACTGATCACAACTAGTTGGGATAGAGGCGCACCTCCTGCACAAGGTGTTATCATCTATCAACATGCTTCTTTGGTTAAACACATCATAGTTTTCCCTGTTCTTATTTGGTCTCATATTGGCTCATTAAAGAACGACTGAGAAAGTTGTGTACATGGGTACATTTTTAAAGGGAATGTGCCTTTACACAAAAGTGCAAAGAAGGCCATACCAGGACAGTCTGGTGTGTCCATTAAATTTTCCACTCTATGGTTTGAGAGGCAAAGGGCCCCATGTTGGAGCATGTTGATCAGATAGGGCCACCCATGGAGCCTGCAACCTGGTGGCGTGACCATTCATCAGTTGTTTTGAAGGACTCTTGATGGGTGAGGGGGCTTTGTAACAGGGCAACATTACAGCGCTAATGTGGAATGTGAAATGGAGTATGTGCGTGTGTGTTTGTAGATTGTATATGTGTGTGTCTGTGCATGTCAACATGCATGAGTACATTCATATATGCATGGGTGTGCGCACAGAAGTATGTGTATATATGTGCGTGTCAGAGATAATAATAGCGGCTGAACTGTCTCAACACTGCGAGGGCACCGAGGTCAAAAACATCCTAACAGTAAGGCCGGAGGACAGTTAGCATGTGTTAGGGTTATTGTGTGTGTGTGTGTGTGTTATAATGAACATATGTGGCTGTGCATGTATGATGAAAAGAGTTTTATGTTAAAGGTCTTAATAATGTGTGTGTGAAAAGGAGGGGCGGTGAAGAGACTAGCTAAGGATAAGGAGACACATGGCTGACCCACTTCCATTGTCATCTACTTTGTCCTACTAACCCACTGAAATTTTATGTTTTCATCACCTTTTCCCTACTTTATCAGTGATGTTCATATGTGCAGTGGGTCAGAGGTAAGAGGAATCAGAGTAAAATAATGCACGTTCACACTAGTACTGGTAGTGGTAATAAAGTGAGTAATGTAGCTACATTGCCTACAATAAAAACTTGAAGTCAAATTCGAAATCACTTTTTTTGGGATCCCATTGCCAATGTGGAGTATGGCGCTTTTACTGATTTTAATGTGCTTTACATGAAATCTGCATCTGCATTTAGCTTAAACAGGCAAAAACATATCATGAAAAAAAAAATATATATTATACATACATACATACATACATACACACACATATATATATACATACACACACACACGAGACTGACACAAACATAGATTCGCTTCATTCGTTTGTCCCATCTGTGCTGGCTGGTGTCATACACAAGATGTTTTGACAGCTTCAAGTGCAAACAAATCCTGTCCTACATAGGCCGCATGGCAGGGTGACGTGTACCCCTATTCCTGGCCCCTTACTCACACTTTCACAATCTTCAAGGTCAGTGCATAAGAATAGAAAGCTCATAGTGCCTACCTAGAGTACACTTCAGGCACCACAACCACAAGACCAAGCACACGTACAGTCCACAAGACATGTTGCACATATTCACTATAAATAGTGATTATGCTCTTAGTAGACATGTGTATGACAAAGCTGAAATTCAATAACAGCATAAGACTAAATGAGGTAAAACTAGAATTACCATATTGGAGTTGTGTGCCTCCACCCACCAGACAAGTTGCAGGAAATATGGTCACATATCTCCCCCTCTGTTCCTGAGTTATGGTCAGAAAAGTGTTTATGCACATTATGATGTCACAGTGAAGCGAATTGGACGTTTGTGTTAAACTGTGTTATAATAAGTGTATGATTTGAGTATTAGCCAAAAACGTACTTTGAGAGGTCACAGTGACCTCACTCTTTGACCACACAAAATCTGATCAGTTCATCCCCGAGTCCAAGTGGGAAATTGTGAGAAATTCCCTCAAGGCGTTCCTGATGTATCGCCTTCACAAGAATTGGACGGACAACCTGAAGACATAATGCCTCTGGCCACCGCTGTCACCAGCATGAAGGTATAAAAATAGATTGGAAGTACTGTTTTATTACCTACTGTACTGTGTGTCAAAAGCTACATTTTCAATTGCTTTACAGAATTCAGCTTTACACTGGCAGTCCATCTAAGAGGGCTGAGTATACAGGGAATCAACCAGCAAGAAAATAAACTGTCAAAGATCATCTTTTCACCTGTTACAGTGTTAAAGCAAAAAAAAGAAAAGGTCAATCAAGTAGTGTCCAAAAAGCTGATGTGCTGTAATTGACTCATATATGCACGTGTAAATGACCCAGCAAATCTCAGACTAACATCTAAATACAACACATATTGTATTACATCTCTTTGTCAGTTGCATCAAGACTCTTGAAACATACATATGTAAAATGTACATTGCCTCACAAGAACCAGAGTACCTGCTCTTTTCAATGGTAGCACAAATGACCAAAAACAGCTGCTCTAAAGGAACGATGAAGGGTGAAGACGAGGATGAGGGATGAACGGAGGCAGGACTGCCTTTTTGTTTTTGCTCCAAACTGATTTGACAAAACCTGTTTTATTCCTTGAGAGTACATGGAGAGATACAGTAGAGACATAACAGGTAAACATCCGTTTCTGCATGCTTCCAAACCTCTCTTGACCTCTCACATCAGGACTGCCAGGTTATGTTCTCTCTTTCTGTCCTTGCAATGCTTTTCTTATTTTTACCCTCCCTTATTTTGCTCTCTTGTTCTCTCACAGACTCTTATCTGACCAAGGCTAAGCCTATCTAACCACAAATACAACAGGGACTAACAGCTATGAAACCCAACAACAATACGGCTGAACTTCTTTGTTTATGTTGTTAAGTGGAGGGTGTATTCATTTCGTAAAGCTGTGACCAGACAGAAAATGTTGCAAAGGAGACAAAACACAGGGTATGTAGTAAAATAAAAGCTGTTATCCAGGGGAAAAATTATGGAATGAAAAAAAAACCCCAGATGGATAGCAAAGAAGAAAAACCAAAGCAAAGAAATTAATAAGGTAAAAGTCTATAGAGAAACTTCATATTACTGAACACAGATCCAGTAGCAACTTGTGTTTTGTCTGTCTGATTGAAGCAGAGCTGTGCATTAGAGCAGATTAAAGTTAGCTACCGTTATAGACAATTACATGACTGATGGATGGCTGTGAAAAACAAGCCTCCCTCTGCTGCCAACTCTCTATTTTCGCAGAGTGACAGATCATCGGGAGGAAAAACGTAGCCAGCTCGATCAATCAAGAAGCCACACACACACAGCATGCACAAAAACCAATTCATCCAACACAGAGAACTGTTTTTGGCAGAAAGCTCAGACTGCCATGTTCTTCAACAAACATGTGCAATGGCATACATACAATGCATGGACATATCCACACACACACACACACACACACACACACACACACACACACACACACACACACACACACACACACACACACACACAGAGAGAGCTGTCCGAGACATAAAAACATCTTTAGTTTGGATTAAACAGAAAAACGTACTTCTGTCCCTCGCACTATTGAAAACTGCTATAATTAAGATCTGATCGGCAATCGCATCAACATTATCAGAGTTGTTCCGGGCGATTCTCTGTCAGATCTGACAACTGGATCTCCCTTGAGGAATTTAATCTCATTCAGATGCAACAGTGTTTCTGCTACCATGGTTCATTTGTGTTCTTCCAACTGAGAGACAGTCAACAAAATTTAATTTCCACATCAGGATTCACTTGTCTCAACAGAAGGATGTAATGTGTAAATTATGAAGTGTCGGCCGTCTTCTCTCTGGCTCATATCTCTCTTCCCTGGCTCTAGGTTTCACAGGAAACAGCCTGCTTACTGCTTACTGATCTCATTACTCCTTCACCTTCTTCTCCTTAATGCTGCTTGTCCTCTGTTTAACTTTTACCCTGCTGTGCACTTACGCTCTACGGCCCCTCTGTGAGGTAAGGGTGGTGCTAGGGCCTTTCCAACCAGATTTCATGCTGTAATGCATTTTGGAAAGATGGCCCAAAAGCTTATACATTGTTAATATCGCACAACTTAAATACACACATCTACACTCTTAGAAGACTTGATGTTACCTTACTTTGACTTTCTGTCTCTCTACGTGACTCAGTTTCTCTCTTTTGCTCTTAATCCTCGCTCTCATTCTCTGCTTCAGTTGTTCTGTCTTTATCTTTCACTCGTCTTGCACACACAACACAACACACATGAGCACCAATGCACTTACTCAAGAAGCACCTTCTGTTACTGAGCAGTGAAGCAGAAAGCTCAGAATTTATGTGAACTCCTTTATCACAAGAGGCAATGTAGACATGGCTTCCTTTCCAAACCACAATAACAGATTGCCTATCACTGCTGGAAAAACAAGGCTGTGTTTTTCTGAACTCGATGTTCCAAAACATAATTTAATTCAGTGCTTCTCTCTTAAAGACAGACACAGATTGTTAAGTCAAAGTTTTATTAAAGCCTGATATCACAGTGTACGTCTCAAAGGACTGTACCTGAAATAAAACAATAATGAACTACATCAGCAAAATATGAAAGTTTAAAAAGTGAGATAAATTACACATAAACCATTATAATCTACACATTTAGAAAATTAAAAAATATATACAAACCAAGGTAAAATACAACAATAAAAAATATGCACATAATCAACAGATTGCTGATTGTTAAGCCGAGGAAAAAAACTGAAAACTTCTCTAACTCCGTGACAACTCCACCATGAGAAACCACCTAATTCTCCTACAGTCGAAGATGACTTTACACTCTTCCTGGAATCCTGTGTCATCTGTTTTTAGTGCCCTTGCTATTCCCATTCTCACTCCTGTATATAGCAACCTGCCCCTCAGACATTGAAAAAGGTCAACGATCTTCTTTCACTACTGTAAACGGAACAAGATCTTAAACAGAGATGTTTAAATTCTCGTTTCTGAATGCTGACAACACCCTGACATCTATCCATATGGTGTAAAAAAAAAAAAATCGAATTGAAATCGAAATGAATGATATCACATAATTCTGTAAATGGTCACTAAAAACATCTACCCAAGAATACTGCATTGGCCAAGTGTTCAAGCAAGTTTACATTATGGTTCAGCTTCAATCCTTACACCACCGACATTAGAAAAAGTAAAGCAAGAAGTACAAAGTGCAATGTCATCTGTAGCCAAAAAATTAACCTGAATTCTTAATTTGTGATCAAATAAGAAGTCGATAATTGCCAGCTTGTCATCTTGCCCTCAAACATGGCCCTCAGTTTGACCTACATTTCCCCAGTCAACCATGAAGAGTTTCTGACCCTCCTAATTTTGTCAATGATGTTAATCTAACCATATTCTTACTATGATTTAAATGACCGCCCTCCATGATCTCTGCCTCTCCAAAGGCTATTTGAAGCATTTAGTTTCATTATAGCAATCTCATCATACTTATAGCTTATATTACCATGTCACTGTCCATTACTGTGTCTTGTAAAGCCACAATTAGTTGACCACCTAGGCTTGTTCAGCACAGAGGGAGGTCTATAATGAGGAAGTCATCATAGGAAGCTGTCCTCAGATGACCTGCTATGATGTGCCTAATCCTCCTCTCTTTCAAATGCACACCAGGACACATGCGCATTCTCGTACTGTATGTACAGACATCGGGGAGCGAAGATTGTATCACAAACAAGCATGCAGCGGGTTGGATAAAGTGCTTGTAGTGAATGACAGGTCTGAGTCAGCGAAATCCAACAAAAACACAGCAAATACAAACAGTACATTTAGTGATCAATTGTGTGTGCGTTCTGACTGCCAGCTGGCCCACCTCCAGCCCATCCCTTGTGGGCAAACCTGTATCTGAACTATTATATTTTACAAAGTATAGCGTGACATCTGTTTTCACTGGAGCTCGGAGTTGCTGAAGATAATGTGTTCCTTTACTGATGAGCTAAGTGTGCCGGTTTTTTTCTGTGGTAGCTTAATACCACCTCCAGCAACTACAAATTTTATGGTAACGTGAAAGTACAACTCCGATTCTGATTTGATTTGATGCACACTTGTTCCACAGATTCAAGTCATGCAGAGCTCTTTAACGTCAAAGCCCCTGATTAAAACCTGGTTAACCCTGGCTGCTATGACACCCTTCACTGAACCTAAATCCTTTTTAATCACATGCGCACAACAAACACAGGCCAAACATGATGGTAATCTTTGAACACCTGACACCTCTGTTGTGTCCTTAGATGACACTGCCTCATCACATCTCCTTATTAAGTAATATCAAACAATCAATCAATAATTCCAACTTTACATCCATTTATTCATCTATCAGTCTATATGTTGACCATTGAAATGTTTAAAAATGCTCATGAAGTCAACAGAGAACTTCTACTTTCTACAAGCTTGTTGTTATTCTGTGTGACATACACATGAAATCTCTGTCACTTGTTGACCTGAGGCTGAACTGTTGATAAGACCAGCAGAACACATCAACAGCCTGTCCACAGTCTCTCCGCTCAACAAGCAACACCACAAAACAGAGAGGTGAAACATGAGAGGCGTCCTGCACCACAGTATGACCTTGCAATGTGTGGATGCGCATGAATATACATGAGACTTTGTGTTCAGACAGGGTAACAGTTCAGAGAAGACATAAGAGCGAGATGGATGAATCTATTATTAGACCAGTCATCAAGTCCTGAAATGACCTTCCAGACTCCTGCTCTGTGTAGCTGCCCTGGTGACTCCCAGTGGTGTCTCAGTGTTTCAGCTCTGGTGTCTGTCATAACTCTTAGTCTGACAGGTGGACAGATAAATTACCGTCTCCCTCTGCTTAACTACAATTTGCAATACTAAAAATAATCGCAGCAGCTATAAGGAGCTTCTTAATAGAGTCACAGTCACAAAAAAAGAAAAAAATATCTACAATAGAGTCAATGAATGCAATAAAGGAAGGGCACATTCAGACACTAGTCGCATTTATACCTTCTCAAATGTGTAGCTATGTAATTGTTAATCCAGCTCTACAGATATACACTAAAGTGGAAAGATGATGTTAAATTTTGGATCAGCTGAGTGGTTAAGTTTACTCTGGTTAGGTTTAAGATCTTAACCTCTTTAGTGATACACTTGAACTGAAATTAATTATGATCCTTGTGTTTTTCACTACTGTCATCTTTGTTGCTTTCAACGGTGAACGTGTTACATTTTGCAACATCTTTGGTCACTAACGATTCCCATCGCACACTTCTCAGAAATGTTTTCCGCACCTCTATACTCAGTTCACTTTAGGTAATTAAGCTAAAGAGAATAACACAATTTTCCATGCCGTCCTGACGACAAAAATTTCCTCTCGATAACATAAGCTTCAAGTGCACTCGCTCCTCCAAATAAACAAAACCTATTATCTCAGGGAGGGAGGAAGGATGTCGGTTGCTATACGACATTTCCCAGCATGCCGCCATAACACTATAACGAGACTGCAGGGAGCTGTTGCTCTAATATAGAAGATACAGGTCACTCTGACCTTGAGGTGCTGAATCTCAGGCCAAAATACCCAAAGGAAAGGCTGCGTCAGACAGATTGCAGCTTTCAGATTTCTTGCTCCAGGTCATCCTGAGAGCTGAGGATTCAGATATTTTACATAATTGGGACCTTTTCTAAGATGAAAATGCTGGGGAGTGTCATCATTATAATCCCAATTATACATTGTTTCAAAAGAGTTTTTGAATTTATGTGTGTATGCAGTCCGTCTTCAGTGAAGTACCTATTCATTTCTGTGTGTATTTTCATGTATGAGATGGTGAGATTTTGTGTTTGCTCTGTGGGTGTGAATTAGTGCCACACTGGATGTATGTTAAGTTTTACAGTGGAATAAGTTTCAAACCCATTTTTTGTTGTTGTTTGTTTTATCATGAAGTCAGTGGTATGAATCCTTTAATTGATGTATTTTAATCTGACTAACCTGATAGCCCTCGAAGCTCATGTGTCCCATGATGGGTGTCGGGGCCTCCGGTGGTGCAGGGGCCCTCCTCTTCTTGCTTTCAGATTTGGGAGACATCCTGGACATATTCATGACCGACTGAGACTGACCCAAGGTACTGGGCCGGTCTTCTACGCTGGACACTGAGGCCAGACCCTGTGGGTAAAATCAAGAACAAAAAGGGGTGAAGTCAGATTGACAAATATGTATGTAAGCACATATATGAGCAAATGTGTACATGTAGAGGAGCTGACAGAACAATTTTCAAACAATTTAAGGTGAGTCAGACACATGACCACTGAGTTAAAGACATATGAATTCATCATGCTGCTGTTACACCCCCCCATGATCGAAATGCCATCACATTTTGAAGGATCACTCAGTTATGATCCAAATTCGGAGACGCCTGGATGAAACTTATGGAAAGAGGCTTGAAAAAAGTTTTAAAAGTTGCAAAATCACATATCCATACACTGGTTGACTTGATTCAAAGATTCAAAGAAGAATTCAGATGAAAAATCACTTCTTTCCTGGTCCATGGCCAACCTAACTTTCAACAAAATGTAATTGAAAAATATTACATGGCAGGATATCCTGTTACCTAACAAAGAAAAGCACTGACAGGACTGGTTTTTATTTCAAGGACTGAGGACTAATTTTAGAATTAAAATGAAAATTTTTATCATAAGCAGTTATTTCATATCTAACTTTGAAATTGACCTCAGAGGAAGATCCTCACTTCCACCATTTATAGTGTATACAAGTTTAAAAACATTGACACATGCACATACACGTGAAATCTAATGTTTATGAAGGTATAGCCCATTTTTTTAACATTTATTTGACCAAGTTGAAAGTGCAACCACATTTTCAAAGGGTGGCTGCTCCTGACTAAAGCATTGGAACACAAAATGGTTTTCAATATCTGATCAAAGAGAGCCCAAAGTGCTCCTGAATATCTGAACCTCCCCGTGGCTCAGCTTGGTACAGAGCCTTGGCACATTGGGGGAAATCAAACCCCCCCATGATCTCCAGATCCCCAGAAAAGAAAAGTGTTTAAAAGCAGATTAATTGATGCGTTCAGACAATGCCTGGATACAGCATAAAAGCAGAGCAAAAAGGAACATAAAGTTCAGATCATTAGAATTAATTGGACCTAAGGTTAGAACATCTCACAGTGGGGAGGGATGGGAAAAGAACAAAACTTCTTAAAAAAAAAAAAAAAAAAAGCCCTGAGAAGAGAAGTCCAGTAGACATGCTTACAGCTTCTTTCATGTCAAAAAATGTTAAAATATATTTTGATTGTTATTTTTGATTCTTATACTATGAACAATAATATTGTATTGGGGAACCTGTTACACTGCACTTAAGTTAAAGAGATGAATCAAAGGACTGCAAGAAAACATGTGCACTTTTTGTACTTTTCAGCATGGAAATATCCACTGGGATTATCATGTAACCTTTACAAATGTCTCGCCTTATATCCAAACACTATACTCATTGTATTAATAACATATAGTGACTATTCTATCAGTTACTGCTGTGCTATATCATGTGTCAGTAGATGCCTAACATGGAAAGGGGTGGAGGACAGAGACAACATCCAGAATCACACTATTGGTTGACACCACTGTTTATAGCAAAAAAAAAAAAAGGAAGATTCAGACAATAACATGCATCAAATGTTCATGTGAATTCAAATGTGCATATACTGTATATATTGCTTAGTCACAGTTTGTCTTTAATCTAATGAGGTTCATCGTTTGTAAATAAAGAATCCATTGGACTTTGAGAGACAATCCACATGACACTGGGAAGTGTGTTCATAGCTGGTACTTTCACAAAATACCCATGTAGATTCCTGATCACTTTCTCTATCTTTATGCCTTTTTAGGGTTTTAAGTTTGGTTTTCTATGTAACCAAGGTAATACCTATTATGTCTGTGATTCGTCAAACACACAAACATTATAGAAACTAAATGTGTAATAATCACATTCAATACAAACATGAAATAAGGACATTAACACTGTACAACCTAAACTTACAGCAGAAAAAATGACATTATAATATATTTAATAAAAATCTGTATTGTTCGGTTAACAGTTGTTCACTGTGCTGGGGGACTGACAGGGGTAAGAACAAGGCAAGGGAAAGGTGGGGCAGATGGCAGATGTAGGTTGACAGAACAGAACAAATAAGAAATGTTGGAAGTGATTAATGTGATTTCCATTCTTTTTTTAAAGAAAGCGCAAAATTCACATGAACTCTGGCTGACTTTCTCACTTGCTCTCTTCCACTCCTTCCCCTTATTTGGGGTCTGCCCCGCCCACCACCCCCAATTCAGTGTCTCCTTAAACTGTTGCCACACCCTGAGTACCTCTCTGCCCTCTCTCCCTGTCTCTCTCTCTGTGACTGTGTGAGCAGACACAGATGTGCTGGAGTCAGAGCAGAACCCCACCAGCTGCAAACAGTCCCATAATGAAGACCTCTATAAATACTCAGCCTCTTCCACTCTGCTACCTGTCAGTGTTGCTGCTCTTCGAGCCAAATTTGTTACCAGTTTTGCTGTTCAGCATTCAGTTCTTGTTGCCATATTACTACTGTTCTGGCCCTTGCAGTCCTTTCAGCCCTACTCCTTCTCTGCCCTGGAACTCTGCACTACTCAGCCCTTCCTCAGATCCCACTCCTGCCACCCCAGCCACTAACTGCCCCTGCCCGAGACTAGCCTCAGTTCCTGGTTCACAGCTAACAGCCCCGATCTTCCCCTATCCTGATCCCCATCTTCTCCATACCTTGCAATAAATATCTTTTACCTTCTTTCTATCTCCTCGTCTGCGTCTGCACCTCTTCATCTGTTCTGTAGCCCCTCTTGAAGTCACATCACATTAATTGAAAAAGACAAAATTAAACCCAATAATAAAAAAATCATAATTAAGGAGTTACATAATTTGAAAGGCAGTGTTTCACTGCCCACTCTGGTTGAAACTTTCATCTCTGACCACACCCAAGATCACTGTAGGTTAGGCGTGGTTTGGTTGTGGCCAGAGGTGTGCACTTTTGTACCTGTAACCACACCCAACAGTGATGTCATGGTGTAAAGATACATCCTTGAGTACATTTCTATACCACTGCAAGGTCAAAAGTTACCAAAACAAGATTTTCATGGGGTGCTAAGTTGCTCTTTAAACACAAAAAAAAAAAAAAAATAGTATCACCAAAAGTAATAGGAGCACTACAATGGCCCACAGACACGTGACAGTTCACTTGCTTTTAAAAAAAGTGTTACACCAGTTCCACCAAATCCTAGAAAACCATTTAATCTGTGTAAAATCTTTTCATTAACAATCTACCACTGTACTGGAGCTTTAAGGCCTGAAAAATGAGTTCATAGTTCCCAAATTGTTCACTCTGTAACTGCATTTTATTGCTGTAATCAAGAGCTTGGCAAAGATAGGATGTCCTTCCTAAGTTAACAAAGTTAAGTGGCTAAAGTGGGGAATAATTTCTGGGGTGATTTGTTATGAGACACGTGATAAATATGGACCTTGATTTTATTTAAAACCCGAAAAGAAGAAGAGATGAATGTCCCTATTTTATGTCAGTTTGCTTCAGAATCCGCACTGCCCTTACCATGATGCTCTCTGACCATGTTAGCGTGTCAAGACCACACACACACAGACTCACTCACTCAGTCACTCTCTCTCTCTCACACACACACACACACACACACACACACACACACACACACACACACACACAGTAGATTAGCCCCTAATGAACAGTTAGAGATAAGAGGCTGGGCTTTTAGTGCTAATGTAGCCAAGGTAGGGTAATCTGATGCCTTCAAGCTGATAACACTGTATGTGTATATGTGTGTGTGTTTGCTTGTGTGCACAAATGCATGTGTGTGGTCTGATAACAGTCCCTGACAGAGAAACAATCATATCGGAGAGAAAAAGCCCAGTTGCATTAAAGCCCGCTGGAAAAAGCGATATGGCTGAGAAACAGCAATATGAATAAATATAACTTCGCTCTCACTGTCTGTTTAAATAAATTATAAACTTTCACATCAAAGCAAATACCAAATAGTCTGTCTATATTAGATTTAATGTTTAATTCATGCATCCATGTTTTTTTTCTTTTTCACTCCCCTGTCTTTCTTCATTTTCGCTAGTTTTTTCAAACCCTAAAGAAATATTTGAAGGAGGATATGTTGTCAGAAGCATCTGATGAAGCCAATGAAGACATACAAAAACGGAAAATGAATGACGAACACCACATAGACAGCTTAGAACTGGAGGAAGAGGATGTGATTATGACAATGATCCAACAAAGCTGAGAACAAAGAGGTAAAGGGTGGAGAAGTTGAGCAAGCTTTGTGCTGGACAGAACAGTGAAGAGAACCAGAGTGAGTCAGGTAGTGTTTTTCCAGCTAATACAATCAAATGCCATATTGATCTGAGGTGAGCCACAGATGACTGCTGCTCAACTGGAGTTCATGGCTTCAAAATCAAATTAATGTGATTGAGTTATGGATACAAAAGATAGAGCTGCCTAATGCAGCATCTAAATGTCTGGTTTAGCACGGATGCACTCCACACACAAACAGAGATACACACACACACACACACACACACACTCACATGCACACACAAATACAATTTTATCTTGGAATAAAAACTTCTACATTGATTTAGCAATGTTTTTATGATTTAAAATCCGACTTTAAAGCCATTTTTAAAGATGATTAAGATTTGTTCAAATGTCCTCCACCGACTAACCCTTTTGGGTGGTTCAAGTTTCTTATGCTTTGTGTCTGAATCCTTCTATCTATCTCTGATCATCTCAGAGCACTTATTGTACACTCCCTACATTCATAATGACTGCAGGATAAAGCTGTGTATATACATCAGTATATCACAGTATTCTCTAGAGCCATTTTATTATTCAGTAGTCTTTTCTAGGAAAGAAAAGGGAGTGGGTGCAAGAACTGTGAGAAGCATTATTAGGACTCCTCTTTGGACCTGTGATCCCTAACAGACTGCTGGCTAACCTTCTGGAGAGAGTTGCTGCCCTCTGGAGGACATCAGTGCACATGACCACAACTAAACAATCAATAGTACATGAGCAACAAGGTCCTATTCGATGAATATGGCCCTGAGCTTAAAGGAAAATTTCCATATGTATCCTATATACGTGGCTATTGTGACTCTACGGGTCATGCCAACTTTGCACCTCCACCTCCATAATGAAGACCAGTACTTGGACAGAACAATGCATATTGGGGCAAGCTCCCATAGTTTCCAAATAAAAATTATTTTTACATGAATCATTTCTTGTCTTTCTTGTCCTACCACCTAATGGCTATTATATATATCAACTGATGTAATGACTAACTTTAAACAATGAATTAATCAATCATTTGCTCTATAAAATGTCAAAATAATGACAAGTGTGTGTGTTAAAATTGCTTGATGACAACAAAAAATTCAGTAACCAGCCATGACCAGCAGTTATTTTAAAGCTGAAATTCTCAACAGAATGAACATTTAAACTGCACTGAAAAATGTTTGTGAAGCTGATTCTCTTTTTCGTGACTGGTCAGACAGGAAACTTGACCATGAATATCATGGTCAAGCAGCACTTGTGGTACCTGAAACATCCAATCAACATTTCCAGTAGTCCACTATAGAGACCATCTCTTACATGTCATTCTAAATGTTTCATCACAATCTGTTATTCAAAAACATTATGTACTCAGGGAAACCTTCTGTGTCATACATCATGCTGAATGCCATATTAGATTAGCAGCAGCCATGCAAGAAATGTATAAGGAATGGACATAACAACAGAAACCACCAAACAATGTCATGAAATCTAATACTAGTGACCAGCATTAAGGTCTCCTTTTGTCCGGCTGGTCCAATTTTTGTTGCCACAATGTCGACATTGTTGTAATATTAGATGTTTGTATTATATTGTAAAAGACTTTCCTGTAATTCTGTCCACCCACAATATGTGATTTGAATACTTCAAAGACGAGTAAGTGTTAGATTACAATTAAAACAAGATACCACCTTGATTTCAATTATCACCTCTGGTATTTTCAGGTGTGTTAGTAATACTCACATTGGATTGTGTGTCAGTATTTTGGATTACTGTATCATCAAAGTCTTCCATGTCCACAGATGTTGTCTCTGTCTGCAAATGGAAGGCACAGCTAACATGCAGCATTCAACTGTTCATGCATGCATTCGGCCTGCCTCAGCTGTAACTATCAATATAGATATGAATGACATGCACCGCTCAAGGTTAGTGTGTTGATTATTACACAGCCTCGTATTTTTCATGGCACTTCAAATAGCAAATTAGAAATAAGTCACTGCGTAACTTTGCAGACAGTTATGATGATGTTAATCTTGAATAATTCTGAATGAATATTGTCAACAAATGACCAATGTAAACAAGATATTTCCAAAAAACAACAACAGCAGTTTGGAATCTTACCTTTGATTTCCTCCTGCTGAACTGGAAGATACCCAGGAAGCCTTTTTTCTCTGCTCTGCCCAAACTGGTGGTACTGGAGTGAATTGAGTCTTCAGAAAGAAAAAGAAGAGTGTCAGCACTTCATATTAAAAGTCAGGGTCATACCGAGGAACAGTTTATGAGCAATTCAGTAGATTAATTATTTCTGCATGCATAGATGTTAGGTTAACAATGAAATTCACAATGATTTTATCATGACAGCAGAATACTTAATTGACAGTACACTCTTACTGTACACGTAAGCCAATTCAATTTGATTCCTGAAATCATGAAAGCGAATTTAAGTGCTTCACTTGATAAAGAAAAATAAATGTGTTGTTTGCATTTTTACTGGTAATTTCTGTACATTTTGGAGTGGTCTAAATACTCATCTTGTTTTCATTCAGAAAGAACACAGTAGAATAAGCTACTGATTTTCCTCAGCAGAGGGCGCTATCGTTTTATTTTTCTCAAGACCCACTTGTATCTAAACTTTACAGTGTCTACAAAGCAGTAAGTAGGAATGTGTCATGATAACACTGTTGGCTTAAGGACAGGGCGGGAAGGTTAACTGACCATTACAAAAATCAGAGCTAAACTACAGGGTTATATGGATTCCAACTAAACCAGAGGCAAGGGGAGTTAATAATAAATTATTTCAAATTGGTGGGCATTGATGATGTTAGCACAAGTATCAAAATAACATTAAACCAACAAATTATTTATTTGAAGACAGATGACTAACAAGCAAACACATGTCTCCGAGGTTAATAAGCAAGCAGTGGTACTTTGGGTTAAACAGCAACATGGGTTTGAATGGAACCAGCAATACTAAGACAGACAAGACTCATCATCACTAATACCTGAGTAGTTAAGAGCAGGGGCAGAAGCCATTTTAGGCTGGAGAACTGGAAAACATGACAAGGTGTAAAACATATTTAGTTGTATATGGATAACTGAACTGATTCATTTGTTACATTTGCACTTTTTTAGCACAACAGGATTTTCCATAGGTTACATTTCCATAATAAAAGCAAAAGGTAAATACCAAAATATATCCATTACACAACAGTATGTGACAGTGTTTCCTCTACATTCATTTAGCAGTGGCGGCCCGCCACTGCTAAATCATAGCCGCCACGCCTTCAAATTTCTTTTATTTTTTTTTTATTTTTTTTTTATTGTCGCAAATGCACCACCGCCACATCTCTCCACCTTCACAGCACAGCCTGTGTGATGATGAGCGCAACAGCGGGTGGAGGGGAGGGAGGGAGTGGGGTGGTTGGGGGATCCTATTGGAGTTAATTACTCGCGAGAGCGCGGCCTTGAAAGTGACATCACGTCAGGCACCAGGTGAGAGTCAGAGAAGTGTAGTCGTGAGGAATAAGGCAGCGAATTACCGGAGAAAAGGTAGACTTATTAGCCAACTCAGTGACGCTAACTTGGGTAAACTAATTGATAGCATTAAGCTAATATCTACACGTCATTATGTATTAACTGCTGACTGCATTTTCAGATGAGCTTGTTCAGATACTTCTCTAAGAAGAGAAAGACAACAGATGAAGAAGACGCTAGTCAGGTAGCATCATAAGCCTTTTACTGACTCGTAAATGATGATGGTTAGGTAAAAAATAGTATTTTAATGTTCACACTTGTAATCAGATGTGATGTGAGTGTAAACTATATAACGCTGTTAGCGTTACGTTACTCACACTTTTAATGTAATCTTATTAGACAAGTAACATTAGACAGGAAGGAGTTGTTAAACAAAGTGGAGGAGAGCAGAGCACAGCAGCGGAGAGATGAGCCTGGGTGCAAACTTTGCCACTGACTCTACCCCCCCCCCCCCCCCCCACACACACACACACACACTTTGCCACTGACTCTTACCCCCCCCCCCCCCCCCCATAGCATGCCCCCACTGCTGAAAAAAATCCTAGAGGAAACACTGTGTGACCATAAAAATTACGTAATGTTCTAAATGTCATTGCTTAAATCTTTCATGGCCATCATCCACAAGCATTTCCTCTCTAATCACACTCCATGACAAGAACTATATCTATAAATATCAATGGGTGCGGACTGTTACCATGGGTATACCAGCAGATCTTAGACCATAATTCAACTTCCTGCGAGATAAAGGATTACATATCCTAACTACTGTACCCCTGAGGATAAATTCTACTTACCAAGGTTCATTTAGCTGAACATAATGTCACAAACACAAGCTTACATTTCTGTTTATGCTTTGTTGTCACTGCAGCTGGTTAAACTAATATTGATTCTGACTGCATGTAACTTTATGTCAATAAATATTTATATGCAGGTCACGCTGTACTGCAGAATGCAGTGTAATGGTGGTTTTGTGGCTCATTGCACTGGCAGTCGAAATGGGGTTGGGTTTACTGAGTCTCAGCTTCCTGTTAAAGCCAGTGTTTCTCTTACTCTCATGAGTGTGTAAGGCAAGGGGTAAAAATATTTTAAGACCTTGCAGTTCACTAATAGCATATGCTAATTGATTTGGGGATGATATCAATGCAGGTCAACAGCAGTTAATAACTATAGCTGCAAAAGCCAAGGCTCAAGTCACCAATAAGCTTAGCAACATTAGCCACTACATTCTCTGAGCATAAACCAAGACTGGACTCTATTCATTTCAATTAACTAAATCCAACAAAGGGATTTTATTCAAAGGTATTTCTCCATTAATATCTAATCTATATTTTTTTAATTATTTCATTGTTTAAAAATGTGGCTGGGTTATAGGATCATCAGTTTGAATGCACACTTTACATTGAGTAATTTAAAAGTGAATGTGGAATCACATGGTTAAGGTTTACCTAGACTGCGATCATGTACGTAGAGCTCCTTGATCCCCAGTTCTGCCAGAGATTTGTCCAGCGGTAGCTCGTGGCGACTGATGGCGTCCTTCAGGAGCAGGACATGTGCAGGGTCAAACTCACACTTGTCACAGATGGCTGGTGTCAGAGCCACGAGTGGTACCAACGGGTTGACCCGCACCACTGTCTTCTGGCTACCGTGGTAGTTCACCATCAAACGCACTGTTTTCTGATACAGAGAGAGCACAAAAAATTTGAAATGAATGTCTAACAAATGGATGAGAGAAAAGGCTGAGGAGAGCACACTGCTGTATCCACTCAAGAAGTCTTCCTGTGCTCCAGTCAAAGAACAGAGATTTTCTTAAAAAAAAAAACAAACAAACAAACTCAAAACAAAGAAATCAGACATCATATACCAAAAACCCCCCCCCAAAAAAACATGCAGGATCCAATTGTCTTTCTTGGATGAGATTTTGAAACAACCATGCCAAAAAATATGTGTTTATTTTGCGTATTAATTATTCTACTGATCACATCCAAAAGCAAAGGCAGATTGATACAGAATGTCCGACAGAAGAAAATATCTAGGCATCAGTTACAGAAAGTACACTTACTATTCTGATCTGTAATACTGATAGAGAGACACAATATAAAATACTACACATTGTAGTTTCATTGTACACCATTATTGAGAGGCAAGCTTGGTCTAGGTAAGTCTTCCAAATATCTTAAATGCAATTCAGAAATTGGCACATATGCACATATGTTTTGGATATGTGCTTATGTGGAAAATTATGAACAGAGGAGCACAGACAAAGAAAGACTTCATTAATGAGTAACTGAAGTTTAGACTTTGGTTGCTGACAGAAAAAGTAACATTTAATAGGCTGGAGACATTGTCTGTGTGCATGTGTGTGTGCAGACATCCATGTGATCTTGGATGTGGGTGTGAAGTTGGACTGTGGTCAATCCCACAATACTACATAGTGTTCTTTAATGGAGAACAGACAGATGTGCCACTCTGTAAAGCAAGCTTTATCAGTAAGTGGTACACATCAGCTTCTATAAAAAAAACACACCACACTCAGAAGTCAAGAGGCTAAAGAATTCATAAAACAGTCATTCATTCAGTCGCTGGCTCATCAGTGGCTTTTGTATATTAAGTAAAGTGGCATTGAAAGTCTAATAATTTTCTACTTATCCATTATTTTGACAGTCAACACTGTTTTTTATAGATGATCTATGGAAGCATAAATATCACAGCAAAGATTATGCATTTTCAACTCACAAGCCAGGAGATATGGTCCTTTACATATTTCAAAGGCGGGTGGGTTGACTGGCAGCACTAGACAAAGGTTATGGGCTTTTTCAAAATCAACAGGTTTTTTACTCTTGGGGAGTGCACGAATGGTGTGTGACAAGATTTTCAGAGAAATAATCAGAAGGATAAATGGACTGACAAATGGTGGAAGCAGTAAATTATCAACATCAACCAGCGTCAGGTAAGGTGTTTACCCCAAAAGTGAGTAGCTGTAGTTTTCAAGGGTCAACAAATACGTCTGTGTATCGTAATGATTCAACTTGTGATTGTAAAGTCTTGAAATCCTAATACGAACTACTGTCTATTCAATTTGTCATGGTTTCTTTTTGTGGTGAGCTTTTAATCCTATTGTACCAGTGAAAGGTACCAAGCTGTTGTTGCTTTCAAAAGTAATGTCATTCATTGAGCAACTGGCTGGGTGCAAGATGTTTAACTATTGCTAAGTGTATCAGTCTAGTTCCTTTTTACAATGTTACACTGATGTAGATTGAACTGCATTTTACTGAAACACATCTCTTATACAGTATTTTGTCCATCCCCCATATCAGTGAGGGCAGACTAAGTATTAGGAACACCTCTAAATAAAACACAATAAAACTGATCAGCAGCACCAACTACAGCCTCAAAAACTACCATTACGTTGAATCTCTAACAGTTCCATCAAATAGTTAGTAATAGATAGTAAACATTATAACCCCTATGAGGAAAAAGTATTATTGTTGTTTTAGGCTACATTAGTTTTTCGCTGACCGTATTAAGCACAGTCTATCAAAATTCATTTCAACTGCTGAGACTGGTGGTACAATGATCAGACAGATAAAACAGAGGAGAGGGATGACTGACAGCAGTGTCTGAAATAGTGTCAGTCTCTGGCTTGAGGCCAGGAGGGGTCAAAGGGAGAGAGAGCAGCAGTGAGTCCTGAGAAGAGCAGAGAAATAATGCATGGTAACTAAAGGTAAGGCACTCATCAAATATTCAAACTGTAGGAGGAGAGCAGACGAGAGGCAGAGAAAAAGATAGAGACAAAGAGTCTCATACTCAGTAGAAAAAACAAGTTCAGATAAGCTAGTGAGCTGAAAAACCCATGACAACATGATGGATAGAAATATATGGGGAAAAGACAGAAAAGGCACACATAGACTGTATAAGAACTGACTCCAATGTCATGCTGGGCCAGTTTGATTCCAGCTGGCTTCCTACCTTAGCATGGGCCCTTATAGGTTTCACTGGCCTTGCTTTCTGCCAGCAGTCAGAGGTAAAAGGTAGAGAGGGAAGGGACGAATATTACATAAGACTTCAGGGTAAGGTGCTATGCATGTACACCAATCAGCTACAACATTAGAACTAGTTACCTGTTTCAATGTTGTGGCTGATTGGTGTGGTTCATGTAGACTGTACAACTATTAAGGGAAAAGCTCTTGCTCTGGCCTTCTGGGATACATTAATCTACATGGTTTCATGCAAAACACAACAAATCTTCTGTAAAATCTTCTACTTCTATAACTTCGGAGTATTTTTTTGTAATTCTTCAGTTTATGGGATAAATGTCTCCACAGTCAAAACACACAATAATCCAAGCTGAGCATATTCAACCTTGTTTCAGCAGGTTTTAAATATGCAGTGACATGTATAAAATGCAAAGTACAAAGCACACATGACAAAAAGAGCATCAAGATCACAGTTTCAGGCTCCACTGTGACTCACCTCTGGCACTTTGGGTGCAGGTCTGCGCACCACTTTCTCCTCCCAGACTTTCTCCTTGATGAGGACACAGGCCACGTTCAGGGAGCCCAGCAGAGCGTTGGGCTTGAACCCCAAAGGGTGGCCCTCGGGCGACAGCAGCTCCAGGGTGTGCAGTGCTGGATTCAGGTGGTAGCGGCTACACAGCTCAACCAGAAGGTCCATCAGCGCCTTACTGAGAGAGGGAGAAAGAGAGAGAAGGCAGGCGAGAGAGAAAGTGAAAGAGAGAGTGGGGAGGAGGGAGGGAGTTTGGAAGAAAGAACCACGAGAAGAGATGGGGAGCACAGGAGAAAGAGAGAGGGGAAGGGGAGAAGATAGGGTTACAAAGCCTGCCTAGCTTTAGCTCCACTAAAGAGAATAGTAATTACTTCACACAACAAATCAGAGTCCAGTGCTAACCTGATGCACTTAGAAGGAATGGCTAATTGGTAGACATAAAGGACATGATTTTGAACACTAAGATAACTTTTTTTCACAAACTATTGAATGAAATGCAATAGCACAGATTTTGACATGAATCAAACCTGAAAATGTGTGTGAAAAAGTTCACAACTTAGAAGTGGCAAGATGCTAGCTAGATTACTCTATAGTTATAATATTGACATTGACTGAAAAATGTAATGAGTAGTGGGACCAAACTTTATACATGAGCCTAAAAATTACTTTCAGAGGAACTGCTCTTTGAAAAATACAAGAAATAAATGTACTATTCAGCTATTCATATTTTAAAGTGCATGTTCAACAGATGGCAGAGAAGTCACTTATCACGTGTAGATTTTATCTGTGTGATTTATCTAGACAGAAACTCTGAAGAGCTTCCTATAATAAAAGGATAGTGAGGTGAGGTGGGGGTGGTATTTGGGGGAGCGGGTTGTTGCAGGGGATGAGGAGGCCTGAAGCCCTTTAGTACTACCTGTCAGTCCTCAGATAAAGAAACCAAGAGAGAGTGTCCAGTCTTTTCTGGAAACAGCCAGATCAGATGACAGAACTGAGAGAGATACCACTACAAAGGACACCATTGACAATCACTAACAAATAGACACAGTCTACGACTAATACGACAATCTGCAATCGGCACAGCCAGTGTCCTGCGTTATGTGCTTCTTAACATGATTTTCTATTTTATTTAATTTATTTTTTTCTGTTATTTGGTATGTCACAACTCAGTCACTAGCTGAGAGGAGTGGTCCACTGTGGTATTGAAGACATGTTACATTTTAACTTGTTCAACCCCCCAGTTCACATGGGGACATTGTTTTAAAGGCAGTTTACGTGGCCAAGCATTGTTCATTCCCACTGAACATTAGTTTGTAGTCCAAATCATGAAAATAATTTTCAGTCATGAAAAATGACAATACAGGGAGATGATGCATATTGCATAAGGCATCGATATTCAATCTTTTATCTGAAGCAATGGTGCAGTCATAAAAAAATGTCTTACTGGGTTTGAATATTAATTTAAAGTGTGATATTATTACAAGGCATCAATTACAAAGCCAGATAAAGAATATATACAGTCAATGAGTGCAAATAATGCATTATCTAATTGTTACAGCTGTCAGCAGTGCCTCACAATGCTCTATCTTTAATGTTGATACTGCACATTGACAATCTGGAAAGGCAAACTTTATACTGAAAATGTACAGTATTACTGTAACATAATAATAATATCTGTAACATTAACTATTAACATCACATCTACAGTTCTACAACTACCTGCAAATATGTTGCTATTTTCAAATATGAGTACAAAACAATGTTTACTGTTTTACATTCTTTTGTTATCACTAAGTTTATCTTATAAGTTTATCTTATCTGTTTAACTGCCCGTATTCACACAATAAATTGATTGTTTGGACGTTATGCTATTTAGTATCAGCTGTTTATGGTGTTTATCACACCTCAGTTACATTTTAACTAAAACTGAACTATCAAAATATCAGGCTCTGATGATGTTATTGAGCAGAAGGTTAACTGCAGACACAGAAAAAAACTGAAGCACATTTCTTTACCATAAATGATCTGGAAGGAAACCAGAGACCTGATGGTTAACCACAATATGATTACCTTATATCAGATGAATAAAGGATGCTAAAAAAATACCAAAAAAGGATCTCCCTGGTTGCAATACTACCACAACCTTTTGTAAAAGTTTGAAGCAATTCGTACCATTTGAAAAGGTTAGAATAGTTCCACAAATTTACCTGTAGAAAGTTCCCTTATAATTTCTAAGACACTTTGAAAAACCAACTTCATTTTCTTCACTAGTTAAAAGGTATCACAGAGACACTTGCTGACCTAAAGTTTCTCTTTTGTCATTAAAAGAGCACCTTGTTGCTCTGTACTAGGGACGTTTCCCTGATTTTCCGGCCCACAGGAGAGAACCTCATTAGGGGCAGAGAGCATTAGCAGGTCAGGCTTGATCTGTCGACTCTCTATGACAATGGGACCCCTTGGCAGGGCCTCACTGGCACAGCAACCCATACAGACCCAGAGACGACAAACAGCTTTCATACTGTTTGTCTGACAGATGATAATGAAGGTCACCTCATAGAATCATATTGTACAGCTAAGCATAAACTACGATCCTTATATCTATAGATAAGCAAACAACTTGGTGATGACACATTTTACAGCCAAACGCAATGCAAAAATATGGCACAGAGAAAACATTGAAACGGGGGCGATACATGTGAGTGATAATGTGTGCTTGTGTAGTCCTCTCTGTCCGCTCACCTTCCATTCTCAGTTACAGAAGTCTGGTATCCCTGTGGGAGAGTTAGCTGTAAATCCACAGTGGGCCTTAACATGTTCTCCTTGGCGTCCATGCCCGAGGTCCCTCCCCCATCAGGTACAGCGTTTCTGAAGATGTGGCGTGGGGCGGGTTGAGGGACCTGCGGCGGAGGTGGGGCCCGTGCCTTCATTCTCCTCCTGGGGGACAACAATGGCAAAGATATACAAAAAGGAATATTATGAACTTTTAAGGTTTCCTTCATTGTTCTAGGTTTACCATTTAGAAGTATAGCACACTAAAGTAGGTAAACAACAGGCATTCACTTCACTTGAGTATCGTGTTTATAATTCATGAATCAGTCATCAAATAAGTTAAGAGGTTATCATGTCATTAAGGACACACCTTTTTCATCTGATGCACTGTGTTCACATTCTTACTCACTTTTATTGATTCTTATTTGAAAAAATATAATCATGTAGATATCTTTGGTTTTGCTGAGTCATTTTATTTTTCCTTAAGTTCAGTCTTAGTCACATGGCACCACAGCCTAATGAACAACAACCCATTGCTGCCACCCCAGGAGCAGCCTGAATACCAATGACTTCTTTTCTGTCTCTCGGTTTCTGTTTGAGACACAACCTTTCTCTTCATTTAGATTACATAACAGTCTACAGATATGCTGAGATGATCCTTTTGGTTGACAAGATGACAGCAGCTGTTTATTCCATCTGTTCCTCAGCCTCCTCTGAATAATAATTTAATAATTTATAATAACACCTTCTCTGATATCACTCCTAAACTTTCTCACTCTTGCTTATAGAAAACAGTGTCACATAATCTTGTTATTCTAAGGGAGAACGACTGACAACATCCCTCATCAAATCTTATTCAATGCCTGGACACTTTATTTAAAGACATACTCAGACAATGAAGTCAACAACAATGTAAACAGCAAAGTAATACTAAAGTGAGAACATTATATATACTGTATACACATCATATATCACCTCCTCCCTGACATTGACTGATTTGCAAAGAAAAATGTGTTTTAAAGAAAAACACATGACTGTGATAAAATTGATACATTATTTTAAACCTTTAGGTATTTGGTTTGCTCAGAAAAAGAGATCACAATACAAATCCACACTCAAACCACAGCTCATATGTTCATACGGAGATGTGGCAGATGTCATTGACATGCGATCGACGAGATGCTGCTATCTGCACGTTTGACCTCGGTTCAACATAAACTGTACTTAGCCTGACAGAGACAGCTGATTAGACAGAAATCAAACACTTCATTCTGCTAACAATGACAAATGGCTATTCTATACCACACATTTCAGCATGCACTCCCTCTCTGCCCTCATAGCACAAATATTAGACTTAGAATCAGATAACTAAAGAAAAACATCCCACTCACGTCACAAAACAGCCCTTGTGTTGATTAAGTGTTCCAATAGTGTTATATATCAGTCTGTTTATAAATCCAATTCCAAGGATTTGCCTCCCTCATAGAGAGTTTGAGTGGACGTTTAGTGTAGTCCAGTGGTGTATAATCCAGTATCCTTCAAGATAGTCCTGCCTTGTTTAAAGGCAAGGACAGTACAGCAAACGTGAACCTAGCACAGAGAGCGGACTCTAACCTGGCTAAAGTTAACCATTAACAGCTACGTCCAATATCAACTAACTTTCACCCACAAGACCTATAGTGTCATTGACTCCTTATGCAATGCAGAAAATGCTTTTTAATGGAGACATCATGTCACTGAAAGACAACTCTTTTGGTTTGACTGCACTGAGCATTATCAAGGTAGGAGTCAAATAACAGGGCATATTATTTCTAATCATTGACTGAAAAGTACAAACATATGGTTTAGAAAATTATTTTCATGAGCAGCTTAGGGACCTGTAAATGTATGAGATTTTCGTATTTTTCTGGTGAGTCTGCATCTTTGAAAGTAAAAAGAACCTGGCCCTGTGGTACTGGGCCCCGGCGAGGCGCAACACAGTTGAGTTCCTTCTCTCCATCTCACTTGCTGTTTGTCTCACCATAACATTTCACTCTCCCTCTCTCTCTCTCTCTCTCTATCTATCACTCTCTTTTCCTCTCTCTCATATGCACAAAGACTCCTTTAGGGAAACCCTCGTCTCCCACAGAGTTAGAATGAGCGAGTGTGAACAGAGAGAGAGAGAGAGGGAGAGAGTAAAAGAGAGGCAGGGAACGAAAAGCAAGAAAACAAGCTCCAGCACAGGGGGGCAGTAAGTGCTTGGACTGCTACAGCGACTGAATTACAAATGGGCTTAAACACACACACACACAGACACAGACACACACACGCAGAAGGTCACTAATGGACCTTTCAGAACCACTCAGTTCTTTTCACTTCACTTAACAAGGATATATTTCTTTCACTATCCTCTTCTAAATCTGTTGGCTTTTCTTTTGAACAGGGACAGTTGTTTGTTTAGGCTTGAGGTGTTAATAGCACTCAAATTAATGTTTATAATTATAACAGTACGAATCTAAAACAAATATTGCATTCATTTCAAACTGCCAAAGGTGCTGTAGACTCATGTGGTCTGTGGTAAAATCATCCAGGACATCATGTTAGCAGTTGTAAGACGAAAACAAAGTGAAAAGAGAACATCATAGACTCCACAGTTTGCACCAAATGCAAACTGTTGTGAGACTAGTGTATTGGTTAGCTAATTTAAACGCACATTGTATGTAACTCTCTCTCATTGAGCCGAAACATCAGGGAAAGATTGAGAGCTGAGATTGCTGCCAACTTTTTTTTTGATTGTTACTCTGTTAACTTATGAACCACACGTTTAGGAGGTTTTTACTGGCAGCCAAATTATCCACAGTGGAGTCCTCCTCTCCATAACAAATGGAGGGGGGTTAAAGACAGAAGTTAGAAGAAACACCCATAAAGCAGTTTCAATTTAAAGATCAGTTATTCTGGGCGCTCGGGTGGCTCACCAAGTAGAGTGCCTACCAAAAAGGCTTAGTACTTCCTACAGCGGTTTGGGGTTCCAGTCCTTCGCGTGGCCCACATGACATTTCCTCCATCTCTCTCTGACTTTACTGTCTCTCTCACATTAGCTATCCAAATAAAGGCAAAAATGGCCGAAAAAAAAACAAAAAAAACAAAAACAAAAAAAACGGCTGCTTACCTGCTGATCGAATGGGGTCACAGGTCACAGTGATTTTTAAACATTTTAATGTGGAAAAGAAAAGGTGTACATATACTGTGTATATATATATTATAACTTTAAAGGGAACATACACTAAAATCATCCAAGTCCAAGTGTTGTGCATAACGTCCACCTTCTGCTCCACAACAAAAGTGTAGTCCATGCAAATTCAAAAATTTATATTTCTGCATTACATCTCATGTAAATCTCACAACTACAGAAGACAATGATAGAGTTGTTGTAGAAAGTAGTGTTAATGATGGAGCGATAATCTAGGAGGGAAGGTCCAGGTGTCTATGATGTCATCTTTACGGCATAAACTGGTAAACAGGTTAGCAATAGAATACAAGATCTGTATTAGTGTAATACTTAAGTAGGCACAAACTATTATGACCCTTACCCTTTGCACTCAGTGAATAGTAAGCAACAGTTTAAAATGTAGGTCTATACACAGCCCACAGTCAACTTGTTTTTCTGTCTGTGTGCTACCCTCTTTAACAGATTAGTCTCAGTGTCTGCATGTGGCTGTGTGTGTGTATTTACAGTGTGTGTGTGCAGGCTACCTCCTCCCTGACCCAAATACAATCACGCTCACTCCTGATCACAGCCACTCAAAATAAATCATGCCTGGATGTGTAAACATGATTGTGTTGGTGTGCATTTATGGTTGCAGATATGTGTAAATATAGGATAAAATGAAAAAACTCTGTAAATTAACTGGACAAATTCAAAACTGTCCCCCAGTGAGATGGAAAAGGTGTCAGATGATTTCAGGATGTAAGCAAAAATGAAATGCTCTTCAAATTACAGGTTTGAGGGTGCCAGTACGTGTATAATGCAAATGCCTGTACGTCACAGTCAGATTACTGATGTTTGTTAAAAAACTTAAATCACATAAAACTGATCAGACTCACTGGAGACTACCTAATGTTTTTTTTTTTTTTTTTTTTTTTTTTGCTGGGGGAAAGAAGTAACTGTCAGGGACTGTATTTATTCCAGCTATGGAAACACAGCCTGAAACGTTCCCTCTCTGGAAGCTTTTATAAAAATAATGGAATATATTAGTTTATGCTCTAAATTGTGCTCTGTCAGCATCATCCCCACCAATGCAAATTCCATTCACAAGTGCCCCTTTTTTTTTTTTTTTTTTTTTTTTTTTAGTTCTTTCATCAGTCTGCTATTGATACCTACTGATCAATGGCCACATAACATAATGATTGAAGTTGCTGGCAAAAGCAAGCGCAAACAGCAAGAGAAAAACAGAGACAGACAGACTGACCCGATCTAAATAACAAAGTCTCTTGTGGATGAGAGTAAATATAACTATGATTTAAGGCAGTAGACAGAGCTACAGCACAAACACTCACAAAGTAAGTCAGTCGAAGAGGCAGTCATTACAGCAGGCAGACAGCCAGACGTGTCTCCAGTCAGAGACATCCCATCAGTGTGATACAATAGGATCACTGAAACAATGAGTTACTATCCTCTAATGAAGACAACCAACTGGGAATGGAACAGATTAATTGGCCAAAAACATGGCTCCGACTGACCTACATTCAATATGACACACTTTGTGCATTCTGAGAATATAAACAATGGATCAAACCAAAACTCTACAGCATTAAATAAGGATTTATGTAAAAAAAAAAAAAATATATATATATATATATATATATATATATGTCACCCAATTAAACTGTTTGTTTGAGTAACAGAACACTATACAAGACAAGATTTCAACTGCACTGCCTCTCCTTTGACCAATAAAAGGACTCCACCAAAGACTCACTGTCTTCAACACACACACAAGCACAGGCCACATTATTGGCTAACCTTTTCTAAGAGCTGGGGGAAGCCTGTTGTTTCAGGTCCAATCTGTCCTGCCAAACAAATGTCCAGCTATGTAATCAACACAGTTGATGGAGTGTGTGAATTTCTTTAGCTTTGTGAAACTCTACTGAGCATATACAATACCTGCATCAGATGAAGAAACACAATTAGTAGCTCTACCCAGAAATCTTAATTCATGTCACTGGCTTAAATGATAGTTTGGGAACAAAATAGGCAGCAGTAACTCAGCTGGTAGAAGAGGTTGGCTATCAATTGCAAGGTTGATGGTTTGACAGCAGTGATGGTGGTTCAAACCTTCACCTTGAACCATGGGCTCTAGTAAATTACTCTGCAACCAAAAGAGTAAAATGTATTCAAAGCAATACAACAAAATTAATTCAATTTAAAAAGATTATAACTCATTTTTTTCATATGACTGAATGAATACAAAATATTTAATTCATGAACATAGCTTCAAAACACTGAATACTGTTTGGGAGACACATCAGCCAAGAGTACAAACATCAACAAAGCAAGCATGAGTGCCACTTCAAGACCTCACTCACACACTCACATGTAAGTACTCACACATGCATATTAGAGCCACAGTCACACTCGTCTGTGTGCACACTTGAGTTTTCACCTCCTGTTGTGCATTGGACACATGAATGATACACATCCCGGACCCTCAGCCACTCTCGTCACACTCAATACACACACACACACACACACACACACACACACACACACACACACACACACACACAGTCCTGCTACCTACTCAGCATACCCCTTGGGTGTCATGGTGTCCCCATAGCAACCTATATTTACACCACTTGACTGTGGAAGAGAGCAGACCTCAGTTTAGTAGCAGCTGTGGATTTTGGATGCATGCACACAAAGGGTGAGCCACAGAACCAGGGAAAGAGAAACAGAAAAAGAAATGAAGGGGGATGAAATGCAAGGAAAAGAAAGATTTTCTGTTTTTGGAGTGAGTATTGGAGACATATGAGCCCAGGAAAGCATTTGTTTGCAGTTGCTAGGCACACAATCCTCTAATTCAGCATATGCCTTGACGCTCAAATTACCGACCATGTAGTTAAAACCCCACCCCACTGCAATGCCAAGTAAACTGTCTCAGTGATAATGCCAGTCTAACGCTCTGTATTCACACTTCAGAGGTGGCCTCACTACTGACCCCAAGACTACAGCCAAGTAAAAAAAAAAATGCAGAAAATGAGTGAAGTACAGAACGTAGACATATTGAAACTGTGGCTTTTCTATACAGTTTTAACTTTAAAATAACTTCAGAATCAATTAAAAAATCAATATGGCACCTAAAATTATATAACAGCAGACCTGTTGCTTTATATTTATAAAACTCAAGCTCAATAATTAATGACATCATATAATATAGCTTTACCTCATTCCAAATGGCTAAATGTCACAAACCCTGGGTCAAACAAGGCATCTCACCTTATACGCCTGTTTTTTCCAACATTAAAACACCTACTATAATCTACTTGTTTTTTCTATTTAACCAACAATAAGCATTTAAAATAAGAATATATTCGTATTGAAATGGTTTATCAAGTTGCACACAACCTGGTTCACCTGATTATCAAGTGACAACTTGTCAGACAACCAGGTTAGAGCTCTGCACAGTCTGTTAAGCAGGAGTGTGGAGTGAGTAACAGTAACATAATAACCCATGGGAGATAAAAAGGCAACACCACACCCCAGGTGCTAAATGAATTGTTACTCATTGGGATCAATTAGGTTGCTTACACTCTTTACATTTATTTAAAGATTTTACATCCAGAAGATATTGCAATTACCTCAGGTTGAGTCAGCAACCAGTGATCCAGGAGTATCTATTTCACACCTGCTTAAGGAAGAGAAATCCACTTATTGTAACAGAGTCCCAGGCTCCCCCACCCTCTCCTCCTCTCTCCTACCCTCTGCTCTCCTCTATTGACACATGTAGCCATCTTGTCCACTCGTGATCAGTGACACAGAGGCACGCTGTAACACACAACATGAAATGTTCCAAGACAACAATAATTCTCCAAAAATAGGAGCAGGACTACTCACGCCACTGTCTGCACAGCTGGAAAAAAACATGTCTATCTTTCTGTTAGCGATCTTATTTGACAAAATATGCCTGACACTTCTGGAGACCTAAGCCAAAAGTTATTTCTGTTCTCTGCTCAGTTGTTTCTAGTCTATTTCCTCTCAGTTATCTACAGCCATTCCAAAGTCTGAGATGGATTCATAGAGTGACATTAATAATTTTCACCTGTGTATTCCTGGGCAGATATGGAAAACACAAGTATTTTTAATGCTCATTGTACTTAGTAAAATCAGGCAGCCTGGCACTCAGGTAATGACATAATTCCTTTGGCAGCCCAAGATTATCAGCTTTGAGCTACGCTTCTTATGTTCTCGATGTTTTGTTTGCTTTCGTGTGTTTTTTCCAAATTAATACAATTCCCAACTTCATAATTAAATTATTACGGGGCAGATAAATAAATCAACTGTTGAATCACATAAGCATTTAGAGTGTATTTCTTGTTTTTCTTGGTGCACGTAGGCAATGAGCTGGTGTTTGCACTGTGCTCTGACTCCAGTAAACATAAAGCTCCTGGATGCCAAACAGGGCTCACAGAAGAGGAAGAATGGAGGGAAAAAGGGAAGGCTGGATAATGAAGGTTGGTAAGAGGGAGGGATGACGGGTTCTCAGGTGGCATAAAAACTCCATATGGCTATGGAGAGCAAAAATACAGGGAACAGAAAAGGGTAGATGTGTGGAGGTTCAACATTAGAGAAGAAAGGAAGGAGAGATGGAATGTAGAAGCAGAACAGCAGGAAATAACAATTAGTGTGTTCTCTATTCCCTAAGCTGCTTGTTCAATTAGAGAGAGCTCCTGCTGGAGAGAAAAACACTTACGTTACAGATATTGTCGGTTTTTATCAGACACAGCTTATAGGCACCACAGGACACACTGATTTGGGAAAAAGTATAACACAAATAAGTAAAATTATGTCTAAAATATTTTAATGAGGTCTTTATGACTGTATCCAGTTTTTGCAGAAAAACAGAAATAAATCAAAAAAGAAATTTATAAGGGTATATTGCTTTTTTTGCATTTTATAAATGTCACAAGCTTGCTCTTTTATCATACCATCAGTTAACAGGAAAATAAAAAACGTTTTAGTTACTTGTAATGGAAAGACGACTCCATAAAAATGTGCATGTGCTCCCTGCTGACAGCCCCTGCAGGTTTAATAATAATTTCTTAAAATATAATACCTGCTGCTAAATTACTGATGTGCTGGCACAAAACATTTACATGTTGTGTTCTCTCAAATTAAGATAGAAGCTTGCAGCAGTGATAAATGGTTTAAATGTGCAAAAGCGTTCCCCACTTGTGCATGAGAAAAGTACACTCCATCACCTCTGCCTTATCAGGCGATACCACTGGCACGTCAGTTGGTGTTTGAGGAGTCCATCTGTGCACACACCCATACAGTCCGTCTGTCTTCCCCCCTGACAAACCCACATACCACAGTGGCTAACATATGAGAGCAGGCTTCCAGAAATAAATCTGAGCAGCCCATAACAGCTGCATAACACACACAGATACAGTCCATTGTAAATGCTTGATACAGGCAGCAGTTTGTTGTTAAAGGTGTTTGCCAGTGCCAGTGCTTTCTTTCACCAGGGACAGAGGGTGGCAAACAGTCGAAAATAGGTTGGATAATGTAGCTGGGGCCTATGGAGCACAAGAGTCTATAAATAAAGCCAGTCTAGATGTCTGAAATGTTTCCGATGTATCACGGCATGGCTTTGGAGTAAATATATACAGCGAGGCAGTGCTTCTTGATTGTGCACAGACCAAGGAACCTTTAATTACATCCTACTGTGCCTGGCCTTATAATAAGCTCCTACTTGGAACATTAGTCACTGTAGACATTGCTGTAATTGTTAATGACATGCAGATCAAGAAAAGATCCTGCATTTTTATACAATGTGAATAAGCGTAGCACTTTCAGCATTTAATTAAGAAGTTAACTACTTCATCTCATGTGGAGGAGCAAAACATGCACAGACCAAAGTTTACAACCACATGCTTTACTGGATGCTTGTGATCCAATACGCTCTGTCAGTTGGTCAGGCACTGCATCCACACCCTCTCTATTTAAAACAGGATGGTCTGTGATGCAGATATTACCAGATACATACTGTACCACTGCCAACACCTAGCCTCAAATACTCTCTCTCTCTCTCTCTCTCTCACCTCACTCAAATTTCACAGAGGTTAAATTTAACCCATCATCATAAATAAATATCCCTGAGTATCCAGATGTGACCACATACACGAAAACATTTTCCTCCCTGCTAAAAGTACATACGCTATAGCCTTTCAGTAAAAAAGAAAAAAGAGGGAACTCCCTTAGTCAGCAGTGCTGAGCTAGTGGCTGACCACATGAACCTTTAACTTCTAAATAGAGTAGATTTTGTGAAGGCTGTGTGGGACAGGGAGGATGTGTCTGCATCTGTCTAAAAATCTTCCATCGTCTGAGACCGCAGCACGGAACCTTATATACCTAGTTTGCTGAGAGTATTTTAAGAAAGAGTATGGACTGACAGACACACGTGGCAGATACTATGCAAAGGATGAGACTGAAACTTTAGTCCAGTGGGCACAGTTTCAAATTAATGGGCATTTACTCTGCAGCTAGCAACTGGTGTCAATCTCCCTCCATACACAGTGCTCATGATCGCACACAGGCATGCATGTACACACAAACAGGACAGTCGGTAGCCCAATAATTATCTTTGGGTGTGTGCTGAGGATAAACGGACAGTTATTTGTAATCCCATACTGTATTTATCTGTAAAATCTGCCAGCCCAGTATTCCTGTGGGTGTGTTTTAAAACTGAACAGATACAGAAACAAGACTGTCGCAAACAACAGATGCAATGAAAAACAAAATGTGTGACCTACCAACAGTGAGGCAGATGGCAGCACAAATCTGGATGTTGAGGTTGGTTAAGGCTTTCTATTCTTTGTACTTCATGAGGCACTTATAGGCAAAATCTAGAAATAAGAAATGCACCAAGCCTGTGTGGTGACAAAATGCAACAAATGTGTTCATCAAAGCGAGGGTGTGGGTGGTTCATCATCACTCGGAACCATGTGACCAAAGTTAAACTCACAAGGTTCTGACGTCACACATGATTCACAATGATTCTTCACAACAGAGGAGGACTATTAAACCTACAACAGCTCTGCAAAACACTTTGAAGATTTAAAAATGAGTCAGAGCTGTTCCTGAAGAATGCTGTAAACTTAGAATTTATTTGAGCAGCTCCCTCTTAATTCTTTTTCCATTTATTGACATTAGTCTGTTGCTTCCTTATTGCTTCTCTGAGAGTTGATACTAAAATTAAGACATGTAACAAAACCACGTTAATCAGAGGCCACTAGACTGAAGCTCACTCAACACACAAACAAGCACACAAGCGGACACACATAAACACACCAGGTCCAGACATATAGGGGAAAACACCAGTGTGCTAATTAATAATGTTGTGTATCCAGACTTCAATAGGATTTGAAACTACTCCAGTTTAAATGCAATTTACATGCTCCAACTCACACCCAAACCATTCAGAGCAGATACATATGACAGAATTATATTGTTTTTAAAAAGATGTGCCGGTAAAATGTATATAGATCTTTTAAAAAGACAACTTTAATTCTGTCTTAGGTGCTACCATATTTTGGTCCAGATTCTCATTAATCTTGATCTCAGTGCACTTTGAGAAGTCAGTCAAGCTTCATCCAGGCTACCTTTACACACCACTCCTGAAGTACACGCGCACACAGACACACATTCACATGCACACACACGCTCACACAAATGTACTCACACAGCTCAGATTTCAATGACCAGGTACACTCGAATTTCTCTTCCTTCATAAGAGCAGTCTCTTCCGTCCTCATTTGTCTGCTCAATGACCATGCTGTGTGTATGTGAATGTGTGCGTCTGCGTCTGCGTGTGTGAACGTTGAGTATGTTAACATAGTTTTAAGAGCCGTGTTTCATTAGGACTGGGCTACGTAGTAAAGTAGCTACTGCCTGTGTGATGACGAGAGAGAGACCACAACACAAAGGAAGTTGTCATGGTAATTTATATGGACAGAAATGTCACACACTGACCGGATAAAAAGGGATGTGGTTCCACTGCCAGCTGACTCTGTGACCAGACTACTGTGTAATTTGGCCAAAAAGCTCTTCAGTGTCTGAAATCACTGTATTTAAGAGATAAAGGGACTTTGCTCACACCCTACTCTTGTTGCCACTGAAGAACACCCATGTTTTGCTGTGTATCTGCTCTACACTGCTGATAAGCCTTTTATCACACACCAAGGCTACAGTATAGATTGAGTAGTTTAAGGTTGAAAAGCTAATGCATGATGGATAAGAGATGCGAGCCCTCTACACTGAGAGCAGGATATACAGATCACATCTTTAAACAATAATAACAGTGCTGAGCTCAGAGCTGATGAAGTCAGCAGCATTTGATTCTCCAGTACACAACTATTACCATAATTTGCACCCAAGTAGCACATAATTATGCTGATTCAAAGTCATACCTGATCAGTGAGCTACTCACAAAGACATCCTTACTCAATTTATTGCTAGCAACTCCAGATAAATCAGTCAAAAGCATTTTGATAATAAGCTCAACTGTGTCCATTATCATGAAGTATTAGGAAAAATTTAGGCCACTGAAGGCTGAAGTACAATCTTTCATCTCATACCCTTCCATCAATGAGAAATTAAGAAAAATGACCAGGTAAGTTAGCACAAACACAAATTTAATGAAAACTTGCACACTGACTATAAACTACCCATACTTCATTTTGCATAATCAATACCTTTATTTCTCTGCGCTACAATGACATCGTCTGAGATAAAACTGCTATGAATGAGTAGTACTGTATGGACACTGTTATCTTCTCAACTGTAGCATACTCAAATTTAAGTGATGATGCAGGACTATTTATAGATGTGATAAGATGATGTTTTCCCCATACTGTCCTCACAGCATGTAATAAAGAAGTGGGATTATTTTCTTTTTTTAAACTTACATACCATACCATATTGTCTTTTGGTACACACAGTTTGACTTGTTGTAGTAGAGAAAGCACAGGTATTATCAATAACATTATAGTGTTGAAGTGCCCCAGTAAGAAATGATAGTGTGACAGTAAGCCAGCGAACAAGATACCATGACCCTGAAACTGAAGCAGCTGAATGAACCTCAGCCATGATTTCACTGCACTATTTGCACTTGTCCCTTTACCACAGAGACATGTCAACGTGTCTCTTGTGAAAAAGGCCTGTTCTTATATTCAGGTGGCAGGTGCAGCACTCACAGAAAGGATTTTAGCTGACACCAAGGATACTATTAAGTCCAGCAACACAAATCACATTTAGAGGCACAGTGTGTACAGCACCCACAGTTGTTGTTGCTGTTGTTGTTGGTCCACCAGCAAAAGGTCTCGTCACTTTCTCTCCTCTAGCAACCGACTACTGTTGCATTCTGCTTTGCTCCAGAGCTGTTTATACTTACTGCCAGTGTGCGCCAAACAGATTGTAGGTAAATGGAGAGCACACAGGTCTGGCTGCTGGAACACTCTCTGTTGTCAGTGCAGACTATATGCTACACAGGCTTTTTAAGTGTTGCTGTGGGTCATAAGCATTTTGAATAGACAGGCATGGGGCTGCACCTCAGAGTAGGCCAAACAGTTCTGCAGTTAGTTTATTGCCCAATGAAATTACTGTTATCAAGAAAAACATCCAGGCCACTTAATTACACACAGCCACAGATTGTTGTGACATAATAGAAAACTGGATAATTATGTGCTAGTTTTCTAGAAATGTTACAGGCAAGGATTATATGATAAAATAGCACATAGAAGGAAAACTTGAATATTACGCACCCCAGACCACTGACAAATATTGTTTCCGAACTGCACGTGAGAACTACACAAAATGCAAAGACAACAAATGTAACATTTAGGTTAATTAGAGTCTAGTAGTAGCTAAGCACACTGGGTTGTTTCCGAGCTGAAATTATTCAAAATTATTTTTCATAGTTCGATTCAAGTTACACAAACCGTCAGGGGAAGAACATAAACGCTGAAGTCCTGTAATGAGACTGTAATTGTTTTTATAGGACTTACCCTAAAGGCAGTTTTGAGGACTCAGTCATTGCAGTGATTGCGATATCCAACTTCAGATGATAGCAGTGCTCAGGCTGGGCTCCTAAAATCCGCCGTTGCTCTTAAACTCGATGGATACTATCCATTATGCTATCACCTGCGAGTTAGCACATCAACATTTAATTAATTTTTCTGCCGGCGAGTTTTCTAACACGTCTCAACCAATAAAACTGCTTGTTTTTGTCGAGAAAAGAACAACTTTGCAATTTCTATAATAAGTCGAACAAGTGACAGTGCGCAGAGATGACAGTCCAGCGTGACCTGAGGCACAAAGACTGCAAAGTGTCCGCTGAGGCTAACTACGACACACGAGTTAGCACATGTTCACTATCATTAAATCAAACTTACTTCAATCAAAACAGTCTCACTGGCTCTCTCTCATGGGCTGAGTTACTTGTCAAATTCACTTGTTATAATCTTCGTATCCCCCCGGCTGATTTTTCCCTCGAGCATTGTCAAGTCAGTTGGATTATTAAATTAGACTTCCGGTATAGCGTTTCAAAATAAGGATTCATTATCAGAATCGCATTTAGCGTTTTCTTTTTGTTTCACCCTTTTCCTCTGTTTCTATCTTTAGCAAGACATTACACCATACGTATGCAGTATATAAAAGCTATTAAGAACACGTCTGACTGGGTGACAGCTGCAAACCAGGATGTATCGAAAAGCATATGCCTTCAACGGATACACATTGCATTCAGTCTTCTTGTAAAATCAATTAATTTTTCTTTTTTTTCATTGGTCTATAGGCTACATAAGTGCACAGTCAGCATGCAGGTCGGCTGCTTACCTGCTGCTATCACACCTTCTAAGAAATTCGAAATACCTCTGTTTCATTTGGAAGGAAATACTTACACGATTTCTTGTGTTTTTCAACTGCGTCTTTCTAGCTTGACACAGCTCTCTCCAGCCCGCCTTCGTCAGCAGATCTCATGTCAGTCATCCTCATTGGGAATTCACTGCGCGCCAGCTGGAGAGCGACAGCACGAATTTACAAGTCGGCTCACAACACAGATGTAGAGCGATAAATACAAACAAAAAGTCAGCAGTTAAAATAAAAGTCAAGTAGGATCCAGAGCTGAACATCAAGTGATATACCGCCAATAGCATGTAGAATTAATAATTATAAATAATATCAGAATTAGTATTATTATTTTAATTATGATGATGATTATTATCACTATCATTTTTGTTACTGCTGAAGCTGCACGCTGGGGTTAAACATAGGTTGTCGGTATATAATTTGAACACAGCTTCTATAAATAATGTCTCATTGAAATTCCATGATGAGAATTCAAATCTTTTCTCCCGGCATGCTTTGTACTATTTTGTCCTTGTACACCTCCTTGCACAACTAAGATATCATTCTCCACCACAAGAGGTCAGTCATAGACCACTCTTAAGGTTTTACTGAAACCCCCATATGTTGGATGCTATACGTGATTCAGATATTGGATTGTCAGAAGAGATGAGCAGCATTAGCTACTATAAATATAATTTAAAAAAAAGAAAAAAGAAAACAGATCAGACAGATTCGGATGTCTTTAAAACAGCAGAAACAAGAGTAAACACATTGAAATGTGTAGCCTAAAACATCACTGAGTCCTATAGCGTAAAGGCTGAAATATCATCACACAGACATTAATTTCCTTTTTGAAAATATAGATCTTTAGTTGTCACACTGTTTTTTGCTTTAATACTTGCAGTCAACATTAAATTGACATCTTTGAACATGCTACCCCTCCTTGGTTGATATTCAGATATTTTAATGATTATACTGGACTGCAGCTGGACTGTTCAATTATCATAGACTTGTGAAAGGTCAAGCTAAAATTAGTCAGCTAAGTGTGAATGTCTAAATTGTGCGATCATATGTGTGTGTTTTGGTTTTGCAAGTCTGTGCTAGTTTTAATGTCTACTTTTCAAGCACTGTTAACAGTGGTCATGAGATAATCATCTACCAGACCTAAGGGCGTACAGGAAATGACATCTGCACTTCTGTCTCTGTGTTTCTCATCGTTGGGGGACTGCTGACTTTACTACAGTCACTTCAGTTCATCAATGAGCATTTGAGGACATCGTGCCCAAAAAGATCCAGACAAAGGAGAAAAAGAAGCTCTGGGGTGCAGCCACTGATTACCTGGCAGGGAAAGGAATCACTGAAATCTCACCATGTCAGGTGAATACATTTGTAATAACTGAACAGATTTTGGAATATTGTAGCTCAAAGTTGCATAGACCTATAGAAAGAAATATGTGTGATAGTGTGTGATGTTTAATGGCTAACACATAGCTGTAAGTTTTATGTCCATTTTCCATTAAATTCAAAATTCTTTAATGTAGTGTAATGTATTATTTCTTTTGTGTTTCCATTTGGATCTTTATTAAACAATATTTTAAATCCTCAGATTATTTTATTTTTCTTTCGGAAAAGAAGAAATACAAAATATTGGGGAAAACATTTGAAATGTTTTTAAAATTGTTTTTTACACAATAGGCTATTTATCAAACACGTAACCTACGGACACATCTCTATTATCTTCTATAGTCTGAGTTACAGTCTAATGGAACATAATTACCATGTCAAAGATGCAAAAAAATATGTGTAAATTATATTTTATATGTTAAGTGAAACACATTTAGCTCAAAATAGCATAAGTACAGAACAAATGAAATAGATACAGCCGTTGAAAGTTGAAATCAACAGATAAAAATGGACAATGGGCTGTAAGGCTTATAGCAAGTTGACATAGGTTACTATTGGATGACATTGACAACAGTGTTGCATTGGTGATTTACAGTCTACATTATTAGTACATTATTCTGTCTGCCCCTGCTAGAGCCTTGTATGTTCGTACCTCGGAAATGTATTACCTGTGAAGACCAGCAGGTGGCACGATATCCCTCTGTATCAACTGACTTTGAGGAACTGATCACCCGAATAACAGATGACCATTCTATCTCACTCACTGAAGAAACAATCAGGGCAGGCAGTGCTGGTTTGGTTTGGTATTCGTGGGTAGACATGTTTTATTTCTTAGGTTTCACTTCAATTTTACATTTCTTAAGATTTCTTCCTTTACACTGATGCTGTTTTGTACCAGACTGCTGTGAAGGAAATTTTGCTTGTGCTCACAGCAATGAAAAACATGACATTTAAAAAGAGCATCGTTACTATGAATCATCACAGACCTCACTGTCAACAGTTTCTGTTGGAACAATCTCTCAAAGAAATTGAGATGATGCCTTTAAGTCTTTTAAAGCTGCAAAAACTGAATTGAATTCACATTTTGTTTAGAGGCAACCTGACAGTTGGAATGAATTATATTCTGTCCTAAATGAAATTAGACTTATATGTTGTAAATGTTGACATTAACAAAAACAAATTTGTGTATCCAGGTAATGGAACAAATGCCACTGCAGCGTATGATTACTCAGCCTATTACGACGAGTCCATAAACTTCTCTCCTTGTGACGACGTGGATCTCAAGGATTTTGGCCATGTGTTTCTGCCCACTCTCTACAGTCTGGTTTTTGTCCTTGGCTTTATAGGTACTGTGTGTGTGTGAGAGAGAGAGCGATAGAGAGAGAGAGTGTGTGTGGGAGAAAGAGAGAGAGAGAGTTTGTGAAAGAGAGAGAGAGCGTGTGTGTGAGAAAGAGAGAGTTTGTGACAGAGAGAGAGAGAGAGAGAGTGTGTGTGAGAAAGAGAGAGAAAGTTTGTGTGAGAGAGAGAGAGAGAGAGAGAAAGGAGGGGGGCTAGGGGAAGAGTAACTTGAACCTGACAGATTTAATGGGTTTCTTCCCTCTCCAAAGGTAATGGCCTTGTGGTGTGCGTTCTGGTGAAATATCGCAACCAGACCAACTTGACAGACATATGCCTCTGCAACCTGGCTCTCTCCGACCTCCTCTTTGTGCTCACCCTGCCTTTCTACGCCCACTACTCCGCGGTCAGACTTTGGGCTTTCGGAGACTTCATGTGTCGTTTCATCTCAGGCTGCCACCGCTCTGGCTTCTTCAGCAGCATCTTCTTCATGATTATCATGACGCTGGACCGCTACTTGGTCATCGTGCACGCTCACAAGGTGGCACGGTACCGCACTCTGCAAGCAGGAGTCACTGTGAGCGTGTTTGTGTGGCTGCTGAGCCTGTTCGTCTCTTTACCTGCTCTGATCTTCACAAAGGTCACGGATGGCCCTGACGGGCTGGAGTGTAACTACGTCCCAAATAACAACGCCTGGAAGCTTTATGACATCTTTGCAACAAACCTACTGGGTCTCATGATTCCCTTTGTGGTGATGGTGGGTTGCTACTCCAGGATCATCCTTACTCTGGTGAACATGAGGAATGCAAAGAAGAAGCACTGCGTTGTCAGGCTGATCATCTGTATAGTGGTCACCTTTTTCTTGTTCTGGGCCCCATATAACATTTCCATTTTCTTGAAGTTTCTGCAGTCTGAGGGCAAAATGCCAAACAGTTGCAAATTCCACAGAGATCTAAAGCTGACAATAACAGTGACAGAGACATTTGCTTACACTCACTGCTGCCTGAACCCCATCGTATACGCCTTTGTTGGGCAGAAGTTCATGAAACGGGCCGTGCACATGCTGAGCAATTGGCTGCCTGGGATTCACCTTCGCCCCTGCAGTGATTTTTCAGAAACCTTGTTCAGGAGAAGCTCAGTCCCGTCCAAGTCCTCTGTCACCTCCACTGTTATCATGTAAGAGGTGGAGGGCAGACGGAGGCCTGATATGTCTTATGGACATCATGAATGTTTTGCCTTGTTAATGATGCAGACCATGTTATCTTTGTTCATGGTGTCACTTCCATTTTCCATCCATGACCATGTTATTCATCAGCAATGTCTGATCTTAAAAAGCTGCATGTACCTGTATATAGGATTTTTTTTTTAGGCCTTTTTGACTTCATTTGCAATTTTGTATTTGTTTATTTACACTGTAATGTTTCATTTTGACCATAAGATGTCAGATGTGTACTCAGGTGTGAATATACATCCCATCCTGCTGATTGGAGGAAACTGTTGTACCTCTTGACAAAGTATGGATGTCTTGTTTGTAACCACAAGTTTGTGTGTGCCTGATGTGATTGGAACATTTCTGTTCTTTCCTCTGTCACACATTTGTTACTGAGTCTGCAAGTTGGTAAAAAAAACATATGGCGAGGATAAGATTAAAATACTTTTTAACAACATGATTGTTTTTTATTTTTCACTTTCATTGTGGAAAACGTTTTCATTCAAATGTTTGATGATGACTCAAAGCTACAGCAGTGAAACCTACAGTTATGTATGGCATCTATTGCACATTCAAACATTTTTCATGGATTCAAATCTGTTGTTGTGGAACAAATTTTGGTTCATCAAACCTGTAATTTTCCATATGTTTTTTTTCCAATATTGTTTTATGCCTCACATTTCTATGACTGTACAGTATCTTGCATATATGTATTTTTCAAGTGTTTTAATGTTGGATAGATTCTGTTTTTGTCTCAGTTCATTTTACTGCTATTTGCACAAAACAATGCTTAATGCTCAGCTACTGATGTTTTTAGTTAAAGTCTTCTGGAGTGGTTTGGTTTGGCAAAATGAGATTATTAAAGTTTTACCTCCTCTCATCTCTTCTCGTCCCTTAATTTATCAAACAACTTTTGTATGGTGGTTTTTGTGGGACACTGAATCCACGATACAACACATCTTGCACTCATTTAAAATCAAAGTCATGTACTGGGCTCTTCAACTTCTCTGTGTAACTGAGACTTCAAACAGGTTTGAAATCAATATAAATGTCCCGCAGTTTTTACAGCTCCACAGAAACTTTATGACCGCACATTATAGCTTTCTTGTAGGAGAGTAGTTGGCATGCTGTGCATTGTTCTTTTTGTGAACAGGCTTGTTGACAAATTCAGCTTTTTCTCACTGTCACTGTCTCCTCATGACATTGTTGACAGGTTACTTTGTTACGTCTAATAAAACAAATTGTTCCTCTAACATTTAGCTGATGAAATACATGGTAATTAAAAGAGATATAATAAAAATTAAAAGGTAATTTAAGACAGTCACAAATCATTTAGTAGTGCTGTATTAGTACTATGACACAGGCAGCTTTTTCTATTGTTACAGGCCGTTAGTTTAGGGGAGGCTACTGTATTGATTCCATTAAATATGAGCATATTCAAGTATATAGTTAAGTTACTTTCATGTAGTACAAGTATAGAAAAGTGAAATTTAGATTTAAAAAGTCTTCTGCTTCTGATTCCTAATGAGCTGAATGCTGTCACTTCAGCTGTGTGCCTAGACTGAGGAAAGAACAGAAAAAGAGAAAAGTGCCTAATTAGAATATACTGCATTTCCCCAGTATTCTTTTCTTGCCACGAGTTAACTCATAAAGGGACAATTCTCAGAAAACCACGCTGACACCTCTGCACAGGTCTAACACGATGCAGAGGAAACAACAAAACCCAGAGTTCACTTTACCAGAAATCTTGACACAAAAAGCGAGCAATGCAACTTGACAGGATGACTCGTGAGCTTGAAACGCAACACAAGGACACACAAATTGAGGAGCAGTGACTTTTGGCTTGAGTAAGTGGTAAGCACATTAACAGTTCATTTTTTAAATTTTTAGTTGCTGTTTACCAGGCTTTCTTAATCTGTCTCACCTCCTACACGTGTAAACACAGTGTGTGTGTGTGTGTGTGTGTGTGTGTATGTGTGTGTGTGTGTATAAACAATGTCAGCCACGGAAGTGAGGGTCGGCATGGGTGGTTCTGCATGTTGCTAGTCAGAGAGTAAAGGTTGGCGATGTGGTTTAAAAGAGAGCAGGTTAATATGATTATGGTCAGAATAGGAAGAAGGTTGTGATATTCATAGACAGACGAGCATTTTCTCTAAGCATCAGCTGACAGCTGTCAGAAAATAGTTTTTAAGTTTGTAATAGCAGCAGTTTGTTACAGTAGCCTCTCAAACATTACTCACTAAATGATGATTGTATCTGAAAAGTTTAGCTTAAAGGGCAGGAAAGTTCAGTTATATCTCTGAATTCCCCCACATTTACACATGAAGGTTTTTCAAGTTATTTCCTATTATTTGAGGGTTTAGAGCGTAGGATAAGGAGTTCAGTCATTGTATCAATCATACCAAGGAGGAGAAACATTTTATCTCTGCTTTTGTATTTTGAAGATTTATAAATGGAAGTTTTTTACAAACACTTAGAAGAAATGAAGGGAAGATCCAGTACAAGACCATAAGAAAACTGAATCAGGATTCAAAGGATGTCACTGTTGATAAATTAAGTAAGTAGTAAATGTATCTTTAGCTTTGAATATAAGCCACTTTGACTTCATGTTAAGAAGATATTACAATAGATCTTAATTGAGAAATTCAATTTAAAATCAAGAATTTGCTCGAATACGAGGTGGCTCTATATATCTAGTAATGCGACTGGAAAGGTTTTTGACAAGAGAAGCTAAATTAACCAATAAAGGGAGTTTGAGACCGATGGAGGATTCTTTTGTTATGTGTTGTTGTCAATCTTTAATTTATTGATGGATGTTGATTTAATGATTCATGAAGTTTGGGTGGTTACTTTAGAAGAGCAGACTTATACAACATTTATATCAGATCATCTAATAGACCACATTTATAGTATTGGGGGAACTCCCAACCTGCCCACCAGACAAGACAGTGCTTGTCTTCATATGGTTTTATTTGGGAATGTCTTCATTTAGCTTGGACTTTATCAGGAACTGGAATAAGTCACTTTTGCACAATTAACAAAAAAGCTTTACCCCAATTTTGAAAAGAAGGTCAAATTGTAGGATATGGAATACATAAATGTAATATAATCGTCATTATAACTTGTGTGTAATTTATATAATTAATTTTTTGATGTTTGACTTCTAGTGATTTTAATGAGGATAATTCATCTATTTATTTAATTGTTTAGTTTAGTTTAGTAGTTTAGTTATTCAAAGTTTAGTTGATGGTATTGTGTCACTTGACTCTAACTTTTCCCTCTTTACATCAAAGCCCGCAATAGAAATAGGTTTTGGACTTTATTTTGTTGTTCTTGATATGTTTTACTACTGTGTTAAACTAAAGTAATCCCCTGCTGTTCCCTCTCTCACAGCAGTATGAACATGTCTGACTACGTGACGGATGACTATGATAATTATACCACCTGTGAGCAGGATCCAATTCCAGAGCTGCCTGATGGATCCATGGTCTTGCAGGTTCTTTACTGCGTGCTGTTTGGTCTAGGGCTGCTAGGTATGTTCAAAAATGACTGAATCTTAAAGAAAAAAAGGAAATATGTATCACTGTCTTCACACATTTGAATGCACATTTGCATTTCAGGCATTGAGCTGAAAGTGATTCATGCAACAGTTAGATATGTGCAATAGTTCTGTTTTTCGATTTGTCACTGGAAATAATAAAAAACCCCAAATAATAACTAATAATTTATTTCACAGGTAACATCACAGTTCTCTGGGTTCTCCTCCGATACATAAAGCTGAGAAGTATGACGGATGTATGCCTCCTCAACCTGGCCATGTCTGACCTTCTACTGGCTGCATCTCTGCCACTCTGGGCCTACAATCACCAGAACCTTGTATCATGCAAACTGATGACAGGGGTCTATCAGGTGAACAGACTTTGGGTACTTACTATTTAGAAAGCAGAATTCATAAACAGGTGCAGATTACTAATTATCCATTAAAAACACTTCCTTTACATTTACACTATGATGTTTTATATGTGGTAATTTTGTTAAGCTATGAAAAGTCAGTGAGTTCACAAAACATGAATACAAAGTTGTGCGAGTAATTCTCCTTTCTTCTTTGTGAGGGATTACTGCCAATAATATGTATTTACTGCAAGGTTCAAATTTGAATAAATGTTACTGCAAATACAGTATAACAAGGCTGTTTATGTATTTCTACTGTATGTAACACTACATGTTTTCTATGATATGGCAGTTGTCCTCAGATATTGTGTAAAACAGCTGCTGTTTTTCATCGGCTGCATGAAGAACATCACTGAGGCCAGGAAAGCTTGACAAATGTCACTTTAAGTTACATCCTGCTCTGACTTTGCTTCCTCCTCTGCTTCTCCGAACAGTTGGGTTTCTACAGCGGAACTTTGTTCGTGACCTTGATGAGTGTGGACCGCTACATGGCCATCGTCCATGCTGTATCAGCCATGCGAGCCAGGACACTTCGCTATGGGATCATAGCTAGCGTCATAATCTGGGCTATAGCTGTCATCATGGCAATCCCCCAGGTGATTTTTGCATCCTTGGAGATGGATGATGAAGACTTCCAGTGCCAACCGCTGTACCCAGAGGAAAGGCAGCTGTTTTGGAAGTTGCAGCGAAACTTCAGTGAGAACACAGTCGGCCTTTTTGTGTGCCTCCCCATCATGGTTTTCTGCTATGTGAAAATCCTCATTGTGCTGTCCAAGGCCAGGAACTCCAAAAGGGACAAAGCTATAAAGCTGATATTTACCATAGTATGTGTATTTGTGGTTTGCTGGGTCCCCTACAATGTCATGATTTTCCTTCAGACACTGCAGCTGTTTGAAGTCCTGGACACCTGCGTGGCTTCAAAAACCATCAGCTCTGCGTTGGGCTTTGCTGAGATCATCGCACTGTCTCACTGCTGTGTAAATCCAGTCATCTATGCATTTGTAGGGGAGAAGTTTAGGAAGTCACTGGGCAAAGCGCTGGCTAGATACCTCTGCTGGAGTTACCAGAGCAGAGGGCCTTTCAGCCACAGAGACACCACAGAGAAAGAGACTTCCAATACACCTGTAAGATCAGATTACTAAAAAATTGTAACACTTGGTTTCTGTGTGCTGGTGGTTGGTGGATGTGTGCTTGCAATGTTTTTTTTTTTCTCACTGAAATACAGAGACTGCAAAGATGGCAGTGTGTGTTATGCGGGTAGGTGTTGCTTCTAAGAAGTGTAAAATGGCACTCGGGCTATTCGCAGTAATGTGAATGTGTATAGAATTTGATGAATCATATATTCAAATCATGTAATACTCAGTATATTTGTGACTTGTAAAACTATATTGTTTTTGTAGAGATAAATAAAGAAAATAAAACTTGACTGTTCTTTCCTTATTCTGTTTATAGCAGAAGAAAAAGAAACTTTCAGTCCTTTGATCTGTGCGTTTAAAGCATTGCTCTGGTGTGCGTGTGCTCAAGTTAGTGTGTGCCTTATTGAAGCAAAATGTCACAAGCTAAGCCTCTTCACATAGCAGTGCATTGGCACCCATGACCTTAAGGGGACTAAAACATTTCAGGCAGTCATTCTGGGTAATTATTTGACAAGAACCATACAGAGCAGAATCCCTGTGTCATATAACAATAACTTACTGACTAACGCGCCAGTGATTGTTCATCTGGGCCGTCAATTCGGCTCCCCGACTGAATCAAAATGATGCATGAAAATGTTAAGATCTGTTAAATGCAACAGTCATATCTCAGTTTGCCCTTCAGATATTAGTCAGAACCTTTCCCTACACAGAGAAAGTAATTTGCTTTCTATACACTGTTGCTGTTCTGAGACAAATGTTAGTCTAAACTGCATTGATGGCTATGTCAGCAGTATCACTTCTTCCATGCAATGTAAGCACAATCTGCACAAAGAGCCCTGCAAGCTTCCAGTTGTGCCTGCAGATGTTTTTAACTTGCATATTCAAAACTTTACATGTAGGGACTTGTGGTTCATAGTACCCGCAGACACTGTGGGCCCTCATGTGATCACTTCTCGAATTCTCAGGAAGTATGAAACCATATTTCTGTCAAATGCAAAGCCACAAGCCCCCCCAAATTACTTTGGTTAGGGGATGGGAGTTCTTTTGAAAAGGTTTGCACACCTCGCACATCTTCTTGTTCATGGTAAGTAAACCATTTGTCACTTCACCTGTATCGTTCATAATCAAACTAGATGTACAGCTGATCGTTTGATTGTTTGATTTGGCCGACCACCTCAGCATCTTGTCATCCAGAATCCACCAAGATCAGCTATCTACTAGCCAGTGCTTGCAGGTAAAGTTTTTGTTTTTTCCTTTTTTTCCACTTCCATATGCACAATGTTTTTACGTAACATACATGTGTGTATATTGTATATACATTACACTGCTGCATACTGCATAACTGGCAGCTTGTAACAATACAAACACATTAACATTTTAACTAGTGCTACTTCAACTACTGCTAATGCAAACAGAATGGTCAGCAATGATTAGGTGTACAATTGTTATAACACGCTAACTTAGCTCTAGCTCTGAGTCATTGTACCTGTGAAGTCATAATCAGTCATTATCAAATACAAAAAGAGGCTCAGTTGTGGTTATGAGGTTAATACACAATACAATTCAATGATAAGAAGTCAGCGGACTGGGACAGAGTGTTCTACACTTTATCCTACTGATGATTTTTAAAGACACTGATGATTACATGTAATAATTATTATATGTTTTTAAAGGAGCTTGTTAAGAAAGAAGGAAAAGACCTCTGTTAAGTTTCCAGTATCTGGATAGTTTTAAGTATTTGGATTATATTACTCACAGGTTCAAGTCCTTTGCTCCATCTTACTGTCTTACTATGGGTCTATGGGGAAAAAGTCTCATCCCATTGCATAATGTATTTTATTTGTCAAAAACTGTTTTTTAGAAAAAAAATATTCATGATATCTTGGTTATTAGTCAGTTCTACAACCAATGAAAAATTATCTCTTTCTTTCACAACTCACAAACGCATTTGATGGACAGCAACAGTACTGAGACAACCATCTATGGTCATAAAATAGCTTCCCCATTCTTTACTTCATGAAATTGTCCAGTAACAGTAGTAATTCTACCTAGCTCCAGACTATAGCTGAAAATAAAAAAAAAATTGCTTAAAGCAGTGGGATGACCCAACATCATATCATCATCATCCATCATCAGTGAACCCTTTATCCAGAGTCATCTACTGAATACAGTTTCAAACTCTTCAACACTGAACAGTATCAGCTTAGTACATCATCTGATAACTTTTAAACATGTTCAAATTTGAAAAGACAGACTGTTTCAGTCTGAAACAGATGCTCAGAACGCCCAGATCTCAGCCAAAACCAATGAAATATAAAATAAAAATACACCAGCTTTCAGAGGAAAAAAAAATTGATTCATAGTAAGTGATCAGGATCTACCCAAAATTGAATGGGTTCCTACTTCCCCCAAGTTCAGTGCAAATCTATTCAGTGCTTTTTGTGTAATCCTGCTGACAAATAAAAAAACATGGGTGAAGACATAATGTCCTTATAAGCAACCTGCAGGTTTCTTCCGCTGTGGCCACTGTGCAGAATGTTTTTACTCTTTGGAGACCAAGTACACCATAAACGCCTTCATGTGCTGCACCGGTGATGCTGTGTGTGCACTGAAACGTCATTGTGGTTTGGTAAATGCTGGCCAAACTAAACCAGCTTCAGCTACTTGGTAATGTGTCCACAAAACTGCATGTACACAAACATTGTCTATGCAACTGCAAAACTTTATGTACAGGCTAACCAGGCCTCTGCAGTCATTAAAATTGCTATAAATTGAGGTGATGGCAATCAACATCACAGAGAGGCATATTGCTTATTAACAATGTTGAGCCTCTGGCCTTGATGAAAAACTTTTGCTACTACTGACTCTTGATGAAACTTTTAGATATTTATGTCTGGTGTGCAATTATACTAAACTTATACATACTGTACTACAACACTTTAATATGAATTTGTCTCCACCATTTTAATAAAAACCTAAAAAACCTCATAAGAAACTTTAAGCACTTTAAGCTGCATCAAAGTTGCAGGGAAAAAACTGGACAAGAGTGTGCACAGCTGTTTCCCTTTTTATAAAATAGGTCATATGATCACATTTTTTATATTCCCTGACAGCTGATCATGGCTACAACTGTCTCTACTGTCACTGATTTGAGCAGCAGTGAAAATCCACCTACAACTGCATCAGGGTAAGATTAAAACTACAGTTGACACACATACTTCCACTAATTTGTTCATTATGTTGCTAAGATTCCACTCTTCTGTCTCTTTGTAAATCTCTGAGCTTTTCAGTCCAGTATTTCAGTGTTTTTTGCCATAACATCTATTTTGCTGACATGTTCTCCTGAATTGGGCTGCAAGATGACAACTGCCTTAATCTTGCTGTGTTACATTTGTTTGACAGTGCAGCTTATCATGGTGAAAAGGTTTTATTTTGAAGGTTTAATGGAGCTTCCCACAGCTGCAGTATGGAAAGCCAAGTCTCACTTTCCCTGCCGATCAATGTTTATAAGTGCCGTTGTGCACACCGCTCCATGATCCTGCTTAGTATGACCTCTGATTAGTATGCATGCGATTGCTATGCTGTACGGTGACTTCACAATGCAACTACAGTGTCAGTGTGTGTCTGTTTACACCGGTGAAATATAAAGAAATAAAGTTGCAATGTATTTTCTCAATTTATTAATGGACACTCCTCCTACTCCTCCCACATCCCATGATCCTTTGTGCCAGTAAACATATTCTTCAGAATGGCTCTTTCAAACAGCAGCTCTTGCTACAGTTTTCTCTTCACAATTCATATTTATTGTAGTAAACGCTGTAGTTTTTGTCATTTAACTAGAAATTTAAACTCCTACTATTAATGTTATTGACAGACCTTATTTTTTCATGTATCAAAAAGTTATGGTGACCTGCATTTGAATGAGTTTTCTTAAATTGCTATGCATTAAGCTCTCAGGGCTTATGCTCTGTTTAGTAAGACTGAAGAAGATCCAATAAAAATCTGAAATACTGAATACCGGGGATTTCCAAATAATAATTTTTTCTTTGTCGGTTTTGATTTTTCTACCCAGCACTACTATATCATGCATGAAGCTCTCAGGGCCACCGTACACATGTAAAAGAGGTGGACAAAGTACACAGCTCTGTTACTTGAGTCAAAGTATGGATCCTCCTGGTCAAATATTGCTCAAATACAAGTGAAAGTTGTTCAGTTGAATTTTTAGTCAAGTTAAAGTACAGCCGTGGCCAAAAGTTTTGAGAATGACACAAATATTAATTTTCACAAATACTGCTGCCTCAGTTTTTATGATGGCAATTTGCATATACTCCAGAATGTTATGAAGAGTGATCAGATGAATTGCAATTAATTGCAAAGTCCCTCTTTGCCATGAAAATGAACTTAATCCCAAAAAAAACATTTCCACTGCATTTCAGCCCTGCCACAAAAGGACCAGCTGACATCATGTCAGTGATTCTCTCGTAAACACAGGTGAGAGTGTTGACAAGGACAAGGCTGGAGATCACTCTGTCATGCTGATTGAGTTAGAATAACAGACTGGAAGCTTTAAAAGGAGGGTGGTGCTTGAAATCATTGTTCTTCCTCTGTTAACCATGGTTACCTGCAAGGAAACACGTGCAGTCATCATTGCTTTACACGAAAAGGACCTCACAGGCAAGGGTATTGCTGCTAGTAAGATTGCACCTAAATCAACCATTTATCGGATCATCAAGAACTTCAAGGAGAGAGGTTCAATTGTTGTGAAGACGGCTTCAGGGTGCCGAAGAAAGTCCAGCAAGCACCAGAACCATCACCAAAAGTTGATTCAGCTGTGGGATCGGGGCACCACCAGTGCAGAGCTTGCTGAGAATTGGCAGCAGGCAGGTGTGAGTGCATCGGTACGCACAGTGAGGCGAAGACTTTTGGAGGATGGCGTGGTGTCAAGAAGGGCAGCAAAGAAGCCACTTCTCTCCAGGAAAAACATCAGGGACAGACTGATATTCTGGAAAAGGTACAGGAATTGGACTGCTGAGGACTGGGGTAAAATCATTTTCTCTGATGAATCCCCTTTCCAACTGTTTGGTGCATCCGGAAAAAAGCTTGTCCGGAGAAGAAAAGGTGAGCACCACCATCAGTCCTGTGTCATGCCAACAGTAAAGCATCCTGATACCATCCATGTGTGGGGTTGCTTCTCAGCCAAGGGAGTGGGCTCACTCACAATTCTGCCTAAGAACACAGCCATGATTAAAGAATGGTACCAAAACATCCCCCGAGAGCAACTTCTCCCAACCATCCAAGAACAGTTCGGTGACAAACAATGCCTTTTCCAGCACGATGGAGCACCTTGCTCTAAGGCAAAAGTGATAACTGAATTTCTTGGGGAACAAAACATCAAAATTATAGGTCCATGGCCAGGAAACTCCCCAGACCTCAATCCCATTGAGAACTTGTGGTCAATCTTTAAGAGGCGGGTGGACAAACAAAAACCCACAAATTCTGACAAACTCCAAGCATTGATTATGCAAGAATGGGCTGCCATCAGTCAGGATGTGGCCCAGAAGTTGATTGACAGCATGCCAGGGCGAATTGCAGAGGTCTTGAAAAACACTGCAAATATTGATTCTTTCCATAAACTTAGTGTATTTTTCAATAAAAGTCTTTGACACTTATGAAATGCTTGTAATTATACTTCAGTATACCATAGTAACATCTGACAAAAAGATCTAAAAACACTGAAGCAGCAAACTTTGTGACAACCAATACTTGTGTCATTCTCAAAACTTTTGGCCACGCCTGTACTGGAGTACTTGATTTTAAAAATACTTAAGTATTCAAAAGTAATTCTTTTATCACCACATTGTTGTATTGTGGCACATTTACAGAACCTAATGACTCTGAAACAACCTACCGACTGGCTGTAGAACCTGTAGAATAAAGAGCTGGTAGAATACGATACATTGATATGGACATAAGTCATTGAACCAAACACAGCATAAAACTGCAGCATCTACAAGCTGTCTGTTTAAAGTTTATCTGGAATTAAACAAAATCTCAACATGCCTTCTCAAGTTGGATGGTGAATTTTTTTTAGGCAGTGATGAAATTTGGTCGTGGTAAAAACAGCAAACATTTAAAACAAAAGGAAGCGTTCTTTATTTAAAAATGTCAAACATGTACTTAAGATAAGACCATGATGCTTTGGTGAAGAATATTCAGCCGCATCTTTATCTAACCTAGGACACTGACAAGTCCAAACTGAGCTGTTCAAACATGCAGCACAACATAACTGACAGTGTTGGAGTTGACTGCGATTGTCTATCACACTGACTAAAGGCTCGGCTTCAAAGTAATGAGCACTTCATAGAAATATAGTGGAGTCAAAGGTATATTTCTTTAAAAAAAAAAAAAAAACTCAAGTAAAGAACAGATACTTGAAAAAAATATACTTAAGTAAAGTACTCGAGTAAATGTACTTCATTTCTGCACAGTAAGACCTACTGCTTAAAACTTAATGCTCTGCAGTACCTTACATCTGGAATTAAAGACCACAAGGATTTTCAGTTATGTTCAAGAAGTACATTTTGCATCCCATCAATAAATGTCTTCATTTACTGATCACAAAGGTTGTCTAGTTATTAAGGACAAATGAAGATTAAGTTTCAACATTGACAGTATTTGACACAGGTATAGTTACACATACATGGATGGCCATTATGAAAATATAACTGTATTGCTTTAAAACTCCCTCAGCTAGTATATTTTTTTATGCACCTGAATATGTATTGCTTTCCTTCGTCATATATCTGTCCACGTTGTTGCAAGTAATATCTCAGTAAGACTGTCAGAAGTCGTCCAGTAACAGCCAAGTGCAGTCATTACAGCTTTTCCAACCCATATTCACTGTGGAGCTGGATGTTAGTCAGCTGCTCTTTTCAAGCAGCTCCTATATTATGTCATAACAGGAGTGTAGTAGGAGTGTCCATTAATGAAGCTGTGTCAAAAAAAAACAACAACTTTGTTTTATATTCTACTGGCATAAAACAGACAGGCATCGTAGACGTTGTACAGGACGCCGTTCACATCCTCCAGTGCATTGTGCAGCGTTCACAAACACTGATCAGAGATCGCCCCATTTGCACTGGTGTTTAGAAACATTGAACAATGAATAATGACCTTATCAGCTTTCCATACTATGGTGCACAGAAGTATAGATTTTGTCATATATATTTAGCAAGATTTATGAAGATCCAATAAAAATGATCTGTAATACTTAATTCATGTATCTTTTTTCTTTGTTGGTTTTGATTTTTATACCCAGCTCTTCTATATCACTTTCCACTGAGTACTATTATTATGACATTGATGAAGACTTCGGGATGTGTGTGTATGAGCGTCATGGGGCCAGATTTCTTCCAGCCCTCTACACCATCTTCTTCCTCCTGGGCCTTCTTGGAAACTCTCTGGTCATCTGGGTCATCGCCTGTGGGGTGCGACTCCGCAGTATGACTGACGTGTGCCTTCTAAACTTAGCCATCGCTGACCTTCTCTTGGTGTGTTCCCTTCCCTTCCTAGCCCACCAAGCCAGGGACCAGTGGCAGTTTGGGGATGCTATGTGCAAGGTGGTCCTAGGCATTTATCATATTGTTTTTTATTGTGGGATATTTTTCATCAGTCTAATGAGCATTGACCGGTACTTGGCTATAGTTCATGCTGTTTACGCTATGAGAGCACGGACACGGTCCTTTGGACTGATTGCAGCTGCTGTTACATGGGTGGCTGGATTTTTGGCTTCTTTCCCTGACCTGATCTTTCTCAAACAGCAGACTAGTAGTAATGCATCTCAGTTCTGCTTCCCTGCATCTCCCAACTTTGATTTGAAAGATAACAGTTCTTTCAACCCCCACTTCTGGGCGGTCTTTAGCCTTTTTAAAATGAACATTTTGGGTCTATTTGTCCCTGTTTTCATCATGGGTTTCTGCTACTCACAGATTGTCTGGAGACTGCTGTACAGCCAGTCATCCAAGAAACAGGCCATCCGTTTAGTTTTAATAGTGGTAGCTGTTTTCTTCTGCTGCTGGGTCCCCTACAATGTTGCATCGTTCTTCAAAGCACTGGAACTACTGCAAATCTATACAAAATGTGAAAGCAGCAAAGTCATCAGATTGACTTTACAAGTGACAGAGGCTATTGCCTACTCTCACAGCTGCCTTAACCCTATCCTGTATGTGTTTGTTGGGGAGAAGTTCAGGAGGCACCTGCTGAGGTTGATAAACAGGACTCCCTGCAGACTGTGTCAGGTGATCAAGGCCTGCTTACCTCAGGACAGGATACTCGGGTCAGTCTACTCACAAACCACCAGCCTGGATGAGAGAAACAGTGCTGTGATTAGTGCGGTGTGATATACGTTTTCCTGTTACTTCTATCTTCATCATCTTCACAATGACAGCATCGCTTGTGAAGTCAAAAGAAGTCTGACTAATATTCACTTTTTGTAGGCTATTATATATAGAAGGAAATGTGGTATATGGAAATGAGTACACTTTGCGGTCATTGTTATAGGTCTAAACATGTAGCCAATACACCGACCAAATTAAAAAAAACTCTTCTCATCTAAAATGTGCATTATAGGCTACGTCACAGCCTGTTACCTCTTTAATTTCCTATAGCTAATGAAGTCTTGGAAGAAAACAATATAATAGTGCATGGACAGATTTATTTTCCTTTTTTTTTTTTTCTGGCCAAGATTGTTCTTTAGAAAGTAAAGGTTGCAGACACCTGGGTTAAAGAAGTAGGAATTAGTCAGTGGTGGATCTTTAACAATACAGGAAAGTAAATATGACTGTGTATCAGTTTTTTGGACACAAGTCTGATCTTATGGTCTTATGATGTTGTAAATAGAATGTAAGCACAGTAAGTATGTACATTTACATATTTTTATATAATATTATAAGTTCCGTGGAATACATACGAATGTATAATGGAATTGTACTGTAAATATAGTTTAGAATACTTGACAGTCTTTGTTGAATAAAGGAGGAAACAGATTGGATCTGCAACAAAAAAAACAAGCCAGAGTCTAATCAATTTAGATACTGACTATTACCTTGCATTCAGTTAAGGGGAAATGGCATGCTGAAAGTGAAACAAATATTATAATATTATACTTTTATTTACACGTAATGACCACTCTCACATATACTTCAGTTTTGTGTGTACCAAAACTGTTGCAGAGCAAAAAGTCCCTGATGCATCTGGCAATGTTAGTATTGCAAATTTCAAAGCATCTGCTGCAGCAGGTTTGCACTTAACCTCAACCTACAGAAAACCACCACCTGAAAGGGGAAGTGCGTAAGCTGTCAGCTAAACCTTTGCAGTCATTGCTGAACTTTAGGTTGGTTACTCTACTTGTGTTTTTCACATTTAATGAAGATATTGATAGATATCCTGACATTTAGAGCCAAGTGGGTCAAGGTCCATAAACACCAGATCTTACATTTTTCATAATGCAGTCCCCTCCCTGACCCATGTCTTTAAAAGCCCATTTTGTAATCCAGGCTTCCTGTCATTAAAACGTAACACCTCAAAGCCCATGCTGAGACATCATTATGATATCATCACGTTGTATTCAACTAAGCTCATTTAGAAGGGTGTGCGGTAGTCGAGTAGCTGTGATGTATAAGCCTACCATTTAACCACAACATCCCCATTTCTGTCCCTGCATTTCCTGTCTGTAGCTTTACTTTTGCTTTGAGAGGACACTCTGCTATTGGCCTTGACTGATAAAACAACTGATGTGTCAAATCAATGGAGACCCCCTTTAACAGCATGTGTTTGAGGCAGGGTTTTCATTCTCAGAAATAAACTATGATACACACACGCTGAAAATAGAGTGAAGAGTGTTATTACCAATAATAAAAACCTGAGTTAGTCTGCAGAGCAACTGAGTATAAGTCACCTCATACTACTGAACACTGCTATTACTCAGTACTTTTTGACAGTTTTTATTTCCCTCACAGAATAACTGTGCAGTAAGGTAAAGTACGGTAAAGCAGCATGTTTTCTTGGTTGAAGTATTTTCAATTATCTTTTACTGAATTACATCATATGGAATTTCCATCATCTGTATCATGGTGTGTCTCATGAGATATTATTTTGTACAATGTTTTTGTTTCCATTTTAGTTTATTCTATTCTGAACAGAAGCATATTGTGAGAATTTTCTGTTTATGTGTTTGTCACAGCAACCATGAATATCCCAAAACAAGCAGATATTTTTTTAATGTTGATGTCATGTTAAATATGTATGTACCATAATTCCCTTCTTCAATAAAACTGTATTATGGAAATAGTCCAAAAGTTCAATCAAGTCTGTTTTTTTTGTTTGTTTGTTTGTTTTTCTCTCTATGCTGAAATGTTCCGGTTGTATTTCTTCCCTTCTCCTTATACTTTTGCCCCTTTGGAACTTGGTCATCTTGGTTTTTCTTGACACGGCCATGAGTGAGAAAGGAGCAGTGATCATCGTCTTATGACACCCACTTCTGGGAAATCTTGTGACCTGCCTCATTTTTGCGTATGTGCTTGTGATGGCTCAACATCAAAAGATGAACTGAGACAGACTGTGAACCTGGAGTAATTTCTCCCTCAAACAGCACATGTGCAAACATTCGTGTCCTGGGGCCTGTTAGTAAAAGACGTTATCTTAGCAGAAGGAGTCCTCTTAAATAGCAGCAAAAGTTGCTAAGTAGGAGTTTCCTCTTAAGAGCTATTATCAAAGCTGCTGACAATAATTTGCATTGAAATGCTGAGAAGCAGAGAGGAGGGGCTGACCCTGCTAAGACTGAAATCATGTTTCACGAGCAGTTTTGCCGAGGAACTAGTCACATGTAAGGGGATTACACAATTGAATTACAGAACGAATGTAACTGTAATCTGTTGCAGTTATTGAGAAAAAATTTTTAATTAAACTACAGTTATCAAAATGTTGGTGATCACATCAATGTATTCTTTTCTGTAAAAATTGCTAACTACATTTTAACAGTGTAATTAGTAATCAGTAACCTATTACATTTCAGAAGTAACTTTCCCGACACTGTTCACTGGTAAAGCACCATGTCCAGTGATTGATGTTTAAAGTTGCGCTGACAACAAAAGTTATGTTTAGAAGTCACATGTTGAGCACATGCTCATTTACAGTAACAAATGTATTATGAATCCAGCATTGTTTACATCCATGGTTACTACTGCGCAGTCTACTTCTTCTTTCCTGCCTGTGCTGGTGCTCTGCTGCACATCTTGGCTGCCACCTGCTGAGCAGTGGAATGTGAGTGATAAATAAGGATCCAACAGCTCCATAAACTGCCATAGCTCTAAAACGCAACAGGGACCCTGTATTATACAGGAGTGCCACAAACAAAATCAGACCTTAGATGTAATTTCAAATATTTGAGATATTTTGTAAACCGTCATAGATTTCATGCACAAAACAAAATATTGAGATTGAGCCAGATCTGCATGTGATTTTTTTTTTTTTTTTTTACATTTTTTAATGTAGTGCCTATTTCAAATGGAAAACCAGCTATGGCCATGATGCCAGTCTTTATTTATCTTAATCAGTTGGTACTCTTAATATACTGTCAAACAAATTTGGGTCTGAAGAGTAGTGCTGGTGATTGTTTTAAGTTGAAGTAGAGATACTTATAAATACTTAGCAGTGCATCTTTTCTTAAACATCAGCCCTGCAACACTATGAAGGGATACAACTGCCTGCAAATACATTATGCTGATGACACTGTTGTATACACACATGCAAAAATAGCTGAGTTCACATTATCAAATCATGACTTAGTCTGGACACAGGCAAGATAAAAGGTAAAAGCATTGTCCAGCCCCATAATGTTGACATTTTCATGTCTTCATTCATTGTTACTTAACTTCGTAGTTGCTATCATTTTTACAATATGGTGGACAGTGCCGTGAGTGCCGAAGTGAAGGCTGTGTGTGAGGATTGCAACCTGGCTTACCGGCTTCTGCAGGACAACATCCGACGATTGGAGATGGAAATCCCAGACAAAGATAAGATTATTGACAGCTTTATGTCGGTCGCTTTAGCTCATTCCAAGCACATCTGGTGCAGGCGTCTCTCGCTGCCCCGGTGGCGCTGTCGCCCTCTTCCCAGCTACTGCAGGCCGCAGTCCCGGTCACTCGTTACCAAACCGGCCCAGCCTTCGGATGACACTATCCTGGTCTGAGAAAGTCCGTAACCGCCGTAATAATCCTGGTGAAGCAACATCCCGATCTTGTGTGGAACTATTGAACCGCTCCGCTGCTCTCCCTGACGAGGCCCCTTCCCACCAGTCCGAGGGCGCTACGATCTCCCTCTCACAGGACTTCACCTCAGCATCTCCACCACCTGTGGACGTCACTCAGGTGATCACAAGCCCCTGACAAGCTCCTCTTCCTCATCTGGCCGCAGGCTGTGATCCGGAGAAGTCCCGGGGGCCTTTTTCCTTCAGAGACAGCGGGGAATCCCTCTGCAGTGATGGATGCCGATGCTTCGATACTACAGCCGGCTCCCGCGCACACACAACTTCCCCAGGGCCACTCTTCCGCCTCCGCACTGATTACCGGCGACTCCACAATCAGGAATGTGTGTTTCCTTAATGGAGTCACTCACTGTTTCCCCGATGCCGCGGTTTCAGCAGACTTCTTGGCCTTCATACTTGGCTGCAGTTCGCCTGTAGAATTCACAACGTGGCTCTCATCGACAACTTCAACTTGTTCTGGAACCACTGGCCTCTTAAACAAACATGGCTCGAGGATGCTGAATGCAAATATGCAGCACATGGTGCTGTCTTACCCATGTGACTGACTGTTGACATGTCACACTTGCCGCTCGGGAACGCCCTCTTCGCTTGGGGTCCCTGCCCACTTTACTGAATGGCACACTAACACACATTACTGTCCTCCCACCTCTGCATCACGACCACGGTCTCTCCCCTACAAGACCGTTGCCAGTACCTTCAGCCCTTTTAATATCAATGTATGTGACAATCCGGAGGGCCACATCATCCCTGTTATAATCAATAATCATTCACGGGAATTAACTGCATTGGGAGGGGTGAACTTCCTAAATATTTGATTGTTAGATTAGACAGATTGTTAATCCTGGGTGATTTTAATATCCATGTGTGCTGCCCAAGCAAAACTATGGCAAACTAATTCAAACACATCCTGGACTCTTTTGGCCTTCTCCAGGATGTAACCCATGTACTAGGGCATGCTACACTTGACCTTATTATGTCATACTACCTCAATATCGACAAACTCAGCATTGAAAAGCCATGCTTAAACGACTTGGTTTTATTACCACCCTATCTGGTTCTCGGCTTAGTACCAAAACATCTGGCTACTACTCTCACCATATAAATTCTTTTACTGCACTTCACTTTGCCGAAGCATATCAAAGAAACACCATCACAACCTCCATGTTTTCTACTGCAGAGCCTACTCTGGGTCCAGATAAATTAATCTCCCTCTTCCACTCCTGCTCAGCTATCCTAGACTCCATAGCCCCCCTCAAATATCAACATCCCAGACTTAAAACCATCAGTGGCTGTATGATTCAGCCTGCTCCCTCAGGCAGGCCTGTCATAAAGCTGGACAGAGTGTCACTGGAAATATTTAAAAACTGTCTTTCCAATTTTCAAACAGCAGCCAAGAAAGCTAGATGCCTCTGAAAACAAAAATTGGAAACATCAGATCAACTCCATCTCCCTCTCCCTTCAACACCTCGCTTCCTTGTCCTTGTCCAGGTGACCTAGCCTACTTCAACCAATTCCAACAGGTTACTCTACTGTTATGAACATGAAACATCATCTGAAAACATAGCATCTCCTGCCACTTCTATGCTGAGGATACACAGCTTTACCTCCTACTAAAATCTACAGTCTCCCCTCAACCTCCCATGGACTGTTTCAAGGACATCAAGGAATGGATGGCAAACAACTTCCTTCAGTTAAACAGTAACAAAACGTAAGTTTTGTCAAGTAAGCTTGACCACCTCATTCCCTTTGTGAAGCGTCATGCTAAAAACATGAGTGTAATCCTTGAATCTGAGGTCTGCTTTGACAAACATGTCACCTCTGTTGTTAAAAGTAGTTACTTCCAGTTAAGAACTATCTCCATACTGAAACCTATTCTGTAGGCTGTAGGATCGTGGTAAAACACAATTGTCGTGGGGAAACCCCATGCCCTAAAGTAAGGCACATGCTCACACACAGAGCAGGTCTCTCTCCTCCACCTACATTAATACATTGATCTGAAATTGCATTTCATCTGTCCTCTCAGTGGCACTTGTCTCCTCCTCTGCCATAGACCAGGAACTGCCAAACCTGAGCTGGAGCGGTCCAATGGGTTAAGTAGAGGGGTTCCGGGTGGAGGAGACCAAGTGTGGTAGAGTCGGAGGGGTGTTTTGTGATGGTCAAGGGTTTTGACTTTAAATTTTTTTTTTTTTTTTTAAAGAAAACATATTTTTATTGGGCTTAAATGCATTTATCATTAATAATGTGTTGTATTTGAATTTTGCTATTCATGTGAACTGTTGGAATAAGATAATTGATTTTTGTCTCTTCAGTAGGTGAGCTCAGCTGTATACAAGGCAGAAGGCTGAGGTGGCTTGGGGGAACATTTTGTCCAGCTGAGAGAGAGCTACACACAGCTACAGACTGCAGCTCCTGCCTTGGGCCCATTTTTAGGGGCATAGCTAAAAGTGCAGTTTAGAGTTAGTTTATTTTAAACTCCTAAGCAAATTCCCTTTTTTATTTGTTTATTTTTGTTTGTTTGTTTTTCTTAATTTTTGGCCAGGCATCCTGTTTCTTCTTGATGTAGATATCTGCACCTGACGCCGCTTTTCATTTCACTGCATCTGGGCACAGTTCTCTGTAAAAGCCACAACTCAGTGGAGCGTCCAACCAGACGACACGAAGGGTTACAGTTCTCACAGCAGCTTTAAAGCCAAATTGAAAAAATCTGCTAAAAACTACGTAACTCTGTAACCACTGACTGTATTTCATTGGTCTTGCTTTGTATACAAATACAAAGCAAAACTTTTCATTTGTCCAACATACACATGGTATTGACATGATGTATGTGTGTGTGTTTGTGTGTGTGTCTTGTACTACTGTAGCTTGGTATTACGTATTTTGTCTTGTTTGTTTAGTGCTGTTCTGCCACTGGTGCAACTGGGCTAGCTGTGGTAGAACGCTGTAACATCTATGTTCACTATTGTACATGGTATCTTACAAATAAAATAAATAAATAATATACCGTAATGTAAAACAGTAGGGAGAGTAGGAGCATGGAAGTTATAGGTCCCTAAAGAAGCCTCTAGTCCATGGTGCAAAGGTTTTAAGGGTTCTCAGAGACAGTCGAAACTGCCAAAAACTGGGGCACCTGGGTGAGAGGTCTGATGAGCACCAATAGATGGCAACGGTCTGATCCTGAAGTCATTTTGTGTGGCCATCAAAATACTGGAACACAGAATGTTCTTGAAAGATAAGTTTGTTAATTAGAGCTGAATAGATGCTGCACATACACAGATGTATTCAACAGTAATAAATGTAAAGACTGCAATTTCCTGGTTCTGACATAAAATTAAAATAATCAGTGATAAAAACACAGTAAAACTTAAAGACTATTCTCATTGCATTCCTCATTTGAAAGGGAAAAGGACAGAGATTGAAGTCAGGGAAGAAAAAACCCTCAAAATAAACCAAACAAACTATAACTGACTTCTTAACAAGAGTGTAAAAGTGCTTTGAGGGATCCCAGAACAATGTCTGCAGAATTGTTTGAAATAAATTCCGAACTTTAACTGAGCTACCTGATGTTACATAATTATGGCCATCTCTAATAAGAACAAAAACCTTGCTTATGTAACCGTAACGTTGCAATTTCACAAGAAGCAGAGAACAAAAGGAAACCTAACAGACCTTGAAGTTAGCAGAGCCAACTCTTCTATCCACTGCCAGAAACTTGTCAAAAATTCTGAAACTCTTCACTGAGAAAGGAGTGGAAAGAAAGTTTCAGTAACAGTTTTCAGACGGGGTGCCTATTTCTGATTCGGACTTACTTGACTGGATGCGTGAGAGTCACTGTGCAGAGTGATGCATGTATAGTATGTGTGTATGTTTTGTGTCCAAAAGTTAAACTTTTTGAAATGAAAAAAGATTAGTATATTCATCCAGATTTCATAACGGGTTAGGGATGTAATAGATGTTATTTGAATTTTAGTAGAAGAAACATATGAGATACTAATTATTATTCCACAAAGAGTATTTCTACATGTCATTAAACATGTCTGGAGGAGATCTGTAAGTACATCACTTACAGTATTCCTGTGAATTCCTTGCTAATTCCCCAATGGACTCTGAGGGACTTGGTTTTGTACTGTGAACCTCGCTGGGTGTTATTTTAATGAAACATGTAACGTGATTGGAACTATTCAACATATCATCAGTTCTTTAGTGCCACCTAGTGACACAGTTAATGTACTACACTATCTGATAATAATATAGTGCGTAGGTCACAATCACACTGTGTTCTCAGCAGAGCACTGAGAAAATCCCTTTTAGTAATGGAAACCTTAGATAACCTGCTATCTTGGTGTGTTTCATCTCCTCTGAGGTTTCACTCATTTAAACCATGAAAATAATAGTCAGACAGGGATTTCTGTCTGTGACTCACTGCTGAATTCAGTGGGTTAAGGATACCCAGAACTCAAGTCGGTGAGATATCACTACAAGGATATAAAGTCTGGATGCTAAGAAATACACATGGTCAAATAAGTCCTATAATCGCAAATCACAATGTGACACATTGTTCATTGGTCAAACCAAATGTGTAAACAGGAACATAAGATACAAATGTGATCCAAAAAAAGAAGGAACACTACACCAGCATGCATCACCTTTACACTTCACAGCTCGTGCATGAGATTTTCATCAGATTGTATGATGAGATTATACAGCTATGTCTTTTGTGGTTTCATGCAAAACATTTGCTACTGCTGAAGGTGAGAAAAACAAAATGAATTTCACACCTGACAGGAATTGTTGTTCTTTTCTCACCGACATCTGTGTACTAACATGTTCATTAAAATCACTTGCGGACATGCAGAGATGCAATGTATTGCAGGTGAACAAAAGTAAACTGGCAGATCAGCTGTGAGTTATTTCTTAATGTAAACAGCAAAGCTTCTATTCAATATTTGTATGTGTTGAATTTAAAAGACTACAGCTGTGCAGATCAGCTGTGAGTTACTTCTTAATGTAAACAGCAAAGTTTCTATTCAATATTTGTATGTGTTGAATTTAAAAGACTACAGCTGCGCAATAAAGGACTTCCCGCTCATGTTTTTTTAAAAGGTTTTCTGAGAGCACACAAGGATGATAATCACTACAAGGATTAAGACAACCGTTGTTGTGGTAAGTTCCCTATTTTGCTCAATGAACACACAAGTGACTAACATAGAAATGGGTTAAGGAGGTGGGGAAACTGTGTGTTCTTAGCATTGAAACAGCAGTATACTGATTGAGGCACAGGAGCAGCATCTGCAGATAGAAGATAAGGCCAGAAACACCCCCTCTCTAGTTCCTTTTTATGGTTAATCTCAGATATAGATCTTCAACACAGTAAATACATTCACCGCTATTACTGTACATATCGCTTTCTCATTTTGATTGTATCAGCTTGCTTTTCATCGTTGAAAAAAAATGTTTTTCCCCTGTCAGTCTAAATATCACACTCACCATTATGCAAGAATATAAAAACAGCATTAAGAATATAAAAAGAAACATTAAATCATATGTAAAACCAGCCTGTTCTTTTTTTTTATCAAGGGTTCTAGTTTAAAGTGTAAAATCAGCCTTCCTGTCATAATTGGGAAGTTGTTCATTATTGTAGGGGGTTTCTTGGCTTCTACTCATTCTGGGAATACAAGATTACTTCCCCTTTCAACCCTCGAAGGTTATGGAAAAAATAAAAAACATTTCAAGACAAACTACAGTTTCATATGTGGGTGTATGTGAGTGCATTGTGTGTGAACACACAGTTTAAGAGACAGCAGTTGTTCCTTGTACGTTTAATGGCAAAATAACAGAGGACAAAATAAAATATTTACAACACAAAATAACATGTAAACACAATCTTCTGTACAAAGAAATATACATGCAAAAGTAAAAATAAGTCATAATAAGACATTCAAAATGACATTGCTGCAGTCTTGTTCTATGTGTATTTAAAATATGACATAGTTATGAGGTTTACATCCTGGGTGTGGGCAAACTGCCCGACCCTCTCTGTACATCTTTACATCATGAATAGGCTGAGTTTCCCAAAGGCATTTTATTACTTAGATCATATTTTTTTTCATGAATAGGTTTTAAGAGAACTTGTTAAACTCATTAACAGCATGATTTTGGGAAACCCAGATCCATACCAATAAATAGAAATGACACAAAATGAGAGACTTAGACTGTACAGACCAACAGGAGTCATTAAACTCAACATGTTATTGACTTGACACATTGCTATTTTTTTTTTTTTTAAACATTAAATCAGATCATCTGACAGTAACAGTAACAACCTTCAAATAAAATAACAAACAATGCATGTTTTCAGTTTCACCCCCCTCTCTAGGTTGACTCACTCAACTGGCACTTTAAAAAAAACAAGTTCTCAGCAACTTCTTAACCTCAAGACATCTCGTTCAAATAAAAAGAACTGGAAGAGATCTCTTTCACGGCAGATATCTGTTAATGCTGATGGATACTTATCAAACGGGTGTATTTGAAATGTTGGTGGTGTGATATTTGGGTGTCTCTTAATTAGTATGATATATTTCCCAATCATTTCAAATCCATGTTGGATGGGGCCACAATGAGCAAAGTTTTCCAGACGTATTGCTTGGTAGAAAATGTCAACCAAGTCTGTGTCTCTTTGACGTCGAACTGAGATGCTAAAAAATCTAGCAACATACACCAGCATCTAGCTACAAAAGCCAAACAAACTCACACAGCAAACCACTTTGTGCACAGCTTGAAAAAAGACATGTGAAGTATTAGTTTTTCTTCAGCAATATACCACCAAACAATTTCTTATTACAGTACAATAAGAATAAATAAAGCCAGACTGAACCTATGTAAACACTCATATTTCTGGGTTCAGTGTGCTCTGTTATAACTTAACATGAGAAATAATAATAAAAAAAAACAAAAAAAAACACATTTTAGCAGGAAAAGAAAGCATAGTCAACTTTGGTATTGTTACAGAAAATAAAAACAGAAAAATGACAAAATGAAAGCATAAGTGCCTATATTTTATAGATACACATTTTTATACATTATTTCTGAAAACCCTCCTCTTGTCTGGGGGTTTTGCAGATATTAATACTGAACTTAATACATAAGAGTTAACACAATACAGACATCTATCGCAGTACCAGGTACGTACATGCCTTTTTAAGAATACGGCTACAACACAAATTTTCATAAATAGTTGCATAAATGTTAAAGCTGCAACATTGCACATGGGAATTGATGCAAAACACGAGTGCATTTCTAGTAGCGGTTTGTTCAGTGAGTGAAAATCCGTCTACTGAGGGTCTGCAGGAAGTGACTCATCTCAGCAGCTGCATGGGCTTACTAATATTCGGCAAAGGAAATAGCTTTTATTCTTCTGAGACAAATTCTTCAAAATGAGAATGAAAGGCAGGAATACGTTTATTTACAAATAAGGCGGATGCAGGTAGAAATCTGAAAAGCTATGCCGAATAGCTTTAATGCTTTTTCAAGATAAGTGAATTTCTCTAAGTGTTCACAAACCAAAATGATTTCACCTTTAAAACTAAAAGTGGGGGCATAAAGATAAGCAAACTATTGCACTGAGTGTAACTACAATGTGTTTCTGGAAAACATGGTTTTGGTCTTCATCTAGAATAAATGGACCCTGCTGATGGGTGCCACTTTGTTCACACATCTAATTTCTCTTGTTTTCTTTCTGCCCACTAACTAACCTTTGTTTTCCAAAAGGTATGAATAAAGACAGTTCTCTGTTTCCTCACTGTACATGGTTTCATTTACAAAAAGTAATCTCTCATTACAAAAAAACATTTTCATGTGTTTAACCGAAAGCAGCCTGAATTACTCTTATTATACAGTATTCTATTTTCTCTGTTTAACACTGTCCAAAACGCAAGACTTGCTCACGCTGGCTTGTTGAGAAATCTTGGTTTTCTCCCTGCGAAGTCAAGGATTGGATTCTCAAATAGATTCCAACAGTTCATTTGTTGTGCAGGCATAATGACAATATGCCAAGGTTAAGGACAGGTGGGGAGAGTCAAAGGGTTTATCAGCAGAGTAGTCAGTCAGTCAGCAGCAGCATGAATTTTGTGGCTTAGTGAGGGAAAAGGAAATCATCATGGACATGTTGCTGGTGGTCCTCTCAGCAGGTCTGAACCAGGTTACTCATCCACCGTAGTTTGCTGCACAGGCATGGATTCCTTCTATCCGATAACAATGCACAGGACATGCAGTTGCTCCCACTTTAGTGACCCGTTGTGACCCGTTGTTCAGATGTGGTTGAGCAGGCGGCTTTGTAGGAAGGTCTTAATGGTTCCAATGGGCCGAACATCGTTCTGGTGTTTTCGTCTCTCGATGAAGGAAATGAGTCTGGAGGTGTCCAGATGTGCCGTGTGGTGATTCTGAGATGGCGGCTGCGTGTGATTTAAGGTGGCATGACCAGTTTCTCTGTTTATCACACCTCGAGGCTGGAGCCAGGGCTCCTGCAGGCAAGATGCTGCAGAGGGCCGTCGTTCCGGCTCACCCTGAAGCAGCAGGCGGACAAAGTCCCTGGCAGCTGGGCTCACACCCTGGAAGTAGTCCTCAGGGAAGCTGAAGTCCAGGCGACAGATGTTCAGACATGTCTCCTCCAAACTCTCATCCAGGAAGGGAGAGGCGCCACTTAGCACAACATAGGTCACCACCCCTGTAAAACATCCAGTCCATCAATACACCCGTAAATTAATCAATCAACGAGTTAGTCAGTCAGTCAGTTAGTAACTAGGTGGGATGTGAGCCAATCATTTTCATTTTTTCAATAAATTTTTATAAGTAACGTATATTTACAATATTATATATTTAAATACTTTTAAAAAACACACCTGTTCTGGTAAGAGCAAACAGTGATGTCACTATATCTATACCATTTTATTGTGTTACTTCCATCAATTATTTTCTACATCAATACCTGTTATAGCACCCTCACTGTCAAAACAATCCTTTACTAGATAACTCATTTGTCTCAAAAAATTCTCTTGAATTTTCTCTCTAACATTTCTCTTGAGGAAATTGAATCTATACAACAGCAGAATCTCACCTGAAGCATCAACATACAAAATGAATATAAAAAAGTTTGTACTATGTACTATATACTGCTGAATAAGTTCTATTCAGTTCAGTTTATAAATGCACATGTTACAGACCTAAACTCCAGAGGTCAGACATCAGTGAGACAGGCAGACCCAGGACCAGCTCAGGAGCAGAGAACTCTGGGCTCCCCAGGAGAGGATGGATGTAGGAGGAGGGAGGGTTCAGCTGAACGGCATCACCAAAGTCTGTCAGCTTGATTATTGGCTGAGAAGAGGCATGTTCCACCACAATGTTCTCAGGCTGCAGGAGCAGGAAAAAAAAAAGTTTTAAATAATTACTTTTTTAGGGCATGTTATGCCGCAATTAGATAATAACGGTGGAGAGCTTATAGGTTATGAGGGAGATGCAACACAAGTCCCCAGCAGGATTTGAACTGGGGATGGTGCAGCTCATGCTCAGCGTCTAAGCCCTAAGCCACTGGGGTGCTCAAAGAAAAAAGGAAATTCATGCATGAAAGGCAGATACAGAAGAAAACATCCACTGGCCCACACGAGATTTAGTTTGTTTGCCAGTTCTTTAAAATAGATAAATTCAACTAAATTTTACTAGAAAGAACTAATAGTACTAAGACCAAAAAAAAAATGCAGCTCAGCTTGAAAACCATCATCAAGAGGTTTCCTCCATTTGATATTTCTACACTGACCCACTTGTAAAACTTCAAAGAATTCCCTGATTGTCTGGAATAAATCTCTCTTATGAACCCCATGATATTCCACAGACTACATGACCTGAGGAAAGATGTAATCAACTGTAGTTACTTTGAGATCAAGGTGTGCTATCCTCCAGCCGTGCAGGTAGTGGAGAGCTTCAAGAATATCTCTGAGGTAAAGAGCCACTTTCTCCTCCGTCAAGTTTCCCCAGCTCACTATGTAGTCCAGGAAACGTCCCTGGTCTGCCCTGAAGACGGAAACGCAGAATGCATTTGTATGTCATTGAAAATTCACAACAATAATCAATTCATATTCTTCAAACAACCGAGAGTCACAACAGTTTCATGGAAACACTACTGAACTTACATCTCTAGCACAAGCACGTAACTGTTGACCGTCTCATATGTGTCCAGCAGTCTGACCAGGTTGGGATGGTCCACAGTCTGTAGGAGTCTGATCTCCTGCAGCACCTGTTCTCGACGCAACAGCTTCTTGTTGACGTGTTTTGCTGCGACTGTCCATTTACTCCCTCTCTGGTCACACCGCTTAGTCACTGAGAACCGGCCCCTGGGGAGGAGAAATGACATTTTTTGGAATATTTGAATACCATAGTTAATGTTGTGTAGAATCCTAGCACTATCCCTTTTTTGAGGGACATTTTGTTTATATTACTGCTACAATTTCTCTGGATCTCAAGATCTGACTTTCCAATCCTTCAGTTGATGCTTTATCTGTTTCTACGTTCTGGAAATCATTATTTAATCCTTTCCCTCACATTGTGCATTTGTCTGGATGAGCCAAAATCCGTTGGGAATAATACACGCCCTTAAATGTGTCAGATCATTCAGTGTCAAAGGGAAGCGGGTGTTGTGGTCAATGAAAAAGAAATTTCAAGCCCTACACATTTAAATACCTTAATAATACTGCTGTGGAAACCACTGTTAACAACATCAATAAGACTGAGAATTTATTAGCTTTGATGTGGTCAAACGGCACCACATGACAGTCAAAAAGTTAGAGATAAAAGAAGTGGGGATTTCATCAACACATTCTTACCTTCCTAGTTCAGTAATCTCTGTGTAGTGAGAATCAAAGCTGCCTTTCCAGATGACTTCAGTGCCATCATCAGGGATTCCTGGGAACAGATATTGTAAGTATACTAACCGCTAATTTAAAAGGACTTTTTCATTTCTGCTTATTTGTTTGAAAGCAATTAAAGTCCAATCCACGTGTAAAATTTCAGCAGAAAAACCCCTAACTGAGGTGGTGTATCACAATGTACCCATTAACTAACCTTTACAGAACAAACTCAGGTATCTCACTAGCAAATGAAAAATTAAAGGGTGCATACCATAACAGGACTCTCACCTGAGACTCTGAGGCTGGCCGAAGAGGTGACAGAGCCTGCTACATTTGTGGCAACACAGGTGTACATACCACTGTCCTCAACAGACACTCCAAGGATACGCAGGGCTGCCTCTCCAGTGTCACTGTGGACAGATACAAGGAAGGAGAGAAAACTATCAAACAAGATGCACCATGCAAGCCAGAGTTTTTCTCCACTGGATCATACTCTGGGAGTTGCACATGATGCCAAATATACAGGAGCATTTTATATTTCTGAGGTGCTACTTGGGCTCTCTCCCTATCCTATCTATGTCTTTAAATTTTGTGTGTACAGTAACGTTCCTTCTTAACAGCTTATTTTCATTCTTACAGGGCAGGACTGTGTAAAGTTTGGCTCTGTGTGGTTGCAATAGTTAAATTAACTTCACAAACACAAAACAGTTGTTATAGCTTTGCTGTTACCTGTAAGTGATGCTGTAGTGTCCGTTGTTGCTCAGAGTGGTGTTGTCAGGTCCCCGCCAGGTGACGGTGGCCCGGGGTCGACCACACACTTTACACCTCAGAGTAACACTGTCGCCACTCTCACATGCTACATCGCTAACAGGGATGAGGAACTCTGGAGGAGCTGGAGAGAAGCATATATGTTTAAGTTTATGAGAAAGTGATACAGTATCTTCAATCATGAATTATCTTGTAACATGTTTTTGTTTTATGCTATGTTTTAAGTTACAAGTTTCAAAATAAGAGCTCATGATAAGAAGGGATAGATGGCAGGAAATTCACAAGACCATAATGGATAATTCAGGCAAACATATTTGTATGGTATATGGGTTCAGTCTTTCTTTATGTTTCCTTTATCATTTTTAAACACACACACACTCATCCACTCCTTCACCAAAAGCCACAATGTGCACATACCATCATAGATGAAGTTGGGATTGAGAAGCTGTAATGAAGATGTAAAGACAAAATTAGAAAGGACAAAGAATAAAATGACTTTAACTCAGTTATCATCATCATCTCTACCTTGACAGAGACTTTGTTGGCCAGGCTTTCCTGAGACTTGCGGTAGCCGTTCTCTGTTTTCCTGCCCTCCTTGTCTCTTTTTTCAGATTTTCGGCGGATGCGGAGTGCTGTGTGCCATGATAATGATTTTCTAAAACACAAAGCCACACCAAAAAGAGAAAAAAATCAGGTTCTATTGTTTTTTTAGATAATCATTGTGGATTCTGACATTTACACTTGTTCGTTTTTGTCTCAAGAACTTACTTGATTGTTCCCTCAGGGAGTTCTGGTGTGGTGGAGGATGAGGTGTGTCCTAATACATAGCCAGGGATCCAGCCTTCAGCTGCAGGGCAGTGCTCGTTGGCTGCCCGGTACACCAGGAACATGTTTTGCTGGTTGCTGGCTAGCATTTGGACCACTTCACCCTGCACCACACTGATTTCATCCTCCTTCACTGCCACATAGTCCTGGGTCACCAACATGGTGGACACACTGCTGCTGCTACTGCTTTCACTCTGTCAGAGAAGAGGATTGTGGAACTTTAGATTTAAATCGCACACCGACACATTTGGACACACACACACACATACACATACATTAAAATACACACATGCACCAACATTCCTGTAAAAGGGAAATACAGAAGTTTAGCATTGGCTTGAAACCATTCAAATCCATCATGACCATGGTGACACCAATGACCTTGCAAATATGCTTGATGCATGCAGCAGAAGAAGCGTTGCAAAATGCTTTTCATCTTGCAGAAGTATGGTTAAAACAATTGTCTGTGTCTACAGTGATAGCTGAGGTTTTTATATCAGAGAGCAGTTATGTTCTGAGAAGTTGTGAGGCAGAAGTTATGATCGTCCAGTCAGAGATGCCGAAATAAGAAACTTTGTGTTCATAAAGACAGAGTGGAGTTGAAGTAAAAAAAAAAAAAAAAAAAACTGTTTCCAAGATGAAATATACAAGACACTCATCATGAAGAGAGACAAAGCAGGTTGAAGTGACGCAAACATCAGCTGATGTTGTCTCAAGGCTAACCACTGCAACATTCAGACTAAACTGGCTAACAGGAAAAAGGGAGAAAGGATGTAAAATGTGAAAGAGCTCCTCATACGGGACAAACTTTGGACCAGAGATCATTGATTATTGCATGGGAAGCTTCCCATGGAAGAATGAATGGAAAAGATCAAAGAGAAATTGTGTTTTTTAAATTGTTTGGCAGATGTTAGTGTCTATTAGCTGAAGTTGAGAAGCACACACATATTGAAGTTCAGAGAGAGTGCCTTAGAAAGCAGATACAACAGTTGCTCTGTGAGTCAGATCCACACTGTTAGTACACTCTGGGAGAGCCAGAAGAGTCTCTCTCACACACACTGTCGGTGAAGTTAGTGCACTCAGATAGCCATTAATCTTCACTGTAGTAGTTGCTGCATGTACAAGCCATTCTCAGAGCCAGCGGCAGGGTGACTGATTGACAGCCAGGGCGGGGTTAGTCACTAGTGAGTAGCTCTAGGCCTCACTGAAGCCTGGGCCTTGACTTGGCATCTTACCCCGTTGCTCTGGGTGGAGTGTATGGACTGCTCGCTGGTGGAGGAGCAGGTGCTCATGCGGTCTATGTCCTTACTGTGGGTTGAGTGGCGGTGATGAGAAGGCGTCCCATGGCTTCCCCTGCCCAATGAGTCCCCTCCACCAACACTGTCACTGGGGTAGGAGAAAGAACCAGGCCGGCTGGCTTGAGAGGGAGGCACAGCAGGGACCATAGCCCAGAAAGTGTTGCCTTTATGAGCTGGACTGGAGGGGACAAATGCTTCCTTTCCTCCTCCTCCTCCTCCTCCTCCTCCAGGGGACTGAGGTGAGATCAGAGGAGAAACCGTCCCGACTCGAGGGCTTTTTAGGGGCAAATTCAGAGGAGCCACAGCCATTTGTGGTATTCCAGCTGATTGATGTTTCTGGGTTTCTTCGTAGACTCCGAGAGCCTGTCTGACACTGCCCTCCATGCTGCCTGATGGCTTGTTACTGTTATTACTGTTACTTCCATGAGGACTATCCAGCATCCTCATCTTAGGGACCTCTGAGGCTAACAGCTCTCCATTTGTGGTGGTGTCTGAGTAGGGGTTAGAGGGGAGGGACTGAGGGTGGCAGGGTGACCACATACCTGCTGATCGGTCGGGCCCCTCGGGGCCCGGGGGGTGATGGTGGTGGACGGGCTGGGGGAGGCGTGAGGATGGCTGGGGGATGCGGGAGGGTCGGGAGCGAGGGCCACACAGAGAAGAGGAGCTGCCCCCTGATCCTCCAGAACCACCGCCGCCACCTCCCCCTCCCATGTTGGAGGTACTATTGGAGCTGCTGCCCCCAGGCAGGCCTCCAGTACTGCTGCTGCTACTGCTGGGTGGCCCACCCGGCCCGCCGCCACCCACATGATTCCTCTGGTACTCTATGGGGGATGTCAGAGCTGTGGGAGAGGATTCAAGTCACAGAATTAGATTTGTGTAAATAACTAGAGATTATTCAGAAGAAGCTGCTGAAAACCTGAAAACTCAAACACAATTCTACTGTTAATTGTGTACATTTCCACAAAAGGACCAACCTCATTTTGGTGTAAACATGTCATTTTGTGTGGATAGTAATTATAACATACCATTGAGGAAATTGCGTTGGTTCTCCAGTATCTGGCTGACCTGGTGGACCCAGACTTGACTGATTCCAGGGCTCGCCGAATGGATGGTGTACCTCTCCAGGTTACCACTAGATGATCTTGAAGTAAGTGTGAACTTGCAGGGGTCATCTGCATTTTCCTCTAGACCCAGCCAGCTCACCTGGAGTAAGAAAGAAGAGAGTGGTGGAGAATAAAAATTAAAAGGACACAGGAGATGTTTACATTCGTTAAAGGAATTTGACATTGGCTTCATGGATAAGAAGCTACGGTGCAATCCATAGATTGCATCATTTTATTCATTCTAATTCAATATTATCACGAGTGGGAGGCTTACATTTTGTAACAGTAGCTTTCTGAGACTTCACTGAGCTGCACTCACCTTGATGCTGTTCTTGAAGAGGTAGCCAGGAGTAGAGAAGCCTTTCTTTTTGTCCAGGGGCTCACTGAAGATGACGATCTGCTCAAACAGGAAGACTCTCCTCTCTTTCATCCTGGATAGAAGCCCTCCATCCTGGTCTGAAACCATGAAGGTGTCTTGGAGAAGCAATCTGCCCTGAGCTACAATTTTACCCTGAAGAAAGAAGTAGAGAAACGGACTCAGAGAACAGACAGCAGCAGTGGAGGAGAGCATGCTGTTCTAAGCTTTTCTACCAGTTTTCATAAATTTGGAACAGGCAAGAAAAAAAGACCTTTGCTAATAAACTACCAACTAGTGCTTACAGTATCAGATATCTGCAAAAAATGAGTGCACACTGACACCTAGTGGCAATTTACTAAAATTGCAAATTGATTGCCTCATCATCAGCTTACATGACATTACATGTCGTAAAATTGTATAAAGAGCAGTCTTACATCGAAGCCTTGAAGGCGCCCAACATTCATCATGTCATTGCAGCGCTTGGGGACCACACACATCACCTCCACAGCTTTCTAAAGTAGAATATGAGAGTAAAGCAAGCCTTTAGAGACAAATTTCTGACATTAGATTCAAGTAAAATGAACTGAGGTCAAATCACGTGTGGCAAAAGGCAAAAGATCAGTGTATATTATCACTTAAATGAAGCTTGAGCTGAAACCGTTTGTCTTACCTCCAGCTCTGTTATATCCGCTCCAGCCTTCTTAGAAACTTTGAAAAGATCCTGTGAAAGAGTTCAGATATGTAGAGAAATGTTCATTGTGTTGAATAAATAAGTTCAGCACAGACAATATTTGTCCTTTGCTTGAATGCTGTCTAAAAGGCAAGAAACACCATGGTGGATTTACCTTTAGTAGCAGCTGGTACTTCATTATGCGCTGCACAGGTTTGATTAGCAGGTCAGTGATCTGCAATCTGTGGCCAAGTCGCTGCTTCAGGTCCTAATGAGAGAAAACATATTATCTCCAGGAAATACTAATTAGTGACCAATACAAGAAAGATAATCTGCTTACAAGCATGTTGATAAGTTCAAAATAATTCTACAGCCAACAACTTTATTTGAATGAATATTGGATATCAAAGTAAGCCAGTAGGTTTGGGAGGTGTAAAATGATGTAAAATGGTTTAACAATCTTACTTCAAAGTAAGTGTCAATGTACTCTGACACAATGTGCTCAGACTTAGGCTTGTTCTGGCAGTACACAATGTACATGTGTAGCCTCCGCTCCTGTAGTTGAAACAAAGCCAGAAATCAAAGAAAGCTTTTAAAAGTGAGAAATAATTTGACAGCTTGAAAAATGTCATTTCCTTACTCTCTCTTTTAAATTCAGCAAGCTGTATCAGAAAATCCAACAAAAACAAATGTGAACAGCAGTCTCACCTGTTTGACGAACAAAGGAGCCAGCCTGTCGGGATCCTCCAAACACTTCTCAAGCTCTCCCAGGAAAAAACTGTGAACCGACCAAGAGAGAACATGAACACATGATTTAACCTGCCAAGGAACATAGTATTGACTGGTATACATGTTCATTCTGGGGGCAGATAATACATAAACTTTAAAAGTTGTTGAAGGAGGGTGTCCACATACTCTTTGTGCCAGTCATAGATTTGATGGATGTTTCCAAAGACAATCTTGTCTTTTCCTCTCATGTCATCTGGAACTCCTTCCTCTTTCATCCTGCTCATGTAGCCCTGAGGGGATGAAGGTTGACTTACTATGAAATATACAGCAACCTTTAAAGGCTTTAAAGGTCCCATTTTATGTAAAGTATGTATGTCTTTTTTGATCATAAAGCAGGTCTAGGTTCTATAATAATACTGTGAATGTATCAAAGTGCTCAGTCCACAGAGAAATGAACACAGCCGGTATTCAGACACTGAGCCTCAAAACAAGCTGTCAGGACATCTGTATCTTTGTGATGTCACAGCAAAGCAGTCACCATCCTCAGCCATGTCCGGCCAATCTGGGCCCACCATCCAACCTTGCAGGGTTGTTTACCTGAAATCTGTTTTACTCTTATTCTATCACTCAGAGAACAGTCAGCCAGAGGAGACATAAAACTACATTGAGATGATTTTTGGTTCGTAAAATCACAAATATATCTTTTTATGGATATCAAAACTTCAAATAAAAGACAGGAAAATTGTAAAATATGGGATATTTTAACGTCTTTTAAATTTTTTTTTTTACCTCCACCACTGATCCCAGGTCCCTGACATAGTCTCTTTCAGTCTCCACCAGCTCCAGAAGCACATAACTGAGAGACAGAAAACAGAAATTGTCACAGTGTAATACAAATGTAATGCACTCAGCCATGGACGAACATCAGAAATACTCCATATAAGCACACAAATGAGGACAAACATGATTAAGTGATTGAACTCAAGCAGCTTTTGTTTATCAAAGCACTAACAAGACACTGGCTTATAACTCACTGTCTCCTCTTGAGGAAGCCAGACTTGCGCTCCTCCACCTCATCGATGGGTGAGGAGGAGGAGAGGAGGGAGTTGTCGGAGGGGTTGAGGGAGGGAGAGCTGCTGTCGCCCGGCTCTACTGACAGAGAACTGGGACGATCCTCCAGAGACTAAGGAAAGAAGGGGACAGAGGCGAGGAGAGGAAGAAGAGAAAAAAGAGAGGGAGAAGGAGTGAAGAGGTGGAGAAAATAAACAGAGCTGAAAAAACAGGCTGTGTTTACAGTATGTGATCTTATGTTTTTCACTCCAACATCATTTCATTTGTTTTAACATGGATCAAAATAAAACTGTAAGACCCCAGAGAAAACTGTACTGCCTTTACTTTGGTATGTGTCTGTATCTAGGCCAGAGAGTGTGTTGGGCTATCGGCCAGAGTGCAATGCCCATTTGTTGGAACAGTGGACAGCTGGCATAGTGAGTCACAGTCCTGACAGATGACTAGTAGGCCATGATGCCATTCTCTGTCAACAACACCAAAGAAGTGTGTGTGTGCTTGTAAATACATCGACTGGAATTGTTCTGTGTACAAATGTGACACACTTGTGTGTGCTTGTGAGTTTATCTTAGGATTTCCATCTCACCATCTTGCTCTTCACCAGCTCTTCGATGGCACTGACCAGTTCAGCAGCACTGGGCGTCTCTGAACTACTGGGACGAGCGGACAGACGAGATGCCGACTGAAAAAGAGAGAGAGAGAGAGAGAGAGAGAGAGAGAGAGAGAGAAAATGGAAGAAAGAAAGTTATCGGTTAAGGTTTAAAACATGAACTGTAAAACTTGGTGGTGCTGCATGCATACAGGTGTGACACATTTTCAATGACTACAACTTTGTATGTGATCAGGCTCACCATTGTTGAGTTTGGAGCCCGATATTCCACATGTCCAAATACGGACTGGTGGGTGTGATCTCCCTAATAAAAGGGTTCATTAGGGGCCAAGTTGGAGCCAATCACAGGCTGCTCTCAGGGGAAACGGGGGTTATGAGGTGGGTTTAGGTAAAGGGCAAGCTCTGGGATTGGACTGCTATTCGAACATGAGCACCATGATTGGTCTAACAACTTATATACAGCAAATATAGTTGCTTAATTCTCCATTGGAGAGAGAGTTTGCCTCTGCAACAGAGCTCAGTCTGAGGCAAAGATTTAAAGGGATCCCCTGTACACAACAGGACTTAATGGGAATTTACCATTTAGTCCCACAAACACCTCAGTACTGCAGAAACTCATGAATGGAGCATACACTTCAGCCACAGAAGTATAATTACACTCCATTGAATGACATTTATTTGGTGGAAGAAAGATAAGAAAAAGGCAAGACAAAAGTGAAACTGAGCAGGATCCAAAGTGGAGATGATGAAGAGGTTTTACATGGAAAGATAGGGAAACTGGGCAAGAAGAGAAGCAGAACAGAAATCAACGTAATGCTGAAGGAAGGAACATGCAACCATCAAGAAAATAAAAGGAAAAAAAAAGAAAAGTTATTAGTACCAAAGTAAAAGTTAAGTTGTGTTATTGTAAGCTCTCAAGTGTGTGGATGAAAAGCGATATTAATGCACCTCTATATGGGACCAAACACAAAAACCCGGCTGCTAAAATGAAGATTACGAAGTAAAAGAGCTTCAATAAACATCTTCCTGTGAAGAGCAACTTATTTTGCATGTGCCTGCACTTACCTATGTTATCCTACTTTAACATGTGGAACCCTCCCCTCAATTCATGTAAATAATCTATGCGTTTGTGTGCCACCATATTGCTGATCTGTTTTGGTTAGGCTTAAATGAAAAGAGCCATATGTGTCTTGGGTGACTGTACATTGTGTTTTCTGCAAACCATTGTCTGTCAGGGTTGTGTAGCTACGTATGACCCACCTTGTCGTCCTGGGAGTCGGGCTGCAGCAGGCTGTGTTGCTGGATGGCCATTGGGGGAGGCAAAGGGACGGCGTCAGCCCCCTCCTCTCCTTCCTCCTCGCCACAGCTCTGCATGCCTGATGAGGAAGACTTGGACAGGGTACCACTGCTCAGCCCCTCATTACGCATACGCTGGAGAGAGAAAAGAGGGAGCAATGATCATCAGTCGGTAGATCAGACGCAAAACTCGCCTTTAAATTTTCTGACAGTGTCGTAGCTATCCACTTCTTTATCGGTTCCTACCTCCTCCAGTGTCTCGTCCTGCGGCGTGGCAGCACTGTCATCCGAGTCCTTCTGTGAGCCGGGAATTGTGTCCATGTTCTTCCTTGTGCCGTCACGGTTCTTCTTGTGCTTGTGGGCGAGCTTCTTGACGTGGCCATCGGCTTTGCCGGAGCTGAGCCGCCGCACGGGGCTGGTCAGCCACTTCCTCAGAGTGTTCCCAGGACGTTTAGGCCCTGGTGAGCTGTGAGGGCCCAGGGTTTGGCTGGAGCCTGGCTGAAGGGCATCATTGCTGGATACAGACAAGGTGTCTAAAGGTGAGGTGGAGAAAGGACAGAGGAGGTTACTAATGACATTTTCACACGTATAAGGGCACCATCTGATCCAAATGAAGACAAAAAGGTTGTCTCACCAAAAATCAAAACACAGTATTGATTAGTGTTTATCTTACATTGAGTGACAGGTCTTTTAATTCAGGCATTAACAGCAGATAACAACTAATCCACGTGATTAATGTTTTCTGGTTCTGTAAAACATGCCGAACGCTTGTACACAGCAGCAAACAGTCCTGCAATATGAAGATATGAAGTTCTACAACTAAAATGTTTCAGTTATTAATGTCAGGTAATCACAGCTTTATTTGGTAAATTATTCCAGGTTGGGTTTAAGTCATCAGCAGTTGTCTTCTTTCCGCATTTTTCTGCATAACAAACATTAAAATGACACTATAGGCACCGTCTATGCCTGTGAGTTTCCCTTAGGTCGGAGAAGATTGAGGAAAGTGACAGCATGTGATCAAGATTTTCATTATCAAGTTTGTTTGTGCTGTTTCTGTATGTGATATGTGCAGTAGGCAGGCTGGCCTCCCCCTCACAGTGATGGCAGCTCCTCAGGGAATCTGTAGGAGGAAAGCTCATCCTCAAATAGAACTCAGACAATCATAGAGGATAAAGGGCTGCTTCAGGCTTTGTCTGAGCGCTTCAAAGATACACCTGCCTGTCTCACCTGTCTGCTCAGACACTCCTCTTCTCCTTCCTTCCTTTAGGCTCACACCCTTTCTCCTCTGCTGCCCTGACATTGCTTTTCTTCACTGTGCCACTGAAGGAAGAAACAAAACCTCTTGCCTGGCTCAACAACTTACAGAATGAGTCTTGGGATGACAATGCAGAGGTTGGATTTCTTTCTTTCTCACACTGTGCAACATAACCCCAAGTGTGACACCACACAGAATTCCCTGGGCAAGACATTTCACCTCCCGCAAGACTTGACAGCTCAACAAGAGGTAATGCATGATTTAATAGTGTCCCTTACTACCAATAGCGAGGTAAGAAGAAAAAAACGTCCTAAATGTGACAGAACTTGTGAAAGAAAATGTGAAAGAACTTCAGCAATCATCCAAGGATGAGGAGAGCACCTTTTATTATCTTCCAAAAATTCTAATAGGATATATTCCAAGGATACAGAGTTCTCATCAAAGCCTCTGAAAACAGTCCTAAGCTGATGAAAAATCTCAGAGATGATGTTTTCATTGTGGAGAGCACATGACTTCCAGAAAAGGCCTAAGTGCAAAAACAAGTGCAACTGTACGGGGGCTGGAGTTGACTTGAGGACATTACTCTCCTCCTACATCACCCTGCTCTGAATTGTTTGCATCACATCACATTGTTGAATGTCGAGCTTCGAAGCTAAATGTAGAAAAGAAAAACAATTAGATTCAGTTTTTTTTGTGCGTTTTTGAGAAATAAACGAATTTAAGTCTGAATAAAAGACAAGATTATCCATGTTTTGGAATAATGTGCAACAGCTTTACTAAAGAGCAGAAGAGCCTCAGGCCTCAGTCTCTCCATCATTTATCTATTAAAGTAGTTAAAAAGATAAAAAGCTGCTAAAGATTAAGCCACGTGACCAAGCTGATTGGCCCTTATGAATGGCAGGTGCGGACACTTTTGCACAGCGCCGCGTTGCTGGGTGCGTACGTACTTGCTCCTGAACGAGCGCATCTGCATGTGAGCGTGCGTGTCAGTCGCTGAGCCTCTGGGAGACTCATTTTTACTGTGCTCTGCTGATACGAAGCATGTGTTCTCACATCGCACGCAAAGGAAGAAGAAAGCACAGTTTGCCAGAATAACAAGCGTCTTCCACATCAGGCACTGTTAAGCCTCTCAAGCCATCCTCTGTCAGACTCCTCTCACCCTCTCACTCTGACAAAGCCCAGGTCACTTGGAGGTATCTTGAGCGTGACCTCAGCGATAAGAGGCGTGATCTTTCAATCATTCTGCAATATTCAGCTGCCTCATGCCAGATATTCTGAGCCATCAGTCAGGTGAACAATAACGCGAACATGTCGAGGCGGAGCAGGCGAGGACGCATCTTGTTATCCTGTTTTCATCCCGTAATTTTTTTTTTTTTTTTTTTACCAGACATTTACTGTTGCATCTCCCAGGGAAACTAAACTGCTCAGTTGATTTATAAATTCCACACAAAGGGCTTTTTTAAAGATGATAGGAGGTGTGGAGGGGGTTGTCTGTCTTCCTTGAGGGCAGTTTGATGGAAGATAATTGCATTCCTCAGCACAAATGTTTCCATACAATCTTAATGCTGGCTATAGATTTTAGAATAGCTGTGTGATTTACCTGCCTCAACTATCTCTCATGCAGAAATAAATGAAAACCAGAGTCACGGCGGTTCGTTACGATCCTGCCCTGGAATGTTTTAGTCATGGGTACAATCGTGGAGCCTATTTAAGGCTGTAATTCTGATGACTCCAAATTCCTCTGCTTTACTACTGTTGGTCTCCAAGGACTATCAAAACCTACCTTTATGAGTTCTGTATGCTGTTATTTCAGTAGATAACACCAGTACATTTTATCCATTATCTGTACTAAAAGCTAAGACTGCAGGTGCTGACAGGGCCTTTGCATTATTGGGGTTTTAAAATCCTCAATAGTTTGGGTAAAAAACAGTAAGTGGACACTTAAGCATCACGCAACTGTTATCTTTTTGGTTTTTTTTGTGTAACCCAGACCCCTTTCCGCTGTTTTTACTATAACTGACACATGACACTGACAAGCTACACCACACACATACATAGTATAACTCTGAGGTGGAAACTCTAAAAGGAGATGGAACCAGGGAGCCAGACACAGGAGCCAGGACTCCTCATGTAGAGCAAACCCACCGTGCTTCCTGCAGACATGCCGAGGTCACAACCTGACATGCACACATGTTGTTAGCAGGGACATCCCAGATAGTACATCAGAGGCTGCCGGGCAAGTTTAGCAGACAAACATTTTACACTGTCAATTCAGACCGGCTGGGTTTGTGCTGAGAAACAATTACTTTTTTATACTTTTGAATGTCATTCAAATACTGACAAGATCATTGAGTTTGTGGTCTCAGTCTTGAGGGAATACTGCCTCCAAAAGTTGTCAATATTAAAATCAAAATCCCATAAATTTGGAATATCACAAATTAAAAAAGGATGACCTTTTAATATCAGAAATGTGATTAGCGTAAATGTAAAATGCAACTTCAGTAATAACTGAACCATGCATAATGTTCTACTTTTGTCAAAACAAGCTAAGAAATCTACCTCTTGTCTTTTATGTGACATGACTGAAATCTTCACACTTAGATGTTAGATGACAGTTAGATGAGCATTTAGTACTATCTACATGCTCTGGTTAGACGGAAGAGGTCGTGTTAATAGGGGTGTAAATGGATGAAACACGGGGTCAGTAGCCTTGACACATTCCTCTTCAGTGGAAAATAACCCTAGAGACACACATAGACACACACACACACACAGGGCATGACCTTCGGCCTTTGCTCTGCAGGGAGTCTTTCATAGTGGAGACACCTCAGAAACAGCTGGTCAGGCTCTCACTCATGGGAAACCAAAAAATTGGGGGACACATACTATGTTTGCAGCGGTGAAGCTGGCTAAGAGTTTTTCCTCCTCTCGTAATCATTGTTTTTAATATAATATGATGACTACATTCGAGTCGCAAGGATAGGTCATTCTTTTTGATTAGAGATTACATTGAAGTAGAACTGAATTCATTAAAGCACAATTCTTAACGACGTCAAGACAAAACGAATAATCCACTGGACTTGACGATTCATCACTACTCAGCCAAGAGGCCTCTTCAGTTCTTCAGTGGGTCATTCAGTTTGTCTTGATTTGTCTGGAGCTACTGTATTTCACACAGCAGCATTTTCATACCTGGTCTCAAAACAGAGGCAGCAACTGCAAATAGAATCTGGTCCCGTCACTCTCATCTGGTATGCTTGTAATTACAAATGCAGCATTCCCAAATATAAAAACAGTAACTACACGGAGGGCACATACTGGTGCAAGGCTGACACTACATACAAAACATTTAAAAATTGTTGGCCATTTCCCTGAAGCTCAAAGACAAGAAAGTTAATATAACAAAACTCTATCACGACAATCTGTCGGTATCTCCTGTATAATTCTACAGTGGCTACAACCATAATTGTCTCAGCTTCATCACATTTAACATAATTTTCTCAATTTCCTTTTAAGAATTTAGAAGAACGTCTACAACGGGCTTTGAAAAGTGACATCCTTGTTAATCTTTGGTAAAATGATTATCCTGACTCGATTAGTAAACTGGCGTCTCTGTCTCAGGAGCAATTTTGGATCAAAAGGCATCTTGCTCACTTCCTGGTTGATTCATCAGCAGACCCATTAGTGTGTTGTGCTGCTGAGACAACTACCATGATCACTGGAGTCATACACTTCTACTTTATGTAGAATTCTGTTTGGCTCATGATACACACACTATCTATATTTGCACTTCTAATGCTACCGTCCTCTCAGTTTAACCCTGTGGGCTCATATTCCTGAGAAGAACAGTCCACCAGATGCTCTCTACTGCATCTTCAGATGTGTGGTAATTTATCTGCAACATGCTACCATAACTCAGCGACTGCTCGTTCATGCTATTGCAAAGAACATGCTAGATTTACAACTGTGTATGTGCGTGTGTGCGTAAGTGTGTGTATGTGTGCGTGCGTGCGCGCCTGCGTCTCAGAATAGGAGGGAGGGGAGGGGCTGTTGTACAACTGGAGTGATCCTAAAAGTCTGTGCAGCTCCACAGAGGCATGCCTGGGATTCCAGAAGTGTCACCAGGGGAGCATCTTTCGTGTGGTCTTATCTTCCCCCGGGAGAAGTGATACAAACACACAGACACACACAAACATCAGTTGGTGCGCTTTAAGAAGTGCTTTTTAGCGGCGGAGGTGCGGCGTGCGGGAAAGCAGTGCTGGAGAAGGCTTGCCATCAACAGCCATAGTTAGGGAGGGCGTGGAGCTGGGATGGGAGATACAGAATTCAGAGACCACCCGCTTCACATTCGGGCTAAAGCAGCCTGGTGTTTTAAGTGTGTTTTTTTATTTATTTATTTATTTTTTTTTATGATTTATCAGACAACGAACATTAAATAGAAGAGGGACAACATTTAAGAAGCTCCTGTTTTTTTCTATTCTAGTTTGTTTGACCTCATTATTCCCTCTCCTCCCTGGGGTATATAACACAATGACACCCTCTGCCCATCTGTGCAGCCCCAGCCAGAGCTGGCGCACAGATAAGCACAAAGATATAATCTTGTCAATGTGATTTCAGTAGATTTAATATTTCATCACTTAACGGTACATTCACCAAATTACTTTCACTGCCATAATGCCACAACATAATCCACACTTGATTAGTGAATACCCTCAGCATGAAAACAATTTGAAAATAGCTGCGATGGAATGGACAACAAACAGGCTGTCAAAAACAGAGTGTAGAACTGTTGTTTCCTACACTGTAATAGTTTCAATGTCGCGCGTGAAACTGGTGCATTTTTGATCCAACTTTTTGACTCTGCATGTTTTGACAGCATTGTCATACAATCACAAGCATAACCTAACTTATCACCATAGTTTCTTTACATCTTGGCCATGTTAAGAGAAACAAATAATAACACCATGCTGGTAAACTAGAGCAACTCATCACTTGTGTCATTTCTCTTTCCTGACTTTCCGATCTTTCTCTGCTGTACAGTATTAAAAGTATAAAAAGACCAGTCACAATCTCTATATCAAAGAATAAAAGAAACAGAACAAGCCTGCCCTAATGTAGAAATATTGTTTGTTTCCATAAGCAGAGGAGCAAGAAAATGACTTTTGTCCTACACATTATGTCCTTACTCATGTGTGATTCATAATCGAAGCACCTACCCAGATCCAGCAGCCAGAACTTGCAGTTGTCAGAGTGTCCTCCCTGTGCTGAATCCATGGAGCAAAACGGGTTAAGAGACACTAAGGACTCGATTCCACGGGCCATGTCAGTAAAATATCATGCCTCTGGAAGTCTGACTTGAAATATCCCCTCACACCATCTCCACAGGTATGGAGACGCTGACTTCAATCTCCTATGCAAAACCTCAAATACTTTTTGAAACGACTTATAGTTAAAAGCAGGAAAAATTCTGCTGTAACTACGCTGCCGAAATTCCTCGGAGAGAAGGTGCGAAGTCCTGGGTGAGGAAAATGAAAAAGTCAAATGCAGCATTAGAGAGTAGGATGTTTTTTTCTCTCTCTCCTCTCTTTGTAGCTCCCTCCCTCCCTCTCTCATGAGTGGGCTGCCGTGAGGATATTGGGCAAGCCTCCACTGTGCCTCTCCTGTTCCAGAGGGACGTCTGGAAACATGCAGCACATCTACCGTACTACCCTTTGTAGAGGCACCCACTCAGTTTGTGTGGGCGGGTGCATATTTAACAGGCATTAGGATGCATACAACTTGGGCAGTATGCTTAGAACAAATATAGACTTGGTTATAAAATCCAACAAAAAGTGAACAGCAAAATGCTCAGTGAAAAAAAAAAAAAAAAAATCTGTGTCATATTCTGCAGAATTTGGAATCTCCAATGGGAGTTTTTTCAGGAGCAAGAGTTTTGTAAGGTAATACAAAACACTTCATCTTACAATGTCCCTCTGCACATGAGGCAGTCCAGAGCAGTTCGATGCACAATGATCTCCCTGTTTAACTGTGAGTGTGTGTTTTTTTGTGTGTGTGTTTGTGTGTGTGTGTGTGTGTGTGAGTCTCCCTGGGCTCTAAAGACACTCTTTCCTGTAAGAACACGCACACACATGCACTTACACTGGCCTGTACTTACTCTCTGCTCTTTACAGATTCCTTTTATCAATACTGTTATTAAGTTGGCACCTTTGTATTTATTTCATTCTCAGAGGCAGCCTGCAAGTTTTAACTGATTTGCTAAAGGGGGGGATTCCAGTAATCAAACTGAAAATGTGAACAGCATGCAGATGAAAGTGACTTAAACCTGATTTAACAGGAGTGTGTAGGTTTGCACAACTTTCTGCAGCTAATTGAAAAACACATGATTTGAGTTAACATGTAGAAAACGCACACACTGAGCATATACTGTACATGTTAACTACTACATCAGATAAACAGAGCAGACATCCAGCTACACACACATGCTAATTTTACTCCATGTGAACCATTCACATTCAATTCTATTTAATTCTGTTAATCCAGACACAGGCATCGGCCCCCAACAGTTAATTATTCCTGGTTGTGAGGCACAGCAGGAGAAGGGGGGATTTCCTGGACAAGACTCTAATCCCCTAGACCGTCACCCTTCACAATTTTGGACAAAGTGGCCTACATGGTTGGTCAGTAAACTCAAAAGGCTAACAAAATAGCAGAGACTTTTTTTGTCATCCTTGTCTTCCTCCTCCTCAGCAACAGCCTTTTTTTTTTTTTGACCACAGCAACCCCTGCTGTGAGAAGCTCCTTTTCATCACTCCCTCTGTCCACACAAACACACACATACAAACAGTGAGGGCTGGTTATGCGAAACCAAGACACCAAGGAAAGACAGATACAAACAAGAGGCTCTGTGAAGCAACAGAGATGAGAAACACTGACGCTGGAGGTAAAGGGAAAAAAAAAAAGTGGATTCTAGCCTTCTTCCTCTACTACTGTAGTAAATCATTCAGCTAATTCCGAAGCTGGGAGTTCCTGCATGTACTGTCCAAGCATCCTATAATTTTAAATACAAATGCAGACCTTTCTCATGCCAATTACAAAGACGCTGCCAGCAAAATATTTGTATGCTATATTACCATAGAAACGAGGCGCTTTCACCCACTCTTTCAGATTAAAGAGGGGAAAGCACAAACAGAAACTTCTGTCAAGACATGATGACAGTTGCTCATAACTCCAACCAGTGAGGATCAGGTCTGTGTACAGAGCTGTTTCCTCTCACTTCTTCAGCTATATTATATATAACAGCTCACAAGAGTGGAACTGGACAGCACCAAGTTCTGACATGATCCACACACCTACTGGATGACCTAGTGGCCACCTATCAGGCATTTGTCAGGAGAATTTGATCCAAATACTGTAATTACTGAACTGTATTGCATTATAAAGAGGCGTGTCTGTTGTTTAGAATACCCTCATTGATTTGAATGGGGTGGACAAAATGACAGGAACGCCTATCAACATAATGCAGGGCAGTTCAGCAGCACCACAGACTATATTCTCCAAAATTATTGCACAGTTCAATCAACACCTGTTTAACACAGTTTCAACAAAAAACAAACATTGTAGGATTTATTGCAGGACTGTAGCACTGGACTGCATTAGTTCTAGTTAGGTGTTCCTAATAAACTGTTAACTGAGTGTGTACAGACTAGTGAATGTACAATGTACAATGTGCGTGCGTGCGTGCGTGTGTGTGTGTGTGTAGAAAAATTCCCACATTTCTAACAATAATGTATTGTGTTTATAATTGTGATGCAGTCAATTTTCTGGCAGGACATGATTCAGCAATATTTCTGTTACTGTAACCAGAGCTGGCGTGATGTTAACTCACAAACACTGTGTGGAAAAAACCTTGGGAACCACGTCACTGACTGCTCTAAATAAGGACCTTTGGGTACGAAACAGATGCAGGTTGTGACATCATATCCTCCAGGGTTGCACCCTAACAAAGCAGGTTTTCATGTTTTTAACAATGCAGGGACATGTGGCTGCATGTCTAAGACAAAATAAGGGTTTTTGAAAATAATGAGATCTGTGGATGTCAACAGTGCTGGGAATTCAAAGGTTGAAATTATTTTAAGATAATTAAAAGAGAGCTGTGCCTCAAGCGGGCTTTCCACAGTTGCATAGCAACATCTAGAAATACATGTACATGCATCCCCAAGCAGCCGTCTAATGAGAAGAGAAGGTTCTACAGGTCACCAATGGTATGTTTGCAAACAAGAAATACATCCTATTAGCTTTACCTTATCTACTAAGTGTCTATATGTGGATGGATGTGGCAAGCAGCTGTTTGTGTGAGATAAGATGATTCTGCAGGCCCCCTCTGCTGTTTCCAAACATGATATTCCAATTAGCTTTTCTTAATGTTCTGAAATGTCCAGATGTGCCTCAGAATGGGAAAATAACCAATCCACCTGTCGATCTGGGTATAAAAATCTGAGGAAACATTCTACTCCTACCTTTGTGGTTGAAGAGCCCCTCCATCTCCATGGAGGACCTGGAGTGAGCAATACAGAGCATGGAGCAGGGTACGATGCCCTCCTGGGCTGGGGAGCGGTCTGTTGTCCGCACCAAGCACCAGTCCGGCTTGTCGTGGAGTCGCTCCAGAACCTCCACAGTCTGGCCTCTGCGCACTGTCAGCTCCCCACTGCTGCTGCCATTACTGGCCACAAAGTCATGGATCACCACTGTCAACTCACAGCCTCCGGACAGCTGAAACAGAAGGAGGGAAGAACAGAAATGTGTAAAAGCATGTTGATGTTGATCAGTAAATAAATGATGTTTTTTCATTTTATTTGTACTGTTCACATGTTTGCATAAAGCATGGATTCAGTCTCGACACATCACGCAGTGAGGATAAATTATAATCAACAGGTCATAAATAAACAATGTGAAACTAAGTAAGTTTGTGTGTAGTGATGAACTGTGATTTCATTTGTTGATAAAGAGCTAAACTGACTGAGGAGGAATGAGAATCCTGTTGGAAAACTGATTTTCTAAGCACATAGCCTCCAGCCATTGAAATATGTGCAGCCAGTGTGCAGTCATAATTAGGACTGAAACACTACATAAAAGAGTGACTTATAATAGCTACTGCTCATATGTATCTCATCCAGCCAGTAAATGATCATCAGCTCACAGGATAAGTCAGTGTTGTATCCTGCACTATTTCCTCTTATTTCTCCTGCATTTAGTCTTAACACAAATACTACAGGTTACAGCACTATAAGTACATGGTCATTCAGTGAAATTAATTCTGACATTATTAAACTGAATTAATGGGCTCTTAGAACAAAAAGCAAATATTCCCACACAGCATTCTATTGCTAACATCACAGGCACTCAAGCAGTACTGATAAGTCAGAGTGTACAGGCACTGATGACTGGTGACTCATTCGAGCACAGCTGAACAGAACGTCACTCTGACGTTCTGACTCTAATTAATGTCTATGGAAAGAAAAGCAATATGAGATAGAGGTGGAACAAGGTGGAATTAGTCATTCTGCTCACGGGTTTCTCTCAAAGGCATTTCCATTCATCATGTGACTGAGAACGCAGCTGCTTGTTGCTATTAATGCCTCAGTGTCTTAGAGAAGTGTGGTGCGCTCTGAGTACCAGAACACCAGAGGGTGCATACATTCTGTTACTGTACAGACATCAAATACAAAAGCATGTATAGTTTGTGCAAACTGCAAATGTAAACAATAAACGTCCGATAATGTGTAGCTTCTCTCTGTTGTACATCTGTCATACGTAAGCAACAGACCTTTTTCAATTTCATGTGTTTCAAGTCCCTAATTCTTCCATAATCACCAGCAAGTTTGCAACTTGTAAGCTTATATTTTTACTATAAGAAAGCATTTTCAGTTCAGGTACACCAAGGTAAATTCGCAAAGAAAAACTAACAAGAATTTTGTGCGAGGAAACCTTGATGATTTCAATCATCTCTTGAGCATCTATGTTGAACATGATTTTAGCGGCAGATGAACAAAGTCTTATCCATAACAAAACAAGTTATACCATTAGACATACAGGTAATAATATCCATTGACCCATTAGCCCAAACACATTCACACATTTCATGCCTTCAAAGGTTTACTACTGCTTCAAATGTATTCTTTATTTATAGTGTTGACACTTCTACGGTGTTACATGTTCATAACTGAAACAGATTGCATGAATAATTTCAAAGATGTTCTCTGTGTAAATGTCACAATGGTGTTTTTTTTTTTTTTTTGTTTGCTTTCAAATATCACCAAGCACATTATTTGCAACATACCCTTTGGTAGTGTGGTAAAGCCAGAGAGCTGAGGAGCTGAGAAACGGGATGTGAGCTCCTGTTCTCCAGCCTGTGCATTGTTTTCCACTCCCTCATTGTGAGAGAAGTCCCAGAGTTAGAAAACTCTACAGAGCAGTCTGATTCCTACAGCAATCCACTAAGATTGTTCTCAATCTCTATGACAAGATGCTCTCTAGATAAAGATAAGTAAAATTGTAAATCTATGTATTTTTCAATGGAGTATCACCACTGGGAAAACAGTGCCAGGTTATTAAAATTCTGATCCGTTCGGATAACCCAAGGCTCGTAGAAAAATCGCTGACATCCACTGAAACAGTCAACAGCACTCTTCTGTGGGTGCTTACAATCAGACTACTGAAGCTCAAATGATTCCCTATTGGCTGTCTCTTCCCCGGAGCGGTGCAGTTAATCCATCCTTGTCTTTAAACAGCTGTCTCCACAATTTAGCTCACTATTGTCCATTTATCAAGAAAAAATACACCCGAAAATTAGAGGAAAAAAAAAACCACTGTGATTTGCCCGATTCCTTCAACAGCTTGAAGCAAAGTGTGAGATCGATGACTGCGAGGACTTAAAACTGTGCTCTCCTGTCTGGCATACAGACGAGCATCCTCTGTGAAGAGAGTGTGGGAGGCTGAAGCTGCTGACACACAAGTCAGTCACTAAAGCACACACACACACACAGACACACACCAACACAAACACACCACTGTCACTGCCTCTTGAATGAGAGGTCTAACAGAGAGTCCTCACAGAGAGAGAGACAGAGAGAGGCATTCAGAAGGTGAGGATGAGACCAGAGAAAATTTGTATTTGCATGCGTGTGTGTGTTACTGTGTGTTTTGATGTTTGATGCATGTGTGTGTGTCCTAAACGGAGGGAACAACTAGTAATTAATGAGTGTATGTGATCGTTTTGACACAAGTGCATATTCACATGCACACACAGGTTTTTATGATACTGAGCTGAGCTTTGCACTAACAGCAAATACGCTAAGCTAATTTTCGTATTTTCCTAATTACAGCAGTAGTGTGTGAAAATAATTGACCTCATTTACAAATCCAATGCTGCTGTTTATAATTAGTACGACATAAAAGTATAGAATTCTTTTTTTTATATCTGTGTGTGCTGGTGTGTGTGTGTGTGTGTGCACGTTAGCTTTACAGTTGCTCATACTGAGCGTAGGAGGACAGGCCTTCTGTGGTGCTATTTACCAGATATAACCATGGCCGACTGTCCCTGTTCCCAGTGAGATAAGGTTGCCTTTCTCTCACACGCACACACACGCACACACACACGTGCACATAAACAAACACACACACGGTTGCACTCGCACAGAAACATACACACACACACACACACGCACACACATGCAGCTTTAAAGCTCTGTCAGATGGACTGTCTTCATCCTAACACCAATAAACAATTTCACAGGAAACAACTTACAGAGAGTTGCTCGCATCTACCCAGACTGCAGCTTCTGACGGTCATGTCATTGTGTGACGGTGTGATATGGATGTACTGACTGAATGAACTGACCAGTGTCACATGAAAAACTGAAACAACACTGCAAAAGTTGCCCTTTTTACATCACTATGATTGGAGATTGTTTTTTGTGTGTATGTGTGTGTGTGTTTGTGTGCACAATCCTACCTTGTCACTGTCCAGTGTGTTCTGGGATGTACGTGAGGCAATGGAGATGGTGTCCGGTTGGCTGCTGGCGTCTCCTTGGCTGTCTAGTTCCTCCCCGTCCCTGCAGGCAAACAATATCATTACGGTCATTTAATCACTGTTATTAGTAATCATAACGTTTTAAATATTTTACATATATTACTGGAAATACTGATTATTGAGTTGATGTACTGTAACAGCCTGGAGATGTTTTGCTCTGTAGTGTCACTTTTTTTTTTTGCATTCCAGCTCATTCAAGCTGCAGTGTTTAATATTCATTATTGGAAAACTGATTGGAACTGTTTTTAATTTTATTACCGAATTTATTTTCAAATATTTGTTGCATATACAAGCTAAAATAACTAACATTTAATCTCATTAGCAACATTAACAAAGTTCAGAGTAATACACTGTTAACTTACCGTCTGCCTTTATGTTTAGCTGTGGTGGCTTTAGGGATGTGGATGGGCTCCTTCAGAGCTCCACGCAGGTGCACAGTTCGCTCCTGGATGACCTCCCGAATATGTTTGATCCAGTCCTGCTTGTTCTCAATACTTGAAGCCTTGGATACAACACATGACTTGGTCAGATAAATGTTACATTTAAAAATTCTGCCGCAGCATGTGCAGCTGTTAAGTCAGCAGCATAGTCTGGTCTTTTTTCATATAAAGACCAAGACAGAACATTAAATCACCAACAAGGCACAGCAAAGAAAAATAAAAGGCAGCTGACCAGTTCACTTGGCTTGAATGAATGAATTGTGGACCAATAACACAGTATCAAGTCTCATTGGGCAATTATAGTTCTGTCAGATCCCACACAAGTGCTTTGATCCCTGCAATCTTGTACTTGAGTCACATGTCCATATGCAGAAACAATGTGAAATGACGACACTGCCTCCACTTAGAGTGTCACAGAGACACTATAGACAGCCTTGTGTCAGCCTTGTGTTTATTTACGTCACTCAGTCATTGTGTAGACACTGTATTTAGCATATGACTACCCTTGTCTGTGTCCCCTCTTCCTTCTTCACCTAGCAACCAGCAGCACCAAGGCTGCTGTGGCACCATGTTACATAAGGCACAGATTAAGACAGTCATCAACAGTTATGTAATAAGCCAGGCAGCTGCACAGCAAACATTCACACATCGTAACACGTACACCTGGAGACAAATGTTTCTGTCCTTCTCTCTATCATTCTCAAATCAAACATATAAACTGTATCCATACACACACCCTGAATAAAACATTGCTTCTGACTCACTGCGAGAGAGCGACCAAGTTGCTTGTGAGGTTGGATTATGACCCATCAACTGCTAAGCTAATATGTCCGTGTGATGATGAGTGAATAAGTACCAGAAAGTAACACTCCACCCCCAACAGGGAGTGAACTTTCTTGGCTGAACAGAGGGAACTCTGGAGGATTTAATGTGGGTGGACTACAGACACGGAGTGACTCTTCCTCTTTATGTGTGAACAACTTGACCGCTCCTGCGGAAGAGGAATCATGTGGGCTCTTTTTTACATTTAGTACAGTACCAGAAGTGGAACTCAAGCTCCTGATGAAGCAAATATGTTTTGGTTCTTCATTCTTACTTGATCATTTATATTAGATTAGATACTGTTATAAAATATTCAAATTTCTTAATTCAAAATATGAACGCAGGGACAAAAAGTTAGCCTTTTATCTGCAGAAATAAAATGAGCATCTTGATACCTTGAGGACGATCTTGTTGTCTGAGGTCGGGGTCCTGCCCACCCACAGGGCAAACTTACAAGGATCTCCCTCCACATGTTCTGTCACTCCAAGCTCTGATGTCTGAGGAGGTGAAAAACATGACAGTAATTTTAGATGATACATAAACAAAAAAATGAAATGATGAGTGACAGCTTGTAATCCAAACTAGAATTAACGCCTCGCGGCTGTATGTCTCCACCAATCCGCCCATTTGCAGGAAATATGGTCACAATCTCTCCTTCCTGAGTCACAGCATTGAATAGTGGCCAGAATTGTTTTTGCTAAAGGTTATGATGTGACAGTAAAATTCAGCTCTCACCATTTGGATATAAAATGTCATCACTTATATCCTTTTAGACATTTGTATAAAATTGTGTCATAATTAGCATGTGAGTTATAGTGAGTGTTTTGTGAGGTCACGTTGATCTTGACCTTTGACCTGTGCCCACCAAAATCAAATAATTTCATCTCTGAGTCCAAGTGGACAGAGGGACCGGGGTACAACACGAAAACATAATGCCGGACCCGGCTGTTGTCAGCGTTGAGGCATAATAAAAATAATGTGCGCCATAGAGGCAGTGTACTCAACTCCTCCAAAAACCTGAGATGACTCAAGAAATAGACAAATTGTGAAACATGTGCTACAACTATAGGCCATCAGCATACAGAAATGTTCAGCTATAATCCAATGTCATCATGTTATGATTGTGATTGTAATCTCATAACATTGTATCCTGGAGTTGGCCAGCCCCAGTAACTTTCACTGTCCATCTAATTTTCTTCTCAGCTGTCTTAACCAGTACAAAAACTACTTACACTCTATTAAAGAAACAACCGAGTCTGAGTACATAAAACAGCACATTACTTACAAACAGCTTGCTCTTGTAGAGGTATTTGCTGCGCCCGTTGGAGTCTTTGACTTCTTTGCTGAAGACGAGGGACATTTCGAAGAGGAAGAGGTGTCGGTCACGACCCTTACGAATAAGAGTCTTGGGATCCCAGACCTGGAAGGACTCCTGGAGTATCAACTCTCCCTGGGAGTCAATGTTCCCATCAAAACCTGAAAAAGTGAAGTGAGAGGATGGAGAGAGATTCAGGGGTCTTTGTATGTGCGTACTCGATGTACAGACATGATTGTGGGCGGCAAATGGAGTGAAGCTGAGTGAAGTTATGTCTGACTCTGTCTGTCTGAGTAACTTGTGCTGAAAGTGAAAGTTTAGTCAATGGCAACATCAGAGAAGAACACGCCCAGTGAACAGGTGTACAAGTGTATATCAAAAAACATAACAAACATAGAGTTAGATTTCATGAACAGCAAAGTTGTGTGTATATGTCTATGTGTATGTCTGTGTGTATATACACCCACCATCCAGCATAGAGAGATGCATGGCATCATTAGCTTTCTTGGGGACACTAAGCATCACTTCAAGACCATCCTTGATCTCTCCTTTCCCCTCCTCACAGCACGTTAACAATTCCTACAACAAAAGCACACACACACACACACACACACATATATACACTCGAAAGGTGCAGGACAAATGTCATCTTTGTGACAGTAATAATTTTGGTAAAGGTTCGTCTACCATACTGTATGTGTTTCTGGAATATGACTAGACCAGATTTCCTTTCTTTCATATAGACTGTGTGTAAATGCATTCTGTACCTTGAGAAGAAGCTGGTACTTAGTGATTCTCTGGACTGGTTTGATCAGGTAAGAAGAAATGGAGTTGGCAAGACGATGCCTTTGCTGAATTTCCTGGAAAACCAAAAGATAGAAGCATGTTACACATGCATCACAAGCATACTATGAAAGCTCACAGAAAAAAAAAACAAACAGCAACAGCCAGGTTAGAATATTGAACATCTATCTCTATTCCCTGGTGTTGTATTTAGTCTAAAGAAACAGATGTACCAGGTGCAGACATTACATGATATGAGACATCACTCAGTCCAAAAGTAAAATCCCACATCAAGCAGTACTGGTAGTTACTTACATCAAAGTAGGGTCCAGCGTGCTCCAGGATGAGCTGAGTGGAGTCAGGCTTGTTCTTACAGTAGTTCACATACATCTGGAATTTATCAGCCTGAGCAGAAGAAACAGCATCAGTACTGAACTCACAAGACATCAAGAGTCCTGGTTTCTCAACAATTTCCTAAGAAAAAAATGTATGATATTCTTCTGGCCTACTGTACTGTATATGTTTTGGTATTTAACCTTAATATACACTGAATCACACAAGAAAAAAATGATGATGAAAACAGAACAAATCAAAACGGCGTTGGCAGAAATTTGTAGTTGCTGAGGTACAGGAACTCAAACACAGCTCAGGAACAGAAATATGAGCTGATACATGTATATAAAAGTCAGAACTCTTACCCAAGTCACAAAACAATGGCCGACATCCTCTGGAAGCTGCTCATACTTCTCCAACTCCTTCAGGAAGATACTGTACAGAGACAGAAGGATTTATAGAAGGAACAATTAGAAGCAGTAACAAACGTTGCACAGTCACTAGTCCTGATGTAGATAGTGGTGAACACAGCTTGATAACTCCTCTACTGACTTGTGATGAAACTCGTAGAGATCCTGCATGTTCCCAAAGATGATGTGTTCCTTGTTGACAATACCAGGAGGAATCTCCTCCACACCGCTGGTCATCTCCCACAGGTACGTCTGTGCACACACACACACACACACACACACACACACACACACACACACACACACACACACACACACACACATACACACACACCACAGCGTAACTAATTAAATACCTAGAAATCTCTCTGTGCCAACTCATCTGCTTTAAGAGCATCCAATCATCACATTAAATATCTCAACAGATCATTTAGGACAGAGATAAAAACATTTAAACATTTTAAATAATCACAGCAGGGGCAATGAAAATGGTTAAATTTGTCTAAACAGTCAATTCACTCAAAGTCAGGAGATGCCTAGTTGTGTGCACTTTGTGGCATCAGTCAAATGAGTGTCTTATGAGTGGTCGGTAAAATACTTACATCCATACATTCCCGTAGGTCTCTGACGTAAGCTTTCTCTGTTTGAATCAGCTCGGCCATTATAAATCTGAAGAGACAAGGGCAGACAGTGATAGACATGGTCAGGTGCTGCAGTTGATCAAATATGAATAAAAAAGAAACTGTGGTAGCATTTCCCTCTGCTTTACCGTTTCTATATTCAATGTATACGGGTAAGAGTTATATACATATACAACATGATGTGATTATTAAGCTTTTGCAGCAAACACTTCAAAGCACAGTTTCTGTATGTGGATGCATTGAAACTCCCTCCTTTGTGAATCTCTCTCATAATAAACCATTTAAAACTAATTACCACAGATATCCCATACAGCATCAGGAACACTGAAACATTCTGTGATAAAGGCACATTACTGCTCTGCGTCTTCTCACACGCACCATAAACCCCCTCTCCATTTGTTCACACAGACGATTGGGTGAGAAGATTTCCGTGTTCACTACGATGTGCTCATGTTTGCTGGGTAAACTGACATTCAACGCCATGTTATCACTACCCTCGCAATTTGAGGTGGAAGCCCTGCTGAAGCTATGAAATGTTAATCAGACTGAAAAATAATGTGTTTTCATATGTTGCTGGAAATGACTGAATTATTCATGCAGGCATTTTTCCAGATCTGCGTAGGAAACCTGTGATGCTGAACATCAGGCGGTCATCAGGAGATAGAATGCCAGCGAAATGTGTGTTACACTTACTCTTTCCTTCGCGCTGATTTCCTCTTTTCCTCATTGAGCTCATGGGCAGCATCCCTCAACTTGACCTCTGACCCTGGAGCACTGGCTGGGATTATGTCCAATTGCAGGTCTTTACTCTGCAAACACAGGAGACAACGGTTGTTATGGGGTGCAGAACAGGCATGGTGTTCAGTAGTCGACACACCAATGTCTGATATATTTGCTTTCTCTGAGCACCGGTTCATTAAAATGAACCGTTGGGAGATGTTTAAATAAGAACCTGCAGAGATAGAAGCTCTCTACAGCTGACCACCTGGTGCAAGCTCAAACTACAATAAAATTAAAACCCAGGGGAGTTCGTATAATGAAATTCACCACATGAAACACGATTTTGTTTAAATCCTAGACCAGAAATGCTCGAGGCCAAGGTTCAATCCTTATTACTTTAAACTCTGCCAGGCATATATGGTATCCGTGGCTGTATCTGTCTTTCAGTCTTTCATTATACAGCATCAACCCAAGGTTCTAATACCTACACATTAGGTATTCTTCTGTATTCATCTTTGATTTTTTTCAGAGGTTGAGTACTCACAGCCTTGTTTGAGTCGGAAGAAATGCCAAGCGCCGTTTCCAGGCAGGTTCGGTATTTGTCCATGCGGAGTGAGAAGTCCCTGTACCGCTTGTCCACTGAGGACACCCATTTCTTTATCTCCAGGGCATGGGCGTGGCCCTTGTCACAAAACCCATCCGCCAGCTGGATCAACAGCTTTACCCTCTCTTTGGTTTGCTGTCAATAGAGAGACATTTAGGGAGGGGATAGAGAGAGGAGAGAGATGGCCATAGAGAGGCAGCGGCGGCAGAGGAAAGGTAGATAAGAGAGAGAGAGAGGGAGAGAGAGAGAGTTAGGAATCAGGGTGTTGCTTGATGGACACAATAGCTTGTTCTCTAACACAATAACAGTGACACAGCAAAGAGGAATCAGGACAATACACTGCCTAGGGAATGGGCCTCACAGCGGAGCGCAGGACTGTGCAAACATACACACAACAAGCAGATCAACAGGCACGAAAATACGCACATCTCTCAGTGTACTTTTCCACCGTCACAGATCCACAAACAAACATGAAATAACACACACACCTTTGCTGTGATCTGGAAGTCTTCATGCTCTTTCAGCAGCTCCTGTGTGTGGTGAATGCTGGAGCCGGTGGATGTGTGTGTGGACAGGTAAAACTCCCCAGTGTCATGGATCCACTCCAGGGCCTGAGGAAACAACCAATCACAAGTGAGAACATTGACACTACAGGGATTTTAGTTACACAATTTGACACAGTCTCTATTAACTATCCAAATCTGATGACCTGGTACAAGCTAGTACACTAGAAACACATCATCCAAATCCTCCAAGCCTATCCAGTGGGACATTTGGTCAAATTTGTACTGATCTGCATTTGATATAACATTTTCCACTGTACAGTTTACCTCTAAGAAATCTTTTATATTGTCCCCAAAACATATTCATTGAAATTCAGGACTAGGACCGCTGACATCCATTTACTTTTAGAAACAACAGTGACACAGAATTAGATCTTTGTGACACATGCTAGATAACGTGTGTTTCCACCTCTCAAAAGTTTCCCTTCATTATACATGTCTAGTTTCCAAAGGTCATGCTTAGTTTCTATTCTTTTGAAAGTCTTTGTACTTTATAACTGGGCCTGCAGGTGAAACCTTCCTGACCTGCAGTGGCAGAACTGGTCCAGTCAAACTGTGAGACCAGAAAACATTTGGGCCCTGGGGATAAAACCTGGATCGCCCTAAAATAGCCATGTCCTAAAAATATCTATGATGTCATCTGATGTTAATGGTTAAGCGCATTGCTGTTTGCCTGCACTGTGCTATCCAAATACCACAAGAGGGAGCCAAGTGTCTTGTATTTAAACAGCCTTAGATCTGGCACACAAAGATAGAGTTAAGAGTTAAGACCACAGATTCTAACTTGCTTCAAAGTCATGTAAAAAAAAAAAAAAAAAAAAACACTCCAGATGTCAGCTGAGTCTGTGGAGTGTGAGGAGATCCTTGCTAACTCCATCCATCCCACAGGTCTTCGTGTCTTTGAACAATGGCTGATCTAAGACTTGTTTGATTGAAAAATATTGAGTGTTCTTGTGACTTGACCTTTTACCCTTACCGATCCTCACTGTAGCTCAGATCTTTAGCTCTTCTAAAACACAGAAAAGCTTTACAATCAAAATCCCAGAGGTTGAAATGTTCAGCACTGCCTGAGGGGAAAATGAGTGGTTGGAGACATATGTTTTGACGATGCTCTGTAATAAACGTAGTGTTTAAGTTTACTGTGCCACATAATGATAGCTGTCCTTAAGACTGTCATTGTTGCACATGGCTGCCAGCTTACATCACTTCCAGTATTTTTGAAATGTATCATTACTAAGAAAACACAGACTGCATGTTTTATATTTAAAAAGAGACAAAAAAAGATGGAAGTTGCAGCTGTATGCTGAGACAAGTTGCTGATTTAGTTCCAGTGCAAACAGGATCCATTCATCTAACAGGGAGAGATCTATTCCCACTGACTCTGTAGTCTCTAGTGAATCAAACGATACAATATGCTGATCCGAACAGCCGTATCTCCGAATTGTGCTTATTGCCAGTGCACAACAAAAAACATACAGATCCACACACACATAACCACACACCTGTTTGGCGCTGCGTTCAAACACTACATATTGCTGGCACTGGTCCAGCCTCCGCTTCCTCATGGTCCAGAAGTGAAGCACTCTGTTCTCTCTCTGCAGCAACTCATTCAGGATATCTGATGAAACAACGCAAGCACACAAAATAAGTGTATTCAAGATGTTTATCACTGCACGGCAGCATTTGTACAGGAACATACTGAACACACACCTTAGTGTTAAATAAGTTAAATAAACTAATCAACATCTGTCATCATGAGATGCAGAAATGATGATGGTGATCATTACAACATCCACTTACTCTTAACCTGAGTCTCTGGAGCTTTGACGTGTGACAACATGCCCGGCATGTTGACGCTGTTTCTGTGCAGGTACTTCAAGAAGACATCAGCATTACGCCTGGCCAATGTACAGGCCTGTAAGTGCGCAGAAGGAGAACAGATGTCATTTGCAGGGTCAGTGTTAATATCACACTTCTGATGCAATATTGTAAATTAAACCATCATCTCGCTCACCTTGAGGAAGGCCTCTTTCTGCTCCAGATGTTTGCTGATCATGGGCGTGACATGGTCTGACTCACTGTTTGGGCCCAGTTTATCAGCACCACCGCACCAGTCTTCTTCTCTCTTGTACTCCTGCTCCAGGCTTTCCAACACACTGCACACCTGAGACATTGATAATTCAGGACATAAAAAAGAGAAGTGAGATGAAACACTAACCTTCATGCAACTGCAAATCCTTGAGAGTCATTTTTTAAACATGCTGTGAGACCGCGTTCCAGGTCCACTTATGTTCACAAGGGGGAATGTAGCATTAATTCACTCAAGATTATCTACCAAACTTTAAAGGGGCTATTTGTAAATTTTCTGTCATTGAACGTGGTCTCTTGCTGGGAGAAGGTGGTGGTGATTGTCGCTTGACGAAAGCTTCGGTCATTGTTGTATTTATAATACAAGATGTTATAATACGCCCTCTGAGCAGTGCTAGGTCTTCAGGCGGAATGGAGGCAACAGTGAGTCGCTATCTCAAGTTATGAGCCAGGCCGGGGCTAGCTGGTCAGCGTGCTAACTTAAGTAGAAAAATAGACGCGATGGAGACAAGAGTTAACATTGGTGTTGCTTTCACCGCTGGAGACAGCTATTGAGTAGAAAATGAATGAAGTTAATGCTAATGTTAGCTATGTAGCAATAGTAAAACTTACATACAGTATAGCTCCTTTAACACATATTTCAGTTGGTGGCACTCACTCCCACACACACACGCACACACACACACACACGCACACGCACACGCACACGCACAAAAGTACCTGTTCAGAGGTCTTGTAGAAGGCCACAGAAGCATTAACCAGCTTGAGTCTGTCCTCCATCTTCAGCATCAGCTGCTGCCAATGGTCTGCCACCTTCAAATGTTAAACAAAGTTTGTCATTAATAGCTTTACAGCTTAAAAACAGCTACTGTACTGCCTACATAAGATATTCTTGTCGACCTTTAGTGATGTGTAAATTTCTATGAGCATTACCTTTTCTGCACAATCTCTGATCATATCCATATCGTAGTGGTTGGCCTGGAGTAAGGCCTCAGCCTTCTGCTGTACCTGCAGTGCACTCTGATGGGTTTTCTACATGGGCATTAAGGTAGAGATAAACAATAACAAAGAGTTATATGAACCTCTGAATCAAAATGATTGCTTTGAAAATATGATCCCAGCTTCTGGTTGCCCCTACAGGGCAGTTTAGTAGAGGGTGGAGGATTAGGGAGCAACAGAGCAAAGGTTAAATGAATAAAGATAGTGTCTGATTAGAGCCATGTCATAAAGATTGTCCTGGAGTGAGCACACTGGAGAGGAAATGAGATTTGGTGGGGATGGAAAAAAGGATAAGTGATTTTTGTTTTAGAGCAGTTAGCCTGAGAATTAGGCTTTTGCTCCTTGCTGGATTGACAGGAAGGAAAACAGAAGGAAATAAAGGATGAATGAAGTATTTCCTGCCAAGAGCTTCGGCCAGCGTTTACAAGACAAGAGGTTATAATACGCCTTTTGAGCAGCGCTACGTCTTCAGGGCAGAGGCTACAGTCACTATCGGACAGTGACTAAATGGACCGAGGGTAGATGGTAACATCCTAACTTCAGTAGAAGAAAAGACACGATAGAAACAAGAGTTCACGTGGGCTTAGTCCTAACCGTAGCGGCCATGGGTTCGAGTCTGACCCCTGCATTTCATGTCGATCTCCCACTATACTGTCGAAATGATGGAAAAAATGCTCAAAAATATAACTTAAAAAAAAAAAAAAAATCTCACATAAGCAATAATCATAAACACAGCTTTCCTCTGAGTGTGCATCTTTGTGTATATGTGAGCCCTGTAGAAGTAGGTCAGGTACAGGCCTGCATTAAAATGAGCCAGGCTTGACAGAGTTCAAAGGAAATGCACCCTGCATAATCAGTGGTAAAGAGAGAAAGGAAATAAAGAAGAAAGGTAAGGAGAGAGAAGAAGGAGAGATATTAGTTATTCAAAATTCCATTTCATGTGTGACTTGTGAGGGGGGAGTACAGTTTTAGAGAGGCTAAAGGTTGAGGGCTGAAGGGATATGAAGCAGTACAGATGCTGAAGAGGAAATGAATCAAGACAAATGTGATGACAAGAATGAAGGAGGAAAAAGTGGGATCAGGATTTGCTTCTGGACTTGAATAAAACTATATTTTAATGTCTGCAGCACTTACAAAGTACATGTATATAAACAGCATATTTGTATACATTTTCTTTTTTTCATTTACCTCTATTGCATGTTGGAATTGTTCATGTTCCTTCTGTAGCTGTTCAGCTTCTTGTAACGAACTGGCTGTGATCAGACCAGCGTTCAGCATGGACTCTCCATTACGGATCCAACCCAGCACCTACAACACACACACACACACACACACACACAGACCACACACAGGCACACAGAGAGTTTTTCTTTTTACTCCTGCTTTTTTTTTTTTTTTTTTTTTTTTAACAGACTGGAATTTAATTGCAGAAGGTCAGATGGTCAGTGGTTCAATACCCGGCTCCTCCAGTGCACATGTTTAAGTGTCCTTTGACAAGATACTGAACTGAAAAGAGTTATATGAATGTGTGTGTGAATGGATGAATGTGTGTAAAGTGCTTTGACTGGTAGATAAGACTACAAAAGCACTATATAAGTGCAGTCCATTAAGTTAGGCTATGAAAAAATCTTGATTAAATCAAACTCAAAAATAAAAATAAAGCAGTCACTTGCAAAAAAGGTGCAAGCCGTCCCCCAATTTGCTCCTCTCCAGCACTCTCTGTGATTTTGCATCCTATTTTCTTTCTTCCTCTCAGTCAGTCAGTCTCTACCTCCATCAGCTCTTAAACATTCTCTCTCGATGTGGCCCGGCTCTTGCCCTTCATCTGTCTCTTCTCATATATTTTCTTCATTGCGTCTTCACCCTTTACACCTCCTCACTCTGTTCCCATTTCAATCCCTTGACTCTCTTCAAAATCTCACCTTGCACGCATTTCCTTACCTCCCCACTTTATCTTCTCTCCCCTCTGCACATAATCGCTTCAGCTAACACACCCCATGCCTCTCAAGCACACGCTCCTAGATGAACTCAAAATCCCATTTGCTCATTGTTTTTTTGGCCTAGTTCTAGCCAAAGGGTAGTCTCTCAAAGACAACCCTCTCTCTCTCTCTGAATCAGCACGCACACCTGCTGTGTGGGTGACGGGCAGCAGTGCAACTGAAGCTTGGCTATAAAAGTGATGATGCAACGCAACTCTGACTCTTGTTTTTCAGCAGCTTCAACAGGGCTGATGTTTCCGTTGCATTTGCCGTGTCCTGAGGCAGAGTTCGTATGAGCGTTGGCTGCTGAATATCACAGGAGCTGTATGATGTAACTCTAATGGCTGAACAAACAGCAGCAATATCCGCAATAATGAGCACATATATGATTCATTGGTATGGTATGGCCTCCCATTAGATTTATATAATATATTTTAATATTTCATCAGGCCACTATAGCTGACACCACTTTACTCTACTTACATTGCTTTTATCTTTGTTATGACCCCTGCTCTATCCTTAATCCCTATTCTTAAACTGTGCCATTTCTTAATAACATACAGAGCACAGTCCTAACATGTAACTACCTCTGGGTTTGGGACATTTGAAGCCAAAAAAAAAAGAAAAAAAAGAGAAAACACACTAACAATAGTAACTGTAGTGAAGTGGTGATCTCTGCCCAAGACTGAAAGGCTAGGATATGTATAAATAAATCAGCAGCAGAAATATACAGGCTACAATTACCAGAGTATGGCTGTGTCCAACTTTAGTGTAATAAGGGTTGCAGTTATTTTCCCAGGATTCAGTGCAGGGGGTGTAATAGCAAAGCTTTCCCCAGGAAGGAATGGATGGCACATTGTAGAAAACTATACTGTAGATTATAAAGTGAGCTGCAGATCATTCAACTATATTTACTAGATTGAGAAAGAGAAGCCATCTCTTAAGACATTTCTCATTTACAAATCACTATTAGCTGCACAGACAGGCACAGCTTTCTGTAACAGGCCATAGCTGCATATATAGTGCTGCCTCTCTGTAGGCAGATGAGTAAAAATAACACCATAGCATCATATTGGCATGACACTATCATCACTGTCAGATCTGTTTAATCAACGTGATACCAGTATATCTTCTGAAATGTTTTGCTGCAGTACACTTTGGGTGTAATTTTGGTTATTTTAGTCTCAGTTACATGTCTGCCACCACTTTTGTCCATTTTTCATTAATTCTAGCACAAGCTGAGGCATAAAGCCTGTTGTTATTCGGCTGCATCACTATGATAACAGGCCTTGTTATGAAATTGGCTCCATGTTTGTTTTTGTTTTGCTTTGTAATATCAGTCGGCCACATCGCAAAAAAAAAAAAATCCACGCAATTTTCTTTGCTGTGATTGTATTCAACTGCTGAATGAATATTGGGAGGGAGTCGCGAGTTGACATGTTCTTCACTGACACAGCATTAAGCTAAAAAATTCTGTCTCTGTTCTTCCCCTATCAAGTCAGATTCTCTCTGGTCCATTTGTCTTCTTTAATGCTGAATTTCCAATTGTCTCCCTCTCTGTTTGAATCTTGGCTCAACATCCAACCGTACCGCTCCGTCTATTCCCCAAAGTCAGAGACAGATGCGGACAGATGAAATACCGTGAGTGAGAGAGAGAGAGAGAGATTGTTGACACAGGGTGAGTCATCTACCCATGGTCATGTACAGACAGAACGTACTGTAGCACTTCAACACATTCTGTAGCAATACGCTGCTACAGAGGCTTTCCACATTTCAATTTGACCTCTGTCTTAGGAAGAAAAAAAGCAGTACAGATGTGTGTGTTTGTGTGTGTGTGTGTGTGTGTGTGTGTGTGTGCGTGTGTGTGTTTGTGTGAACACAACATCTTAACTCTATATACAACTTATAACATTTAAATATGCTCAAAGTCTCCAGAATGCTTCCTGGTTAAAAAACAAAGTAAAAAGGCTTGCTCCTTTGCCGCTTGTTTTTTTTTTTTTTCTTGTTTTGTTTTTTGTTGCTGCTCTCTTCCTGTTTCACTCTTTTGTCCTTTTTCTTCTTCAAGTACATACCTGTTTGACTTCAGCCTGTAGATGCCTTAATTGGACACACTGCTCCAGGTGTCTCCTGTGCTGCTCTGCTGCCAGGTCCAACTCCTGCTGCTTCTCGTGGAGAAACTCCAGCAGATCCTGGACCCGTGTTGCCATGTCCACATCTCTGTCGCATAACAACTCCACACCTGCACACGGTAGACATTTCATTACGTTACCTTTGGCTGTCATTTAGCTAGCTTTACCCTCAGTCTTTGCAAAGTTCTCCCTCCTCAGTTACTTACTCCAGTTAGCACTTGTGCCTCTGCTATTTGCAAATCAAATTCAAATGAATGTGTATTCCCAACAGATTCATCTTAGATGAGAGTACTGTATGTATTTTTGTGTTGCATTTAGTCTGTTCTCTAATAAATACTTCAGGAAGTGTAATTTACTCTCTCACTCACCGGACGCCTGGACCTCTGTGACATACTGCAGTAACTCTTGTCCCTGGTGGATGACGTCAAAGGTGAGGTTGTTCATTGTGAGCGCCTTGTCTGCATGATGTTGTAGCCTCTGTTCGGCCAGCGTCAGGTCCTCTGTGTCAAAGTCACTCATCTGCTGAGACAGTTCCTCGTTCCATGACTCCAGGTCCGAGATGATCTGAGAGGTGGAGAAGGGCCAGAGAGAGTAAGAGACAGAAAGAGGGCTTAACTTACACATAAAATGGGCAAAAATAGGGTTACCTTTTTATTTGTTCATAAAAGGATTACAAAAAATGTATAGTTATATATAATATTTTGTTTGCATTTTTTTTTATTTGATGGTGAAAAGGAAAAATGGAAGGAGAGACAAAGCTCCCTGACTGAATTTCAACCAAGAACGTCATGGTTTTCACACTGCTGAGGCAAATAAGATGACTTACAAAATGAATCTCACCAGCACAAACATTCAAAGGAATAAACAGCACAGCAAAAAAAAAAAAAGAAAAAGAAAAAGAAATAACCCAGCCATTTAATTATGCTTACAGTTGTATGATTAAGAGATGTTTTGAAGTCAGACAGTTTAATTGCTGTAATCCAACACCCTGAACTGACTGCCAAAATAAAGGATAGCATATTACACTGGTGATGCATGGCTGGTGAAGCAGATGTACTGAGATGTCAGTGCTTGTCTCTGACTGCCCACGCACACTGAATCATGATACCATGGGCACCTTGATCCTGGCACCATCCACCTCTGTCTGTCTGTTGTTTTTTTTTAAACACACTCAGCAGGTCAGAGTTTACCCACTTCTTGCCCAGGGGCATGTGGAGTTTTTATTATAATTTGAGAAAGTCTGATACTATAAACAAGTTTTAATTATAATTCCCATTTTGTGTGAGTGTATCTTATTATCATCTAGTCAATTTAATAATGTGCTTCCTGATTTGCTCTGTTTGTGATAATAGCTTGCCGTCACTGCTGTGGAGCACTCCTTTTCCTGGAAGGCATTTACTATGTGACATCTGCAGGATGTGTTCAGTTTAATTAAAAGCATCATCGAGAAAGAATCAAGTTTCATTAAGTAGATTTGATCCAAGTTCATTTGTGAGTGAGAACAGCATTTCTTATGAAAAAGTAAAACTGTCAAGAGCAGCAAAATGCATGGCATGACTGTACTGCACTTGGAATAAATGAAACTGATGACATAATGATATAGGAGAGATCCAGACCTTATAATGTGAGAAAAGTCATTATTTTCCCTTTTTTCAAGGCTTTATTTGGGACTGTATTTGTATAAACAAACTGCACCGCTGGCTTTTATTTGGGGCCTGGTATACTGTAAAATTAAATGTTCATGTCGGATTAGCACTTTCAAGAATGACATTCTCAGCACTGCAGCCGTAACACGGTCCATGAATATACATGCTCTCAGCTTCGTGGGTGAAAGTCTGAGGTTTCTCCTAAGGTTTGACACTTGTGTTTGTCCAAAATTCACATGATGTGGGTGCACATGGTTGTATGTCTGCAATCATAAGATGGGAAAGCTATGGTTCAGTAAGATGACTCCTAAAGTGTAACCGAATATCTGTGTGCAAATGCGATCCTCCCAGGCCATGCCATTTGTAATTTCCTATATCGCTCAAGTACTTCCCCAGGCTAGAACTGATCCCGTCGAAGTATGTTGTAAATCAAGAGTGCTAGAGATAGAGGTTTTATTCATAACGCAGCAACGGTACGGAGTGATAAGACTTGGCAAAGGCTCGTTGTGCATTTTAGCTGGGACAATTTACTGCAGGCTGAGTATATGATTATGCTGTTTGTCTCTTATAATTTCTTCCTTCCGCTCAGATTCATTCAGCACAAGTTTCTCACAAAAGCCAGAAGGAATGAGACGTTGTTTGGCTTTTAAGAACTTAATACTTTTTAGTCATGCAATAATGTGATTTGCCAAAAATGGATAGCATAGCTGCTAACTATGCAGTGCATAGTGGTAAGTGAAGGCACCTTCGCCAGCCAATGTCATCAGTCCAACACTAACTTCTGTCAATATGAGGGGCAAAATTTGGTTATTGTTTAGTGGACAACACAGACCACCTGCATGGACGTCCTCATATTTTGCTGCAAAATGTTTCTGTAAAGCAGACGTCAGTTTACAACCTCTTGCTTTCTCTCTCCTCTGTCACCTTATGAATGTTAATATCGGCTCTAAACATCAACAAGATGCAATTCCAATAACTTAGGATCATCTGTATATTCCTCAAACTCCTCTGTGATAGAGTGTTTTGCTGCTCAGGCTGTACCTTCCTTCACTCAGCATGCCGTTGACACCTTATGCTCAAAAACAGCTTCTTCCCACATATTCAGCTAGCACAGCTGGTAAGTCACAGGCAGTGAGGGACCTGCTGAGTTTTCTCAGAAACAAACAGAAAGCGGCAGAGTGGCTTCTCAAACCTGGATCCATACAAGCCTCAGACCAAGGAGATATCCTCCACTAAACAATGAAACCCATAGTAAAGCAACTTTTTTAAAGTCAAGAAACATTTATTATAAATCCATTAAAGCAGTAGTATCTATTATTCAAAACAATTAAGAAAAAATGATATAAAAGTCTATTTCAGAACTGAAAGGTTCTTAGAGCACTACACCTCTCCATTGAATATGTTTATAAAAAAGTAAGATAAACCTCTTCTACAAAAAAGAGCTTATTCTCTCTCCACATAGAAAAACGTGCTTGCCATATGACATTGTACACCAGGAATTTGGATTCACACAAATTCCCCGGCAATAAATTCTCCTCTTTATAGAGTCGTGGCTTCCTCGGCTCCCACACACAGTAATCTCATCAAACCAAAATAAAATAATAACCTCTCTCTAACCAATTTGATACTTTTTCAAATCTAGCAACAAAGTAGAAACTTACCAGGCACTCATCTACACTCTGCTCTCCTCTCCTCTTGCAGTTGAGTAAAATGCCCTCTGTGTGCAAGAAGACCATTTCCCTCAGCTACCAACACAGTGAAAACTAACTAATGGAGGAGATAAGTCTCCTCTTTGACTATGTTTTTTTTTTTTCTCTCTCTCTCAGTGGAGTGCAGTGATACAGAGCTTATCGCCAGAGAAGAAAGCGCTGTGAGGCGAGTGTATGTCTCACCTAAACTCCTGCCCTCACCTCAAACACACACACACACCCCCAGTCATCCAGGAGGGTGTGTCATAGTGCATGAACTAAATACCTCCTCCACCCATCTTCATGCTGGAGCAATGTGTCATATTCATCTTGTGTTTATGTGTGTGTGTGTGTGTGGCTGTACTTCACTGTTCTACATGAGTGATTAGCAGATTCACCACTGTTCCCCGACATGACACACAGAACTGTGATGTAATGTAAGACTTAACTGTTCTTTCAGACTTAACAACACAGGCACAGCCCACCTGTACAGCAGCAACAGAGCTTCTATTAGCACACAGTGAAGGAGAGTTCACGCATGGGAAGACTTGTAATGTAACATCATATATAATAGGATGTTTTTCTCATTCTGTGGTGTGCAAAGTGGTTATATCTCACATTTTACATCTATCAGATATCATAAAAAGTCTTTCCATGTCATCTACTCCCATGCAGAGTTTGCATCGTGAAGGTTGCTGGTGTAAACAAATCCAGTTGACGATAGCAGGAAAGGCAGAGCAAATGTTCTGGGTAATAATAGAAACGTAATAACTGCTACGTTATCAGCAAGCAAAAGGCGTTTAACCTAAAAATGATGCGCATCTGAAAAATCAGGTTTGGCAGACGTTACAAGATGTAACTTTCTGACATCAAATCCATATTATTAACGTAACTGACACGTACTCGACTTCCTGCAGAGCAGAGGGAGTAATGTGATTATTATTTAAAACCACTACCCTACACACACTTTCATTCAAGCTCCTCAGGCTCACCGTGTCTGCTGCAATTACTTTACACAAGCTTTCTTTTATACTTACATTATATCATCATGAATATGAGCCTGCATCTCTGCTCTTGGCTTTTGCCTCTAAAGTGACAGAATGTTATTCATCAGTCAAACTAGTATGGCTCAACAAATATGATTGATGGCCGTGATAAACATCACAAGAAACGTAAAAAAAAAATATATATATATTCTAAAGGAGCAGTCATCATATCTGAGCACCAGCAGAGAGAAGCATTCACTCTCACAGTGGGACGTTAAGGAATTAGTAGATCCAATGCAGCCAATTGCTGGCTGGAGAGGTGGGGGGGGGGGCAAAATTGGAATGAGTCAGTGGATGAGATGCATCAAGTGGAACTAAATGCTGGATGTAGCACATGCGAAAGTATCGCTGTGAATTCAACCAAGCTTTGAATCAGCAGGAATCCTCGCGACAGGACTCTGTCTCTCTTTTACAATGCAACAGTCCATCGGCCCAGAGTCACAGTCATTTTGGTTTAGTATGTCTCTTGCCACATGTAATTGATCCTTTTGCATTCAAGAAACGAAAAAAACAGACAGAAAAAATTCTGGTCCACCTGGTGCCCATTCGTGAAGCTCTATTCCCAACTATTTTCCCCTCAGCTGTCTTTTTTTTTTTTTTTTTACACTCTTTTTCTATCTTTCCCACCCTCACTTTTCACCTGATCATTGCAGGATATAACAAAAATAAATACTCATCACACAGCAAGCCCCCATCTCCCAGCCTACTCACGTCGATGGCGTCCCTCTCAAAGATGCGGAGCTGGAGGAAGAGCTCCAGTTTGATCTTCCTTTCCTGGAACAGCTCCTCCATCTGGCCCTGGGCCTCGTCCAGCTGCTGCAGCACGCTCTCGATGTGGGCCATGGAGCTGTTGTGGGGAGTCTTGTTGCTCGAGATGGCCGAGTCTCTGTGGAGAGAGTCAAATACAGGGGAGGCACAGTTTATATGTGGTCAAAGATGTGGCTCCCAGTTCTTGTGAAGACATCCCTGTGGAAGTTAAAGAAAAACAATCTTTTTTTCTTTTGAATAAAATCCCTGCTCCTCCGCTCAGCTTACTTTTCCTATAAAAGAAACTCCCTTCTATCTTTTGCCTTACTTTTAGTATTTCTTTTCCTGTTTCACTATCACATGATGGTCCGATGACTGCAGAAACAATGTCAAATCACTAAGGCCAGGGGCTTTAAAGAACTCTTAACTCCTCTATGTGTTTGTAGTGTGGCTTACCCTAATGTGTATTTCATATTACAATATTCTGACTTAAGTATAGCATGTGATAACAGTGCTAACCTGAGCTGCTGTATAAGGTCCTCTCCCTCCTTGATGACATTGACGGTAGCCTGCAGGGTGGTCTGCTGCTGCTGGCCAAAACGCTTGATCAGGTCCTGCACCGCTTCCACTGACTCTGCATACACATCATCCAGCAGCTCCTTCTGCAGCTCCTCCAACCACGTCCACAGCTAACAGTGAATGACAGAACAGGCGAGCCAGTTAAAGTTTGGGGGGGGGGGGGTGTCAGCTAAACACAAACAGAAATCAAATCCAACCAGTTCTGCTCAAAGCTGGTGTTTTGTGAATGGTCATCTTTGTAACAGATTAGCCATCTGGGTGAATTGGCTCAGTGTACTAAAGCCCTGGCACACCATCCAGGCTGCAGGAGGGAGACCCTGGCACGTACGGTCTGTCTAACACCCACACTGCCTGCTCGCAAACAGGTCTGCTGTGGTATATTGTTACCATCATCCACTTAGTAACACACAGGAAGTTACATATTACCTGGCGTGAGTGGAATCACCTGACTGAATGAGTAGTTATTGAAATGCAAAATGCTTTTTTTATTAAAGACTAGTAGCAGTTTAATTTAGCAGGCTAGACTAAAGATTAAGTGCCTTTTATCTGAAGTAACTTCATCTGTCTGCTTCATAAAAATCAGTGCAGATCAATCCCCTCTCCTCCAGTGTAGTTCATGCTCCGTCTCCACTGTAAACTGTTTGATGCCTTTCAACCTGCTGGACGGCATCCAAAGGCTTCTACTGAACTAGAAGAGGTGATGGGCAGGGAGGCTGGAAACATTCACTTGCACACACACATACACACATAGGAGGACATGGCATACACACACACACACACACACACACACACACACACACACACACACACACACACACACACACACACACACACAAAGGCTCACATACACACAGAACACACGGTGACCTGCACCAGTGTGAGCTGACAGATGGGGTGAAGGAGATTAGTCCATATGGACATTAAAGACTATCTTCATTAATAACACCATGGCTCTGACTGTCTCTGAGTCTATGTAAACAGGATGTAGTGTTAACACATGTAGAGCACAGTGCTCTGTCAGTGTGGAGAGGTTCAGTCTGACAAACATGTACAGTGAATGACTTTCACATTAAAATGACACTGCGGGAGGAACTAAGGGATTGGGGAAGTGATCAGCAGGTTTAGGTATATCGTTGGTTTGCTTTCTTCTCTTTGCTGCGTAGTTTGAGTTTTCTTTATTCACTTTTTAAGAAATGAGGTAAATAATATTAAAGAAAATTAAAGGCATGATCATCATTATCACAGGGAAGGAGGAGGCACTTTGAGCGAGATTGCCTTTAATTTGTGTAAACACATGTGCACTATAGAAGGAAAGGAAAGCACATGGAGAACATAATGACTCAAGCAAAAAACATGTGCAGGAGCATTTTGAGGAATGATGCACGTTCACACACACAAACACACCCATACACACACACACACACACACACACACACACATAGAAACACACACATAGAAGAACTGAAGGCAATGACGTAAAAAGCAAATACTTGGTGTAGATGTGTGAAGCACTTTAAATTTTGATCACAGCTCATGAAGTGTGTGTGATCTATACGCAACATTATTATTTATTTATTTTATTTTTTTTACATAAACTGCAATAACAATTCAACATAGTTAGCCAATGCGACAAAATTAAGATGACAAATGCAAAAAATTAACTGTGATCATTCCTGAAAATGTGACGGCATTTTATCTACAAGTGGTGCTACAGAAATATCATTAGTTTAATCAGTCAGGTCCTTGGACTTGTGTACAGATATGTGGAACTAAAATGTCCCTCACATTGCCATTGTAATTTTTAGACACCGTTCACAGACTCAGTCCACAATGACTCAGTTGTTGATGGTGAACAATGAATGAAAGGTTCTTACTGTGGTTCCTACCTACAATGACAAGTAGGAGTGTGATCAATAAATCAATATTCCTCTACTTTCTTGGCTCCTGACTTCTTAGAGATTTAGTAGCATTGAGTTGTAGCAAAAGAGAGGAGAGGAGAGGAGAGGGAGATACACACCTCTTTGACGTGTGTGTGGAAGGCAACAGACATGTCCAGCAGGACTTTACGCTGTTCAACTCGTCGCACAAAGTCCTGGATGCGATCTTCGAGCTGGTGGGCAGCCTGGTAGATTTCCTCTGGGTCACACTCTCCGGTCTGGGCCAGCTGCTCTGCTGCCTCTAGCAACTTGTCAGCATTTGTGTAGGTGTTCTGAAACGTTAACATTAAGTATATTAAAAAAATAAAAAATGAGAGTACAGTATCTCGTGCATCTCGCACAACATGGTGGTGCAGTGGTTAGCACTGTCGCCACACAGTAAGAGGATTCTGGGTTCAAACCTGGGACATGTACTGTCTTGTTAGTTTTGTATATATGTGTCAGATGTAGGTCATTTCATCCCTGTCCTCTAAAATATGACTTTATGTAACATTTTATCTGATGTTATGTATATACAATGGATCGCAACAGTCAGACTTGCATTTTGTTTTGTTACTGATTTGATGTTTAGAGGAAAAAAGAATGTGACCGGATGTAGATTTTTGCTTTCACTTTCAAATGCATTACTTTTCAAACTCACCTGTGCAACCTCTTCAAAGTCTTCATGTCTCTTCTGCAGAGCCCGGGCTCTGTGCAAAGATTTCCCAACACCAGTGTGTTTACTGAGGAAGGCCTCGCCATGGTTTTCTATCCAGTCCAGCACCTTGGAACACACACACACACACACACACACACACACACACACACACACACACACACACAAACACAGTATGTACATATTTAAATATGCACAGCGGCACAGGGTAACAACACATTAAGAATGCAGTTCAGATTTTCAAGCAGTAGGGGGTGCAATTGACTAGAAAGGCTGTATTCAGATCACATTAGAGTTAGAGTAGTCTATAGATGTCATCTCTCTCCCTCATCCCTCTGTCTTGCTCACTCGTCCCCTCTGCTCATCCCCCTTTTTTTTTTTGCTCCTTCTCTTCATCTGCACTCCATCTGTATAAATTACACAAGTGTGGACAATTCAGTTTTACTAGATAGGAAATCCAGAGCAGTCTAAAGTGTAAACATTTCCTCTGTGGATGAGATTAGCTATAAATCTTTGTGCATAATTACCTTATTATCTATTAAACAGATGGCCATATTCCATCTGTTTCTATGCAGGGTAATGAAGGGGATTTTCATGATGTTTTCAAGGTCTCCCAGAGAATATTTCCATGGGACAAACACACATGAACATGTGCACAATGCCCTCGACACTTAACGTGACAGTAAATTGCATCACCATGGAAACCACTACCAAGAGAAAAAGGGGTGATGAAAGAGCGGATGAAAGATGGGAAAGACAGAACTGCAGAGACACAGCAAGGTAGAAAGAGAGAGAGTGTGAGAGAGAGAGAGAGAGAGAGAGAGAGAGAGGGAGGAGGGAGGGGGCAAAGAGGCAGACAGGAGTTCATGCCCAAAGGGTAGAAACGCAGAGATGACACTATACACCAACTCAGTAGTTTTGATCTAAGGGCTCTGCCATCCAGACACTCATACAGAAAGATATAGACTCACTCTGACGACTCAGGAGGAAGTGAAAAAAGGCTTTGAAGGAGCTGAACTGATTATATTATATCCTTAATATCACTAACCAGTGTGGATGCTTACAGAATATCCCCCTGCAAAACAACAAAGATTTCTAGAATCTTCATAACCATTGAAATATAGTGAGGCAGCAACACTTGCGTACTGTTTGTATAATAGAACAGTTTCCTATCCTTTTTATTAGCCATCTTTGTTGCTAGCAAAAACAATTTACAGCAATACCAGCCTTAAATCAAGTTTTACAGATTAAAGATCATCAAACTGAAATTAAATTTAAAGCTCAAAAGGAAGATTAATACCTGTAAAAATGTTTGGTAGGTTAGATCTGAGCAATGGTAGTGCTTTGTGTTACTTAGCACTTTCTTCAGTTGCTTTTTGTGTGTCTGTATGCGTTGCTTACTTGCTGCACGTCCTGCTGAAAGACACACAGCTGTAGGCGCTGGTGTAAGCGAACTTTGCGATGCTGCCAGATGTTTTCCAGCTGCCTCTGGTGATGCAGTACTTCGTGGATGATGTCCAGGACGTGGTGTACAGCCTTGGAGTAGTTGGCTGATGCCATCAGTGAATCAGCACTTCCTGGGGTCAAAGGTCGCTGCAACTTGTCGAGTAGAGACTTGCCATCCTGGCTTACCTGTAAAGGGTAACATGTAGTTTGACTTGAATATTATATAATATATAATTATGAGTCTTATTTTGTACTCTGCAAATTTGGTGTCAGTATTTGCATGTACCTGTGTGTTTTGCACGATCCCTTGTATGTGTGTGAGTGAGTGAGTGTGTGTGTGCATGGATGTGTATACTGGCCTCGGAGTATGCGGTGGTAATGTGCTCATATAATCCCTGGTGATGGTGGATTGTGTCTTCCAGATCCTGGAGTTCAGAGGGCAGCTCTCCTTCACCACAGGCCTTACACCACGGCTCCACTTTACTCATGTACTGGGGACAGAACACACAATATAAATACTGCAAAACACAGACCCACATATATACAGTTTATTAAGTTATATACATAAATGCATACAGGATTATATTATACTCAAATGCTGTATCACATACTTGCTACCATTGTTTTCTATCCTAATGCACTTTTAATGATTTGAATGCTGCGTCTAAGTGTCTAATTTACCTGTTCTCAGACTTTAGCTGTCTGCTGTTAACCCTGAGCTGTCTCTGTCAAAACTGTTATTGAGGTAAGGTGTAAGGCGTATACAGCATAATGAATACTACTGCATACCGCTTGTTATTTACAATGCAGTATTCATTGTGTATGCATGATGGGACTTTTGTATTAAAGCAGTAGTTACCTTTGAAAAAAGGTTTGGTTGATACTGAAACTGATATCATGGTGACAATATAAAAATATACATTAGAAAATGAATTTCTTATCAAGCCTCTAGAGACAGCAGTAAAGACAGTTTTACAGAAAGCTTGAATAAAATAATCATTATTATGACTATTCTGTATAAGGAAGGGGAGAGGGGGAAAATGTGTGTGTGTCTCTGGAGATTGGCTCTTTGCTCTAAATGCTTTCTATCATAGCAACTCAGTCAATCAAAAGCAGAGTCCATTTTGCCACAGATATAAAACGCAAACATACAATGTCATGTCTGTAACACTGCTTTTGTCCAGCTACATATTGACAGCAAAGGAATCTCAATTGCTTACATGGATGTCTACATTAAAGACTGTTGCAGCCACTGAGCAAGCAATAGATGTCAACAACTGACTAATGTGCTGTTACTGCAGCCATAAGCAAAACAATAGAATGCAGTATTGATCATTTAGAAAGTCTATTAGGGATAAAGCAACCCCAGTGCTTGTATTGGATATAATTGTACTGGAGCCAAAAAAATGTTCTTCTTATTTCTCTTTCTCTTTAAATCTGTTGTTCTATCATGTCTTTTAAAGTGTATAAAAATATAATAAGGTTTGTATGTATGTATGACAGAAAATCTTGTCTGTAACAGATCTAATAGTAAGCTCCATCCCACTTCTGATTTACACAGTACGTACTGTATGTATGTGAGAATGCAGAACTTTATAAATGCTGTATATGCAGGTACTTTGAAGCAGCGGAGTTGCCAACAGTGTGTTTAGTTCAGCCGTAAATGTTTGCATATATGCAGGATAAATACATGTGTTTTAGCCTATATAATTGAACCAAAAATACGCATTTACTGAAGTGTGGTGACATCATCAGAGCTGTGCTTCAATTTCTGTGTGTCTGTCAGTGTTGCGTGTCTGTACCTGGTCTGCTTTCTGGTGGAAGCTGGCAGACATCTCCAGCAGGGTGCTGCGTTCATCCAGTGCCGCAGCGAAGGCCTTCCACTCCTGCTCCAGCTGGCCTGAGATCTGCTGGATCTGCTGTGAGGCATAGTGGCCTGACTCCAGGAGCCGGTTCCCTACTGACATGATCCGATTGATGTTCACATACACATTCTGTGTTAAAGGAGAGACAGAGAAACAAGACGTCAAATATTAAAATACATACCATAAGAAATTGGTTTTAATTCAGTCAAATTCTTAATATAATTCTGAATTTGTTTCTTTATCCTTGAAATGTTCTTGTATATATAGAGGCTACAGTCCTCGCTGCAGCTGGCCCCCGGTTCGACTCCCGCTTCGGATGGCCCTTTCCTGCGTGTCATTCCCCCTCTCTCTGCCTCCCCATTTCCTGTCTCTCTACTGTCCTGTCCATTAAAGGCACAAAAATCCCCCAAAAAATATTAGAGAAATGTTCTTGTATGTAGAAAGACAAAGTGGATACTAATGTGTGCAAACAAAGGTGTTAGAGTCAAAGTTCAGTGGTTTAAATCTAAAGACAGCTGAGCTGAGGCACTACTCACTCATGTAAACAGGATGCCAGGTAAGGTATTTGTGCGTTATGGTTTTATTTTAGTTGCCATGATGCATGAAGCTACAACTATGTCTTCTAACAACCAAGATTGGCTGTATTTTTCCAAAGCAATTAAGGTATGTTTGTGAAACATATTGGCCACAATTACATCCATGTGCAGAGTAAAAAGTCAATACATGCACCCTTGTCATAAGCTACCCCTCCCTTCTCCCACACACACACACACACACACACACACACACACACACACACACACACACACACACACACACACACACACACACACACACACACACACACACACACACACACACACACACCCTTGTGGACATGAAAAAGTCATTCACTTGGGAGGCATAACCCCCATGTGAATAATGAAAAGAAACCCATTTGCCTCTTAATCTTTCAGTCTTTTTTAATATATGGGCTCCAAGCTGTTTTGTGTAGATAGGCACGGATCAGCAAACGCTAATTAACAACTGTGTTATTATTCTATTCAATTACTGCTCCTGGAGCCTATTATGGCTCTTAGTTCGCTTGTTTCAATCACAACGGGAAGGAAAGATGAACCAAGCACCAGCTACAGCCCTCGAACAGAGTCAGGGTCCTGGGAAGAGCGATGATTCTACCAACACAAATTGTGAGCACTCATCAAAGCTGCAGACACTGGAGTGGCGCTTTGTTTTGTTTAAGCTGTAAGGCTTTGAGATTATTTCTAATGGTGCATTTTTGTGAAATTTGGGTTTAGAAATGGTCTTGAATAGCTTTACTTTTGCTTGTAGGACTTCATTCGTGTGTAAACTAAGCAGAGACATTCCCCTCTGTCCAAAATCCAGGAAAATCTTGACACTGGGACATCAAAAGTACAAGATTAAGTCTGATGTTGGCTGGAGGATAATAGAGACAGTGGTGTGCTTAGAAGTATGGCTCACATGAGAAATCAAGGGAGTCCAGCTGCTCTCCAATACACAGCAGTAGGTAAGTTGTGATACACAAAAGAACAGCGGTGCACAGTAAAAGTACTATAATCCTATTAGAAATTTTACAAAGACGCAAATCAAACATCACCGGAAGAAATATCTTTAAGCTTCTATAGGTCTTATGTGGTATTATACTACAGGAAACTTTGGTGATTTTTAGAAAGAACACATGCACTGAAAGACCTCCAGGAGAACACACACCCCATCCATAAGCACATAAATATACACAAACAGGGGAAGAGGGGACTCTGGGAAAAAGGGAGAACAAGAGTTACGGAGTCACAAGCAATAAGCCTGAAGGCCTTCCAGCCATCTGCACAATTATGAGGGGAATGAGACTGGACTACTTGAAGGCACAGAGTGGTAAAGCCTTAATCCAAACCTGATGGATGAGGGAGAGGGGGGTGGGAGGGTGAGAGGGTGGGGTGGGCGCTATTCCTGATTTAAACCTGATGAGGACATGAGGCAAGAAAGACAGAGAACCCTGTTGACCCAGAAATCTATCAGTCTTGCTTTGTGAATAACAGAAGAAGATGAACAATTGTCCACAACAGCAAAACTTAACAGGCTTCCTGTGTTGCAAATGGCCATAGAGACACAGGATGTGACAGAGGCCCCTCTTTGTTTCCTACCCAGTGTACTATAGCTACTTTGACCCCTGAGTGTCCAGTGGAAAATGTATGTCTTCAAAAATTCTAGCAATGCAAAGAAAGTTAATGTCCATAACTTCAGACCCGGCGCTACACATTCAGAAACCAGTGGGAGTTAGCTGACTGTTAGTAAACCTGCTCTATGGGAACAAATGGCTAATTCATTTGTTTTGATTCATATTTTTTGACCTTCAAACTACTTCATTCTCCAAAAATTCTGTCACTTTATTTTGAAGGCGAAATAGAGTATAAATAAATAGCTCTCTGTAGTTTCCACCACCTCCTGCATCAGTGTCCTTTGAGGCAGGAAGGGTTATGTTTCTAAACTGAGCTCGGAGGTTTCAGTACTGAGAAAACAAGCAAATGAGCAATGAGGGGACACCTGCTAGAAAAGGAAAACCCTAACTGCACATGTGCCCTAACATGAAGCGAAACACCGATTTGACTTTGTGTCGGCTGTAAGTTTTAACCTAAAAGTTTGACACAATGTTTTGCCAGATCAGTCTCCTGGTAAAACCCCTCTCCACAATTGTCCCGCTTAAAAAAAACGACAAGCCACCTGAACAATGACAACCCCAGCTTTGAATAACTGTCACTGTTCACTGGTGTACTTGTTATCTCACAGATCAATTCCACTACAGCCAGCTCTCCAGAGTTCACTGGGACTGTTCTGCATCTCTATGAAAATATCTTGTCTACAAACTGAAGGCAAATCACCTCTGTGCCCTCAGGGCTGTCTGCCATTTTTCTTCTGCTCAACCATTTGGGGCACTAAAATGATCACTTGTGCAGCTTGTATAACCTGCATTGTGCACATATATTGTATTTTTTTTATTTTTTTGTGTGTTTAGCATTTTGGCATCTATTCCTATCCCCACAAAGATCCTAAATGTTTCATGACTGCTTTTCTAGGCTTTATATATGTAATAGTATATAGACTGTAATGTTGTATAAATCATTATAACAACAAATACCAGTGACTGCAGCCATGACAGAACACAATCAAACCACTACCACAGTTGGGTAACGTACATATTCAAATTTAAATTGCTAAGTGTCCAGCAGGCAGATTGTTTTGCCAGATTGTTTCGCTGGGAATGACCTGTTCACAGTGAATTATAAAGTGCTTGAGGTGAGGATGAGATTTGCTGATTATTGTGCCTGTGTGTACATGTCTACGTGTGCACACAAGTGTATCTATGAAAAACTTACGGGTATAAACTGGCACAATCTTAATCAGCAACTTTATTTTGCCTTCGCAGCAGCAAATGAAAGGGAATTTGTTCCATTTGGATAACAAGGTCTTAGAATAAGAGGCTTGCAGCATCCCACTCTCCTTGACCTGCACAAGTAATTCTCTTCTACTTCTTAGAGTATGTTTTTTAGGGTTATTTTGTGCAATTCATTCCTGCTTTTTAACAAATCATCTGCTGTACACAGTACATATATGTCTGACTCCATACAGGGCAGGTTAAAGAAGTCCAAGAGAGAGTAAGAATTTCTTCTGGTTTTGCAAAGCCAAGAAAATCTACTTTTGAGCTTGTAGTGGAGCTTGTAGTGGAGAGCTACACACTGTATTGGCTGTGGTTTTTTTCTCGCTGTGCCAGAATAATAAAATGGATTTGGAGAATTTATAACTGGATGTTGTGATTTAGGAAAGATTAGCAGTGGAAGAAATTGGTAGTTGGCCACATTTTAATATGTTTTATTTTGTTTAAAGAATTTGGATTTATCAGTACAATTAGTAAAAGTCAATTGTAATTTAAGGTATAGTATAAAATAATGTCCCTTTACACTTGACATGAGAATAGAGAATTCCCTGTGGTTTAAAAGCAAAAGCTGCAACCTTCGAAGAAGTGAATGGAAAAAAATATTTCCTGGTGATTGATTGTGAATCACGTTTGTGTTCTCATTGTCAAAATATTTAAAGAATCTACAGTATTACTACTTTAAGTCCTAGGATATGGCTGTTCATGAGCTGTCCCCACAAAATGTCTTAGTATGTGTAAAATGGATCTTTCACTGTTAACAAAATGAAGAAAAAGAAAAGAAAACAAAAAGAAACTCCTTCATTCTCAAACTCTATTTGTAAAGTGCAGTAACATATCTGCTGAGACATTCATGACATATCGCTTCATAACTGCAGTCACCATTAGCATTTAGACCTTGATTCAAGCTGATAATGCCTGATAGAAAAACTGAGAAAACAGTGTTGATGCAGCGACACATTTTTTGAGACCGGCGATGCCAGTGTTGATTCAGTGGAAGCTGGCAAACATGTAATTGTGTTGTTTCACCTTGTTTTTACTCTCCCATAAATTTTCACGTGTTTTGGAAACACACACAGAAACAAGAGGACACAGGCAGTATCTCTACATGAGCATGAACACACACGCACACGCACACGCACACACACACACACACACACACACACACACACACACACACACACATACACACACACACGCACACACCCCTGACACTGTGTATTTCCATCCAGCCAAGCAGGCGAGAGGAAGGGGAAACGCTGCTTCCTGTGGAAGAATGGGTGGAGGGGGTGTTGGTCACTCTGAGTGTATCAAACTTTGTGCGTGTGTGTGTGTGTGTGTTGTGAATATTTGTGTGACTTTATACTGCAGTTCCATCTGTCCTCTCTACTACTGTTGTCTCAGGGGTTATTGGTTCATCGCAACCCGCAGTTGTTGACACAACTGGCTTTGGGCGGTCACTGAAGCTGCCCATGGGCCCTCATGTTGACACTGCTCACTGCGAATGCTTCCTAACAACAGTGAGACGGTGAGTGGGAGGATGTAGGCCATGGACCCTGCTCTCCCCTGGCTACACTTTTGTCAAACTAACAATAGCAACAGTGAGAGCAAAAAAATATATGGTTTAATATCTTTGCCTGTTAGTGTTGGGTTGATTTTTTTTGCTCCAATCAGAGGTAATGGTCTGAACATGTTTAATTAGTTTTTAGTTTTCTTTTTTTTTTAAGTTTAGATAGTTTCAAAACCAATTACATCTTTGTATATCCTTGTTAATTTCAGATGGATGGTAATTGCTTAATTACATCTGCCAAAAAGGCATCATAAAAAGGTAAAAGGGTACTACAGATGACTGATGACAGGATGGTGTTGTCAACTAGGCATTGCAATACGAAAAATGCAATAGTATGACAATATGAGAGAGTTAGGGCAGAGAACAGTTGGTGGCAGGTGGAGGACAAAGAAGAAGGAAGGATCAGTATCTTTGTATTCAGCAAAACCATTAGGTTAAAGGTTTTGATAAGAGCTGGCAGAGCAGAACACAGTATGACTGCAGGGTTGATACAGTATAATGCCCTCAGTTTATCTTATTAGTCAGCAGCAGAGCCCCACACACTATAGTAAGGTACGAGAGGGCAGGGAGGGGCGTGGAGCAGAGCGGCAGAGGGCAGCAAACAGCTACGGGAGGGGCACGGAGGCAATATGGGTCAATTATGGGAACAGCATTGTGACAAGACATGACAGAGTGGGGCAGAGTGGGGCAGAGTGGAAAACAGCTGAATAATATGAGCGAGACAGTGGCAGGAGAGAAAATATCAGTCTGCAGTAAGTCACAGCCCAAGGGAGAAGATGGTTTGGGACAAAGGCTGTGAAAAGGAAGAGACGCATGTTTGTGTGTGTGTGTGTGTGTGTGTGTTTGTGTGTGGGGTGGTTATACAGCGGTGGGAGGCTTTAGTCTATTGCTATGAATGACAGTAATGATGATAGTTTGTGAACGCATCGCCCGTGTGCGAGTGTGCTTCTGCACTTGTGTGTGCGCAGGACGGAGACAAAGGCAGCGTCTTACCATGCAGTTCATCGCAAAGTGGTTGTGCTGGGTCTGCAGCTCGACAGCGTGCTGGTGGTTCCCTCCGATCTCTGTGTAACTGGTGAGGAAAAGGCCCTTGTTGTGCATGATCCAGTCGAACATCTGCACATGGGAGAGGGGGGATAGAATGCCGTTCATCACTCCTCACTGCACAGACGTCTACAGACTAGTGTCCACTGTGCTTGACCCTTTATTAATGTGGCAGCGTGTTCTGTCTGTGTTCCCTCTCTCTACATGTTTGCTGCGTGGAAAAGGTGTGTTTAATTACAGCTCTGGCATGTTCCATAGCAGGCCTCTGCATTTGCCTCCAGCTCTGCACAGTTCATATAGCTGCATTTCTCAGCCCCAGACACGCAACATCACTCTCTCCTGAAACACTGACGACATACAGGCACACACTCACACATTCATTTACTCTAACACACAGCTCAAACAATATTTGAGCAAGATACAAAATAGGGCCTGAGTACACACAGAAACATACACTTACTCTTACACTACCAAAAAAACTTTTAAAAGTATAAATCCGCAAGTAGTTTTTAACTACGTGTGGACGTGTCAACAATAGTTTTACCTCATCTGTTAAGCTTTTACTACGATATACATACACAGCTTTGTTATTCTGGCCTACATGGGGATGAAAGTTGATCTAAGGACTTAAATGTTTGGATTAATGTAATGTTTTCAAATACCCAGCTAAGACTGACATGCATGCATGCTCACGCATCAGATTAGCTCCTGTGAGACCTGAAATACCTGTATGTATGAAGAAGTAAAATGTAGCACTGGCACATATTAACAGAAGCACCACGGGGCAAAAAGGTGAAGAGGCAGTAAACCAATTAACTTAATCTTATAGATGTAATTATTATCATGTTGAAATAGAATAGAATAGGATAGAATAGAACAGCACCCTGACCTTCTCAGCATCCTGTTCAAACAGTCGCAGCTGGAAACACTGGTCCAGCTTCAGCTTTCTCATGTGCCACAGCTGCTGCAGGTTCTGGCGTGTCCCATGCAGCTTATCCAACAAACCCGTCACTTTAGCCACCAGGTTGTGTGCGTCTGCATGTGCGTGAAACCCATGATGATGGTCGTTGGAATCTCCGCTAGCTCCTCCAGCCCGGTTACCATACCCGCTTTCACCACTACTCCCACCTCCTGCAGTTTGTGACTGTAGCCTTTGGAGCAGCCTTCGTCCCTGTGTGTCGAGCTCCTCTACTGATGCCTTAGTGGCCCTTTTCTTCAGCGCAGCATGTTCTTCCATAAGCCTCCGAGCCCCCTCCAGGTCCCGCGGGAGATCACGCTGGGACAAAGTTTCCTGGAGCTCCTCGAGGCGTGCCAGAGCCCGCGTTGCATCGCTGGCAAAGGTCTCAAATGAGAGCCGCACCTGAAATGAAAGTTAAAAGTAACCTGCATTTTCCAAAGTGGAAATACTATTGAGTTTAATTAAGTATTAGAAAAAGACAAGACTCAATGTTAAGCCCTCTTCTGCTTTTTTCTCAATTGGACAAACAGAGGCCTCCAGTCAAAGACTGGCGTTTTCTGTGTGTCTTCTAAAGACCAAAAGGAAGAGAGAACAAACCTCGATCCAGTCATCATGGTTGTACTCTAAGCTGCCCTCGAAGTCAGCTGTCAGCTGGGATGGGTCCACAATCTTGGTTAAACCCTCTAAGGAGACCATCACCGTCTGGTGTAGGTAAGTGTGTGAGGGACAAATGGAGCAGGAAGAGACAATAATGAGGCAGAAGAGGCGAAAAAAGGGGGGTTTCAGGAATGGACAAAGGAAGGGTAAGGAAGACAGAGAGAGAGAGAGAGAGAGAGAGAGAGACCACCACAATTTACGTCATCATCAGCATCATATTCAAAACTAATCAATCAACACTTAGCTCTGTATGACTCAAACAGCTGATCTGCAGCGTAATACAGTGCGCACCGTAGTTGTGCTTGTACATAGTAATACTGTAGTGCAATGGTTAAGAAAATGTAGTTCCAAAGGAAAGGGCTGTTTGACAACAACATAAAGCAGTGAAAATATTCAAAATAAAGTGAAAATTGTGGTGGCTATCTATTGTAGCTAAAACATGTTTTTGCAGCTGGCCCCATCAACAGCAGCACAACGCTCAGCTTCTGTGCCAGTTCTTCCGGCTGCTTCTCTAAACTGTTAGGGCACCGATCTGAATCTACCGCAGGTAATACACGGACTATGTATAACTACCTCACACAGCTTCACGTCAAATAACCTGAACCATCACTTTAACATGTCTAAATATTTCACACCATTAAACCTGGATTACATGAGGAATGTGCAGAGTCAGAGGATCCACATATCAACTGTTTAGATAGGTGGCATAACCAAAACGGACGTTCCAGACAATATAAGCGGCGTTCGTGTTATCATTAATAAGGTGGAAATACACAGATATAAGCCCTTAGGAAATAAAAACAGAAACTGCTGAGGTTCGCTAGAAATAAACAAAGAGAATACCAAATAAACGGTCAGATTTTGGGGCTGGAGTCTGTCTGACTTCTCTCCTGTATAGATGCTCAACAGACTCAAACCAACGACCTTGTGGGAATAATCATGTCTCACTCACATACAGTACAGCACTTATGTGGCATAATAAAAACAGCAAACAAACAAACAAAAAAAAAAAAGTGGCTTGTCCAAACCCAAGTCACTACAGTTGGGATGAAATGCTTCGCCATGTCCTATATATCCTGTTTCCATAGTAACTGGGTCAGTACTAAATATACCAGCACCACATGCCCACACGGGACAGAATAGTGCCACTGTCACCGAGCAGCAGTCCAATTAGACCTGATAAATTAAGATGGGTGGCTATGCTAAACTAACTACAACCCTAACAGCTACAACAAATTGTTCATCTTAAACTATATTGAAATATACTGTAATCAGCACTGCCAGTATTTTCATCTTTAGTGGAAAACAATAAAATAATCTTAAGCCTATAAATTCAAAAGAGACTAATACTAATACTGATGGTTCATGTACAACATCCACAACAACAAAAACCAGGCTAGTTATGTTAAAAAGTGTCACCTACCTCAAATTCAAACTTGGAGCTGCCAAAGTTGGTCCTCTGTTTCTGCCAGAAGTTGTCTGGCTTGATGATGAGAGCGACGTGGATACAAGAAGGGAAAGACTCCTGAAGGATCTTCAGCAGAGGCTTGATGCTGTCCCACTTAGAACCGCGCATGTCCACAATAACTGTGAACCCATGTCTGGCCACCTCCTCACTGTAGAAACACAAATAAAGAGGTCAGATTCCAGGATAAAGAGCAAATTAACGCAGGAGGGGGTATATTACTTTAATATGATTTCATAATGCTAACATGAAACCATTAGGGCAGCTTAGAATAAAAAACGATAACAGGGAAAGGACGAAATCAATCAGATGTGACTGATTTGTGACTGCATGAGATAAAAAAAACAACGTCAATCTCTTGCATTGCATCATCAGTGCTGCCCATGCAACAGAAATAGAGACAATAAAACCGCATTACGGAAAAAAGACTCATTGTAAAAAATGATCTCTTCTAAGTGTGAAGATGCCAAAATGAAAGATTTAAATCAAAAATCCTGTTCAAATCTCCAGAGTATCTGGGGAGGAAAAAAAATTAAAACATTCAAGCGTTGAAATTTCCACTGCTGCTTACCAGGAGTCGTGCTGCTGTATAAGTCCATAAAAGGTTGTTTCTCAGTGTTAAAGGCTTTAATCTCAATGTGTCTCGCTAGGACACAGAAACAGACGCAGGCCCTCCTGCTCTAACTCACTCTGACCTCACTCTCTGAAAACAGATCGGCCGCCAAATGGGTAGAGAAAAACAGACTGGGGAGGGGGAAGAGGAGAGGAGAGGGGGCGAGAGAGAGAGAAAGCGAGAGAGAGAAAGGGAGGGAGGGAGGGAGAGAGACAGATGCAACAGAAAAAGGGGGAAAGACAGAGAAGTATTTGGACAGGAGAAAGAGCAATCAAGCTGATGAGAAGAGGCTGACCTCCTTCTGAGTTAGTGACACTTGATTCCTTCTCAGCCTCAAACTGGATGGTTGATCACCTCTGTCAGATCTCTTACTCTCTCTAGTCTAACCTCTTCACACAGTTCCTTAAGAGTTGAGCCTGAGAGTCTTTGTGCACAAGCTACGACCGGTATGTCTGGATTCACAGCGAGGTCCTTCTCTTTCACCTTATGTTTTCAGAAAAAAGCACTACAAATAACATCTTTAATATATTCAATATAGTATGTCTTTAAATAAAGAATAAATTGTTAACATTTTATTAATGTTATTAATGTGTTTTTAAACATTCCATTTAGTTTAATTTCCAAAAACTCCAACTAATGTAACCTAATAGAATGTAGTTCATAAAGTAGTTTGTTCTTCTTTTGTTGTTCTTGGACAGAATATCAATCTATGATCTATGAAGGGAGATAAAAAAAAAGTTGTGAAATAAAAAAAGTCAATATACTCAGACTCAGAATATGTTAGATTTTGCCTCCGATATCCCAGCACCCCCCACAAGGAGCCCTGAAGAAACCTGGACCCAATTCTTTGCAGTGACCTGGAGCACGTCTCGCCTCAACACAGCTCTCCAAACTCTACTGTGAAAAAGACTTTAGACTGCAAAGCACTAGAAAAGTGCAGCAACGGAGAGATCAGAAGCAGCAGGACACAAGAGTGCAAACTTCCCTCCGAGCCAATCACAACTGACTCCAAACAGAACAGCCTGGAGCTAAGTGTTAAATGCGAAGGTAAGGTGCTTCTCTGCACAGGACTACAGAGTACAACACTGAAAGAATATCCTGTGGCTAGACACAGTGCGTACTTCCTGGAGCAGTTTTTAGATGCTGGCCCAAACAATAACACAGCGAACTGTGAAACAGGGAAGAAAAGACAACAGACCGAAGAAGAAAAAACTAGTGTGACTAGTGTCTCCATGCAGCTTTGTTTGATCACAACTGACCCACTCTAACCAGACATTATCAATAGCAGAGAGAGAGAGAGATGTTACTAAACAGGGATGAATGGTAACCTACATATAGTAAAAGACTGTTAGCTTTTTAGCATTTTCTAGAGAGTGAAGAGGAAATGAAAGGGGAGAAAAAATAGGAAACGGGGGGTTGAATCTTCACAGAGAATCCAAAATAAAACCATCCCAGCTCTTTGTAGCCTCAGGTTATGCCTCAGCATTTTAAATTCAAGCAAGGTGGGAAAGTCTGACACAAAGAAGGTGATGAGATGTGTGTGAGTGTGTCTGCATGAGAGGCCAAGATGAGGAGTCTGTTTCAAATTAACCCAGGATCCAGAACAGAGTCTATAAGTCAATGCATGTGCATATGATTGTGTGTGTGCATGCCCACAGAAACCCTCTGTGTGTGTGTGTGTGTGTGTGTGTGTGTGTGTGTGTGTGTGTGTCTACATTTCATACCTGGGAATAGTAGCCAGGTAGGCTATGAGCCTGCGCAGATCTTCGGGTCGTATTCTGTCATGGTTGCTCCGTGCTGGAAAGGTGAGAACAGGACCTCCACGTCTGTCTCTGCCACCTTTGGGCAGAAATAAGATGACAAAAAGCGTAATTACATAACAGCTACTTCCCATGTAGACAATGCTTATCCACTGTAGCCAGGTCTGGGTTTTTTTTTTCCCTCATTCATGTTGTGAAAGGCTTGAGCAGCCAGAGATACAGATGCCCAGGACATATGAGTGCTCCACACAGAACCTTCAGCCATTATACCAAGCAGAATAAATAAACAGACTCATTTTAATTTTAAAATACAGTCATTTACCTTCAGCTACACAGTCTGATGCTACACAGTTTAAGTAAGAAATCCTACAGAATACCACCCCGCAGGATGTAAAGTGACTGCCACAGTGTTCTGAGATGACAGCAGCTAATTTGTATGGGTACCATCTGTGAATATGTCTGCAGTTAGTCATGGCTATTCTGAGTCAAATTGAAGGGTCAGGGGTCAAATTAGTCTCACGATGACAAGGCTAGTAATAGCCTTTCAGTCAGACTGCAGCAATAAACTACACCGACTGTTAATGAACAGAGAAAAACACTCTCTCAGACTCACTTACAATTATGGCAATGCCTGTGCAGTTAACAGTAATGAGGTAAAGGTCGGGTCAGAACCATGACGAGTCAGAAACAGTTCAGAGAAATAAGCGGGGACACATAAATAACCTAACAAGTAGCAATTACGGTGAAGGAAATTGGAGTATTCAACAAAATGATAGCCATGCTGCTCTGTTGTGACATTTAGGGGACATACAATATGTGTACTGTGTACCATGTCTTTCAAGCACAAGCGCAACAACAACTTGTAACTGTGCGACTGTGCATGACTTCAGGTACTTAAATAAACAATTAAAGATGTTATTTATGCTGCAAAATAAAATAGGTGTTGTACTGATTCACTGACACTTAACTGGGCATGTTGCACTGTGTGACACTGAACTGTCAGAATGATCTTGATATGACTTCATCTTAATTCACACAGTTGTCTCTTCTGTTGAATTTCTCTCGCATCAGCACACAAGCACAGCAATGCACGACTGACACAAAACCTACTGCCTTGCAAGGTCTCTACAACAATAAAGATACAATTTCTCCTTCAAATAGATAAAAGAAGGAGTTTGAATTCTGGTTCAAAAACAGATACAGTCAAATTTGTAAGGACTGGTTGAGGAGCAAGTTTTAATGAGTGGGCTACAGTGCTGATATCTTATCAGTGAAATCCACTATAACTGACCTGAGAGAAAGGCCACCTTCTCCTTGAGGATGGGAAGCACATCAATGGCCTTCATATCCTCATTGCGATGAAACCCTAAAAGACACAGAGAAAAGCACAGAGAAGTCAGAAAGGCAGCAAGTTCACAACCAAAATCAGACACACAGAAACAGCGAACTGGTCAGCAGAGCAGCGGCAGTTACACCAGTATTAATCTTTTTTTCTTTTTACTTTCACACCTATTTGGCCCGCAGGATGTGATATACTTAGTATGTGCTGAGTTGAGTTGAATGTTTGCTGATAATGCCTCCAATTTTAGCTGACCAGGCATACTGCATGTTTTAATCCACATGACCTCAATCAAGCTTATTAAACATATTTTTTTTAAAAACTCAATCCACTTTCTTTGACAGACTGGAGCCTATAAAAGGCAACATCACTGTACTATAAGCCTGGATATACACCGTTGACAGAACCTGTTCAGCTGCATTTCACAAAAAACACAACCTTATATTTCATAATGAGTTCACTTGGTGTGTTGATATCAATGGACCAAACTGTAGAGCAGAGCAACTGAAAAACATGAATGAAAGTATGAAAGTATGACAAGACAAGCAATGCTATTGTCATTAGTTCCAAAGCAATTAGACTGTCTGCACAATTAGTCAGAAAAGTTTTGCAGCTCTACATGTTTAGCCTGGCGTGGTATAAAAGCCTGGTATACTTAGGATTTTCCACCATGGTCCTATTACGGTATGTTCTTCTAATGACAACTCTTTTGCCTCGCCTCCTCAACAGATGGCACACTGGTTAATACCAGGAAGCAAGATGGTGCAATTCAACACACACAGGCAAACGCACACCAACTGACTTCTATCTCTTTGGTGTGTCAGAGCAGTCAGTTATGAAGACAACTGACTTTGACAGTCGACTGAACAGAATAATGTAGGGATGTGACATACTGTCAAATATCATACCATGTTTCTGATAAAGGGCTTTTATTCAAGTACAGTTCATTCTCATTTCAGTAATATCACAGATTTTCCATCACTGCCACAATGCACAACATTATGATCGCTAAATAAAAAAAGAAACAAGCAATTATAAAAATGTGGCAAATGAAAATGCGAAAAACAAAAGCACTGGAAAGCAGGAAAGCACAATAATGTATAGCGGGAACACTATAATGCAGCAGTTAGTAAAAAAAAAAAAGATCAGCTGTGATATTGACTGCCCTGACCACTGAATACTTGAATACAAGTGAGGAGGTGGGGGAGAGCGCTTCTCTGCAGATGCAGTTAGCTGATGATGTCATCAGATAAACGTCATCTTGCTGTGAGTCATCTCTCTCACATTTTTACACACACACACACACACACACACACACACACACACACACACAGACAGAAGCACATGAGCGACGCAAGGGAGCATGTGATAGAAGATGCATGCTAATGACAATTGTTATGTAGATTTGGTGGCTTTTCATTGTCTTATATATCAAATAGTCAAACCACCAGAGTCAGATCTGACTTCATTGAACTGAACTGACTTGCATATAATCAAAATGGTTCTTAGGTCACTTAATAAGCATCAACTGCATACATTACCCTCAGGCACACTGCACTATGTTGTACCTCAAGAAGTGAAATGTTTGAATAAAATCATCAATCAGAGAAGAGAAGAAAAGAGAAGAGAAGAGAAGAGAAGAGAAGAGAAGAGAAGAGAAGAGAAGAGGCCTATTGAGTAATTTGAATTGAAGTATGTTATGAACTCCTTTAAGTCAGCTTACTTAGATACAGTATTTGTTATTCCTACTGATGAAAACATTGAAAAAAAATGAGAAAATGGGATGAGAAAACAATCAGGAGGATAAAAACAGTAAAATATGAAAAATATTTTTTAGCAGTGTTTTGGTAAACAGAACTTAGGAGATGAAAAGGGAGACAAACACTGAAGAGGAAAGAAGTAAGAACTTCACACAAACACTGTGCTGCTTTGACAGTTAGAATTTAAACATTTAATCACAGTGACTATGAATGGAAATGAGCTAATCAGAATGAGGCTAGACTAATGAGTACTGAATCATACACTCTCACGCAAATACACACCCTTACACAAACTGAATGCCCTAAAATAAAAGTCAATCATGACTCTAAGTTCATTTTGTACAGAAGCCATAATCTGCAGCAGGAACAGCTGATTAGTCAGAGGTGAAATATCTGCTTTCAGAACTGTAATATTCTTCGGCTCACAGCTCGATACCAGCAGGGAGGGAAACAGTCAAATGAAGACATTTTTCAAAATGAGTATCATTAAACCCATCACAGCGTCTTACAGGTTGCAAATCAGTTACAACCGGAAAATATGAAGGAAAAAAAGAGATGTGACAGAATGCAAAAGTGAAGGCCGACAGAAAGACAGATAGATGGATGGACTGACAGATGAAAAGATGAACGGATCAAAGGAAGATTGAGCTGGAAAGGGACGGAGTCTTACAAAGTATGCAGGAAGAAACGACAGGAGCAGAGGAGCACAGGCGGATAATGATTCAAGCAGGAGAGCGTAGAGAAGAATATGGGGACAGACGGAACTGCAGTGTACGGCAAGATAGATAATGATACAGACAGAGGAGACTGCAGAAAGACAAAGAGACAGCTAAATAACTCCTACAGGTTTTAATGGCTCCTGTAATATCGATTTCGTCCACGGTCTGAGGGAGTTAGCAGCAGCAGTCAGGCTTGGATGACAGCGCATTAGCTCGCGGTGGGAAGTGGCCGGACTGGACACAACCTGACTCACAGATAATGTCACAACCAGCTGAGACGAGATGGGACCGGGATAGCAATAACGGTTCCATTCTCTCTCCACGGCTGGCGAGGAGAGTGGAAGGGCGAGAGACAGGCCCTCGCAATCCACACTCGCAGTTTTTATGATCTGTTGCTGCTGACTGTCTCTTTATAACCTGCTGCACCTGTTTCTCACCCAATCCCCCACCCCACCCCGCCCCGCACCCCCTCCTCTGTCTGTCTCTCACTCACAGAAAGGGCAGGTGTGTGTGTGTGTGTGTGTGTGTGTGCTGCGAACATCAACAGTACAGGGCACAAGCAACCAGAAACAATACTCCCACTTTTGCACTTAGTGTGTTGTTAGCACATGTGTGTGTATTTCCTGTGAAGTGTGCCCAGACACATTCCTCACTGTGGCGGTTTATGTAAGATACTGAGGCTGGCACAAAGCCAACACTGACCTCCGTTATACTGCTGCAGCCCTGCTAAAAACTGCAGTTTGGCTCCAGAGCTTGAAACAAGTTGCATATTTTAATGCTGTAAGATTCCACATAAAGTTTTCTATGGCCATAAAAAAAATAAAAAGACAGCAACAAAATATAAACAGCTGCAGGTGTAAGGAGTAAGTTGCTTCCATGGTATGACGGCCCATTGCTTGTGGGTGATGTCAACACAGTAAAATAGGCACAATGCTCCAAGAGCACATACAACCTCAGAGCCTCTCCTAATTTGAGTCATGTTTATATGCAGCAATAACCCATACGATATCCCAGAGAGCTAAAATATTACCCTACACACTGTGATTCATGAAATGCCATCCTCGCCTCTCGCTATACACACTAACGCACCAGAACACACGGGCAGGCACGACAATCTCCTCTCTTCACTACACACCCTCATTTACAAGTCTGCTGAGCTTGAAATAAAGCTTTTCAATCACAGACTGCTTGTTCATAACACACTTGTACTGAGAGCAATCCATTTTACTGGCAGCCTGCACTCAGTGCCCTGGAAAATGAGGCGAAATGTTCGTCCAAGAAATAAGGTTTTTGCAGTTTTTGCTTTTTTTTGTCTTTCTAATTATTATTTCCAAATCTAGATTTCAAAGGCGGAAAATGGAGAAGAAAAGCTAGGGAGTCTTTTTTTTTTTTTCCAGTACTCACTGTGACACATTTACCATTGCATATCTACATATGACAGGAAGTACAAGGTGAAAAGCGCAAGATGAAAAAAATCACCTGCACACATGACAGGTAGTGGATCATTTAGATATAAGATATACAGGAGTGGTGGATGCCTGACTGTCATTTATGACACATACAGTACATGGATATTCACATGTGTACTTACTCTCTCCCTGCACATTTAGTAATGGAGACATCCTGTGCATACATCCATCACAGGGACAATGATAGTGTCATGTGGAGTATTTTTGTGCGTGGGCCCGCTTGACAACATATCATGTATCATAAATGATAATGCTCTTGCCTTTGAGCTGTGCACCTCAACACTTGTCATAGTGGTAATTTGCATTGCACCCAGACAGTCAAATGATTTGTCCCCATCATTGTAGCTTTTTTCCATATAATATATATGCAATAACAATTCAGAGTCCAAAACAGTGGAGGGCTGCAGGAAGAATTCAAAAAACTAAATGTATTTGTCTCCTCTTGTCTTGTCAGAGGGAAACAGGCAAAAAAGAACCTGGAGACAAATGGACACTAGTTTTCTTTTCCCACAACTCTGCAAAATACCACCATGGGCTATCATTCATCATGTGTCTTCACCTGCACAGTCATGGACCTTAGATGTACAGTCAGGGTTTGTCCAATCACATGCAAATTGGAGTTGCAGTTAACCCAGTTTATACTAGTGCAAACGTAGTCTGCTCAGTGATGGCAGCGACTTGTCTAACTGTGTGTTTTTTATTCTGCTTAAAGGTCAGTCAACCCTTTTGGTTTAGCAGTGACATTTTACTACAGCACACAACCACAGAATACTGAGGTGAAGACGCAAAATTGTAGCTTTCATTCAACTCCAAGACCCAGAATGACTAAGCCTATACATGCGACTGAATGGTGCTCGTGCTTGGTTTCGAAATCATTTCCCAGTCTATATTTATGCAAAGCTTGATTTCAAAGTCACTGTGAAAACATTTCACATGCACCTAGAGCAGCGAGTACACTCCGCTCGACTCCTGCTGCTCGGCACGAATTTAGAAAGCAAACAGAGACGGAGCAAGAGGCGGCGACACAGATTCACTCAGCTCAAGCTTTCTTCTTGTCTTTGTAACTCCACAAGGATTGTGCCCTAAATCCTTAAATTGCAGAGGCCGTACGACAGGACACGGCACAGAAAGTATGCCAATCCATTTCCCTTTGCCCTCCTAACTCCAGGCTCACATGCTGATCCGAACACACTACTACAGAACAGATTGTGTTCGTGCCTTGTGTCAATTCTTCACACCACAGATTGAAAACATCCCACATCTTTTAGTATCCAAACTGGGTTGCAGACTTGTTTCTAGAGGGCTTTAATGAATCGTAATAGGGACTGAAAGTTGCTAATTTTAGATCAGAATGGAACAAGTTTATAAACCCTTGACCAAAATTGTAGCATGCGCAGGGATAAACACAACCAATTTCACTTACATGCATCATAACCCCAAAATGAACACAACTGCACATTTGTGTCGTCTTTCCACAGCACGTCGGAGCAGGCGGCCTCGGCGCTCAGTGCCAACCCCCTTTGTTTCCGGTCTTTTAGACCGCAGGCTAGACTGTACATGGTGCATCTGCGCAGCCTGGCACGCCGCATGATGCCAATCCTCTGGATCATAACCTCGTAACCTCAAGCTCAGAGCAATTACAAGCTAGGCTGTATGTGTAGTACAGCAGAACAGAGCAGGCCTGCTACATAATACTGCAGAAATACTACAGTACAACTCCCCTGGCTGTTGTCCTAACCGCTTCAGCACGAACCTGATAACAGACATTCCAGCTGCCAGTGAGGATCACTGTGGTGAGATCCAGAGATTCAGAGCAGTAGTCACTATGAAATGCATCTTATACCAGCGATGTGCACCAAGCACTTGACCACTCAGCAATATTTCATAGTACAAATGCACCAAATGCCTTCGCATCATTTATTTGTAATCACAGCTGTATAAAAGTAAAGCCCTTTTAGAATTTAGTTTCTGCTATAGACACAGATTTACAGGACACGTGACTGTGATGGATTTCAGATGGCTCTTTCAGACTTCAGCTCTGGGTCAGAGCCCAGTTTGTGAACCTTACTATGAGTTTGTGTGAAAAGAGAGAACTGGGAGGCATTTGTCACACATGCTCAGTCTGGTTTGGCTCAGTCCGGCCCGACTTGGACTGGCTTAGAATGTGGGGAGCCTTTGGGAGCAGCGCAGAAACGGAGGAAGTGTGGGAGCGGACTCGTTTAGTCGGTCCTGTGCTAGAGATAGAGGGTGTATGCATTCGTCTTACTGTATGAGAGCGTGTGTGCGATACTTGTGTCCATTTCTGCATGTGTCTTTGTTTGTGTGTGTGACCTGTGTTTCAGTCTGCTGCAGTGTTACTGACACCCTTTGCAGGGGCTCTAAGAATAGTACTGCCTTTGAGAGACGGTTGTGCAACTTTATCAGATTTTTGAGTAGAACTTAACAGAACCAGACAGAAAGCAGGGCACAGGCCAACATAGATCCCACACCAAACACAAAATCTACGCACTTTCTCTCTGAAAAAGAAAGTTACATCAGCATCCTCGAAGAAAAGTCTAGCCATGAGTGTCTACCACCAAGGTATTCAAGGCGGTGCTGAGGTTGTGGTGTCCACAGCTGCCGTTCATAGCGTGACACCAGCCAGATTTGTGTTTGTGGTGTTTTGTTAAAAGTTTGTGTCATGATATTCAGTGTTTCAGACTCAACTCAGTGGTTATATAAAAAGTATGGAAGCTTTTTAGAAGTGGAGGGAAATCTAGCTGATTCTGGGAGTCTGACACAACCAATTACAGCTCTTTAAAAAGGTCAAACAAAAATACTGCAGTAATTAAAAAAAAATAAAAAAAAACCTACACTTACTACACTGTGGACTTCCCCAGTTTAATGTTGATCTGTAATTGTAATTCTTCAGCCATTTCACCAAAGATACAGCCTTTAGGTCTGTAACTACAGCTTGTTTTTATCTACTGACACTATCTACTCTCATCCTCCTTCTGCCATATGAAGCTGCCACGTTGTGTGCTATTTCTGCTTAACCCCCTAGTGTGCATTGGTATCCGGCTGCCATTGCCCTTCATGTTGTTGTGGGCAATATGAGTGTTTAACCTAGTCTAAATGATGGGCTGTTATAAGCAGGCTGTTTGTCACGTCCCATGTGTAACAACCTCGACTAGAATAACAGGCAGCGTGCGTTGCCCCGGTGCAACAGGGTGATAAGATAAACAACTGAGAGCCATTTCTCTCCCTTGCTCTGCCTCTCTTTCCAGTTTTCAACTGTATATCCTTTTCATTTATTTACTTTCCTCTCTTTCACACACACACACAGACACAGAATGTCTACCCCTCCCTCAGATCCAAAGACACTTCTAGCAGCCTCTACTCTACTCTAGTTCTGTGACCTTCAGCCGGAGCTGGCAGGGGGCCTGGGGACTGTGGTGAGCTCAATTTTCATCGGGTTTCTTATATTGTTGTTACAGTGTGGCTTACAGCAAAAATAACACTTTGCTCCTACCACAACCCGTCGACCTGGATATAACCCCAAAGCACAGCAAGAAAAGGGTATGAATAAGTCATAACAAAGGGGAAGGGTAGGAAACAAAAACTAATCTGATGGTGCAGCTCTGGCACTGCGCTTAAATGTAGATTTAAGAACCTTTAACTGCAGTGTGGCACCTTCAGAAAAAGCGAAAGACCATCTCGAGATAAGATCACACCCATGGACATGTTCATGTTGAGTACTCAGTAGTTATTACTACAATATTACATGGTTAGAAAGTGCTCATGGGTCAGACCACACATCTTCGAACTCAGGCCTTAGTTTTGATCTAAGCTACACACCTGGACAGTTTCGTGACTGTATCTTGCACACTTGTGACGCTATGGTGGCTACAAAGTCTGTCCACAGACAGACAGACATGTAAACACCTGCCACAGTCCTCAGAACTGTGTCTGTGTCTCCGCAATGACATTTTGCCAGGATGACACACACACACACACACACACACACACACACACACACACACACACACACACACACACACAAAGACTCACAAGGTAAAAACAATACCAGCAAAAATGCCTGCTGGAACCAATGGCGTCCCCCATTGAAGATTTGTCTTTATACATTTCTTCCTTGTTTAACCTCAGCAGTCGTATGAAGTCATTAGACCAGCTTCAAATGCTTTTTATAGGCCATGATAAGGGCAGTGATGAACACTTACTTTCATAATCGATTAAACTATCAATTTATTTTAATAAAAAATAATGAATAAACCTCATTACCATACCACAAGCTGACATCTTCAAACTGTTTGAGTATCTTACTCCAAAAATATAGAATTTACAAGGATGTAAAACTAAGAAAAGCAGCAGATCTTCACATTTGAGAAGCTGGACCAAGAGAATGTTTGGCATTTTTGCTTGATTTAAAGGATGAATCAATATTGAAACTTGTTTTTCATAAATTTTTCTGTTTATCAATTCATCAGTTAATCAACTCAGCAGTAGCTATGATCACTTCAGCACTGGAGACAGATAAACCAGACCGTCCTACTGCAATAAAACTGTGAAGCAAACTATACAATGAGTGTTGAAGGACAATGAGAATAATTATTTTTAATGGTTCAGTACATCACTACCTATATACTACTATATTTCAATACTTCTAAATGTAACCCTTGACCACAGTGTGATGCATATGAAATATTTATAATGGGATGGAGCGTAAACACAACAAAACCGTAGAGGATGACAGAGTGAAACAAGCATATCTTCAACTAAATGTATCCTACAGATTAAGAGCTCTCTGCTGAACAACATCTCATGATACAGAGTTAGAGAGAACAGAAAGCACTGTAAATCGTGCCGACACCATTCTTATTTAGCACAGTGAGCAGCTAAGGGGCAATGCTAAGATAAACACTGGTCAGCAGTCTTATGCAAGCCAGTGGGTGTGCATGTGAAGGCCATTTCACTGAGCTGTGTGTGAGAGCACTGTAGGGCACAATCAGCGGAGTTTCAGTGCTGTATAATGAACTACTGTGCTCATATATGTGCTCTCACAATACTGCACTGCTACACAAATGCACCCACACATACACACAAACACAAACACACACATACACTGCTGAAATGTGCATGTGGTAAAAGCAGTAAGAATGATACTGAGGTGAGGTACACACCTTCAAACACACACAACCTGAAGACAGCCCGAGGATCAATGCAAGGGGCGCAAACACGTGTGACTGTCTCTGTGTGTGTGTTTGGGTGTGTAGTTGTTTCATCTGTAACGTGGTTAAGGTTGTAATCAACCTTGACAGAATATAAGTACTGTATGTGTTCTTATTATGGTGCTACAGCTGTTTTTCTATTCCTTTCACACCTCACTGAGCCTGTATAACAACCTCAACTCTGTGAATCATTTGCAAATTTTCCCTTTGTTTCTCATTTCTCGTACGTCGTCCTTCCACTCTGTCTGTATCTCTCTCTCTCCATTCTCCCCTCCCTCTGTTGACTCTATTGACTTCTAACATACTTAGAGTTCCCCTAAGCCTCACTATTGGCAACCCTCTGTGTCACTTGCCAGTGCTTAATGCTGTCTTTTTCTTTTATGGAGTTTGTGTCCACACATTGCAACATGACTAAATCTGAAAGGATGGGAAAATGTGAGTTGATGCTGCAACAACAGCCAGCACATTTTGACAGGCACAAGCCCTTTTTGGCAGTGTCATTGTCAGTAAGAGGGGAAAGAAGTAGCAGCCTTTTGATTGGAAACACTTGTCTTCCTGTCATTATCAGCTTGCCGCAGCTCCTTTCTGTATCTGCCCAGCTTTAAGGACTGTCATAACAGTTCCTCCTGGGAGACATCTTCACTGTCTGTGTATGTGTGGAGTCTGGAAGTTTTAAAAGCCTGCAACAAAGTTTATGGGTCATCCAATGGATGACAGGTTTTCATTTCCCTGAGCTGTGTCTATTAGGACACGATGAAAGCATTGCCAATTGATCATTTGCCTTTTACAGGTCTGACAGTGAATTTTTCCATTGATCAAACCATGACAGTGAAAAGGGCAGACACTCTGTTGTGCTTTACTGTATAAGGACAAAAAGTTCACCTGCCCCAAATGACAAAATAGATAGATTGATAGCACAGTCATCGTCAAAAGTAATAGCTTGGACCCTTGACTTCAAGTTAAATCCCAAGTCATGGGATATGTACTTTAAATTCCTCCCTCAGCTGGCCTTGTTGTGATCTCATTCTGCAGTGCTCTCCTCATGACAAATAGTGCTATTTCTCCTAATCACCTCAGAGCAGACATCTCCTCAGTCATCTGCATTCATTACCCCTGCAGGCACCAAGTCTTGGTGACTGAGCAAGAGAGGATGAAAAAGAACACTTCCATTTTTATTGAGAAAGACAACCGTAGTATCTACTGGCTACCTAATCAGAGTATTTCAGAGGGCCCAAACCCAAGCTTGTTGTTATCAACTGTACTTGGCTAATAGTTTACCTTCTGCATGGCCACTTTTCGGTCCCACCTGTGCTTAAGGCCTATGCAGGCTTTCCTGGTCGACCTGTTTCATCACCTGGCACTAATCTACCATGGCAGGTGTTGTTTTCCATAGTATGCCCTCAACATTCAGTAAACATAAGCTGTTATGTGTCCCCCAGGTAACTGTTTCCTCTATTTATATCCTATAGTAACTAAAACACTTTTGTGTCCATGCAGCAGAGCACAAGCTGAGTAGAATGACCCATATACCCAACTAAAACAGGACAGCTTAAGCATGAGGGGTTTCGGACGAGTGAATCAAAAAAAGACAGCAGTTTACATACATGTCTTGGCTTCTTGAGTCCCCTTCACTTCCCAGAATCATCCCCTAAACACTGATTGACAGAAACGTCACATGATGTAGCTTAATATTGCAAAGAAATGTACTTAATCTCAGTGACACAGTCTAAAACAAAAATGAATTTATGTTTCACAGCGGTATTGTGAAGTGCAAGGCTTTTATGTTGGTTTGCTCTATATTGTGTGTGTGTTCCTGTTATTTTGTCCTCTTGGGAGTAGCTATACTGCGGCTGCACTGGACCAGGAAATTTAAAAGTAGGACTTTTTTGTAACAGTATGTATGTGTTCTCCATACTACTTTATTACCATGAAACAACATGAGCATGTGTAGAGGGTAAGGCGCAGTCTCTTATTCAGTTATCCAGTCATTCACTCTCCTGTCGCTTTTCAGACAGAGGCTATAAACATATTAAAGTTATTAACTGCAGAGTCAAGTTTATTGTTCCAACAAGGACTAATGAGCGAACCAATAATGAGCAACTAATAAGCGAACCCACAATGCAGTCTTGAAGTGCACAAGGCGGTCTCAGAGACCACTTCGGTTCACTTCAACTGCACTACGTTGGCAACACTGCAGGGTGTAATAGAAACTGTTTGTGCAAATTCCTTTTTAAAGAGCAACAGCCAATGGGGAAACTACAACTTAGTCATGTGGCATTCAGCATTGCTGGAAATATGATCACTCACTCAGTCAGTCAGCAACATTCGCGATTGTAGGCCCGACTCTGCTGTTGCGGTCCGGCCAAAAACATCATAAATGAAAATAGAAACGGTTGTATCATTTTCCTTAAAGCAGGTGATAATCCATCACCATTACATACAGAAACACACAGATGCATTGTAAATGTTCACAAACAAGTAGCAGGCATTACTTTGTGTTATGCAAAACTGCAGCAATAGGACCTAGTATTTTAACCTTCAGTCTTCTCATTTTCTAGCACACACATGATAAAAGCCATTTAAAAAGGATGCAAAAAATAAAAAACTCTTTCAACAATATTCAACACATCCTTCATGGATTTCAACAACCGCAATATTGTGACCATGATGATTTGGTCAGTGTTATTACAGCGGTGGCTTCACCTTCTCTCTTTCCCTAAACTCTAAGGCCAGATCTTTTTAATTTGCATTATAAAGTGTTTTTAATGACTTTCATATGTCTCATTTCAAACAAAATACAGTACAAGATGATGAAGATACCATTACATTTTCATTTATAACATCTGCATTGATAATTTAAGGTCCCATTTGACAAGAGTGCATAAGTGACATTGATTAAAAATAAATAAATAAATATCTAAAAACAATATCAGCACCAACAAAGCATTATAAGGTGTAATTAAGTTATTGATATTAATATTAAATCAGAAGTAAAGAATCATTTGAGATTTAAGGGAGATATCCCTCCACCAACGTATTAACTGGGTATTTTTTTTGACTGAAGATATTTTAGTTGTACAATTGACCTGACCCTGTCTTAGTACTTCTACAGTCAGGAATCAACACGAACAAAATTCTGGATAAACATGAAATAACACATCTATGATTGACAATACTCTACCTGAGAGTCTGATCAGGGTTTTTCCAGCCTGGGCGTACTGCCAGCTGTGGTTATCCAGCACTGCCATTGTAAACCAAAACCAGCACCAAACTGTCCCAATCAATCTTAGCCTAAACTACACCCTACACAGGTCTACAGAGGTTTTCACCCTGCCTCTAGCTTCCTAACCATACCACTGTTGTATGGCGCGAAGGCAACTGAACAACAGACGTGCCATATACAGTACTGGCCACCGCCCTGCCACCCACTGAGCTGCAGAAAGCCAACGGCACAGCCAGCTCCTTTTTTGCCTTCACCAACTGGCTTTTCTTTGCCATGTCCCCCCATGTCACTAACCCCTCCCCAAAACAAGATTTAGTAACAAGTGCTGCTTTGCATTAAACAGTTTCTCCCCTCCCTGTGTGCCCGGCTAGCTACTCACAGGGAGAAAAAAAAAAAGTTAAGCCATCCAAACAGTTGTCGCTGGTGGATTTGCGGGTGAAATAGGCTTTAATAATGATTGGTTGTAATCTTCTCTTTGACTAACACTTAGACTCTGTTGGTCACTGTGCGCTTTTGCGCTGGAGCACCTAAGGATCCTTAATGGAAATAATGACCTCCTTATCATCTTTATAAGAGCACAGTGAGTATTTATCCACCTCATGAGACACGCACTGAAATAAGTAACGTAAATTAAAAGTAAACTAAGTTTTTACATGAATTATTTGTCGTCTGGCACACAATTTTTTAGAGTTGTTTAAAAAAGGGGGCCTAGATGCAAAACGAATATCAAATAACAGATTTAATGGAGACGACATGCTCTAGTAATCAGTTCATTTATTTATAATCATGTGTGAAGCTGTTATATTTGACCCTTTAAGCCATCGTGATGTCAGTAAACCTCAAAAACATTCAAACAACATCTCCATCCGTGCATAAATTCATTGAGACCAAATTATCTTAGTGTTTCCCCTTTTTCATGAGCATGGCTAAATTTGATTCAAATACCCATGCATATCCACTTTCATAAAACAGTTTCTTGATTGGGAGCCAAAATCTTTTCAGCTGAGGAAACGAAACAAAGAGCTCATTCACTGTTTACTCGGAGAGAGAAATTAAGCTTCTTTGTTGTCTGTCAAAGGGAAAAGTCAAACGGGGATTACCATTATTTTTCCAAAACTGGGAGGAAAGTTCTGATAAGCTCTAAAAATGGGTTTTACAAGGCATGGAGCGCAAAAGCAAGGCCAAAAGAGGTCATGATCCAGCAGCTAAAACTCCTGTGATTTGCCATGTCAAGCTGCTGCAAACACATTATTTCAATATAAAAGGTGCAGACATAATAGAAAGGGTGCTATATATTATGTGCAGGCATTTTTGACACATATCAAATCAAAAATGTCTAAAAAAACCAAAAAAAAACCAAAACAAAAAAAACAATTAAATTTATGTTCTCATTTGTATACACTATTCCCTCACCAGTACTTTCTTGGTCCACCTACCAACTTTGTTTGCTGTCTGACACGGTTCCGCAGTCAGACGACCTTTCCTGTCCCTGAGAAAGCCCATGTAGTGGAAACGGAACAACATGGTCAGACCAGCCATGTTCAGCGTCACAGACAACCAAGTGTACCAAGGTGACACAAAGGAGCTTCCAAAAGCAATGACACCCTCGGTCATAAAAATTTTTTAAAAAATAAATAAAAACTTGAGACTGAGGAGTCAAAGATGTTCTCTGTAGGTCTTGGGAGGTGAATATTCAAGCACACGGCTGCTGAGAGTGAATGCCGTTACGTTGACGGTGGTCATGTCTCGTCTCAGTGTGTGAGGGGTTGACAGCTCTCTCTCTGTTGTCTCTGTGAGCTGTAAGTGAGGTCTGTCCTGCTGCATGTGTATGCAAGCGGGCCAGGTCACATATCTGACTGATCCTGTTGGAATAAATAACTGAGAGGGATTGTCACCTCTCAGAGAGAGGCAGAGGGTGGTGAATGGGGGCGGGGGGGGGGTCAGCTGTAACGAGGATACACATTCAGATGACACATTGTGTAATCAGTCAGGTCTTTGCAGCTGTAAAATTCATTGCTGCTTGTTTATTACAACATGTGTGTTTTAATAACCTCTAGACATACAGTTGTAGGCAAAAGCTTTGGCCCAAGGCAAATTACACAGTTTGTTGATGTTTGAAGTGAAAAGAAGTAAATTCAGCCCCTGCAGCAAACAGACATTAAAATGAGCCTTTGTTAAAATGTTAATGTTACTTTTTGTTTCATCAACTAAAAAAATGAAAAACAATTGAACACCATACTAATTCAGTACTTGGTATCCTTTAAAAAACTTTGCATACAGCTATAGACATCCACACCATGTTCTAGAATTATCACAAAAAGGACAAAGAAAAAGTAAGGGAATATCAATAATCAATAAGTCAATCAACAGAAAATTAGTGAGCAACTATTATGATTGTTGAATAATTGTTTTATCCCTTTACCCCAGGCATACTGACCCTAATTTGCTGTCTGTCATCTATTGCTACTTACTATAAGAACTTCATTAAGAGAAGAAGAAACCACCAAGAGGACTGAGATATTCTTTTGGCTAAAACACTGTGGCTGACTGTGGCCTTCAGAAAAGCCTGTCTCTGTCACCTCCACACACTGTCTCACTGTCGAACGTGGCACTGGGGCTGTAGCAGAGCGGGATAATGAGAGCAGAGTGAGTGTGAGAGGGATCAACACTATAAAAAAGAATAAAAGCCCTTTTCAGCATCGAGCATCCATGTGCATCTGTCTGCTTGTAAGCCCACAACAGTATACAGTACAAACTGACCGGGTAGCCAGCTGAGTCGCATCAACACATCAATGAAGTAGAGAGGAGGATGCTTTGTACGGCCCAGGGAACACCATTCATCAGCTTCCTCTAACCAAACCCTGCTCCGATTGTCCCGCCGCACAACAAAACCAAGCCAATAAACCACAGCGGACCAAATAACACTTGACAGGCAGGGAGGGAGAGAGAAAGAGAGAGAGAGAGAGAGAGAGAGAGAGAGAGAGAGAGAGAGAGAGAGAGAGAGAGAGAGAGAGAGAGAGAGAGAGAGAGAGAAAGGAGTGTGTGCTTCTGTGGTCCACTGTGTTGACAACTGCCTCAGAAGAAAAAAGGACAGAGAAGGAAAGAGGAAGGAGAGAGAGAGAGAGGGGAGAGAGAGAGAGAGAAAGGAGTGTGTGCTTCTGTGGTCCACTGTGTTGCCGCAGAAGAAAAGAGGACAGAGAAGGAAGCAGAGAGAGAGAATGTGCTTGAGACAACACCATGTCGGCCATCCTTCATTCAGTTCAGGCAGTTGTGGCCCAAAGCAGGTGGGAGGGGAGAGGGAGGGGAGATTTGTTTTTACCCACCTGCTTTTTATGAACACTTTCAATTTTGCCAGAGTAAATAAGCAAACACAATATCACACATGGCTTTTATGCTTGGCTGAGGTCAGAAAGTGAGCATGTCAAAAAAAAAGAAAAAGAAAAGAGAAGACGCAGTACAGGTTGATGGAAACAGATTTTTAGAATACACCTTGACATAGCTGTTCTGCTTATAATTTCCACAAATCATTCATATGATGCAGAGATCTGGAGCAGTCAAGGCAAGGGGCCCTTATTGCAACTCGCAAGGCAGAGAGTGTAACTAGTGCTCAGTGAAATATGAAATCTTGTTACATCAGCTATTTTTACTTGCATAAAGGTAGTTGGTGGAAAGATGCACTGACTCACATTTAATTTTGCCCAAATTCAATTAAAACCTCTGCAGCATTTGGAAGCATTACTAGATAGAGAGAGAGACAGAGAGAGAGAGAGAGAGAGAGAGAGAGAGAGAGAACTCACGATAACAAATCAACAGATAGAAATCGAATGTACTCAATGACACCGTATCCGATAAGTGTGTGAGAACAAACATACAAGGAACATCACCCCATTTCAGGGCAGAACTGTCTGGTCAGCCAAAGCGTGACCTCAGCCGACAGCAGCATTAACAGAGCAACAGCTGAGCTCTGATAATAGGATTATTTACTCCCACAAACCTCGGGGACAAAACTCAAAATTAACATGTGATTAACTTCAAACGCAGCCATTAATACAAGTTGTGAGAAAGATTTAGACGTGTTTGTTACTTCATGGGAGTAAAGCAGCAAACAGGAGGCTCTGTGAAACACATCTGTGGTGAGTAAAATATAAATGATGCAGCCGTGACTGAGCTTCTTTTCTGTCCTGTGTCTTGTGTAGGAATGAAAAAGCAGCAACGAAAACTGAAATAAAGTGTGCGAGCAGAGCGTTCAGAGCTGCAAAAATGCTGCTGAGCAACCCCTCCATCTTTTTGTAATTCCTTTTTTCATAAACAGTGTCTGTAATGAACGCCTCCACCAGGTGTTGAATGATAAACAGGGGAATCAAACTATGTGGTTTCTGGCTCAGCAAATCCAGCAAACAGACCAAACTATCACAACTGAATCCAACTGTTTTGGTGGGACAATGTGTGTGTGTGCGTGCGTGGATGCGTGTGTGTGTGTGATTGTGTGTGTGTGTGTGTGTGTGTGTGTGCACCTGCACGGCTCTCAGCTTGCTAAAAGCAGGATAGTTCCTGTTTACAAAATCAGTAGTCAGAGCCACTTCCCAGAGGAAGACACACAAAAACAGACAAAACGGACACACATGTACAGACGTTTGGTCACTCTGAATACTATTGTTTTATTACATATGTGTATTTGTGTCCAGAGAGAGTTAGTGTGGATTGTTTATGGGCTGCTGGTGTGCACATTCATCGCCTTCTCCTCTCCTGTCACCCTCTGCTCTTCATCTGTTCTGTCATCCCCATCCCTCTATGCGCCTCAGCCTCTCCTCATCTGCTCTATTCTTTACTTCCTTGTCATACACCTCAAATCCCTCCAGCACTCCTAAACACGCTTCTCCAGTCATTTCAAATCCTTCTCTCCCTCTCCTCATCTCTCCTCTCTGCTTGCCTCCCTGTCTCTCCATTCCTCTGTGAATAGATTTTCACTAGACTTGTCCTTAACAAAGACCAATGTCCCGTTGAGTACACACACACACACACACACACACACACACACACACACACACCACACACACACACACACACACACACACACACACACACACACACACACACACACACACACACACAGCAGACAGGGAACTACAGGCTATGGCTCCGTAGCCTGTTTCCAAACCAGGAGGCAGCTAGTGGATCCCATGGCTATCCACTGTTATTACAGCCCTGAAAACAACCGGCTTATGTAAACGGGGAGCCACGGCACTATCTGATGGAATATCTGACTTATATGCATGGATACCCACATGCATGTGTGCACAAACACCCTGGTGAAACCTTCCTTGCTCTGGAGAAATCCCTGTCGTTTTTATATTGTCTTACGTTGCCTTTATATAGTTTGTATTGATGCTTTTTATGATTTATGTAAATGAACTTGAATTGCATTGTTGGTTAAATATGCTAAACAAATAAACTTGCCTTCCCTAATGTAAGATACTCATTTGCATGTGCACTAAATTATACTTTGCAGGGCCAAAACAGTGCATAAAGAAATAAATAAGCTGTGCTTACTGGTGGGAGTATGTTTGCAACTTGCCAGTTGATTTACAACAGTGTTTCTACAGAGGGAAATATTTCACACCAATTTAGACTGTTGAGCAGTTCCAAATTTAATCTCATTTAGTTATTTTCATATTTTGTTCAGGCTCCTGAGTGTCTCAGTTTTTAACCAAACTGGGGGGGGGGAAATAAAGGTGAGAAAAATGAGAAGTAGGGAGAGACATAGAGAAAAAGGGAGAAACAAACATCACTTCAGACTGGTTTGTGTCCACTCCCAATTTAGGATGCTCTCCTCAAGCCATTTAATTGTAGGTCTTCTTATGACTACGGGGCCTCAGTTCCAAGCAAACAACACAGAACCACATCTGAATCCGGACTCCACCCTGACTGCATATACATAGGATACCATACATACACATGTTATACTTTCTGCTTTTAACTGCATGATATGGGAAACACAAATAACTGTGACATCTATGTAGTGTAAATCAAAAAAAAAAAAAAAAAAAAACACAAACAGCAGAGGATGACAGTATTCTTCTGTGGATATAAATGGAAAGAGAGAGGCAGGGAGGATACGTCTACATTCTCACTCCCTGCACTCTTTATCTCTCGCAGTAGGGGTCACTACATACTCTCATCAGTGAAACAGTTATTCATGATAAAAGCATACTCTGTAGAAAAACATGAATGCAGCATCTATGACATCATCAGGAGGTTTCTGGAGGATCATTTTGCAGTGTGACAGACTGATTCTTCCGACAAATACATTACCAAATACACTCCTCTTTAAATGTTCAAAATCACCACCGTGACATACAATTTCTGACATTTCCGCATTAGCTCCAGCATTCAGCTAAAGTGGTTGCTTTCTGGATATCATGCAAGAAAAACACCTCTGCTATTTTAATTTAAAATTACCATAAATTAAATCCTTCTATCTGGTTCAGCAAATCTAGTTAAGTACACTGACAACACATTAATCCGTCACATCTGACTTGGTATCAACAGTCACGTCAAACACTTGAGAGGGCAAATTAAGGGGAAAATAATAGCTGACCATTATTAATATTATTGTGTATCTGCTCTGAGAATCAGGCATTTCAACAACATCAACATCATCTTCTCCCAAATAGTAAAGATGAGAGGCAAGTAATAGGGATCTAATGACGGAGGCATCCCAACATTCCTGACCCTCATAGTCCCATCATCCAGCTGCGGATGAATCCAGATTGACGGGCTGCTTAAATATTAAATGCTTATGGGTCACTACACTTTTTTTCACGGCCAAGAGGCTCATCTCTCACTGTCCGCAAAAGGGAAGGTTTCGGGATGTCAATGGCAAGTAGGAGAGAAAAATAGATAGATTTCTCATTTCATCATCCTCAGGCCCCAGGCCTAGCAGTCCTAGTACTGGAGGTATAACAAACAGTTTGTAGGATTTATAGCATAAGAGGGTGCTGACAGTGACATCAGGTACTCTAATTAACTTCACTGTAAAAACACCTTGTGTTCGGATGATGGGCTGAATGAAAAGCAGCTAATTTTATGTTTTATGTAAGTCTGACCTGCTCACCCTGAGGGATAAAGCTTCTCATGCCTTGAAAAACTAACAAGTGAATTCAATGGTTTCCACAACAAGGTGACACAGGTCCAGAAAGATATACATGTAACTATCCACAGAACCACATATATTCTCTTTGAAATGTTTTTTTCTTCTTGTTTCTTTTATATCTCCAAAAATAGGCAAACCTTTTTTTTTTCCTGTTACATATTTTGCTTTTGTCCTGGATTAAATGAGTCTAATTTGACCACAATCCACACACCTGGAGAGTGAGCCAAAGTGAACGTCACGCTATGAGCAAAGCCATGTCAGTTCCAACAATCAAATTAACACCTAATAGACCAAACGAGGACAAAATGAGCAAGCCAATTACTCATTCAATCTCGGGCTAAAGGAGTGAAGGTTATGCAGTGCCAGAAAGAGAGAGAGAGAGGCCTGGGAGCAGGTGGTGGGAGGCTTGAGTCTTTACAGAGCGTGCTTCACTTCAAACTTCCTCATTAAAAAGAACAAACACTTGATTTGAATATTTTCATTAATTCTCTCCAGCCCCCGAACATACACAAACAAACAAAGCTACGAGAAGTGACGCATTTCAAACTCTCTGACTTCTTTGTTTTAATCTTTCAATCACAAACAAGATAAAGCAAATCATAACTTTAACCAACAGGCAATTACGGCACAAAATTACATGGAGATTTATTTAAAAAACAAAATTACTCCTTGTTCATATGTGACATGCATCAGAGATCAAGGGAGAGAGTGGGTGATATTTTAGACTCTTAAATTAGTGTGACTGACTAAATGATGCATTTGAAGATTTGCAATTCTTTAATTTATAAATCAAATGCAACCTAATCTTCTTATAATCAAAAGAACCGATTATATACACCACCCTGTGTGATCAGACTCAATGTGCCTTTGAGTTTTATAACTTGAAGACAGAAAAAGTGAAACTGAGTTATTTTAGATTATATGGTCTAAAATGTTTTCATCAGTGCTTGTGAAAATGAACTACCCCCTCCAAGACACACAGAACTGGAAAGTTTGAGATGTAAAACTGTGCTGATGAAAATCTTGAGCTATTTTAGAGAAATAGTTATTTCAGGAAAAGGAATGAAATTTGTGGCTGTACGTTCTTACATTTAATGCACACAGGATTAAAAGTGATAACACATTCTTCCTTTTACAAATGATGAGCTGAATTCATAAGCATTAAAACATACCCTGTATACCATGTGTGCCTTTGATCCTACAGCCTTACTTGTTCTGGTATGACCTATAGCTTATGGTGGCTAATGTTAGCTGAGACTGGAGAGATATTGTGATGTAACTGACACTACTGAGTCACTTAAATGACCGCATCACTCTTCTCTGTTTGAGCTACTGTTAAACTCTTATAATTGTGTTTGCATTTGCCCTCATCCTGTAAGAGTCCCTTACAGGCATGGAAGCCGCGGTTCAACAAAAGCTGCACAGGCGAGCTTTAACGCAATGTTACCCATTTTTAAACAGTGATCGCAACTGGATTCCCTGTAGCCTAGATCCAGACTCCAGCAGAGTAATCAAAGGTTCAGATCTTCACTGTGATCTGTTGCTCTGGCAGGCATTTCAGCTCAAGAGCACAGCAACATTATGTCAATCATTGAACTGAAACTTGTATTTTATGTTGAGAACTGCTGGAAATGTGACGCTACCAAAACCAATGACAGGTCATCTGCTCAGCCCCTCCCCCATGAAAACACAAACCTTTACGGGGGGGGGGGGGGTGTGAGTGACACCACATGACTCACACACACACTCATTAGTTTAGCTGGCAGACCGAAAATAGAGAGTTGTGATGCTGTCGAAAAGTAGCTCTAAGTATAGAGCGGAGTTTATAGGAAACCAAATGCTGCTATTGAACCATACACACTTCACTAATATGACAATGCAGGGGTTCACACATGATACACATTAATGCACTTTCAAATGCAGAATGATGTGAACACACACACACACACACACACACACACACACACACACACACACGAACATATGCAAACAATCTGATAAAGCTATCTATATTTAATACAATAACATGACCTGATGACACAGTATTGCCCTTTCAGCTGGCATGTTAAAGTCATTTTTAAAAAAAGTGTTGCCTTGACTCACTGAGCTGAGCCACTTTGTTCTCCAGCTGATGTTAAATAATTCAGTCTGTCCCTGTAAAATCAAGTCATACTTACAAGGTCCAGCAGACAGGATCTGGATGGACATGTCTTCAGCTCGTCTCTGCTGCCTCTGCACTCAAACCAGTCAACTGACCAGTACAGCAAGCAGCATGACAGGAGGATTTCCATCCATACATGATCTTCCAAAAGGATGCGAGATGGTATAGCCTCTGCCTCTCAGAAAAAAAACACTTGCATGTTTTAAGAAGCGCAGCCTTTACCCGTAGAGTTCTTCTCCATCATCAAGCCTGCTTCAAGTAAACACCTTCAGTAGGTGTCACCTTTTGTAAATAGCATTCATTCTCACACTATCTCCACTGCAAAATAATATCTCAGGGTAATAATCTATAAAATTCTTAAGAAAAAAAGTGGGAAAAATCAGCATTAGTTACACTCTATTTACAAAGTATCAAATCTCTACCTGCGATGTCACTACAACAGTCAAACTGCCACATTACTGCTATGGATCATGAAAATTATCTAAATCATTTCCATATTTAGACACATATACAGGTATGACGATCCTGTCACACTGTCCGACATCATGCTCTATTCCTCTTTTGAATGAATGAATGAAAAGCATCCAAGTATGATTTCTCGAGCTTATATCAGCATTTCTCCTGCAGCAGCACAACCATCAAAAACTGCGAATACATCCGTCGAGGAGGATGGAGAGGGCATTCTGTTGATATTCCCCTGTCCCTGAAGCAGCCAAGTATCCTTTATATCCCTCGAATCAAGGAGCAACCAGCACACACACACATACACACAAACAACAACCCCACCCCCACCCCCGCGTCTCCCCAGCCCAACCCTTCACGCTTTGCCCCTCCCCCGTTGGCCATCTCTAGCAGGCGACTGGCTGATGTTCGGGGGAGAGGTCGACGGCGATTGGACGAGTGATGGAGCGGAACCTCGCTTTCCCATGCATCAGTGCTCTCCAGGAAAAGACCAGGGTCGGAGAGGGGGAGAGAGGGAAAGGGAGAGGGAGAGGGAGAGGGAGAGAGAGAGAGAGAGAGAGAGAGAGAGGACAAAGATGATGATGATGTGGGAAATAGGAATGATATGAGGGTTGGAGGTGGAAAAGGGGTGTGAGTGGAGCGAGAGAGAGAGAGAGAGAGATGATGAGGAGAGGAAAGAGAGGGGGAAGATGGGTTTGAAAATGAGCTACATTACACTGCTCACCTATAGTTTAAGCGCCATACATGTACAACATTCATAAGAGACTATTACTTTTATTATACTGAGACTAAGTCTTGCAGAGTGGAGAGATTCTGCGGAAAGCTACAGTGCATCTGATGTTGACAGTGCAGCAGAACACACTGTCTTGACTTCAGGGAAAATGCAGTTCACAACAGATGGAGCCTCTTAGCATACAGCAGGGTGGTGTATTAATGTATTTAATTAATGTGTGTGTTTGTATATGGAGGGCAGGGTTCCACCATGCATGGTGATGAGGAAAATCATTATTGAGGAACACCTGATCGATGAGATGCTGCTGGTGCTTGGTTGGTGCCGATATATTACTGAAGGTGTCCGTCTGTGCATGTGTGTACAATGTCTGTGTCCTCTGAGGGCCTTATTCTAGATGATCGCGTGTCTCATGGATTTCTGTTTCTCTCACACACACACACACACACACACACACACACACACACACACACACACACACACACACACACACACACACACACACACACACACACACACACACACACATTGCATAAGACTCTGGGTGAGCAGCACTACATTGCATGTTGCAAAAACAGAGCAACCCATTCCAGCCATCGAATGACTGACAATACAAGTGATAAATGGCTAAATGTTGCCTTTGAATTTCCATGCATTATATTTTTTTGTGTTTATTTGTTTTTATACAACAATGTGTATTTATTTGAGGCCTTTGGAGGATCAAGTTGTTATAAACAATTCATTGTATTTCCCCCTTGACCAGTGGATGCTTTCTATTACATTTTGCCATCGTTTCATAAGCAATTAAATGCATAGCAGAAATATTAATTATGTTACATGCACTGTGGAATTTTGGCTTTTCAGCCAAGCCTTATCGAAATTGATAGCCAACCCATGCCACATCATTTTACTGACTGCATAACAAAGTTTTTGATTCAGCAATAGCATCTCCAATCAAACAGCCTGAACCTTTGTACATGCAGTAATATAGACATTTAAAGCTGCGTGCAAAGAAACACACAGTCCACGATGTGCATGGCTTTAATAAGTTGATTAATAAATGAAATGGCGTGGAGTTCGTTTGTTTGTTGAGAAACTGAGATTTTCTCTCCAACCCTCTTTGAAATCGATTGTCTTGTTATTTGCAGCCACAGGAAATATTGCTTAGCCAAACAGATATCATTATGTTGGTATCCTGTGACAGGAGGATGCAAGCTGTGCTCTTCCTAAAACCAACACAGCCAGTGTTCTACAGCATGATCCAATTAAGGCTTTCTGCACAAACACGCACTCACACACACACACCTACACACAAACAAGGCAAGAAGGCACACACATAGGTCGGGATGCACACAGTCACGTGCACATCTGAATGAACTGCGTGCACACAGACACACAAAGGTGAACACAAACATGACACAAACACAGTCAGCACAGAGTCCAGCTGTCTGAGCGTAAGACACCACGGGGAAGTCTAACTGGCTTCTCCTCTCTTTCATCTGTGCGTGTGTGCGTGCGTGTGTGTGTGTGTGTGTGTGTGTGTGTGTGTTGTGTGTGTGTGTGTGTGCGTGTGTGTGTTTGTGTGTGAGTGACAGAGAGTGAGAGAAAAACTTTCCCAGCAGTGTTACCCCATAGAAACTTTTTTAAATGCTTTGAAACTAATAACTTTCCAATTATAAAGAAAAGAAAAAAAAAAGACATCAAAACAAGATAACACTGAGAGCCAGTCATGTAATTTCAGTGGACAAATTGCAACGTCTCTGGTCCATTGTAGTAAATACATTAGGTAGTCTGAAGGTTTTACCTGCCATGGGATACCTCAACCATGCACTAATTTGTCCTGTTACGAGACCTGGTGCCAACCTCAGACCATTATACACACACTTTTCCTTTTTCTCACAGTGCTACAGCACATGCTTCACCGAGAGCTACCAGTTGTAAGCTGTGATCAAAGACTCTTTAGCAGAAACTAGGTTGATGGTCAGTGCTTGTACACAATGCATGCCTCCATGCAAGCCACATTCAAATGAAGTTCAGCCAACCTCGTAGATAAGCCGTGATATTAAACACACCTCATGTGCTGTAGAGGTAAGGACATGAAACTCACACACATTTCAGCTTTTCTCTATCCTCTGCCTGTTTTCCTGTGGTGTTATGAGCTTTTGTTGCACCCTATTGGCCTATTTTGTACATAAAGGCTGATGTTAATCACAAATGATGCAATAAAAAAAGCTGCTGTGATTGCCTAACGTCTTTTGAGAGATATAACCAGACAAGGACAGAGAGAAAGAAACGGAGAAAGAGAAAAACAGATCTGTAACAAGAGAAAAAAGAAGGAAAGAGAGAGTGAGTAAACAAAAATCACTCAAACGCACAAACAACCACATCCACAAACACACCGTAGAGTTAAGTCCTCCCCACCCTGGCCTCTGCAGGGGAGAATAAAAATAAAAAATAAAAAAAAATCAAATGAACTCCAGAGAAAACCACTTCCTCCGCTGCATAGAAGTGTGTGTGCGTGTGTGTGTGTGTGTGTGTGTGTGTGTGTGTGTGTGTGTGTGTGTGTGTGTGTGTGTGTGTGTGTGTGTGTATGACTGAGTGAGCATGCCTGCCTGCCCGTCTACCCACAGTGCACATGGTTAGCATTCAAAGACCAATTCAATAGGAACCACACAGTGAGCTCAGTATGGGCAGAGATGAGAGACAGAGCTGAATTAAACTGAACAGAAACATATGGAGGAAAGGAAAGGAAAGAGTCAATAAAATATCATAATTGTCTGCGCCTTATTTTTACTTCCTATTCCTCTCCTGCTGTCCTTGTTCTCTCTATCCATGTTTAAAATCTTCAAGTGTTTTTTCACCCAGCAAGACACGGACTGCAAATCGTTCTCATCTAATTCACCATCCTATCCATGCTAAATGTTGTTAGTGCAGCAAGAGATCAGAATCATCCTGACTAAACAGGCGGTTGGCTACTGTCGCAGATTATCTTGGACTGAAAGCCAGAGAATATCTGGGGAAGAGTCCAAATATTTACTCTAAGTACATTTGGTCTGTAAATCCATATGTAGGCCAACACTGTTTTGGGACACTTGTGATTTGGTGGTTAAGTGTCTTCTACAAAATACGTCCAGATTGTAGGCCACATGCACTGTGTAAAATGTGTGTGAGCTGGTCTGACTGCATGTCCACAGCAAATCCAGTTTCAGACATGATAACGTAAACAAGTGCAACTGAAATAATGCATCTATATAACAATTAATACATTTTGTGAAGTAATGACAAAGTCTGAAAACCCAAGAAGTATTGCTACATACATTTGATAATTAAAACCAAACAAACTGATTGAGTGATGGAGTAATAAAGTAAGTAAACTTCCTGTGTAAAAATTAAATGATGTAGGACCTGTCTAAGCCCCTGTGTGGCACGATGTGACATGAGCACAACAGACGAGTGCTGACAGATCAGACGAAGGGAGACGGGCTGATGATGGTAGAAAGGTTAAAGTTGACACGGGATGAGTCTTGGGACGCAGAGTCTTCACTCAGCACTGAAGTAAGGTCTATAGGAAAGGCTAGACATTAAGCCTTGTTGCTTGATGTGTTGCCTTAAATCTGGGTAAGTTATCTAGTGTGTGCCTACTGCAGCTTTGTTTTTTGCCAAAGATTTGATGGGATTCTAGTCTAAAACACTGCTCGGCCTATTTTAGGCTGCAAGTAACCATAGAAACAATAATGATGCTTTATGCTAAGTTAATGGTTAAACTAACTGATAAGACCTGGCGACTTGGTTAGGGAATGCCTACTCTCTGGTCTTCTTCACTTCGCTTCATCCATTTCTATATCAGGATACCATGTCATACATTATTGCTAAGTTATTGACCCACGTAGACAAGGCTGCCTTTCTACATTCAGCACATATAGCTCTGAGATCCCAGGAACACATGGGAGTTCTGAGCAAAACAAGTCTAAGGCTCTGAAAAGACTCTCTCAAAACATGTCGGCCAAACAAGCCGAGCTTAGATTAAAAAACAGGACATCAGGAAGCGACAAAGAATCTCAATCTAGCACATCTCATGGAGGCAAGATCAAAATTCACGACAATATGCATGAACACATGTAGCTATTGCAGAAAAAGGAAAGAGAAATGTCTTGCAAAGGCATACAGGACATGAAGGTTGGGAGGTGGTAAACAAAATAATAAATACTTCCCACTTAGGGATTAAAATAGTCAGAAAGTGTGTGTGTATATTTGAATGTTCGGTCAGCCTTGCTGAGGGTGTGCACTCATGCACCGACGCAGACACACACACACACACACTCAGACAAAGCCACACATGTCCGCACAAGTCCTTCACACATTAATGAGGACAAATAATAAATGTTGCGGCCAGCACCACAGTCCATGTTTAGAATGTGCCAGATCAGCTAATAAGTAAATGAAACATGCATTAGTCTTCATTTTTCAAGAGGACTTTGCACACCTGCAATTTCATATTACAGAACAACGTTTCAGGCAATTTACTAAATCGACACTTAATTCAACAGCAAGTTAATTTTCTTCAGAGTAATTGAAAATGAACAATGAACAATCAGCCATAAATGGCCAGTACAACCTGATTCCTCCGATTAACCGTGAGCAGCTTCTGAATGTCTGCCCGATTCCCACGAAAATATAGAGAGACACCACCACCACTGTGGTTTCTACTTTTTTGTAAGTCAGCCTCAGGGATGTAGTTCAAAAGGTTTTTGGGCAAAAGGCCCGTGCACAGGATTTGGCTGGCACGTCCCAATCATTTCCCATTAACACCCACTCAGATTCTGGCAACGAGGATATTATAGTCGTGGCTGTAAATTGGAAATAGTCTTGTAAAATGTTCATCCCTGTATGACCCAATTGGAAAACATCAGGTCAAAAGTGTGTCAAATACACAGCCTACTGATGTTTGTAGAGAGGTCACAAAAATTGCTGCACGTGTCTCATCCATCCCTGATGCTGTCCTCACTTGCCATGCATAAAGAAATCTTAAAGAATGTTTGTTTATTTTTTTTATATTCGTGTTCACTCTTGGAATAAGCAACTCAAATGCACTGTACACTACTGTACGCCAGCTTATCTGGCACAGATTATGCCAAGCATTTCAATTTAAATGAGAGGTTTTCTTTTATGGCAATTCTCCAGACACTTACAATGCATTTTAGTCAAAGAGAGATTAAACTGAATTATCTATGACCAGTGAACCAGGCACACATTCATTTGGGATAATCTATGTGCATACCTTAATATGAGCCACTTAACTGCCCCGTTTATACCCAAAAACAACTCACCGTGGAGAGAGTGGCTGGGTGAATTTTTAGTATGTACTGTTACTATATGTCCTGGGGGTATTAGGGATGCGAACCCACAAGGTCATGGTTGCTGGCTGATGCCACAGAGGATCTTGAATCTAATGGGATTCAACGCAGTAGAGCTTTGGTGGAACATAACATTTTACTTAAAGTGGACATGGTACATGGTGTTCTTGATGTTTCAGCTCTGTCTCCTCACACACACACATCCACACTCAAATACATACAGTAGATTGGTTACACACAAACACAGTATCTTATCCATGGGAGTGTTTTTGTGCGTCTGCCTTGCTGTTCTGCTGCAGCGCTTCTCGTCTTGCCAAACACAAAGACACAGCTCATGCAGCTCTGAGGCTCTCTCTGAACATGAAAATCCTTGGTTCCCACTTTCAAGTCGAATTCTGTTTGATGCTGGACAAATAAGATTACATGCAATGTTTTTTTCATAATGACTGACCTGACTGGCAAGACAGATAAACAAATCATGTGTCCTACCTGAGGTTTGACCTGGGCCATCCAGTTTGGATTCACATTTCGGAAGAGAACAATCTAAAAGACAGAGACAGAGAGACACAAAAAATTTGAGAAAGGAAGTTTAATAAGAAAGGAAATAAAGAGTGAGAGGCCTGTCCTGTGAACCACTAGAACAGTATCTCAACCCTCACCATGTTTTAGTGTCAGAAGTTAGAGCTTTGTGATTACAGAGTAAAAATGAGAGAGTGAGTGAATGAGCAATTGTGGAGCAGCTCTTTGATTTGAGTTTCTGGATGGTCCCTCCCTGAGATTAAATGCCATTAGACATGCTACATACAGATGCATGTGCACACAAACATCATACTATGCATGTGCACATGGCATGTGTAAATGCACATATAGTACATGATATAGCTGAACAGCTGGTGAAGACATATTGTACACTTCTGAGTCAAAATGTCTGTATAGATCGAGACTATAGATTCTTCTGTGCTCTCTCGCTCTCTCCTCTTTACCCTATGCTCTCACACCCCCTAAGACACACACCCAAACACACACACACACTCAAGCATGACTCTCAGCACACCAGCTGATAAAGCGAATGAATCATTTAAAGATACCAAGTACAGTAGATATCTTTATCTCTAATCCCTGGGGAATTATCTTCAGGGAGATGAAATGTTAAGAATATTCAGCCAGACGTGTGAAAAAGCAAAGCAGTGTGTCTGTTGATTGGTATTCTAAGCTTGTAACATTAGAGTGGAGAAAACATTGGGTCCTGGCTGAGCGGCAGTGCTGGATTCAGTGACATCAGTTTCTACATCGCGATTGATCCAGGATTGATTAATTAATAACGACTGATTCATTATGGGGCATTCTGCTAATCCACACATCCACCACTCAAATCTTACTTTCAGAAAAAAACTCACAGTAAATAAATAAGGAAATGACTGAATTTCTCTTTTTTTTTCAAATTAAAACAAAATTGAGAAGTGTTCCATGCCGCGTCCAAAAAACACATTTAATTCTTAATTTTAACCAAAGTGTGTTTTGTATCTGACTGAAGACTGACAAACCTTCTTTCTGGGTCACTCATCAGTAGGACACTATAGTGGCACAAGATAACAGACAGGAGAGGCAGGGATTGAGGGACAGAGGCAGCTTAGCTCTTCTTCACTCTGACTTCTCCCGGCTGCCTTTCTGAAAAGAACAGCCTGGCATATGCTGCTGCCCTGCGAGGATTACAGTAAGCACCTGTTGGGTCTGAGCTCTATTAGTAACTGGAAATCATTAGTACTCGGCCTCACACGGGCGGCACCATTATGTTAACAGTACTCTACCTCATGAGCTGGACACCAAATGTGTTAGATTTTGGTTGTTTATCAATTTATTGGCTATCACAAATTAAGGAAATATTAATATTAAAAATATTAATATTAAATAATATCTTTAAAATGAATTAAAGTTCACGGGGCACCAGCCTAAACTAATAGGCAAAATAGCCAATATGGTTTTAGTCTCAATTTATTACCATTAATCTGGAACTCTGATTAACCATTAGCTTACTAACTATTACCAAATTACCAAATCAATAGTAAGTTACAGTTGAAGGATTGGAATTCTACCGAGTAGAGGTTGGCAATATTCACGCTTGTGCAACATTAAAGACACCAGTAGTTATACTTAAAAGGCATTTATTTACAATGGAGCAGAGTAAAGTACAATGTCTAATCTAGCATATACAGGTGTGTGTGTGTGTGTGTGTGTGTGTGTGTGTGTGTGTCTGTGGGGACACAGACAAAGGCAAGATGGCCGACTCAAAGTGGTCAGTGTGACCACATGACCTGAACAAAGAAGACTACAAAGATGGCGGTAAACAAAGAAACTACTAAAATGGCCGCTGAGACCACCTAGTGTGTGTGAGAGGGGAGGTGTGAGTTTCTTTGTTAGCCTAGCTCATGTAATCTAAAGGTACCAGGTTAGAGGGGGAAGGTTACCTTCATGCAGGTTCTAGGACTGAGACGTACTGCTATGTGTGTGAACATACGAGTACTCGATTAACTGTATGACTGACCACAACCTAAGCAAACATTACAACAACAAGACATCAATCAACAAGTACATTAACAAGTTAAGACTTCTGCTGATTAGCTATGCGGTGCTATGCTGTGCTGGGAGAGGTAAGGCCCAGTCCGTTAACGTTACCCAATCCTTGGAACAAGCAAAGAGGTCCTTTCCAGTGTTTTGTAAAGTCCAGTGAGTTTGGGGGGTTTCCTGGTGGAATAAAGTCCTGTCTGGCTGTGTTGCTTGCTGGTATCTCCTTTGTTCTCCTCACAGAGTTAGCTGTTCCATGCTAACTCTGCTACGACTCCTGTTGCTTGGAAAATCAGCTGGCCTTGTGTTGTAGCCGCTGATTCTGAAGAGGATTTGGTTCACTCACAGTTAATCCGAAGCAGGTCGCTGTTGTGGAGGAGAAGAGTGTTTGCAGGCTGCTGGTTGCAGGCCGGCGAGAGAGCTAGTTTCTCAGGTAGCAGAGCTGACCTGGGCTGGGGCCTTGTTGCCCTTTGAAGAACCGAGAGGAGAGGGCTGGAGCTGCTCTCCAGAGCAAGCCAAGAAGGGAAGAGAGAGAGAAGGGGTCTAGAAGACTGGTTTTGTTTGTGACACCTTAGGGGGTCACATGTCACACGCTGGCCCACACTGGCTGGCCAGTGGGGTCCATGGGGGGGAAGGGTCATCCCCAGGTGTGAACCGTGAGGAACTGTGGGGTGTGAATTCCTTTGTCCAGTGGAGCAAAGAAACATTTGGTCTATTGAATGACTGAGTCCCAACAGTCCCCCCTTTGTTGTCAGGATGCCACCTGACGTGTCATCCTGAGAGCATAATGTATAGTCCATTTGTCATTTCATTCAACGGGTAACATCCGGGCATTTGTCAGCACTATCTATCTTGGCTAAGCAAGAACAATCAGGTTACAAAGCAGAGTTCAGATAATAACCACAATGATCGAATAGTGTAAAACAACTAACATGTTTCCTAGTTACTCATGGTGTTAGTGAGGACAGGAAAGTCAGTGATGTTAGTTTGTTAAGGTGAGATATAGAGGGTGGCACCTAGAATGACAAGATTTGGAGTGTCTGGGTGAGTGTGCCATGTATATGCAGTGTCCTAAACTTGTATCTGATTTGATTCAGAATTTAGTTTGCTGCTGCTGACAAACCCATTGTGTCCATCTGGAAGAGTGTAGGGTACCCTGAGCCTACTTACTGTCAGTACTCAGTGCGGCGAACTCTGGAGCGCCGGTGCTTTAAGTTTTCTTTAACCTGTGGCACAAAGCTGTAGCACTTTGAGTAGCTGAAGGAAGAACATTCAGAGGCATTGTCACTGTCTGAATTAACATGGTCAGAGATGACGTGGTCATTGTCTGATCCATGTGTTGACTGGTCCTGTGTCTGAGCCAGAATTTCTGCATAAGGCCGTCTCCTGCTCCTATTGTGGGAGTGCCTATCTCTACGCACTTGGTGGGCGTGGCGGTTACGCTCAGCACCCATATGTGGCCTTTTATCACCCCCCTTCGATCTGTTCTGAGGGTGATCTTTTGAGGTTACATGTCTGTGTGACGCTAAGGTGTTTGAGTTGCTAGGCTCAGTTGTTTTCCCCCTTGCCTTGGAATTGACCATGGTTTCCCAAGCCATTTTTGTCATTTTCTTTATTTCCTGCATGGTGGGCTTACCTTGATGCGTCATCAGTGTAACATGAGTGCGTACACAGGGATGGAGGTTTCGTAGGAACAAAGACTTGAAGGTGGAGTTCTGCTCTAAGCCTGGTGTGTTCCTACCCTGAAAATATGCATGCCTCAAACGTTGGTAAAAGTCATTGGGATGTTCATGGCGGGAGTGTTTGATTTGAGAAGCTGCAACCAAAGATTCTATCTCATCTGCAGCAGGAGAGAATTCTTCTGTCAGTGCTTGACAGAGCTCTTTGTAGTCATCTCTGACACTGGGAGGCAGTGATTGCATAAACTTGTGGACTGCTTTTGAGCTGGTCTTCCACACAAGTTTAGTTTTCTCCCTTTGGGTTGCATGGGGCAAATCAATTAGGTTGTGATCTAACTCCCTAAAGTAGTTTTCAATATGTTGATCAGAGCTGTCTGGATCAAAATGTTCAATGTCCTTTGCTAATAACTCAAGCGCTTCGAGGCGGGGGCACTGTGAGGTCCCTACTGATGAAGGCGAGACTATGCTAGCTGGACTAGAGGAAGGAGCTGAACAGCGGTCATCACTCTCATGGAGGTGCAGAGAGGAGGCTGAACAGTCCGGAAAAGTTTTGGTCCTTCTGTTGGAGGGGTGAGCACAGGTGAAACTGTTATGCATCAGTGGCTGATGGGAACATGAATATCCTCTACCGGATAAACTACCTGTCTCTTCATTGTCAGTTTCAGGAAGATGGGAAGTCAGGTGGGTGTAACCTCTGTCTCTCAGTGGAGGTTGAGGAGCTGACTTCATTTCCCAGGACTTAGGGTCAGTTGGGAATTGGTCCCATCCTCTGAGTGGAGGCGGAGTTAACCTGTCATTAAGGGAAGAGTGTGAAGCAGAGAAACCAGAATCACAAGCACTGAACGATTGTGGTGGAGCAAGGCATTCTGATTTAACCTTTAACAATTCTTCCTTGTGTGAACAGAGATCTAACTCTGCTGCATGCAGGTCTCCTAAGTAGCGCATGGCTTTCTTGTTAGCTTCCTTAACTTCTTGGAGGAGAAAAGCATTTTGAGCTCTAAGCGATTTTACCTCCTCCTCTAGGGCTGCTTGGCTCTGAAGTGAAATGCTGGTTTGCCTGTGGAAGTTCAACAGTACACATCTTAACAATGGGCCTTTGGATGCAGTCTGAGCATCACCTTTGTCACTGAGTAGCAAGTCTATTTCTTTACTGCACTCACTGGAATTTAACTTGCTGATAAATTCTAGGTAGCCAGGCTTCAGGCTCTGTGCTAGGGAAGAAATAAACTGCTCTACACAGGAGTTCTCCATTGTTGTGTCTGGGAAAGAGGGAGGTTAAACAAGTTTTTCACAAAACAAGAAGGCAATATAGTTGGCTGCGGTGTTGCGCTGGCAGACACCTTGTAGTGTAGTTTGGTAGTACACTAGCCTAACTAAACAATGCAGTGGCCTACACTATGGGGGGTAGCTTCCTGTGGAGGAGGGGCAGCTACACTAGTGGGCATAAAGATTAAGGACAGTAAAGGCAAGTGCAGGTTTACTGTCTGCTTAAGAAATGTTTCAAAAAGCAATGACTGAGATGCAAGGCAGTAACAGTCCAAAGATTATCTCTTCAAGTTGACTCAGGCTGTAATGCAAGGCAGTAACAGCTAGGTGCAGAACTTGGGTTTCACAGGGCTGGTAGCACGCTGTGGCTCTATCTCAGGCTCTATTTCTTACTCAGGCTGAAATGCTTGGCAGTAACAGCCAGGTATAAGCTCTCTGTGTTACACAGGGCTGTCGGCACACAGTGTTTAATGTTAAAGGGAGCAGCAATTCTGACAGCTTTACTAGATAGCATTGAACACGTGGTATTCAAATGCTGGACTGAGGTTCTTACATTTCCTACAGAATAAATTCAACTGGAATTGTTAGCAACAATAGCAGGCTCTTGATACTAAGGCTTAAGTGTTAGCTATTAATAACTGGAGGACGTCTAATATTACTTCAGGTAAAATTAGTAAACCAATTCTCACCACAGTGCACTTGTTTGTAAGTACACCTGGATGTTTACTCCTGTGGTGGACTAAAAATTTTTCAACCTTTGCGGTTTTGGCCAAATTATGAATTTAATATTGCACAATTATGAATATTTGCCAACAGTACTCGGCCTCACACGGGGCACCATTATGTTGGGTCTGAGCTCTATTAGTAACTGGAAATCATTAGTACTCGGCCTCACACGGGCGGCACCATTATGTTAACAGTACTCTACCTCATGAGCTGGACACCAAATGTGTTAGATTTTGGTTGTTTATCAATTTATTGGCTATCACAAATTAAGGAAATATTAATATTAAAAATATTAATATTAAATAATATCTTTAAAATGAATTAAAGTTCACGGGGCACCAGCCTAAACTAATAGGCAAAATAGCCAATATGGTTTTAGTCTCAATTTATTACCATTAATCTGGAACTCTGATTAACCATTAGCTTACTAACTATTACCAAATTACCAAATCAATAGTAAGTTACAGTTGAAGGATTGGAATTCTACCGAGTAGAGGTTGGCAATATTCACGCTTGTGCAACATTAAAGACACCAGTAGTTATACTTAAAAGGCATTTATTTACAATGGAGCAGAGTAAAGTACAATGTCTAATCTAGCATATACAGGTGTGTGTGTGTGTGTGTGTGTGTGTGTGTGTGTGTGTGTCTGTGGGGACACAGACAAAGGCAAGATGGCCGACTCAAAGTGGTCAGTGTGACCACATGACCTGAACAAAGAAGACTACAAAGATGGCGGTAAACAAAGAAACTACTAAAATGGCCGCTGAGACCACCTAGTGTGTGTGAGAGGGGAGGTGTGAGTTTCTTTGTTAGCCTAGCTCATGTAATCTAAAGGTACCAGGTTAGAGGGGGAAGGTTACCTTCATGCAGGTTCTAGGACTGAGACGTACTGCTATGTGTGTGAACATACGAGTACTCGATTAACTGTATGACTGACCACAACCTAAGCAAACATTACAACAACAAGACATCAATCAACAAGTACATTAACAAGTTAAGACTTCTGCTGATTAGCTATGCGGTGCTATGCTGTGCTGGGAGAGGTAAGGCCCAGTCCGTTAACGTTACCCAATCCTTGGAACAAGCAAAGAGGTCCTTTCCAGTGTTTTGTAAAGTCCAGTGAGTTTGGGGGGTTTCCTGGTGGAATAAAGTCCTGTCTGGCTGTGTTGCTTGCTGGTATCTCCTTTGTTCTCCTCACAGAGTTAGCTGTTCCATGCTAACTCTGCTACGACTCCTGTTGCTTGGAAAATCAGCTGGCCTTGTGTTGTAGCCGCTGATTCTGAAGAGGATTTGGTTCACTCACAGTTAATCCGAAGCAGGTCGCTGTTGTGGAGGAGAAGAGTGTTTGCAGGCTGCTGGTTGCAGGCCGGCGAGAGAGCTAGTTTCTCAGGTAGCAGAGCTGACCTGGGCTGGGGCCTTGTTGCCCTTTGAAGAACCGAGAGGAGAGGGCTGGAGCTGCTCTCCAGAGCAAGCCAAGAAGGGAAGAGAGAGAGAAGGGGTCTAGAAGACTGGTTTTGTTTGTGACACCTTAGGGGGTCACATGTCACACGCTGGCCCACACTGGCTGGCCAGTGGGGTCCATGGGGGGGAAGGGTCATCCCCAGGTGTGAACCGTGAGGAACTGTGGGGTGTGAATTCCTTTGTCCAGTGGAGCAAAGAAACATTTGGTCTATTGAATGACTGAGTCCCAACACACCTGTTCGCACGCTGTACTTTTCATTTTCTACAGTGTAGTGTGTATAAAGTGTTTGGTCCTGTGAAGAGCGCTCATCCTCTATGTGCCTTACATGTGTTTGGCATCTATGTCTTGTTCTCAAAGTGTGTTTGAATCTGAGGAGAAGTGAGTGAAAGCTGTGAAAAATCTAACTATAGTAATGTTCAGATGCTGTGAACATCTTCCTCGCCGTTAAATCAGCTTCACTGTGTGGTGGAATGCCTAGTGACTAGAGACTATGTGAGGAAATCATGGTGAGCATATGCTGCCAGCCAGGCAGGGATTAGGTAGCGAACATGGTCATATGGACAGAAGGGAGTCAGTGAAGGAGAGAAGGCAGAGGTAATCTTCTAACAAATAGGGCGAAAGACAAAGACAAGTGAAAGAGCTTTCACTTGTAGCTGTGAGCGAGATCTTCTGAGAGGGTAAAGGACTTAAGATTTCTCTCAGATTTTTTTCAAACCTTTGATAAAAACCTGACAATTGTTCGTGCAGCTTCAATACATGGTCGACTTGACATGAAGAATCTAATGATCCTGCTTGGAAAACACAACAATGCACCTTTAGGGAGGATGATTTAGAAGGAAGTTAAGAAGAAAAATGAGGAAAGGCAGTTTCACAGTTTCAACTTATAGTAGTTAAGCGTGAAATATCAAATTCATTCGATTTTCTTTGATGTGCAAGCATTCAGTTTTTTTGGCAATAAGCTTTAGCCTGACCTCAATGTACCCACGCTTTACCAACAAAATCAACAACAGCCAGCTACCACAGCACAACAAAATGTGGCGCATTTCTTTCTAAAACAGTACCAATTTAACAGTAGGTACTTCTGCAAGCCAATACAGTTGGATGGGATGTTTGATCCTCAACCTAGTTTATCTGAAGCCAGAGAGGCCAAGCGGCAGTTTAGCCCTCCTAAGCCAAAGGAGCACTGGGCTGGCAGTGTTCACGCGACAGGGATCAGAGCCTGCTGCTGTCTTCAAAGCAAGAGGGAACGTTAGAGTGTGTGTGTGTGTGTGTGTGTGTGTGTGTGTGTTTGTGAGAGAAAGAGAGACTACACAGTTCCTGTTGGACAGACCGCGTGCAGCTGTTGACAGAAGACAAGCACTCTCAGGCAGAACACAAGCTCACACATGTATGCAAACGCACACTGCAGGCTGTGCTTTGCTTTGATTTTACCCAAGCCTAGTTCATGTTCTGTTTTTATTCAGATTTTTTTTTTTTTGTTTTCATACTGACTGAAGTAAGACCTTGGCTTGTCTGCTAAAAAAATGTAAAAGATGCCATTAGTGGTGGAAGTGCACTGAAGCGCACGGGTCTACTATCTGAAGTTGCGAGTATGCAGTTGGACATGTGCGAGTGTGTGACTGTGTGGGAGAGAATTTGAATTATTGAAAGTTGCTGCTACACTATCCTCAACTTTATACAACATTTAATTGCATACGACCCTAAAACTAAAGAAAAAATTCAGAATTAGGAAACTGCTGCACCACTGAGAAAGAAGTTCGAAGATCTTTTTAATGCACTGTACACGAAAAGAGGAACTGATTCCCTCACGAACCGATTTTATGGATGAAAAACTGACACAGATCCCGACACCTGACTTACTGACACTGCACCGCTCTCTCAAGAGGAAGTTCTTCAAAAATTGTGCGTCTCAGAACTTAAGGGGGCCATGTCCTCATGAGTCGGTGGCTGCTTTTTCAAAGTGCTACTCTTGAAAAAAAAATGAGGCACAAAGCATTGTGGGAGGCATGCGACTTCAAATCCCAGATCCAGATGCTTCCTTGGTTTAAGCATTAGGGAATAAGAGGTGATAGGAGAGGAACTTTGAAAGACAGGGGGGATTGAAGCATCTGCTGCTGGGGGGCAAAAAGAGAGGAGACAGGTCGAGGAATGTGGAGGAATCCCGGCAAATTAATATAAGTTTATGTGATGGTATCCAGCAGTGTTCAAAAAAACTCTGAAAGTGAAAAAGATAAGTGTGGTCATTGGCCATTGCTGCTCCCTGCTTATTTACTGGAACAATATAATGTATTTTGGTTCCAAAAGCTGACATAATACTGTGAAAATGCTTTGCCTGTTTGTGTTAACGGTGAACTTGGCATCCTCCTTTTAAAATCTGTGCCAAAGTGTTGTAGTGGCTTGTGGTGTCCAAACTCGTAAGACACTTTATATTGTTTCTTTTTTCCTTGTATGCGACGCACATCTCTTGGTTGGTCTGGTAGGCCAGATTTAAAACCTTTGTTCTGATGCATCATTTACTAAACATTCAAGAGAAGGGAAGCATGCATTGTGGTGGCAATCACCACAACAGGAGAGCACTACATTACACTTATTACAAAACAAGATCATTATTTGAATATATGACAACCCTGAGCAGAGGCAAGGAATGAGGTAATGATGGAGGGCTGTGTGGGAGAGGAGTGGGGGAGGCGATGAAAGGAATGAGAAAGGATAGAAAGAGTGGGAGTCTGCAGTTGACTGATAGAGGTTTCTCTCTTATCAGATGAGGGATTTGCAGGAGACACACAGACCAGCCCACAGCCTATTTTTATGACCCGCAATCCTCCTCTGCCTCCATCCCTTGCTCATTCACCCCACATCCCTCCATCCCCCTCTTCCTTGCTTCCATGGCCTGGGGCAACGTGGGTGGGAAGTAGTGATTTATACCTCTGTGCATGTGTGTGCCTCGTGTGTATATGTGCATGTGTGAGGTAATGAAGCTGTCCCAGAGGCTACACTTAGCATCCTACACACACATTACCAACTTATTAGAATTCCTGATTATCGACAAGGCCACCGAACAATATCTTTCATATAAATGGAAGCATATTCAACTGATGACAACCATGAAAAAAATGAACAAAAAATGTTCCCCCTATATAACCTAAAATTAATCAATATAGTTTTCAGTTAAGAATCAAGAGCCCTGCATAATTTTTTTGTTTGTTTATCACATTGTATTATTGAATGAGAAGGATCTCTCCTCGCATATGCACAATGAAGAGGAATGGAGCATAGATCTAAGAGGGTAGTATCATTGTGCTACATATTTTTCACTGAGGTTCACAGCATTTGCTGCTGACTGGTCCCCAATGCATCATGCAAGGTTAAGCCCAGGGACTGTATGTCTTCAAACTGTCCAGAAAATTAATGGCAAAAATATTTGACCAGCTTCGTTCCAGCATTTTCCTCTGTGTTAAAGACAGGTCTGGTCCTTGTCTGCGTGTGTTCAAAGTGACCTCTGGTTTAGACAGAGGTCACTTTGAACACACGCATGTGACATTTTACAACATTCAATAATTTGGCGAGATGGAGGCGGGTTACATGTCCGCAAAGTGTATTACGAGTCCCTCGAAAAGGTCAAGAGTCTCTGATGAGATCGATCAGCATGGTCCGGCTGTAAAAAAGGTAATTGTCTGGCTGTGCTGCCTTCTTGATTGTCTTCTCCATAAAACTCTCCAATAAACACTAAGAGAGGAACAAGCTATAACAAGCATCCCAACATCTGGTCCTTATTGGGAGCATACAGTAGGCTTTTTATATAAACTCAGGGGAGGGAGGGGAAAACTGCCTCACTCACATACAGTACACTGGTCTGGAGTTGCTTATCCGTCATGAGTCTATTTGCACTTACTGATCACATATTCATCAACACCCTGATCTGTTTATTGGCACAGTTAACTGTTTTTTATATCTAGACACAGAACCTTATTGCTTACACTGATTGAGTTCTGTTATCGATCACAGACTTATTAATAATATCACTGGTTCAGCAAATACGGTTGAACCAACAAATGAAATTGGAAATGAATGTATCCACTATTTATCAAAGGAAAATATTTCATGGTACGATGACTTAGGCCACACCTACAAAGATTTGCAGTGTGTTAGAGCTCTTTTTGCTTATTTTCGTGTCCCTGTTTTTTGAAACATGTCCTTTTATTTTGAAGGCAAACCACTCCCTGGCTCTCACTAGTGGCCAGTGAGTCTTGTGGTGACGCCCAGGTATCTTTTGTTGGTTTTGCGGAGTTCTGGAACAATTTGTTTTAGAGTAACACACATACAAACAACGCCATTGTGTCATTTTGTTACTTTAAGTCATATAAGAATACACTGGTGTATTGGAATATTGAAAAAGCACTGTCATCATGCTCATAGTAAAACACATTTATGAATAAAAATAATGACTATACAATTAAAAAAATCAGTTTGATTGATTGCTAATGCAGAAACAGCTATGCAATTTATTTTGTACTCTACCTGCCTTATCATGAACATAACATAATAACATAACTATATACTTAAGATTTCTATCTCTTTCAAAATGGACCTCTTTTCCTCTTTGAGCTGAATAAGTGAGATAGCCGGGCCCAGGCGATTTAGCAGGGCAGGCAATGCCAATCTAAGCTTAAAGTCTCTTACTCTGACCAACTGCCAATTAGGCTGCCCCTGGACGCAACCATAAGGTTTCAGCCTCATGGAGAGCAGAGTAGCCTACATTTTGCAGGGTGTGCTCCACCCAAGCCTCAGCTCTATAATTTGATGAGTGAAGGCTTGTTTGTCCCTCTAAGTATGTCATGTCCTCTCTCCCTCTCTCTGGATCTCACTCTCTCTTCCCTCTATCCTATATTTCCTGATCCTACATCTCTGTGTCTTTACTCTGTTCGTCTCCTCTCTAAGGAGACATTTGTCTTTGCCTTTCCATTGACTCCCTCTTTTTTTTCATCAGCACTGCTTACCGCACGCTCCATGCTCCTAGATACATACTGCATGGCCTGTTGAAGTCCTCTTCCTCATCTACATGATTACATAAGATTTCTGCTTGAGTATGCAAGACACAAGATAACATTAGGTCATTATGCTTTCATCGACTGGGACTGTGCTAGAAGAAAATGAAGAATCACTGCTCAGTGATTTGGCTCTCATTACAGGCTGCACTGGCACAGGTCACTGGGTTCACTTTGGGCATAGTGCGAATTAGCTCACTGCATTGTCAATACTGCCACTGCCACTGGTGATGCTGATGTCTTGTTTCTACCCACAATGCAAGAGGCGCTGAACGACAAGCTATTAAATACAGCATGCATAAAGATTTGCAACAAACATTACTAGTGTTTAGTCGTTAGAGTTTTGGGTTTTTTTTTTCAAATTTGAAAAAAAAAAAAAAAAGTATAGGGGTTTTCCAACCTGACTATGAAATAGAAGCCTTTCATAATTATTCTCTACAGAACTACAAAGACAAAATACAGGTTATCACTTATGCTCCTGTCTATCAATTATTCTTCTGGTATAAAAAAAAAAATCTATTATTTAACACTGCAGACTGCCAAGACACTCATACATGTATATTTGAAAGCCTGTCTGCATTAGTAATGAATAGAAATAGAAGCCAGTTTCACACCGTAAAGAGATGTTCTTTGCAACAGCCCTGAGCCTCATACACCATGGGTGTCATGACTGATGACCACTGTCTTATGACCAACGTGGTTATGACTGGGGATGCGGCTCTTGCGTAGGTTGTTTCGACAGATGTTTAATCTTATTCCAGCACAGTACATTCGGATGCTTTTATGTCAATTGAGTTTATTGTTCAGGCCCAGTAACTTCATTACATGTCACTCAAGAGACTTTTTATGAATTAATACCTTAAGTAAAAATATACTACCATGCACATGTTATTTTTGGTTTCACCAAGATGGCTCTCTCCTTACAAATCAAATGTATTTGACAGTGGTTAATCCGAAGATGTAATGCCGTAATTAAGTGTCAACAGTGATCAGATGATTTTAGTTCATGTGGAGCTAATGGCTCTAACATGAAGATATGATAAGACGGAGACAGTAGCTCTGTTTAGCAAAACTTCACTGCACATGCTGAAGCATAAAACACTGTACAGCATCCCAGCATCTTGCTAACATTTCTGTGATTATAATACACTGGAAGCTTTGGGAGATTTGTAGGACAGCTAATTAATAAGAATGCCTTGATCTGGTTTCGGTGGCCCTGCTAATTGATCAGGGTTTATACCGCAATCAGATTTTGCTCCATTTGATGTATTGAGTAATTCACATCGCTAGTGATGTGGCATGTCAGACCAAGATCAGCATACCACAATAATTCTTTGTCATGCAAAATTGGTATATGTCAAGCCAGACAAAATATAACGTCATGGTTCCAAGTTATTGTACACCCCAGTACTGAATGTATTTGCTGTGCATTATAATTTAACCTCACATGTATGATAACACAGAAAATATGTTGTAAAAGATTACACAATAATTTATAAAACTCACTTTTTTGTCTCACACTTTTCTACTATGGACATACACTATCTAGAACATAACAAATAACAAGTCACAAAGTAGTATTCAAAGGTTTGAGCATCCGAGGGAAAATTACATATTTTTTTGACTTTTATAGTGAAAAGAAGAACAAAATGATGCCTCTTCCATGTCTGCTCCAGCTCCTGTGCAGTCATATGGGGGTTTTGCTTTGCCTTTCTGCCCAGCAAATTTTATCTGTAAATTTTCTTGGTCTTCAGGATCTTGTTTTGACTCCCACGATTCCCCTTAACTGTGAATTCTTAATATGGAAATTTTCAGATCCTCCATTTGCTTGGAGCAGAAGAGTCAAGCGAATTTAACTCTGGAAATGTTATCAGCTGACAATTCCTAATGGCAATTCTTGACCTGCCATAAAAGTCTTAACTGATAAATTCAGGCCTAATGAAATTCTATGTTTTACAAGTATAAGGGTGCCAAAACCTTTGCACATGCCACATTTCATACATTTTTTTTAGGTTCATGAAATAAAAAGGCTCATTTTTAATGTCATGTTTTTCCAGGGGTTGCATTATCTTCTGTTCACTTCAAAAATCAAAATATGTCATTTGCCCAGGGGTGCCCGAACCTTTCAATATAACATAACACTGCAAATATTCCAGATAAGTAGGCTACTTGAATTTACTCTGTTTATGATCGCTACAAGTGCTGCACCAGCAGCTGGAAGATATTTGAAAACAATACACCACAACTTCCAGACTCATCCTACTGCATTTCCTGACTGTTCCACAATGAGGCAAACCTCTAGTTATGAGTGACTTCCTTTGATTACAAATTACTCAATATTTCAAGTTCACAGGTGACATGCTGCTAAGCTTTGCGTGGGCTCTCGGCAATCAGCAGTATGTTATTGGGCTGTGGTGCCTCACTTTGAAGAATGCCTGATTATACTCCAAATATCTGCAATCTAAATAGGAAACAAAGAGGTACTATCATCAACTGTATTCAAAACAGAACTGGAGACATATTTTGGTCTAATAGTCAACTGATTGTGCTATTTATAAAGGTAGTAAACAACTAAATATAGTTATGAAGAATGCTATTGTATTCCCATGCTTTAAAAGGTTTGTATTGCAAATACTTGCAATACTGGGGTGATACATGCCAGGATAGCTGAACATGAAACAGTGGAGAAAAAAAAATGTTGTCTTTAAAATGTTGCAGTTGAGTATTTCTCATCTTTGACCAGTTGCAAAAATTTCGAGATTGGATTTTAAATCACGGCATGAGCAACCTGGGAGAGTGACTCAGCGGCTAAGCTGTGATCCACAGCAACAGTGTGGGACTCGGAGAGCTCCATCTGCTCACTGAAAATAATCAAGCCAAGAGGAACATCAAGTATTTTCAAGGGCTGATGATAATATTATACATTCAGGTGAAGAAATCCAAAACTAGTGCAGATTCAAAAACTAGGACTTAGGTGCTTTGATGGAAATCTCAGCGTAATCACAGAGTCAGCCACGTTTGTAGCTTCAAACTCACATGTGGTTATGCAGCTGGTCAGCGAGTTACTGTCTCACTAAGTCAACCTCTTAGTGAGTGATCAAGCCACCCAGGCGGCCAGGCAGTCACTTTATGTCTTCTTTAGTAGAAGAATTTGCCTAATTCTAGCCTTCACTGGCTAACTAGGGAAACCAAAGTGCATTTACAGCCCCAGAAAAACAAAACACACACATACATACACAGAGCCACAGAAATAAAGTGCTTGGGATCAACTAGGATGAGCAGCTGTGTGCCAAGATTTCAACATGCAACAAGCTGGCAGCAATTAGAGCCTGCTGGAGAGACTACTGGGAGCAGGATGGCCATTACTACTGGTCCTGCACAGTGAAACTCTAAGAAAGACTGGGATACATAGTATGTAAGTATGAATGAATGAATGACATATAGAAAGACTGCAGATGTGTGTGTGTGACTGATCGTACTTCAAACAGAATAAAGAGAAACAAAAATAGAACTAAAAATGAAGCGGTATAGCTGATTAGCAAAAAGGTAAATGAAATGAATGAATAGCCGGCAGCTTTGCCTTTCTATGAACGACAGAGAAAGGAGAGATGAATAGAAAGTAATCAAATCTGAAGGTTAGAAGTATTATGACCCTTTTTGCTAAATGACTAACAAAAAGTTTCCAATGTTAGATTAATAAAACTCAATGAGATCAATAATATGTTTGAATGAACTGAATGAATAACATGAGGTGATTGTAACATTATTCAAGTCTGCTAAATGAAATCCAATTAAGAGCACAGTCAGTGCAATGTATTAATGAATTCATTCACATACAGTATCTTGTATTCTGTTCATCTTTCCAATATGTCCATTTCTGTGTGCCACTAGAATGACAAAAAGATGAAATGTTAATTAAACAAGATGACTAGAAGGTTTTAAACTACCAGCTCTAATCTCAGGTAGCAGGTATTTGATATTATTCACTCAGCATTTAGTGCCTTTCTCCCACAAACTTCTTTTCCATACTTTCTCTTCATAATAGTCTCTTATAAAAGTTTCCTGAGGCCACAACCTATTTCTGTCTCCATCATGAATACTGTATGAACTGCGTTTGCTGCTATATAAACATCCAAGCAGTCCAGCTTCACTGTGAGCCAACTTTCCAGCCTGATACAACACAGCTATAGGAAAATACATTGGCAGGCATCCAACCAACCGTAAGAGAGAATGTAGCATTTGAATACAATCCATTTTGACAACATTCCTAACCGTCTGAGTGGTAGAGGCAATTTCTAGAAGAAAGTATGTGGTTTATAGATTGTTTAAAAAAGTATGAGGTAGGTGTGTGTGTGTGTGTGTGTGTGTGTGTGTGTGTGTGTGTGCATGCAAGCACATGTCTGCCGCATTTATTGATCATCATGCAATAACTCGATTGGTGCGCATGCTGTGTGCATGTGTGTGTTCCTGCATGTCTGTAATCTGTGGAGATGGTGACCAGCAGACCCTGAGGCACCAGGTGTCACAGGAAGAAACAGCTGAGAGAGAGAGAGAGAGACAGCTGCTTCTTCTGGTGCGTATCAGAGGTGGTCCTGCTCTAATGGTGGCGACATCTTTCCCAACACTGGACGTCTGCTTTAACATGTACCTTCCAAAAAAGTGTAACAGCACTCCCTGCTCACCTAATGCCTCTGTCAGACCGGGTTAAAGATGTATTTTACAAAGTTAAAACAAGTGGAGGCTTGATGGTGTTAGGTGGAAAAAGAAAACAACATCTAATCTCTACATATAATGACAAAAAAGTCCCAGCTCTAAAACTTGCCATATAATGTTTCTACACTGTGAGAAATGCCTGTTACACAGGTTTGAAGAAGATTGACTACATCTGGAAACCTCTATTGATATACCTCAGAACGATATATCCAAACAAAACATGTCTTCTTATAGGAATGGGATACTATCAATATATCAACAATATTAATGTGTGTATAGTGACTACATCTGGTAAAGAATCATTAGCTCAAGTGCTCTAAAATTACATCTTACATCTACAACTCTGCAGTGGGTCTGTCAGATAATAATGCTTCTAACGAGCTCTATAACAACAAAGTGCATGACAAAAGTCCTCCTTTGTTATTATTATTTGCCTGACATAAGGCACCAGTGCAGCCCCGGGGACCTATGAAAGGTGTTTATGTTTTGGATGCAGATCTGGCCTATCCTTATTTGTTATGATGATGCCATCATATTAGACAGGCCCAGTGCGTGGAGTGCAACCTATTGCCCATATGTGCGTCCATGGCCTTGCCTCTATCCGTGCATGAGATATGGGAGACCTGTGTTAAGAGTGATGCATGATCGCACGTTCGTTCACAAGATTGTTCAATCTACACGCGTCTGCAGAGAGAAATTTAATAAAAAATGCTCGACCCACATCCAAGGGGTTCGTGATGAACACAGCTTGTAACGTCGAAATACCCGTACTACCCAAAGAGACTATGGTCGAGCTGAAACCATCCACACCTTGTAGCCTACTTGGTCCAACCCAAAATGGGGTCACTGCCTAATAATCAAAAGCACATATTTCAGGAGGTGTTACTCGAGCTGTTGTCATCAAAGGCTGCGGAATGTCAAGTCAGTGGACTGAAATGTGGTAAATAACTACAAGGTGTGCGCATCTCTCCAGCTGGTCCGACGCGCAGTAGCCTGCACATCTCGCACATGAAACCCATCAGTGTTTTTTTTTGTCATTTTTGTCAACAATGTGGCAGACCACCAGTGATCACAGCGACAGCTCTACTCCTGTTCTCCCAGAGCCAGACTCGCCCCTTCCCGACTTACCGGATTTGAAAAACGCCGCTATGTCTGCCGCGTCCTTCGCAGCCTCATCTAGTCCCTCTCCTGCGCTCATGGCTGTGGTCGCTTGTGCGGAAATGGCGATATAAATCCTCAGTGGCTTCTTTTGTTGCAGTAATTATTTATCAGCAAAAGCGGATCCTGACGCCTTTCATTGAAGCAGATCCGGTCATACAATCTGTGCTCCCTTCATTAAGCGAGAGACCTCCTCCTCCATTTTGGCCGAGAAGGGAAAATCCTGGCGACCGATCGGCGGCGCTCCCGAGCTGGGACGTGAGGGAGAGGAGGAGGGGGGGCGAGGGAGGAGGAGGAAGGGGGGTGATAGTGAGAGAAGGCGGAGGTAAAAGAGGAGGGGAGTAGGGCTATGGGAGGCGGTCTATTCCGTTTCGAGTGGTGGGTGGGGGTGGGATATCCTGGGATTCCGTTTCGGGGGGTTTTGGTGCATTGTGCGCCACCCAATTTTAGTGTGCGCCACAGCACATCAGCAGCCCCAGCGTCACTCACTGCGGTGCTGATGCGGGGCGGCGTGGGAGTCATTCTTCAGGATTGTATGCCTTAATAGCTCAAGGCCAGATGTTATGGGAGATAACAGAGCAACAAACAGCATGGATATCCTTTTCTCAAACCTCTAATAGCAGCAGTGTAGCCCAGAGTTCCTCTCACATTTAACGTTATCAGAAAGGCCCTTAAAGCTGAGTCCTTCCAAACGTGAGGTTTTTTTTTATTCCCATGGGATCACTGAGTTCTGATATTGCAGTATTTACTTTCCTAACAGTTAGAGACTTACTGTATGATTGCAAGTTGTTCCTAAGGGGAGTCAATATCTTTTCCCACCAAATACTAAAGGTGGGTTTTAGCGGACTACAGGGCAAAATACACTGAAGGAAAGGGACTGTTTAATTCTGTCTTCATCTCCTCATGAAGAAGATGATGCTACACTATGAGGTCATTTGCCCCACAAATCTAACCCACTTCTCCCTGATAGACACAGCTCAGTGCTTTTAACTTTTGATAGTGCACTGCTGCCATCTAGAGGTTGCCTTCACAAATTGCTCTAGCCAATGCGCACCGACCTAAGAATAATCTGATATACAATATTATTTAACTCTCCGGATATGATAAATACTGTAAAATTTTCACAGGTAAACTGATTATAAGTATAGCAACGCTATAACGCTGATTTATCAATCCCTAGCCACAACAGGTAGGACTGAACCTTCATGGTATGCGTCCTACTAGGTGAGCCTGAAATAAATGACACACTGTTACCTATACCCTATCTCATCAGAACCAAGCCTGTTACCATTGATGTATCCCATATGTCCTCTGTAGTACATACTTTCCTGCCATTCTGGCTTACTCCACCTTCATCCATCCTGCTACACAGCTTTGCAGAGGTCTTGCTTGAATTGAATCCCCCAAAAGTCTTTGTAGATTTTGGAATTTTTGGACAACGTCCTGAAGGCATCCTAAAGGCATCTCATATTGAACTGCATTATGGCCTAACAACATGTCCATCCTCTCTCCCACTGAGGCAGGGATCTGTCAACCGCTTTTTCCAATGGTGTAGCCCACTTCAGTGCTATTTTGAACAGAGTATCCATGAAAATGTTTCAGATTTGTTTGTCGTCCTTTCCTTTCAGACCATGTATATCAAAGTTCCAGCATCTCTTGTACCGTTCCAACTCCATGACTTATTTTTTCAGCTCCTCATTCCTTGATGAAACAGAGCATTTCTTTTTCCACTGCTTATATCTGGACTTTTAAGTCTTAAATCTCAGTTGCATTCATTGCTACTAGTCTGGTGATATTGTTGTCCATTTTTGGGCTTAGCTTTGCTATAGCTTCAATAACAATTGCATTTGGCACTTCAGTTGTTTTTCTTTTCACACTGTTGATTGCAATGTCCATCTGTGAGGAGTTGTGATGTCTCATGTTTGCTCAGCTTCAGGCTACACCTTGCCTAGCTTCAGTCTTTCCACTTGGGAATTACTTTCGGATTCCAATTAGTACTTTGAGGTGGTCCATTCAGTATTCCAAATTTTCTTTTTATTGTTTTCTCTCTTGTTTGACTGATAAAATTTTAAGTTTTCATGTAAATTTTGGGGCAGTTTAGCGAGAGCATAGAAGCATCTGCTTGCCCAGTGTGCTGTTAAGCTGTAAGTCCCTGTTTTTGGATTTTGTGGTCAACACAGAGCATTTTGTTTGAGTTTGCTTCCTTTTATTGCTTTAGACAGTGATGATAAACAAATGAGAACCGTGCTGAAAGGGTCATCAGAAATGTTTGTCAGATGTATAAAATCTGGGATATGTCCCATCAAGGATGTGTGAAAGATGACAACAGACCTAAATGTCCCTGGTTGCTTTACACAAGTAGAACTGCATAAGATGGCGAGAAGATCACGTTCTGACTTTCATAGTGCTGTAAATTCCTTACTGAAATTCAGCTATAGAGAACAAATAGATGAGCTGGAACAAAACATTACATGCTGTATCATTCATGAAGGATGTAACTTTTAATGTGGATAAGTCTTTCTTATGGAAGTTATTTTGACATGACACAAAAGAGAAAAGCAGAAGTGTGTAAAAAAACGAACAAACAAACAACAGAATTAATGATACCTGCTATTTCAGGCTACTTTTGTTGTTCATGAAAGCTCACTGTCACACTGTCATGAATCGTTGGGATACTTGAATCTAATCTTTATGAAAATGAGCTAGGTGATTATATAAGTGCACTTTTCATAGAGGTAAAGGAATTCACACTTGCCTCTCTCGTGAAGCACCCCTGATCTGTTGAAGTAAATACTGGTCAGACAACAGGAACAGCGTTACAACACCTAAGGGCAGCACGGAGGTGTCATGGTTGCACTCTACGCAGTCAAACCCTCTGACAATGCCAGAGGTCGACTGACAGTTTGCAGTCTCCGTCTGCATGGGTTTTCTCCGGGTGCTCCGGTTTCTCCCACAGGACACAAATATGTGCATTTAAAGGTAAATTAAAAAAACAAAAACAAAGAACAGTTTGTTATTTGTTAGTATTATTGCTTTTTCTTTTTCGTAGCCCGCAGCCGTATTTTATTTCATTGGAAGGATCAAAAGCCTCTGTCTCCTAATTCTTGGCTGAAAGACCTAATGTCCTTCCTATATTTAGAGAAAATTAAGTACAGTATTAGGGGGTTGCTCTGAAAATATTAACAAAACTTGGGATCCTATTCTCTCTTATGTTAATTCTATGCCGTCTTTGGAAGATTAACACAACCTACGAAATCATTTAACAGAGCAATTGAAAGTATTTTCATAGAACAAGGTATGCAACTGGTCATGCAACACCAGGTACAACACACTCTGAAATTTCCAGAACCTCTTTTGAGTTCCTCCCATATTTATGCTGTTTGGTTTGTTTGTCTGTTGTTTTGTTTGGTATATGTGAGCACGGCTCTCGTGTTGGGGAAGTGGGAGGGTTGGCTTGTATACTGTATTTTTGTGTGTTTATAACAATGTAAAACTGGGTGAAAAGTCCTATCTTGAATGTATGTTATGTATGGACAACCCAATAAAGATACATTTTGAAAAAAAAAAGCGCCCCCTGGTAAAAACATTCACATTTGCCAACACTAAAATCTTTGGGATTGTCTGAGGAATAAATAAAATTTTCTTAAAAATGGTGAAAATTCTTTTCTTTACAACATTGTTTGTACTAGTTGTCACAGAGTTTACCTGATAACACTTTAGTGGCTTATCAAATTTTCTCAAAACAAATAAACAAGCAGACAAACAAACCAGAGACAGTTCTCATAGTGCTCTGTTGATTTTTCTTTCTTCTGGAAATGTCCTCATTGTTACATTTCCAGCGTATATAAGCTATCGACCCAAAAACAAATCAAATAACAACAAATTGTACATTTAAACAAGTTTAAATATACATTTGTCAATATTCATATCATTCCATATAGTAAAGGGTAATTCTAATACACATTCACGCTTGAATTATTGATGGAGAAATTCATTCAACATAACTCAGAACAAGAAGCTGTTAATTAAAAGCATCTTATCTGATTATGAAACATTTGCGTTAAACATTTATAACAGAAAATTATCGAAAAAGCTGGAAACAAGCTGATTTAAAACTAAAAACAGCTCTGAATTAAGTTACAGAAGTTGGCTACAGAACCAACAAATAAAATAATCATATAATAACCTATTCATTTTATAAACCAATTAAAGCTATAGCGTAGCATGCTTGGCTATGTAAACTAAACAGTCAATGCAAGTTTTCTCTTTTCCACCTACCGGTTTGTGGCATTTGGAGCAGGTGTCATGTGTTTTATACTGATTGCAGCTTCTCCAAACTTGGCACTGCCTCTGCTTTGGTGTCTGCTGCAGTGGTTGCTTTTGCTGCTGACTGGGACCTTGTGCCAACTAAGACTTTGCCCTTTTACTCTCCATGAATTTAGCTCTCAGCTCCCAGCTGCTGCATAAACTTCGTCCAGGCTAATTTGCTGTGAGCTCACTCCTTAATAAGGCCATTAGTCTTATTTAATTTTCCTCCTGAGTTTACACTTTGATGTTATAATTATTTTTATGCCCATCTGTACAAATTGGGATGACAGGAAATGTGTGGGGGAAGAGGTAAATAGAGAAAGAGGATTTAAGTTGGCAAACAAATTGGATGTACACAGAGCACACTAATGTGTAAGAAGTAGAGAGAATAAGTGAGATGAGAACAAAGAATAAAGTAACTTATTCATTTCCTCTTTCTATGACAGGACACACAATTCTGCAGTTTAGCAATATAAAGCAGAGAAAATGTGACAAGGAAAGATAAAGGGAAACAAAGAAAGCATGAAGACTGAGTTTACTACAACAGTACAAGAAGAATTCAGAGAAGAGTAAAATGAAAGACAAAGCAGGAGAGTAAAGAAAATCAGAGTTGCTTGGCTATTTCATTTGGTCCCCTACCTGCGTTTCTCATCTCTTCCTTGTTTCAGATCTCTACTCCTTCTTCTGTTTCCACTCTGTTTTATCAGCCAAAGCGTAGAATGCAGCAGCAGCAGACATTTCATTAGCAACAGTCCATTTGGAGCCTGGGCTCCTTCCCCAGTCCTGGTGTCTGTGTAGCAGTGGCAAGCGGTGAGTTACAAATGAGATAATCTTTGTCATATTTACCATTAAGTGACAATGACACACCTCAATGCAATGACAATGTAGAATCCTGCATTTTTCTGACTCAAAATTGTTAACCTTGACAAAATACAGAACATATAATAATATTCTTAACAAGCATTTTGTGCAATGTACCAATAGTTTACCGCTGGGAAAATCGTTCACTTTCCTTCCATAGCAATAATGTATCCCTCTTCCCAGTTGCTGTATCCTTTCAACAAAGTTGAACCAGGTAATCAACGTCCCTCCTCAGCCCATTTTTAGGAACACTGAAATGGAATAACTTGTGACTCTGAGCACCAGCTCTCAAACACTTGCCACTTATGCCCATACAACGTCCCTGTTGATGAGGCTCTGGCACCCTGAATAGTGTTAATGATACACCACCCAGAGAGGCTGGCTCTCTGCGTGGTGGAATATTTCCCCCCGTGCCTGAGACAGCAGGTCCCTGCGTAGTGGTAATGGCCACAGCAGGCCGGACAGAAGTTGAAAAGTCTCTGCCAGCCAGTATCTTCCTGGCCAACACAGGGCTACTAGGATCATAGTCAGGCCTCCTTCCCTAAATCTGGCCAGAGTTGAAAGAATGAAAGCTACTGGGGGAAAAGCATAAAGAAGATTAAGCAGCGAGAAAAGCAGGGGGCACTGAGCATTCCCTACCGACGCATAACCGATGCATGACCGAGCTGAAGCTAAATCTGTTTCACCACCTAGGGATGAAATCTCCAGTCTGCATTCTGTGGGTTGCAGTCCGCCCCATAGTTCAGAATGCCAGGTACATGAGTCGCTCTCAACAGCTGGTGGCGCGCACTGCTCAAAATCATGGACTCAGCAAATCAAATGCAACCTCCAACATAACGGACACAACAGGCAAGTGTCAAGTTTAACTAGTAATGATCACATCCGGCCAGTGCTCATATGTGTGTGATTATTTTGATGCTACATAAATAGCACCACTTGTGCAGTGTCTGAAGCGAAGAGCTTACGCATAATTAAAACGCTGTCACAGGTTGAGGCGGCCCGATAGCCAAGTGGTTAGGGCGCAAAACTCGCAAGCGCAAGTTCTCTGGGTGGAGGCAGGAGTCTACACCCCCCACCTCCCCTTTTACATTTTAGTAGTTAAAGTGGTCCTTGGTCTGAAAACGTTTGAGAAAAAAGCAGCTGCCTTACAGTTCATCAGTTCTTGGCGAGGGATCACTTTTTGGTACAACACACCCCCTACTGGATCCGCTATCTGACTTTCTATCCGTACTTTTTTTTATTGTTATTGCAATTACACTATGGTGTCGCATGTTCAAATCTATGTGACAAAACAGCCAATCAATAAATTGCCTACATTTCTTTCCTTACCCTCCCACTGCCCCTTGCCCCTTTTACAAATGCCTCGTTACCTCGGAAACCACTAACAACAGACTCGGCCACCGCTGCTAAAACGTGTCTCGAGGAAGACCAACCTCCAACCAACCACGAAAACAAAACAAATCTCGGAGAGATGTACCTTTAGTAAACAGCGGAGAAATTACTTGACGCAGGGGAAGCTGGAAATTTACGATTTGGTTATCGAGGAGGCTTTTCAGTAAAGGAATGTTTGAGCCATGTCCTTCAGCTCTCGGCTCGCCAAAGTCAGCTACAGGAACAGACCCACCCAGCCCTCTGTCCAAGTGGAGACACTCAAGGAGATGCAGGTTTGACCACAAATACTTACATTAGATGAATGATAATCATTAAAACGTGACATTTTTTTTTAAATGTTAGGAAAATCTTCTCTGTGTGCTCCATCCAGGGGGATTGTAGACCCCAAACTTCAGGCCTAATATTCATTATAACAGACTACTCCTGTCCATGTGGCCTAGGGAAAACCTCGCTAGTTATAGTAGCCTGCACCAATAATCCATTATCTTTTAATATGATTTTTTGTTTCTCAATAGAACTGTGTCAAGGATCCTCACATTGTCATATGGGTATTATGTCTGTTTTTAAAGAAGTCTATTGGTCTGCTTTGTTTTGTTGTGTCCACAGTTGTCAAGCACAAGTTAAACATTTTTACATTTATTCAGTTTTGGGAGTTTGGCGGTCATTAGACCTGTTAGAGAAGATCTTCCTTTCTTCCTTCTGACGAGGAGAGATAAAACTTTATCACTTGGATATGATCATCTAAAAATCTACGTCTATGCATTATACAGAGGGATTGTTCTGCTATTTAGCCTGCCCTCATTGATATAAATAGGCTGGACAAAATGATAGTTAAACACCTGTCACCATAACATAATACAGTTCAACACAACCACAAACCTACAACCTCAAAATATCCATACAATTGAAGCAACACATCTCTGAAACAGTTTGAATAAAAAAAATAGCATTCGTGATGGAAACATTTGTTGCAGGACTGTTGTATAATCTGTATTAGTTTTAACTACCTGTACCTAATAAACTGGCAACTGAGTGTATAGGCAATGTCTCTCACAAATCAGATTTTTAAATGTTAATCTTCCAAACAAACCACTGCACAAAATACAAAACTGGGAATGCTAGAAATAACAATTTGTAGACATGAGATAGTTGAAGACAAGGTGAGTTTTCATCTGAATTATTATTAATTAAACTCTTGCAACTCTTTCTTTTATATTTTTAAAGATAATGAATTAATTCATTGAGCACTGACCTAAGATACTTTACCATAGGTGGTTATTTAGCACCGACTGATGTTGCTAGAGTGAGAGTGAAACCTTACATCAGAATTCCCTTCTCTCTTATGTGAAAACAGAGGAAGGAATTAATCTACACTTCATTTTCAACTCAGGAACCCCCTGAGCCTATTTGATAATTGCTCTGAGAACCACTGCACTATAAGACTCACTGGCCTCTTAACAGTAGTCAAAAATAGCTGTAGCACAACCTTTTGGAATATGTGTTGGTTGTATTATGAGCTTCAGTCCACTAGATGGTAGTGTGTTCATTGTATAGTTGCTGTGATGTTAGATGAACTGATGCTTCACAGAGATGTGGAGCAGTCAACTTTAAATTAACTTTGTTTTACATCTAGTGCTCCTGTGGAAATACATCATTATGAAAATGGTTATTATTATCAGTAATACTTTCTTTCTGTCTATGGCAAGCTAATTTAGTGGATTTAAAACCAAGAAATCCATCTTGTTTTGGTGTTTACGTCACCCACTCACTTCAGATTCACCCATTCCACAATCACAAAAGTCAGGATCTAATAGAAAAAATTAACATGTAATCTTTCTATTTTTATTTTCATTTTGTAGATGTAAATAGACATATATTTTCAGCTCATTACATTTTTGCATTTACTCAAAGTTTAACCTTTCACTGGTTATGAAAGAAATATTCCTTCCAAAGGGAGAATGTAAACTGACTAAATAATAAATGGATAAATGAATAATTAAATAACCTTGATCTATCACATGTAGATCTGGACGAATAATCACTGATATTCTTTTACATAAAGCCTTTGCACACCTGACTTTAGTGAATGAATAATCAGCTGTCTGTTAGGAAAGGTCAATGTCTTAAAACACCCCTGGTCAAAACCAGGAAACTCATGCTTGGTTCAGTGTTTTACATTAACTGGTGTCACCATTTAGCTGCAGATTTGTGTCATTTTCTCTGTTGAATACAGTATGTACAGGTCCTGCTTTTGTTAAGTTAAGTCTTGGTGTGAACTACCTGTATGGATCAATAGACCATTAGAGAACTTCTACTGTATCTGTATGTCTTCCTTATGACCATTTAGTTTTACTCTGGTAACAGAATGAGATAAATAAAATTACCTCACACAGCAATTGAAATACAAAGTAATTATACGTTCTAATGGATTTCATTTTGCAATTGCACCCAGGAGTGTTTAAAACCAAACGGACAACAAAGTCAATAAGTAGAGAAACGGTGCCAGTCAAAATACAGAGTCCTCAGAGCTGTCTTGGTTTTCTAGACATATTGTGCTACAACCCGGTCTAGTTTTAAAACAGATGTGTTTAAGCTCTCCATGTCCGTGTCAGTGTGAGCATCCTCTGGGAGAAATGTGGACCTTCCACTGTCTGTTACTGTCTCTTTTAGATCTCACCACCCCCTCATTTATAATTTACAGTCACTCTCCTGTTTCATGACAGCTCACAAGCAGACAGTCGAACATAGAAAATCAGTCATGGCGTAGTGAAAAATTGATGACCCAACTGCTTTTAAATGCAAAGCTTTGCAATCATTTCTTCAATATCAAACCATCAGTCAGATGCATGTGGAGAGAGCTGTGCTTCTTATCTGCTGGATTCCACAATAAAAGCTAATGGAATTTAATATTAATTGGTGGGAGGTCTATGTTTGTGTGTGTGTGTGTGTGTGTGTGTGTGTGTGTGTGGTATCTGTATGTATGAATGATTTGGGTCTCCCCACTGCGAGCTGCGTCTAATAATTATTTTCGTTCAAGTCTAATCTATAAATTATTTTCCTCTGATAATTCATTTGATCTATAAAATGTCAATAAAGAGGACCTAAGGTAGCATTTCTAAATTGCTTGTTTTGTACAAAACCAAATATAAATAGAAAAGCAGCAAATTCTCAGATCTGTGAAGCTACATCAAGCAAATGTTTTTGCATATTTGCTTGATAAAGATCTCTTAATGATCGTCAAAATAGTTGCTGACTTCCCACAATGCGCGTCATCGAGTTAAATTCTTTATATCTGTGCATATGTACTGTATATGTGTTGTTAGTGTTACATTTGCACAACTGTTGCATTTTTTGTCAAATTGATTTTATAATGCATAAGCAAAAGGTGAAAATGAAAAATCCAAATAATTCAGCAGGGCAGTTATGAAATGTTACATAATACTTAGCCCATGTTATAATAAAAACAGGTCAAATGTCACCATTATATTCTGACTCTATAGCTGTCTTTTGAAGCTGTTGCTACAGTCATTACATGTGTAGTTTCAGTCAGTTAGCATATAGTGGCAATGCATACTATGATCAAAGAGGTGTTTACTACGAGAAACCATTCAGTTCTTTTAGAAGGTGACAAATGCTTGTTAAGGGGTTATTTTATAGTTATTACTACACCAATACACAGCATATTTTATGTGTTTGTGTTTGCATATATAAGTTATGTGCAAGTTATGTCTGAAAATGTTACCCACTGATTCTGTACTCAAGTATATTAACAACCTTTCCACCCCCACACTCACCCTCATCCCTGTCTCTCAATCCCTTTGTTGTAATAGACTTGTAAGGTGAGAGCTGGGCCTTGACAATTACCTTGCTGACAGGTAGTCATCCAACACCGCATTATCTAGTTAGCAGTTCCCTTTTAGGAGCAACACTCTCATAATTTCAGGGCAGTAACCTTTCTCACATGGCAAATAAGAGGGCTGATTGCTCACATACTGTAGCAAAGCCACTTGTTCTCTGTCTTGTCTCCTTTGTTGGACGCTGTAATTCTCTGAGGTCATGAAATGCAAAGCCAATTAAGAAGCTGAAATGACTTGAAAAGAAGTGTCAGTGTGAAAGGCCGTCGCCGACGATGCTGCATTTTAAACCAGACTATCAAAACAAGGTAAGGTGACCCAAGAGTTCTGAAGTTACAGGCAGCTTGGCTTCTTGACTAACTGCATTGGCCAAATGTAATTCATCATTAATGTGTAAGGATTCAGTATACAGCTAATGTGTTTGTATCAAAATGCTTGATACAAAAGCACAAGAAGGCAAAAACGAGGGAAAGCCTTTATTTATGTGTGAAAGTCTATCTGAAAATGTTTTACTACACTGCAAGTCATGTAGACTTGTCACAGGGAGCAATAATGACGGAGTACATCTTTTCACTAAATATATTTCATGTAGCAGACTACCTGAGAGAACTTATTTGAAATCCTTGTTTATGTTTATATACAGTAGATCATTAAAGTGCAAGTTTATAGAAATAGCTGTAGAGTTGTTTTCCGTATTCTGGAGTTCCTGCAGCTCTGAAAAAACCTGTCCACGAATAGAAAAAATTGACAAAACATTTAGCTTAATTGAAATGTACGTCATGTTGTTGCTAAATTTGTATTTATTTTTTTAAAAGATTATTTTTTGCATTTCTGATTTATTTTATAGCGATAGTAGAGCGAGACAGGAAAGTCAGGGGATATAGAAAGAGGTTGACATGTGGCAAAAGGCCCAGGCCCGAATTGAACCTGTGTGAGGACTTACCCTTTGTAACATGGTACACATACGTGTTACCATCCATTTTAACACAAAAAAGTGAGAGACCACAAAATTAGTGCACTAAATAGGATGAAGTGGTGAGGTTAAATCATTTTTCCTGCTGTTTTTTTTTTTTTTCTTTTTTTTTTATAAAGAAATTTGTGGCTCGGTTATTTTCATACTGTATCATTAAATGTCAGAAAATACAGAAGAGACAAACACACGAGCTATACTGTACGACTGCTGCTAATCCACAGCCAATACCAAAACTGGTCATTTGCAGTTCAATATAATTGAGCACACTAATACTGGCCTGTGGCATGGTTGTTTTGGCCCTAAGGTTTGACAATTTATCTGTTACTTGGTTTTGTAGATAAGGTACATGTAAAAAACCCTGAAATACTCCCACATTTAACTACAGTATTTGCATAGTGGGTGTCCATGACCTCAACACAAAATCCGCCTTTAAGCACTAACTTGCACTTGTTTGTCACTTGCAGTTACATTAAAGTGAAGATTCCCAGCTATGTTCTGACTTGCTACCCCATTCTGTTAGAGCAGTGATACCTGAGCTGTGTTCCCATTGAATTGCATTCCTGCATGTTAGTTTGTCAGTGTACAGTTTTTACATATAGAGCTGTCTGTTCCTTTCTTCATCTGTTACTTTATGTTTTTACCTGCACATATTAGACTGTGAATTCACAAGAAAGCACATGATGCACTTGTGTGTGCAGCTCACAAACTGCCTGTGTTTTTCAGTCTGTGTTGACCACAGCGGGCTGTGAAAACTTATACACTGTTGATAGGGAAGGCCATTAAACTTAAAGCAGGCATAGCTTCAGATTCAGCTGGCTGGGTGGTCACCACTGACAACTTGATAGGGCTAATCTCTTTAAGGGCAAAAGTATACGGCTTCAGTCTGTACATGTAGATGAGAGAGTGATAGCAGGTTACAGAGAAGATATAGAAGAGTCTGAGGAGAGCTGAGGAACTGTCATGGCGCGGGTGTTTAGAAAGCAGCTCTGGAAACAAACAGTGTCCAAGGTCATTCAGGTAAGAGAAATCATGCAGCACTGTTGTTGTTGTGGTGCCATGTGAGGTTTATGTCCCATTTTAGTTTATCCACCCACATAATTCTCATGTATGATAACAAGTACAGATGGAATCTGTCGTTTACCATTGTGTGAATTTAAATTAAATGAACCATTGTCTGCAAAACTTTATCCACACCTACTGTTCTGACTTTGACAGTGCATGTTATATCTGTTCGCCAGAAGATGTGGATTAAAATTGACTAAATCATTATCTGTGTTTATCTGAGGTTTGGCAGGGCACTGAAAACATTTTGCTTTGCTTTTTAAAAAAATATTAGATAAATAATCTGTACTATATTCCAGCCAAACTGTCCTGCTGCACAATTTTTGTCACAGCTGTTTTCTTTTTAATTCCAAAAGCCACAGTTTGTTTATTATAGGGATTGTCAGTCTCGACATAGCTTATCTCAGGATGGGGCTCTGTTTGCTTTTGAAAGCTATTAATGTTGTAGCTGTTATTACATATGTCTGTCAGTGCTGGCTTCTGTGTCTGTGTTGTGAGAATAACTAAATATGGATATGTCTTTCTGTCATTGTTGGAGCTTGTTATTGTTGGCTAGTGCATTTTGTGTGTTTATGTGTTGCATTCAGTGTTGACTTAATCTGTTTGTATATTGTGCACCACAGTGCATTGTCTGTATGGTATGTCTCTGGGCTTGAAGACTGAGTTGGCTGTTCATGCAGTTTGGAATAAAGACAGAGAAGGTGTGAAATGGCTGGTCGCCCAGCAACTGTTGACTTGGCATGCTTTTTTATGGTCGACCTGTGATGTGGGTGTTTGTGTCTGTATAATGTGTGCGCGTATCTCCAGAGACTTGAGCAAGGTTGGTGTGATTCATTGCTAGGGTTCTGAAGTGGTTTATTTAAACTTATTTGAACTATCTGTTTGCATCATGCACATAGGTGGTTACAGATTATCTCTGTTCTCTTGTGTGGCTTGCTTTGGATGCTTTAAATCAGTGAAATATAAAAGAGCGAATTCAAAGTACAAGGAAAGAATGTTCATGTGTGAAGTGACCGAAATGTGTGACTGAACCTTTAATTGTGTTGCACTTAGCAACCAAACTGCTATCTGTTGACCTGTGACTTGCGGTCACTGTTCCTGAGAGTGGTTTGTTGGTGCTTGGCAAATATTACCATGTTTTTCGAAAAAGTTAATAATTCTGCAGATTGGACACCATTGGGCTTTCGTTTCACCAAACAAACTTGCATGCCAATGTGGTTACTGACTGATCTTTAACACATAAGCCTGCTGACAGGCTAATGTGTTGCTGCTCTTACTAACATTGCTGACACACACAGATTGTGAGGCTATTGTTATGCTCCACCTCACTCTGGCTTCACATGACCATCCCCCCAGGCTCTAACTAACAAGAATCAATACCTCGACTCTTAACCACCCTGACTCGGAGTATAAATATAGAATGGTATCTTCTTCTTTGTCCAGGTCCATGTCTCCCGCCTCTTGCCCTCCTATTTCTCTACCTCCCTATATTTCTTCTTCCTTTCATTTTTCACCTCTTTCCATTATCCGACTCCTCTTGCCATCTTTTTCTTAATCATTTCCACATGTAACTGTCTTTGCCCATGCATTCAGTCCTTTCTTCCTCCATTGTGTCATGTCTGTCTGATCTTCCTTTCCATCTGTTGGACTTGGCATCTTTTTTTCCTCTTTATGTCCCTTTTAGCACTTTATTCAGGGTTCCATCTGATCTATCCCCCAAAACCTGTCATATCTCTTCACTCCAATCTCTGGACAATCCTTTGAGAGTCACCCAGTGTGCTTGCATGTACTGTATGCCCTGTGATCCAGTGCATACTATAAAGTTTAGCAGTTAATTGCAGCCGGCAAGAAAACAAAAACAGACATTCAAGGATAAGGCTATTTAACAGCAAAATCCCTTATCTATGAAGCACAGCCACATGGATATGTAGTTACAAGGACACAGAAGAGAGGGGAGAGAAAGGGAGAACATGGTTAGAAACCTGATCACTTAATTTGTCATTTTCAATATTAAAGTTTAATTCAGTTGTTAACAATTGTCTAAACAGACTAGTATAAAAAAGAGCCAGCTCTCAAGTGTTCTATTTTTGGATGGCCAGTCACAGGAGGATGTTTCCTGCTTTGTTGTAGAAGAAAGCCTTTTTAAAAGACGGTCAGACCATGGTGACGTCAATGCACAAAGTATTTTAAGCCAGAAAGAACTATTCCTGTCATCCCCTGTTTAAATTCCAGACAGACAAAAAGGAAGGGTAAATGAGAGAATTTGAATGCACCATGCAGCTGGCACACCATGCTAATGCCAGGTTTCATGTAATTTATTGGCTGACCTTGTTCCTGTGTCACTAATCAGCAGAACCTGGCAACCCATTGTGGTTGTTTTTACTGTCCTACCACCCTAAATGCAAACTGTGGCCTATGGTAAACTGACTGCAGTGCTGGTTAATCCATTCTAAGACACCTGAATTTTGTAGTATTTGGACGGGTGCTATGAGAGTTGAAGGAGAGACATGGAGGCACTTCTCAGCAGTAGAAGGATGAAACTGAAGATGTACATTTGAAAGTCTTGAAGGAATATTGATATGTGGGTTGGACATTTTCTCTTATTCTTGTATGGATTTATATACAAAGTAAAGGAGGATGCTGATGAAGATTTTTTTGGCATATTCTGTTGCTTGATCGTGTACATGAACTGTACATAACTGTGGTTCTTCGAAGGGACTGTTATTTAAATGATGTCTGAACCAAAGTGTAGAACCACAGAAGACCTTCAGTCATCTGTCATCACCAGCAGCCTCATCACTACAGACCATGTATGTGAAATATGGTTTAACCTGTAATGAGCTTCTTACGGCAAAAATTACATCACTGCACTGTATATGGTTTTTATTTTTTATTTTTGTATTTTTAGCATTGGACACCCTGAGTTGTTCAGAATATTATAATTCTATAAAAAGCATCTATTTCCACACTCCATCATGAGGAAATGGTTACATTTTTATTTAAATGTACCCATCCTAATACTCATTATCTATAACTGTCTGCACATTTTGTTCAGCAAAAGTTGAAAGAAGAGCGTGAAGCCAAGCGGGCCCAGCTGGATGGAAGACATGACTACATCCTCAGTATTGTTGCTTCATGCCTGGGACTGGAAAAAGCTGATGTGGAAGATGCCATACTGGAAGGGAATCAGGTACTTTATACTCCAATTTTCACACAGACATTTTTGCTGCAGCCTTAAATCTAAACCATACTGGTGTGGCAGCATCTGTAAAACATGACTTTGTATTTTTATTGATACAAAATGACTGCCACATCTATTTTCTTTTAGTTATTTCAGTTTTGTGGGGTTAAGAATGGGACAGGAGTGATTTATTTGGGGTAAGGGTAAATATTTTATTTTAGAGTTTGGTCATGGTTGCACTGAGCATATCTACTAATAAGCACTACGACAACTATGTGATGTCTCTCGGTTTTGGAGACTGTTGTGTATGATTGTACTGGACATTTTCTTTTAATCTTCCTCAGATTGACCGTATGGAGCAATTCTTTGTGGTTGAGGGTCTTCCACACCTCATGTTCTACTATCAGGACACTGAGCCAATCGAAGCAGGTAACATGAAAATGTACACTCATATCAAAAATGAATGAAATGGATAGATTGTATCTGATAAACTGCAACACATCAAGTTGAGGATCTGTCCTGTATGCAATTATCTCTGTCACTGCATGTTCCATAGTATGTGAGAAAGTCAGAAATCAAAGCTGCTTGTGTTGTTTTTGACTTCAATTCTTTGTTTTAGCAGCAGCAGCAGCAGCTTCTGCGCCCTCCCAGCTTGTTACCCGGCAGCCTGGTTGCAGCAAGAAGTTTAAAGTGTTTGTGACAGACGGGAGGGATGTGGCATTGACTGGAGTGTGTGTTTTCTTCACCAGAGCCAACACTTCTAAGGCAATCACCTCTGAGAACATACACAGAGTGAGTCACTTTATACAGTTTTGAGAAAAACAAGCATGAATTTATGTTCTCTCAGGGTAAGTGAAGGTTGATCCGGGATTTGAAATATAGCAAAATTGTGCAATGATTTCATGGACAAAACACTAATTTGACCATCATTGTATTCGGTTATGGGCATTTTACAGACAGATTTTATCCAATCACTTTGCCTAATTGCCACATGTGGGAATAAGATCAATGATACTCATTTAAAAAATTGAAGTTAAAAGAAGCGATGAGATGAGATTATTTCCATCGTTTAGTAACATTAAATGTTAGGCAAACAGACAAATTCTCTCAGTGTAAGTTTTGAAAGACAAATACTGTGTTTCTAGACATCAAAGAACATTTGATTGGTTCTCCTTTGACAGCGATTTCTCTTTGAGCCCATTCGTGTGATAAATGATGTCCGGGACTAAAACAGGTTCTTTTCATCCAGAGCTAGTGAGACTATAGGGGGTTCATAGCACTGTGATACCACAGGCAGCTCTGCTTATTGATTGTTGCTGATCACCTGCTGTCAGCAGTAAAGCTAATCATCGCTACTGATAACAGGGCATGTTTGCTACTAGACACTCACAGCAAGAGGGGGAAGGAAGACAATTTTGGTGTGTTTGTCTGTGTGTGTGTGTGTGTTTGTGTGTGTGTGTGTGTGTGTGTGTGTGTGTGTGCGTGCGTGCGTCAAATGTGTTAGAGGGAAAAAATAGAGAGAGCACTTGTAAGAACTTGATACTTAAAAGTACATCTGTATTTTCAGTTAATTCAGGGAAAATAGTTGTACTGTATGTATGTCAGGTATTTCTCTGCCTGGTGGTGAATTTGGTATAAGTGCTTCACACTCCCCGAAAATGCTGAAATGCATGCATTGTTTGTCTGCTGCCATAGTGAACATTAATAAGCCAAATCTAGGCTAGGCATCAAAGATGGGGTGTTAATTACAACAAAATATCAAAATCAAGACATAGAGCCCTATCTTACACTTACACAACACAAATGTCTCTGCTAGTTTCAAACCAATGCAGTTGTCATTTTCCCATCCAGCGCCCACGTTGTATAAATAAAAGATACACTTGCACTCATCTGAGCAGCCATGGACGTGTTGGTCTTAAAATGAGATGTGTTACAACATCAGAACATTTCCAGAGGGTTACTACTGGCTAGCTTAAATGGGAATGTGTTACAATGGGTTCCTCAGTGAACAACAACTACAGTAGGATGTTCTAGTTTTTCTGTGTCTGCCGTGAATTTATTAGGCAGTTTAATTCATCCATTAGTTGTTTAGCCACAATTGTTCACTTCTGAGTTAGCTTCTTCTCCACCTGCTTTCATTGCTCAATGTAATTTTCTCTTTCCTTGAAACACAGTGATTTTTTTACCCTTATTGTAACCTAGGAAGGTATCTACTGCTGTGCTGATATGTAGAGTAATGTATAAACCATTCTGTCAAGATCTAACTGTTAGATTTTGATATCAGATATCTAGTGCCAAACGTCATGAAGTTCACTTACAATTTAGCTCTTAAGTGAACCTCTAAATATTGGAAGTTGATAGATTCAGTGAAATAAACATTGATGTTTGTTTTGTTTTTTTATGTGTGTACACTTTTCTCTTCCTAGGATGTAAATTTCAATATGCTGGACACAACAGAAGGGGGTCTGTTAAAAAGTGTGGAGCAGTTGCTCTCGGACATCTTCATCCCCACACTGACGAAGATGAACCATGGCTGGGGGGAGCTGGCCAGTCCCCAGGCCCAGGCTGTCAAACAGGAATTCATATCATCATTGGAAAGCTTTGTGTCCGTTTTGGCTGGAGCACAGGAGAGTCTGCAAGAAAAGGCAGGGAGCAGACACTGTTCAAGAATAAGTTTGATTCTTAATTTAACAGCTATAAAATACCCAATGAAAGAACTTAACCAAAGGTCATTTAAATATTTGTGCACTAACCAGATATCACAACCTCTGCTAGTATATGTTTGTTGCTTAGAGAAAACACAAGTTTTATAATAATTATTTTGATTAATATAGAGAAATGAAGGGCGTTTGAACATCTACAGCCTCTTTTAAATATATTTTTGTGAGCATACATAAACACATCCACAAACAAAATAAATTAAAAACACCGCTGTAAAAAAGTAAACCATGTCATATCTTGCCTCCAGGTTACCTTGAAAGGGTGTGACACATTTGACCTGAGGGTGCTGAAAGGCCCATCAGATTACATGGCAGCAGCCAGCAGCACAGAGACCACAGACAAGATAGAGGCCTGCATGAAAGTCTGGATCAAACAGATAGAACAGGTGAGACATGTTAGTTAACAGGTAAGACGTTATCCTCAAGCTTATCACAATGACCATTTATCTTCAAACTTGAACAGGTTAAGTGTAAGTTCTTAAGTGATAAATATTTGACTGAATATGTCCTAAATATTTAATGAAGTTGGAGCAACAAATGGTTGCAGATGCAAAGCGGTGGGATCTTTTCTTACATAAACTTTGACGTATTTCATGTTTTTGTAGTTATTTTTAACAACTTAAACACTTAATGATCCAAAATAATTCAAGATCTGTTGGGGAAAGATGCAAAATTACCACAATGAAAAAAACAAACTGAATATGTGAAATTCGGGGGAAAGTAAAAGATAAACTGCAGAAATTATGGTTTAAGCAGAGGGTACTGATGAAGTATCTGTTCCTCAGGTTTTGGCTGAGAGTGACCAGCTGAGAAAGGAAGCTGATGACCTTGGCCCTCGGGCTGAGCTGGATCACTGGAAGAGACGAATGTCCCGCTTCAACTACCTCCTGGACCAGCTTAAGAGCCCTGATGTCAAAGCTGTACTGGGTGTGCTCCTGATGGCCAAATCTAAACTTATAAAGGTCAGATATGAATGTCACTCACTTAGGTTTTAGTGACTATATTTTTCACAAATTCCTTTCTTCCTTCGTTGCTGCTTCACAGGACATTTGGTTCTCCTAAAATGCACTCTATCCATTTTTTTTCTTTTAATTCTTGTTTATTCTGTCTAGTCGTGGCGAGAGCTGGACATCAGGATCACTGATGCAGCCAACGAAGCCAAAGACAATGTCAAGTACCTCTATAGCCTGGAGAAGTTTTGTGACCCTCTTTACAACAGTGACCCTGTAAGAAGAAATACTTCAATCGCTTCAAGTGGTCTGCTGCATTAAAAGCAAACCAAATACACTGTCTCCATGTTGAACTGTCCAGCATGTTACACACATACTGTGCATGTTATTACATAAGTAAGCTATAATTCCTGTTTCACTCCAGGTGTCGATGGTGGATGCAATCCCAGGTTTAATCAATGCCATCAGGATGATTCACAGTATTTCTCGCTACTACAACACATCGGAAAAGATTACATCACTTTTTGTTAAGGTAGGAGCGGTTGCTATTCCAAACAATACAACGTTGATAAAGAGGATTATATTATAACCAACAATAGGTGAACAGAATATAAATACTGACCGTATTACAGCACTCAAACAAATTTCCCCTTTGACCTTTTGACATCCCTGCTCATGATAATATGTGCACTAATATTTAGCTAATCTTGCTTCACGTATAGTCTCAAGTTGTTTGGGTCCACAAAGATTTTAAATACATATCTTAATTTCTCCATAACCATCACTATCTCCAGGTAACAAACCAGATGATCACAGCCTGCAAGGCCTACATCACTAATAATGGCTCTAATTCATTATGGGACCAGCCTCAGCAAGTTGTTGCTGACAAAATTAAAGCTGCCATCCACCTAAACCAGGTACTGGATTTTACTTATTGGTATGATACATCATTTATAATGTAAATAATTTATCTTATAGTTATTCTTTGTTTATGTTCTCATCAAATGTGGTTTCTTTGCTGCATTGTGTGTATTAATTTTTATGTGTGTTTGTAACAATGTTTGTCTTCCACACAAGACACGTGTCACAATGAGTGAGCATTAGATGTTTTTGATGGATGGCTGAAAATGAAAGTGACCAGTTTTGTTACATCTCAAACTGCAACTTCCAGGAGTACCAGCGGTGTTTCCATAAAACCAAGCAGAAGCTGGAACAGACGCCCTCAGAGAGACAGTTTGACTTCAGTGAGATGTACATTTTTGGGAAGTTCGACACATTCCAGCGACGACTCAACAAGATCCTGGAAATGTTGGACACATTTTCGACCTACTCTGCCCTGCAGGACTCCAAGATAGAGGGACTGGAGACCATGGCCACCAGGTTTCAAGTGGGTATATGTTGGGTAGATCAGATTGTTGTCAAGACATCAACAACACAGAGAGCCATTCCATTAACTGATGAAATGCCAGTGCTAGCCAGCTGAGCCTCTGTTTTTCTTCTGCAAGTCATTGATGTTGGAATATATCCATGGATAGAAAATGTAAGGCTTCAATAGCAGAAATCTACAGCAATGAAAACTATTAAATACATGGAATGTGCAAAATGTTAATATACTGTAAAGTTTCACTGCGAATGACTTTGTTATTTATTATTTCATTAATTAATTACATTTATTGAATTTTGTAAATACGTGTGAATAATGAAGGACAGCTATAGATGAGTAAAAATAAATATGTTAAAGAAGCATTTGTATATGTTGAGATTTATGACACATTAATAGCAAAAATGGAAGTGCAGCTCAGAGGAGTACAGTCTATGTGGGAAGAAATTATTTATGTTTACAAAATGAGATTGTACTGCCTTGGGTCAGAGAAAATAACGGTCCAAATCTTGAATCACCTTGTCTAATTGGTGTTCAGATGTTTTCCCTTTGGAGTATATTGATGTGACCTATCTGTTTGTTTCACCTTCTTTGGATGTGCAGACTGCAGAAATGCAAGGAAAATGGGAGGTAATGTCTCTCCGCAGTCTTACCTTTAGTAATGCATGGCCTATTTTCATAGTTGACTGCATGTAGTGGTGAAACTCACAGACATTACATTTTACCACATATCACCATATATCACTTAATAACAACATGACAATACTAACTGCATGGAGCATGAACAGAGGAGAAACCTCAAAAATTGTATTAGTTGCTCCATTGTTTTGTGTTGTTCAGTTATTTTCCCAAACAAACATTTCCAAGTAAATGATTTTCATGCTGCCAAATTCAGCTACTGTAATTCCATCAGTCCTGTAAACCTGCAATCCAAGTAAACAAACAGAGCTGCATCAAAATAGATTGCATCCCTCTCCTTTTGTACAACTTGACAGTTCTGAATTATATGCATCATTTATGGTAAGGTTTAAGTGTTCTTACATTACATTTCCACTATTATTATGTACTCTTTTCTTCTCTTATTCTTTGTTATTATAAAACCTTGATTAACTCTCAGATGATGTGTTGCCAACATCAGTGTGATGTTATCCTAACATCCTGACACACAGTTGGTCAAAGAAACGGGATTGAAGATTGAATAGTGGTAGTGAGGATGATTTTTGGGAGGCTTTAAAACTTTTGATTTAAAACCGATGAAAGTTTAACAATAAAACTTGTGTGTGGCATGGATGTTCACTCATTTGTATGCTTGTGTTTTGTGTGTGTCATAGGCTATTGTGCTGAACATGAAGAAAAAACATTACAGTTTCCTAGACCAGAGAAGAACTGACTTTGATGTTGACTATGAGGAATTCTGCAAAAGCACCTCTGAGCTCCATGTAAGTAAAATATTACAGATAAAACGAATGAGTTTGTCTCATCTATATTGTACTGTAAAACTAATGGGCCTTCACACCACACATGTTTTCCGTTATCATGGCTGATTAGACACTTACTCTGTAACATAGGACCACCGAGGTTCATATGCTAGTTGGAGCCATAAAGGTGCAAATTGCCTTGCTCTAACAAGTACAACTAAATTAACAGGAGAGGTTAATCAAGCTCAGTGTGTAAACACCTACTCAGTGTGCTGAGATATTGTCTAATCAGGTAAATGAAAACACCTGTGCCTGACCTCGTTAGTCTGCTGTTTTGTAAATGTTGTTTTTTGTCTTTGTGCTTCCAGAATCAGCTGAAGAGTTTTATGGATAACACCTTTGAAAAGATTCAAAATACAGAAAGAGCTCTAAGTGTCCTGAAGAAATTTGAAAGGTAACCCAATCTTTTGCACAATTTTTTATCCCATGCAGATTCCCCTAAACAGGTATTGCTAGCTGCTAATTAGTAACAGTTAACTGTGTTCATTTGGCATCTCAGGTTAAAAGCAGTCTTTAATCAAATGACAGACATAGCAAACCAGCAGAACTCTGAATAGACCTTTCGCACTGACTCAGTAAATGCGAGTATAAGTAATACCAATGCTGAATTCCAACAGGTTTGCCAGTTCCATGGTCCTTTTTTTGTGCATAATGTCATGGTCTTAGCCTGGAGGCTCCAGGGTTTTGTTTTTTGGACTTTCTTGGTTTTTGGTTTGCTGTGTTTTGGGTTTCTGTTCTGGGTTGAGTGTTTCTGGTGTCTAGTTTTGTCTTCCCTGTCTTGTGCTCTGTTTCCCCATGCACTTCCTGTTTTATTTTCATAGTCATGTCGCCCCAGTGTCCGAGTTCTAGTTTTGCTTCCTTTGGTTAATCATCCCTGATGTGTCCCACCTGTGTCTGTTTCCCCACCTGTTCTCTATAGTAATCAGTTCTGTTCCTTTAAAAAGCCCTTGCACTGTCTTGTTTTTTTCTGTACTTTATTGTACCTCTTTTTTGAATACTGATGAAATGCAACCACTTGTATTTTCAAACAGACTGGGCATCCCAGACCTTGGCATTGATGAGAAGTATCAGCGCATTCTGCAGAACTATGGACGGGACATTGAAATGGTCTCCCGTATCTACATGAAGCAGAAACTGGACCCCCCCATTGACCGGGACTTGCCCCCAGTGGCAGGCCGGATCATGTGGGCTAGGCAGCTGTACAGCAGGATCCAGGGTCCCATGGACCTCTTTCAACAGGTGATAATAAATTTGTGACTCTCTACAAGAAAACTTGGCTTGGCCTAGGTGCTGTTTTTGTTGATTTACAGTATTATTGTTAGTGCATTTTTCCTTCTAAGTTCTACACTACCATTATATTTCTGTGTAGCATCCTGGAGTTCTTTCCACACCAGAGGCCAAGAGGATTATCAAGAACTTTAACAGGCTAGCAAGGGTCCTGTTGGAGTTTGAGATTCTTTACCATCATAACTGGATGAAAAAGGTAAAGGGGGTGAGAACACATGATGTGGACTGGACAAAAAAAAAACATAAGATGAAAGTTTATATTAAAATTATAAGGTATAATATGTAATGTAAAATAACATTTTGGCACATGAGCATGCATTTAAGATGGTCTGATTGTGTACAACATGCACTTATGTTGTACAACATGAATGTGTTTTCTCCCATCTTATTCACAACCACTGTGCTTGGTCTCTTGCTTTTTCTGTACTTTATTGTACCTCTTCCTCTCACCTCTCCTTCCAATTATTTGTCATAACCTTCTCTAAACTACCCAAACACCTTTGATACCTCCTGCCCAGATGGAACATGCCCGTGTGGGCCTGCAGGCCTCTCTGTTGGTCAGGTCCCAGGAGACAGGGGAGCTGTTTGTCAACTTTGACCCCGAGATTCTGACCCAGATCAGAGAGACGAACTGCATGACAAGGATGAATTTGGAGATCCCGCCCTTTGCTGCTCTGCTTCAGCAGAAACAGGACACCCTAAAAAAAAACTACAGCAAGTTACAGGTAGTTATTACATCTCATACACACAATGTAAAGAAGCAATATGAGAGGCCTCAAGTTGAGTTGCAACATCCTTTGTCCTATTTGTGTTTGAAATCCACACATAAATGTATATGAAAAGTGTAGCTGAGATTGAGAAACAATGCAGAGAGTTGTACAAAGGGACATAAAAACACTGTAAAAAAAGTACCGTCCTGCTTAGAAGGTAGTTTCAGTTGTACGTACAGAATTCTCCACTTAGTAAGTAATTTCAACACTATTGGTAGTATAAAAACAAACTCTATCAATATCTTTCCTTTGCAGTTAATGTTGACTGAGAACACCAGAGTGCGGGCTAAGATTCAGAGTGCCTTTGAACAGCTGGCCATGCCACATGTAGCTAAGGTAAGGTGTGCTTGTGATATAATTTGTGCTTGTTTTTAATTTAAACTCAAATCCTTCATGTTACTTATTGTTTTTTTTGGAAAGTCATGTCATTAAATGTATGATTATGTAACTTTCCAAATTAAATTAACATTTCAATAGTAATAAATGACAAAATATTAATTTTGTAATTCTTTTCATTTATTGGTTCATTTTGATATTATTATTATTATTATTATTATTATTATTATTATTATTATTATTATTTACTATTTATTTAATCTATGAATTTATTGAATGTGGAGCATTTTACTGTTCCATATATTAACAGTTACAGTATGACATGATTTATAGGGATACAGAGATTTCATTCCCTACAGCAACAGTATAACATGGGCTTTCCAATCATTTTAATTCTGTTTCTGGAGCACAGGTGTGTTTCATTAGTTTAATTTAATTAGATTTCGGCCCCCAGTTCCTGTCAGGTTAATCTAAAGATAATTATTGGCCCTTCTGAACAGTCACCTTGTATTCTAAGGTGGACCTCGAGTATTTAGTCATTGCTGTCACTGAATTTAATCAGTTTTTCCACACTTTCTGTGGGAAAATGGTCAGGTTTTAGCAAATATGGATAGGAACTCATTTAGACCAATGGAGAACCAGACCTTGCCGGCTAAGCAAACTGTTTTAATGTAGGTGCAGGTGAACTTTATATCCAGGCTATAAGCTACTTTCACTTATTATTATTATTATTATTATTATTATTATTAACTAAACTACTCATGTGTAGGCTATCATAGGCTGGTTATTGTAGATTCCTGCTGATAAAACCCCAGCTGTAATTTTTCACTGGGGTAAAATACCATTCAGAATAATGAGGTTAGCCCCTAGCATCGCTGGTGGTTTTTACTGGTTTCTGATTCAGCAGTGTGCCAGGTTAGGTTGTAGAATAATAATGGAAGAAATTCTGGAAGTTTTTCATTTTTGGGAATGGGAGACTGGTAATTTTTGCTTCATTTTAGGTCACAAGCCAAAAAGTTTGAGAATCACTGGTCAAGGAAAAGCGTGGTTCTATGTGTTTTGTCAGACTTTTTAGGACTGTTGAGACAAATGTTAACATCTTTGCTAATTTTTATAGTTTTAAAGTTATTTATGAATTAAATAAATCCAGTGTTACAACCTACAGTTTATGTATTAGATAGGTATGTATGTGGTAACTTAAGACTAAATATACAACTGTTGCTTGGTTTCATCATTCATCAGAAATATCCTTTTTTATTTATCCTTACATTATTATGTGGCATGCAGATTTATGACAAAATAGGACTAATTATAAAAAGTGCATCACCATAGATCCCTTACTTTACAGGTGGATGAGGCTATACACCCAGGTCTGACCTCCCTGAACTGGACATCTCTGAACATAGAAAAGTACCTCAGCCAAATTGACAAGACTTTGGGTAAGCAAAAATCCATTGAGATCAATGTTCCACATGCTGATGCATAAGACATCCTGCAACTCAGCACTGGCACTATCTGATAAAACATTGATGCATTCATTGCATACTCACCAAACGTGTGTGTGTGTGGCTCTCACACATACATGCTCTGTCACACCTTTTTTGTACGGACTTTCTTCCTTTATTGATCACTTTGTAAATTTGCTCCCACTTCCAACTGTCACCTTCTCCTCCAGTGCTTGCCATCTTCTTTGCTTCCACTTCTGTCGGACTATGTCTCACTTTTGTTGTCCTGTGTCTCCAGTTGACCTGGAACTGTTAATGGACAGGGTGAACGACTTGGTGGAGTTTAGGATAGATGCAGTGCTGCAGGAGATGAGTGGCTCTACACTGTGTGTCCTGCCAGAGGATGAAACAGTCACCTGTGAGACGTTTGTTCAGACCACTAGGGTAAATACATATTCTGTTTCAAATAAAATAACAGTATTAGTTTGTAGTTGTAGTTATTTAACACACCCACCCCCACTCCTCATGATATAATTTGAAAGATGTTGCATAAAGATTATATGCACAGGGGCTTTAATATACTTTCCAATGCTTCTCAAGTATTTTAAAATCATTTCTTCACTTCATTCTCCTAAGGCATTAATTTAATGGTGAATCATGTGCAACATATACAGGATAGATTAATATGCTCTCTGTTAAGGCTATTGCTTATGTCAGTCTTGTGACACTGGTTGTGGATGAGCACAAAGTGGCTCAGCAGTCGAGGCTGCAGGTCATCAATCATGATTTATTAATGTGATGGAATAGCTGCTAAGTAATCACAACAAAGTTATTTGAACAATAGCCTGACTACACAAGAGGCAGTATACTGTATATTACTAAGATGTGAATGACATGGACTCATGGGAATCCCCTTCCATACCTTTGGATGTCCAATACTGTGTAGAAATCACTGACACTAATTGAAGCCGACATAATTGAATATCCAGATATCTTCATTACAGTTCTGTATGGAGAGTTGAATTAAAATGAACTGAAAAGAAGTGACAAGTGTTCATGTAATTTTCATGTTTTTATGCTGGGAATTCTAAACAAGAAGTTTTATTGTCATTGAGGTGACCCTGGGAAACCCTTTAGCTAATGCTATGCTGCAGTCACTAGTCTTTGTATGGCTTATTTAGTGTATATGTCATACTGTATATACATATGTGTGCAGGACCTGTGCATAAGACAAGCCCAGAATCTCCACACTAAGAACTCATTAGTGGAGGAGGCTGCTAACGAACTGATCAACATGCTGCTTGAGTTTGACCACAGTCAGAGAGAGGAGGTGGAGAGGGTTGAGGAAGAAAGTTGCACTGAGAGCAAGACCATGGACCACATGGACAGTGAAGGTATACTAACATTTTGCTTTTAAGGTCAAGTAGAATTGAATATAAGGTGCAATGAAACATGCTAGAAGAGAGACGGTTAATATCAAATAGCACATAACTACATGAATGCTTAATGAATAGAAAAGGCATAACTTATTTGTATTTACAATGTTAGAGCTTGGTGTTACTTCACATTTGAAATTCCTCATGAGTCAAAGAGAACTGTAGTCAAATACATTCATGTTCACTGTCAATGTGTCACCTCCTTCATCTCAGGTGAAGATGAGGGCCGCTCGGAGGGCCGTCTCTTCTCTAGAAACACTTTGCTGCCTCCTGCCAGTGTTGGCCCCTCCTCACCCTTGATGAGAAGAAAGAAGAAGAGGGATCTGATGGAAGTGATGGAGGAAGAAGCCCAGGAGCTGCTCTCCTACTTCAACCACCGCAACGTGGATGCCTTGCTTAGATTGACACGTAACACACTTGAGATGCTTCGCAAGCGCATCCACTCCTCCTCGCTCATGCATTTCTTGGGTGGGTCTCTTGTAACCATTTTGCTGCTCTCATTACTTTTCCCTATCTTAATATCAAATATATAAAAATGTTTCATATAAAAGCTTGATTTTTGTTTTAATTTAATCAAACTGTATATTTTGTTCCTATTGTAACTAAATTGCCTTTCCCATCCTGACTGGTGGCCAGCAGCCTCCTCTCTGTGCCAATACCACATTGTCAGCAGAGCATTTTTCAACTCTAAAGATAGCTCTTAGTCACTATTTTATCCCAACAGGGATATTTGACCACAAACTCTCATCATATATCATTTGTGTGACGTACCATATGTTCAGAGCTACTCTTCTTCCCCTGTAGCCGAGAGTGAGTCAACCAGTCATGGCAAAAGCAGCGGTCAGCAGGCAATCTTCAGAGTCAGTGTGACCCTCTCTATCCCTAACATTGCCATGGTTCCAGCACTGGAAGAGGTTCAGCAGGCTTTAAACCGGGCTGTAGAGTGTGTGGTCAGTGTCAGCAAAGGAGTCGGCCAGTGGAGCAAAGAAAGGATCTCCAAGGTGGGTTTGATCTAATGAAGGAGGCAGTAATTTGTAACATGTTATTGATTTATTCTCATAACTGTAACTAACTAATGATAATTACTGTAGTGTGCTAAACAAACCCAGAGATGTTCCCTTACATCTGTTTTTCATTTTGCAGAGAAAAATGAATGAAAGACGGATGACAGCTCTGAAACAAGACAGTTCTGAGAGTGAATCAGAGGATGGAGCAACAACATACAGGAGCCTGGCTGGTATGAGAGCATATGAGACCTTACCTCACATAACCTCAGCAGTTCACCAACTCATCACTTTTTCTGTCTATTTTGACTTCAGAGTTATTTATCCATATTGTTTCCAACATGCAGACCAGAACACTGTTCATTATCTACTGCACCACACTCACTTGATAATCAGATTTCCTTATTTCACAGCTCAGCAGAGCAAAGCCACATCTGACTGGGAGCAGACAGAATCTTGCTGATGGAAATGACATGAATATGTCAGTGGCTTTAGAAGGAAACATTTAAACAAAAGACCTTTTGTCACTCAGAGCAGCCCTTTCAGTCACATACCGCAATAGCTAACACTGAGCTAATGTAGTGAAACGCTGCATGGTAATGGATGACAAAGTTGCAGGGTGATTGATTTGCTCAGAGGAACACAAACTTTGAGTGTAAAAGTTGGATATGAACATGTTCTGTAGGTATACATTGGAATCAAAGTTAGTCATAGTGATTTTAGTTAAATATATGACCAGGTATCCACTGATTTGAGAAAGATATACAGGGTTACAAAAAATCAAGTGATTTATATATTTGAAGAATCATTTCCAAGTGTCCACACCTGTAGCTGCAGCACTCAAACTTTGTTATAAGAGTCCAACTCTCTCTGGACAAGCTTTAACTGATGTGTAATAATTTATCTATGTAATAATGAAAAATCTGTTGTGTAGATGCATCCTTTGCACCCACTGTCTGTACATTCTATCAAAACATATATTTTGTCCTCCAAACTCTTTCCAGATGGCAGCACCTCAGACATTTCAGCATATGTGATTCAGGCCATCCCATTCCAAGCCAGAAACTACTACAAGAGTGTGTCTGAGAACAAGGAGATAGTCAAACTGGTGTCTGTCCTCAGTACCTCCATCAGCTCCACCAAAAAAGTACACGTTTATTTTAACAAGATTTGAATTGGATAAACCAGTACAGATCTATCTATTATGTATTTATTATATTCTGTCTGCTCCAACAAAAACACATGCCCACTGTAAATGGACAAAGCCAACAATTGTATTTACATAGGTAATGTTTCCCCATTTCCCACATAACTCTTGTTTATGTTAATGTGCAGGAAGTGATGACTGCTCTAGACCGCTTTAGCCGTTACCATCACATCTGGAGAAAGGACCGTGAAGACACCATGCAGAAGTACAATAAAATTAATAACTGATAATCATATCTACCACTGAGAATTTTGTTTCTCTGCATCATTATAACAGTACTAACCATCATGTCAATGCTTTTTTGGTTTGTTTTTATCTTTTACAGATTCATCCAGGGCAGTCCCTTGCTTTCAGAGTTTGAGAGCCAGATTCTTTTCTATCGAGATCTGGAGCTGGAGATAAACTCAGAACCAGAGTTCATTACAGTAGGAGCTTTGGCTCTATTCACAGGTTAGATTAGGTTCTTTGCTGGAACAGTTTTTTTGCTGTCTTTGATAACTATAATCAGTACCTTGCTGCTATAAAATACAGCACTTTCAATTTCATCATTATTGATAAGGAGTCTAAAGAAAATTTGACACCCAACACTTCCAGCCTGTCCATTATTGATCTCTGCATTTATTTCTTTGTACTAGCGGACCTGAAGATGTCCCTCACAGTTGAAACCAAGAACTGGATGGTGGACTATGGACTGTACTGTAACAGGAAATATCGCTCAGAGATGGAGCAGATCTTTGCTTTTGTAGATGAAGCAGGAAAGAAACTGAATCGACAGATCAAAGACCTTGATGATATTCGCATCGCTATGGCAGCACTCAAGGAGATCAGAGAGCAGCAAATATCTATTGATTTTCAAGTTGGACCCATAGAGGTAAAGCACAGCATCATGTCCTTATTATTCCTGATGCCCTTTCCATACACACACAAATGCACACAGTGAGAAATGCATCAATGTTTCCAGTATTGTACTTGACACTATTTTAGCAGTGTCTAAGTGTGTCAGTTGTGTGTGTATAGTAAGACTGGTTATCAATTGCAAAGTGTATACATTAAGGTTACTTTAGTTTGTATGAACTTAAAGCCTTTAAGTAATATTTATGAAGGTGTTCTGTCCTCAAACAGAAGCTCAAAGTGAAACTCTTACATGTTTTATGTATAGGTTTGATTAATAAAAATTAGGATGTAATGTATGTGTGATTTTCTTTCAGGCAAATGTAGCATCTTTTTTCTTCCGCACAGGAGTCTTATGCTATGCTACATAAATATGAGCTGTCAGTGGCAAAAGAAGAGGCCGATAAGGTGGATACGCTACGTTACACTTGGGAAAAGCTGCTGTCCCGGAGCACAGAGGTGCAGAACGAGCTGGTGGCCCTGCAGCCAAACTTCAGAGGAGAACTGGTCAGCAACGTGGGGACCTTCCTGGAAGACTGTCAACACTTTTACCAGGATTATGAGAAGGTAAAGAAAAAAGAGACAAACAATGCAAGATACAACTGCACACGTCTGTACATACTGTACACTAAAAGGCTCAGTCTTCTCAACCACCTACATTATTGTGCTGATTACTCATCAAGCTATTTATTTGAATTACAGCACATGATTAATGTGGCTTCATTAACACTAGGTTCAGTAACAGCTGGCAAAGACTTACTTTTTCCTCTGCTTCAGGATGGCCCCATGGTGGTGGGGCTCGCTCCTCAAGATGCCAGTGATAGACTCATCATGTTCCAGGTTTGTTACCGACGATCTGAATTGGGTATAATAATTAATTAATCAGTTATTAAGTCTGTGAGTCAGTTTGTATGTTTATAATTTGGGTCTGACAATTGACCTGGTTCTCTACAAAGCCAGTTACAGACTTATGTTCAAAAGGATTTTTTGTCATTTTCTTTTTCATTCATTAATGACATAATTGTGTTTTTTACTGTTTGTACATACATGGAGATTCACATGTTTTACTCCTAATCTGCAATGGCTGAAACACATAGCAGCTGAATTAGATTATTTTATAGAATTGGAATTTTTAGTACTTTAAAACAGTTCTTGAACTGATGTGGGATATTTTATTGCCATTCTTCTCTTTAGAATCGGTTTGACAACCTGTTCAGGAAGTACGTCACTTACACAGGTGGAGAGGAGCTGTTTGGACTTCCTGTTACCCAGCATCCTCAACTGCTGGAGATTAGGAAGCAGCTGGCTCTGCTGCAGAAGCTGTATGGCCTTTACAGCAATGTCATCGAAACAGTCAATGGTTACTATGATATCCTCTGGGCTGACATCCACATCGAGAAGATCAATAATGAGCTTCTGGAGTTTCAGACAAGGTTAGACAGTTTATTTACTGTGATATTAATCTTTGTACCACATTTAAGTGAATTAAACTCATCAGTATTTAACCGTGACAAACAGAGTTATGCTGACCTGAGCTTAACTGTAAGTGAAAATTCTTCTGAACCTAAAACAAAAAAGACTAGACCAAACAGAACTCCACTGATGATTTACTGAGCAAACTGAAAAAGAGGCTTTTGCACATAGTAATCAGGCAATCGGATATCATCATATAATCATAATCATATATCCAATAGAAAGTGTCAAGCATCAAATTTGAACACTACTATATCAAGGAAACGAAAATGGAAAAACAAAGAATCAAATGAACTGATTTTCATTAGTCTGTCCTTCCCTTCAGCAGCGCCCCTTTCCTGCCTGATGCAAAGTCCTTTCCCCTGGAGTTATGCAATGAAATGTTTTTCATTAAGCATTGCATTAATGCTCCAAAAGATTTCAATTTCACCATTCCCATCCACATTTATCTTTGCACTCTGTCCTCTACAAGGGTTTATTCGTTCTGCACATGTCGAAGGGAAATTGCAGGGGCAAGAGGCCTGAAGAATATTAAAGCATTTCATGAAATAGAAAAATAGTTTTTAATAAGTCTCCACTTTTTGTGTTCTCCTGACAGTGTGAAAACTGGTTGTAAGCAGTTAGCAGTCACAAGGGGAATATGTGCTGACGTAGGAGTTGAAGAAGACAGGACAGCTCCGTCCTCTGGCAGACATGCTGTCTATCAGTTTTAGAAGTGTTACTTTGGGCCGGGTACACTGTGCAACTGTGCAGTGTTGCTGGTGCATGTGTGTCTCAAAAGGACACAGACATACATACCTAGTCTCTGAATTAACTTGTTTGACCTGAATGAATCTCTAATTTGGTAGACTGGTATTAGCTACGAGTTTGTTTACTGTTGTATCCTTTTAATTACCAGGTGTCGCAAGCTGCCTCGGGCTCTGAAGGATTGGCAGGCATTTTTGGACCTGAAGAAAACAGTTGATGAATTCAGTGAGTGCTGCCCCCTGCTGGAACTCATGACTAACAAGGCTATGATGACACGCCACTGGAAGAGAATTACTGAGGTCAGAGAAACTAGGCCACCAACATACCACTGCAGTCATCAGTTATTTTTGTTTAAGAGAGAGTTTTCATTAAGACATACTCTTGTACTTATATAATAGGTGTTGTCTTGACATTTGGTATGAATAGACAACCTAGTTTCTATACTTTGACCAAGAAATCTGTATGGTTTTGTGACCAGGTGACTGGGCACACCTTTGAGGTGGAAACTGATACATTCAAGCTACGCAACATTATGGAGGCCCCTCTGCTCAAGTATAAAGAGGAGATTGAGGTAAGAATGAATATTGGGCTACTTATATAGGAAACAATAGGTATGAAAAGCCTTTACATCTTTTGACTGTTTTCACTGGTGAAATGCATAAGTGATATTGAAATAAATTGATGAATGGCACAAAAATAAAAATGTTGAAATAAATTTTGATCAGTGATGTACTTCATGCACATCCCACTTAGTGTTGCTTCTAATGTGAATTATAATCGAATTTACCATTAAAAATAATTCAGCAAGGGCAGGGATTTCCCAAAGGGAAATCGCACTCAGATTGGATGTATAGCATGAGGTAACAGAGCTGCAATGTGCCTTAATATCATTTTTACAATCTAGTGAGCATTAATCCTGGTGCCAAATAGATGTGTTTAAGTTCTAGCATTATTTTCATACAGGCCATTAAATCGGCTGACAACACATTAATAATGGTGATGATAAATATCTAGCAGATGTCTTTATGGAGAACCTCCTTGTATTTTATATTTATTTAGTCTATGTATGTGGTGCGTCAAAAATTGTTGACGATAATATGACAATGTAAATGAAAAAAAGATGAGTTGTGATAATATTTATAATGATACTTTGATGATTATCTTGATAAAGGTTTAGTAAAAAAGTCCACACCTACATTAAACCCCTATGTATATATTTTTTCTTCCTATGGTACGTACTGTAAATACTAATGTGAAAATATTCATTTATAGTTCTCTTATTAATGTACTTTATTAACACAGGATATCTGTATCAGCGCTGTGAAGGAGCGGGATATTGAGCAGAAGCTGAAGCAGGTGATTGCTGAGTGGGACAACAAGACCTTTACATTTGCTAATTTTAAGACCCGTGGAGAGCTGCTTCTGAGAGGAGACAGCACATCAGAGATCATTGCCAGCATGGAGGACAGCCTGATGATTTTGGGGTCTCTTATGAGCAACAGGTATGTCAGTGTTGAAATTTATAGTAGGATTTTGATGAAAATCCTACTAGGAGATGTAATTTGATCACTTTGTTGGACTTCACAGCAACCAAACAAGCTGTCACTGTGTGTGGTATAATGTAAGGTTTACATGCTGATGTAACTTATTTCCCAGGTACAACACCCCATTTAAAGCCCAGATTCAGAAGTGGGTCCAGAATTTGTCCAACACCACTGATATAATCGAAAATTGGATGACTGTTCAGAACCTCTGGATCTACCTGGAAGCTGTGTTTGTGGGTGGAGACATTGCCAAACAGCTGCCCAAGGTAGATTACATCACAGTGAATTATTCACATTTGATTCTCTAATTAAGTCTCCAACCCAAAAACAAATACAATCTTATGGGGCTAGAACAGTGTCATTTAATTTTAGCATAGAAAATAAACTTTGACATTGAAAACAAAGCATGAAGTGAAAAAGTAAACAGTGGCACTGGAAAATTTGTTTTGGGAAAATGTTGTATTGGCACTGAAATAGATATTGGCATTGAAAAAGGTTCCACTGAAAATAAAACAGAGTAATTTAAAAAGCTGCAATCTTATTTAATTTTGGTATTTTTTTTGAATTATGGTGTGTTTTTCAATGTCAATCTTAAGATTTCATCAAATATGTCCCTTTTTTTCAGTGAGGGTTTTTTTTTTTTTTTCTTTTTTGGCTGTCACTACTTTTCAGTGTCATTTTGAACTTTCTGTCACCGTTTTGGCGCAGGGGGGAGGGGCTTGAGTGGAAGACCAAGCAGCCTTGATTTATTCAGAAGCCTGATAGGACCACATATCGAGGCAATGGCTTCTACAAGTTCACCTGGAACTCCCGAACTGCAGGTAACTGTTTCTCTCTGCCGCTGTTCTTTCACATAGGACGGACTGGGCCTTTAACAGACATTAGGCTGTTTTGGCAGAAGTCCAACCACAGGTTAGCTAACTGACCGTTAAAAGTTAACTTTAACCCAGACCTGTCCTATGTTTATAAAAAGAAAAAAAAAAAGCGGCAGAGAGAAGCAGACATACCTGTGGTTCTGGAGTTGCAGGTGAATTTGTGGAAGCCATTGCCAAGGTATGTGGTCCTGTCAGGCTTCTGAATGTAATCACACGCTCCTTGCTCTTCCTCTCTTTTTCCAATAAAAGAAAAGTTTGCTATGCCAGTGTTTAATTTTTCAGCTCAGATTTTGTTTTCAATGTCAAATTTTATTTTCAATACCAAAATTTAATGTCACTGTTCTAGTCTCTGATAATGACATGAATAATCGACTCAACCTTTTAGGAAGCAAAGCGGTTCTCTAACATCGACAAGTCATGGGTGAAGATTATGATGCGAGCCCATGAGATGCCCAATGTCGTACAGTCATGTGTGGGAGATGAGACCATGGGACAGCTGCTTCCTCACCTCCTTGAACAGCTTGAGATCTGCCAGAAGTCACTTACAGGGTGAGTATGAAGTACTAAAAGTACATAATTAACTCGCATGTCAAAGTGATATGAAGATTTGAAGCCTGAGTAGTTCAAACACTATCCTAAGAGGAGTACTTTTGAAAATGGTTAGAAGAAAAATTATTTATTTTTAGTGTTGTGCTGACAGCTATTGTACATATGTCAGGTTTTTCAAATACAAGCTCCTTTGAGAAAAACTATTGTAGGTAAGATTTTTATTTATTTTTTTTTTAAATCATGCTGTCAAACAGCTATTTGGAGAAGAAGCGTCTACTCTTCCCTCGTTTCTTCTTTGTCTCTGACCCTGCCCTGCTGGAGATCCTGGGCCAGGCGTCTGACTCCCACACCATCCAGGCCCACCTTCTCAACGTCTTTGACAACATCAAATGTGTCCGATTCCATGACAAGGTGATTTTTTTTCATCAAGCCACTTACAGTCTCTCATATATAGATAGATAGATGCTTTATTTATCCCCAAGGGGAAAATCATGTGTTTATATTACACATTTGGCCTTTGAACAGGTCAGTGACACAGAACAGTGGCATCTTTCAAACCCTCTGACAGGAGATTTCTTTTTTGCAGTATTGAAATGTCTGGAAAAACAAAAACAAACAAACAATTGCAACAGACAATAAAATAAAACACAAGGTCATACAAATTAGTTGACTAATCAGAACAGTGTAAGAAAAGAATATACTGTATATACAAATTTAATGAGATTCTTCCCCTTACTTAAGAAGTGATGTAGAATTATCCATCTGTGATTCAAATCAATAAAACATGTAATCTTTTCCAGATATATGACCGTATTCTTGCTGTGTCATCACGGGAGGGGGAGACTGTGGAACTGGAGCGTGCTGTCACAGCAGAGGGGAATGTAGAGGTTTGGCTCAATGCTCTGCTGAAGGAATCCCAGAGGTCTTTGCACTTGGTGATTCGACAGGCTGCCCTGACCATCCAAGACTCAGGCTTCCAGCTCATTGACTTCCTTAATTCCTTCCCTGCTCAGGTAGGCCAGAGTTGGATTCAAAGCAGTAATAGATAGGCCACACTTGGTGTTTGTAGACTAAAGGCTGTGTTTTGAGAAGAAAACATGTTAGAGACATGACATTATATCAACTTCACCAACATAGTGAACCTGTAAAATTAACTTTCCTTGACCATGTGTTGTCCTTAACCTATTTCCTGTATCATCAACTTCGATTTGGTATTCAAGGAAGTACAATACCTTTTTTTTATGGCTCACTCAAGAAAGCAGTGATTACAATTTGAAGTTTCTTCAATACATGTTATCATCATGCAATGATTTGCCTATCAAATATTATTGTTCTTGATCTAGGTGGGCTTGCTAGGTATTCAGATGATGTGGACAAGGGACTCTGAAGAGGCTCTGACCAATGCCCGATATGATCGACGCATCATGGCCAAAACCAACCAGCTCTTCCTGGACCTGCTCAACACACTGATTGACATGACCACAAGAGACCTGGGGTCTGTTGAGAGGACCAAATATGAAACGCTCATCACCATCCATGTCCACCAGAGGGACATATTTGATGACCTGGTGAGTATGTTGTTGATCATTTGGTAGTACTTTAAACCTTTTGTATGAAAACACAATGAGCAATACCAACAAACTCTTGACAATTTCTGTTCAGTTTATACCTAATCAGAGTTCCCTGGCCAAGATAGTTTTCCTTTTGTTAAACTATATTTGATATTCACATACCCTAGGGTTGGGGTGTCAGAATACCAAATGGTGTTTTCTGCAAAAAGTCAATCTGACAAAAGTTTTCAAAGGTTTTTTTGTATTGGCAGCCAAATGATATTTAGACCTACAGAAAGGGCTGGCTTTGAAGTTTCCCCCTCCAGGCACAGCAAATTGTCTTGCTGGTCTCCAAAGTGAATAGAACAGGTGTGAAGTAACTTTATTTGGACATGTTTTTATCATGATTATTTTACGCACTCATAAGTCGCTGTGGATAAAAGCATCTGCCAAATGAGTAAATATAAGTGTAATTCCCTCGTAGCTGTGTTAATTTATTCTTGGTTTCTCTCTACTTTTCTCTTGTCCTGACAATTTTTCCAATTTTTTTTGCTGTCCTCTTCACCTCACTTCCCTCTCCCATAATGTCTCCTGGTGCCCCTCTTCTATCCCATCCCTCTTTATCATCTCCTTTTGTTTCATCTCTCTACTCATCATCCTCCTTATTCTGCCCCCTTTTGACTTGCCTCTTTCCCCCTTCCTTCTCTCCTATCCTTTGCCTTCCTCAAACCTCATATTCATCTCATGGCCTCTCACCTCTTTTGTTTCATCCTCCTTTACCTGCCTCTCAACTTCTTTTTACCTGTAACCTTCCTGTCACCCCATGCCCCCTCATACATCCTGCCCTTCCAACCCGCCTTCCCTCTTTCTTCCTGCTTTTATCTCTCACCTCACATCACCACCTGAACGGTGCCTTTCAATTTTCTATTCTTTGCTTGCCATCTTCTCTCTTGCCCTTCTCTCCATCCTTTCATCTTTGTAATCTTCTCTCTCCTCCAACCTCTTTCCCTCTTCTGTTCCCTTCTCTTCGTCCCTCCTTCTCTCACTTGTCCTCACCCTTACTCCCTCCAGTGCCGACTGCATGTCAAAAGCCCCAACGACTTTGAGTGGCTGAAGCAGTGCCGTTTCTACTTCAATGAGGACTCAGACAAGATGATCATCAACATCACAGACGTGGGCTTTGTCTACCAGAATGAATTCTTGGGCTGCACCGAAAGACTCGTCATTACACCGTTGACTGACAGGTAGAGGGCAATACATGAGGGCACACACATGAACACACTCATGAAGGCAGAAATAAAATGTTGGGAATGTTCATTTAAATGTACTGACCAGCAAGCAAACTCAAATGATAAACAGACACGCATTAATAGTCATTTATATTTGGCCCACAATTATCCAACAGCTAACAGTGTTACAAAGTTTGAAAGATGACACAACCTGGGATTAATTGCACAGTCTCATAATAAATGCAGTTTCTATGGTTTACTTATTACTGGACTGCAGGAGGAGTAGGCCCTCTTGCACAGTGTTCATCACCTCTGTCAATGACAGAACATTTGACTGACACAGACAGGTGGAGAATCAGACATAGTAAGGGAGGCAGGAGTCCACCAACAACCACTGCCAGTCGTACAGACACGGAGAAAAGGAAATATGACGGAGAGTAAAAAGATGAGGGTAGACAAGGAGGAGGAGATGAGAAGGGACAGCAGCAGGGGGGGAGTTACCAGCAGACATCAGACAGCAGCTCGCCAAAGAAGTGGCATGCCGGCCTTATGACTGAAGGCGCCAAGGCAGTCCTGATTCTCGCTGCCTTTTTTCCTCCGTCTGAAACATTATCTGATTCCTTCTCTTCGGTTATTATGTGATTTGCTGCTTTCCATTCAATCGCTCACTGTTTTTACTTGTTCTATTTCACATTTTCTGTCCTTAATTCTCTCTGCCACTGCGCTAGGTCTGAAAAATGAGTCAAAGTGGAACTGGTACCTCATGAAATCAGAAACATTGATGATTAGAAAATAATCATTTTTGGAGATTCTTTTTCAATAGCAATAGTCTATTTGTTCTGTATTCTCTGAAGTACTAAAAAAATTGTTGCATGCATAGTTTGCCATGATATTTGACTAGAAGCCAGCTATGCAGTGAAAAGGGAGCACAATCTTTAGCCAGAGGGCCAGGGTCAGGTCCCAGTGTCAGTCATCCTCTCTGCTGAAGGGTCTTTGAGCAAGACACTGAATTCCCATTGGTTTCAGGGGCAGCCCTCTCCTGCTGTGCCTGACCTCCAGCCTCCCTGTGGAGAATCATACCACATTATTTTTATTGTGTGATAAATTGGATGTGAGGGGAATGAAATGCTTTGTGAGAAATCAAATTCTGAACCTTATTATGCCTATGAAATTGAAGTGTGTCTGTGTCTGTTTGCTCAGGTGCTACATCACCTTAGCCCAGGCTCTCGGTATGAGTATGGGTGGAGCCCCTGCTGGTCCAGCAGGAACAGGTAGGACTTTAAAATCTTTTTTAAAATACAGTTTTGTTTTATTTATATTTATTTTGCCCACTTTTGGAATCTGCTCAGTGGTCCCTTCCCTTGTTAGATTAAAGCGGTGATTTCTAACCTGGGGTTTGGGACCTTTCCAAGAGTTTCCAAGATAAATCTCAAGTGTTGTCAAATGATTGATAGGACAGGGAAAAAAAAAAATGTTTTTCCTTTGACACATTTTTATATAGAAGCCCTAAGAGGCGAGTGAAAATTTAAATTTAAGTGTTTGTTTTTGTAATACTCATTCAAAAGAGGCTCAAGTGCACAACTCCCACAGTCTAAATAGAACTAAAAGCGTTCATTTTTTTTTTTTTACAGGTGATTTTAAATTTTTCCATGTATTCTAAATACAAGGCACATATATTGTGTGTTAGCAAGATATATAAAATGACTGTCATGTCTGTCTTTTGGCTAGAAATGTGTTTTAATGAGTCTTTCTGCTCCAGAGGCTTTTCGAAGTCAGGTGAGATAGTATAAAAAGCTACAAAGCCCATGTAATTAGGTCACAGTGAATGAATGGCTTAAAACATGGGACTTTCACTCAGGGGACTCGGGTTTGTGGATGAAATGAGTATTACAAAAACAGAATACAGAAAAACCCTGACCAAAAAAAAATAATGCATCCCCCTGCACTTACTCATGCTCACTCCCCCAAAAAACCACAACGCTTCAATTTTTTCAACTTTTAATTTTAAGGGATCAGAGGATTAGTTTTAGGAGGCGTTTTGGTATGAGAATTTATTTGCTTTTCTGTTTGCATTTAAATAGTTGCTATTCATTGTAGGATGTGACGAATCTGCCTTTTGTTATTAGGTAAGACTGAGACCACAAAAGATATGGGTCGCTGTCTGGGAAAGTATGTTGTGGTCTTCAACTGTTCTGACCAGATGGACTTCAGAGGCTTGGGGAGAATATTCAAAGGTAAATGTCACAAAGCAATTGGTGCTATTATGTTATGCAAATTGTTATTGCAGATAAAGCAGAAACACAAAAAGCAATGGGATAGAACACTAAAACAGCTAAAAGGTTTGTACACCGCTTAAGAGTTTCAGTATAAGTGAGGACTACAGATTTTTTTTTTTTTTTTTTTTTTCATCAATCATAACTAGACAAGGAACAACTGGGTATATTGAATATTTTGAAGTTAAGTCCTACTGCATAAAATTGCATGTGTCTGATTTCCAGGTCTGGCTCAGTCTGGTTCCTGGGGCTGTTTTGACGAGTTCAACCGCATCAATCTCCCGGTTCTGTCTGTGGCAGCCCAGCAGATTGCGATAGTTCTCACCTGCAAGAAGGAACGCCGCAAAAACTTTGTCTTCACTGATGGAGATAATGTGGATATGAACCCTGAGTTTGGTATCTTCCTTACCATGGTTGGTGACACAACAGAACTATAATGTAATGCTTTGCCGTGTTAGGTTGTCTGTTGTAGAAAGTTACATGTAAGAAAGAAGCTGGTTCATGCACCTGGGTACACGAGCCTGTGCGCACAAAGTAACATCACAAGAACCTCTGGTTTTAGTTGCTGGATTTATAGCATGAAGATACAATTAAAATCCAAGAAAACTAGAGAGCATGCAGTATGCTATAAATAATATAATAATTTGAGATATAATGAGTGTAGCTGAATGAAATCGACCTGGACCATGTCTTACTTGACAAACTAGTTTGTACAATATTCAACACAAGGGTCTGTCTCTTAATAATAATAATAATAATAATAATATTAGCCAGTGTTCATTACCATACTCCTCATACATTAATAGTTGGATCACTTTATCTTCCTGGCACAGTTGCTATCCCAAGGCAAGTCATTAAACAGAGAATGGTGCAATAATTCTCCAGCTCCCATGTGGGGAGAGGGGTCAGAACTGTGTGTGTGTGTGTAAGTGTGTAAGTCTATGTTATGTCCCTAAAACTGTCCTATGACAAGATAAAGTGTGAGTGAGTAACGCATGCACATATATATGTGTGTATAGAGACAATAGTCAAAGTCAGCCTCTGGGGGGAGGAGGGCCTGAGCTGTGTCCATAGGGATTTAAGTAGCTGAAGGATAGTGTTTTCTATGAACATTAGTGATGATCCAGTATTGTATTTTTTTAACACATTTTTTTGTAGTTTGTAGATTTTGGTGTACAACCATCATGAGTAAATACAAAGAGACTCTGCAGGCAATGTACATCGATGTGTTGTAAATTTTACAAATTGCATAAACTTGCTTTTTTGTACTTATTTGATGCATTAATTGAAACAGTATAATCTGATATTTAAATGTTCTATGTAATACAATATTCAATGTTACATTGTCTTCATAAAACTTCATAAAAAAGTGTGCCTATTTTCATCCCATTTAAAACTCCTCTTCTGCTTTTATAATCAGAACCCGGGTTATGCAGGTCGCCAGGAGCTTCCGGAGAACTTGAAGATCAACTTCCGCTCTGTGGCAATGATGGTTCCTGACCGTCAGATCATTATAAGGGTAAAACTGGCAAGTTGTGGGTTTATAGACAACATGGAGCTGGCCCGCAAGTTCTTCACTCTTTACAAGCTGTGTGAGGAGCAACTTTCCAAACAGGTAAAGAATGTCTCACATGATTAGAAACTATATACTTTGGTATTTTTCTGGTTTGTTATTAGACTTTTAAATTTTAAAACCTTACTTCAGCTTTTGGTAACTTCCCTATCACACTTTTTTTCTATTTACAGTATTTCAGTTGCTTCATTTATTGGGTGGATTGCAGTAGATACAATGCAAAGGCACAACAAGGCCAAAAATACTGAATATGGAGAAAAGAGTAATTTTATTCACACTCATATAAACTGCAAGTATTAAGTGATAAAGCCAAGCTTTGGGTCACTACACCTTTGAGGGAATCCTAGGGCTTCTCATGGTATCAAATTGAGCACATCTGTACCTTGTCATGCAGGTACAAATGGAAAATGCAGTTCACAATTATAGTTCTTAAGATCCAAAACAAAAGCTGTGTCCCCATTTGAAGGAAAGTCTCCAGGAATTGTGGTGTAAATGTAATCTATGTAATGTTCTTATACGTGTGTGTGTGTGTGAGAGAGGGTGAGAGAGATCTTTAAACGGATGCTAAGGTTTAAAAGTCACTATTAGTGCCTGCAGTGGAGAGCATCACAATTACTAGTCTGTGATTCATTCATTTTCTTATCAACTGCATTATTATTTAATTGTGGTGTGAGTATCATTGAAATACTAAATGTTTAAAAGCTTCTTGCCGAGGCTTGCAGCAAAGGGAGAATAGAGAAAAGGCTGGTTTGCAAACTTATTAGGATGAATCCAGTGATATCAAAGTAAATCAAACTGTTCTCTCTGACTGCCCAGGTTCACTATGATTTTGGCCTACGGAACATCCTGTCAGTTCTGCGAACACTGGGAGCAGCCAAGCGAGCCAACCCCAGTGACACAGAGTCCACCATCGTCATGAGGGTCCTCAGGGACATGAATCTCTCCAAACTGGTCAGCCTAGAATAGAATAAAATATAGCATCCGATAGATAATCTTAATATTGCAAAACAAAATTGGAGACTAGACTAGAACAACCAAGTTGAATTTCTTTCAATACATTTTCATGAGCTGATAATAGCAAAAAAGAGTAAATTATTGATTTGATAACACATAAAATAATCACAACAGAGCAGACAGTTTCATTAGATAGATTTAAGATGAATTATTCTGTTTTTTTGTGTGGGTTTTTGCTAACTTGGGTCACTGGTTATGCATTTCTGTGTTTGTTAGATTGATGAGGATGAGCCGCTCTTCCTGAGCTTAATTGAGGACCTCTTCCCAGGAATCCAACTAGATAAAGCAGGCTACCCTGAGCTAGAGGCTGCCATTGACAAACAGGTAGGAGGGAGTGAGGGATGAGTTTGTCTATGCCAGAGAAATTCAATGGGATAGAGGGATGGGATGAATACAGAGGGAGTGAGTGAAGAAGGAGAGGAAAAAGTAAAGCCAGGCAGAAGACTGATGGACTGTGAGACCATTGTATCTTTAATGTCACTCCTAACCGCCTCAAGATACAGCACCCAAAGGGATATGAATGGTGTCATTTACCATTTGTCAAGGACCTAACCTAAGTAACTGTGGTGAATAGTGCAGAGAAAATACAAAGTAAGAGATAAAGTAAAATTTTAGGTCTTTAGATTATATGTGCCATCATCTATCCATTAATGAATGCTTGTCATTGTATCTCCGTATGTATCTTCTTTAAATATGTGTGCACCTGTATGTAATTATCATACAGTATAATGTGCTGTTTTAACAGTATCATTCCAGATCATGTCACTGTACTTTGTATACATACATGGTTATTCTGTCAAATATAATAGCACTGCAGATGTATTTACTATAATTATATTCCCTCAGGTTGAGGATGCAGGTCTTATCAGTCACCTTCCTTGGAAGCTGAAGATAATCCAGCTGTTTGAGACTCAGAGGGTCCGGCACGGCATGATGGCCCTGGGTCCCAGTGGGGCCGGAAAGACAACTTGTATACACACACTGATGAGAGCTATGACAGGTAGGGTTTCATGCATGTTTTGGGATGTACAGTACTGTACAAACAGTTTAGGTACTTTAGATGTCTAGATTCCTATCCCAACATGCAGTACCATCAGGGAGGCATCTGATTGGTCCCAGATTCACTCTGCAGCATGAGACATTAACTTCAAACATACAACCAGAGTCATAAAGAACTATATTCAGAGACAACAAGCACAAGGAGTCCTGCAACAGCCAGCCCTGATCTCAACATCGAGTCAGTCTGGGATTACATGAACAGACTGAAGACACTGACACAGCCTGAATCCACAGAACTGTGGCAAGATGTTTGGAACAACCTATCTGCCAAGTTCCGTGAAAAACTGTACCACTACATCAAATATTGATTTTATGCAAATATTGATTTGATGTAGGGTTTTTTTTTTTTAATGTTTACTGCACTTTCTATTAAGTTAACTGATAAAGAAAAGAGAGGATGCTTTCAAAAATAATGCCATGAATAGTATTTTTATTTTAGTGCCTGAAACCTCTGCACAGTACTCTATGTTCAGAACTTGAAACTTGGGGTGACATGATAGCCGAGTGGTTAGAGTGCATACCAAATGGGTATAAAATCCCTCAGTGACAGATCACTGGTTTGTCTCTGCATGTCATTCCCATTCTCACTCCCTCTGCATTTCCTGTCTCACTCCACTGCTGCTGTCAAATAAAGGCGCCTGAAAAATAACTCAAATTAAACCAAAACTTGAAACTTGTTTGTCTGTGTGAAAGAGAGACAAAGGCAGACACTGAAGAATCATCTTTTCTGCCATTAAACTTGACATGCCACCTCACAAATCATTGTGCAAATATTGTTCTTTGTGTTCATCTTGTTGTATTAATAAAATTTTGTGTGTTAGATTTACCTACCTTTCTTCTCCCAGAGTGTGGTCAGCCTCACAGAGAGATGCGCATGAACCCCAAAGCCATTACAGCCCCTCAGATGTTTGGTCGCCTGGACGTGGCCACAAACGACTGGACTGATGGCATCTTCTCTACGCTGTGGAGGAAAACACTGAGAGCAAAGAAAGGTCAGAAAAGTTCATCACTCAGTATTGGTTTCATTCCTGGAGGTGAGATGACATTAATTAACTTTAAATTATAACTGATTATAAATGACCATTTGTTGCAGTTCATGTAAATGAACTAATAATCCTCAGAAATATTTCATTAGCATTATGTCATAACAGCATCCTCTCTGCTAAGTTAATATAAAAGAGAGAGAGAAAACGTGAGAGGAATCCCTCCTGTTTCAAGAATTGGTTCCTCAAATGATTAATTGGTATTAAAATCTATGATATTTCTTTTATTTTTCCTATGAGAACTTTGGGAAAACCAGTTATGTTATTACATTGCAGAGAAGTTTAAATATCTTGGGACATCCTTGCATCCGTAGTTCAAAGCGGCACCAACAGCTGTTTTATCTTTCTACTCAGTCCTATGCCTACACACGTCATTAATAATGTATGTGTGCATTGGGCTGAATATACATTATGTGTTTGCTTTTATGTGTCAAAATATGCATCTGATGTATTCAGTATGTGCTGTTATGCATATCTTTGAACAGGATGCATTCCTTATGTCTGTAAATTGCCTTTGTGCAGCTGTTTGCTGTTCATGCTGTTGATTTGTGCACTTGTTTCTTTGAGCGGACAGGAATCCAGTGTAGAAAGGTAAATGATGTGACAGAGCTAAAACTCCAGAGTGATATATTCTACAAGGAAAATAAATGCCCTGTGAAAATACAATAGATTTGCATTGTAATACAGGTGCAGCAACAGATTCCTGAGCCTTATCTATTTTAATAACTTGGGTAGAACTGATGGCTCGTGTGCATGTAAGCAGTCATATTAGTAATGAATTATTATGACTTTGTTCAAGAGTCCTTTTGTTTAGTACCAGAGAAATCAGGTCAGTGATCACGGAGCAACATTACTCATCTGCATCAGACCAAATGTCTAGTAATCTCACATCAGCATGAGCCACATTCATTACTGACCAGCAGCTGTACTGTGTGATTTTTACTGACATGGAAAATAAGGGAAGACACGTAGAATGTACCTAAACAAACGGTTTTTATTTAACAGAATTTAGTTTTTACTTAACTAAGGTAACAAAAATGGCATTTTCAACAAATAAGGCTGGCAGGTGGAACAAGCGCCAGACTAACAAAAAAATACTGAATTAACTGAACAGAAAATCAAAACTCAAACAGAAGACAATATGGTGCAAAGGAGGAGGGAGCCTCCTGAGTGCCAGGATGTATAGGTCTTTTATAATCTATGTGGAGGACAGTGGCGAACTGCGTCCACTTCCCTGATAACCTCCAGCTCCACCTAACCAGGAACCTGCAACATTAAAATACAGGACACACAACACGGCAACAACACGTATAAACCCTGGTAGAGGCCTTAGGGCTGTCACAAAACAGTTTCAGCTCTGCTGTTCCTTGCAAAATAATGACTAATGACAAAACAGACACAGCAGTTCACCTCAACTATATCTATTGTAAAAAGAGCAACCTTGTTTATGCATTAAATATTCTTTTCATTTTGCTGAATAGCAAATTATAGTTTAGAGCATTAGGTCACACATACAGTATCATACTCATACCCATGTAAACAAAAACAATGTTTTCTCTCTCAGGGGAGCACATCTGGATAGTCCTGGATGGACCAGTCGATGCCATCTGGATTGAGAACCTAAACTCTGTGTTGGATGACAACAGAACTCTTACTCTGGCAAATGGAGACCGTATACCCATGGCCCCAAACTGTAAGGTGGTTTTTGAGCCACATAATATCGACAATGCCTCTCCAGCCACTGTCTCACGCAATGGAATGGTGTTCATGAGCTCATCTGTGCTCAGCTGGAGCCCCATACTGGAGGTGAATAAACTAAATAAACGCTTTTTGCTCCACCATTATTAGAAAAATGTTTTTTTATGGTATGATATATTGTAGTCATAACTGCTAAATAACATCTTCGTTACTACACAGTGAATTCTTTCAGTGTGGATCTATCCTTTGAATGGATGTTAGCATTATAGACATGAAAATGCCTGAAAGGGGAAATAATTAGATAGTCCAGATTCCTGCAAGAAAAATAGTTTTCAGTTGTGTTGGTTCAGAGGATTTAACATTTTTGCTACACTACATCTGAATGCTATAAATAAACAACATATAACTGGGCCACAGAACCTTTTCATGTAATCTTAACTAACTGCTGTGATGTGCTTGCTACTCTCAGGGCTGGTTGAAGAAACGCTCCCCTCAGGAGGCAGAGGTGCTGAGGGTGCTCTTCTCTTCCTCTTTTTCTGAGCTCTACTGCTTCAGTGTGCAGTCCCTAGAGTTCAAGATGGACATGCTAGAGGCATTTGTCATCATGCAGTGCATCAACATGCTGCAGGGACTCATACCACCTAAGGTAATGTTACAACTAGTCTGACTCCACTTATACAGCACTTACTGTATATTTTAATGGTGAAGATGTTAATCCATCCTGCCAAGATGAAATGGCTACGGCAGTAAAAGATTAAATTTATATCGATAGAAGACAATAAATCACACAGATCCCCCCCCCCCAAAAAACAAAAAAAAACACCTATTTAAATTCAGAAGGATAGCGAATTTGACACCACCAGCAGAACTACTTTGCTATAAAAACATTAACAAGCAGAAATAAATTCTGTTTTTATCTCGTACCTTCTTAAGTTGATTGGTGTTAGAGCCGTCATTACAACTGAAGTGATGTTCATTAGTAATGATTAGTTAATACATCACTCAATGGTTAAGTAGCTTTATTTTAGATGCAAGAATTGTTTTTCCCTTGAATTCAGTACCATTTTGGAGGGCCTGGGAAACTTTGCATTCCCCCGTTGACACTACCTTGTAGGCAAACATTTTGACCTGTTACGGGTACTTTGATACATGCTGATAGGCTTTGACCTATTTTTTGTGTTCAAGCCAATAAAACTTATAAAAAGTGAGAACTGACATATGCAAAATTTTAAAAATATTTTTCTTTCTTACTATTGATGTACTCCCCTCTTCTTTTACATTTGGTTGTTACTCTACAGGAGCAATGTGGTGACTTATCCAGAGAGCACTTGGAGCGGCTGTATGTCTTTGCCCTGATGTGGAGCATTGGAGCCTTACTTGAACTGGCTGACCGGAGGAGGATGGATATCTGGCTTAGAGCGAATGACAGTATCCATCTGAATTTGCCAGAGATTTCTTGTGACAGCGAGGATACCATGTTTGACTACCATGTCACAGCAGATGGTATGCATGGATTGATAAACAGATGTTATCACCTGTTGAGTAGCTGCCAGGGAATATCAAAGCTGTTACTTGACAAGTAGAATTAGGCCTCATGTTGCACTTTAATTTGGCAGCAGGTGTAGGTTTATCACATCATACAATGACATGAGAAAATATTTCTCCAATTGGAAAACAGCCTGGAAACATCATCATATCGTCATATTATGTGCTTATTTCTACACCATGGTTTATCTGTTTAATGTATGCTCATTTTTCCTACTTCAAGGTCAGTGGATCCACTGGAGCACCAGAGTGGAGGAATATGTTTATCCATCTGAAATCACCCCAGAGTACAGCTCCATCTTGGTCCCCAATGTGGACAATGTTAGAACAGACTTCCTAATTCACACCATCGCAAAGCAGGGCAAGGTGAGGTGTGTGTGTGTGTATATGTATATGTATGTATATATATATATATATATATATATACACGTATATGTATATGTGTGTGTACGGGTCCCTCTTTACAGCTTTTTTAAGCCTTATGATAAAGTTTTAGAGAGGGTAGAGCCCATTTAATCTCTTCTCAATGTATAATGCTTCATTTATTCCTGACACACACAAATGCACACAATTCAGATCAATAACATGGCAGAATGGATGGATGCAGCATGGCTCTGCTCAAAGACCAAAGACCTTAAAATACTGTGGTCAATACTCTACTTAAAAGCCCATAAAATGCTCCACCACGTGGCATTCATCATATTGCCTGTGTGTGCATATGCGTGTGTGTAAGTGTCATTAGATTTATAATGCCACTAGAGGAAACTGGGGAGCTTCTGTATGCTGGTGTGTTTGTAAAGAAATGGTTTGTGTGGGGATGAGATTTCATTAGCTTCCATTCATTCTGGAAGCTCCTTCAATTCTATTTATTTTTTACAAGGTACATTTAATTTTCTTTTTTTTCCCCAGAGGCTGATCGGTTTATATTGTGAATAGAATGTACTGATTTGAGAAAAAGGTTATTTCATAAGTTCAACTGTAATAAATGTCCATGATATCAGTAGCTTTTATGGCTGGTACACAGACAATAAACTCATACAGCATTATTTTTAATTAGCTTCAACTTCTTTGTCTGTTACCACAGGCTTTACCATTAACAATCATTTGGGATCAGATGAGAAGATGTAATACTCCCAAAGGCAAACTGGTCTTAGACTGAAGCTTTATAGTGTTATTAGATTTGTTAGCTCTTATTCACAGTGCTTTCTGAGATTTTAACTCGTAGCTATACACAAGGAGTCAAAACCAATTTGTGGTAGTCATAATGAATAATTGACAGTGATTACTAATCACTGAAGTTCAGGCCCTTTTCAAACAAGTGTATTAAAGTTCACAATTGTGTACTTAAAAATGTCTCCTTCTTATCGTATTTCTTCGTCTTGGCTGCTTTTTCTGATATCTATTGACCTTTGAGTATATACAGTATCTCCTTTGTTATGCTACTGCCATTTAGAAGTTTTTAACGCTTGGAAATTGCATTAAGATTGGAGAGCAAATTTAGCAGATTTTTGTCTTGTATGAAAGTTTAGCCTGATTAAAAAGACTATACATTTTTCTAGGCCGTTTTGCTGATTGGAGAGCAAGGAACAGCCAAGACTGTTATCATCAAAGGCTACATGTCAAAGTATGATCCTGAGACCCATATTGGCAAGAGTCTCAACTTCTCTTCTGCTACCACACCACTCATGTTCCAGGTAAAGCAGAACCATCAATCTACAGTCCTGTTCATTTAGATTCAGCAGCTCATTGTACCACTCTTTGCAGTTTTATCTGACAGTGAAAGCTCTACATCTGCGTTGACTCGTCTTGGATTATCATGAACTTGTGAAGTCATATTGATCAGTGTCTGGTCTGATGAATAATGTGCAGGCTGGAGGAAAGAACACTGTCTTTTTTTCTGTACATGGCTAAGCTGCCCATTGATCAAGCTGTCAAATTGGATTATGTCTGAGTGGAACTTAATAGATCCTTCCTCTGTCTTTGTCTTTCCCTCACTTTTTTATCTTTTTCGCCACCATGTGTTGTCTTATTTTTTTCTTTGCCTCCCCTGTTTCTCTTTTAGAGGACAGTTGAGAGCTATGTGGATAAGAGGATGGGGACCACATATGGACCCCCTGCAGGGAAGAAAATGTCCATTTTCATTGATGATATCAACATGCCTGTCATCAACGAGTGGGGAGACCAGGTTTCGGATGATATTAACATCATTAACATAACAGGATGAAAACACATAACTTATCCCTTAAGTATATACATGTATTTGAATTAATGATAGGACTCTCATTTTGTCTCTCTGGCCTGGAAAACCATGAAAGATCATTTAAAACAAAGCATTATTAAGTTCAAGTCATTTTTAATGAATTCAATTTTAGGCAGTTTATAAATTACGTCATTAAAATGTGTAAAATTAAAGTTAAATCAACTCATGCTAACAGCAAGGGTGTGCACTAACATGAACTGATAACAAATAAAAGTCCTTTTGGTTTAAGCTCTTACCGTTTTGCCCTCCATCATAGGTGACTAATGAGATAGTCCGGCAGCTGATGGAGCAGAATGGGTTCTTCAATCTGGAGAAGCCGGGAGAATTCACCAATATTGTGGATGTTCAGTTCCTGGCAGCTATGATCCATCCAGGAGGAGGACGTAATGACATCCCACAGAGATTGAAAAGGCAGTTCTCCATCTTTAACTGTACTCTGCCCTCTAATTCCTCCATAGACAAGATATTTGGTGAGTAAAAACAGTGTAACAGTGCAGTAGAATCAAGACATAGTGATAAGACGGTGTCATCTTGCTAAAATACTACTAATACTGTAGTGAGATAAGGACTAATAATGAAAAGCATTTTATTTGCAATTTAAGTAATTCATGTTAGTATTTCTTGCTACAATAATGAACTGATAAATGTGGGCTCAAATTTTAATTTCATTACCCACACAGTATGCACAGTATCTATGCTTTGGTCACTTTATTGCTCTAGGCGTGATTGGTGAGGGCCACTTCTGTGCACGCCGTGGTTTCATTGAGGAAGTCCGGAGCACCGTGCCCTGCCTGGTGTCTCTGACTCGCCATCTCTGGCAGTTGACCAAGGTCAAGATGCTTCCAACGCCTGCTAAGTTCCATTACATCTTCAACCTGAGGGATTTGTCCAGGGTGTGGCAAGGCATGCTCAATACCAGCGCTGAGGTGGTCAACTCTGTCCCGGTGAGAAGATTTAAGCAGTGTTCACTTAACTTACCCTGATCCTTAAAATATAATGTTATTAAGAAAATGGTTAACATGACTAGATTTGAGATATGCAGAGTTTTTACAAGAATTAATGAACATTAAAAATATTTCAGGCAGGGACAGTATTGCAGTGAAAGCAGTGAAAGGGGATGACTACTGGCAGTGCTTTGTTGTATCTAAAGTAAATTGAAACTTCACAATAACAGTGGTCTGGTTGTGTGTGTGTGTGTGTGAAGTACAAAAAAGTAGTGTATAGTAGCATAGCAAAATGTGGTGCAGAATACTGTGTAATACAGCAGAATAGCATAGCGAGCCTGATGATCAACCCCCTTTCTTATCTAGTAGAGTCACTATGTGAGTACATGATATATTGCAATATAATATAGATACAATACTGGAGAGGGGATAGAAATGTTTTTTTGGTTTGTAAGAATGAAATGGGGGAAAAAAATCAACATCCGAAATTCTGGCATTGCAAGCTGAATTCTTGCTGAGGTGGCTAACTCTCTGTTGGTTTGTGGCTGCACTGAATAATAGAATAAAATGAAATATATCTTTTACCTCAGGCTGCCCAGAGTCTAGGCAAACATGCTCGACATAACTGCTGAGGCAGCCAACTCAACTCAGAAGACCTGAACTACAGTAGACAAGACTTAGATTAAACTAAACCACTCAAACAAAATACTGGGGTATAAAATATAAATACAACTTTCCCAGGCTTTTATTTTATGGTGAGGTGCTGTATGTGCGGATTTCTACAATCAATAGATGTAATCAATGTCTGGCTTAATGAATTTTTGCTCATCTAAATCTTTTTTACCTCGTCATCAAACTCATACAATGAATCCACTAAAGAATGAAAGTTTCTCCATTATCACCACACCTGTCATTCTGGCTTGTAGGTAGCTGATAGACTGATAGACTGACCTTACTTGCTTGAAGGACAGCACTAATACATGAAAATAATTTCCAGGTGTTGCTGGCGTTGTGGAAGCACGAGTGCAAACGTGTGATAGCTGACAGATTTACCATGCCTGAGGACGTTGAGTGGTTTGACCAGTCTTTGGCAAAGCTGGTAGAGGAAGAGCTGGGCGAGGAGCACAAAAACATAGTGGATTATGAAGTAGACAGATACTTTGTTGACTTCCTACGAGACGCACCTGAGGCTACAGGTACTGATTAATCAACATGAAACATCTGGAGACAAGACTAGACAATGTCAGCAGTGCTGTTGTTTTCTCTTTAAAAATTACAAATACTTTGCTATTTTACTGTGATCATTTTAATTTAGAATATTCTTTTCTGACAGGGGAGGAGCCAGAAGATTCAGACTTTGATTTGCCCAAGGTCTACGAGCCTATCGAATCATTTGAGAGTTTGAAAGACCGTCTGAACATGTTCCTGAGCCATTACAATGAGAGCATTAGGGGTACTGGCATGGACATGGTCTTCTTTCAGGATGCTATGATACATCTGGTCAAGGTATTCTACAGAAGTGTTGCTTTTATGATTTAGCTAAAGTAAAGAAATTGTACTATTAGCAGAAAACTATATGATGTGACAGAATGGAACAAAAAGTATTGTAAAATGGTAAGTGTATATATACTTTTTGAATTTCGTAAATTAAAGTGTACATAAAAAGTCACACTCAGCCAAACTCAAGACAAACACAGAGACAGAGCCTTGAGATATTACTAGCTTATGGAATTGTTATGGCTGAGGTGTTACCAAGCAAATAGCTACACATCTAGTAGAGACAGACACCTCTTTGGAGTTCCGTCTCTGGCTATGCAACAAACATATGTATAAAAATGTCCTTTTTTTAATTGAATGGTCAAGGTTCTTAAATTTGGAAGTCTTCTGATATTCGTAGACCACCTTCAAGCCCAAAAATATTCTGCCAGTTTTACTTTACAACTTGATTGTAGGAGCTTTCATGTTTTCTTGCTTTTACTCACTTGCACTCAAAAATTGTCCTTCTCTGTCTCCCTTGCTGTTTTATTTCCCTGGTTCTCACACACAAATTGTCACACATATATGAACTTTATTCATCCTAGTTTTTAGTGTGTGTCTGGTTTTGTTTGCGTAGGTGTCTAGAATAATCCGGACACCTGGAGGTAATGCCTTGTTGGTGGGTGTCGGGGGATCAGGCAAACAGAGCCTGACCAGACTGGCCTCATTCATAGCTGGATACAGGATCTTCCAGATCACTCTTACACGGTAATGCTCAGTACAGTGGGTCTATGTGCACACAGTTGATGTTTAAGCTTGTACACACACACACACACACACACACACACACCCACCACCACATAGTTGTTATCCATATACACTAACCATATCTTACTTCTAACCTGCTGATGATATCAAGTCATAAAACAGTTGCAGTAACACCTAAGGTTAATGCCAGCACACATTTTATTGGATCATTAATATCTGGCAAGATGTACAACATGTATTTTCCTTGGATAAGATTTCCTTAATAATTTCATGTAAGCTGTAAAAAGGATGATTGGCAAGTGCTCGATTTCACTCTGGCATCATCATGAACACATCCCTCAAAAATGCTCCACACTGGGCTGTCATTGATCATTCTTTCAATTTTCAGACTTAAACAGCTGCTTTGGAAAAGTAAAATTTCTCCTTAATTATCCTTAAAAATTGGCTCTGAATATATATGAGGCAAGAAATATGCTTTGCTTTTTTCGCAAGAGCATCAATCTTTATTGTAGCTACAATAAATGTTGTTTATGGTCCATGAGTTTGAAATGATACTGAGTCACTTTGCATTTAAAACTTTACCCATAGTGTGCTGGCTCAAAGAACTCTCGTGGATATCTTCAGACTAAAGTTCAGACATTGCTTAGCTAACCTGCAATACCATCTATTTTCAGTTTGAATTATTATATTATTATAATCATATGTCAGGCCCCAGCTATTTCTCAAACATAGTATCATTCCTTTTTGAATTAGGTTAAACTTGAAACAGATATTTTGTTGTTTTGTTATGACCAAAGGGCTGCAGGTCTCTTCACTTGTCCTGGTCTCTGCAGATATTAAATCACCATAGAAAAACAAATATACCCAGTAGATAATAAATCAAAACCAACATACTCTGTTTTTACAGAACATGAATAAATTCTGTCTCAGCTCTGACATTTGAGAAAGATTCCTCATTCATCTTCCAGGAGCTGCAATAAGCATGTATTAATAATTAGGATGAATTAGATTGATATTGATTGTATAATATCTTTACAGCTCTGGCCCCTCATTGAACAATGAACTATGAGTCTCTTCCGTGTAGTTGATTCACCTTTGCTTCAACTGTCATGTTTCTCTGATTGTTCTGTCCTAAACTTTGTATGCCTCATTGTTTGGCCTCTCTCTCGCTCTCCCAACCTGTCAAATGTTTTTCTCTCTCAGTCCCTGTGTGCATTTGTTGCCATCATATTTCCCATCTGCTCTTTTCCTAACAGGTTTTAATGTTTGGTATTAATATGAATGGGCTTTGTGTTTCTCCTATTGGCTTCACAGGCCTCTGGAGAAAACAGGCACCCCGATTATATGTCACCCTGCCTTCTTTTTTTCTCTGCTGTCTCTTTTCTCTAACACTCAGACTGTTGCCTTTCACATGCACATCCAGTATAGTTATGTCTCTTTTACACATGCAGTCTCTTTCTGTGCAATGTAAACTTTCTCATTACTCTCATGTGAACTAGCCCTATAAACTCTGCCATCCTAACTCTGTCATTCTCTTGCTCGATATGTATCTTTTTCTTTGATTTTTCTCCCATATTTTCATGCAATTAATTCCATCCATTGATCTTCCATTTTTACACTCTTGTTTATTTTTAATTTCCCTCTCTAAAATTCATTCAACTTCACAAACACAAAAAAAGGAGGCACATTCAAAAACAAACAACTAGGACACTGTTTGCTTCTTTACCACATTTCAAATCAGAAATCTGTCACTGTTCATATTTTTCTTTTTAATACTTCAACTAGTAAAACCACCCACAACTTGAAAATCCAAATGGCACCTGTCAGTGTTAGCACACAGCTCCATTACAATGCAATGATTAAATGTTTTGCCCTTTCACTGTTTTGATTCGAGCACACAATATATTCATATCCAAAGTCGGTTTTGCAGATTACTGTTGTTGCATAATTTGATCATAGACATTTATGTAATGATCTTAATTATCATATTGGTTAAAGATTTTTAGGTCAGATTTATATGTTACAGATATAGATTAATGTCATTTTTAAAGGCTCTATCTATGCAAAGTGAATGCACTGAGCTGTTACTTCCCACAGCAATGCAATGCTGTCACAAAAAAAAGTACATCACAACTCAAACATCATTCACATATTCCAATTTATTCAAACCCTCACACTGTATACACTCACTCACCCACACACCGTTTTCCTGCCCCCCCAACCCTCCCCCCGTCAGTTTTGTTTCATATAACAATAACAGAGAGAGGAAAAAAAGTAAATTTATCTTATGCATTCTGTTTTTTACCAGCTCATACAACACAGCCAACCTGATGGATGACTTGAAGGGCTTGTACAGAACAGCTGGCCAGCATGGGAAAGGCATCAGCTTCATCTTCACTGACAACGAAATCAAAGACGAGTCTTTCCTCGAGTATATGAACAATGTCCTGTCATCTGGAGAGGTCAGGAGTGCACATATGGAAAAAAGACACACAATCACACACATGTATGCATGTTTAACTTAGATTTAATGTAAAATATACAGTTATGAATGTGTGAAATGCATATTACAAGATATTCAGAAGCAGCTGATTTTCCTGGCCATAGATTCTAAGAGTCAATTCAAGAGTTCAATTTATGACGTGCCCTGACAGCAACAGGTCCCCTTTGATTTGGTGCTCTCAGGTAGGAAGAAAAAGTTGCAATAGTACAAATATAAAATGGTGACCACATGAGCAGCTTTCTAGACTAAACATTACATTTGTGGGACACAAAAAACAATGTTTACAATGTTTCAGGACCAAGACCAAGTGAAACCCTGGTCTTAGTCAAAAAGTCACACCCAAATTTTGGGCATGGTTGGTGGTCAAGCCATTAGCTATTGTTTGATGTTACTGTAAATGGTGTCAGAAGGCCAAATGGAAACATAGAATAAGCACTACTGATTCTACAAAATCGATTTAATAATGATGTGATCAAGTAAATATTCCTCAGCACATGCCTTAAACATGTATAGCATCATATCACATACATATTAAGTGTTGCTTATTGGTAGAATTTGTCAGAATAATATAGGAAATGGGAAACATCCTATCTTCGGCTAAATACATGAATAAGAGTGGTAGAAAATGATGGATTATCTCTTTCTCCCATTGCACTAATGTGCCTCTGATTTATTATGTTTTAATAAATGCACTGTTACGTCTGTGTTTTGATGATCAACACAAACACATAACCTACTGTGGTTACACACTGGTGTTGCCTACCGTGCTGCATTAAATCAAATACTTAAATTCATATTATCTCCAAAAGCCTTAATTATACTTTTGTTGTGTTGCTGAAACTGACAGCTTGCAATCACCTTTCAGTGAAATAAACATGATATGACCGGGATACCAAAGCAGTGACAACACAGAGAAAAGAGACAACCATGTAGTTTATACTATATGGATTATGAGCAGTGCAGTTTATCTTAATTCAAACAAATCAAAAAGCAAATTGCATTTTCCTTCTCAATAGGTTAGCATTTCACAATTATTTTGTCATCAGTTTAGATGTAATGAATTGAAGCTGTAACTGACAGAAGAGACTGATACACCTAGGTCTTTTCTGTACTGCAGCACTCTGCACTGTAGCTGCAGAATGGGTTTTTTTCCTGTATTACTCTCTAACAGCAGCGATAGCAGCAGGTAGCTTCAAGGTCAAGTGCCACTGTTTGCACATTTCTCTACGGCAGTCCCAGAATTATCCACTGTATTGGATGCAGTAGCTGTGGTGTAACTGGGGCAAACAAAGCATTTCCACAGCACTTTTCTCAGATCTTACTTTCTTCTCCTCTTACAATTTTCACTGTACTCTTCCTCCTCCAAACCTTTGTTTTTTGTGATGTCTCTTCCTCTCAATGTCTGTTTTTTCCCTCTGGCTTTTCTCCTGTTCTGTCTCCTCCATCTTCTCTTGTTCCCCCTCCTTCCCTTCCCCCTCCTCCATTTATTCTACTCTTCATTGTTGTCTTCTTTGTCTCTTCCTCTTCCCCTCCTCCTTCTTTTCCTGTACCTCAAAGCACATTCTACTATTGCATTAGGCCAGGTGTTGTATTCAACAGATGCTGTACTCAACACATTTTATGGTGTGGGTTTACATTTATAATTAAATATTATGTTACACATGCCACTGTCAAGCTGTTTAAATTGTATACAGTATCTCACCCCAGTTATTTCTCCATCAGGCTGCTACTTCTACTGTAATGCTGCTCTGTGCTGATATACTGTAGGAGTCTTGCTTCCTTTTATCCCTCTCTTCCCAGCTCCCACTGCTTAGATGTTTATGTTGTGAAGAGATATAATGATGTTCTAATCAAGTTAATGCGAAGACAGCAACAAGCTGTGAAAACAGGCCCTGTTTAACAGTTGTTTTTTTCCAATTGCTAACGCACATTTCTCAGTGCTGACTTGACCTTTTAAAAAATCTTCTCACAGTCAGCAACTTCAGCAGTCAATTGCTCTTTATGAAGAATACTACGGAGATTAAGAATCTTAGAATTATTCTTATCTTAAAATAAGATTAAGAATTTTAGAGTATAAATTAACCTACTACTACCAAAGAAAGAAATAATTAGTCATTGGGCTAATAATTAGTCAGAAAGATAATTGTAAAGATAGGGAGAAAAATGGTTTTAAAGAATATTTAATATCGTTGTTGCTGTGATGAGCTCTCATTGTTTGATTTTACACCTGCCAATCAGTCTGTATCCTTATTTTCTTCTTCCTTTCTCCTTTGTACTGGTCCCCTCACATGAACATCACATGATGACTGGTGGGCACTTCAATGGATACACACATGTAAACACTGGACTTTCCCTTCTTCTTCTGCCAGTATTATAATATTGCTTATACTGCAATACCGCTTTTATTGAAAAAGGCACAAGCACTGTCATTGCTAGACTTAAGACTAGTTCTTAATTTGTGCTTAACTTTGCTTTAAGCTAGAGCCAAATTGATCATAGCAGACCATGCTAGTTATACTTTATCTTCCACACTACTATGCATGATATACAATGCAGAAAGTTTTGCTACATTTTCATTATCATTATTCATTCTCAAGTTTTTTTTCTCTGTTGTTTCAGTTATGTTCAATATTTATTAATATAGAGCATATCAGTTCATCAACACTATGGGCAGCCGATGTAACACAAATCCCTGCATGTGCAATTACTTTAACTGATTTCTGATTCTTTGCTCTTCTTCAATCCTCATCCATTTCCTTCTGCTCATTCTCTTTTCTAATCTTCCTTTGTTTTATCACGCTCTCTCTGGCTCCTCATGGTAGCATCTCTATCCACCACCTCCACCTGCTCCTCTCCCACCCTTTCTCTACCTCCCTGGCTGGATGAAAATTTAAGCAGCAGCTGCTTTATCAGGGGAGGTAAATAGAAGTGGGGACCAGGGGAGAGTGGTGTCTGTGTTGCTGTGTTATTTATTTTAGGTGAGAGGTTTGTGTACTGTTTGTGTATGTTGGAGAGAGAGAGAGAGAAGTTTGTGTTGCAGACGTGTTAGGATGACTGTGTGTGAGAGACAGTGACTGTGGTGACAGGGATGAGAAACAAAAAGGAAGAGCGAACTGTTAGTGTGAGGTTGTTGTTTATGTGAGAGAAACCAGCAGATGGTTAGAGACATGGTGTTTCTAACTACAACACCCCAGATAGCAAACTGCAGTTTTTTTTTTTTTTTTGCACCATGAGGTTTAAGTAGTACAGAGAAAATGAGGGAGGCCTCAACAAGTGCTTGTAGCTTTGTGCCTAACCAATCAAAAGATAAAAAAGCCCATATTTAATTTAAATCATCTTCTATTCCCAGTTAAAATCCAGCTATCCAAGCTAAGAAAATATAAATCAATCATTTCCTGCAGCTGCTTCACAGTAAACATCATCATTAGTTTTACTTACCAGCTGCTTAGCAATTAAATATCAACTTTACTTTTGTGATAAAGGGAAATCACAAGGAAATTAAGAGGTCAAGCAAATGTCAGAGGTGACAAAAGTTAGAGGGAGAAATTGGAAAGTTTAGTATGTGATAAAATATATTTTTTGGACTTTTAATTCCAAAATAGGAATTGAAAATCATCAGTATTTAAAGTGTTGAATAGAAAAATATTTTAATTCTATTGTTGAAATTGTTTACCACTCTAAACATACAGTGGTTATATTTATACCTGAACTAAAAGTAACATCTATATACATAAAAAAAAAAAAGTGAAACAGTTCTGTGTTCCATTAATTAACACAGTCCAATGAATATTTCCGATACTAACAAAGATTAACTTATCATGTAGAAAGGTTGCTCACCTTTAATATACACACATACTCACACACACTAATAGATGGGTAGATCATCAATTAAGACATTATTGTGACATCAGTGACAGAAATGCCATAAATACATGTGTGTTTCTGTCCTCAGGTATCCAACTTGTTTGCTCGTGATGAAATTGACGAGATCCTCAGTGATCTCATCCCCGTTATGAAGCGAGAGTCTCCCAGGCGACCACCGACCAATGAAAACCTGTACGAGTATTTCATGTCCCGAGTCCGACATAATCTTCATGTTGTTCTGTGCTTCTCACCTGTTGGAGAAAAGTTCCGCAACCGGGCATTAAAGTTTCCAGCATTGATATCTGGCTGCACTATGGACTGGTTCAGTCGCTGGCCAAAGGACGCTCTTGTTGCAGGTACGTTTCACAGACAAATTTGATTTAAATTGATATGATTTGCCTATCTAATGGTAACATTTGTTGCCCATTATTTACAGTGCTTCATCCTTGTATTCTACAGTACCTTCTGTTTAGAGTGGCTGCTGTTATTCATTTTTTCTTGATGCTGTAAAGTCAGATTTAACTGGGATATATAACACTCATTTATCAGTTTAACTATCTTGTCCTTGTGCTTTAATTACTGAAAGTCAGAACAAAACTAGAAATTTTCAAATGGTCTTGTCTAGATGACTGGAATGTGGAAATTGCAGCAGTAAATCCCAGCAGCATGACTACAGTTGTCTATCATTGTTCTCTTCTTAATCTTGTTGTGTTGCTTAATGCGTTGTTTTAATCACACTGATATACTGTAAATCATAATTTGAGTTTTCATGCACATACATTAGACAAAATAAGTCTTAATTTTTCTTAGCAATTGTAAATCAGTGCAGCTCATTTTGTCCTGAAAAACCAATCTCTTTCAGCACATCTGTTGGAGGCACTGTCAGTTTGCTTTTAGAAAATGGGTTGTGAAAATGTCAATATTTTCCAATTATCTCCTCCTGCTCTTTCCTTCTGTTTCCATTCCACAGTTTGTTGAATCCATCGGGAATATGGCATAGATGTTATAGTAATAGATGTACAAAAGCCAGTAATCCATATTGTCCCACAGTAATTCCAGTGTGGAAAACAAATCAGTTAGAATTTCTTAGTGTGTCAGTGTATTTAGTGGTAAATAAAGTTGGATATGTTTAAAATTTCCAATCTGGTTTCTGTAACCATTTTTCACTCTCCACTGTGTGTTTTCCTCCAATTAATTCCCTTATTCTCCATCTCTCTGTCATTCATCTTCCTCCATCTTCCTTTAGTTTCAGAGCACTTCCTGTCTGTCTATGACATCGACTGTTCACCCCAGGTCAAAAGTGAGGTAGTTCAGTGCATGGGCTCCTTCCAGGATGGTGTGGCAGAGAAATGTGTGGACTACTTCCAGCGGTATAGTATTTTATTACATCTATGACTTTATTAGAAAGCTGATAGCAGATAGATGACAGAAAATTAGGGGAGAGAGAGATTGGATGTGACATGCAATCGCTGTCCATGATTTGGGGTCATTCTTGTTAATGGTCAGCACCATAACCACTAGGCCACCAGGGCAGCCCAAAATGTGTTTTTCAATATGATTTTAGGCCCAAGTGTGCACCAGAGAAATCTCTTTTTGAAAGACTTTCAGCATAAAGGTCATATTGATTACTAGTAACAGGATAAATAAAAGTTATACTAAATGTTAGTAGTTAAGGTTCAATCATTGTGCTGATGACTCTCCTTTTTAAAATTATATGAAATTAACCCTGTGTAATCTATTTTGAAACCTAGATACCGACGCTCCACCCATGTCACACCCAAGTCCTACCTGTCCTTCATTCAGGGCTACAAGTCCATCTATAAGGAGAAGAGGTCTGAAGTCCAGACCCTTGCCAACAGGTAAACAGACTTAAAGGAATAATTGAATTGTTTGCAATTGCATGTACTGGAGCCCTTCTTTTTTCTTTTTTCCACATTTTTCCATGTCACTTTCTAATGGTAATTTACTGACAGAGGTGAGTGACTTTTTTCATGTTTGCAAAAACCAGCAGCTAAAATGGGTTGGGAATCAATACCTCAACTGTTGCACATACTGTCTACATCTCTTACAGTTAATTAAAGTTGGATTGTATAAGACTTGTGTTTAATAAATGATAGATGAATAAAGTTGTTGAATCTTATATCTGTAGTACAGTCTTCCTCTAAGTCAGTTATACTCTTGACTAGTCACTAGTAATTAGGCATGATTAGTGTATGTCCTGGAAAAATAACATCTGTTTTCACTGGCAGATTTTCAAAAACTGTATCACAGATTGACCCTAATCTTAGTCAATAGTTATTGACTCTATAATGGCAGATGACACATTATTAAGATGCATCCTAATGAAGTAAGTGTTCATCAAAGGGGGCAGTCCAGAACTACCAGTTATGAGTTATTTTTTTTAGATGAGGGGATACAGCATAAACTACAGCATTAAATCACATACCGCATCTGAGAAATACATAAAATGGCTGTGCTCCTTTTGTCATGATTTTGAACCCATGTCAGCTCATCAGTTTTTCCCTGAGTCTTCCAAAATTTAATGGCAGCTCTTGAAAGGATATCATTACATTTAGAATTCTGAGCAGACACATGGTATGAAGCGACCAAGGATGAAAAGCGTTTTCCTGTTAAATAATGTGCAAGTATTTTCACCACCTGGTGTCCAGTAGATGAAAGATTCAGTCAGAATGACATGTAGTTCATCTTGAATGTTTTGTAGATATTTACAACAAGCAGGGACCCCAGGTGTAGACATGCAGATACTGATTAGATAGTCTGGCATATAGTAGCAAGGAGGAAGATTTATGCTGGAATTGCATGCAGCTTAACTGATGATGTTAAACATTTCACCTGTTTAGGATGAACACAGGTCTCCAGAAACTGAAGGAGGCATCGGAGTCTGTAGCAGCACTCAGCAAGGAGCTGGAGGTGAAAGAGAAGGAGCTACAGGTTGCTAATGACAAGGCTGATATGGTAGGTTTCAGGCAGGAGGGTGATTTTATTTATTTTTCTGTGTACATGTGGGCATGCATGTGTATGTTTAGGTTCAGAAAGTGTCTCTAGAAGTACAGTACATACTCTATGCTTTCTCACTCTTGGCCTTTTTAGTTGGCTTAGAATTTCACTAACATTTGAAAATGAATTAATCAAGTGGAGATTTTGAATTAAAACAGCAACACAGTCCATAATTAACTTGCAATGTCACACAGTATTATTTGTCTGTATATGAATATGGTATTTGCATTGTACTTTCTGGATGTGAATATTTATAATTCTGATTATTTGTGATTTACTGTAGCTGTATGTGCAGGTATTTGTGGATGCACGTGAACAGCAGTGAAATTAATTATGTTTCCTTGCATGAATAAGTAGAAGTAGAATCTGCATCAATCAGGCAGTGCTGTTGTAGTTTTATGCAAAAATAGAAATTGAGCAGAAAATAAATAGTAAATAACCGTTCATTGCTGGAATTAGTGTGACTTTAAAGTGGATACATTTGGATCTATTGTATTAGTGTTTACTTAAGTGAAGTTCCTGCAGTGTGTGAAACAAGACAAATTATATATTATCATTATTTTTATTGTCTTTCATTTCCATGTCAACATGCCTGTGTGTCTCGTACATCTCAGGTCAATGAGTGTTTGCTTTGAGTAATAACCGAAATTGAAGTTTTATACAGGGGTGTCTATATAGTGATAACACAATAAAAACTAGATTATATGTTTTTGTTTTGTTGATAATGAAGAAGGAATAAAAGTCCATATTGCATTGATTCATTGCCACGTTTATATATTGTGCATATACACAGGTGTTGAAGGAGGTGACAGTAAAAGCCCAGGCAGCAGAGCGAGTGAAGGTCGAGGTGCAGAAAGTGAAGGACAAGGCCCAGGCCATTGTAGACAGCATCTCAGCTGACAAGGCCATTGCTGAGGAGAAACTTGAAGCTGCTCGGCCAGCTCTTGAGGAGGCAGAGGCTGCACTGCAGGTGTGGGACTTAGACTTAATACCTCCCCGACTGATGTTTTTCTCGCTCTCTTACTTTGTGTTGCTTCAGGCCGCCACTTAGAGCCTTCTGTGACTCACTATCTGTAACTGCATGCTGGCATGATATGATCCCCGGGTGTCTCCTCAACTTTATGTCCCTCAGGTGTACAGGTTCAACTATAAACTTAAGCAAAAACAAGAGCTGAAGATTGATGCACTGCCCACACAAAGTATTTATATACTGTATATGCTCTCATCCTGATTGCTGTGACTCTCCGTACTTTGGTGCTACAGGAGTCTTCATGTTGCCTTCAGCTTGTCCGGAATGCTGCTGTTAGGAAGACTGTTGTTACTTTTGTTTCCAGAGGGGAAAAAAGAATTTCAATTATCAAAGGAAATAAGAATTTTCATGAGGACATTCCCTGTAATTCTGCATACGTGCACAAATTATTGTGAATATATTTGTTTTATTTAAAGAATACATTATAACTGCACATAGTATTGATGAGTTCCTGTATGCAGTGTGAATATGGCTTTATTTTCATGTGCCTCATCTACCTAAATTAATGACTGTCATTCAAACCTACTGTATCATGCATTACTGCTCCTCATAATGTTCTCTGCCATCCTAGATGTCTGAGCACAGGTTTGCCCTAAAAGATGCCTGAGGGTTCAAAATTGTCAGTAAATTGAGTTGGAGCAATTTATTGTGTTCACTATGTGTTGCTTAAAACCTCCCCCACCAATATCTTTCTTGCTCTCTTACTTTGTGTTGCTTCAGGGCACCACTCAGAGCCTTCTGTGACTTGTTATCTGTAAGTGCATGCAGGCTCTGCCTATTGCCTTCTCACCCTGGTGTATGTGTATGTGTAAGAGCGGGTGTGTCTAAAGTTAGCATGGTGCTCTGGGCCTGGAGCTGTGCTGTAATTAAAGCTCTCCTCCTGGGTAGATGCATGCATACAGATCTCACTACGGCAGGGCCCTGATTAGAATTTTTATCTTGCTGCTGTGGATGGAAGCTTTAATTTTTACAAACGGGCAACCCTGGGCAGTCCGTTGAGATTGATGATCATGCATTTTAGATCATGTTTTTTTCAAGTGCTATAGAATGTTTTAAATAGAGCTGTCACTTAACGCTCTATGGTGCACTGAGGTTGTAAAATTAAAGACATTTTGCGACTCAATCAAGAAGCTGCTTCACCTCTGCTGGCAGGTGAGTCCAAGGCATTTATTATGAGCATCTGCAGGTTATTCACATCACAACGACACATTAGAGTCATTTCTATAGTTTACCCTCTTAATAGTATTTACATCTAGTTTGTGCTCTTACTGTAACCCAGAGACGATGTTTGGAAAAATACAGTTTCTTATATCACAATATATTTCTCTGATTTTTGGGTAATGGTATTACCATGTGACTCATGTATTGGTGTGAGCGATGTGTGTATATATAAAAGTCAAAGGTAACAATGCTATTCTATAACATAGTAGTGGCCGTCATGCAAAGGAACAAAGCTTGTTTGGCTGATAGACTGACTGCTGATCAGATTGTCTGCTGGCTGATTCTCTGGTGGGAGAAATAACGTAAAGAGAAGAGATCAGAAACAAGGAAAGTAAAACAGGAAAAGAGATGAAACAAGCAGGCAGGGGAGGTGAGGCAGCCAAACAACTCTCACTGGGACATTTTCTTTTACTCTCCTGCTTTCGCTCTCATTTTAATCAGTCCCTTGAGGTAATGCTCTGTCCCTCTTTGCAGAACTCTTCTCATTTTGTTGGAGTTTACACTCAGTCTTCATGGTTTCTTTGTTTCTCTCTATCTCTCCTCGTCACACTTCCTCTGCTTTATATTGTCAAACTGCAGCATTGTGTGTCCTGTCATAGAAAGATGTAATTAATAACAAATTACTTTATTCTTTTTTTCTCATCTCAGTTAATTCTCTCTCTACTCCTCCTTATACCTCATTGTGTGCCCTGTGTACATCCAATTTGTTTGTCATCTTAAATTCTCTTTCCTCATTAACCCCCCCCCCCCCCACACACACACACACACACACACACACACACACACATTTCCTGTCTTCCCATTTACAGAGATGGGCACAAAGAGTAATTACAACATAGAAAGAAAAATATGCCAGTGTAATTGCTTTCCTTGTTTTATTGTTATGAGTGTCCTGACTCTGCTGTAAAATACACTTAAAGACTAGACCTTCGTTAACCTATGTTGTCCTTATTTTCTTATTGTCTAAATCCTTCTCTCTCTTTACCCACTCAGACAATCAAACCATCAGACATAGCCACTGTACGCACACTCGGCCGCCCCCCTCACCTCATCATGCGGATCATGGACTGCGTACTGCTGCTCTTCCAGAGGCGGGTCAACACAGTAAAGATTGACCCAGAGAAGAACTGCAACACGCCGTCATGGCAAGAGTCCTTGAAACTAATGACAGCTGGAAACTTCCTGGGCAGTCTGCAGGTACGCTCGCTAATGTCCACTTTATACAGTTGAGATTGAAGTAAGGTGTAGATGCTGCAGAGGGCTTGCTCACATATGCTATAAACCATACGATTTGGGTGATATTCCTGGAAACCTATAGAGTTATTTACCATATAGAAGATGGAAAGGTAAAATTGTTGTACATGCATTACTGAAAGACCAGACCTTCCATCAAATTTGTTTTGTAAAATGAAATCAGAAAACATAAGGCTAAAATCTTATGTTGGTGGGTACTAACCAAAATAAAATAATTTCAGGAAATATCTGCATTACACTCTTCAATAACATCCCAGTGTAACTTATCCTTTTTCTCAGATGTTACAAATGCTGTATTTTACTGTTTGTAACAATAACAATATTAATAAAACTTGTGTATACTCTTGTACATATTGGCTCAAGAGATCAGAAATACAGGTTTGGCCCAGTAAAATAATAAGCAAATTTGAATCCACAACAGTCCACAGCTCTTCTTAGATCATCAACTTGTTCCAATTTTACATCCCTGTCATTGTTGCTTTTTTCTCTCTCTCTCTCTCTCTCTCTCTCTCTCTCTCTCTCTCTCTCTCTCTCTCTCTCTCTCTCTCTCTCCGTTTTTCCTGCTACTTCTGTCATCTCTTGTCACCCAACACCACTGCACCAGGTCTTTTATCTTACCTGTGTACCTCTGTATCTTATATTTTTTCTTTTTGCTTCCTTACCTTTTTAAGTCACCCACTCTTCTCTCCATATTTTTTTTTTTTTTTTCTGTTCCTCTTGGATTCATCTGTCCCTCATATCTGCATCCGAACTTCTCTGCCCTGTTTCTTTTTTATACTTACACTCTGTCTCACTCTCACAACTCGTCTCTCATTTATTGCAGATACCTGTACTAGCTGTTCCCCTCCTCTATCTTTATGTCACATAGTCAAAATTCATCTGTGTATCTTCATCATTTCTCTTACAGTCTTTATTTTTAAGTAACAGGGGAGTTACATGTGTGATTAATCCATAGCCCATATTCTTTTTATATTGACTGAAAAAGTCCAGGTCCTTTTTTTAATTTAGAAAATTCTCTTCTCTCCCCTCTGCCCTTCCATGTTTTCTCCCCCTCTATCTGCCTTGCAGCAATTCCCCAAAGACACCATTAATGAGGAAATGGTAGAGCTGCTGCAGCCTTATTTTGACATGCCCGACTACAACATTGAAACAGCCAAGAGGGTGTGTGGCAATGTGGCCGGCCTTGCATCTTGGACAAAAGCCATGGCCTCCTTCTTCTCCATCAACAAGGAGGTCTTACCCTTGAAGGTAACATACAGATCCAGCACAGTGATGCAGCAGAAGATGAAACAGAACTGCTGTAGACAGTATATGGCATTAAAATTGGAATATAAAAATACTTCAAGTGAAGTTGTTATTGGTTGCGTGGACCCATAGATGATTGAAATTATCTGCTGTAAAATCCACTTTACATAAGCAGACTTATGTCATCCACTTAAATGTCCCCTTACACACATTATGATGCACCTGTCATCACATCAACAAACACAAATAACACCAGTGTGTACACACACACACACACACACACACACACACATACACACACAGATACGCACACACAGATGCACATGCAGACACTGGGCAAAGTCCATGGCCTCCTACTCTTCCACTCTGATTATTCAGGAACACTTACTGTGGAGCAGAGCGGTTGTTTTTCTGCAGAGAAACCCTGGGCTACAGAAACAGAACAGACTGTCTCTGATATGAAAGGATTTATTCATATCCCCACACTTTGGCAGAAACAATTTGCTGATGATGTAGGTAATAGAAGTACCCCAAAGAATTTAGACTGACAGACAAAGAGAAAATTAGGCTTTGAAATTAAATAAAAATAAAATTGGGTGCATCTCGAGTCAAGTTCCCAGGGCCAATTTCAATTTAATCATATTAATTAGTGTCCGGCAATTTAGATTACTCTCTGTAGGGTGAATTAAGAGTTTGGTTGGTGTGTGTGTGGGTGAACATCAGAAAACTTATTTTAAGATAATAACTTCCTCATCTTCATTTAGTAGTAATAATCATAATAATATTGAATATGAAAATCAGGCTCTTACATCAGCAAAAGATTAAATTTACAAAGTCAAACCAATGTCAAGGTTTGACTCATGAATTAGCTTAATTATGAATAAGCTTTTGAAACTCAGCTTTTCTACAACAAAATGAAATGAGATATACTGATTTCTACAGTAAAGGTTCTGTTAATATCGAAGTGACTGACGTCTTTTTTTTACATTCAAGCTGCACTAATTAAATGCTTCTATGCACTGGCACTTCAGTGTTAATTCCATATACACATGCTGACAGCAGAAAATGGTGCAGAGCTACACACCAAACACTGCACACCAAACCCTTGATTAATACACATGCTCAGAGTACTGGGATTATGTCTAGAAAAAGCAACATTATAAGCTATAGTATATTTCACCAGTTCATAGGTGTTTTCACCTGTTTGCTACAGCCAGTGATTTCATGCAAATGTCCCAAGTCCTTTTTTTCTAGTTTGTCTTTCTGCCACTGCAGTCTGGATGTCTGATGCATTACAATAATTTAAAAGGTTCAACTAGAATGTAGTTATACTTTTTGATTGTGTTCGCTAGAACTTTGCCTGATGATCACCTCTGCTTGCCCTTCAGTCATTGTATTGTTCCTTTTTACGTTTAAATCCCTCCTTTTTTCCAGGTCTCATTTTCCTACTTATTTCGACCTCTGCCACTTTTCTCCATTTTATTTGCACCTTTATGTTTCTGCTCTGTCCTGATCCTTTTTCACATCTTCTCTTTCTCTCTCTTTTACACACATGCACACACATGCACATACATTATGTTTTTCCCTTATTCTGTACAACCTCCATGAGAACTCTCTGCCTCTCCTCTTTGATCCTGACCTTTTGCTTTCGTGTGGAACACAGCCTGGCAAATTGATTTTTTGGTTTCCAGCTCAGTGGTAGCTTCCTTTTAAGCTGGCCAGCCAGGCTGCCAGACAGAGATACAGTTAGACAGACAGGCAGGCAGAAAGACAGGCAGGGATGGTCCTCTCGGATGTCAATTAATATTAAATGAATACTCCAGATTTCGTCTTCTACAGGCCACCCAAACGCAGTCAGACACACAAACACTTATACATACTCACAACTTTTCTCCAAATCTCTGTTTCTAAATGTCTTGCAGTGCTTTCTCCACAGCCCCAGCTCTACCCAGAAAATATCCTTTCTGCTTTTCCTTGCTCGTCCTCAGCTTCCCTTTCCTCCTCCCTTGCCCTTCTCATCACCCCTTTACCACTGTTTATTTCCAGTTTCTATCTATTGCCCCCATTTTCTCCTGTAAAGCTCTGTTCTTGCATCTCCAGTTTGACGACTCAAGCTCTTAGTCCCTACATCTGCGCCTGTGACACATCTTTACAGTTCCAAAATCTAAAAAGATGTATTTTCTACATTTTTACCTCCAATCCTTTTTTTTAAATAACGTTTTAAATTTATTTGTTTGTTTTTGCTCTCTAGACAGAACTGTCCCAATTTTTCTTCAGATAAAACATTCATTCCTACCACATTTCTCTTTTTCTGTCAAATCCTCCATATGTTCACCTCATCTGCTCTTTCCTTTCTTTTGTCTTTTCTCTCCTCCTATCTCTCTGTGAACTTTTGCAATAAAGGAATCACATATCCCTTTGTCTCGCTCTCTCTCTCCCTCTTCCCTTCTTTATTAGGCTAACTTGGCTGTGCAGCAGAATCGTCTGGCCATAGCTAATGTGGACCTTCAGAAGGCTCAGGCTGAGCTGGATGCCAAGCAGGCAGAGCTGGATGTGGTACAGGGGGAGTATGAAAAGGCCATGATGGAGAAACAGGTCAATAGTTTTATTTACCCTCCTTGAAACACATAAATAAATCAGGTTACCACACAAAACAGGAACAGTATGTGCTCGAAAGACAACTGAAACAATAATTGGATCATGTGATCTGAACAGATGTGATATGAATTATTTAATGGGTGCTGCCGCTTCTACACCTGGAGCTTTATAGCATCATCGTTTATTTAATGTAAATGTAATAAATACTTACGATATGAGCTACCTTGCACAAACTGGTGACATTTCAGTGACTTTTTCTCTTTTAAAAAATGTATTAAAATGAATTAATATCAGATAACAGCTCCTACAACTGGATATCTAGTGTTGGTCTGTTCCACTGACGCCTCTAATATACTGAGGAATTACAATATTAATATGCTTAGCTGAGTTTTAATAGCACATGACATTGCACTGCTCAGCCTGGATCCAAACTGGTGATCCCATTTTCTTTCGTAATTCACTTACCTTTATATGGCTGGCACAACTGTCTTTGTGCTTTATTGATTCAGTTCATGATTTCCCGGAACAATGATATTTTATTCTCTATCTCAGCTTACTCCTGTCCTTTTACAGCAGCAGTAAGTTTCTAAGTTAAAGCATATTGTTCATGAGTGGAAAAAATGTTGAACAAAGTGAACATTAAATTATGACCTTAATTAAGATTAATAAAAGTCTGTAAGTAGTGTCTTTACCTGTGTCTGTTTGTTAAAAAATATACATTTCTTAATCTTATGCTGTCCTGAGAGACATGCAACCATGCTATTTATGACCAAGCTGTGCTTCTTGAAGGTAGGGTAGAAAGCCTTAACTTGCTGCTCATGATTGAACATCCTACCATCATAATACAGTGTTTTAACAAAATCTCAGCACATCAAATGAGCTGCTCCTTTTTTTTTTTTTTTTAAATAAAATAGATGAGCCTGTAAACTGAATTCCCAGAAATCAACTGTCTTTAAAACACAGCCGGAAGACCTGTGATAACCTGCAACAAAACATGGAAACGGAAAAATTACTCAACCTGAGTTACCCTAGTGCCGCTTTTTAAATGAATGTCTACTGTGTTTGTGTTTTTCAACATCAGTACTATGTGTTCTGTGACAAATAACATGTAAATGGAACAGTATTTGCGTCAACACTCCCTGATTAGGAAATCTGGACAGCCCAAGTTGACTCTTTTCATAATTTTGTGATTAGGACGCAGAGCTGTTCATCTCTAGGGGCCAAAAGCGAGATCGACGGCCTCGTTGCAAGCATTTGAGGCTCAGACAATGGCTGTTAGGCAGTCTTTATTGATGACATCATTGCTATTAGACAAACAACCATATTATTGACAGTGCACAACTGATAGAGATAATTGTGATAAATAGCTTAGAGGTGCCAGTGATCTTTTGCAATACTTTTTAAAAGAAAGATTATTTGGGAATTGACATAGGACAAACGTACTGACAGAAAATGCAAACATATGCATCCATCCATCTATTGAGCTGATGCAAGCCTAACCCAGCATGGTAGAGGTAGATGCCTTTCACTGGGCTAAGACATACAGACAGACAACATTCAGAGAGTTTAAATTAACCTAACCTGCATGTCTTTGTACTGAGGCACATGGAGGAATTTCAGTACTGATGTGAACATGCACTGTGTCTTTATACACAGAACTGAGATTGCTATAAATATGTAGACATACAGAAAATGACTGGTTGAATGAGGGTTAGATGGATTGATGAAGAGCAAGTTGGACACATCAACCCACTGACCTGTTTATCTGCCCTCTCTTCCCATCAGACACTGCTGGAGGATGCTGAGCGCTGCAGACACAAAATGCAGACAGCGTCCAGTCTCATCAGCGGTCTCGCTGGCGAGAAGGAGAGATGGACAGAGCAGAGCAAAGAGTTTGCTGCCCAAACCAAACGCCTTGTCGGTGGGTTTCAAAGCTTATTCCTAAACTTAACTGTTGGTCAAAAAATGTTGACATCAGAGAGATGTATCTGAAACTGAATAATCAATGTTTTATCATTGATAACATATTTTTTAGAAATGTTGTTTGGATGTATAAGGCATGATTTGACAGCATTTCTGTCAGATGATTAATTAAACAAACAAGAAGTTACTATTAAATTACAAGCCCATGGAGTACAGTACTTTCAACAATATGTTCAATGACAGCTTTGTCTCCTTATTCCAGGTGATGTTCTTCTAGCCACAGCATTCCTCTCTTACTCCGGCCCCTTCAATCAGGAGTTTCGTAATCTCCTACTGAGTGACTGGCAGTGGGAGTTGAAGCAGCGTTGCATCCCATTTGGCAACAATCTCAATCTGACTGAACTGCTCATAGATGCACCCACTGTTAGCGAATGGAACCTACAGGTCAGTGATCTTCTTTGGTAACAACTACTGATCAAATCAACTAAAGAAATATTTTTAGTCCATATTGACGTTGTATACACAGTATGTGATTTATACTGTATGTTGCTGATCTATTTCCTTGGATAGGTGATTAGTAGATAAGCAGTGTTTGTGTTTACACAAAAACATCAGCATAATCACCAAAAACCCTACCTGGAGAATATCTGAAGTTAAAGAAACTTGACCTTTTCTGTATGAAACATATTACCTAGACATGGTATATATAGATTGCAGTTCACTGACTTATTTCATTCTTTACACGATAAATGTGTTTATCGTATCAATGTGTGCTGCTGCTAAATGAAATAGCACTGTAGAAAAAAAAACAGATTAGTTATATGCATTTGAATTAGGTGGCATTTGCTTAAGTAAACACACGGATTGAGCCTCACCAGTCATTTGTTTGTCATCTCATAGGGGCTCCCCAGTGATGACCTTTCTATTCAGAATGGCATCATTGTCACCAAAGCTGCCCGCTTCCCCCTCCTTATTGACCCACAGACGCAAGGAAAAATCTGGATTAAGAACAAGGAAACCAGGAATGAGCTGCAGGTTTGGGATTTTTTTTTTTTTCATTTTTGCACTCTTTGTATTGTTGTTTATTGTGTTGCCCTTTTGCCCATCAATCGACACTAAAAAACTCATAATTAAAAAAGTGAAAGCATGTTTGTATAAATATTTTTTAATTAATTCAAACAACACAAACGGTAATCTCTTATTTACAAAAATATTCAGATTCTTTGCTGTGACACTACAAACTGTGATTAGGTGCGAACTGTGTGCTTTATTTATCATTGATATGTGTCTCTTGACTGGAGTCTGTTGCAAATTGAATTACACGTACAAAGTACTAAATAAAGGTCCTGAAAGATTTGGAAATGCAAGATTTCAGTTTGATTTTTACTAAATTTGCAAAAATGTCTGAAAATAGGTTTTCAGTTTGTCATATTGGGTTAGTGAGTATTTTTTCCTTTTAGAATTAAATCTAAAGCACAAAAAAGTATGAAAAAATGAAGGGGTCTGAATACTTATGCAGCCACTGTATGTGACGTGTTTGCTGCTACATTCTGTAATGTATGATGAGGGCATAACAATGAATATACAAGAACAGCAGCAGCACTCTGGTGGGTCAATTAATTATGTTGCATAATCAACTTTTCACAATATAATTTCCAAAAGCCACTGATGGCCTGCAGTGTGTCAAGTTACTGTTTCTGTGTTTTCATTATTTTTGTTATAGTGTAAAATTGCCAAAAAATGACATTAAACGGAATAGTAGATCATAAATAACATGTTCAACTCAGCTACACCAACCTTAAGTCAGAATATCAATGTCATTACTTTTCATGGCTACCAAATTAATATGTAGCTTCCAGCTTCGTAATGTGAGATTTTGATTTTCAGCAGCCTCTAAAATCTTCACATTGCTTGTTGTAATACTCCTAGATCCTCAGATTCTGTAGTGTTGTTTTTGCCCTCTAGTCCTTTCCATTGTTCAACATGCTTTTCCTTCGCAAAATTCTGCTGGCGTAATAAGACCAGCCAAGGTCAGTGGCCCTGTTAGGGGCAATCTCTCAGCCGAGTGAATGCATTCTGCGATCCTATTATGAGTTTCCTGAAGACGCATTCCCCTAAGCAGCGGGTTTAAAGCCCTTCCACAAGTCACCTCATTAGACCAACTGTATTTTTTTTTTTTAAATATATGGTTTTCTAAAAATCTTAATAAGTGATGTATTATTAGTTTGGATTGTCACAATTCCCAGACAGAGGCTGGCCTTTGTAGCTTAGGAGAAGGAGGGAATGAGCGAGAAGTCAAATGTATCCCTCTCCTCAACAGAATCAGATCCTCCTCACTTTCTGTTTTTTTTTAATTGAGTGATTAGCTCACTAGTCTGGCATCAGTCTGTTGGAAACAAATGTGACTGCTGTTGAGGTGATTATATTTTAAAATCAACACATATTTACTTCTGTGTTACACAAAACATTTGAGATTTCCCTCAATGGGAGCATTGATTCCTTCAAAGGGGCAGTGGCTTCCAGCTGCCAACTGCATTCCAGATTGAGATCACACAAATGCCATTTTTAAATCCATCTATTAACTAGAGGTTAATTTTTCTGTCTTAGATCACCTCACTGAACCATAAGTACTTCAAGAACCACCTGGAGGATAGTCTGTCTCTCGGGCATCCCCTTTTGATTGAGGACGTAGGGGAGGAGTTGGACCCTGCACTCGACAACATCCTGGAGAAAAACTTCATCAAAACTGGCTCCACTTACAAGGTAACATGGCAGATATAACCATCCTAAGATCTTTGTGTACCAGATTTCTTTTTTTTTTTTTTAACCTCGTTTAGAGGCGTGTGAAATGGACAGGTGTGTTTTGAGTGCTGGTCAGAGGCACGATGGGACTTTGGGGCCACTTCCCTCCTACTATGCCAGCTGTCACACCTGTACTGATGCAGGTTGATTAGCTCACAAAGGGGAAAACAAGCCTGTTCACTGGCAGTGCAGACCATGGGTTGTGTTGGCTGGAGGTGGAGATGGTCTTTGGTTTCTTTAATCATGCCAGCTGGAGCACCTGACCCAAATCATGTTAACTGTCTGGGGACAGATTAAAATGTGCTCAGTGAGCTTGGTCACTCACAGTGTGTGTTTTATTGTGTGCAGACTCAGTGACTGTACAGAATCATTCCTTCCTATTTCCTATTTTTCTGGGTCTGTGGTATAATTGATTTCATGTTTTCCACTTTTTTTGTTCAATTTAGAGAAGTTCAGCTGCACTAACTTTTAAAAAGGTTTTATACTGTAGCAAATTGTGGTCTCTTTTGACTCATTACTGTAGGTATCTTTTTAAAACCCACCAGTAACCAGGGAAATTTATTTTACAACTTAGAGCAAGGTTAAGTAGAGAAACACATTTTTTTTACTGCTGTTGTTTATTGAAATACTAAAAACTTCAATTTTTCTTTCTCTAGTTAAGTGTTACTGACACTTTAGATGCTTGTTCACAAACATAGTCAAGGATTTACTTTTGTTTTGTTTATTGACACTTAAAAATATCAGACATGTTACAGACATTTTGTGTTGCCATATGGATTGAACTCAATAATTACCTAGACAGATAGTTACTGCTGTAAAATTGTTGTTAGAAAATTAAGATGATTCAGATGATTCACTGATGAGGTTCTATTTGTAAGTTTATGTAAGTCAAGTACACAGTTTTTCTAGTCTATGATCGACTTTGTAGTCGTATCATCAGACCTGCGGCCGCATGTTTTGGACACTCGGGTGAAGAGAGGAGCAGAGTTGTCAACCGACCACCACCTGGTGATGAGTTGGATCAGATGGCGGGGGAAGACGCCGCGCAGACCTGGCAGGCCCAAACGGGTTGTGAGGGTCTGCTGGGAAAGCCTGGCGGAAGAACCCGTCAAGATGATTTTCAACACACACCTCCGGCAGAGCTTCGATCGCGTCCCGAGGGCGGTGGGGGACATTGAGTCCGAATGGGCCTTGTTCCGCTCTGCTATTGTTGAGGCGGCTGTTGCAAGCTGCGGCCGCAAGGTAGCTGGGACCAGTCGTGGCGGTAACCCCCGTACCCGCTGGTGGACACCAGGGGTGGGGGAAGCCGTCAGGCTGAAGAAGGAGGCCTACTGGTTGGCCTGTGGGTCTCCGGAATCAGCTGACTGGTACCGGCGGGCCAAGCGGGGTGCAGCCGCGGCAGTTGCTGAGGCAAAAACTCGGGCGTGGGAGGAGTTCGGTGAGACAATGGAGGAAGACTATCGTTCGGCTCCAAAAAGGTTTTGGCAAACCGTCCGGCGCCTCAGGGGAGGAAGGCGGCAACTCGCTCACACTGTTTACAGTGGGGGCGGGGAACTGCTGACATCAACTGAGGATATAGTCGGACGGTGGAAGGCATACTTTAAGGAGCTCCTCAATCCCACCAACACGTATTCCATGGAGGAAACAGAGCCAAGAGACCTGGGGATGGATGGTCTAATCTCCGGGGCAGAAGTCGCCGAGGTAGTGAAACAACTGCGCGGTGGCGGAGCCCCGGGGGTTGATGAGATCCGCCCTGGGTATCTCAAGGCTCTGGATGTTGTAGGACTGTCTTGGTTGACACGCCTCTTCAACATTGCGTGGACATCGGGGGCAGTGCCCCTGGAGTGGCAAACCAGGATGGTGGTCCCCATCTTTAAGAAGGGAGACCAGAGGGTGTGTTCCAACCACCGGGGAATTGCACTCCTCAGCCTCCCTGGTAAGGTCTATGCCAGGGTACTGGAAAAGAGGGTCCGGTCGATACTTGAACCTCAGATCGATGAGGAGCAATGTGGTTTTCGTCCTGGGCGTGGAACTGTGGACCAGCTCTTTACCCTCGCTAGGGTGCTGGAGGGGGTCATGGGAGTTTGCCAATCCAGTCCACATGTGTTTTGTGGATTTGGAGAAAGCTTACGACCGTGTTCCCAGGGGCTCCCTGTGGGGGGCGCTCCGGGAGTATGGGGTGGATGGCCCCTTGTTAGCGGCCATTAAGTCCCTGTACCAAAGGAGTGTGAGTCTGGTTCGCGTAGCCGGCAGTAAGTCGGACCTGTTCCCGGTGAGGGTTGGACTCCGCCAGGGCTGCCCTTTTGTCACCGGTTCTGTTCATAACTTTTATGGACAGAATTTCTAGGCGCAGCCGGGTGGTGGACGGTTAGGGTTCGGTGGCGGGAGGATCTCGTCTCTGCTTTTTGCGGGTGATGTGGTCCTCTTAGCTTCATCGAGCGCTGACCTTCAGCTCTCGCTGGGGCGGTTCGCGGCCGAGTGTGAAGCGGCTGGCATGAAGATCAGCACCTCCAAGTCTGAGGCCATGGTTCTCAGCCGGAAACGGGTGGATTGCTCGCTCCGGGTCGGGGGGGGGGGGGGGGGGCGGGGGGCTCTACCTCAGGTGGAGGAGTTTAAGTATCTCGGGATCTTGTTCACGAGTGAGGGTAGGATGGAGCGGGCGATCGACAGGCGGATTGGGGCGGCGTCAGTAGTGATGCGGGCGCTGAATCGGTCCGTTGTGGGGAAGAGGGAGCTAAGCCGGAAGGCGAAGCTCTCGATTTTCCGGTCGATCTACGTTCCGATCCTCACCTATGGTCATGAGCTTTGGGTAATGACCGAAAGAACGAGATCGCGAATACAAGCGGCCGAAATGAGTTTCCTCCGCAGGGTGGCCGGGCTCAGCCTTAGAGATAGGGCGAGGAGCTCGGTCATCCGGGAGGGGCTCGGAGTAGAGCCGCTGCTCCTCCATGTCGAGAGGAGCCAGTTGAGGTGGTTCGGGCATCTGGTGAGGATGCCTCCTGGACGCCTCCCCGGGGAGGTGTTTCGGGCATGTCCCACCGGGAGGAGGCCTCGGGGCCGACCAAGGACACGCTGGAGAGATTATATCTCTCGGCTGGCCTTGGAACGCCTCGGGATTCTCCCGGAGGAACTGGTGGAAGTGGCAGGGGAGAGGGCCGTCTGGACCTCTTTGCTGAGGCTGCTGCCCCCGCGACCCGGATCCGGATAAGCGGGAGACGACGACGAAGTACACAGTTTTTTTTCTGTGCCTTGTTCAAGTAGTGGTGTTGTATTTTTTAGCAGCTAAGTGTGAGATGAGAAGAAAATGTTAATATCCAGGCCATAATCAGCCCCTAAATATCACCATTAGTGAGGTCATTTAATTAGCACTTAAAATCGTTTCAAATTAAATCTAATAGACAAACATGATGTTCCTGCATTTAATATGTAGCCGCACTCAAAGTGATTTCTACCATGGCAAGTCTAATGAGTTCATAATGAGAGTGTAGGCCATTAAACAAAATTACAGTATTGTTCTTTAGAGTCTCACTGGCTTCAAGAAACTACATTTCCTGTTGATGAGAAGTGAAATCCAATATTGATCCCCCTCCCTGTTAGATATCTTTTATGTAATGTTCTGTCGGAGTGAGATATTTTTAATTTGGGAAATTGCAGAGAATGGTTTGAATGGTTATTATTTTGTCTGCATTTTATTAGCCAAAATGACATCCCTGAAGCAAGCTTTGAATGTTAATTCTGGGTATTACAGGAAATACAGAATTGCACGTGACAAGAAACTCTAAATTGGTCTTTCTGTCAATAAATTGGTTTGAGCTTTCCAAAAAGCATTTTTATTGCACACATAAATGTGTCTTTTCTGTCTTGCTTGTAAAGATTTGAGAAACAATTTCCACAAAACACAATTAAGAGCTTAGCGGAAATGCATTATTTGTGAATTTATTGTCGTACTGTATATCACAAGGATGGCTTTTTACTTCCCACTCTGTCTCACTCCAGCTCAAACACAAATATATATATATATATATATATATATATATATATATATATATATATATATTTTTATATATATAAATAAAACTATACAGATTGTATTAGGTTGTGAGAAAGAGGCAGAGTTTAAGTCTGCTTACAGGCATTTCTCTCTCTCTCTCTCTCTCTCTCTCTCTCTCTCTCTCTCTCTCTCTCTCTCTCTCTCTCTCTCTCTCTCTCATTATCGCCTCTCAACTCGTGGCTCTGGCTGATGCTGGTTATTCAGCAGCTGACACAGCAGCAGCTGCCTCCCTCTGTCTCACGCATACATCAAACAAGCACACATGCATTGAACCTAAAGTACAACTGCAGGAAAACGTGCTCACACTCACACCTTATGGTGATTGCAAGTAAGCATATCTTCGATGCAGACAACATATTCAACCAGAAGTCTCTCGACTACCTAAGAGGCCTGAGTAGAGGTGTTTATGCTCTCCCTCGTACCTCTCTCTCCCACCCTTTCCTGAAAAGCTGTACTTTCTATTAATATCTTGGTGTGAGGACGAATTGAAGGTGTCTGCAGACAACAGCTCCAGGGAAAAACCGGCAGATGGATAATTAGAAGTTATACTGTCATGAGTAATTAAACGCTGATCAGAGCAAACACAAGCATATATCCACATACATGCGCACATGAATGGAAACACACAGGAAGTGTTTCTGTCAGTTGGCCTATTCATAAGTTGTTTTTTTTAAATTGTGGCTTTTGCGTAAATGACTGACTGACATGACAAATGTGTGACTATGTGTTGTTATTTGTCTTCGTGAAGTGGTTTAGGAAGGATTTGAATAATCAAGACAAATAAATGCAGTAAAAAGAAAACTTCCCTCCACAAATTGCTTCTTACTGTACATGTGCTTTTGATCTTTATATATTGTATATGTATAGGTATTTTATATGCTCTTTATTTTTGGTATTGTGCTGATAATAAAGTCAATATTCTAACTGTAAATGAGTATGTGTCTTTGATACTCTGTTTTCCTTTTGCAGGTGAAAGTGGGTGACAAAGAGGTGGATGTGATGAAGGGTTTTAGGCTATATGTGACCACCAAGCTGCCTAATCCGGCTTACACCCCAGAAATCAGTGCTCGCACCTCCATCATTGACTTCACTGTCACCATGAGAGGACTGGAGGACCAGCTGCTGGGCAGAGTCATCCTCACAGAAAAACAGGTAAAGTTAATCAAAGAAAATGGTAGCCACTCTATTTATTTTAGCTACTTGTTTCAATTAAGATGTGACATACTGTTACATAGTTACCAATTAGTTTGTTTAAACTTCAGTATGTTTCTGCAGGAACAATATACCTCTGACTAAATGCAAATTCCTTAGATCATTGTATTTCCTGGGAGCCCTTGGAGACCATTTACATGCGGGCTTGCAACACCTCTTCCTACTGTGAACTTCATTTTCTCTCTCTGGCAAACACAAGCTGTGTGACAATATAACTGAGAGGTTATTATCACCCTTTGAATATAGAACATGGCAATCACTACGCTCTTTAGACACAATGTAAAGAAACAACCACACTCCCAGAAATAGTGCACATACAGGTGAAACTCAAAAAATTAGAATATTGTTCAAAAGTTCATTCAAGTCAGCAATTCAACTTCAAATGTGAAACTAACACGTGATATAAACTCAGTACATGCAAAGTGAGATATGTCAAGGCTTTATTTGTTATAATCTTGATGATCATGGCTTACAGTTTTTGAAAACCCCAAATTCCAAATCTCAGAAAATTAGAATATTTGGAAAAGGTTCAATACTATAGGCTCAAAGTGTCACACGCTCATCAGCTAATTAATTCAAAACACCTGTGAAGGGTTCCTGAGTCTTTAAATGGTCTCTCAGTCTGGTTCAGTAGAATTCACAATCATGGGGAAGACTGCTGACCTGACAGTTGTGCAGAAAACCATCATTGACACCCTCCACAAGGAGGGAAAGCCTCAAAAGGTAATTGCAAAAGAAGTTGGATGTTCTCAAAGTGCTGTATCAAAGCACATTAATAGAAAGTTAGCTGGAAGGGAAAAGTGTGGAAGAAAAAGGTGCACAAGCCGCAGGGATGACCGGAGTCTGGAGAGGATTGTCAGGAAAAGGCCATTCAAAAGTGTGGGGGAACTTCACAAGCAGTGGACCGAGGCTGGAGTTAGTGCATCAAGAGCCACCACACACAGACGGATCCTGCAAATGGGCTTCAAATGTCGTATTCCTCTTATCAAGCCGCTCCTGAACAACAAACAACGTCAGAAGCGTCTTACCTGGGCTAAAGACAAAAAGAACTGGTCTGTTGCTCAGTGGTCCAAAGTCCTCTTTTCCGATGAGAGCAAATTTTGCATCTCATTTGGAAACCAAGGTCCCAGAGTCTGGAGGAAGAATGGAGATGCACACAATCCAAGATGCATGAAGTCCAGTGTGAAGTTTCCTCAGTCTGTGTTGGTTTGGGGAGCCATGTCATCTGCTGGTGTTGGTCCACTGTGCTTTGAGTCCAGAGTCAACGCAGCTGTCTATCAGGAGATTTTAGAACACTTCATGGTTCCTTCAGCAGACAAGCTTTATGGAGATGCTGACTTCATTTTCCAACAGGACTTGGCACCTGCCCACACTGCCAAAAGTACCAAAACCTGGTTAAATAACCATCAGATAACGGTGCTTGATTGGCCAGCAAACTCGCCAGACCTGAACCCCATAGAGAATTTATGGGGCATTGCCAAGAGAAAGATGAGAGACATGAGACCGAACAATGCAGCAGAGCTGAAGGCCGCTATCAAAGCATCCTGGTCTTCCATAACACCTGAGCAGTGCCACAGGCTGATAGCATCCATGCCATGCCGCATTGAGGCAGTAATTCATGCAAAAGGGGCCCAAACCAAGTACTAAGTACATATGCAAGATTAAACCTTTCAGAGGGCCAATATTTCTCTGTTTAAAATCCCCTTTCTATTAATTGTATGTGATATTCTAATTTTTTGAGATTTTCAATTTGAGGTTTTCATAAGTTGTAAGCCATAATCATCAAAATTATATCAAATGAAGGCTTGAAATATCTTGAGTTGCATGTTATGAACCTATGTTATACATTAGTTTCACCTTGTAAATCTAATTGCTGGAATAAATGAACCTTTGCACGATATTCTAATTTTTTGAGTTTCACCTGTATACACAAAGACACTAAAAGTATCAGGGACTTGATCCCTTCATCCGGGGCAATAGAAATGCACTATAATTGCACCCAATGTAGAGGGCACATTGATTGTGAGTGTGAAAAGACTGTAGGAAGGCTTAGTAATAGCTGATCATCAGATGAAGGATTTATGCCTGATGGGAGAAGTGGCTCTGTACTAAATATGGATTTAATCATAATGGGAGCTGAAGCTACTGCCTCAACTATAAAGCCTGCATCTCTGCAGTTCATGCAGCTTTCTAAAGCCCAACATCGTTGTTCAGTTATTTGCTTTCATTTTATGTCACAGCTCCCGTGTGTAGACAACTCTCAGCTATGACATTCACATACTATACGTCCCTCCAGTTTCATATAACGGTTATCAGTTATCTTGACCATAAAAATCCTTACATCCTTGTGACAGGTTGTATACTGTTAGGAGCAACATGTAAAGGGTGTCAGTCAGTACACTGACGACCAGATTGCGATGAGATTTTGTCTGGATACAAGATAAGGCCTGGATGTACTTAACTTTCATCTTGCCCAGTCCCAGGTTAAAACGTGAACTTGCAATATGTTATAATCTAAAGAGCATCTAACTTTTTTGATCAATTTCTTGCTCCTCACGAGGCATAAACCCTTTTGATTTTAATGATCCCATGGCCAGGTTTATAACCTTCATGTATGTGTTTGTGTGTTGTCTGTGCTCTTATGACACCAGGAACTGGAGAAGGAGAGGACAGACCTCTTGGAAGATGTGACATCTAACAAGAGAAAGATGAAGGAGTTAGAGGACAGCCTCCTCTACCGTCTGACCAGCACACAGGCAAGGAAATACATCTCAAACTATGATATATCAGAAATCACTCTGAAGTATTAAACAACGTTACCTCTGACTGAATTAGGGATTTGGGCATATGATATTCATTAGTGTGGAAAATGTAGCAGTGTTTGTAGCAACTTTTTTACATTCTTGTTTTAAATTCTAAAACCAGTTTATCTGACTTCTTAGTGCTTCCTTCCTTTATGAGAGAGCAATATAAAAAAATAGACTGTTTGTGACATTTGCTAGAAAATATGCTTGTCTGGAGTACCTTTAAATGGTGACCAGATAGTTGTGTAAATGAGGTCACCCAATGCACAAATAAGAGAAAATCATACATGCACATCAGTTCCAGCTATGGCTCTAATTCTGAACTCCATTACCGTTGCAATTTCATGGGTAATGTTTCCATTTTCATCTATTTTCTGACTTGCAAATATCTCTCTTTGTAGGGTTCACTGGTGGAAGATGAGAGTCTGATTCTTGTCCTTGGCAACACCAAACGCACAGCTGAAGAGGTTACTCAGAAACTACAGATTGCTGCAGAGACCGAGATCCAGATTAATGCTGCCAGAGAGGAGTACCGACCTGGTAGGTCATGACAACTGGCTCAAACACACAATTTACACTTTTTTTTTGGTAATTTGGTATGGTTGATTGCCTGCCATGTTTCAGTCAAGGTTCAATCAGATGAAAATGATTCATTTTCAGTGTGTAATTCAGCTCAAGCAACGACAAACATGGATATTGTCCAAGAGAAAATTTCACTACCGAATCCATCCCTAAAAACAGATTTGGTTCATAATAAAAACTCTGTGTCAATCTGTGCAACAAATGTTAAAGTAAACAAACAGTTTATTTAACTTCATCATCGGTTTTTCACAACATATTCTACTGGCCAATATTTTTTATGAAAGTGTGTGACAGGACTCTGTAAAGAGACTTTTTTTGATTCATGATTAAAGGCAAAACGTAGCATTTGCTTCAACAACCACAATTCTTTTGGCATTGCTGTTAAAATTGTCGTGTTTGTGTGTTTTCAGTGGCCACCAGGGGCAGTATCCTGTACTTCTTGATCACTGAAATGAGTATGGTGAATGTCATGTATCAGACCTCTCTGAGACAGTTCCTGGGACTTTTTGACCTCTCTCTGGCTAGGTGAGATTATTCTGCCATTTTCTGCTCTCTGTAATGAACTGATTTCTTTTATAAACATAGAAAAAACTTTTATTGCTTATTTCTTGCTCCTCTCACGGAGATGAATGTCATTGGGCGGGGGTTTGTTTGGGTTATTGGTATCATCAGATGGTGCAGTTGGAGCACTCGTTCCACATTCTTGGCGATTGAATCTGATGCTGAATGCACACGTCTGTGAAGCTATTACAGCTTTTCCCAAAATACTCATTTCTGAAAAGGGAAAAATTATATTAACAGTACTTTAGATAGCTCATAATGTATAATCCCAGTGTCCTGAAGCCAGACAGTTCCAATCTGTTGCCTAACTCTTACCTCATTATCTCTCTGTTATCTTTCTCCTTGTGCCACATTTCCATACAGTTACTACAGCAGGAAAGAGATACTGCCATATGTTGTCAGAACTGATATAAATCAGAAACGATAGCTACCTATGTTATGAGGTTTATTTTGTTGTTTAAAATATGTGACAAGTTGTGATAGTGATATTTATAATTTGGGGCTTTCAAGGTGACACAGAGCAGCTAACACACTGTGCAAATTGGATGAAACTGTGGATGTCATATCTGCTTTGAAATTCTTCTTGAACAGGTCCTCCAAAAGTCCTATCACCAGCAAACGCATCACCAACATCATAGAGTTCATGACTTTTGAGGTGTACAAATACGCAGCACGGGGTCTGTACGAAGAACACAAATTCCTCTTCACTTTGCTGTTGACCCTGAAGATTGACATGCAGAGCAACAGGGTCAAACATGAGGAGTTCCTCACGCTCATTAAAGGTAAGAGGCAACAATGTGTGAACAATGTGCAGTTTTTATTTGTAAAAGTTGTGATGTCTTCGTTAGTCATGCAGATGAAAGTGTGGATTGATTTTTTTTTTTTTTAAGTTTTCCAGTTGGAAGTATTCATGTGCGTGTGTACGAAGCTAAGAAAAGGCATTATGTTCAATGTGATGAATTACGCAGCAAGTTTCAAAACACTGCAGGTTAATTTCCATACTGCTGAGCGAAAATACAGTACATGGAACTTAATTAGTGCCTACAGAGAAGGGCAGACCTTCCAAAAGTGATAATTATGCTTGGGGGAAAAAAGTAAACTGCAAACACAGTTGTAATGTTGTTTATGTAATTCCTGATTTTGTTATCAAGCCAAATAGCTCCCTCAAATCCTATGATTTCCCTAAAGCACAAAGGTGTGAAGTGGTGAGTTTGAAAACATTACTAAATTTCAGAATTTTATGAGGCTGCAACAAAAGGATTTTATATTTCAAACTCAAGTATTAACTGAAGAGTTGGGCTGCTGTAATGATGGCAGTAGTATTTGGAAAAGCAAAGGTTTCCAGGAAGAAAGTGTTTTTTTATCTCTCTTGAGTCTGATCCCCTCAACTGTGTTTCTTTTACTAGTCTGTTACTGATTTTTGTGTCAGCACCTAGAATATATATATTGGACATGATTTGACCTTGCAGTTGAAGATAACCAGTGTGTACCGGTTTCCTCTGAGACTGCATTAAAATCTCAACATGTAAAAAGAGAAGCTAAAAGTGTTGTTGTACAGCTATGGCTCACCTTAGAACAGCCTCCAGGTTGTTTGATTAAGTTGGACTAAAATTGCTAGACTACTTTTTTTATTTATTTATTTATTTTGATCTGTTCATTATTCACTCAGCAGATATTGATTTTTTTTTTTTTTTTTTTTTTAATGCTTGTCTCAAGGTTTACACACATTTCAAACATACTGGTAATGTAGCAGTTCACTGACTCAGATATGGCGTGCTCCTCACCGCAGGGATAAAAGCCAACTATGACAACTGGCAAGGCCAGAACAGACACAGTCTGCTACTTGCATGCAGCTTGACCATCTGTCAGCTGCGACCTGCCGAACATGGACTCACAACATGACTTTTGTGTGAAGGTTATGTTTGCACGTTTGCATGTATTTGAAACATTTACCGTGGTGTGTATGTGTGTATCCAGGAGGTGCATCTCTGGACCTAAAGGCTTGCCCTCAGAAACCAGCTAAATGGATCCTTGACATGACCTGGCTCAACCTTGTAGAGCTCAGCAAACTGTGGCAGTTCTCTGATATACTGGATCAGGTACCACACACACACACACACACACACACACACACACACACACACACACACACACACACACACACACACAGCTTGATCAACTGGGGTGTGCCCTGACAAGTCTATGATACCTCTTTTTAGCTGAGAGAGTTTTAACCCACAAGGACTTTTATTTATTAAGTTTGCAGATAACTTATCTGTCATCACACACACACACAGCTTCAGCATTGGTCTCTAGGTGCTTATTAAATATTTTTTCACAGCTCTTCTTTGCTCTAGCAAGCATGTCAATATCAGTCTTATCATGTCTCGCGTCATCTCTCTCTTTTATAGACATCCACACACCTGCACACGCTCATCACGACTGACTGTCACTCACATACATACATACACCCTTGTGTGGGTGACTGACAGCCCGGTGGCTCCCATGGAAGGAAAAGCTCAGTGTTATGTGAAATGAGCTTAGTTTGGAGAAACCTTCAATCAGTTACTTTTGGCTGAGCATGTGTGCACATAGACACACAGGACTATGTATGTGTGTACATGAACTTGTATTTCTTCACATACACAAATACACATGTATTTTTGTGTGGATGATTAACAGGGATTAACAGTTATTTGTCTTATGAAATCAGTCTAGCAAGAAGAACAAGGTGAGGACAGGTTTGTGCTGTCATTTCCCCCAGAGAGGGACAGACTCATCTGAGCCTCTGGCTCAGACTTGACACTTCAAACAAGGCTGCACAACACACATGAGGCAGAAGCTCATGAACTGCTCCTCATTTCAACCCAAAAACAAACATCATATTCAGGAAACCATTTTAACCTTGTGGGTGAAGAGTTACTGTCTCAGAAATTCAGGTGTGCGATGTGAATGTGTAGCACCTTCTCTATCAACAGCTGAATACGAGTTATACGGTTACCAGGTTACGGCTGTGCATGTACTGTAAACGTGATCTCTGATTTCCTACTTTAACCTGATTTTACCCAATAAACTGGTTTCCTGCATGCGTGTAAATACAGTGATTAACAGGCTATGTGATGTCACAGTATATAGCATATGGTGTGCTGTCAAGCATTCATACCATGTCTTGGAAGTACATGGTATTTACAAGGATTCAATACGAACCGCTTTCCAAGCAATTAGAGCTAAGTACAGAACAACAAGTGCTAATCCAGGATCTCGTGTTTATAATCCATATTTACGACATACTATACTGTATGCTTGTGCATTTACCTAGAGTACATCATATGTAATCATATGTGATATGGAGAGAAAGACCAACCAGTATACATTAAATATGTTGTTATATATGAATGACCATGACTGATCAAGTTACACCATTGGTCAACTGGCTGACTGTTTGAGATTGGCCATTGCTCTTTGAAAATGAATTGGCACAAACAGGTTCCATTAGGATGGGTTAAGTGTTGCCAACTTCGCACATTTGTCGGTAGATTTAGAGATTTTTTTTTTTTTCCAAAAAAGAACCTAGAAATAGATCTAGGAACTTTTTTGGACAAACCTTTGTGTCTTTCCGTAGAAGATAGTTGCCAGTACTGCCCTCTAGCATCTGCTTCTATTGCTCAGTGAGTGGCGGAAAGGCGGAGCATCGGTTTGCAAATATGACGCGATGATGTCAGTTGTTTACAGCAATTCTACAACAGTTTTAAGTTACATCCTCAATTTTGCACACTGACGATACACGGTCCAGCTATATAATAGGTTACTCTTGTTTTTCCTACATTTTATACTGTACAGATTTGATATAATGGGAAGCAATGAAAGGTTTTGTAATTTTAATGTGTCGTCCTGTGTCAGAGCTGTTGAAATTGTCTTTCAGATAAGTCGTAATGAGAAGCAGTGGAAGTCATGGTTTGATAAGGAGGCCCCAGAGGAGGAAGTCGTTCCAAACTCCTACGACCAGGCTCTTGACTGTTTTAGACGCCTGCTCTTCATACGCTGCTGGTGTCCCGACAGGACCATCGCACAGGTTAGAAAAGACACATCTGTGTGTGTACTTAAAGCCAAATTTTGGTTGTCTAATCAGTTTAGCCACAATACATTGGTTTATATAACAGTATAGGTCATGTAAATCTGAGTAGCTTAAAGCAACTTATTCCTAATTAATAGATAGGTTAGGGCTGGGAAGGAGATGCCGGTTTACTTCAAAGATTCACTTGTATTAATGAAACTGGGTCCAGAAAAAAAGAGTCTAAAATATCTTAATCTACAGTAACATCCCCCTTGGCCAAAACTTTCCTTGAAGGGAAAAGTGGCACACATTTAGTAAAACAGCTCTCTCTCTGAAGCTTACCGAGCCTGAATATCTACAAAGGCTAATGGACATTCACTTTTTACTGATGGGTAGTTTTTTTGGTTCACTGCAGACAAGCCCGGAGTGGAATTTATTTTGTTGCACTCACAAACAGTCCAGCAGTTGTCCTTGTCTGACCTCCCTAGTCTTTACTGTCGACTGAAAAGAGTAAGCCAGTAAAAAATTCCTTTGAACTATTTGCTCAGTCCCTGGCCTTTCAGAAAGTAATTCCAATATTTTGTTTTTTTCAATTGGCCTGCAATGCTGAAGTCTTTCCCCTAGTGTTTTAATGATGCATTATGAGGCCAACAAATATACTGTGCCTCAGTTCTTTCCTTCTCTCCTTTAGGCCCGTAAATACATAATGGACGCAATGGGGGAGAAGTACACCGAAGGGGTGGTTCTTGACTTGGAGAAGATGTGGGAGGAGTCAGACCCACGAACACCTCTCATTTGCTTCTTGTCAATGGGCTCAGATCCAACTGACTCCATCATCGCACTGGGGAAGAGACTGAAGATTGAGACCCGATATGTCTCCATGGGACAAGGGCAAGAGGTCCACGCCCGCAAGCTTCTGCAGCAGACCATGGCTAATGTGAGTCAGTGGTGTGAGGTTGCTGCTAGTTTTGTATCATTTCATCTAGCAGCAGAAAATGCTGTTTCATGCAATATGTTGAAGTAGACATTGCAGTTCTCAGTTTCTAAAAATGTGTGTTTAAGCTCTGTGATCCTTAAAAGGTAGATCAACCTTTTCAGAGTTAGTTGCTCTTTTTGGGGGATCTTGACTTCATGTCTTTGTTGTCCTTAATCTGGATGATAACACTTACTAAATGTCGCCAGGGGGGCTGGGCCTTACTCCAGAACTGCCACCTGGGTCTGGACTTCATGGACGAGCTAATGGACACAGTGACAGAGACAGACTTTGTACACGACAGCTTCCGCCTTTGGATGACCACAGAGGTCCACCGACAATTTCCCATCACCCTTCTGCAGATGTCAATTAAGTTCACCAACGAACCACCACAGGGCCTCAAAGCGGGGCTTAAAAGGACCTATGGAGGTGGGCCAGTTTGGTTTAGTTTAAAGGAAAACAAATGAACCAGAATTTTGTCACAATTTACTGAGCAAGTTCAGTGGTGAGAGTGTACTAGGACTAAAGATGCACATATATGTATCCTCCTATCAGTCAATACAATGCTCCAGCCTGAAATCAACTGAAATAAAATGTCAACAGGTCACATACACACACACACACACACACACACACAGACAGTCAATCAGTCACATAATCAATAACTAAGAGATGTGTATATCCTTGGAGAAAGTCAGTGGGAGAAAAGATGATAACTGTTTGTCATTGTGTTACATCGAAGTGCCAGAAGCCTGTGATGTTACTGAAATTTTAAACAAGTTGAAACACAGAGTCAAACCCTAAAGAAGCAGAAGAGCAGAATATTTATTAGGTATAAACCAGCTGTCTTTGGCTGGCTCATATGGAAAAGGGATACATGTTCCTGAAGAGCAATTGAGAGTCTGGGTACACGCCTATCTTCAGCTCTTGAATCGTGGCTGTAATTAGAAGTTGAATTTTTTCATCAGATTTGGAAAAATTACATTTGTTGTGGGTAGTGCTTTCAGAATATTAAAGTCTGTTTTCAGGTCATTCTGATTTTCCCTTATTCCCTCAAAGCTGAGTCTCTCTTGCCAAATTTTAAATTACGGTAAAACTGAACAACCTGGATTAAGGAGAAACCAAATTGCTTGTCAGATGGCCATTGGAGAGACATTTTTCAGTAATTGAATGTTTTGCAAATCCAAATTTTGGTAGTTATGTAAATTAAAAGTTAGAATTTAACTGGTACTTTAAATCCCCCACCACACAGTTATTCTCTTGAGCCTGGAAAGATTTCCCAAACCTCATCAGCGTCCAGTAAAGCCCTTTGAGATGTTACCTGACAGATTCCCCAAAAGAGAATTGCCAACTTTCATTATTAAGTTTGTTTCCATTATGTACGTACATCATACCTGGTGTCTCAGAAAATACTGCATCTTAAAATATTTAAACAAATGTTAAAAAAAAAAAAAAAAGGATTCATTTAGAAAAATCTTAAGTAAAATTTGTTGACTCAGATCAAAAGTCACCATCCTAAAGCTATTTTTTAGTCTTTTGATTTTTTATTCCATCTTTGAAAAGGGAATCAGCACTGGTATCCGTTCCTAAAATTTTCCAGCGTCCACCAGTTGAAGTAACAAACTTTCTGCTGGAAGGCTTTGAATCATCCAATTGTTGACAGCTCACAGAGCCACAGTGATTTTCTGGTTCTTAGCCTCCTGTTCAAGAGACTGCTCATGTGTTCATCCGTGTATCCCTCACCAGGTATAAACCAGGACCTGTTGGATGTCAGTAACATGGTGCAGTGGAAGCCGATGCTCTATGGAGTTGCATTTCTCCACAGCACAGTACAGGAAAGGAGGAAGTATGGCCCTCTGGGATGGAACATCCCCTATGAGTTCAACCAGGCGGACTTCAATGCCACTGTCCAGTTTGTTCAGAACCACCTCGATGACATGGACATTAAAAAGGTAGAAGTGACACTTCTCACTGTATACCAGTGTTTGTTCAAATAGAGGGCAAGTAAGGTGAAAAAACTCATATTTAAGAGCTACCAACAAATACTGTAGTTCTGAGTGCAGAGTTACAGAATAATGAAGATTTTAAAATAAAGTATAATAGACACCTTACTAGTGGAAGAAGTGACCAGCAGGTTGTCTCCTGATCAGTTTTCCTGTGGCAGCATGTCAAAAATAAATACTAATAAAAGTGTCATAAGAAATTAGGGTTTGTCAAGTAATTATTGTACTCACATAAGAATGTATTTGACAACATTATAATGTGAGCGTCTAATATAATTGTATTAGTTTCAAAAATGGATAAAAAGAAACAAGGAAAAAGTCCCTTTGATCCTGTTTCTTTTGTGAGAGTTAACAAGAGTTTCTCATACTGTTTGCCATCTGATATGAAAGGAATTAATTTCAAACTCATGTCCATCAGAAATAATAACCATGCTAAAGATGAAAAACCACAGTCCCTGTCCCATGGTATTTCCAGTTTCCTCAGAGGTTATGCCTCACAATAACACGAATCAGATACGAACAATTGAACAACTGATTTTATTTTGGTGAGTACTGTAACCATCACAATGAATATTTCTTTTCTCCTCAGGGTGTATCATGGAACACGGTGCGGTACATGATCGGAGAGATTCAGTACGGTGGCCGTGTGACTGACGACTATGACAAGCGCCTCCTCAACACCTTTGCCAAGGTGTGGTTCAGTGAGGACATGTTTGGACCTGCCTTCAACTTCTACAAGGGCTACAGCATCCCGAAATGCTCCAGTGTTGACCAATATCTGACATACATTCAGGTGGGTGCCTCTCTGGTGGATGATGGTTAAGGGTACATGTTTTTATCTGACTTCTACAAATAATACAACAGGTGTAAAGGCTGTAGAGCTTTTCGTTTCGGCACATTAACTCCCTAATTTTCTACATCTTTGTTGAAATTATGTTCCTGTCATATGATGTTGCCTATTTTTTTTTAACAATGAGGACAGCAACACGCAACAAGCTGCCATTTGGGATTTTAGATAGAATGCAAGCATGCTCATTTTATCACAGATTATGTATGATTTGTGTGTGTGTGCTCTATGTGTATGTCTGGGGGCAGTTCCTGAGCTAGTTTCATTAAAGCTGGTTTCATTATGATGGATGCTCAGGGCTGCCAGGCTCAGCAAGCTTATTCCTCTGCACTGCCTTTCAAATAGAGAATGACAAACACAGCCTTGGAGAACACACACACAGACATAGACAGATATAAACTCACATAGATGAAACATTCACACGCACACAAATTTGCTTACAACCCTTTTTTCTCTTTCTGTCATTGACAAAAATACACACATGTTCACACTTTATCTACACATGCAAAATACACAACAGAGCACAGCATGTCTGTTTGTGTGTGTGTGTGTCCACGTGTCCTTGTATTTAAATTAAATACAGACAGACAGGAACGAGGCTAAAATTCCCCAAGAGGAAATAAATGACCACAGCAAGGAACAAAGGCTATTCTGTGCAGCACACACTGTGACACTCTCTTCATCACCTCACATTTTTCCCAGTGTTAGTCAGGTTCTCTCCTGATGTTTGACTCTATTTGAATGCAGTGTGGTTGATGTTTGAAGGATAAACTAGCTTATGATGACATAAATCACAAGTGTCTCCACAGTGCGAACTCTGAGCTGTTCTCAATCAACAAAGAAACAAGCTCAGAGGGAATCTGATAACCCAAGGAGAAATAAATCTTTTCTGAAATGTGCTAACATATGAAGATGAAACATTATTTTCTGGCGCCATGTTCATTTGCTAATTTCCATTTCACGCCATTGCACCATTCTTGATGTATTAAAGTAGATTATAGGTTTCCTTAAAAAAACAAAGCATACAACATATTACATCTGTTTACTCACATGACATTATTGATCATAATAAAGCTTTGTCCAGCCACTTCAGATTAAGTTTATTCTGAATTTTATAGTTCCATAAGGAACATCATTAGTTACACTATGGTAACAGATGGTCTGTCTTCCTGTCATTGAGAAAGACACTTACTGCAAGATGTCTTCGAACCAATTAAAGCAACACAGCTTTGAACTCAGTGCTTTTCATTGAGCCGATGTTAGTGAGTCACTTTTAGAATTCCTAATCTTAATTAGAGCAACTTTAGCTCTGAATTTAATCCTAAAATCTAGGTTTTACACTAATTTAAATGGCATCAGTGGCAGCCATGTAATTCCTATTAGGGTCAGCAGTTCACTATAAATAAACCATATTAGAGAACCAGTTTATATGCGTTGTATTCAGGTTTTGTTTTGTTTTTTTCCAGTGGATTTCTTTTAGCCACCTGATCTTGTGACGAAATAATTAATCACAATATTAGTGAAGGCATACATCTATACTGCTGAGATATTTATCCTGTGAGACCAGATGAACAATTGTTATTGACTGCTACAGAACTCCTGTCATAGCGCGCACAGTCAGTGGGTGATCTCCTTTGCTCAGAAAACTTTTAACAAAAGTTAAATAACACAAGTTTGTGAGAGAGAGAGATGCAACCAAGGTCCATTGCTGCCAGTAACTATGTACATTCAAGTCTGCAGTCTCTGAGATGGTAAGAAATCACAACACACATTTCTCTATAAGGCACAGCTGAGGATTGCTGTCTTGTCCTAAAACATGTCCATCTGAAACATCACATACAGCTACCCATCACCACAGAGATGGTTCATTTCGCAGCACTAGATCCAATGGCTCTGTCCTGGGCCTATTGAAGACAGTTGGCTGTGTTTATAGGTGGAAAACCAGGGAGTGTTGTAGGTTAGATTGGAGGGATGGCATGAATCTCCCATGTGTTATATCCTTGCGAAGCTCTTCACTGGAGGGTGAAAAGAAGCAGCTGGTGACACCGTGTGTATCAGAGGAGACACTTGGCTGTCTACACTTCCCCCAGGCCAACAGTGGGCTTAGCAGTGACAAAACCTGCAGTGCAGGGAAATGGGTACTTGAAACTGTGGAGGGAAAAAAAACACAGAAAAACCTATTCCACATTGTTGGAGAATTTCTCCGATAAGCTTTGCCAGCGTGTTTCTGCCAGCTCCGTTTGAGGCGATATGCTGCTCAATAGGGGCACAAGGGCTCTCTCACAATATTTCACAATGTTTATCAGAGCTATTTCTGTCTAAAAATATTTGCACAAATGCTCTGCTGTCCGAATACCTGACCCCCGGTCCAGTAACTGTTGCTCTTCCTTTCACAGGGTCTGCCAGCCTACGACACTCCAGAGGTATTTGGTCTTCACCCAAACGCAGACATAACCTACCAGAGTAAACTGGCTAAGGATGTACTGGACACCATCCTCAGTATTCAGCCAAAAGACAGCTCATCAGGCAGAGGGGAAACCAGAGAGGCTGTTGTGTCCAGGCTGGCTGATGACATGCTGGAGAAACTACCTCCTGACTATGTACCCTTTGAAGTAAGCAAGTGTGTGTGCATGCCATGAACCACCTGAGGCGAGTGAAGCAACATGTGCAGTGTTTCTCAACTCACCATGTGTGCTGTGCAAAGAGGCTGGTGTGGTGCAGTCAGAGAGGTGGGATGTGTGTTAGTGAGGTGATGGAAGGTTGTGTGTGTTTGAGACGGTGACAGACAGAGAGCAAAGACGACTGGAGATAGAAGGGGTGTGAATGCAGCTGAATCTTGCTAGCTTTGTTTTATTTAGGGGTTTCTCTCCCCTTTTTTTTTTTTTTTTTTGTCACTTCAGAGAAAGTGACGGGAATGTGAATTTGAGTGAGTCAAGGTGCAAAGTTCATCATGGAAAATCTGTCACTGCTCATCACACTTTGCATCTACCACTTTCAGATCCATCTATCTGCCTGTTTGTCTCTTTAGAATATATGAAAAAAGTTTAAAAAAAGATACGTGGTAGCCCATGCTGAATTGACCCCCCGAAACCTCAAAAGATGTTTTAAAATGATGGGACAGTTGTATGTAGAGTACAGATGCCCAACAGAATGAGAGGGAATACAGAAGTGTTTACAGACATAACTGTATGTGCAGTAAAGGACAAATGTATCATGGTTTGAGAAACACCCATGAAGTCCATCTCTCTTCTGTTCTTTTCTGTTCCTTATAAATAGTAGTAACTATAGAAACCTCGCATCATGTGCTCATTGTGCACCTGAAGCATGCAGGCAGTTTGTATTAATTATCTGGATAAGAAAGGGAAAAGCTCATGCAACATTTCCAAGGTTGCAAATGGATCAAATTATATTTTAAAAAAGTTGTGCAGAATACAGGTAAACTGAACTTTAGTGCTTCCAATCACTCCATACATATATTAATTATTCAGAAGATAAATTAAAATTAGATAAATTAATAATTATTAATATTAACAAATTGTCTTACCTGATGAAATCAGGTGAGAGATCGTCTCCAGAAGATGGGTCCCTTCCAGCCCATGAACATCTTCCTGCGTCAGGAGATCGATTGGATGCAGAGGGTCATAGTTCTGGTCCGAAACACCCTGACTGACCTCAAGTTGGCCATCGATGGAACCATCATCATGAGCGAGAACCTGCGAGACGCCTTGGATTGCATGTATGACGCACGCATTCCCGCACGCTGGAAGAAGGTCGGTGGAGAACATAGTCTGGAATTTTAAGTTATAAACTGAACTCACAGTTGTCAGATTGAATGCAGTGGCTTTTCATCTGTGGCTTCATTTAACTCACTGAAAGCTATTAATGGCCATTGCTTTTAATACAGAATGCTAACGAGCCATTTTTGGGAGCCTTGAGGCACCAGTTAATATCTCAAAGATCCTTTTATGGTTGTGCAGGAATCATTTCACTGATGTTATTTATTGTCCTGAAGGCTTACTTGTTTGTTTCTGATAACATCAGATACGTCATGCTGGCTAAAATGCTGTTCACTATCATCAGTCAGCCTCTAATTTCTTGTTTAGCCCACACCGATGCTCCTTACCTTTTATATTTATGTACTTCATTTAAAAATTGTATCCATAATGCACAAATCCATTTCCGTGATGAATGGAAATGACTCACAAACAAACTTATCTGAAGAAATTGCTAGAATATTAATATTGAGACAGGGAGTGCATGAGAGCACAACAAAGAAGTATGACTCGGAATGACTTTTCCCATATCTTTACATCTGAATCATTCTGTTGGCATTCAAGCCATGCTCTCACAAACATTACATCATTAGAATAATTTAGACTTGAATGGCTTCCTGGCTCAGATACAGAAATGTCCTATTTGCAGTGCTATCTGCTTTGGCCCATTCACCTTCACTCTATTGTGTTCTGTTGTTTTCTAATCTTTTTGAATTGTACTGTGCTGAATTCTTTCTTTTCCTCTTGCCACATGGTGATTCACGACACTTTTCTTTTTTCATCTTCTCGTCTCCCTGTTGTGTCCTCCTCTGATACACCTGGATGACAGTTTTCAGCATTTCATCATAACGTTTTGTTAGTGTTGTTGTTTGTCTTTGTTTTTCAGGCATCGTGGGCCTCCAGCACCCTGGGGTTCTGGTTCACGGAGTTGCTTGAGCGGAACCGGCAGTTCCAGGCGTGGATCTTTGAAGGACGGCCCAACTGCTTCTGGATGACAGGCTTCTTCAACCCACAGGGCTTCCTGACAGCCATGAGACAGGTATACACGGCATCAGGCTACCTACCTACTCGCCCACCGCCAGAGAGGAGGCCAGATGGCACACAGAGGGAGAGGCAGGCACATGGCCACATTCATACACGCAGTCACTCGCATGTACACACAAACACACACAGAGTGTGTGACCCTTCTTGCTCCAAATCTCAAATCATGTCCCTGTTGGTAGGGCTCATTATTGAACCTTATAAATATACAGAGAAGTATCTACATTTATATGGAACATTAAAAAGCAAGTGAAAATGGGATGATAATAATTTGCAATCCTCAGCAAATGGTCTGTAGTTGACAACTAAATTTATACAGTATTTCTCCAATTTTCACTTCACTGTCTAAGAATAGAAGCATTTTCACAGCTGTCCTTGTTATGGACTGAAAACTACAGTGAACAGTGACTATTTGCAGGAATATGAAGTACTATTAAACATAAATTATTTTCCTACACAAGGTCTAAACACACCAAATAACCATGTTTATGTTGTTTTTGTTGCATTTTCTATGTATTTTAAATACTCCTGAGACCTACAGGATAGAATGTGTATTTTTTCTATATTTGTCAATGCCTTGCAATTTGAACTAAATCTGTCTTTTATACATCTATTACTGCCTCCACCAAGGGCAAGTTATTACCTTTTTACTTCTTGATTTCTTTTTGTTTGTCAACAAAATATCTCTACAAAACCTTCAGTCTGCATGACTGGTGGCCTTAATGATTTTTTAAAATCTGAATTTGTTGGAGATCCAGATATCATATACAGTAACTATGAACATGAACTGAAACAGTTCTGTTGGCTGAAGTATGTTTTCAGACAAATCAATTTAGTTTACAATTTATATAGTGGTAGGAATAGAAAATTGTTTAGCATTGCTGTCAAGTTCACACATTTGACTGCCCTCTAGTTTTTATTTATTCAACATCCTGGTTGCTCAGAGACAGAGAAAATAGTGTGGATGCAGATGTCTGTGTTTTACTGAGCAGGGGTTTGTTGGACGCCTGTTAATAAATAAAGCAGGCGTATCTGCTCACCAAACTTGTATACCAGCTTCACAGGAGAGACATTGCAGCTTTTCTTGGACCAGTGGCATCACAAAGTGTCTGCAGGGCGCTCTGACTGTGTGATGTGGTGAAATTCCTGGCTTGTTTATAAGAACTCTTGTGTGTCTGTCCTGTTGTTCCCAGTAAGATTTTTTTTTGTGTGCCTTTCAAAATGAAATGACTGAAGGGATATACTACTCACATTTAATTCATTTACGTTGCACTCTGCTCCCGTTCCTCGCTCTTTTTGAGTCATATTGGATTTATTTTCTTTCTGCTGGTACTGCGTTGCACAAAACACCATCGATATAGTGCATTTCTTTGCCCAATAATGTTTTTTATATTATACCTCTATTACAATCCTGTTATCAAAATAGATTTTTTTTTTTTTTTTTTAATGGGGACACAAATGTCAGTTCTATCATTCAGGTGTTCTGCTATGTGGCACTGCCTACATCACTGCCTTAACTTGCAAACTGTCCCTGCACTCGTAGGAGATCACTCGGGCCAACAAAGGCTGGGCCCTGGACCGTATGGTGCTGTGCAATGAGGTGACCAGGTGGATGAAGGACGACATCACCCAACCACCCTCGGAGGGAGTGTACGTCTATGGCCTGTACCTGGAGGGAGCAGGCTGGGACCGCCGCAACTGCAAACTCATCGACTCAAAACCAAAAGTCCTCTTCGAGATGATGCCTGTGATTAGGATGTACGCTGAGAATAATGGTGAGTTTTTTGGGGGGTTCTGTTTCGTTTGTAAATTGAGTCAAAAGTTCAACCAGGTGGATTTTGAAGACTAATCTGACAACCATGCTTTAAGCTTTAATCAAGTCTTCCTTAAGAACACCAGTCTTTCTAGTCTGTGTCAGTCTCTTCTCTCCTCCTTAATGTTTGCATCCCACACAGTCACTCAGAATGGATGGATGTAACATTTAAATGTCAAGCAGACTAAGTGCTATTTATTTTGTCTGGCAATAGATTACCAGTAGCATGTGCCACAGCATTTGTCCTGGATAAGACCAGACTGTATTCAGGCAGGCAGCAGATAAAACGGCCCCCATGGACACCTGCAAGCAAGGCTGCCTGGGAAATGAATTAATGATACACCATATGCCCTCCCAGCTTTTCCCATAAGAAGGCTGCCTGCTGGGTTCTGTGTCAGTACAAACTGCAAAGGACTGGTGAAAGATGTTTCTGTAGACAAGTGGTTGCAAGAACATCTATGCTGTATGAGTGAGAGTCTTGAAAACCCCCTTACTTAATTGTGACGTCCTTCAAAGAGATTAGTTTCATCCCTGTGTGTATCATCTCTAAAGACCGACTCAACAAAGGCTGTTTTTTGCTTGTGACAAGGATTGTTGGTTTCTCTGCTGATGGAGGGCTGTTGAGGAACACTCAAGTAGCACTTCATCAGGCTGTGACTGACAGGCTAACAATCAGTTAGCAAGCTGACGGCCTAAAAACCAAGTAACAATAATAAGGTGGTTCTGTAGGAGTAGTGGTAAATAACCACATGTTCTCGTAATCAGAGTCATTTGTATGATTTGAGCAGATTTTGACTTTATAAAAACACATTTTAATGTTTTGATTTACAGTGGCTTCAGAAAGAATTCAGACCCCTTCACTTTTGCACACATTGTGTTGTAGATTTAATTTTAATTTTTAATTTTAACTTAAACTTATTTTTTTGCCCATCTATCCATCCTCAATAAACATGTTTTGAGAAGACTTAAAGCTTTAGAAATGGTTTGGTACCATTACCCTGATCTAAGCCTCGCCACACAATTTTATCACAGAGGTCTACAGAGAGTTCCCCTGACATCCTGGCTTGGTTTCTCTCCTCACATGCAGTGTAAATTATGGGACCTTGTATACAGGGGTGTGAGCCTTTCCAATCAATGCAATTTGCCACAGGTTGACTCCATTCAAGACATGTCTGAAGGATAATTAAAGCACAGAGGGTGCACCTGAGTGCAATTTGGAGTTCTACAGCAAAGGGTCTGAATATGTTCGTAAATGAGAGATTTCAGTTTTTTGAAATTTTGAACAAATTTGCAAATTTTTCGAAAAACATGTTTTCACCACATCGTGATGAGTTGTTGAGTGTATATTGATGAGAAAAAAAAATTTAAATTTAGAATCAGAACACAATAAAGTGTACAAATAGTTCAGGGGTATGAATACTTCCTGAATGCACTGTAAATTCAATAGGATAAATTAATATAAATAGGAATTATAGATGCAATAAAATAGATCTGTGTGCATATAGATGTGCAATGTTCGTGATGTTTAACTGAGTGAAGTATGGTTGTGGGTCTCAATCGGTAAAGATGGGAGGTAGTGGGTGCTGTGGTGTTGTAGAGTCTGATGAGTGATGGCATGACATTCAATACTTCATAAACATGAAATAATTCTAGAAACACATGTTGAATTAAGAGACAGTTTTACCAGCTGTTGCTCCGTTTTCTGTTACCACTTTAGACTTTTCAATTTTTCTGTGTTGCAGGTATGAAGGATTCCCGCCTCTACTCCTGTCCAATCTACAAGAAGCCGGTTAGGACAAATATGAATTACATCGCAGCTGTAGATCTGAAGACTTCACTTCCTCCAGAATACTGGATCCTCCGGGGTGTGGCACTACTCTGTGACGTCAAATGACCGCATGTTGACAAACATTGACGCATATCCGGTGGAAGGTTAGCCATTATTAATTTCCTATCAATATGGAGACCAGTGGGGACACATGTGGTTCCATACAATGGAACATAAAAAAATGGAGACCGTATTCTAACACAGACAGGACAAAGATTGTGATTCATCTTTGGCCTGGATAAGTTTAGATAATATTGTATGTCAATCTGCTCACTAGCAGCATTGCCCAATGTCAATTGCGTACCACAGTCCAGAGGCACAAAAATGTTGAACTTATTCTAGTTGTGAGCTTTGTATTGGATTGATGTCATCAGTGCATTCGATCGCTGTGATGCAACAGCTTCTCACGGACCAGTTTAGGTTGATGAAGAATATCAATCCAGTGTGCAAGAGCATTTTCATCATCCTGCTGTTAATTGTAAATCAACCTTACAATCAAAAATTCACTCCATAGAATTGAAATACATAGAAATTTTAATGAAGTTTTTACAAAAAACAATGGCATCATCAAAACATCAAAACACTTTTTTGGTAGTATTTTCTTTTCTTACAAAACCACCATACCATACGCACTCTAAAGCTACCCTGTACAGATCAGGCTTGGGTTTCCCAAAATTAAAGTCTTCACACTGAAATCATCTTCATCTCTTTGTTATCCAGTAGTTTGACTCTAACCTGACTTTTAAATCCATATGGCTCAGATCTGATCCTCTCAGCTTGGTCTGAAAAGCTACAAACCCTGACCTATGCCATAAGGATTATTTATAGTTTTGTGTAAACACTCAGTGGAGACAAGATGGTTAAAGTGCAAAGACAGTTTTGGGAAACTCTGCCCCACATGAATATCATAATATATTCATAGATTCTTTTTTTTCAATGCGTTTCATGGTCCTAGACCACCTGTAAAATACATCCAAGACTTCGTGCTTCTAACAAGGTTGATGGACTTATGTACACATATGCGTGTCTCCTTGTTGGCGGTCTGTGTTTTTTAAACAAGACCAGCTTCATCTTGGCAACAGTGGTCATGCAGTTTTCCCTTCTATACTTTGCGTTCAGTTTAATATCAGATCGTCAGATCTATGACCTTTTTTTATCACTTGGTACAAATTTGGTTGAGTTGGGGGCACACAAAGTTCACCAGCATGATGTGTTTGTATTGTTGTTCACTCTAACATTCTTGTCTTTTGGATGCACAAATGCTCTTCAAGAGGCCTTGATATGAAAACTGTTGCAACACACTTTGCTTCTCTCTTTGTACTGTACATCATTTGACATCCAAAATGTACCGTTTCCTGTAAAATGAACAGACTGCAGATTCTGTTTTAGATGCACCTGGATAGAAAGAGGCTTTTATCTCAAAGTGATGCCACAAGCCTCCCAGAACTGAGTCAGAATACTAATTTAGATCATTTCAGACTATTCTCTCTGACTGAACTTGTACAATATTAGATCTGACTGACTTGAGCCACTGTGGCTTTTCTGGATCCAACATTCAAATTACAAAATATTTCAGGGGTTATTGCCTACCTGCTGTACAGTTACATAAGTGACAAAATGTATACTACAGCTGTGGCATAGGTAACTTGCAATGCAAAATTAAAATAATTTTTTTCCTTGCAACGCAGATCCAATTCTTTTGTGCCTCATACTTTTCTGCTACAATGGCATTGAGAAGATCGAACCTCCATTAATTGGAAATGAATGTCTGTGCTTTGTGCCTGTGTAAATTCAGCATAGTGTGAACCAGTCTTACGGCATTACATTCCCTTGGGACAGTGAGCGGGTCATCTCTGTGTGCACAAAGTAGGTCTTGAGCTCCCCTTTGCCCTTAACGTTGATGATGCCTCTACAAGAGCACATGTAGCCCAGGGTAAGAAGGATGCGACTTGTCTCCTCTGTCACCTACAGGGAGAACCAGATGGGTAACATCCATTTTGCTTATCTTACTGCAGGCAAAGATACTCAGCTCTCTACAGGAAAACATTTCCAGGAGCTGAGGGGAAGTCTGCTGACCATTAACTCATAAGTAGCAATTGTATTTTAGCAGACAAAATCAGGATTTAAATTGCATATAAAAGTGTTGTCTGAAATTAACCTGAATGTTAGGATTTAGACTGCAAAAATATGCATATCAAGTAGAGCTGCATTCACAGGTGCCCCCACTATATATTTTTTTTATCCTATCATTAAGGATTATAGCAGATAAAGAGCTCAGCAGTCATCCCAGAACACTGCAGCTTCCAGACAACATAGCATATGACAAAATATAAAAAGTAACACAAAGGAAAATGTCCTCTGGGTTTTAGAATTAGGGATTGTCAGTAAAATGAGCACAGATGTGAAATAACTGTATACTACCTTGGAAGGACTCAACATTTCATAGTGTTGCCTCTGCGTATCTTGAAATATCATCAGGCAATCTTGGAATGCAATTGAAAGTACTGCAGTTGGGCTACAGTTGTGCTACACTGCACAGCAGATGGCTCTATCAGATGTGTGCAGGCTGTGAAGTGTAATATAGCCCTCTGAAGACTGAATGATTCTCACAGCCACACATCATGCAGGTGAAAAAAACACTTATCAGTGCTCAGGCAGTTTGCAAATGTAAGACTTGAAGATGTCACATGATGCTGAGATGATTTGATGTCCTTGCTGCCATAAACAGCATGAGCAGAGGGAGTATTCATCTTTTAAACATCTGCACTGACATTTAAAATGTCTACATTTGAAAATAAAGCACTGCTGCTTTGAAAGAAACAGTCAACTTCAAACACAACGTGATGTGTGACAGATACAGAGAATCTTAAGGTTATTTACATAACCCCGGTTCTCTGAGTAATATGAGTGAGATGTCTCACTATGGGATGCACGCCCCCGCTGCAGCCCTCAGAAGCACTTATCTCATTACGCCAATCCTGATTGGCTGGTGAACGTGTTCGTCCGCGTCAGGTAGTCCCACCTGCCATAAATATCCCCTGCAGATGTCACCACTTCATTCAAGATAAACACCTCTTCTCACTCGCCCAAGCAAGAAGGGTTGTCTGGTGAGACATCTCACTCATATTACTCAGAGAACCGGGGTTATGTAAATAACCTTAAGTTCGCTTTCATAATATTCGCTCGATGTCTCACTATGGGATATGGTAGCTCCCGTATTGCCAGACAAGCTTATCTATCGTCCACCAACCATCAGAGAAGATATTCTGTTCCAATCAGGACTGCAAAATCGCCCGTGCCACGTACGGAGCGGAAACGTCCAGCATATAGAATCGAACAAAAGTGAGCAGCGAGGACCATCTCGCCGCAGCACAAATGTCCTGAACAGAAACCCCCCTGAACAAGGCCCAGGATGCAGCCATACCCCGAGTCGAGTGCGCACGCAGGCCTCCGGGAGGCTGCAAACCCTGACTCGAGTAAGCAGAAACAATCGCCTCCACCACCCAGTGGGACAGACGTTGCTTCGTGATAGGTTTCCCCTTATGGGGATCAGCCCAGGAGACAAACAGCTGATCGCTCCTCCTGAAGCTTCCTGTTTTGTCCATGTAAGTGCGCACAGCACGAACTGGACATAACACATGCGGTCGCTGCACCCCTGGCGAGGCAGCGAAGGCCGCAAGGTCAATAGGAGAAAATGAGCCAACCATCTTCGGCACAAAAGCCGGATTGGGCTTCAAAATCATCCTCACATCCCCTGGGAAAAGATGAGTGCATGATGGATGCACTGAAAGCACATGAATGTCACTGACTCACTTTGCCGAGGCCAGAGCCAGCAACAGCACTGTTTTGAGGTACACGTGCTTTAGGTCCGCCTTCTCCAGTGGTTCAAAAGGAGGACCCCCGAGCCCCTCCAGAACCACAGCCAGGTCCCACGGAGGCACCAGTGGTCTGGACACGGGGAGAAGCCTGCAAGCTCCTTTCATAAACTGACAAACCAGCAGATGTTGGCTCGCGGTTTTTTTACCACGCGGAAATAGCTGCCAAGTACACTTTAACCGTGGAGAAGGCATTCCGGTTGTCAATCAGGTCTTGCAGGAATGACAATATCACCCCCACCGGACACTGGAAAGGAATGTGGCCATTCCTGTGACACCAATTCTCGAACACTCTCCACTTACAGTCATATAGAGACCTGGTGGAAGAGGCTCGAGCGCTCTGTATTGTGGAAATCACCCGCTGTGGGAGCCCCACAGCTGACAGATTGAACCACTCAGGGGCCAAGCCCATAGTGCCAGGCGCTCCGGGTGCGGGTGGAAAACCGACCCCGCCCCCTGAGCGCACAGCAACTGGAAAATCTTCGCCAGCCACTGCATTGCGGGCCAGTGTGGAGCTATTAAAACCAGTTTGTGGCCGTGTTCCCTCACTCTGGCCAGAGTGGGGGGTATCAGGGCCAGTGGGGGGAACGCATAGAGACGCACGCGCGGCCAGGCGTGCGCCAGCGCATCCACGCCCAGAGGAGCATCCCTGCTGTGCAGAGAGTAAAACACCGCGAGTTTTCTCTCGAGGCGAACAGATCTACGGTGGCCCGGCCGAACCGTGTCCAAATCTGTTCCACAATCTCTGGGTGCAGAGTCCACTCCCCGTACATCGGCGCGCCCCTGGATAACAGGTCCGCGCCCGTGTTCAGGACACCTGGGACGTGTGTCGCTCTCAGAGAGAGGAGACGGCCGGAGCTCCAGAGGATCAGTTTGCGTGCCAGCATGTGTAACGACGTGAACGTAAGCTGCCCTGGCGGTTGATATACGCCACTGTCGTTGTATTGTCCGTTCTCACCAGGACATGACGGCCCTGGAGGGACGGGAGGAAGTGTTTCAGGGAGAGGAACACCGCTGAAAGTTCCAGGAAATTTATGTGGGATTGTTGGAGAGCCACACTCCAGCGGCCCCTCACAGACTCGCCTTCGTGTATTCCGCCCCAGCGGACAGACTGGCGTCTGTAGTGACCACCCTTCTTGACAGGACTGAGCCCATGGGGACCCCTTGGGTCAGGGAGCGCGCCAGTGACACAGCATCCTGGCGCATTCCGGTGTGATCCACACTCTCCGTGCGCCATGGCGCACGGGATCCAGCCCGCATGAGGCTACCCAAAACTGGAATTCCCTTATGTGGAGGCGGCCGAGACGGACTACATGAATGGCTGACGCCATCAGTCCGAGTAACCGCAGACACAATCTGAATTGAACATATCTGCCTGGATGAAAAAGTGCGAGGCATGTCCTGAATGTTTTCACTCGCTCTGCCGAGAGGCGCGCTGTGAAGTTCACCGAGTCCAGAAATAATCCCAAAAAGATTATATTCTGTGCCGGGACGAGCATGCTCTTTTCTGCGTTCATCACAAAGCCCAGATTGGGCAGGTGCTGTGTGAGGATATGCATGTGTGCCTTGGCTTCCTGCTCCGATTGCGCCAGAAGCAGCCAATCGTCGAGGTATGTGGCCAGGCGGATGCCCCGTCTCCTCAGCGGGGCTATTGCCGCCTCCGTGCACCGGACAAACACTCTCGGGCTCAGGGAGAGGCCGAAGGGGAGCACGCGGTACTCGTAACAGACCCCCTGGAAAGCAAATCTCAGATACTTTCTGTGGGGGGGATAAATTGAAATGTGGAAATATGCGTCCTTCAGATCGACAGATGTGAACCAGTCGCCCTGATGCACCAGACGCAGCAGAGATGCGTGTGTGAGCATCCTGAAATTGTATTTCCTGAGATATTTGTTCAGAGCCCGCAGATCCAGGATAGGGCGAATTCCGGTTCCCCCCCCGTTTGGGGACCAGAAAATACCTGGAGTAAAAACCGCTCTGACTCTGTGCGGGAGGTACTATACATATCGCTTGCTGGATTAACAGTGAGTGGATTTCCTCCTGTAAAACGCGAGCTGACTCTCCCTGAGCCTGGGAATGAATTATGCTGGCGAATCGCGGGGGAACGGCGGCAAATTGGAGTCCTCAGCACCCAGGGTGAAGCTGGAAGAGCGCTCCAACTCTCCCACCTGAGGGAGAGATTGGATACACACTCCAGCTCCCTCGCCAGCGAGAGTGGGGCCATCCGCGGTGCGGTGGCGTCCTTTCGCGGCGGGGCCGGGACAGCCCACCCGAGCGGCGCTGTGCTTTTCAGCCCGGGCTGACAGCGCCGCGGCGGGGCTGCCTCGGTTTCCGCTCCGGTGAGAGCTATGGCAGCTTCTCGCCGGAGCGGGACAGCAGGCGTCGTTTTTATATTTTTTATTCTTTTGGCTTTTGTATGCTGCGCCCTCGGCCTGGATGCGACAGCGGGACACATTTTATTTTCATACTCTTTGTGAAAACACATGTGTGCGTGCGTGCTTGTGGACGTGAGGGAGGGGCAACAGCTGAACCCTCCGCTGCAAACTGTCCTTTCTCTCCAGCCCGCCGTGGCTGGGAGAAGGGGGCGCGGTGGGCCCCGGGGAGCACGCTTGGAAGCCAAGCAGGTGTGGCTGGGGAACGGGGAACAACCAGCTGCATCACCTGTGAAGAGAGGCGGTCACCCCGCTCTTTTTTTCTTCCTGGCCTGGGAATGGGCAGCATGCGCGGGCTGGGCCTGCGGGGCTGCGGTTGAGGCCGGGGGTTTCCTCTGTCAGCCGGGCCGGGTTACCTGACCATGAAGGGTCGCCGGGGCGGGCTGGGGCTTCGACAGCTTGGGGGCTTTAAACTGTGGAGCCGTCTGTGTGAAGCCTCGTCGCTGCACAACAGGAGGAGGAGAAGGAGCTGGGGGCTTACGAGGGAGGCAGAGCTGGAGGGCTTCATCCTCTTTCTTCTTTGCCTCACACCGCTTCTGCATAGAGGCCAGTGCGGAGCCGAAGAGCCCCTCCGGGACTATGGGCATGTCCAGGATGTCCTCCTTCTCCCTATCTGACAGGTTAGCAAGGCCTAGCCACCGCGCACGCTCCTGCAGAACCATATTTCCCAGCGCTCTCCCCGTGGCCTGGACCGCGCAGCGCTGGACACGGAGACACAGGTCGGTGATGACCGGTATTTCCTCCCACGTAGCTGGGTCCTGAGACTGCGCAAAGTCCTCACACAACTCGGCCTGGTAAGCCGTGAGCAGAGAGAGGACATTGAGCACTCTGGCCGAGAGCGCCGCCGCCTTGTACGTTTTCTCAGTCAGGGCTGACTGGAAACGGTCAGACTTGGACGGCAGGCTGGGGCCCCTGGATGGCGCTGCTGCCGGCCTGGGGTGCAGGTGCGCGGCGACAAGCGGCTCCATTGAAGGCATGCGGAGCAGGCCCGTGCCCTCCATCCCCTCACAGTCGAGGGCGGAGGCTCCGGGAATCGGGCTCCTGCTGCTGTACGGGCGGTCTTTCCATGAACGGGCCACCTCGTCCAGCAGCTCCGGGAAGACAGGGAGGAGTTGTTTTGCCGCACTCCTGGCCAGGGGTAATTTCTTCCCCTCATAGCGGGATCTGGTGGTCTCCGTTATGACGACAGGCCAGGGGATGCCCAGCCGGGCAGCAGCGCGTTTGCACACGTCGAGCATGTCCGAACTGGGTAGAGGAGAGGCTGGTGTGCTTCTCCCACTTTCCTCTTGAGAGGCGGCGGGGGCCGCAGGCTGCGCAGCCCGGGGTGATGAAAAGGTTGTCCTCTTCATCATCCTCCCCGAAGTCCAATTCCAGGACGTCGTCCTCCGGCGGTACGGCCGAGGCCAGTTCGGTCTGGGAGCCCCAGCTAACACTGGCCTCCGGCGCCGCCGCGGCATCATCCTTCTCCTCCTCACCTACAACATCGTGGCCGTCGGAGGGGAGATAAGGGTCATGCCCGGAGAGGCTAGCTTGGCGAGCTAGTCGTCTACGGAGGCTCTTGAGCGTAAACGCCGAGCAGTGTCGACACGAGCCGGGGACATCGATCGCCAGGCGGGTATGTTCCTGCCCTAGGCAGCTCGAGCAGACCTGGTGTGGATCCCTGCTCGAAATCTTGTTCCCACAGCGGCAGTGACGGGACCCAGAGTCTCCGTATCCTCTGGTGTGAGGAGTTTTGTCCTCCATCCCTCACAAACGGGTGCGCAGGGAGGGAAACGAGGTGGTTAGCTGGTGTGCTAACAAAAAACCGAGAGATTAGCTGGTGTGCTAATTCCCCGGGAAGTGAACACCGTGGTGGGGTGTCGAGCTTGAGCGTTAGCCTAGCCGGAAGGCAAGGAAAACGCAAAACACTCCGATCTGGTGTGACTGGTGAGCAACAAAAATGCCCCAAGCTAACAAGCGCCCGGCGACGGAAGCTAAATAAGATCCGTCTGTGGACAGTTAAGCTAGCCAGCTCAGGACGAGAGATATGCTCCGAGTGAGAAGCGGTATTTGAATGAACTGGTGACGTCCGCAGGGGATTTTTATGGCAGGTGGGACTACCTGACGCGGACGAACACGTTCACCAGCCAATCAGGATTGGCGTAATGAGATAAGTGCTTCTGAGGGCTGCAGCGGGGGCGTGCATCCCATAGTGAGACATCGAGCGAATATTATGAAAGAGAACAAACTGTCTTGTTTTTGAATGCACAACAGAAAATAATCAGGACTGGAGTTATTTTTGTTACTGTCAACAAATCCCATGAAAACTAGGATTACCTCCTTGCGCTTCTATGCCTCCGCCTACCAGTGAAGTCGAGTGGTAATGGTAAATGGACTTGCACTTTTCTAGTCTTACTGTCCACTCAAAGTGCTTTACAATACTTGCCCCATTCACTCATATATTCATGCACTGATGGAACAGCCAGTATCTTCGCCAAGAATACTTTGACATGCGGCCGGGGATTGAACCATCGACCTAATTAGTGGACAAGTCGCTCTGCCTCCTGAGCCACAGCCGCCAAAGCACAAAGTATTGTCACAATCTCCCCTTCTGTTCCTGAGTTACATCGTTGAATAATGGCCACTTGTGTTTTTGAATAACACCATGATGTCACAGTGAAGTTGGTCTTTCACTGTTTGTTTGGATATAAAATGTCTTCACTTTTATCCTATTAGACATTTGCATTAGTTAGGTTGTGTCGTGTCATAATTAGTGAATGAATCCTTTAGTGATGACCAAAATCATGTTTTATGAGGTCACACTAAGCATGCATTCCCTCTGGGCGTTCCCAATATACACTATATTGCCAAAAGTATTCACTCACCCATCCAAATAATTGAAATCAGGTGTTCCAATCACTTCTATGGCCACAGGTGTCTAAAATCAAGCACCAAGGCATGCAGACTGTTTCTACAAACATTTGTGAAAGAATGGGTCGCTCTCAGGAGCTCAGTGAATTCCAGCGTGGTACTGTGATGGGATGCCACCTGTGCAACAAGTCCAGTCATGAAATTTCTTCGCCCCTAAATATTCCACAGTCAACTGTCAGTGGTATAATAACAAAGCGGAAGTGATTGGGAACGACAGCAACTCAGCCACGACGTGGTAGGCCACGTAAAATGACGGAGCGGGGTCAGCGGATGCTGAGGCGCAGAGGTCGCCAACTTTCTGTAGAGTCAATCTCTACAGACCTCCAAACTTCATGTGGCCTTCAGATTAGCTCAAGAACAGTGCGTAGAAAGCTTCATGGAATGGGTTTCCATGGCCGAGCAGCTGCATCCAATCCATCACCAAGTGCAATGTAAAGTGTCGGATGCAGTGGTGTAAAGCACGCCGCTACTGGACTCCAGAGCAGTGGAGACGCGTTCTCTGGAGTGACGAATCGCGCTTCACCATCTGGCGATCTGATGGACGAGTCTGGGTTTGGCGGTTGCCAGGAGAATGGTACTTGTCTGACTGCATTGTGCCAAGTGTAAAGTTTGGTGGAGGGGGGATTATGGTGTGGGGTTGTTTTTCAGGCACTGGGCTTGGCCCTTTAGTTCCAGTGAAAGGAACTCTGAATGCTTCAGCATACCAAGAGATTTTGGACAATTCCATGCTCCTAACTTTGTGGGAACAGTTTGGGGATGGCCCCTTCCTGTTCCAACATGACTGTGAACCAGTGCACAAAGCAAGGTCCATAAAGACATGGATGAGAGAGTTTGGTGTGGATGAACTTGACTGGCCTGCACAGAGTCCTGACCTCAACCCGACAGAACACCTTTGGGATGAATTAGAGCGGAGACTGAGAGCCAGGCCTTCTCGTCCAACATCAGTGTGTGACTTCACAAATGTGCTTCTGGAAAAATGGTCAAAAAATTCCCATAAACACACTCCTAAACCTTGTGGAAAGCCTTCCCAGAAGAGTTGAAGCTGTTATAGCCGCAAAGGTTGGACCGACGTCATATTAAACCCTATGGATTAAAAATGGGATGTCACTTAAGTTCATATGCGAGTCAAGGCAGGTGAGCCTATACTTTTGGCAATATAGTGTATAATGTATTCACAAGACTGTGAAAACCTTTGACCTCTAAATTCTAACCAATTCATCTTTGAGTCCACATAGATGTTTGTGCCAAATTTGAAGAAATTCCCTCAAGGTGTTAATGAGAGCTCTCGTTCACCAGAATAGGACGGACGTACAAACTGAAAACACAATGCCTCCGGTCACAGACGCAAAGGTATAAAAACTATACATAGATAAAAGACATAAAAGTTGTTCCCTTCTTCCCAAGCCCGTTGATTATTTCTGAGGACATTACACCGTATTTATTTGTGGTGGAGTTGTTTTTAAAGATTTATTTGTCTTAGTAATAGACCTTTTTCACAGCAGACATTTTGGCATGCCATAGCAGGAAAACACAGGTGTAACTAATAACATCCATAACAAGTACGGTCCATTTAGTTGAGCCAGTTCCTCAGTCCTGCATTTGTGCATGTTCTGCATGGCTCACTGGCATGTTCACTGGGTCACTTAATTGAACTGAATTATCAATCACAAAATTTGTTTCACTTTTGCTTTTCCTGCAACGACAAGTAAAATTTCTTTGTGAAAAAGCTCTATACTCCTAAAACAGCATATTCTAACAGGCATTTTTTAGGGGCTATTTGACACCTAGTGTCCTTTGAGCTCGTGAGTCGTTACAGCAATAGGCTGGGGTATGTAAATTTGACTAAATATAAACTACTACACACCCAGTGGAATAGAGGAATTATATACATATCAGGCTTAAGCTACACAGCCAATACCTGTTAGTAGGATCATGGGATTTGTTGACAGTAAGAAAAATACAGGATATCACCAAAATGATCCTTAACTTACCTGTATTTTTCCCAGGACTCCAGTGCTGTCCATTCTGCTGGCTACATTCACTGTGTTCCCCCAGATATCATACTGAGGTTTCTGGGCTCCAATGACTCCAGCTATCACTGGACCATGGTTAATACCTGACAAAGGACACAAAACAATCAGTGCACATTTCTACTCAGTTACTACACTTTCACATACTATTTCTAACACAGTTAGGATTGAGGACACATTTATTTTCTATTGCACACACAAATGTTAAAGTATGTAACATAAGTGATGAGTTATAAAAGAATTGGTCTTTTGTTTCTAATTATGATGTAATACATGAACAATGTTGGAAAAGTATTAAAATCCATTTTTGATATTACTGATTAATTATTAAGGCAGCCAGCGCACAGCTCCAAAAGGCTTTTAGCAAGAGACCTGCTGCTTTCAGAATAAACAAAGCTTTTCACAAGATTTCATCAGAACATGAGATGAAGTGGAAGCTAAATGCAGCTGAGCTCTTAATCCCCAAGACTCTCAGCACCTCTGCTCAGCAGCCTCTGTAGCTTTTCACAGCACTGAGATGACGCTGGGCGTCTCTTCACTGTCTCCTGAGTCAATTTTCAGATTGCTGGAAATTGCAATGTGTACAAGTGCACAAGCAGCACACACAGGCACATGGCCACTGATTTTGTCCAGTCCCAGTGGGTGGGGACTTGTATCCCACTCTGATGGAGCATTTTGGGCCCATCTGGAAGCAGCAGGGATGTACAGTCACACACACGCACACTGCTGAGTTAATGGACCATCCCATGCTGCGATCTTCACAGACAGGTTGAAGGTATCGAACTCTGACTCTTACTGCACGCAGGGAGCTGGGAGCTGCCTGCCTGCTTTCCTCTTCAATTTTCCCTCTTCTCTTTAGTCAGTATCCTTCTGCTGTTATGTTGCCATGACTATACCTACGTCTTGCTGACATGAGTTTTATTTTCTTGTGATTTAAAGATGTACACACCTCTCTGTTTCTGTCAAGATAATGAAATTACCCCCACAGTATATTGGTGCCCAAAAAAAAAAAAAGGCCATGGATGCATACAAAGACTACATGCCCATAGCAATACCTACTAATATATCAACCGAGTATAGAGTAACTGTATCCTCCGTTGATATATTAGATATTGCCAAATCTACATTCAAGCTATTTTTTTTTTTAGGTAAAGCCTGTGCTATATACCAAAACTTCAGCTGTGTGATTCTAAACAGCGCAATAATGTATGCAGGGCTTAAAGCAAGAAAAAGCTCTCTCTGAAATGCGTTACAGTGGTCCTGATGGCCAGTCCAACTATGACATGTTAATTATCACAACTGATACAAACAACAAAATTAACAAAAAGCTAAAGTACCCTGCTGCGCTGGAGGCTACAAGCCAGTTTCTAAATGTGAATGCTCACATTAACTTGAGATGTCCAAATGACAAAAACCTGCATGATTCACTCACCTGTCAGAAACCAGAGTCTATTAACTGTATCCAATCACAACTTTTAAAGCCATAAAGAATATTCAATAAGCCTATCTTTCAAACTTTTCAACACCTGTTCCTCTGTTGGTCTACAGCTTAATAAACCTACTGTTTTCAAATGATCACAATGTTATGAAAACAATGTGAATAGCCTATTTTCCATGGTCACGTGCATTATTGAGCTGACACTTGCCAAGCCAGAGGTTTTTATCAATAAAATAGTACTATTTTACTAAATATAGGGTTCCTTGTGTGTGTGTGTGTGTGCATGCGTGCGTGCGTGTATACACACACACACACACATACAGTACAGGCCAAAAGTTTGGACACACCTTCTCATTCAATGCGTTTCCTTTATTTTCATGACTATTTACATTGTAGATTCTCACTGAAGGCATCAAAACTATGAATGAACACATGTGGAATTATGTACTTAACAAAAAAGTGTGAAATAACTGAAAACATGTCTTATATTCTAGTTTATTCAAAGTAGCCATCCTTTGCTCTGATTACTGCTTTGCACACTCTTGGCATTCTCTTGATGAGCTTCAAGAGGTAGTCACCTGAAATGGTTTTCCAACAGTCTTGAAGGATATCCCAGAGATGCTTGGCACTTGTTGGCCCTTTTACCTTCACTCTGCGGTCCAGCTCACCCCAAACCATCTCGATTGGGTTCAGGTCCTGAACCCAATCGAGATGGTTTGGCGCAGCACTCCATCACTCTCCTTCTTGGTCAAATAGCCCTTACACAGCCTGGAGGTGTGTTTGGGGTCACTGTCCTGTTGAAAAATAAATGATTGTCCAACTAAACGCAAACCGGATGGGATGGCATGTCGCTGCAGGATGCTGTGGTAGCCATGCTGGTTCAGTATGCCTTCAATTTTGAATAAATCCCCAACAGTGTCACCAGCAAAGCACCCCCACACCATCACACCTCCTCCTCCATGCTTCACGGTGGGAACCAGGCATGTAGAATCCATCCGTTCACCTTTTCTGCGTCGCACAAAGACACAGCGGTTGGAACCAAAGATCTGAAATTTAGACTCATCAGACCAAAGCACAGATTTCCACTGGTCTAATGTCCATTCCTTGTGTTTCTTGGCCCAAAAAAATCTTTTCTGCTTGTTGCCTCTCCTTAGCAGTGGTTTCCTAGCAGCTATTTGACCATGAAGGCCTGATTTGCGCAGTCTCCTCTTAACAGTTGTTCTAGAGATGTGTCTGCTGCTAGAACATTCATCTGGTCTCTAATCTGTGCTGCTGTTAACTTGCGATTTCTGAGGCTGGTGATTCGGATGAACTTATCCTCAGCAGCAGAGGTGACTCTTGATCTTCCTTTCCTGGGGTGGTCCTCATGTGAGCCAGTTTTGTTGTAGCGCTTGATGGTTTTTGCGACTGCACTTGTGGACACATTCAAAGTTTTCGCAATTTTCCGGACTGACTGACCTTCATTTCTTAAAGTAATGATGGCCACTCGTTTCTCTTTACTTAGCTGATTGGTTCTTGCCATAATATGAATTCTAACAGTTGTCCAATAGGGCTGTCAGCTGTGTGTCAACCTGACTTCTGCACAACACAACTGAAGGTCCCAACTGCAAGAAATTCCACTAATTAACCCTGACAAGGCACACCTCTGAAGTGAAAACCATTTCAGGTGACTACCTCATGAAGCTCATTGAGAGAACACCAAGGGTTTGCAGCGCTATCAAAAAAGCAAAGGATGGCTACTTTGAAGAAACTAGAATATAAGACATGTTTTCAGTTATTTCACACTTTTTTGTTAAGTACATAATTCCATATGTGTTCATTCATAGTTTTGATGCCTTCAGTGGGAATCTACAATATTAATAGTCATGAAAATAAACAAAACGCATTGAATGAGAAGGTGTGTCCAAACTTTTGGCCTGTACTGTACATACATACATACATACATACACACACACACCAAGTTCTTGCCTATGTAACAGTTAAAAAACACGCAGGAATTTCTATAGATGTATAATCTATTTTCAAATCTAAAACGGCCCTATGCCGCAATTCTGGCACAGTGCTGGAGAAATTAGAGCCCTGCATGATTTCTTGCCAAAACAAGAACAAGTCTCATCACTTTGTTTTTAAACTTAACTTTCGTGTGTAACTCACCAACTCTGAGTTTGAAGTCATTGAAGGAGTGTTTGTTGATAACATCCAGCTTCCCCACCAAGGCAAAGGCAAACTCTACCATAGTCCCTATGTGCATGTACTGCCTGTCATGCTCCTGAGAAGCAGTGAAAGAACAAATGTACATGATTTTGTGGAAGTCACACAAAAATGTGCTTGAATCATTTGTGTGCATGTGTGTGATGAGTGTACCTGTGATGTGTACTCTGGCCCTGGTGATGCATTCAGCCCAGTTGCAGCCATGTAAGTGCTGCCAATGGTCTTGATCTTTTCCACACCACTGAATTTAGGTTTGGACAGCAGCTACGCACACACAAATACACACACAGTTCATGCAACAGCTAAAATAAATGAGACCGTTTATGGCAGAAGTGAAAGCTTGTAAAGACAAATTAATGAATTTGTTGAAAGCATTACTGATTTTCCCTTCTGCCTCTCAGGATATTCAGATACCATTATCCAGTATCTTGCTCATGACAATGTCCAATCACATATAACTATAAAAGCATTGCAGCTCTAGCACTTGCATTGTATGTGACAGATGTTATGAAGGTTGCCAGAGTGAGGGTTATTTACCTCATCAAAATCAGCAATGATTTCGTTGAGGAGCCTGAGGCACTCTAATCCTTCCTTGTTGACGTCAGATTCTGTGTAGAACTCTTTAAAGTCTGGGATGGAGGCGAACATGACACACACCAGGTCATAGGACTGATGGTACAGATCCTGCACGACAGAAAGCATGAGACAAAATACAGACTTTATATTGGACAGCTGCAAAACAATGTTATAATGTTATAAAATCGATAAACCACAGACTTTCAACATGGATGAAATACAGACGGACAAATGTTGTCTGATGGAAAAATTTTAGACTTGGTAGTACACCTTAATAAAAATATTACTTCTCAGTGGGACCACAGTGGCAGATAAAATATAAGAAAGAAAACCAGACAGACAAATGAAAGTAGGTATATCACCCAAACCACCATCCATGTAACAGTTGCTCTAAAATCCATTAGAAAAGCAACTTGCTCCTGGATCCTGTTCAAATGAAGAAATAGTCATTTCCTAACTCTTCATTCAGATTTTTTTTTTTTTTTTTTTTTTTTTTAGCAGAAGCAGCAT